>NC_134933.1:0-1200000 GCF_051020765.1 Lasioglossum baleicum
GAGCAGAACTCGTGAAACAAAATATAATGACGGCTTGCGAGCAAGCTCGAACGAAATATATAGCACAGGGTAAAATTCAGTAGTTTGCGAGCGAGCTCGTACAAAACAAAAGAGCACAAAAATAAGAATTACGAACTTGAATTGTAGTGCGAGCAAGCTCGTACAACAGAATAGCACGAAATAATAATTGTAGCTTTGAATTATAATGCGAGCAAGCTCGTGCAACAAAATAGCGCAGAAATAGCAGTTGTGATAAGAATTATAAAGCGAGCGAGCTCGTATGAACAAAATAGCGCAGAAATAATATCTGTAAGTATGGTATAAGAATTCACGAGCAAACTCGACAGATAATTTAGAAAACAATTGAAATATAATTGAAATGGAAATGGTAGAAATGGTAAGGTGCAATACGACCTGAATATTGTGAACGATTTGGAACAAAGTCCGAAAACGCGATTAAACTGAACTCGACTGAAGACGCTAGAGAACTGAATGGTATGAATTCCGAAACTGGAAGAGAGCGATTCGCGCGATTTCGTCTTATTTATAATAAGAGCGCGGACCATAGGGATTCGGTGAACCGTGAAGTCCTTTTGTCTAAATCGTACCAGGCACGGACGAATATGTTGTCGTCGATGTATACTTTTCGCAGTTCGAACGAAACGACGGTTTAGATGTACGTACACCTGTACTCGCGGTTGCCATGCTGGCGTCCGCTTGTACCGGTGACTATCGCTTCTTTCCCGATTCCCTATGTTCACTCTCACGGGGATATGTATATATATATAAATACGCGTAAGATATATATATACATATCGCTGTGTACGGATTTAAACGCGATTTCGGTTTGGATTTTACGAAGGAAGTATGCGTATACCATATATATATATATGTATGTACAGCGAGAATTTGCTCGTACGAACAAAACCGACGCAACACGTCGGTACGACGTTACACCTTACCCCTTGGGGCGCGAACTTTTCCGGCGGCAACGCAATGGAACGCGGATGCTGCTGACGACGTGTTGGATATGGGGGGTGTGGGGTCTGCTGAGGAAGCTCCAGAACCAACGTCGGACGACGTCACACCTTCCTCCTCGGGGCGGCGGCTTTCCGGGGGGGCTCTTCGGGCGCGATGCCCTACCAGACGACGAAGTTGCATTAGGGCGCTGGATTGTTGGCTCTCGGTGGTAGCAGATATTGCCGGAGCTCCTCAACGTGTGGACTGTTCCTGAAGATCGTTTCGGCCACAACGATGCTCAGCCGTTTCCCGCATTCGCCGCAGTCCAACGGGGGTTGCGTACGAAACAGCGGGCCCTTGCAATTCGCGCAAGTGTTTCTCATCCACCTGATCCACTGAATGGAGTGGATGTGGAACGCCTCTCCGGTCCCTTGTATGTGTGGGCTGCAACGCTGGCAGACGTCCCGGCCTTTGGTGTCGGAGTAGACAGTTCCCCGGTAGCACTGGTGCCAGTCAAAGGGAGAGCTGAACCTGACGGCTTTCTCTTCAGGAGTAGGTGCTGGCTGTCCCAGAATACGTCCTTGGTCATGGCTATTGCCAGCCGGTATGGGCATTCCTTGTAGCTTACAGGGTTCCACGAAGGTGGAGGCTGCACGCCTTGCATATCTTCGTCCTATTGAAGTCGGAGTAGATGGTCCCCTTGTAGCCAGGGAACTCGTCGAATCGGCTCCTGTACTGGGCTGCCTTCTCGGCTGAAATAGTACGGCCATGATATGTTCTGCAGAGGCCTGGCGTGTTGTGTCCCAAAACGTAGGGCCATCCTGCGTGTCGAGGCAGTTTCTTTTTTGGAAGGGACAGGTCTGTCCGGAGTGCAGGTGAATTGGAGGAGTCACCGTATGCGGTTCCAATGCTACGGCCATCGTTTCGGATCTCGCCGGGCAGTATGAGGCTACGGGAGGTCGTTGAGTTTGGTTGGGTTTGGGTGATTTGGGCGGGCGGCGTGATGTACGGTGTTCCCACGGAGCGTAGACTGAAGCAGGTTCCGTTGGTAGTTGACAACAGGTATCCTCGGCGTCTGTTGCGAACTACTGGGACGCGCGAATGTCGATCGTCTATATTTCCAGGCTGTACATTTTCTTTGGACAGCCTGTTTAATTTGTCGCGACGCTTCTTTGACTTCCTCCGCGCAATCCAAGAGGAAATTATATGCGCGCAGTCTGGAATTTGTCTGGTTTTGTCGTGTATGATTTCCTCGTGGGTTGGCGGAGGGTGGTATTGATGAATACGCGTAACGGTATCGCTAATGGCGAGGATTTCGCGTTCGCATGCGTGGGCGCTTCCACGTCGATCTTTCTGGAGATAGGAGAGATCGTGGTTGTCTCGTGGTAAAGATTTTACCTTTTCAATCTCATCTGGATTGAGGTGAGTCAGTGGGATCGTTTCGCAGAGTTCTGCCATACTCGGAGTAGCATCTTGTGGGGAGAAATGAACTCTCTTTGTTTTGAGTTCTGGAATTGGCGCGAGGTGATCATTTTTGATCGACTCGTACGGTCGAGTCGTACGAGATGTAGCGAGATGGTCCGAAACAGTTTCGGACTGTGGATTTGAATTAGAAATAGAATTATCCGGAGCCGATTCGGACTTTGGATTTGAGTTTGAAATAGAATGATCCGAAACCGATTCGGATATTGAGTTTGAATTAGGATTAGAGTAATCCGAAGCGGATTCGGATTTTGAATTTGAATTAGAATTAGAATGATCCGAAGCGGATTCGGATTTTGAGTTTGAGTTAGCAATAAAATAATCCGAAGCGGATTCGGATTTTGAATTTGAAATAGAAATAAAACAATCCGAAGCGGATTCGGATTTTGGGTTTGGCGCGAGCTGATCGATGTCGATCGACTCGCACGACCGGCTCGTGCGAGATGTGAAATTAGTAAACTGTTCCGAAACTGATCCGGAATCAGAAATGGGTTTGGGGTGGGAATAGAAAGGGTGGGCTTCGATCTCTTCTACCTTCAGTACCGGTAGGGAGGAGGTCGCCGCTTCGGTCAGTGCAACGCTGCACCGTGGGCTGGCCTTTCCGCGATTGTTTGTGACTCGGCAGTCACCTAAAACTACGCTCGGTTTAACATCTAGGCGAGAAATGTGCCCGGTATTTGGACTATTTACATTGACGGTGACGCACGCTACGGTACGGGCCTCAACCGTGTGCTCGCACGGATTTGAGAACGGAATAGAGACGTTATTGCGCACGACTGGTTGATTTGTGAAAGAGATTTCGGCTCGCTGTCTGTTCTGCGGGGGTTCGTATCGGCGCGGAGGCGGGAGGGGTCGAGACGCGTTTACAGAATATGAAGGATCCGCGGTACGCCAGGGTTCGCGGTACGCGGGCGTGGGTCGGTCAAAACCCGACGTCGTTCGTCGCTCAAAAGTAGGACTACGCGAATCGTATTCGTCGCGGGGAGGGTAGCCGTAGTAGTCGCGACGTTCAGGCGTACGATTGCGGGGTTTGTGAGATTCGCGAAGTTCGCGAGGAGGGGGATGATATTGGTCGCGATTCTCGGGGGTGTGACGTCGAGGCTCGGGGGAATAATAATCGCGGTGATTGGGCGTAGAGGAGCGTGCCTCTGAAAAATGTGCGCGGCGATAATCGTCGCGAAGGGGTTCTTGGTATCGGAGTTTATCGAGTTCGTATTGTTTATAGGCGGAAATGGCCTCGTCGAAAACGATTCGTAACGGCTCATTTCGAAACGGGCGGACCTCGGCGCGTAACGTGGGGATAAGGCCGCGAATGAAACTGTCTATAGTAAGGGTGTCGATATCGTCGACGTTGGTCCCGTCGCGGTGGCAATCGAGGATCGCGGTGCGTAAGTCTTTTACGCGACTGATAAAGTCGAGCACGTGTTCGGTGGGCCGCTGCGAGATGCTTGCCAGTTCGCCTCGGTACTGGTCAACGAAGCGATGGGGACCCAGCACGTCTTTAAGACGGCTGCAGAGGTCTGAAATGGTGGAGCAATCTTCGTCCTCCACGGCCGCGTAGGCGCGACCGCGGAGCTTGTTGCAGACGAGTTTGGTCAGCGTGTGTTCTGCGTACGCGGGTATGACCTCGCGTGCGCGTTTGCACGCTCGGATGAATTGTAGGACGGTCATATTACTGCCATCGAAGGTGGGTATGAATTCTACTGCTTGCTTAACAGTGAAATTCACAGGGTCTGGGCGAGGAGCTTCGGTAAAGGGGGTTGAATCGTAGCGGGGGCGGAAGCGTGCAGCGTTCGAGTCAAGGTGGTTCAAACGCATCTCATGAAGGTCGCGACGCATTGCTAGGAGTTCATTTTCACGCGCGCGTTGTTCTGACTCGCGTAGGCTCGCCGCGGTTTCAAGGGCGGCGGCGCGCTCCTGGAGGGCGGCTTCCTTCTTGGCGAGTTCCAATTGGAACGCGAATAGGTCCTCCTCGGAGAGAGGTGAGGGCACGTTAGAATTCAATTTTGATGCAGCGGAATCCATCGTGAAGAGAGAGGGTTAGGCGATACAGGGCCGCCAAAGAGCGGGAAAGAAAAGGAATTTCGATTAGATTTTCAGCAACGAACAACCGGCTTTATTCGGCGATCGTCGTGTCCTACCGACTGCGCCAAAAATAACCTCCTGTTACGTCCCGGGTCGGATATGATCCGACGAAACGACGCCCAGACGGGGCGGGGACGTAACCGACCAATTTATTTAAGACGATCTTAGATCCACGTGGCGCGTAACGTCCACGTCTGATCAGGGACCCGATACCGGCGTTCGTCGTTGTTGAAAAGGCGAAGAGGGGAATAAAATGCGAACCGAGACGGGCGTCGTCCGTCGTGAACACCGCGTAGAACTAACACGCGTCGCGGTAGTAGAGATGGTTCCCAGTGGTCGAAGTGTCACTATGCGGGTGTGTGCAACTCGTCCGAACGCGTGGGTTTGCTCGATTTGTGACAGGAGATTTCGATCGAAGGGAATTAGTGTTCTCTCGGTACCGAGCACCCTCTGGGCTCAGACGTACACGATTGATACACCAATTTTAGGGTTAGAAGAACGGACGTAGGAAGTACAGGGAATTTGCGGAACAGGTCGGAGTCGAACAACCCGATGAAACACCACGCGCACACTCACTTTCGCGATCACTTTAACCGGTCACTGGGAACGACACTTTAGAAGTGGAAGATATCGAGGAGCGGGATGTTGCTGAATAAAGCTGCGAAGTAATAGGTTTAAACAAATAAAGTATAATGAACCGAAATGGATACAAAGTGACGATTTGCGAGCAGAACTCGTGAAACAAAATATAATGACGGCTTGCGAGCAAGCTCGAACGAAATATATAGCACAGGGTAAAATTCAGTAGTTTGCGAGCGAGCTCGTACAAAACAAAAGAGCACAAAAATAAGAATTACGAACTTGAATTGTAGTGCGAGCAAGCTCGTACAACAGAATAGCACGAAATAATAATTGTAGCTTTGAATTATAATGCGAGCAAGCTCGTGCAACAAAATAGCGCAGAAATAGCAGTTGTGATAAGAATTATAAAGCGAGCGAGCTCGTATGAACAAAATAGCGCAGAAATAATATCTGTAAGTATGGTATAAGAATTCACGAGCAAACTCGACAGATAATTTAGAAAACAATTGAAATATAATTGAAATGGAAATGGTAGAAATGGTAAGGTGCAATACGACCTGAATATTGTGAACGATTTGGAACAAAGTCCGAAAACGCGATTAAACTGAACTCGACTGAAGACGCTAGAGAACTGAATGGTATGAATTCCGAAACTGGAAGAGAGCGATTCGCGCGATTTCGTCTTATTTATAATAAGAGCGCGGACCATAGGGATTCGGTGAACCGTGAAGTCCTTTTGTCTAAATCGTACCAGGCACGGACGAATATGTTGTCGTCGATGTATACTTTTCGCAGTTCGAACGAAACGACGGTTTAGATGTACGTACACCTGTACTCGCGGTTGCCATGCTGGCGTCCGCTTGTACCGGTGACTATCGCTTCTTTCCCGATTCCCTATGTTCACTCTCACGGGGATATGTATATATATATAAATACGCGTAAGATATATATATACATATCGCTGTGTACGGATTTAAACGCGATTTCGGTTTGGATTTTACGAAGGAAGTATGCGTATACCATATATATATATATGTATGTACAGCGAGAATTTGCTCGTACGAACAAAACCGACGCAACACGTCGGTACGACGTTACACTAAATTATACAGCACAAGGTGCAGCAATGCATGAGCTTATGTTAAATTACCTGCATACCGCCGTTTCCTCAAACTGTGTGTTCATAACTGGCACTGGGAGGATCGCAGTTCCACCACTGCGAGGAGGCCCAGGTCTCTGCGCGGCATACGCTGGAAGAATGTCCAGCGTGGTCGGTGCCGCGCAGTGACCTAAGGGGCGTTATTGCGATGGACCTCTCGTTGCCGGTCGTGGTCGACCACATGATCGGCAGCGAGTGGTCAAGGGCAGCGGGAGAGGGAAGCCGACCCCCCCCCCCCCCACCGCCAGGAGGTTACCATCGGCGGGGCAACCCCGACGAGGCCGACGGCCCCCTGTAAGGGGCCGCAGACGTAATGGCGGCGGTGGGACTACTTAGTACTTCCACCGCCGCCAAGGGGGGCTGGCCGTTAAGGCGCCTCCGGGGTGGGCAGGTCGCGGGGGGCGAGGTGGTGCAATAATCCCCTCCCCGACTCTACAAAGATGCGACCTGCCGGTCAACCCCCCTCCTTTTATTTTATAATATTTCATTTTATTCTATATATATTTTATATTCTATATTATAAATTTTATTTTTTTCGTTTATTCCCCTTTATTTTGCCCCCCTTCTTATGTTTGTTGTGTTTTGTCCATTGTATATATTTACTTATTATTATTTATTCATTTATTGACTTTTATTTTATCTATTTTATCTATACACGTTTTTATTTATTGATTTTATCTTTTATATTATCATATTTTTAAGTTTTATGCGGGTCGACCAGGGGGGGGTGGGACGGGGGGAGGCGACAGACGCGAGCCGGAACTCGCCTCTGTCCCCTCCTTGTCGCGTGCGGAAAAAAATACAATGCAGCGTGTACGAGTATTTGCACATGTATAAAAATCGGATGACGCGGTAACAAAAATTCTAAATTATACAGCACAAGGTGCAGCAATGCATGGGCTTATGTTAAATGACCTGCATACCGCCGTTTCCTCAATCTGTGTGTTCATAACTGGCACTGGGGAGATCGCAGTGCCACCACTGCGAGGAGGCCCAGGACTCTGCGCGGCATACGCTGGAAGAATGTCTAGCGTGGTCTGCGCCGCGCAGAGACCTAAGGGGCTTTATTGGGATGGACCTCTCGTTGCCGGTCGTGGTCGACCACATGATCAGCAGCGAGAGGTCAAGAGCAGCGTTTGCCTCCTTCTGCGAGATTGTGATAACGCAGAAGGAGGCAGCGGAGAGGGAGAGGGAAGCCGACCCCCTCATCGCCAGGAGGTTAGCATCGGCAGGGCAACCCCGACGAGGCCGACGGCCCCCTGTAAGGGGCCGCAGACGTAATAGCGACGGTGGGACTACTTAGTACTTCCACCGCCGCCAAGGGGGGCTGGCCGTTAAGGCGCCCCTGGGGTGGACAGGTCGTGGGGGGCGAGATGGTGCAATAATCCCCTCCAAGCCTCTACAAAGATGGGACCTGCCGGTCAACCCCCCTCCTTTTATTTTATAATATTTCATTTTACTCTATATATATTTTATATTCTATATTATAAATTTTATCTTTATCGTTTATTCCCCTTTATTTGGCCCCCCTTCTTATGTTTGTTGTGTTTTGTCCATTGTATTTATTTACTTATTATTATTTATTTATTTATTAACTTTTATTTTACCTATTTTATCTATACACGTTTTCATTTATTGATGTTATCTTTTATTTTATCATATTTTTAAGTTTTACGCGGGTCGACCAGGGGTGTGGGACGGGTGGAGGGGACAGACGCGAGCCGGAACTCGCCTCTGTCCCCTCCTTGCCGCGTGCGGAAAAAAATACAATGCAGCGTGTACGAGTATTTGCACATGTATAAAAATCGGATGGCGCGGTAACAAAAATTCTACATTATATGGCACAAGTTGCAGCAATGCATGCGCATAAGTTAAATTACCTGCATACCGCCGTTTCCTCAAACTGTGTGTTCATAACTGGCACTGGGAGGATCGCAGTGCAACCACTGCGAGGAGGCCCAGGACTCTGCGCGGCATACGCTGGAAGAATGTCCAGCGTGGTCGGCGCCGCGCAGAGACCTAAGGGGCGTTATTGGGATGGACCTCTCGTTGTCGGTCGTGGTCGACCACATGATCGGCAGCGAGAGGTCAAGAGCAGCGTTTGCCTCCTTCTGCGAGATTGTGATAACGCAGAAGGAGGCAGCGGAGAGGGAGAGGGAAGCCGACCCCCTCACCGCCAGGAGGTTAGCATCGGCGGGGCAACCCCGACGAGGCCGACGGCCCCCTGTAAGGGGCCGCAGACGTAATAGCGACGGTGGGACTACTTAGTACTTCCACCGCCGCCAAGGGGGGCTGGCCGTTCAGGCGCCCCCGGGGTGGGCAGGTCGCGGGGGGCGAGGCGGTGCAATAATCCCCTCCCCGACTCTACAAAGATGCGACCTGCCGGTCAACCCCCCTCCTTTTATTTTATAATATTTCATTTTATTCTATATATTTTATATTCTTTATTATAAATTTTATCATTATCGTTTATTCCCCTTTATTTTGCCCCCCTTCTTATGTTTGTTGTGTTTTGTCCATTGTATATATTTACTTATTATTATTTATTCATTTATTGACTTTTATTTTATCTATTTTATCTATACACGTTTTTATTTATTGATTTTATCTTTTATATTATCATATTTTTAAGTTTTATGCGGGTCGACCAGGGGGGGGTGGGACGGGGGGAGGCGACAGACGCGAGCCGGAACTCGCCTCTGTCCCCTCCTTGTCGCGTGCGGAAAAAAATACAATGCAGCGTGTACGAGTATTTGCACATGTATAAAAATCGGATGACGCGGTAACAAAAATTCTAAATTATACAGCACAAGGTGCAGCAATGCATGGGCTTATGTTAAATGACCTGCATACCGCCGTTTCCTCAATCTGTGTGATCATAACTGGCACTGGGGAGATCGCAGTGCCACCACTGCGAGGAGGCCCAGGACTCTGCGCGGCATACGCTGGAAGAATGTCTAGCGTGGTCTGCGCCGCGCAGAGACCTAAGGGGCTTTATTGGGATGGACCTCTCGTTGCCGGTCGTGGTCGACCACATGATCAGCAGCGAGAGGTCAAGAGCAGCGTTTGCCTCCTTCTGCGAGATTGTGATAACGCAGAAGGAGGCAGCGGAGAGGGAGAGGGAAGCCGACCCCCTCACCGCCAGGAGGTTAGCATCGGCGGGGCAACCCCGACGAGGCCGACGGCCCCCTGTAAGGGGCCGCAGACGTAATAGCGACGGTGGGACTACTTAGTACTTCCACCGCCGCCAAGGGGGGCTGGCCGTTAAGGCGCCCCTGGGGTGGACAGGTCGTGGGGGGCGAGATGGTGCAATAATCCCCTCCAAGCCTCTACAAAGATGGGACCTGCCGGTCAACCCCCCTCCATTTATTTTATAATATTTCATTTTACTCTATATATATTTTATATTCTATATTATAAATTTTATCTTTATCGTTTATTCCCCTTTATTTGGCCCCCCTTCTTATGTTTGTTGTGTTTTGTCCATTGTATTTATTTACTTATTATTATTTATTTATTTATTAACTTTTATTTTACCTATTTTATCTATACACGTTTTCATTTATTGATTTTATCTTTTATTTTATCATATTTTTAAGTTTTATGCGGGTCGACCAGGGGGGGTGGGACGGGGGGAGGGGACAGACGCGAGCCGGAACTCGCCTCTGTCCCCTCCTTGTCGCGTGCGGAAAAAAATACAATGCAGCGTGTACGAGTATTTGCACATGTATAAAAATCGGATGGCGCGGTAACAAAAATTCTAAATTATACAGCACAAGGTGCAGCAATGCATGGGCTTATGTTAAATTACCTGCATACCGCCGTTTCCTCAAACTGTGTGTTCATAACTGGCACTGGGAGGATCGCAGTTCCACCACTGCGAGGAGGCCCAGGTCTCTGCGCGGCATACGCTGGAAGAATGTCCAGCGTGGTCGGCGCCGCGCAGAGACCTAAGGGGCGTTATTGGGATGGACCTCTCGTTGTCGGTCGTGGTCGACCACATGATCGGCAGCGAGAGGTCAAGAGCAGCGTTTGCCTCCTTCTGCGAGATTGTGATAACGCAGAAGGAGGCAGCGGAGAGGGAGAGGGAAGCCGACCCCCTCACCGCCAGGAGGTTAGCATCGGCGGGGCAACCCCGACGAGGCCGACGGCCCCCTGTAAGGGGCCGCAGACGTAATAGCGACGGTGGGACTACTTAGTACTTCCACCGCCGCCAAGGGGGGCTGGCCGTTCAGGCGCCCCCGGGGTGGGCAGGTCGCGGGGGGCGAGGCGGTGCAATAATCCCCTCCCCGACTCTACAAAGATGCGACCTGCCGGTCAACCCCCCTCCTTTTATTTTATAATATTTCATTTTATTCTATATATTTTATATTCTTTATTATAAATTTTATCATTATCGTTTATTCCCCTTTATTTTGCCCCCCTTCTTATGTTTGTTGTGTTTTGTCCATTGTATATATTTACTTATTATTATTTATTCATTTATTGACTTTTATTTTATCTATTTTATCTATACACGTTTTTATTTATTGATTTTATCTTTTATATTATCATATTTTTAAGTTTTATGCGGGTCGACCAGGGGGGGTGGGACGGGGGGAGGCGACAGACGTTAGCCGGAACTCGCCTCTGCCCCTCCTTGTCGCGTGCGGAAAAAAATACAATGCAGCGTGTACGAGTATTTGCACATGTATAAAAATCGGATGACGCGGTAACAAAAATTCTAAATTATACAGCACAAGGTGCAGCAATGCATGGGCTTATGTTAAATGACCTGCATACCGCCGTTTCCTCAAACTGTGTGTTCATAACTGGCACTGGGAGGATCGCAGTTCCACCACTGCGAGGAGGCCCAGGTCTCTGCGCGGCATACGCTGGAAGAATGTCCAGCGTGGTCGGTGCCGCGCAGTGACCTAAGGGGCGTTATTGCGATGGACCTCTCGTTGCCGGTCGTGGTCGACCACATGATCGGCAGCGAGTGGTCAAGGGCAGCGGGAGAGGGAAGCCGACCCCCCCCCACCGCCAGGAGGTTACCATCGGCGGGGCAACACCGACGAGGCCGACGGCCCCCTGTAAGGGGCCGCAGACGTAATGGCGGTGGCGGGACTACTTAATACTTCCACCGCCGCCAAGGGGGGCTGGCCGTTAAGGCGCCCCCGGGGTGGGCAGCTCGCGGGGGGCGAGGTGGTGCAATAATCCCCTCCCAGACTCTACAAAGATGCGACCTGCCGGTCAACCCCCCTCCTTTTATTTTATAATATTTCATTTTATTCTATATATATTTTATATTCTTTATTATAAATTTTATCATTATCGTTTATTCCCCTTTATTTTGCCCCCCTTCTTATGTTTGTTGTGTTTTGTCCATTGTATTTATTTACTTATTATTATTTATTTATTTATTGACTTTTATTTTATCTATTTTATCTATACACGTTTTCATTTATTGATTTTATCTTTTATATTATCATATTTTTAAGTTTTATGCGGGTCGACCAGGGGGGTGAGCCGGAACTCGCCTCTGTCCCCTCCTTGTCGCGTGCGGAAAAAAATACAATGCAGCGTGTACGAGTATTTGCACATGTATAAAAATCGGATGGCGCGGTAACAAAAATTCTAAATTATACAGCACAAGTTGCAGCAATGCATGGGCTTATGTTAAATTACCTGCATACCGCCGTTTCCTCAAACTGTGTGTTCATAACTGGCACTGGGAGGATCGCAGTGCCAGCACTGCGAGGAGGCCCAGGACTCTGCGCGGCATACGCTGGAAGAATGTCTAGCGTGGTCTGCGCCGCGCAGAGACCTAAGGGGCTTTATTGCGATGGACCTCTCGTTGCCGGTCGTGGTCGACCACATGATCGGCAGCGAGTGGTCAAGGGCAGCGGGAGAGGGAAGCCGACCCCCCCCCCCCCCACCGCCAGGAGGTTACCATCGGCGGGGCAACCCCGACGAGGCCGACGGCCCCCTGTAAGGGGCCGCAGACGTAATGGCGGTGGCGGGACTACTTAATACTTCCACCGCCGCCAAGGGGGGCTGGCCGTTAAGGCGCCCCCGGGGTGGGCAGCTCGCGGGGGGCGAGGTGTTGCAATAATCCCCTCCCAGACTCTACAAAGATGCGACCTGCCGGTCAACCCCCCTCCTTTTATTTTATAATATTTCATTTTATTCTATATATATTTTATATTCTTTATTATAAATTTTATCATTATCGTTTATTCCCCTTTATTTTTCCCCCCTTCTTATGTTTGTTGTGTTTTGTCCATTGTATTTATTTACTTATTATTATTTATTTATTTATTGACTTTTATTTTATCTATTTTATCTATACACGTTTTCATTTATTGATTTTATCTTTTATATTATCATATTTTTAAGTTTTATGCGGGTCGACCAGGGGGGTGAGCCGGAACTCGCCTCTGTCCCCTCCTTGTCGCGTGCGGAAAAAAATACAATGCAGCGTGTACGAGTATTTGCACATGTATAAAAATCGGATGGCGCGGTAACAAAAATTCTAAATTATACAGCACAAGTTGCAGCAATGCATGGGCTTATGTTAAATTACCTGCATACCGCCGTTTCCTCAAACTGTGTGTTCATAACTGGTACTGGGAGGATCGCAGTGCCAGCACTGCGAGGAGGCCCAGGACTCTGCGCGGCATACGCTGGAAGAATGTCTAGCGTGGTCTGCGCCGCGCAGAGACCTAAGGGGCTTTATTTGGATGGACCTCTCGTTGCCGGTCGTGGTCGACCACATGATCGGCAGCGAGAGGTCAAGAGCAGCGTTTGCCTCCTTCTGCGAGATTGTGATAACGCAGAAGGAGGCAGCGGAGAGGGAGAGGGAAGCCGACCCCCTCACCGCCAGGAGGTTAGCATCGGCGGGGCAACCCCGACGAGGCCGACGGCCCCCTGTAAGGGGCCGCAGACGTAATAGCGACGGTGGGACTACTTAGTACTTCCACCGCCGCCAAGGGGGGCTGGCCGTTAAGGCGCCCCTGGGGTGGACAGGTCGTGGGGGGCGAGATGGTGCAATAATCCCCTCCCCGCCTCTACAAAGATGGGACCTGCCGGTCAACCCCCCTCCTTTTATTTTATAATATTTCATTTTACTCTATATATATTTTATATTCTATATTATAAATTTTATCTTTATCGTTTATTCCCCCTTTATTTGGCCCCCCTTCATATGTTTGTTGTGTTTTGTCCATTGTATTTATTTACTTATTATTATTTATTTATTTATTAACTTTTATTTTATCTATTTCATCTATACACGTTTTCATTTATTGATTTTATCTTTTATTTTATCATATTTTTAAGTTTTATGCGGGTCGACCAGGGGGGTGGGACGGGGGGAGGGGACAGACGCGAGCCGGAACTCGCCTCTGTCCCCTCCTTGTCGCGTGCGGAAAAAAATACAATGCAGCGTGTACGAGTATTTGCACATGTATAAAAATCGGCGCGGTAACTAAAATTCTAAATTATACAGCACAAGGTGCAGCAATGCATGGGCTTATGTTCAATTACCTGCATACCGCCGTTTTCTCAAACTGTGTGTTCATAACTGGCACTGGGAGGATCGCAGTTCCACCACTGCGAGGAGGCCCAGGTCTCTGCGCGGCATACGCTGGAAGAATGTCCAGCGTGGTCGGCGCCGCGCAATGACCTAAGGGGCGTTATTGGGATGGACCACTCGTTGCCGGTCGTGGTCGACCACATGATCGGCAGCGAGTGGTCAAGGGCAGCGTTTGCCTCCTTCTGCGAGATTGTGATAACGCAGAAGGAGGCAGCGGAGAGGGAGAGGGAAGCCCACCCCCCCCAACCGCCAGGAGGTTAGCATCGGCAGGGCAACCCCGACGAGGCCGACGGCCCCCTGTAAGGGGCCGCAGACGTAATGGCGGTGGCGGGACTACTTAGTACTTCCACCGCCGCCAAGGAGGGCTGGCCGTTAAGGCGCCCCCGGGGTGGGCAGGTCGCGGGGGGCGAGGTGGTGCAATAATTCCCTCCCCGCCTCTACAAAGATGCGACCTGCCGGTCAACCCCCCTCCTTTTATTTTATAATATTTCATTTTACTCTATATATATTTTATATTCTATATTATAAATTTTATCTTTATCGTTTATTCCCCTTTATTTTGCCCCCCTTCTTATGTTTGTTGTGTTTTGTCCATTGTATTTATTTACTTATTATTATTTATTTATTTATTGACTTTTATTTTATCTATACACGTTTTCATTTATTGATTTTATCTTTTATTTTATCATATTTTTAAGTTTTACGCGGGTCGACCAGGGGTGTGGGACGGGTGGAGGGGACAGACGCGAGCCGGAACTCGCCGCTGTCCCCTCCTTGCCGCGTGCGGAAAAAAATACAATGCAGCGTGTACGAGTATTTGCACATGTATAAAAATCGGATGGCGCGGTAACAAAAATTCTACATTATATGGCACAAGTTGCAGCAATGCATGCGCATAAGTTAAATTACCTGCATACCGCCGTTTCCTCAAACTGTGTGTTCATAACTGGCACTGGGAGGATCGCAGTGCAACCACTGCGAGGAGGCCCAGGACTCTGCGCGGCATACGCTGGAAGAATGTCCAGCGTGGTCGGCGCCGCGCAGAGACCTAAGGGGCGTTATTGGGATGGACCTCTCGTTGTCGGTCGTGGTCGACCACATGATCGGCAGCGAGAGGTCAAGAGCAGCGTTTGCCTCCTTCTGCGAGATTGTGATAACGCAGAAGGAGGCAGCGGAGAGGGAGAGGGAAGCCGACCCCCTCACCGCCAGGAGGTTAGCATCGGCGGGGCAACCCCGACGAGGCCGACGGCCCCCTGTAAGGGGCCGCAGACGTAATAGCGACGGTGGGACTACTTAGTACTTCCACCGCCGCCAAGGGGGGCTGGCCGTTAAGGCGCCCCTGGGGTGGACAGGTCGTGGGGGGCGAGATGGTGCAATAATCCCCTCCCCGACTCAACAAAGATGCGACCTGCCGGTCAACCCCCCTCCTTTTATTTTATAATATTTCGTTTTACTCTATATATATTTTATATTCTATATTATAAATTTTATCTTTATCGTTTATTCCCCTTTATTTGGCCCCCCTTCTTATGTTTGTTGTGTTTTGTCCATTGTATTTATTTACTTATTATTATTTATTTATTTATTAACTTTTATTTTACCTATTGTATCTATACACGTTTTCATTTATTGATTTTATCTTTTATTTTATCATATTTTTATGTTTTATGCGGGTCGACCAGGGGGGGTGGGACGGGGGGAGGGGATAGACGCGAGCCGGAACTCGCCTCTGTCCCCTCCTTGTCGCGTGCGGAAAAAAATACAATGCAGCGTGTACGAGTATTTGCACATGTATAAAAATCGGATGACGCGGTAACAAAAATTCTAAATTATACAGCACAAGGTGCAGCAATGCATGGGCTTATGTTAAATGACCTGCATACCGCCGTTTCCTCAAACTGTGTGTTCATAACTGGCACTGGGGAGATCGCAGTGCCACCACTGCGAGGAGGCCCAGGACTCTGCGCGGCATACGCTGGAAGAATGTCTAGCGTGGTCTGCGCCGCGCAGAGACCTAAGGGGCTTTATTGGGATGGACCTCTCGTTGCCGGTCGTGGTCGACCACATGATCGGCAGCGAGAGGTCAAGAGCAGCGTTTGCCTCCTTCTGCGAGATTGTGATAACGCAGAAGGAGGCAGCGGAGAGGGAGAGGGAAGCCGACCCCCTCACCGCCAGGAGGTTAGCATCGGCGGGGCAACCCCGACGAGGCCGACGGCCCCCTGTAAGGGGCCGCAGACGTAATAGCGACGGTGGGACTACTTAGTACTTCCACCGCCGCCAAGGGGGGCTGGCCGTTAAGGCGCCCCTGGGGTGGACAGGTCGTGGGGGGCGAGATGGTGCAATAATCCCCTCCCCGCCTCTACAAAGATGGGACCTGCCGGTCAACCCCCCTCCTTTTATTTTATATTATTTCATTTTACTCTATATATATTTTATATTCTATATTATAAATTTTATCTTTATCGTTTATTCCCCCTTTATTTGGCCCCCCTTCATATGTTTGTTGTGTTTTGTCCATTGTATTTATTCACTTATTATTATTTATTTATTTATTAACTTTTATTTTATCTATTTCATCTATACACGTTTTCATTTATTGATTTTATCTTTTATTTTATCATATTTTTAAGTTTTATGCGGGTCGACCAGGGGGGTGGGACGGGGGGAGGGGACAGACGCGAGCCGGAACTCGCCTCTGTCCCCTCCTTGTCGCGTGCGGAAAAAAATACAATGCAGCGTGTACGAGTATTTGCACATGTATAAAAATCGGCGCGGTAACTAAAATTCTAAATTATACAGCACAAGGTGCAGCAATGCATGGGCTTATGTTCAATTACCTGCATACCGCCGTTTTCTCAAACTGTGTGTTCATAACTGGCACTGGGAGGATCGCAGTTCCACCACTGCGAGGAGGCCCAGGTCTCTGCGCGGCATACGCTGGAAGAATGTCCAGCGTGGTCGGCGCCGCGCAATGACCTAAGGGGCGTTATTGGGATGGACCACTCGTTGCCGGTCGTGGTCGACCACATGATCGGCAGCGAGTGGTCAAGGGCAGCGTTTGCCTCCTTCTGCGAGATTGTGATAACGCAGAAGGAGGCAGCGGAGAGGGAGAGGGAAGCCCACCCCCCCCCAACCGCCAGGAGGTTAGCATCGGCAGGGCAACCCCGACGAGGCCGACGGCCCCCTGTAAGGGGCCGCAGACGTAATGGCGGTGGCGGGACTACTTAGTACTTCCACCGCCGCCAAGGAGGGCTGGCCGTTAAGGCGCCCCCGGGGTGGGCAGGTCGCGGGGGGCGAGGTGGTGCAATAATTCCCTCCCCGCCTCTACAAAGATGCGACCTGCCGGTCAACCCCCCTCCTTTTATTTTATAATATTTCATTTTACTCTATATATATTTTATATTCTATATTATAAATTTTATCTTTATCGTTTATTCCCCTTTATTTTGCCCCCCTTCTTATGTTTGTTGTGTTTTGTCCATTGTATTTATTTACTTATTATTATTTATTTATTTATTGACTTTTATTTTATCTATACACGTTTTCATTTATTGATTGTATCTTTTATTTTATCATATTTTTAAGTTTTACGCGGGTCGACCAGGGGTGTGGGACGGGTGGAGGGGACAGACGCGAGCCGGAACTCGCCGCTGTCCCCTCCTTGCCGCGTGCGGAAAAAAATACAATGCAGCGTGTACGAGTATTTGCACATGTATAAAAATCGGATGGCGCGGTAACAAAAATTCTACATTATATGGCACAAGTTGCAGCAATGCATGCGCATAAGTTAAATTACCTGCATACCGCCGTTTCCTCAAACTGTGTGTTCATAACTGGCACTGGGAGGATCGCAGTGCAACCACTGCGAGGAGGCCCAGGACTCTGCGCGGCATACGCTGGAAGAATGTCCAGCGTGGTCGGCGCCGCGCAGAGACCTAAGGGGCGTTATTGGGATGGACCTCTCGTTGTCGGTCGTGGTCGACCACATGATCGGCAGCGAGAGGTCAAGAGCAGCGTTTGCCTCCTTCTGCGAGATTGTGATAACGCAGAAGGAGGCAGCGGAGAGGGAGAGGGAAGCCGACCCCCTCACCGCCAGGAGGTTAGCATCGGCGGGGCAACCCCGACGAGGCCGACGGCCCCCTGTAAGGGGCCGCAGACGTAATAGCGACGGTGGGACTACTTAGTACTTCCACCGCCGCCAAGGGGGGCTGGCCGTTAAGGCGCCCCTGGGGTGGACAGGTCGTGGGGGGCGAGATGGTGCAATAATCCCCTCCCCGACTCAACAAAGATGCGACCTGCCGGTCAACCCCCCTCCTTTTATTTTATAATATTTCGTTTTACTCTATATATATTTTATATTCTATATTATAAATTTTATCTTTATCGTTTATTCCCCTTTATTTGGCCCCCCTTCTTATGTTTGTTGTGTTTTGTCCATTGTATTTATTTACTTATTATTATTTATTTATTTATTAACTTTTATTTTACCTATTGTATCTATACACGTTTTCATTTATTGATTTTATCTTTTATTTTATCATATTTTTATGTTTTATGCGGGTCGACCAGGGGGGGTGGGACGGGGGGAGGGGATAGACGCGAGCCGGAACTCGCCTCTGTCCCCTCCTTGTCGCGTGCGGAAAAAAATACAATGCAGCGTGTACGAGTATTTGCACATGTATAAAAATCGGATGACGCGGTAACAAAAATTCTAAATTATACAGCACAAGGTGCAGCAATGCATGGGCTTATGTTAAATGACCTGCATACCGCCGTTTCCTCAAACTGTGTGTTCATAACTGGCACTGGGGAGATCGCAGTGCCACCACTGCGAGGAGGCCCAGGACTCTGCGCGGCATACGCTGGAAGAATGTCTAGCGTGGTCTGCGCCGCGCAGAGACCTAAGGGGCTTTATTGGGATGGACCTCTCGTTGCCGGTCGTGGTCGACCACATGATCGGCAGCGAGAGGTCAAGAGCAGCGTTTGCCTCCGTCTGCGAGATTGTGATAACGCAGAAGGAGGCAGCGGAGAGGGAGAGGGAAGCCGACCCCCTCATCGCCAGGAGGTTAGCATCGGCGGGGCAACCCCGACGAGGCCGACGGCCCCCTGTAAGGGGCCGCAGACGTAATAGCGACGGTGGGACTACTTAGTACTTCCACCGCCGCCAAGGGGGGCTGGCCGTTAAGGCGCCCCTGGGGTGGACAGGTCGTGGGGGGCGAGATGGTGCAATAATCCCCTCCCCGCCTCTACAAAGATGGGACCTGCCGGTCAACCCCCCTCCTTTTATTTTATAATATTTCATTTTACTCTATATATATTTTATATTCTATATTATAAATTTTATCTTTATCGTTTATTCCCCCTTTATTTGGCCCCCCTTCATATGTTTGTTGTGTTTTGTCCATTGTATTTATTTACTTATTATTATTTATTTATTTATTAACTTTTATTTTATCTATTTTATCTATACACGTTTTCATTTATTCATTTTATCTTTTATTTTATCATATTTTTAAGTTTTATGCGGGTCGACCAGGGGGGGTGGGACGGGGGGAGGGGACAGACGCGAGCCGGAACTCGCCTCTGTCCCCTCCTTGTCGCGTGCGGAAAAAAATACAATGCAGCGTGTACGAGTATTTGCACATGTATAAAAATCGGCGCGGTAACTAAAATTCTAAATTATACAGCACAAGGTGCAGCAATGCATGGGCTTATGTTCAATTACCTGCATACCGCCGTTTTCTCAAACTGTGTGTTCATAACTGGCACTGGGAGGATCGCAGTTCCACCACTGCGAGGAGGCCCAGGTCTCTGCGCGGCATACGCTGGAAGAATGTCTAGCGTGGTCTGCGCCGCGCAGAGACCTAAGGGGCTTTATTGGGATGGACCTCTCGTTGCCGGTCGTGGTCGACCACATGATCGGCAGCGAGAGGTCAAGAGCAGCGTTTGCCTCCTTCTGCGAGATTGTGATAACGCAGAAGGAGGCAGCGGAGAGGGAGAGGGAAGCCGACCCCCTCATCGCCAGGAGGTTAGCATCGGCGGGGCAACCCCGACGAGGCCGACGGCCCCCTGTAAGGGGCCGCAGACGTAATAGCGACGGTGGGACTACTTAGTACTTCCACCGCCGCCAAGGGGGGCTGGCCGTTAAGGCGCCCCTGGGGTGGACAGGTCGTGGGGGGCGAGATGGTGCAATAATCCCCTCCCCGCCTCTACAAAGATGGGACCTGCCGGTCAACCCCCCTCCTTTTATTTTATAATATTTCATTTTACTCTATATATATTTTATATTCTATATTATAAATTTTATCTTTATCGTTTATTCCCCCTTTATTTGGCCCCCCTTCATATGTTTGTTGTGTTTTGTCCATTGTATTTATTTACTTATTATTATTTATTTATTTATTAACTTTTATTTTATCTATTTTATCTATACACGTTTTCATTTATTGATTTTATCTTTTATTTTATCATATTTTTAAGTTTTATGCGGGTCGACCAGGGGTGGTGGGACGGGGGGAGGGGACAGACGCGAGCCGGAACTCGCCTCTGTACCCTCCTTGTCGCGTGCGGAAAAAAATACAATGCAGCGTGTACGAGTATTTGCACATGTATAAAAATCGGCGCGGTAACTAAAATTCTAAATTATACAGCACAAGGTGCAGCAATGCATGGGCTTATGTTCAATTACCTGCATACCGCCGTTTTCTCAAACTGTGTGTTCATAACTGGCACTGGGAGGATCGCAGTTCCACCACTGCGAGGAGGCCCAGGTCTCTGCGCGGCATACGCTGGAAGAATGTCCAGCGTGGTCGGCGCCGCGCAATGACCTAAGGGGCGTTATTGGGATGGACCACTCGTTGCCGGTCGTGGTCGACCACATGATCGGCAGCGAGTGGTCAAGGGCAGCGTTTGCCTCCTTCTGCGAGATTGTGATAACGCAGAAGGAGGCAGCGGAGAGGGAGAGGGAAGCCCACCCCCCCCCAACCGCCAGGAGGTTAGCATCGGCAGGGCAACCCCGACGAGGCCGACGGCCCCCTGTAAGGGGCCGCAGACGTAATGGCGGTGGCGGGACTACTTAGTACTTCCACCGCCGCCAAGGAGGGCTGGCCGTTAAGGCGCCCCCGGGGTGGGCAGGTCGCGGGGGGCGAGGTGGTGCAATAATTCCCTCCCCGCCTCTACAAAGATGCGACCTGCCGGTCAACCCCCCTCCTTTTATTTTATAATATTTCATTTTACTCTATATATATTTTATATTCTATATTATAAATTTTATCTTTATCGTTTATTCCCCTTTATTTTGCCCCCCTTCTTATGTTTGTTGTGTTTTGTCCATTGTATTTATTTACTTATTATTATTTATTTATTTATTGACTTTTATTTTATCTATACACGTTTTCATTTATTGATTTTATCTTTTATTTTATCATATTTTTAAGTTTTACGCGGGTCGACCAGGGGTGTGGGACGGGTGGAGGGGACAGACGCGAGCCGGAACTCGCCGCTGTCCCCTCCTTGCCGCGTGCGGAAAAAAATACAATGCAGCGTGTACGAGTATTTGCACATGTATAAAAATCGGATGGCGCGGTAACAAAAATTCTACATTATATGGCACAAGTTGCAGCAATGCATGCGCATAAGTTAAATTACCTGCATACCGCCGTTTCCTCAAACTGTGTGTTCATAACTGGCACTGGGAGGATCGCAGTGCAACCACTGCGAGGAGGCCCAGGACTCTGCGCGGCATACGCTGGAAGAATGTCCAGCGTGGTCGGCGCCGCGCAGAGACCTAAGGGGCGTTATTGGGATGGACCTCTCGTTGTCGGTCGTGGTCGACCACATGATCGGCAGCGAGAGGTCAAGAGCAGCGTTTGCCTCCTTCTGCGAGATTGTGATAACGCAGAAGGAGGCAGCGGAGAGGGAGAGGGAAGCCGACCCCCTCACCGCCAGGAGGTTAGCATCGGCGGGGCAACCCCGACGAGGCCGACGGCCCCCTGTAAGGGGCCGCAGACGTAATAGCGACGGTGGGACTACTTAGTACTTCCACCGCCGCCAAGGGGGGCTGGCCGTTAAGGCGCCCCTGGGGTGGACAGGTCGTGGGGGGCGAGATGGTGCAATAATCCCCTCCCCGCCTCTACAAAGATGGGACCTGCCGGTCAACCCCCCTCCTTTTATTTTATAATATTTCATTTTACTCTATATATATGTAAGATTGTTCTTATCAACTCTTGTTGAAATTCAAGATCATGAAAGAAAAGCCGCTCGATGCCTATAAAGAAGGGTTTTATTTATAACAATTATGTACATAATTAACAATAACATAAACTTCACAATATCTAACCTATAAAGAAGAATCGAAAGCGATGCTCCTTCTCACACGATCTGCGAACTACGAGTGTACGCGAGTCTCCGCGTGGCGGCGTGACAGTGTGGTAGTGTAGCTACATTCAAAGGTGCTACACTTAAAGGGAATTCTCATGAATTTCCCTTATATCCCCCTACCAACGGTGGGAAGAAAAGGCTCACGACGTTACTGAAGATCGTTTGATCCTGTATATGGAAGGAGTTTAGAGATATGATAATAGTTTGACTCCTTCTTCCTGTGCCCTGAGTCTATTTCAAATATAGTGTTTGAGATCTTGCGGACTATCGGAAAAGGCCCAAGTCTAATTTCGTCCAGTTTGCCTCTATTCAGTTTGGATCCATTTTCGACGTAAACTAGATCGTTGATATTGAAATTAAAGTCTTTTCGGTTTTTATCATATCTTGATTTGTTGTATTCATGGTTCCGTAAGGAATTCTTGTATGCTAGTTCTCTATCTTTAATCAAGTTTCTTGTTGCTACTAATTCCTCTGGGATGACAAGGTCAGCTGTTCCAAATAGTAGATATTCCGGACTGAATCCCGTCACTGAATGTTCTGTCCGATTATACTGGTCTGTGCATTCTGTTGCTATTTTTGACCATGCTCGAGACTTCGTTTCATTAATTTTACATCGGATCCGGTTCACAAGAGTTTGATTGAGTCGTTCGTTAAGACCGTTAGAAAATGGCCAGTTTACCGCCGTGAAAATTAGATTTATGTTCTGATTTTTCAAATAGTTTTTAAATGTGTCCGAATTAATGCCAGTGTATTGGTCCGCAAGTAGTGTTTTTATTTGATGTTTATCTTGAATTTTTTTTAATAATTTTGTGAAATCTTCCGACGTCTGATTCTTCGATGTTAATATGAAAGCTTATCTAGTGAAGTGGTCTATTAGTAGATGTAGGTACCTTTTTGTTGACCTGTTTCCTGCGAATCCTCCAATTGTGTCCAAAGAAACGATTTCGAAAGGCTCTCTTGGCGGACCGAGTTTGGATAGAAGGCCATAGTGCTTACTTCGAGTCTTATTCTTGGAACAAATTTCACAGCGCTCACAAATTTGTTTCGTTATTTTATCCATATTCTGCAGGTAGTAGAGGTGTCTTAGCTTGTCCATAATCTTATTCTTACAAATGTGTCCGTAATCTTTATGAATTCGTAAAATTAGTTGTTTCCCGAATTCTTCTGAAATTATTATTCGTTTTCTATTTCTATTTAGTTTATACCATATTCCATTTTCGACTAAGATCTTTTTTGAGTTTTTGTCTAAACCTTTATTTGTTTCTTGATCTTGTTGTATATGCTCAATAGTAACGAAGTTCACTGTTTTTATGTGTTCTTCTATATTATCTAAATTAGAGAGAACAGGATTACGTGAAAGGCAATCTGCTTCTATATTTCCTTTTCCAGGTTCGTACTTAATTTCGAAATCGAATTGGGACAGGAAGTACATCATGTCCCCTAGTTCTTCATCTGTTCTTGATCGAATACTCTGACCTTCAAGTGGTTTATGGTCGGTTATAATCAGAAATTTCTTTCCAATCAGCCAATACTGCCAATATTTAATAGCCTCTTTTATGGCGAGGCATTCTAAAAATATAGCTTTCTTTTTCTTCTGGTGTTTGTTTAATTTCTTGGAGAAGTAGGCAACAGGTTTTAATTCGCCGTTTGATTGTTTCTGCTTTAGCACCGCTCCAATACCTTCTATACTGGCATCTGTATAGATGACCGTCGGTGCGTTCCAGTCAAAGATTGCTAATATCGGTTGTGAACACAATAAGTTCTTAGCTTTTGTAAAGGCTCTTTGGCAGTCCTCTGACCATGAAAATTGAATATCTTTCCTCAGTAGATTGTGTAGTGGCTCCAACAGTCGTGCCGAGTCTGCAATATATTTATGATAAAAATTAATCTTTCCCAGAAATTGACGAATTTTCTTTCGGGAGTCTGGTATTGGAAATTCTTCGATTGACTTCAAATTGTCTTGCATTGGACGCACAGTATTCTTAGATATTATGTGACCGAGGTATTTCACTTCGTTCTTCGCAAAATTACATTTGATGAATTTCAATCGGAATCCTTCTTTGCAAATTGCTTGCAATAATTCTTCTAAATGTTTCATATGTTCTTTAAAAGATTTGGAGAAAATGAGGATATCGTCAATGTAGTTTATGCAAAAGGTGTTCAGATTATTTCTTCGAATGAGAGTGCTTAGTATACGTTGAAATATTGCAGGCGATGTCTTTAGGCCGAATGGCAAGCACTTCCACTGCCAATGGCCATCTTGTGTCACGAACGCCGTTTTGTATTTGTCTTTGACACGCAAAGGAATTGCCCAGAAAGCGGAATTTATGTCCAATGTAGAGAACCATTCTGATTCTCGAGTTTTAGCTATAATTTCCTCTATTAAGGGAAAAGGTTGAGGTTCCGAGATAAGTAGTTTGTTCAACTCTCTAAAGTCAATACACATCCTTGTTTTAGTTTTTTCTTCCCGTTTATATGCAAGGGTGACAGGAGATGCGAAAGGTGAGCATGATTCTTCAATCAGTCCTGCTTTTAATAATTCTTTTATTTGGTATTCTATTTCTTTCTGGTCTGGTGTGGAGCAACGATATGGCTTTTTTGCTACGAATTTGTGTTCCAAAAGTTTTACATGTGCCTCATGATCTTTAACTTGACCAACGTCAAATTTATTTTTGGCAAAAATCGTTTCGTATTTGTTAATCAAATTTTGAATACTTTTTTTTTCTCTTCGGTTAGATGGTCTAGTTTTGCTTCAAATTGCTCCACAGGGATGCCTTCGTTAAAATTCACCAGATGTTCCTGACTGTCTACTTTGGTATCTAAGTTTTTGATTTCATCTTCTTTATTTTCCAAATTTGTTTTTTGATATATCTTAAGGTCGTAATCTTGTTTCAAGCAGAAGTTCTTAATTGTGTCGAGACCAAGTAGAATATCATACCCAAAATTCTCATCATCAACAACAAAAACTTCAACTGGTTTTTCTATTTTATGGATTCTCATTCTAGCAGACAGTCTCCCGGAAAAATGTTTCCTGCCACTGACAGTTTTAAAAGTATTTCTATCTTCTCGTGTAATCAGACCCATTTTCTTAGTGATTTTCGAATTTAGAAGAGTTACATTCGCACCTGGGTCGTAAATTCCTTGTATCTTGTTGTCATTCAGAAATACTTCTAGCGTTATCAGCGGCAGCAGATCTAGTTTTTTTGATCAGTAATAGTTTCGTTCAATGCATCTTGGACTGCCACATTATTCGCTGTCTTGATATTCTTCGGTTGTTCATTGTTGTCTTTCTGTTTTAATCTGCATAGTGCTTCGGGGTGGAATCTTCCTGGAAAACCTTTCTTATCGCAATATGGGCAAGGTTTTCTTTCTGTACTTGTGATTGGTTTCGTGGTGGGCTGGTCACCGCTCTTAGAGGCGTTTACGTGCGGAGATGTCTTCTTTCTTTGAACTAAGTTTTCTAATTTCCGCAACTCTGTTAGCAAATTTTCCATTGATGCGACTTTCGTTTTTTCGATTCTGTCTTGTACCATTGTTGGTAAATCTGTTACGATTAAATCGATTAGTATATCTACTGGAAAATTATTTCGAATGTTGACTAATAAGTTCTCTTTTCGTAAAGCATAATCGACTAAACTGCCGCCTATATAACGAAAAGAGTATGCTTCTTTAGATTTTCGCCAGCCTGTTTCACGAAAACTATCTAGAAATATTGTCCTCCATATCTCAAATTCTACATCTAGGCCTATTGTTACTACTTTTGAAGAAAACCAGTCCTTAGCTGTCCCATCCAAAAATAAGCGTAATATTAAAATTTTATCCTGGTCTGATGTAACCTGACATCGTGTACATTCTGCTTCGAACATTTGGAACCAGCTTGTAATCGGAAAATTTTTACCATCAAAGTTCTCTAATACGAAGTCTTCGCGTATTTTCCTTAAATTTTTTTTTTTTGTTGGTTCTGGCGATGTTTCTTTTTGTGTAGCAGATATTATTTGTTGTAGTAACGTGGAAATATCCTTTTCGTTTCCTTTCTTTTTTGCCGTCTGTAATTCATATTGCGGTGTGCTTGTTCCTTGTAAATAAACTTCTTTATACACTACATCTCCATCATCATCGATGTATCGTTTCGCTATCTCAATCGGTAATGAAAGTGTAAATGTACGGTAAGCTCCACGAGACTTAATCGAAGCTAGAACGGTCTTTACCTTCTGTAGTTCATAAATCTCCGGATGGCTGCTCATGTTTTGTAGTTCTGACGGTAGTTCGTAGTATAGTTCTGAACCAGTTGGTTGAAGCCATTTCAGCTTGTATATGTTCGTTTTCTTATCTGTTGCTTCCTCAATGTTTACACAGAAGCGAACTTGAGTCAAGCCCGTCATTCTCGCTGCTGAGTCTAAGCTTTCGATTTGTAAGATTGTTCTTATCAACTCTTGTTGAAATTCAAGATCATGAAAGAAAAGCCGCTCGATGCCTATAAAGAAGGGTTTTATTTATAACAATTATGTACATAATTAACAATAACATAAACTTCACAATATCTAACCTATAAAGAAGAATCGAAAGCGATGCTCCTTCTCACACGATCTGCGAACTACGAGTGTACGCGAGTCTCCGCGTGGCGGCGTGACAGTGTGGTAGTGTAGCTACATTCAAAGGTGCTACACTTAAAGGGAATTCTCATGAATTTCCCTTATATATATTTTATATTCTATATTATAAATTTTATCTTTATCGTTTATTCCCCCTTTATTTGGCCCCCCTTCATATGTTTGTTGTGTTTTGTCCATTGTATTTATTTACTTATTATTATTTATTTATTTATTAACTTTTATTTTATCTATTTTATCTATACACGTTTTCATTTATTGATTTTATCTTTTATTTTATCATATTTTTAAGTTTTATGCGGGTCGACCAGGGGGGGTGGGACGGGGGGAGGGGACAGACGCGAGCCGGAACTCGCCTCTGTCCCCTCCTTGTCGCGTGCGGAAAAAAATACAATGCAGCGTGTACGAGTATTTGCACATGTATAAAAATCGGCGCGGTAACTAAAATTCTAAATTATACAGCACAAGGTGCAGCAATGCATGGGCTTATGTTCAATTACCTGCATACCGCCGTTTTCTCAAACTGTGTGTTCATAACTGGCACTGGGAGGATCGCAGTTCCACCACTGCGAGGAGGCCCAGGTCTCTGCGCGGCATACGCTGGAAGAATGTCCAGCGTGGTCGGTGCCGAGCAGTGACCTAAGGGGCGTTATTGCGATGGACCTCTCGTTGCCGGTCGTGGTCGACCACATGATCGGCAGCGAGTGGTCAAGGGCAGCGGGAGAGGGAAGCCGACCCCCCCCCCGCCGCCAGGAGGTTAGCATCGGCGGGGCAACCCCGACGATGCCGACGGCCCCCTGTAAGGGGCCGCAGACGTAATGGCGGCGGTGGGACTACTTAGTACTTCCACCGCCGCCAAGGGGGGCTGGCCGTTAAGGCGCCCCCGGGGTGGGCAGGTCGCGGGGGGCGAGGTGGTGCAATAATCCCCTCCCCGACTCTACAAAGATGCGACCTGCCGGTCAACCCCCCTCCTTTTATTTTATAATATTTCATTTTATTCTATATATATTTTATATTCTATATTATAAATTTTATTTTTTTCGTTTATTCCCCTTTATTTTGCCCCCCTTCTTATGTTTGTTGTGTTTTGTCCATTGTATTTATTTACTTATTATTATTTATTTATTTATTGACTTTTATTTTATCTATTTTATCTATACACGTTTTCATTTATTGATTTTATCTTTTATATTATCATATTTTTAAGTTTTATGCGGGTCGACCAGGGGGGTGAGCCGGAACTCGCCTCTGTCCCCTCCTTGTCGCGTGCGGAAAAAAATACAATGCAGCGTGTACGAGTATTTGCACATGTATAAAAATCGGATGGCGCGGTAACAAAAATTCTAAATTATACAGCACAAGTTGCAGCAATGCATGGGCTTATGTTAAATGACCTGCATACCGCCGTTTTCTCAAACTGTGTGTTCATAACTGGCACTGGGAGGATCGCAGTTCCACCACTGCGAGGAGGCCCAGGTCTCTGCGCGGCATACGCTGGAAGAATGTCCAGCGTGGTCGGCGCCGCGCAATGACCTAAGGGGCGTTATTGGGATGGACCTCTCGTTGCCGGTCGTGGTCGACCACATGATCGGCAGCGAGTGGTCAAGGGCAGCGTGTGCCTCCTTCTGCGAGATTGTGATAACGCAGAAGGAGGCAGCGGAGAGGGAGAGGGAAGCCGACCCCCCCCCCCACCGCCAGGAGGTTAGCATCGGCAGGGCAACCCCGACGAGGGCGACGGCCCCCTGTAAGGGGCCGCAGACGTAATGGCGGTGGCGGGACTACTTAGTACTTCCACCGCCGCCAAGGAGGGCTGGCCGTTAAGGCGCCCCCGGGGTGGGCAGGTCGCGGGGGGCGAGGTGGTGCAATAATTCCCTCCCCGCCTCTACAAAGATGCGACCTGCCGGTCAACCCCCCTCCTTTTATTTTATAATATTTCATTTTACTCTATATATATTTTATATTCTATATTATAAATTTTATCTTTATCGTTTATTCCCCTTTATTTTGCCCCCCTTCTTATGT
This sequence comes from Lasioglossum baleicum, assembly GCF_051020765.1. NCBI lineage: Eukaryota > Metazoa > Arthropoda > Insecta > Hymenoptera > Halictidae > Lasioglossum > Lasioglossum baleicum. The sequence continues at coordinate 28,856 of NC_134933.1, forward strand.
TTGTTGTGTTTTGTCCATTGTATTTATTTACTTATTATTGTTTATTTATTTATTGACTTTTATTTTATCTATACACGTTTTCATTTATTGATTTTATCTTTTATTTTATCATATTTTTAAGTTTTACGCGGGTCGACCAGGGGTGTGGGACGGGTGGAGGGGACAGACGCGAGCCGGAACTGGCCTCTGTCCCCTCCTTGTCGCGTGCGGAAAAAAATACAATGCAGCGTGTACGAGTATTTGCACATGTATAAAAATCGGATGGCGCGGTAACAAAAATTCTAAATTATACAGCACAAGTTGCAGCAATGCATGGGCTTATGTTAAATTACCTGCATACCGCCGTTTCCTCAAACTGTGTGTTCATAACTGGCACTGGGAGGATCGCAGTGCCACAACTGCGAGGAGGCCCAGGACTCTGCGCGGCATACGCTGGAAGAATGTCCAGCGTGGTCGGCGCCGCGCAGAGACCTAAGGGGCGTTATTGGGATGGACCTCTCGTTGTCGGTCGTGGTCGACCACATGATCGGCAGCCAGAGGTCAAGAGCAGCGTTTGCCTCCTTCTGCGAGATTGTCATAACGCAGATGGAGGCAGCGGAGAGGGAGAGGGAAGCCGACCCCCTCACCGCCAGGAGGTTAGCATCGGCGGGGCAACCCCGACGAGGCCGACGGCCCCCTGTGAGGTGCCGCAGACATAATGGCGGCGGCGGGACTACTTAGTACTTCCACCGCCGCCAATGGGGGCTGGCCGTTAAGGCGACCCCGGGGTGGGCAGGTCGCGGGGCGCGAGGTGGTGCAATAATCCCCTCCCCGACTCTACAAAGATGCGACCTGCCGGTCAACCCCCCTCCTTTTATTTTATAATATTTCATTTTATTCTATATATATTTTATATTCTATATTATAAATTTTATTTTTTTCGTTTATTCCCCTTTATTTGGCCCCCCTTCTTATGTTTGTTGTGTTTTGTCCATTGTATTTATTTACTTATTATTATTTATTTATATATTAACTTTTATTTTATCTATTTTATCTATACACGTTTTCATTTATTGATTTTATCTTTTATTTTATCATATTTTTTAGTTTTACGCGGGTCGACCAGGGGTGTGGGACGGGGGGAGGGGACAGACGCGAGCCGGAACTCGCCTCTGTCCCCTCCTTGTCGCGTGCGGAAAAAAATACAATGCAGCGTGTACGAGTATTTGCACATGTATAAAAATCGGATGGCGCGGTAACAAAAATTCTAAATTATACAGCACAAGGTGCAGCAATGCATGGGCTTATGTTAAATTACCTGCATACCGCCGTTTCCTCAAACTGTGTGTTCATAACTGGCACTGGGAGGATCGCAGTTCCACCACTGCGAGGAGGCCCAGGTCTCTGCGCGGCATACGCTGGAAGAATGTCCAGCGTGGTCGGTGCCGCGCAGTGACCTAAGGGGCGTTATTGGGATGGACCTCTCGTTGCCGGTCGTGGTCGACCACATGATCGGCAGCGAGTGGTCAAGGGCAGCGGGAGAGGGAAGCCGACCCCCCCCCCCGCCGCCAGGAGGTTAGCATCGGCAGGGCAACCCCGACGAGGCCGACGGCCCCCTGTAAGGGGCCGCAGACGTAATGGCGGTGGCGGGACTACTTAATACTTCCACCGCCGCCAAGGGGGGCTGGCCGTTAAGGCGCCCCCGGGGTGGGCAGCTCGCGGGGGGCGAGGTGGTGCAATAATCCCCTCCCAGACTCTACAAAGATGCGACCTGCCGGTCAACCCCCCTCCTTTTATTTTATAATATTTCATTTTATTCTATATATATTTTATATTCTTTATTATAAATTTTATCATTATCGTTTATTCCCCTTTATTTTGCCCCCCTTCTTATGTTTGTTGTGTTTTGTCCATTGTATTTATTTACTTATTATTATTTATTTATTTATTGACTTTTATTTTATCTATTTTATCTATACACGTTTTCATTTATTGATTTTATCTTTTATATTATCATATTTTTAAGTTTTATGCGGGTCGACCAGGGGGGTGAGCCGGAACTCGCCTCTGTCCCCTCCTTGTCGCGTGCGGAAAAAAATACAATGCAGCGTGTACGAGTATTTGCACATGTATAAAAATCGGATGGCGCGGTAACAAAAATTCTAAATTATACAGCACAAGTTGCAGCAATGCATGGGCTTATGTTAAATGACCTGCATACCGCCGTTTTCTCAAACTGTGTGTTCATAACTGGCACTGGGAGGATCGCAGTTCCACCACTGCGAGGAGGCCCAGGTCTCTGCGCGGCATACGCTGGAAGAATGTCCAGCGTGGTCGGCGCCGCGCAGAGACCTAAGGGGCTTTATTGGGATGGACCTCTCGTTGCCGGTCGTGGTCGACCACATGATCGGCAGCGAGAGGTCAAGAGCAGCGTTTGCCTCCTTCTGCGAGATTGTGATAACGCAGAAGGAGGCAGCGGAGAGGGAGAGGGAAGCCGACCCCCTCACCGCCAGGAGGTTAGCATCGGCGGGGCAACCCCGACGAGGCCGACGGCCCCGTGTAAGGGGCCGCAGACGTAATAGCGACGGTGGGACTACTTAGTACTTCCACCACCGCCAAGGGGGGCTGGCCGTTCAGGCGCCCCCGGGGTGGGCAGGTCGCGGGGGGCGAGGTGGTGCAATAATCCCCTCCCCGACTCTACAAAGATGCGACCTGCCGGTCAACCCCCCTCCTTTTATTTTATAATATTTCATTTTATTCTATATATTTTATATTCTTTATTATAAATTTTATCATTATCGTTTATTCCCCTTTATTTTGCCCCCCTTCTTATGTTTGTTGTGTTTTGTCCATTGTATATATTTACTTATTATTATTTATTTATTTATTGACTTTTATTTTATCTATTTTATCTATACACGTTTTTATTTATTGATTTTATCTTTTATATTATCATATTTTTAAGTTTTATGCGGGTCGACCAGGGGGGGGTGGGACGGGGGGAGGCGACAGACGCGAGCCGGAACTCGCCTCTGTCCCCTCCTTGTCGCGTGCGGAAAAAAATACAATGCAGCGTGTACGAGTATTTGCACATTTATAAAAATCGGATGACGCGGTAACAAAAATTCTAAATTATACAGCACAAGGTGCAGCAATGCATGGGCTTATGTTAAATGACCTGCATACCGCCGTTTCCTCAAACTGTGTGTTCATAACTGGCACTGGGGAGATCGCAGTGCCACCACTGCGAGGAGGCCCAGGACTCTGCGCGGCATACGCTGGAAGAATGTCTAGCGTGGTCTGCGCCGCGCAGAGACCTAAGGGGCTTTATTGGGATGGACCTCTCGTTGCCGGTCGTGGTCGACCACATGATCGGCAGCGAGAGGTCAAGAGCAGCGTTTGCCTCCTTCTGCGAGATTGTGATAACGCAGAAGGAGGCAGCGGAGAAGGAGAGGGAAGCCGACCCCCTCATCGCCAGGAGGTTAGCATCGGCGGGGCACCCCGACGAGGCCGACGGCCCCCTGTAAGGGGCCGCAGACGTAATAGCGACGGTGGGACTACTTAGTACTTCCACCGCCGCCAAGGGGGGCTGGCCGTTAAGGCGCCCCTGGGGTTGACAGGTCGTGGGGGGCGAGATGGTGCAATAATCCCCTCCCCGACTCTACAAAGATGCGACCTGCCGGTCAACCCCCCTCCTTTTATTTTATAATATTTCGTTTCACTCTATATATATTTTATATTCTATATTATAAATTTTATCTTTATCGTTTATTCCCCTTTATTTGGCCCCCCTTCTTATGTTTGTTGTGTTTTGTCCACTGTATTTATTTACTTATTATTATTTATTTATTTATTAACTTTTATTTTACCTATTGTATCTATACACGTTTTCATTTATTGATTTTATCTTTTATTTTATCATATTTTTAAGTTTTATGCGGGTCGACCAGGGGGGGTGGGACGGGGGGAGGGGATAGACGCGAGCCGGAACTCGCCTCTGTCCCCTCCTTGTCGCGTGCGGAAAAAAATACAATGCAGCGTGTACGAGTATTTGCACATGTATAAAAATCGGATGGCGCGGTAACAAAAATTCTAAATTATACAGCACAAGGTGCAGCAATGCATGGGCTTATGTTAAATTACCTGCATACCGCCGTTTCCTCAAACTGTGTGTTCATAACTGGCACTGGGAGGATCGCAGTTCCACCACTGCGAGGAGGCCCAGGTCTCTGCGCGGCATACGCTGGAAGAATGTCCAGCGTGGTCGGTGCCGCGCAGTGACCTAAGGGGCGTTATTGCGATGGACCTCTCGTTGCCGGTCGTGGTCGACCACATGATCGGCAGCGAGTGGTCAAGGGCAGCGGGAGAGGGAAGCCGACCCCCCCCCCCCACCGCCAGGAGGTTAGCATCGGCGGGGCAACCCCGACGATGCCGACGGCCCCCTGTAAGGGGCCGCAGACGTAATGGCGGCGGTGGGACTACTTAGTACTTCCACCGCCGCCAAGGGGGGCTGGCCGTTAAGGCGCCCCCGGGGTGGGCAGGTCGCGGGGGGCGAGGTGGTGCAATAATCCCCTCCCCGACTCTACAAAGATGCGACCTGCCGGTCAACCCCCCTCCTTTTATTTTATAATATTTCATTTTATTCTATATATATTTTATATTCTATATTATAAATTTTATTTTTTTCGTTTATTCCCCTTTATTTTGCCCCCCTTCTTATGTTTGTTGTGTTTTGTCCATTGTATTTATTTACTTATTATTATTTATTTATTTATTGACTTTTATTTTATCTATTTTATCTATACACGTTTTCATTTATTGATTTTATCTTTTATATTATCATATTTTTAAGTTTTATGCGGGTCGACCAGGGGGGTGAGCCGGAACTCGCCTCTGTCCCCTCCTTGTCGCGTGCGGAAAAAAATACAATGCAGCGTGTACGAGTATTTGCACATGTTTAAAAATCGGATGGCGCGGTAACAAAAATTCTAAATTATACAGCACAAGTTGCAGCAATGCATGGGCTTATGTTAAATGACCTGCATACCGCCGTTTCCTCAAACTGTGTGTTCATAACTGGCACTGGGAAGATCGCAGTGCCACCACTGCGAGGAGGCCCAGGACTCTGCGCGGCATACGCTGGAAGAATGTCTAGCGTGGTCTGCGCCGCGCAGAGACCTAAGGGGCTTTATTGGGATGGACCTCTCGTTGCCGGTCGTGGTCGACCACATGATCGGCAGCGAGAGGTCAAGAGCAGCGTTTGCCTCCTTCTGCGAGATTGTGATAACGCAGAAGGAGGCAGCGGAGAGGGAGAGGGAAGCCGACCCCCCCCCCCCACCGCCAGGAGGTTAGCATCGGCAGGGCAACCCCGACGAGGCCGACGGCCCCCTGTAAGGGGCCGCAGACGTAATGGCGGTGGCGGGACTACTTAGTACTTCCACCGCCGACAAGGGGGCTGGCCGTTAAGGCGCCCCCGGGGTGGGCAGCTCGCGGGCGGCGAGGTGGTGCAATAATCCCCTCCCAGACTCTACAAAGATGCGACCTGCCGGTCAACCCACCTCCTTTTATTTTATAATATTTCATTTTATTCTATATATATTTTATATTCTCTATTATAAATTTTATCATTATCGTTTATTCCCCTTTATTTTGCCCCCCTTCTTATGTTTGTTGTGTTTTGTCCATTGTATATATTTACTTATTATTATTTATTTATTTATTGACTTTTATTTTATCTATTTTATCTATACACGTTTTCATTTATTGATTTTATCTTTTATTTTATCATATTTTTAAGTTTTACGCGGGTCGACCAGGGCTGTGGGACGGGTGGAGGGGACAGACGCGAGCCGGAACTCGCCTCTGTCCCCTCCTTGCCGCGTGCGGAAAAAAATACAATGCAGCGTGTACGAGTATTTGCACATGTATAAAAATCGGATGGCGCGGTAACAAAAATTCTACATTATATGGCACAAGTTGCAGCAATGCATGCGCATAAGTTAAATTACCTGCATACCGCCGTTTCCTCAAACTGTGTGTTCATAACTGGCACTGGGAGGATCGCAGTTCCACCACTGCGAGGAGGCCCAGGTCTCTGCGCGGCATACGCTGGAAGAATGTCCAGCGTGGTCGGCGCCGCGCAGTGACCTAAGTGGCGTTATTGGGATGGACCTCTCGTTGCCGGTCGTGGTCGACCACATGATCGGCAGCGAGTGGTCAAGGGCAGCGTTTGCCTCCTTCTGCGAGATTGTGATAACGCAGAAAGAGGCAGCGGAGATGGAGAGGGAAGCCGACCCCCCCCACCGCCAGGAAGTTAGCATCGGCAGGGCAACCCCGACGAGGCCGACGGCCCCCTGTAAGGGGCCGCAGACGTAATGGCGGTGGCGAGACTACTTAGTACTTCCACCGCCGCCAAGGGGGGCTGGCCGTTAAGGCGCCCCCGGGGTGGGCAGATCGCGGGAGGCGAGGTGGTGCAATAATCCCCTCCCCGACTCTACAAAGATGCGACCTGCCGGTCAACCCCCCTCCTTTTATTTTATAATATTTCATTTTATTCTATATATATTTTATATTCCTTATTATAAATTTTATCATTATCGTTTATTCCCCTTTATTTTGCCCCCCTTCTTATGTTTGTTGTGTTTTGTCCATTGTATTTATTTACTTATTATTATTTATTTATTTATTGACTTTTATTTTATCTATTTTATCTATACACGTTTTCATTTATTGATTTTATCTTTTATATTATCATATTTTTAAGTTTTATGCGGGTCGACCAGGGGGGGTGGGACGGGGGGAGGGGACAGACGCGAGCCGGAACTGGCCTCTGTCCCCTCCTTGTCGCGTGCGGAAAAAAATACAATGCAGCGTGTACGAGTATTTGCACATGTATAAAAATCGGATGGCGCGGTAACAAAAATTCTAAATTATACAGCACAAGTTGCAGCAATGCATGGGCTTATGTTAAATTACCTGCATACCGCCGTTTCCTCAAACTGTGTGTTCATAACTGGCACTGGGAGGATCGCAGTGCCACAACTGCGAGGAGGCGCAGGACTCTGCGCGGCATACGCTGGAAGAATGTCCAGCGTGGTCGGCGCCGGCGATTGGTCTGTCATCGCCAACCAACCCCCCCCCCCCAACCTTTAAAATTAATGGAAAATGTAAAAAATTTTTCGCGAATTTTCGCGAATTTTTCGAGCGGTAAACCTTCGTCTGCGCGTCCTCCTTCCGACGACCCTACTCTCGCCCGCACCCGTCGACCCGTTCTCGAGCTATACGGCGACAAAGAAACTTTGATTTTGCACTAATTTGACGTCATCGAAAAAGTTACGGCCAACTGGGAACTAAAGGTATATCGCCTTTCCGAATTTTCCGGGTGCCCGTCGGGCCGTCGGCCCCGCCCGGCTGGGCTCGGCTCGGCTCGAGGTCGAGGTCGTCTGTAGCGACGATGGTGGAGCAGAGGCGCGCGATTGGTCCGTCATCGCCATCCTCCCCCCCCCAAACCCACCTCCCTTTAAAATGAATGGAACATGTAAACCTAAACGTAGAATCGGATTCGTAACCTCGAAGTTACAAGTCGATTCGCTCAACTATCAAGGTAGAGTAAACGCGGCGACTGTGGCGGCACTCGCCACCGATGCGAAGTCAGCGTCGCGAAGTTGGCGTTAAATTCGAACGTTTGAATCAGTTATTTTCTTTCGGGCCCTTTTCAGCCATGAACCGTGGAAGCGCCGAAATTCGGGTTTCATTTTCAACGCGGCAGCTTATACCCCCCGAGCGTTACCGACCACTGCCGGTGGTGGTCGGTAAGTTATCCTCCGCCGAGGTCGACGCCCGTTACCGATGCACACGTAAAAAATTTTTCGCGAATTTTTCGCGCGGTAAACCTTCGTCTCCGCGTCCTCCGTCCGACGAGCATACTCTCGCCCGCACCCGTCGACCCGTTCTCGAGCTATACGGCGACAAAGAAATCGCAAAATTTCACTAATTTGACGTCACCGAAAAAGTTACGGCCAACTGGGAACTAAAGGTATATCGCCTTTCCGAATTTTCCGGGATCCCGGCGGGCCTTCGGCCCCGCCCGGCTCGGCTCGGCTCGAGGTCGAGGTCTTCGGTAGCGATGATGGTGGCGGGGAGGCGCGCGATTGGTCTGTCATCGCCAACCAAACCCCCACCCCCCCTTTAAAATTAATGGAAAATGTAAACCTAAACGTAGAATCGGATTCGTAACCTCGAAGTTACAAGTCGATTCGCTCAACTATCAGGGAAGAGTAAATGCGTCGACTGTAGCGGCACTCACCACCGATGCGAAGTCAGCGTCGCGAAATTGGCGTTAAATTCGAACGTTTGAATCAGTTATTTTCTTTCGGGCCCTTTTCAGCCCTGAACCGTGGAAGCGCCGAGATTCGGGTTTCATTTTTAACGCGGCAGCTTATACCCCCCGAGCGTTACCGACCACTGCCGGTGGTGGTCGTTAACTTATCCTCCGCCGACGTCGACGCGTCACCGATGCACACGTAAAAAATTATTCGCGAATTTTCGCGAATGTTTCGCGCGGTAAACCTTTCGTCTCCGCGTCCTCCGTCCGACGAGCCTCCTCTCGCCCGCACCCGTCGACCCGTTCTCGAGCTATACGGCGACAAAGAAACTTTGATTTTGCACTAATTTGACGTCACCGAAAAAGTTACGGCCAACTGGGAACTAAAGGTATATCGCCTTTCCGAATTTTCCGGGATCCCGTCGGGCCTTCGGCCCCGCCCGGCTGGGCTCGGCTCGGCTCGAGGTCGAGGTCGTCTGTAGCGACGATGGTGGCGGAGAGGCGCGCGATTGGTCTGTCATCGCCATCCTCCCCCCCAACCACCCTCCCTTTAAAATGAATGGAACATGTAAACCTAAACGTAGAATCGGATTCGTAACCTCGAAGTTACAAGTCGATTCGCTCAACTATCAGGGGAGAGTAAATGCGGCGACTGTAGCGGCACTCACCACCGATGCAAAGTCAGCGTCGCGAAATTGGCGTTAAATTCGAACGTTTGAATCAGTTATTTTCTTTCTGGCCCTTTTCAGCCCTGAACCGTGGAAGCGCCGAGATTCGGGTTTCATTTTTAAAGCGGCAGCTTATACCCCCCGAGCGTTACCGACCACTGCCGGTGGTGGTCGGTAAGTTATCCTCCGCCGAGGTCGACGCGCGTTACCAATGCACACGTAAAAAATTATTCGCGAATTGTCACGAATTTTTCGCGCGGTAAACCTTCGTCTCCGCGTCCTCCGTCCGACGAGCCTACTCTCGCCCGCACCCGTCGACCCGTTCTCGAGCTATACGGCGACAAAGAAACTTTGATTTTGCACTAATTTGACGTCATCGAAATAGTTACGGATAACTGGGAACTAAGGGTATATCGCCTTTCCGAATTTACCGGGAGCCCGTCGGGCCGTCGGCCCCGCCCGGCTCGGCTCGGCTCGAGGTCGAGGTCTTCGGTAGCGACGATGGTGGCGGGGTGGCGCGCGATTGGTCTGTCATCGCCATCCTCCCCCCCAACCACCCTCCCTTTAAAATGAATGGAACATGTAAACCTAAACGTAGAATCGGATTCGTAACCTCGAAGTTACAAGTCGATTCGCTCAACTATCAGGGGAGAGTAAATGCGGCGACTGTAGCGGCACTCACCACCGATGCAAAGTCAGCGTCGCGAAATTGGCGTTAAATTCGAACGTTTGAATCAGTTATTTTCTTTCGGGCCCTTTTCAGCCATTTTTAACGCGGCAGCTTATACCCCCCGAGCGTTACCGACCACTGCCGGTGGTGGTCGTTAACTTATCCTCCGCCGACGTCGACGCGTCACCGATGCACACGTAAAAAATTTTTCGCGAATTTTCGCGAATGTTTCGCGCGGTAAACCTTTCGTCTCCGCGTCCTCCGTCCGACGAGCCTGCTCTCGCCCGCACCCGTCGACCCGTTCTCGAGCTATACGGCGACAAAGAAACTTTGATTTTGCACTAATTTGACGTCATCGAAAAAGTTACGGCCAACTGGGAATTAAAGGTATATTGCCTTCCCGAATTTTCCGGGAGCCCATCGGGCCTTCGGCCCCGCTCGGCTCGGCTCGGCTCGAGGTCGAGGTCTTCGGTAGCGACGATGGTGGCATGGAGGCGAGCGATTGGTCTGTCATCGCCATCTTCCCCCCCCCAACCCACCTCCCATTAAAATGAATGGAACATGTAAACCTAAACGTAGAATCGGATTCGTAACCTCGAAGTTACAAGTCGATTCGCTCAACTACCAAGGTAGAGTAAACGCGGCGACTGTGGCGGCACTCGCCACCGATGCGAAGTCAGCGTCGCGAAGTTGGTGTTAAATTCGAACGTTTGAATCAGTTATTTTCTTTCGGGCCCTTTTCAGCCATGAACCGTGGAAGCGCCGAAATTCGGTTTTCATTTTTAACGCGGCAGCTTATACCCCGCGAGCGTTACCGACCACTGCCGGTGGTGGTCGGTAAGTTATCCTCCGCCGAGGTCGACGCGCGTTACCGATGCACACATAAAAAATTATTCTCGAATTGTCGCAAATTTTTCGCGCGGTAAACCTTCGTCTCCGCGTCCTCCGTCCGACGAGCCTACTCTCGCCCGCACCCGTCGACCCGTTCTCGAGCTATACGGCGACAAAGAAACTTTGATTTTGCACTAATTTGACGTCATCGAAAAAGTTACGGCTAACTGGGAATTAAAGGTATATCGCCTTCCCGAATTTTCCGGGAGCCCATCGGGCCTTCGGCCCCGCTCGGCTCGGCTCGGCTCGAGGTCGAGGTCTTCGGTAGCGACGATGGTGGCGGGGAGGCGCGCGATTGGTCTGTCATCGCCATCCTCCCCCCCAACCCCCCTCCCTTTAAAATAAATGGAACATGTAAACCTAAACGTAGAATCGGGTTCGTAACCTCGAAGTTACAAGTCGATTCGCTCAACTATCAGGGGAGAGTAAGTGCGGCGACTGTAGCGGCACTCACCACCGATGCAAAGTCAGCGTCGCGAAATTGGCGTTAAATTCGAACGTTTGAATCAGTTATTTTCTTTCGGGCCCTTTTCAGCCCTGAACCGTGGAAGCGCCGAGATTCGGGTTTCATTTTTAACGCGGCAGCTTATACCCCCCGAGCGTTACCGACCACTGCCGGTGGTGGTCGGTAAGTTATCCTCCGCCGAGGTCGACGCGCGTTACCGATGCACACGTAAAAAATTTTTCGCGAATTTTCGCGAATGTTTCGCGCGGTAAACCTTTCGTCTCCGCGTCCTCCGTCCGACGAGCCTGCTCTCGCCCGCACCCGTCGACCCGTTCTCGAGCTATACGGCGACAAAGAAACTTTGATTTTGCACTAATTTGACGTCATCGAAAAAGTTACGGCCAACTGGGAATTAAAGGTATATCGCCTTCCCGAATTTTCCGGGAGCCCATCGGGCCTTCGGCCCCGCTCGGCTCGGCTCGGCTCGAGGTCGAGGTCTTCGGTAGCGACGATGGTGGCGGGGAGGCGCGCGATTGGTCTGTCATCGCCATCCTCCCCCCCAACCCCCCTCCCTTTAAAATAAATGGAACATGTAAACCTAAACGTAGAATCGGATTCGTAACCTCGAAGTTACAAGTCGATTCGCTCAACTATCAGGGGAGAGTAAGTGCGGCGACTGTAGCGGCACTCACCACCGATGCAAAGTCAGCGTCGCGAAATTGGCGTTAAATTCGAACGTTTGAATCAGTTATTTTCTTTCGGGCCCTTTTCAGCCCTGAACCGTGGAAGCGCCGAGATTCGGGTTTCATTTTTAACGCGGTAGCTTATACCCCCCGAGCGTTACCGACCACTGCCGGTGGTGGTCGTTAACTTATCCTCCGCCGACGTCGACGCGTCACCGATGCACACGTAAAAAATTTTTCGCGAATTTTCGCGAATGTTTCGCGCGGTAAACCTTTCGTCTCCGCGTCCTCCGTCCGACGAGCCTCCTGTCGCCCGCACCCGTCGACCCGTTCTCGAGCTATACGGCGACAAAGAAACTTTGATTTTGCACTAATTTGACGTCATCGAAAAAGTTACGGCCAACTGGGAATTAAAGGTATATTGCCTTCCCGAATTTTCCGGGAGCCACTGCCGGTGGTGGTCGGTAAGTTATCCTCCGCCGAGGTCGACGCGCGTTACCGATGCACACGTAAAACATTTTTCGCGAATTTTCGCGAATTTTTCGCGCGGTAAACCTTCGTCTCCGCGTCCTCCGTCCGACGAGCCTACTCTCGCCCGCACCCGTCGACCCGTTCTCGAGCTATACGGCGACAAAGAAATCCCAAAATTTCACTAATTTGACGTCACCGAAAAAGTTACGGCCAACTGGGATCTAAAGGTATATCGCCTTTCCGAATTTTCCGGGATCCCGTGGGGCCTTCGGCCCCGCCCGGCTGGGCTCGGCTCGGCTCGAGGTCGAGGTCGTCTGTAGCGACGATGGTGGCGGAGAGGCGCGCGATAGGTCTGTCATCGCCAACCCCCCCCCCACCACCCCCACCCTTTAAAATTAATGGAAAATGTAAACCTAAACGTTGAATCGGATTCGTAACCTCGAAGTTACAAGTCGATTCGCTCAACTATCAGGGGAGAGTAAATGCGGCGACTGTAGCTGCACTCACCACCGATGCAAAGTCAGCGTCGCGAAGTTGGCGTTAAATTCGAACGTTTGAATCAGTTATTTTCTTTCGGGCCCTTTTCAGCCATGAACCGTGGAAGCGCCGAAATTCGGGTTTCATTTTTAACGCGGCAGCTTATACCCCCCGAGCGTTACCGACCACTGCCGGTGGTGGTCGGTAAGTTATCCTCCGCCGAGGTCGACGCGCGTTACCGATGCACACGTAAAAAATTTTTCGCGAATTTTCGCGAATTTTTCGCGCGGTAAACCTTCGTCTCCGCGTCCTCCGTCCGACGAGCCTACTCTCGCCCGCACCCGTCGACCCGTTCTCGAGCTATACGGCGACAAAGAAATCGCAAAATTTCACTAATTTGACGTCACCGAAAAAGTTACGGCCAACTGGGAACTAATGGTATATCGCCTTTCCGAATTTTCCGGGATCCCGTCGGGCCTTCGGCCCTGCCCGGCTGGGCTCGGCTCGGCTCGAGGTCGAGGTCGTCTGTAGCGACGATGGTGGCGGAGAGGCGCGCGATAGGTCTGTCATCGCCAACCCCCTCCCACCCCCCCCACCCTTTAAAATTAATGGAAAATGTAAACCTAAACGTAGAATCGGATTCGTAACCACGAAGTTACAAGTCGATTCGCTCAACTATCAGGGGAGAGTAAATGCGGCGACTGTAGCTGCACTCACCACCGATACAAAGTCAGCGTCGCGAAATTGGCGTTAAATTCGAACGTTTGAATCAGTTATTTTCTTTCGGGCCCTTTTCAGCCCTGAACCGTGGAAGCGCCGAGATTCGGGTTTCATTTTTAACGCGGCAGCTTATACCCCCCGAGCGTTACCGACCACTGCCGGTGGTGGTCGTTAACTTATCCTCCGCCGACGTCGACGCGTCACCGATGCACACGTAAAACATTTTTCGCGAATTTTCGCGAATGTTTCGCGCGGTAAACCTTTCGTCTCCGCGTCCTCCGTCCGACGAGCCTGCTCTCGCCCGCACCCGTCGACCCGTTCTCGAGCTATACGGCGACAAAGAAACTTTGATTTTGCACTAATTTGACGTCATCGAAAAAGTTACGGCCAACTGGGAATTAAAGGTATATTGCCTTCCCGAATTTTCCGGGAGCCCATCGGGCCTTCGGCCCCGCTCGGCTCGGCTCGGCTCGAGGTCGAGGTCTTCGGTAGCGACGATGGTGGCATGGAGGCGAGCGATTGGTCTGTCATCGCCATCTTCCCCCCCCCCCAACCCACCTCCCATTAAAATGAATGGAACATGTAAACCTAAACGTAGAATCGGATTCGTAACCTCGAAGTTACAAGTCGATTCGCTCAACTACCAAGGTAGAGTAAACGCGGCGACTGTGGCGGCACTCGCCACCGATGCGAAGTCAGCGTCGCGAAGTTGGTGTTAAATTCGGACGTTTGAATCAGTTATTTTCTTTCGGGCCCTTTTCAGCCATGAACCGTGGAAGCGCCGAAATTCGGTTTTCATTTTTAACGCGGCAGCTTATACCCCGCGAGCGTTACCGACCACTGCCGGTGGTGGTCGGTAAGTTATCCTCCGCCAAGGTCGACGCGCGTTACCGATGCACACATAAAAAATTATTCTCGAATTGTCGCAAATTTTTCGCGCGGTAAACCTTCGTCTCCGCGTCCTCCGTCCGACGAGCCTACTCTCGCCCGCACCCGTCGACCCGTTCTCGAGCTATACGGCGACAAAGAAACTTTGATTTTGCACTAATTTGACGTCATCGAAAAAGTTACGGCTAACTGGGAATTAAAGGTATATTGCCTTCCCGAATTTTCCGGGAGCCCATCGGGCCTTCGGCCCCGCTCGGCTCGGCTCGGCTCGAAGTCGAGGTCTTCGGTAGCGACGATGGTGGCATGGAGGCGAGCGATTGGTCTGTCATCGCCATCTTCCCCCCCCCAACCCACCTCCCATTAAAATGAATGGAACATGTAAACCTAAACGTAGAATCGGATTCGTAACCTCGAAGTTACAAGTCGATTCGCTCAACTACCAAGGTAGAGTAAACGCGGCGACTGTGGCGGCACTCGCCACCGATGCGAAGTCAGCGTCGCGAAGTTGGTGTTAAATTCGAACGTTTGAATCAGTTATTTTCTTTCGGGCCCTTTTCAGCCATGAACCGTGGAAGCGCCGAAATTCGGTTTTCATTTTTAACGCGGCAGCTTATACCCCGCGAGCGTTACCGACCACTGCCGGTGGTGGTCGGTAAGTTATCCTCCGCCGAGGTCGACGCGCGTTACCGATGCACACATAAAAAATTATTCTCGAATTGTCGCAAATTTTTCGCGCGGTAAACCTTCGTCTCCGCGTCCTCCGTCCGACGAGCCTACTCTCGCCCGCACCCGTCGACCCGTTCTCGAGCTATACGGCGACAAAGAAACTTTGATTTTGCACTAATTTGACGTCATCGAAAAAGTTACGGCTAACTGGGAATTAAAGGTATATCGCCTTCCCGAATTTTCCGGGAGCCCATCGGGCCTTCGGCCCCGCTCGGCTCGGCTCGGCTCGAGGTCGAGGTCTTCGGTAGCGACGATGGTGGCGGGGAGGCGCGCGATTGGTCTGTCATCGCCATCCTCCTCCCCAACCCCCCTCCCTTTAAAATAAATGGAACATGTAAACCTAAACGTAGAATCGGGTTCGTAACCTCGAAGTTACAAGTCGATTCGCTCAACTACCAAGGTAGAGTAAACGCGGCGACTGTGGCGGCACTCACCACCGATGCAAAGTCAGCGTCGCGAAATTGGCGTTAAATTCGAACGTTTGAATCAGTTATTTTCTTTCGGGCCCTTTTCAGCCCTGAACCGTGGAAGCGCCGAGATTCGGGTTTCATTTTTAACGCGGCAGCTTATACCCCCCGAGCGTTACCGACCACTGCCGGTGGTGGTCGGTAAGTTATCCTCCGCCGAGGTCGACGCGCGTTACCGATGCACACGTAAAAAATTTTTCGCGAATTTTCGCGAATGTTTCGCGCGGTAAACCTTTCGTCTCCGCGTCCTCCGTCCGACGAGCCTGCTCTCGCCCGCACCCGTCGACCCGTTCTCGAGCTATACGGCGACAAAGAAACTTTGATTTTGCACTAATTTGACGTCATCGAAAAAGTTACGGCCAACTGGGAATTAAAGGTATATCGCCTTCCCGAATTTTCCGGGAGCCCATCGGGCCTTCGGCCCCGCTCGGCTCGGCTCGGCTCGAGGTCGAGGTCTTCGGTAGCGACGATGGTGGCGGGGAGGCGCGCGATTGGTCTGTCATCGCCATCCTCCCCCCCCAACCCCCCTCCCTTTAAAATAAATGGAACATGTAAACCTAAACGTAGAATCGGATTCGTAACCTCGAAGTTACAAGTCGATTCGCTCAACTATCAGGGGAGAGTAAGTGCGGCGACTGTAGCGGCACTCACCACCGATGCAAAGTCAGCGTCGCGAAATTGGCGTTAAATTCGAACGTTTGAATCAGTTATTTTCTTTCGGGCCCTTTTCAGCCCTGAACCGTGGAAGCGCCGAGATTCGGGTTTCATTTTTAACGCGGTAGCTTATACCCCCCGAGCGTTACCGACCACTGCCGGTGGTGGTCGTTAACTTATCCTCCGCCGACGTCGACGCGTCACCGATGCACACGTAAAAAATTTTTCGCGAATTTTCGCGAATGTTTCGCGCGGTAAACCTTTCGTCTCCGCGTCCTCCGTCCGACGAGCCTCCTGTCGCCCGCACCCGTCGACCCGTTCTCGAGCTATACGGCGACAAAGAAACTTTGATTTTGCACTAATTTGACGTCATCGAAAAAGTTACGGCCAACTGGGAATTAAAGGTATATTGCCTTCCCGAATTTTCCGGGAGCCACTGCCGGTGGTGGTCGGTAAGTTATCCTCCGCCGAGGTCAACGCGCGTTACCGATGCACACGTAAAACATTTTTCGCGAATTTTCGCGAATTTTTCGCGCGGTAAACCTTCGTCTCCGCGTCCTCCGTCCGACGAGCCTACTCTCGCCCGCACCCGTCGACCCGTTCTCGAGCTATACGGCGACAAAGAAATCGCAAAATTTCACTAATTTGACGTCACCGAAAAAGTTACGGCCAACTGGGAACTAATGGTATATCGCCTTTCCGAATTTTCCGGGATCCCGTCGGGCCTTCGGCCCTGCCCGGCTGGGCTCGGCTCGGCTCGAGGTCGAGGTCGTCTGTAGCGACGATGGTGGCGGAGAGGCGCGCGATAGGTCTGTCATCGCCAACCCCCTCCCACCCCCCCCCCACCCTTTAAAATTAATGGAAAATGTAAACCTAAACGTAGAATCGGATTCGTAACCACGAAGTTACAAGTCGATTCGCTCAACTATCAGGGGAGAGTAAACGCGGCGACTGTGGCGGCACTCACCACCGATGCAAAGTCAGCGTCGCGAAATTGGCGTTAAATTCGAACGTTTGAATCAGTTATTTTCTTTCGGGCCCTTTTCAGCCCTGAACCGTGGAAGCGCCGAGATTCGGGTTTCATTTTTAACGCGGCAGCTTATACCCCCCGAGCGTTACCGACCACTGCCGGTGGTGGTCGGTAAGTTATCCTCCGCCGAGGTCGACGCGCGTTACCGATGCACACGTAAAAAATTTTTCGCGAATTTTCGCGAATGTTTCGCGCGGTAAACCTTTCGTCTCCGCGTCCTCCGTCCGACGAGCCTGCTCTCGCCCGCACCCGTCGACCCGTTCTCGAGCTATACGGCGACAAAGAAACTTTGATTTTGCACTAATTTGACGTCATCGAAAAAGTTACGGCCAACTGGGAATTAAAGGTATATCGCCTTCCCGAATTTTCCGGGAGCCCATCGGGCCTTCGGCCCCGCTCGGCTCGGCTCGGCTCGAGGTCGAGGTCTTCGGTAGCGACGATGGTGGCGGGGAGGCGCGCGATTGGTCTGTCATCGCCATCCTCCCCCCCAACCCCCCTCCCTTTAAAATAAATGGAACATGTAAACCTAAACGTAGAATCGGATTCGTAACCTCGAAGTTACAAGTCGATTCGCTCAACTACCAAGGTAGAGTAAACGCGGCGACTGTGGCGGCACTCGCCACCGATGCGAAGTCAGCGTCGCGAAGTTGGTGTTAAATTCGGACGTTTGAATCAGTTATTTTCTTTCGGGCCCTTTTCAGCCATGAACCGTGGAAGCGCCGAAATTCGGTTTTCATTTTTAACGCGGCAGCTTATACCCCGCGAGCGTTACCGACCACTGCCGGTGGTGGTCGGTAAGTTATCCTCCGCCGAGGTCGACGCGCGTTACCGATGCACACATAAAAAATTATTCTCGAATTGTCGCAAATTTTTCGCGCGGTAAACCTTCGTCTCCGCGTCCTCCGTCCGACGAGCCTACTCTCGCCCGCACCCGTCGACCCGTTCTCGAGCTATACGGCGACAAAGAAACTTTGATTTTGCACTAATTTGACGTCATCGAAAAAGTTACGGCTAACTGGGAATTAAAGGTATATTGCCTTCCCGAATTTTCCGGGAGCCCATCGGGCCTTCGGCCCCGCTCGGCTCGGCTCGGCTCGAGGTCGAGGTCTTCGGTAGCGACGATGGTGGCATGGAGGCGAGCGATTGGTCTGTCATCGCCATCTTCCCCCCCCCCAACCCACCTCCCATTAAAATGAATGGAACATGTAAACCTAAACGTAGAATCGGATTCGTAACCTCGAAGTTACAAGTCGATTCGCTCAACTACCAAGGTAGAGTAAACGCGGCGACTGTGGCGGCACTCGCCACCGATGCGAAGTCAGCGTCGCGAAGTTGGTGTTAAATTCGAACGTTTGAATCAGTTATTTTCTTTCGGGCCCTTTTCAGCAATGAACCGTGGAAGCGCCGAAATTCGGTTTTCATTTTTAACGCGGCAGCTTATACCCCGCGAGCGTTACCGACCACTGCCGGTGGTGGTCGGTAAGTTATCCTCCGCCGAGGTCGACGCGCGTTACCGATGCACACATAAAAAATTATTCTCGAATTGTCGCAAATTTTTCGCGCGGTAAACCTTCGTCTCCGCGTCCTCCGTCCGACGAGCCTACTCTCGCCCGCACCCGTCGACCCGTTCTCGAGCTATACGGCGACAAAGAAACTTTGATTTTGCACTAATTTGACGTCATCGAAAAAGTTACGGCTAACTGGGAATTAAAGGTATATCGCCTTCCCGAATTTTCCGGGAGCCCATCGGGCCTTCGGCCCCGCTCGGCTCGGCTCGGCTCGAGGTCGAGGTCTTCGGTAGCGACGATGGTGGCGGGGAGGCGCGCGATTGGTCTGTCATCGCCATCCTCCCCCCCAACCCCCCTCCCTTTAAAATAAATGGAACATGTAAACCTAAACGTAGAATCGGGTTCGTAACCTCGAAGTTACAAGTCGATTCGCTCAACTACCAAGGTAGAGTAAACGCGGCGACTGTGGCGGCACTCACCACCGATGCAAAGTCAGCGTCGCGAAATTGGCGTTAAATTCGAACGTTTGACTCAGTTATTTTCTTTCGGGCCCTTTTCAGCCCTGAACCGTGGAAGCGCCGAGATTCGGGTTTCATTTTTAACGCGGCAGCTTATACCCCCCGAGCGTTACCGACCACTGCCGGTGGTGGTCGGTAAGTTATCCTCCGCCGAGGTCGACGCGCGTTACCGATGCACACGTAAAAAATTTTTCGCGAATTTTCGCGAATGTTTCGCGCGGTAAACCTTTCGTCTCCGCGTCCTCCGTCCGACGAGCCTGCTCTCGCCCGCACCCGTCGACCCGTTCTCGAGCTATACGGCGACAAAGAAACTTTGATTTTGCACTAATTTGACGTCATCGAAAAAGTTACGGCCAACTGGGAATTAAAGGTATATCGCCTTCCCGAATTTTCCGGGAGCCCATCGGGCCTTCGGCCCCGCTCGGCTCGGCTCGGCTCGAGGTCGAGGTCTTCGGTAGCGACGATGGTGGCGGGGAGGCGCGCGATTGGTCTGTCATCGCCATCCTCCCCCCAACCCCCCTCCCTTTAAAATAAATGGAACATGTAAACCTAAACGTAGAATCGGATTCGTAACCTCGAAGTTACAAGTCGATTCGCTCAACTATCAGGGGAGAGTAAGTGCGGCGACTGTAGCGGCACTCACCACCGATGCAAAGTCAGCGTCGCGAAATTGGCGTTAAATTCGAACGTTTGAATCAGTTATTTTCTTTCGGGCCCTTTTCAGCCCTGAACCGTGGAAGCGCCGAGATTCGGGTTTCATTTTTAACGCGGTAGCTTATACCCCCCGAGCGTTACCGACCACTGCCGGTGGTGGTCGTTAACTTATCCTCCGCCGACGTCGACGCGTCACCGATGCACACGTAAAAAATTTTTCGCGAATTTTCGCGAATGTTTCGCGCGGTAAACCTTTCGTCTCCGCGTCCTCCGTCCGACGAGCCTCCTGTCGCCCGCACCCGTCGACCCGTTCTCGAGCTATACGGCGACAAAGAAACTTTGATTTTGCACTAATTTGACGTCATCGAAAAAGTTACGGCCAACTGGGAATTAAAGGTATATTGCCTTCCCGAATTTTCCGGGAGCCCATCGGGCCTTCGGCCCCGCTCGGCTTGGCTCGGCTCGAGGTCGAGGTCTTCGGTAGCGACGATGGTGGCGTGGAGGCGCGCGATTGGTCTGTCATCGCCATCCTCCCCCCCCAACCCACCTCCCATTAAAATGAATGGAACATGTAAACCTAAACGTAGAATCGGATTCGTAACCTCGAAGTTACAAGTCGATTCGCTCAACTACCAAGGTAGAGTAAACGCGGCGACTGTGGCGGCACTCGCCACCGATGCGAAGTCAGCGTCGCGAAGTTGGCGTTAAATTCGAACGTTTGAATCAGTTATTTTCTTTCGGGCCCTTTTCAGCCATGAACCGTGGAAGCGCCGAAATTCGGGTTTCATTTTTAACGCGGCAGCTTATACCCCCCGAGCGTTACCGACCACTGCCGGTGGTGGTCGGTAAGTTATCCTCCGCCGAGGTCGACGCGCGTTACCGATGCACACGTAAAAAATTTTTCGCGAATTTTCGCGAATTTTTCGCGCGGTAAACCTTCGTCTCCGCGTCCTCCGTCCGACGAGCCTACTCTCGCCCGCACCCGTCTACCCGTTCTCGAGCTATACGGCGACAAAGAAATCGCAAAATTTCACTAATTTGACGTCACCGAAAAAGTTACGGCCAACTGGGAACTAAAGTTATATCGCCTTTCCGAATTTTCCGGGATCACGTCGGGCCTTCGGCCCCGCCCGGCTGGGCTCGGCTCGGCTCGAGGTCGAGGTCGTCTGTAGCGACGATGGTGGCGGAGAGGCGCGCGATAGGTCTGTCATCGCCAACCACCCCCCACCCCTCCCACCCTTTAAAATTAATGGAAAATGTAAACCTAAACGTAGAATCGGATTCGTAACTTCGAAGTTACAAGTCGATTCGCTCAACTATCAGGGGAGAGTAAATGCGGCGACTGTAGCTGCAAACACCACCGATGCAAAGTCAGCGTCGCGAAATTGGCGTTAAATTCGAACGTTTGAATCTGTTATTTTCTTTCGGGCCCTTTTCAGCCCTGAACCGAGGAAGCGCCGAGTTTCGGGTTTCATTTTTAACGCGGCAGCTTATACCCCCCCCTGCGTTACCGACCACTGCCGGTGGTGGTCGTTAACTTATCCTCCGCCGACGTCGACGCGTCACCGATGCACACGTAAAAAATTTTTCGCGAATTTTCGCGAATGTTTCGCGCGGTAAACCTTTCGTCTCCGCGTCCTCCGTCCGACGAGCCTCCTCTCGCCCGCACTCGTCGACCCGTTCTCGAGCTATACGGCGACAAAGAAACTTTGATTTTGCACTAATTTGACGTCATCGAAAAAGTTACGGCCAACTGGGAATTAAAGGTATATTGCCTTCCCGAATTTTCCGGGAGCCCATCGGGCCTTCGGCCCCGCTCGGCTCGGCTCGGCTCGAGGTCGAGGTCTTCGGTAGCGACGATGATGGCGGCGAGGCGCGCCATTGGTCTGTCATCGCCATCCTCCACCCCAACCCCCCTCCCTTTAAAATAAATGGAACATGTAAACCTAAACGTAGAATCGGATTCGTAACCTCGAAGTTACAAGTCGATTCGCTCAACTACCAAGGTAGAGTAAACGCGGCGACTGTGGCGGCACTCGCCACCGATGCGAAGTCAGCGTCGCGAAGTTGGCGTTAAATTCGAACGTTTGAATCAGTTATTTTCTTTCGGGCCCTTTTCAGCCATGAACCGTGGAAGCGCCGAAATTCGGGTTGCATTTTCAACGCGGCAGCTTATACCCCCCCGAGCGTTACCGACCACTGCCGGTGGTGGTCGGTAAGTTATCCTCCGCCGAGGTCGACGCGCGTTACCGATGCACAAGTAAAAAATTTATCGCGAATTTTCGCGAATGTTTCGCGCGGTAAACCTTTCGTCTCCGCGTCCTCCGTCCGACGAGCCTGCTCTCGCCCGCACCCGTCGACCCGTTCTCGAGCTATACGGCGACAAAGAAACTTTGATTTTGCACTAATTTGACGTCATCGAAAAAGTTACGGCCAACTGGGAATTAAAGGTATATTGCCTTCCCGAATTTTCCGGGAGCCCATCGGGCCTTCGGCCCCGCTCGGCTCGGCTCGGCTCGAGGTCGAGGTCTTCGGTAGCGACGATGGTGGCGTGGAGGCGCGCGATTGGTCTGTCATCGCCATCCTCCCCCCCAACCCCCCTCCCTTTAAAATAAATGGAACATGTAAACCTAAACGTAGAATCGGATTCGTAACCTCGAAGTTACAAGTCGATTCGCTCAACTACCAAGGTAGAGTAAACGCGGCGACTGTGGCGGCACTCGCCACCGATGCGAAGTCAGCGTCGCGAAGTTGGCGTTAAATTCGAACGTTTGAATCAGTTATTTTCTTTCGGGCCCTTTTCAGCCATGAACCGTGGAAGCGCCGAAATTCGGGTTTCATTTTCAACGCGGCAGCTTATACCCCCCCGAGCGTTACCGACCACTGCCGGTGGTGGTCGGTAAGTTATCCTCCGCCGAGGTCGACGCGCGTTACCGATGCACACGTAAAAAATTTTTCGCGAATTTTCGCGAATGTTTCGCGCGGTAAACCTTTCGTCTCCGCGTCCTCCGTCCGACGAGCCTGCTCTCGCCCGCACCCGTCGACCCGTTCTCGAGCTATACGGCGACAAAGAAACTTTGATTTTGCACTAATTTGACGTCATCGAAAAAGTTACGGCCAACTGGGAATTAAAGGTATATCGCCTTCCCGAATTTTCCGGGAGCCCATCGGGCCTTCGGCCCCGCTCGGCTCGGCTCGGCTCGAGGTCGAGGTCTTCGGTAGCGACGATGGTGGCGTGGGGGCGCGCGATTGGTCTGTCATCGCCATCCTCCCCCCCGAACCCACCTCCCTTTAAAATGAATGGAACATGTAATCCTAAACGTAGAATCGGATTCGTAACCTCGAAGTTACAAGTCGATTCGCTCAACTACCAAGGTAGAGTAAACGCGGCGACTGTGGCGGCACTCGCCACCGATGCGAAGTCAGCGTCGCGAAGTTGGCGTTAAATTCGAACGTTTGAATCAGTTATTTTCTTTCGGGCCCTTTTGAGCCCTGAACCGTGGAAGCGCCGAGATTCGGGTTTCATTTTTAACGCGGCAGCTTATACCCCCCGAGCGTTACCTTCCACTGCCGGTGGTGGTCGGTAAGTTATCCTCCGCCGAGGTCGACGCGCGTTACCGATGCACACGTAAAAAATTTTTCGCGAATTGTCGCGAATTTTTCGCGCGGTAAACCTTCGTCTCCGCGTCCTCCGTCCGACGAGCCTACTCTCGCCCGCACCCGTCGACACGTTCTCGAGCTATACGGCGACAAAGAAACTTTGATTTTGCACTAATTTGACGTCATCGAAAAAGTTACGGCTAACTGCGAATTAAAGGTATATCGCCTTCCCGAATTTTCCGGGAGCCCATCGGGCCTTCGGCCCCGCTCGGCTCGGCTCGGCTCGAGGTCGAGGTCTTCGGTAGCGACGATGGTGGCGGGGAGGCGCGCGATTGGTCTGTCATCGCCATCCTCCCCCCCAACCCCCCTCCCTTTAAAATAAATGGAACTTGTAAACCTAAACGTAGAATCGGATTCGTAACCTCGAAGTTACAAGTCGATTCGCTCAACTATCAAGGTAGAGTAAACGCGGCGACTGTGGCAGCACTCGCCAGCGATGCGAAGTCAGCGTCGCGAAGTTGGCGTTAAATTCGAACGTTTGAATCAGTTATTTTCTTTCGGGCCCTTTTCAGCCCTGAACCGTGGAAGCGCCGAGATTCGGGTTTCATTTTTAACGCGGCAGCTTATACCCCCCGAGCGTTACCGACCACTGCCGGTGGTGGTCGTTAACTTATCCTCCGCCGAGGTCGACGCGTCACCGATGCACACGTAAAAAATTTTTCGCGAATTTTCGCGAATGTTTCGCGCGGTGAACCTTTCGCCTCCGCGTCCTCCGTCCGACGAGCCTGCCCTCGCCCGCACCCGTCGACCCGTTCTCGAGCTATACGGCGACAAAGAAACTTTGATTTTGCACTAATTTGACGTCATCGAAAAAGTTACGGCCAACTGGGAATTAAAGGTATATCGCCTTCCCGAATTTTCCGGGAGCCCATCGGGCCTTCGGCCCCGCTCGGCTCTGCTCGGCTCGAGGTCGAGGTCTTCGGTAGCGACGATGGTGGCGGGGAGGCGCGCGATTGGTCTGTCATCGCCATCCTCCCCCCCACCCCCCCACCCCTTTTAAATTAATGGAAAATGTAAACCTAAACGTAGAATCGGATTCGTAACCTCGAAGTTACAAGTCGATTCGCTCAACTATCAAGGTAGAGTAAACGCGGCGACTGTGGCGGCACTCGCCACCGATGCGAAGGCAGCGTCGCGAAGTTGGCGTTAAATTCGAACGTTTGAATCAGTTATTTTCTTTCGGGCCCTTTTCAGCCATGAACCGTGGAAGCGCCGGAATTCGGGTTTCATTTTTAACGCGGCAGCTTATACCCCCCGAGCGTTACCGACCACTGCCGGTGGTGGTCGGTAAGTTATCCTCCGCCGAGGTCGACGCGCGTTACCGATGCACACGTAAAAAATTTTTCGCGAATTTTCGCGAATTTTTCGCGCGGTAAACCTTCGTCTCCGCGTCCTCCGTCCGACGAGCCTACTCTCGCCCGCACCCGTCGACCCGTTCTCGAGCTATACGGCGACAAAGAAACTTTGATTTTGCACTAATTTGACGTCATCGAAATAGTTACGGCCAACTGGGAACTAAAGGTATATCGCCTTTCCGAATTTACCGGGAGCCCGTCGGACCGTCGGCCCCGCCCGGCTGGGCTCGGCTCGGCTCGAGGTCGAGGTCGTCTGTAGCGACGGTGGTGGAGGAGAGGCGCGCGATTGGTCTGTCATCGCCATCCCCCCCACAACCCCTCCCTTTAAAATTAATGGAAAATGTAAACCTCAACGTAGAATCGGATTCGTAACCTCGAAGTTACAAGTCGATTCGCTCAACTATCAAGGTAGAGTAAACGCGGCGACTGTGGCGGCACTCGCCACCGATGCGAAGGCAGCGTCGCGAAGTTGGCGTTAAATTCGAACGTTTGAATCAGTTATTTTCTTTCGGGCCCTTTTCAGCCCTGAACCGTGGAAGCGCCGAGATTCGGGTTTCATTTTTAACGCGGCAGCTTATACCCTCCGAGCGTTACCGACCACTGCCGGTGGTGGTCGTTAACTTCTCCTCCGCCGACGTCGACGCGTCACCGATGCACACGTAAAAAATTTTTCGCGAATTTTCGCGAATGTTTCGCGCGGTAAACATTTCGTCTCCGCGTCCTCCGTCCGACGAGCCTGCTCTCGCCCGCACCCGTCGACCCGTTCTCGAGCTATACGGCGACAAAGAAACTTTGATTTTGCACTAATTTGACGTCATCGAAAAAGTTACGGCTAACTGCGAATTAAAGGTATATCGCCTTCCCGAATTTTCCGGGAGCCCATCGGGCCTTCGGCCCCGCTCGGCTCGGCTCGGCTCGAGGTCGAGGTCTTCGGTAGCGACGATGGTGGCGGGGAGGCGCGCGATTGGTCTGTCATCGCCATCCTCCCCCCCAACCCCCCTCCCTTTAAAATAAATGGAACTTGTAAACCTAAACGTAGAATCGGATTCGTAACCTCGAAGTTACAAGTCGATTCGCTCAACTATCAAGGTAGAGTAAACGCGGCGACTGTGGCGGCACTCGCCACCGATGCGAAGGCAGCGTCGCGAAGTTGGCGTTAAATTCGAACGTTTGAATCAGTTATTTTCTTTCGGGCCCTTTTCAGCCATGAACCGTGGAAGCGCCGGAATTCGGGTTTCATTTTTAACGCGGCAGCTTATACCCCCCGAGCGTTACCGACCACTGCCGGTGGTGGTCGGTAAGTTATCCTCCGCCGAGGTCGACGCGCGTTACCGATGCACACGTAAAAAATTTTTCGCGAATTTTCGCGAATTTTTCGCGCGGTAAACCTTCGTCTCCGCGTCCTCCGTCCGACGAGCCTACTCTCGCCCGCACCCGTCGACCCGTTCTCGAGCTATACGGCGACAAAGAAACTTTGATTTTGCACTAATTTGACGTCATCGAAATAGTTACGGCCAACTGGGAACTAAAGGTATATCGCCTTTCCGAATTTACCGGGAGCCCGTCGGACCGTCGGCCCCGCCCGGCTGGGCTCGGCTCGGCTCGAGGTCGAGGTCGTCTGTAGCGACGGTGGTGGAGGAGAGGCGCGCGATTGGTCTGTCATCGCCATCCCCCCCACAACCCCTCCCTTTAAAATTAATGGAAAATGTAAACCTCAACGTAGAATCGGATTCGTAACCTCGAAGTTACAAGTCGATTCGCTCAACTATCAAGGTAGAGTAAACGCGGCGACTGTGGCGGCACTCGCCACCGATGCGAAGGCAGCGTCGCGAAGTTGGCGTTAAATTCGAACGTTTGAATCAGTTATTTTCTTTCGGGCCCTTTTCAGCCCTGAACCGTGGAAGCGCCGAGATTCGGGTTTCATTTTTAACGCGGCAGCTTATACCCCCCGAGCGTTACCGACCACTGCCGGTGGTGGTCGTTAACTTATCCTCCGCCGAGGTAGACGCGTCACCGATGCACACGTAAAAAATTTTTCGCGAATTGTCGCGAATTTTTCGCGCGGTAAACCTTCGTCTCCGCGTCCTCCGTCCGACGAGCCTACGCTCGCCCGCACCCGTCGACCCGTTCTCGAGCTATACGGCGACAAAGAAACTTTGATTTTGCACTAATTTGACGTCATCGAAAAAGTTACGGCCAACTGGGAATTAAAGGTATATCGCCTTCCCGAATTTTCCGGGAGCCCATCGGGCCTTCGGCCCCGCTCGGCTCGGCTCGGCTCGAGGTCGAGGTCTTCGGTAGCGACGATGGTGGCGGGGAGGCGCGCGATTGGTCTGTCATCGCCATCCTCCCCCCCAACCCCCCTCCCTTTAAAATAAATCGAACATGTAAACCTAAACGTAGAATCGGATTCGTAACCTCGAAGTTACAAGTCGATTCGCTCAACTATCAAGGTAGAGTAAATGCGGCGACTGTGGCGGCACTCGCCACCGATGCGAAGTAAGCGTCGCGAAGTTGGCGTTAAATTCGAACGTTTGAATCAGTTATTTTCTTTCGGGCTCTTTTCAGCCATGACCCGTGGAAGCGCCGAGATTCGGGTTTCATTTTTAACGCGGCAGCTTATACCCCCCGAGCGTTACCGACCACTGCCGGTGGTGGTCGTTAACTTATCCTCCGCCGAGGTCGACGCGTCACCGATGCACACGTAAAAAATTTTTCGCGAATTTTCGCGAATGTTTCGCGCGGTAAACCTTTCGTCTCCGCGTCCTCCGTCCGACGAGCCTGCTCTCGCCCGCACCCGTCGACCCGTTCTCGAGCTATACGGCGACAAAGAAACTTTGATTTTGCACTAATTTGACGTCATCGAAAAAGTTACGGCCAAGTGGGAATTAATGGTATATTGCCTTCCCGAATTTTCCGGGAGCCCATCGGGCCTTCGGCCCCGCTCGGCTCGGCTCGGCTCGAGGTCGAGGTCTTCGGTAGCGACGATGGTGGCGTGGAGGCGCGCGATTGGTCTGTCATCGCCATCCTCCCCCCCCCCAACCCACCTCCCTCTAAAATTAATGGAACATGTAAACCTAAACGTAGAATCGGATTCGTAACCTCGAAGTTACAAGTCGATTCGCTCAACTACCAAGGTAGAGTAAACGCGGCGACTGTGGCGGCACTCGCCACCGATGCGAAGTCAGCGTCGCGAAATTGGCATTAAATTCGAACGTATGAATCACTTATTTTCTTTCGGGCCCTTTTCAGCCCTGAACCGTGGAAGCGCCGAGATTCGGGTTTCATTTTTAACGCGGCAGCTTATACCCTCCGAGCGTTACCGACCACTGCCGGTGGTGGTCGTTAACTTCTCCTCCGCCGACGTCGACGCGTCACCGATGCACACGTAAAAAATTTTTCGCGAATTTTCGCGAATGTTTCGCGCGGTAAACATTTCGTCTCCGCGTCCTCCGTCCGACGAGCCTGCTCTCGCCCGCACCCGTCGACCCGTTCTCGAGCTATACGGCGACAAAGAAACTTTGATTTTGCACTAATTTGACGTCATCGAAAAAGTTACGGCCAACTGGGAATTAAAGGTATATTGCCTTCCCGAATTTTCCGGGAGCCCATCGGGCCTTCGGCCCCGCTCGGCTCTGCTCGGCTCGAGGTCGAGGTCTTCGGTAGCGACGATGGTGGCGGGGAGGCGCGCGATTGGTCTGTCATCGCCATCCTCCCCCCCACCCCCCCACCCCTTTTAAATTAATGGAAAATGTAAACCTAAACGTAGAATCGGATTCGTAACCTCGAAGTTACAAGTCGATTCGCTCAACTATCAAGGTAGAGTAAACGCGGCGACTGTGGCGGCACTCGCCACCGATGCGAAGGCAGCGTCGCGAAGTTGGCGTTAAATTCGAACGTTTGAATCAGTTATTTTCTTTCGGGCCCTTTTCAGCCATGAACCGTGGAAGCGCCGGAATTCGGGTTTCATTTTTAACGCGGCAGCTTATACCCCCCGAGCGTTACCGACCACTGCCGGTGGTGGTCGGTAAGTTATCCTCCGCCGAGGTCGACGCGCGTTACCGATGCACACGTAAAAAATTTTTCGCGAATTTTCGCGAATTTTTCGCGCGGTAAACCTTCGTCTCCGCGTCCTCCGTCCGACGAGCCTACTCTCGCCCGCACCCGTCGACCCGTTCTCGAGCTATACGGCGACAAAGAAACTTTGATTTTGCACTAATTTGACCTCATCGAAAAAGTTACGGCCAACTGGGAATTAAAGGTATATCGTCTTCCCGAATTTTCCGGGAGCCCATCGGGCCTTCGGCCCCGCTCGGCTCGGCTCGGCTCGAGGTCGAGGTCTTCGGTAGCGACGATGGTGACGGGGAGGCGCGCGATTGGTCTGTCATCGCCATCCTCCCCCCCACCCCCCACCCCTTTAAAATAAATGGAACATGTAAACCTAATCGTAGAATCGGATTCGTAACCTCGAAGTTACAAGTCGATTCGCTCAACTATCAAGGTAGAGTAAACCGCGGCGACTGTGGCGGCACTCGCCACCGATGCGAAGTCAGCGTCGCAAAGTTGGCGTTAAATTCGAACGTTTGAATCAGTTATTTTCTTTCGGGCCCTTTTCAGCCATGAACCGTGGAAGCGCCGAAATTCGGGTTTCATTTTTAACGCGGCAGTTTATACCCTCCGAGCGTTACCGACCACTGCCGGTGGTGGTCGGTAAGTTATCCTCCGCCGAGGTCGACGCGCGTTACCGATGCACACGTAAAAAATTTTTCGCGAATTGTCGCGAATTTTTCGCGCGGTAAACCTTCGTCTCCGCGTCCCCCGTCCGACGAGCCTACTCTCGCCCGCACCCGTCGACCCGTTCTCGAGCTATACGGCGACAAAGAAACTTTGATTTTGCACTAATTTGACGTCATCGAAATAGTTACGGCCAACTGGGAACTAAAGGTATATCGCCTTTCCGAATTTACCGGGAGCCCGTCGGACCGTCGGCCCCGCCCGGCTGGGCTCGGCTCGGCTCGAGGTCGAGGTCGTCTGTAGCGACGATGGTGGAGGAGAGGCGCGCGATTGGTCTGTCATCGCCATCCCCCCCCACAACCCCTCCCTTTAAAATTAATGGAAAATGTAAACCTCAACGTAGAATCGGATTCGTAACCTCGAAGTTACAAGTCGATTCGCTCAACTATCAGGGGAGAGTAAATGCGGCGACTGTAGCGGCACTCACCACCGATGCGAAGTCAGCGTCGCGAAATTGGCGTTAAATTCGAACGTTTGAATCAGTTATTTTCTTTCGGGCCCTTTTCAGCCCTGAACCGTGGAAGCGCCGAGATTCGGGTTTCATTTTTAACGCGGCAGCTTATACCCCCCGAGCGTTACCGACCACTGCCGGTGGTGGTCGTTAACTTATCCTCCGCCGAGGTAGACGCGTCACCGATGCACACGTAAAAAATTTTTCGCGAATTGTCGCGAATTTTTCGCGCGGTAAACCTTCGTCTCCGCGTCCTCCGTCCGACGAGCCTACGCTCGCCCGCACCCGTCGACCCGTTCTCGAGCTATACGGCGACAAAGAAACTTTGATTTTGCACTAATTTGACGTCATCGAAAAAGTTACGGCCAACTGGGAATTAAAGGTATATCGCCTTCCCGAATTTTCCGGGAGCCCATCGGGCCTTCGGCCCCGCTCGGCTCGGCTCGGCTCGAGGTCGAGGTCTTCGGTAGCGACGATGGTGGCGGGGAGGCGCGCGATTGGTCTGTCATCGCCATCCTCCCCCCCAACCCCCCTCCCTTTAAAATAAATCGAACATGTAAACCTAAACGTAGAATCGGATTCGTAACCTCGAAGTTACAAGTCGATTCGCTCAACTATCAAGGTAGAGTAAATGCGGCGACTGTGGCGGCACTCGCCACCGATGCGAAGTCAGCGTCGCGAAGTTGGCGTTAAATTCGAACGTTTGAATCAGTTATTTTCTTTCGGGCCCTTTTCAGCCATGACCCGTGGAAGCGCCGAGATTCGGGTTTCATTTTTAACGCGGCAGCTTATACCCCCCGAGCGTTACCGACCACTGCCGGTGGTGGTCGTTAACTTATCCTCCGCCGAGGTCGACGCGTCACCGATGCACACGTAAAAAATTTTTCGCGAATTTTCGCGAATGTTTCGCGCGGTAAACCTTTCGTCTCCGCGTCCTCCGTCCGACGAGCCTGCTCTCGCCCGCACCCGTCGACCCGTTCTCGAGCTATACGCCGACAAAGAAACTTTGATTTTGCACTAATTAGACGTCATCGAAAAAGTTACGGCCAAGTGGGAATTAAAGGTATATCGCCTTCCCGAATTTTCCGGGAGCCCATCGGGCATTCGGCCCCGCTCGGCTCGGCTCGACTCGGCTCGAGGTCGAGGTCGTCGGTAGCGACGATGGTGGCGGGGAGGCGCGCGATTGGTCTGTCATCGCCATCCTCCCCCCTACCCTTTAAAATTAATGGAAAATGTAAGCCTAAACGTAGAGTCGGATTCGTAACCTCGAAGTTACAAGTCGATTCGCTCAACTATCAAGGGAGAGTAAACGCGGCGACTGTGGCGGCACTCGCCACCGATGCGAAGTCAGCGTCGCGAAGTTGGCGTTAAATTCGAACGTTTGAATCAGTTATTTTCTTTCTGGCCCTTTTCAGCCATGAACCGTGGAAGCGCCGGAATTCGGGTTTCATTTTTAACGCGGCAGCTTATACCCCCCGAGCGTTACCGACCACTGCCGGTGGTGGTCGGTAAGTTATCCTCCGCCGAGGTCGACGCGCGTTACCGATGCACACGTAAAAAATTTTTCGCGAATTGTCGCGAATTGTTCGCGCGGTAAACCTTCGTCTCCGCGTCCTCCGTCCGACGAGCCTACTCTCGCCCGCACCCGTCGACCCGTTCTCGAGCTATACGGCGACAAAGAAACTTTGATTTTGCACTAATTTGACGTCATCGAAAAAGTTACGGCTAACTGGAAATTAAAGGTATATCGCCTTCCCGAATTTTCCGGGAGCCCATCGGGCCTTCGGCCCCGCTCGGCTCGGCTCGGCTCGAGGTCGAGGTCTTCGGTAGCGACGATGGTGGCGGGGAGGCGCGCGATTGGTCTGTCATCGCCATCCTCCCCCCCCCCAACCCACCTCCCTTTAAAATTAATGGAACATGTAAACCTAAACGTAGAATTGGATTCGTAACCTCGAAGTTACAAGTCGATTCGCTCAACTACCAAGGTAGAGTAAACGCGGCGACTGTGGCGGCACTCGCCACCGATGCGAAGTCAGCGTCGCGAAATTGGCATTAAATTCGAACGTATGAATCACTTATTTTCTTTCGGGCCCTTTTCAGCCCTGAACCGTGGAAGCGCCGAGATTCGGGTTTCATTTTTAACGCGGCAGCTTATACCCTCCGAGCGTTACCGACCACTGCCGGTGGTGGTCGTTAACTTCTCCTCCGCCGACGTCGACGCGTCACCGATGCACACGTAAAAAATTTTTCGCGAATTTTCGCGAATGTTTCGCGCGGTAAACATTTCGTCTCCGCGTCCTCCGTCCGACGAGCCTGCTCTCGCCCGCACCCGTCGACCCGTTCTCGAGCTATACGGCGACAAAGAAACTTTGATTTTGCACTAATTTGACGTCATCGAAAAAGTTACGGCCAACTGGGAATTAAAGGTATATTGCCTTCCCGAATTTTCCGGGAGCCCATCGGGCCTTCGGCCCCGCTCGGCTCTGCTCGGCTCGAGGTCGAGGTCTTCGGTAGCGACGATGGTGGCGGGGAGGCGCGCGATTGGTCTGTCATCGCCATCCTCCCCCCCACCCGCCCACCCCTTTTAAATTAATGGAAAATGTAAACCTAAACGTAGAATCGGATTCGTAACCTCGAAGTTACAAGTCGATTCGCTCAACTATCAAGGTAGAGTAAACGCGGTGACTGTGGCGGCACTCGCCACCGATGCGAAGGCAGCGTCGCGAAGTTGGCGTTAAATTCGAACGTTTGAATCAGTTATTTTCTTTCGGGCCCTTTTCAGCCATGAACCGTGGAAGCGCCGGAATTCGGGTTTCATTTTTAACGCGGCAGCTTATACCCCCCGAGCGTTACCGACCACTGCCGGTGGTGGTCGGTAAGTTATCCTCCGCCGAGGTCGACGCGCGTTACCGATGCACACGTAAAAAATTTTTCGCGAATTTTCGCGAATTTTTCGCGCGGTAAACCTTCGTCTCCGCGTCCTCCGTCCGACGAGCCTACTCTCGCCCGCACCCGTCGACCCGTTCTCGAGCTATACGGCGACAAAGAAACTTTGATTTTGCACTAATTTGACCTCATCGAAAAAGTTACGGCCAACTGGGAATTAAAGGTTTATCGTCTTCCCGAATTTTCCGGGAGCCCATCGGGCCTTCGGCCCCGCTCGGCTCGGCTCGGCTCGAGGTCGAGGTCTTCGGTAGCGACGATGGTGGCGGGGAGGAGCGCGATTGGTCTGTCATCGCCATCCTCTCCCCCAACCCCCCTCCCTTTAAAATAAATCGAACATGTAAACCTAAACGTAGAATCGGATTCGTAACCTCGAAGTTACAAGTCGATTCGCTCAACTATCAAGGTAGAGTAAATGCGGCGACTGTGGCGGCACTCGCCACCGATGCGAAGTCAGCGTCGCGAAGTTGGCGTTAAATTCGAACGTTTGAATCAGTTATTTTCTTTCGGGCCCTTTTCAGCCATGACCCGTGGAAGCGCCGAGATTCGGGTTTCATTTTTAACGCGGCAGCTTATACCCCCCAAGCGTTACCGATCACTGCCGGTGGTGGTCGTTAACTTATCCTCCGCCGAGGTCGACGCGTCACCGATGCACACGTAAAAAATTTTTCGCGAATTTTCGCGAATGTTTCGCGCGGTAAACCTTTCGTCTCCGCGTCCTCCGTCCGACGAGCCTGCTCTCGCCCGCACCCGTCGACCCGTTCTCGAGCTATACGGCGACAAA
Source organism: Lasioglossum baleicum (assembly GCF_051020765.1). Taxonomy (NCBI): domain Eukaryota; kingdom Metazoa; phylum Arthropoda; class Insecta; order Hymenoptera; family Halictidae; genus Lasioglossum; species Lasioglossum baleicum. Next base: position 62,615 of record NC_134933.1, read on the forward strand.
GAAACTTTGATTTTGCACTAATTTGACGTCATCGAAAAAGTTACGGCCAACTGGGAATTAAAGGTATATTGCCTTCCCGAATTTTCCGGGAGCCCATCGGGCCTTCGGCCCCGCTCGGCTCTGCTCGGCTCGAGGTCGAGGTCTTCGGTAGCGACGATGGTGGCGGGGAGGCGCGCGATTGGTCTGTCATCGCCATCCTCCCCCCCCACCCCCCCACCCCTTTTAAATTAATGGAAAATGTAAACCTAAACGTAGAATCGGATTCGTAACCTCGAAGTTACAAGTCGATTCGCTCAACTATCAAGGTAGAGTAAACGCGGCGACTGTGGCGGCACTCGCCACCGATGCGAAGGCAGCGTCGCGAAGTTGGCGTTAAATTCGAACGTTTGAATCAGTTATTTTCTTTCGGGCCCTTTTCAGCCATGAACCGTGGAAGCGCCGGAATTCGGGTTTCATTTTTAACGCGGCAGCTTATACCCCCCGAGCGTTACCGACCACTGCCGGTGGTGGTCGTTAACTTATCCTCCGCCGAGGTCGACGCGCGTTACCGATGCACACGTAAAAAATTTTTCGCGAATTTTCGCGAATTTTTCGCGCGGTAAAACTTCGTCTCCGCGTCCTCCGTCCGACGAGCCTACTCTCGCCCGCACCCGTCGACCCGTTCTCGAGCTATACGGCGACAAAGAAACTTTGATTTTGCACTAATTTGACCTCATCGAAAAAGTTACGGCCAACTGGGAATTAAAGGTATATCGTCTTCCCGAATTTTCCGGGAGCCCATCGGGCCTTCGGCCCCGCTCGGCTCGGCTCGGCTCGAGGTCGAGGTCTTCGGTAGCGACGATGGTGACGGGGAGGCGCGCGATTGGTCTGTCATCGCCATCCTCCCCCCCACCCCCCCCACCCCTTTAAAATAAATGGAACATGTAAACCTAATCGTAGAATCGGATTCGTAACCTCGAAGTTACAAGTCGATTCGCTCAACTATCAAGGTAGAGTAAACGCGGCGACTGTGGCGGCACTCGCCACCGATGCGAAGTCAGCGTCGCAAAGTTGGCGTTAAATTCGAATGTTTGAATCAGTTATTTTCTTTCGGGCCCTTTTCAGCCATGAACCGTGGAAGCGCCGAAATTCGGGTTTCATTTTTAACGCGGCAGTTTATACCCTCCGAGCGTTACCGACCACTGCCGGTGGTGGTCGGTAAGTTATCCTCCGCCGAGGTCGACGCGCGTTACCGATGCACACGTAAAAAATTTTTCGCGAATTGTCGCGAATTTTTCGCGCTGTAAACCTTCGTCTCCGCGTCCTCCGTCCGACGAGCCTACTCTCGCCCGCACCCGTCGACCCGTTCTCGAGCTATACGGCGACAAAGAAACTTTGATTTTGCACTAATTTGACGTCATCGAAATAGTTACGGCCAACTGGGAACTAAAGGTATATCGCCTTTCCGAATTTACCGGGAGCCCGTCGGACCGTCGGCCCCGCCCGGCTGGGCTCGGCTCGGCTCGAGGTCGAGGTCGTCTGTAGCGACGATGGTGGAGGAGAGGCGCGCGATTGGTCTGTCATCGCCATCCCCCCCCACAACCCCTCCCTTTAAAATTAATGGAAAATGTAAACCTCAACGTAGAATCGGATTCGTAACCTCGAAGTTACAAGTCGATTCGCTCAACTATCAGGGGAGAGTAAATGCGGCGACTGTAGCGGCACTCACCACCGATGCGAAGTCAGCGTCGCGAAATTGGCGTTAAATTCGAACGTTTGAATCAGTTATTTTCTTTCGGGCCCTTTTCAGCCCTGAACCGTGGAAGCGCCGAGATTCGGGTTTCATTTTTAACGCGGCAGCTTATACCCTCCGAGCGTTACCGACCACTGCCGGTGGTGGTCGTTAACTTCTCCTCCGCCGACGTCGACGCGTCACCGATGCACACGTAAAAAATTTTTTGCGAATTTTCGCGAATGTTTCGCGCGGTAAACATTTCGTCTCCGCGTCCTCCGTCCGACGAGCCTGCTCTCGCCCGCACCCGTCGACCCGTTCTCGAGCTATACGGCGACAAAGAAACTTTGATTTTGCACTAATTTGACGTCATCGAAAAAGTTACGGCCAACTGGGAATTAAAGGTATATTGCCTTCCCGAATTTTCCGGGAGCCCATCGGGCCTTCGGCCCCGCTCGGCTCTGCTCGGCTCGAGGTCGAGGTCTTCGGTAGCGACGATGGTGGCGGGGAGGCGCGCGATTGGTCTGTCATCGCCATCCTCCCCCCCACCCGCCCACCCCTTTTAAATTAATGGAAAATGTAAACCTAAACGTAGAATCGGATTCGTAACCTCGAAGTTACAAGTCGATTCGCTCAACTATCAAGGTAGAGTAAACGCGGTGACTGTGGCGGCACTCGCCACCGATGCGAAGGCAGCGTCGCGAAGTTGGCGTTAAATTCGAACGTTTGAATCAGTTATTTTCTTTCGGGCCCTTTTCAGCCATGAACCGTGGAAGCGCCGGAATTCGGGTTTCATTTTTAACGCGGCAGCTTATACCCCCCGAGCGTTACCGACCACTGCCGGTGGTGGTCGGTAAGTTATCCTCCGCCGAGGTCGACGCGCGTTACCGATGCACACGTAAAAAATTTTTCGCGAATTTTCGCGAATTTTTCGCGCGGTAAACCTTCGTCTCCGCGTCCTCCGTCCGACGAGCCTACTCTCGCCCGCACCCGTCGACCCGTTCTCGAGCTATACGGCGACAAAGAAACTTTGATTTTGCACTAATTTGACCCCATCGAAAAAGTTACGGCCAACTGGGAATTAAAGGTTTATCGTCTTCCCGAATTTTCCGGGAGCCCATCGGGCCTTCGGCCCCGCTCGGCTCGGCTCGGCTCGAGGTCGAGGTCTTCGGTAGCGACGATGGTGGCGGGGAGGCGCGCGATTGGTCTGTCATCGCCATCCTCCCCCCCAACCCCCCTCCCTTTAAAATAAATCGAACATGTAAACCTAAACGTAGAATCGGATTCGTAACCTCGAAGTTACAAGTCGATTCGCTCAACTATCAAGGTAGAGTAAATGCGGCGACTGTGGCGGCACTCGCCACCGATGCGAAGTCAGCGTCGCGAAGTTGGCGTTAAATTCGAACGTTTGAATCAGTTATTTTCTTTCGGGCCCTTTTCAGCCATGACCCGTGGAAGCGCCGAGATTCGGGTTTCATTTTTAACGCGGCAGCTTATACCCCCCAAGCGTTACCGATCACTGCCGGTGGTGGTCGTTAACTTATCCTCCGCCGAGGTCGACGCGTCACCGATGCACACGTAAAAAATTTTTCGCGAATTTTCGCGAATGTTTCGCGCGGTAAACCTTTCGTCTCCGCGTCCTCCGTCCGACGAGCCTGCTCTCGCCCGCACCCGTCGACCCGTTCTCGAGCTATACGGCGACAAAGAAACTTTGATTTTGCACTAATTTGACGTCATCGAAAAAGTTACGGCCAACTGGGAATTAAAGGTATATTGCCTTCCCGAATTTTCCGGGAGCCCATCGGGCCTTCGGCCCCGCTCGGCTCTGCTCGGCTCGAGGTCGACGTCTTCGGTAGCGACGATGGTGGCGGGGAGGCGCGCGATTGGTCTGTCATCGCCATCCTCCCCCCCACCCCCCACCCCTTTTAAATTAATGGAAAATGTAAACCTAAACGTAGAATCGGATTCGTAACCTCGAAGTTACAAGTCGATTCGCTCAACTATCAAGGTAGAGTAAACGCGGCGACTGTGGCGGCACTCGCCACCGATGCGAAGGCAGCGTCGCGAAGTTGGCGTTAAATTCGAACGTTTGAATCAGTTATTTTCTTTCGGGCCCTTTTCAGCCATGAACCGTGGAAGAGCCGAGATTCGGGTTTCATTTTTAACGCGGCAGCTTATACCCCCCGAGCGTTACCGACCACTGCCGGTGGTGGTCGGTAAGTTATCCTCCGCCGAGGTCGACGCGCGTTACCGATGCACACGTAAAAAATTTTTCGCGAATTTTCGCGAATTTTTCGCGCGGTAAACCTTCGTCTCCGCGTCCTCCGTCCGACGAGCCTACTCTCGCCCGCACCCGTCGACCCGTTCTCGAGCTATACGGCGACAAAGAAACTTTGATTTTGCACTAATTTGACCTCATCGAAAAAGTTACGGCCAACTGGGAATTAAAGGTATATCGTCTTCCCGAATTTTCCGGGAGCCCATCGGGCCTTCGGCCCCGCTCGGCTCGGCTCGGCTCGAGGTCGAGGTCTTCGGTAGCGACGATGGTGACGGGGAGGCGCGCGATTGGTCTGTCATCGCCATCCTCCCCCCCACCCCCCCCCCGCCCCTTTAAAATAAATGGAACATGTAAACCTAATCGTAGAATCGGATTCGTAACCTCGAAGTTACAAGTCGATTCGCTCAACTATCAAGGTAGAGTAAACGCGGCGACTGTGGCGGCACTCGCCACCGATGCGAAGTCAGCGTCGCAAAGTTGGCGTTAAATTCGAATGTTTGAATCAGTTATTTTCTTTCGGGCCCTTTTCAGCCATGAACCGTGGAAGCGCCGAAATTCGGGTTTCATTTTTAACGCGGCAGTTTATACCCTCCGAGCGTTACCGACCACTGCCGGTGGTGGTCGGTAAGTTATCCTCCGCCGAGGTCGACGCGCGTTACCGATGCACACGTAAAAAATTTTTCGCGAATTGTCGCGAATTTTTCGCGCTGTAAACCTTCGTCTCCGCGTCCTCCGTCCGACGAGCCTACTCTCGCCCGCACCCGTCGACCCGTTCTCGAGCTATACGGCGACAAAGAAACTTTGATTTTGCACTAATTTGACGTCATCGAAATAGTTACGGCCAACTGGGAACTAAAGGTATATCGCCTTTCCGAATTTACCGGGAGCCCGTCGGACCGTCGGCCCCGCCCGGCTGGGCTCGGCTCGGCTCGAGGTCGAGGTCGTCTGTAGCGACGATGGTGGAGGAGAGGCGCGCGATTGGTCTGTCATCGCCATCCCCCCCCACAACCCCTCCCTTTAAAATTAATGGAAAATGTAAACCTCAACGTAGAATCGGATTCGTAACCTCGAAGTTACAAGTCGATTCGCTCAACTATCAGGGGAGAGTAAATGCGGCGACTGTAGCGGCACTCACCACCGATGCGAAGTCAGCGTCGCGAAATTGGCGTTAAATTCGAACGTTTGAATCAGTTATTTTCTTTCGGGCCCTTTTCAGCCCTGAACCGTGGAAGCGCCGAGATTCGGGTTTCATTTTTAACGCGGCAGCTTATACCCCCCGAGCGTTACCGACCACTGCCGGTGGTGGTCGTTAACTTATCCTCCGCCGAGGTAGACGCGTCACCGATGCACACGTAAAAAATTTTTCGCGAATTTTCGCGAATGTTTCGCGCGGTAAACCTTTCGTCTCCGCGTCCTCCGTCCGACGAGCCTGCTCTCGCCCGCACCCGTCGACCCGTTCTCGAGCTATACGGCGACAAAGAAACTTTGATTTTGCACTAATTTGACGTCATCGAAAAAGTTACGGCCAACTGGGAATTAAAGGTATATCGCCTTCCCGAATTTTCCGGGAGCCCATCGGGCCTTCGGCCCCGCTCGGCTCGGCTCGGCTCGAGGTCGAGGTCTTCGGTAGCGACGATGGTGGCGGGGAGGCGCGCGATTGGTCTGTCATCGCCATCCTCCCCCCCAACCCCCCTCCCTTTAAAATAAATCGAACATGTAAACCTAAACGTAGAATCGGATTCGTAACCTCGAAGTTACAAGTCGATTCGCTCAACTATCAAGGTAGAGTAAATGCGGCGACTGTGGCGGCACTCGCCACCGATGCGAAGTCAGCGTCGCGAAGTTGGCGTTAAATTCGAACGTTTGAATCAGTTATTTTCTTTCGGGCCCTTTTCAGCCATGACCCGTGGAAGCGCCGAGATTCGGGTTTCATTTTTAACGCGGCAGCTTATACCCCCCGAGCCTTACCGACCACTGCCGGTGGTGGTCGTTAACTTATACTCCGCCGAGGTCGACGCGTCACCGATGCACACGTAAAAAATTTTTCGCGAATTTTCGCGAATGTTTCGCGCGGTAAACCTTTCGTCTCCGCGTCCTCCGTCCGACGAGCCTGCTCTCGCCCGCACCCGTCGACCCGTTCTCGAGCTATACGGCGACAAAGAAACTTTGATTTTGCACTAATTTGACGTCATCGAAAAAGTTACGGCCAACTGGGAATTAAAGGTATATCGCCTTCCCGAATTTTCCGGGAGCCCATCGGGCCTTCGGCCCCGCTCGGCTCGGCTCGGCTCGAGGTCGAGGTCTTCGGTAGCGACGATGGTGGCGGGGAGGCGCGCGATTGGTCTGTCATCGCCATCCTCCCCCCCAACCCCCCTCCCTTTAAAATAAATCGAACATGTAAACCTAAACGTAGAATCGGATTCGTAACCTCGAAGTTACAAGTCGATTCGCTCAACTATCAAGGTAGAGTAAATGCGGCGACTGTGGCGGCACTCGCCACCGATGCGAAGTCAGCGTCGCGAAGTTGGCGTTAAATTCGAACGTTTGAATCAGTTATTTTCTTTCGGGCCCTTTTCAGCCATGACCCGTGGAAGCGCCGAGATTCGGGTTTCATTTTTAACGCGGCAGCTTATACCCCCCGAGCGTTACCGATCACTGCCGGTGGTGGTCGTTAACTTATCCTCCGCCGAGGTCGACGCGTCACCGATGCACACGTAAAAAATTTTTCGCGAATTTTCGCGAATGTTTCGCGCGGTAAACCTTTCGTCTCCGCGTCCTCCGTCCGACGAGCCTGCTCTCGCCCGCACCCGTCGACCCGTTCTCGAGCTATACGGCGACAAAGAAACTTTGATTTTGCACTAATTTGACGTCACCGAAAAAGTTACGGCCAAGTGGGAATTAAAGGTATATCGCCTTCCCGAATTTTCCGGGAGCCCATCGGGCATTCGGCCCCGCTCGGCTCGGCTCGACTCGGCTCGAGGTCGAGGTCGTCGGTAGCGACGATGGTGGCGGGGAGGCGCGCGATTGGTCTGTCATCGCCATCCTCCCCCCTACCCTTTAAAATTAATGGAAAATGTAAGCCTAAACGTAGAGTCGGATTCGTAACCTCGAAGTTACAAGTCGATTCGCTCAACTATCAAGGGAGAGTAAACGCGGCGACTGTGGCGGCACTCGCCACCGATGCGAAGTCAGCGTCGCGAAGTTGGCGTTAAATTCGAACGTTTGAATCAGTTATTTTCTTTCGGGCCCTTTTCAGCCATGAACCGTGGAAGCGCCGGAATTCGGGTTTCATTTTTAACGCGGCAGCTTATACCCCCCGAGCGTTACCGACCACTGCCGGTGGTGGTCGGTAAGTTATCCTCCGCCGAGGTCGACGCGCGTTACCGATGCACACGTAAAAAATTTTTCGCGAATTGTCGCGAATTGTTCGCGCGGTAAACCTTCGTCTCCGCGTCCTCCGTCCGACGAGCCTACTCTCGCCCGCACCCGTCGACCCGTTCTCGAGCTATACGGCGACAAAGAAACTTTGATTTTGCACTAATTTGACGTCATCGAAAAAGTTACGGCTAACTGGAAATTAAAGGTATATCGCCTTCCCGAATTTTCCGGGAGCCCATCGGGCCTTCGGCCCCGCTCGGCTCGGCTCGGCTCGAGGTCGAGGTCTTCGGTAGCGACGATGGTGGCGGGGAGGCGCGCGATTGGTCTGTCATCGCCATCCTCCCCCCCAACCCCCCTCCCTTTAAAATAAATCGAACATGTAAACCTAAACGTAGAATCGGATTCGTAACCTCGAAGTTACAAGTCGATTCGCTCAACTATCAAGGTAGAGTAAATGCGGCGACTGTGGCGGCACTCGCCACCGATGCGAAGTCAGCGTCGCGAAGTTGGCGTTAAATTCGAACGTTTGAATCAGTTATTTTCTTTCGGGCCCTTTTCAGCCATGACCCGTGGAAGCGCCGAGATTCGGGTTTCATTTTTAACGCGGCAGCTTATACCCCCCGAGCCTTACCGACCACTGCCGGTGGTGGTCGTTAACTTATACTCCGCCGAGGTCGACGCGTCACCGATGCACACGTAAAAAATTTTTCGCGAATTTTCGCGAATGTTTCGCGCGGTAAACCTTTCGTCTCCGCGTCCTCCGTCCGACGAGCCTGCTCTCGCCCGCACCCGTCGACCCGTTCTCGAGCTATACGGCGACAAAGAAACTTTGATTTTGCACTAATTTGACGTCATCGAAAAAGTTACGGCCAACTGGGAATTAAAGGTATATCGCCTTCCCGAATTTTCCGGGAGCCCATCGGGCCTTCGGCCCCGCTCGGCTCGGCTCGGCTCGAGGTCGAGGTCTTCGGTAGCGACGATGGTGGCGGGGAGGCGCGCGATTGGTCTGTCATCGCCATCCTCCCCCCCAACCCCCCTCCCTTTAAAATAAATCGAACATGTAAACCTAAACGTAGAATCGGATTCGTAACCTCGAAGTTACAAGTCGATTCGCTCAACTATCAAGGTAGAGTAAATGCGGCGACTGTGGCGGCACTCGCCACCGATGCGAAGTCAGCGTCGCGAAGTTGGCGTTAAATTCGAACGTTTGAATCAGTTATTTTCTTTCGGGCCCTTTTCAGCCATGAACCGTGGAAGCGCCGAAATTCGGGTTACATTTTTAACGCGGCAGCTTATACCCCCTGAGCGTTACCGACCACTGCCGGTGGTGGTTGGTAAGTTATCCTCCGCCGAGGTAGACGCGCGTTACCGATGCACACGTAAAAAATTTTTCGCGAATTTTCGCGAATGTTTCGCGCGGTAAACCTTTCGTCTCCGTGTCCTCCGTCCGACCAGCCTACTCTCGCCCGAACCCGTCGACCCGTTCTCGAGCTATACGGCGACAAAGAAACTTTGATTTTGCACTAATTTGATGTCATCGAAATAGTTACGGCCAACTGGGAACTAAAGGTATATCGCCTTTCCGAATTTACCGGGACCCCGTCGGGCCGTCGGCCCCGCCCGGTTGGGCTCGGCTCGGCTCGAGGTCGAGGTCGTCTGTAGCGACGATGGTGGAGGAGAGGCGCGCGATTGGTCTGTCATCGCCATCCACCCCCCCCACCCCCGTCCCTTTAAAATTAATGGAAAATGTAAACCTAAACGTAGAATCGGATTCGTAACCTCGAAGTTACAAGTCGATTCGCTCAACTATCAGGGGAGAGTAAATGCGGCGACTGTAGCGGCACTCACCACCGATGCGAAGTCAGCGTCGCGAAATTGGCGTTAAATTCGAACGTTTGAATCAGTTATTTTCTTTCGGGCCCTTTTCAGCCCTGAACCGTGGAAGTGCCGAGATTCGGGTTTCATTTTTAACGCGGCAGCTTATACCCTCCGAGCGTTACCGACCACTGCCGGTGGTGGTCGTTAACTTCTCCTCCGCCGACGTCGACGCGTCACCGATGCACACGTAAAAAATTTTTCGCGAATTTTCGCGAATGTTTCGCGCGGTAAACATTTCGTCTCCGTGTCCTCCGTCCGACGAGCCTGCTCTCGCCCGCACCCGTCGACCCGTTCTCGAGCTATACGGCGACAAAGAAACTTTGATTTTGCACTAATTTGACGTCATCGAAAAAGTTACGGCCAACTGGGAATTAAAGGTATATTGCCTTCCCGAATTTTCCGGGAGCCCATCGGGCCTTCGGCCCCGCTCGGCTCGGCTCGGCTCGAGGTCGAGGTCTTCGGTAGCGACGATGGTGGCGGGGAGGCGCGCGATTGGTCTGTCATCGCCATCCTCCCCCCCTTCCCTTTAAAATTAATGGAAAATGTAAACCTAAACGTAGAGTCGGATTCGTAACCTCGAAGTTACAAGTCGATTCGCTCAACTATCAAGGGAGAGTAAACGCGGGGACTGTGGCGGCACTCGCCACCGATGCGAAGTCAGCGTCGCGAAGTTGGCGTTAAATTCGAACGTTTGAATCAGTTATTTTCTTTCGGGCCCTTTTCAGCCATGAACCGTGGAAGCGCCGAAATTCGGGTTTCATTTTTAACGCGGCAGCGTATACCCCCCGAGCGTTACCGACCACTGCCGGTGGTGGTCGGTAAGTTATCCTCCGCCGAGGTCGACGCGCGTTACCGATGCACACGTAAAAAATTTTTCGCGAATTGTCGCGAATTTTTCGCGCGGTAAACCTTCGTCTCCGCGTCCTCCGTCCGACGAGCCTACGCTCGCCCGCACCCGTCGACCCGTTCTCGAGCTATACGGCGACAAAGAAACTTTGATTTTGCACTAATTTGACGTCATCGAAAAAGTTACGGCCAACTGGGAATTAAAGGTATATCGCCTTCCCGAATTTTCCGGGAGCCCATCGGGCCTTCGGCCCCGCTCGGCTCGGCTCGGCTCGAGGTCGAGGTCTTCGGTAGCGACGATGGTGGCGGGGAGGCGCGCGATTGGTCTGTCATCGCCATCCTCCCCCCCAACCCCCCTCCCTTTAAAATAAATCGAACATGTAAACCTAAACGTAGAATCGGATTCGTAACCTCGAAGTTACAAGTCGATTCGCTCAACTATCAAGGTAGAGTAAATGCGGCGACTGTGGCGGCACTCGCCACCGATGCGAAGTCAGCGTCGCGAAGTTGGCGTTAAATTCGAACGTTTGAATCAGTTATTTTCTTTCGGGCCCTTTTCAGCCATGACCCGTGGAAGCGCCGAGATTCGGGTTTCATTTTTAACGCGGCAGCTTATACCCCCCGAGCGTTACCGACCACTGCCGGTGGTGGTCGTTAACTTATACTCCGCCGAGGTCGACGCGTCACCGATGCACACGTAAAAAATTTTTCGCGAATTTTCGCGAATGTTTCGCGCGGTAAACCTTTCGTCTCCGCGTCCTCCGTCCGACGAGCCTGCTCTCGCCCGCACCCGTCGACCCGTTCTCGAGCTATACGGCGACAAAGAAACTTTGATTTTGCACTAATTTGACGTCATCGAAAAAGTTACGGCCAACTGGGAATTAAAGGTATATCGCCTTCCCGAATTTTCCGGGGGCCCATCGGGCCTTCGGCCCCGCTCGGCTCGGCTCGGCTCGAGGTCGAGGTCTTCGGTAGCGACGATGGTGGCGGGGAAGCGCGGCTATTGGTCTGTCATCGCCATCCTCCCCCCCACCCCCCCGCCCCTTTAAAATTAATGGCAAATGTAAACCCAAACGTACAATCGGATTCGTAACCTCGAAGTTACAAGTCGATTCGCTCAACTATCAAGGTAGAGTAAACGCGGCGACTGTGGCGGCACTCGCCGCCGATGCGAAGTCAGCGTCGCGAAATTGGCGTTAAATTCGAACGTTTGAATCAGTTATTTTCTTTCGGGCCCTTTTCAGCCATGAACCGTGGAAGCGCCGAAATTCGGGTTTCATTTTTAACGCGGCAGCTTATACCCCCTGAGCGTTACCGACCACTGCCGGTGGTGGCCGGTAAGTTATCCTCCGCCGAGGTAGACGCGCGTTACCGATGCACACGTAATAAATTTTTCGCGAATTTTCGCGAATGTTTCGCGCGGTAAACCTTTCGTCTCCGTGTCCTCCGTCCGACGAGTCTACTCTCGCCCTCACCCGTCAACCCGTTCTCGAGCTATACGGCGACAAAGAAACTTTGATTTTGCACTAATTTGATGTCATCGAAATAGTTACGGCCAACTGGGAACTAAAGGTATATCGCCTTTCCGAATTTACCGGGAGCCCGTCGGGCCGTCGGCCCCGCCCGGTTGGGCTCGGCTCGGCTCGAGGTCGAGGTCGTCTGTAGCGACGATGGTGGAGGAGAGGCGCGCGATTGGTCTGTCATCGCCATCCACCCCCCCACCCCCCTCCCTTTAAAATTAATGGAAAATGTAAACCTAAACGTAGAATCGGATTCGTAACCTCGAAGTTACAAGTCGATTCGCTCAACTATCAGGGGAGAGTAAATGCGGCGACTGTAGCGGCACTCACCACCGATGCGAAGTCAGCGTCGCGAAATTGGCGTTAAATTCGAACGTTTGAATCAGTTATTTTCTTTCGGGCCCTTTTCAGCCCTGAACCGTGGAAGTGCCGAGATTCGGGTTTCATTTTTAACGCGGCAGCTTATACCCTCCGAGCGTTACCGACCACTGCCGGTGGTGGTCGTTAACTTCTCCTCCGCCGACGTCGACGCGTCACCGATGCACACGTAAAAAATTTTTCGCGAATTTTCGCGAATGTTTCGCGCGGTAAACATTTCGTCTCCGCGTCCTCCGTCCGACGAGCCTGCTCTCGCCCGCACCCGTCGACCCGTTCTCGAGCTATACGGCGACAAAGAAACTTTGATTTTGCACTAATTTGATGTCATCGAAAAAGTTACGGCCAACTGGGAATTAAAGGTATATTGCCTTCCCGAATTTTCCGGGAGCCCATCGGGCATTCGGCCCCGCTCGGCTCGGCTCGACTCGGCTCGAGGTCGAGGTCGTCGGTAGCGACGATGGTGGCGGGGAGGCGCGCGATTGGTCTGTCATCGCCATCCTCCCCCCTACCCTTTAAAATTAATGGAAAATGTAAGCCTAAACGTAGAGTCGGATTCGTAACCTCGAAGTTACAAGTCGATTCGCTCAACTATCAAGGGAGAGTAAACGCGGCGACTGTGGCGGCACTCGCCACCGATGCGAAGTCAGCGTCGCGAAGTTGGCGTTAAATTCGAACGTTTGCATCAGTTATTTTCTTTCGGGCCCTTTTCAGCCATGAACCGTGGAAGCGCCGGAATTCGGGTTTCATTTTTAACGCGGCAGCTTATACCCCCCGAGCGTTACCGACCACTGCCGGTGGTGGTCGGTAAGTTATCCTCCGCCGAGGTCGACGCGCGTTACCGATGCACACGTAAAAAATTTTTCGCGAATTGTCGCGAATTTTTCGCGCGGTAAACCTTCGTCTCCGCGTCCTCCGTCCGACGAGCCTACTCTCGCCCGCACCCGTCGACCCGTTCTTGAGCTATACGGCGACAAAGAAACTTTGATTTTGCACTAATTTGACGTCATCGAAATAGTTACGGCCAACTGGGAACTAAAGGTATATCGCCTTCCCGAATTTACCGGGAGCCCGTCGGACCGTCGGCCCCGCCCGGCTGGGCTCGGCTCGGCTCGAGGTCGAGGTCGTCTGTAGCGACGATGGTGGAGGAGAGGCGCGCGATTGGTCTGTCATCGCCATCCCCCCCCACAACCCCTCCCTTTAAAATTAATGGAAAATGTAAACCTCAACGTAGAATCGGATTCGTAACCTCGAAGTTACAAGTCGATTCGCTCAACTATCAGGGGAGAGTAAATGCGGCGACTGTAGCGGCACTCACCACCGATGCGAAGTCAGCGTCGCGAAATTGGCGTTAAATTCGAACGTTTGAATCAGTTATTTTCTTTCGGGCCCTTTTCAGCCCTGAACCGTGGAACCGCCGAGATTCGGGTTTCATTTTTAACGCGGCAGCTTATACCCGCCGAGCGTTACCGACCACTGCCGGTGGTGGTCGTTAAATTATCCTCCGCCGAGGTCGACGCGTCACCGATGCACACGTAAAAAATTATTCGCGAAAATTCGCGAATGTTTCGCGCGGTAAACCTTTCGTCTCCGCGTCCTCCGTCCGACGAGCCTGCTCTCGCCCGCACCCGTCGACCCGTTCTCGAGCTATACGGCGACAAAGAAACTTTGATTTTGCACTAATTTGACGTCATCGAAAAAGTTACGGCTAACTGGGAATTAAAGGTATATCGCCTTCCCGAATTTTCCGGGAGCCCATCGGGCCTTCGGCCCCGCTCGGCTCGGCTCGGCTCGAGGTCGAGGTCTTCGGTAGCGACGATGGTGGCGGGAAGGCGCGCGATTGGTCTGTCATCGCCATCCTCCCCCCAACCCCCCTCCCTTTAAAATAAATGGAACATGTAAACCTAAACGTAGAATCGGATTCGTAACCTCGAAGTTACAAGTCGATTCGCTCAACTATCAAGGTAGAGTAAACGCGGCGACTGTGGCGGCACTCGCCACCGATGCGAAGTCAGCGTCGCGAAGTTGGCGTTAAATTCGAACGTTTGAATCAGTTATTTTCTTTCGGGCCCTTTTCAGCCATGAACCGTGGAAGCGCCGAAATTCGGGTTTCATTTTTAACGCGGCAGCTTATACCCCCCGAGCGTTACCGACCACTGCCGGTGGTGGTCGTTAAATTATCCTCCGCCGAGGTCGACGCGTCACCGATACACACGTAAAAAATTATTCGCGAAAATTCGCGAATGTTTCGCGCGGTAAACCTTTCGTCTCCGCGTCCTCCGTCCGACGAGCCTGCTCTCGCCCGCACCCGTCGACCCGTTCTCGAGCTATACGGCGACAAAGAAATCGCAAAATTTCACTAATTTGACGTCATCGAAAAAGTTACGGCCAACTGGGAATTAAAGTGTAACGAATATAACAGAGGCGCGAGACTCTTCTCTCTCCGGCCCGCGACCGCGAGAGGGCCACCGCGAGCACCCGCGGGCTCTAGCGAGAACCGCGGCGACGGCCGCGAGATGGCCACCGCGGACTCGCGCTTTCTCGCGGGAGAAACTGTACGCGCGGGGATATAAATACGCGCCGCGGACCCAGAGAGGATCAGTCGGGTTCTCCGATCTAGTGGAACGATCGCTACTAGTGGCTACTCCACGAACGCTTTCTTACACAGCGACCGAGAATCAGGCTTCCTGTCCGCTTACCGCCGACTCCGTTCCGAGATCCCTTGTGGCCGACGCCCTTGGGAATCCTTCCGACCTGGCGAGACGTATTCGTGGCCGACGCCCCTATACTCTTGCACTCCGCTCCTCGTGGCTGACGCCCTTGGATATCCTCCGACCGAGTGAACCGTGTCTGTGGCCGACGCCTTTTCACGCTCACACCGCCAGTCCCCGTGGCTGACGCCCAGGGACCTCCCTCACCGCTAGTACCCCTCTTGTGGCTGACGCCTTCGCAGGGTGTACTCTCCTCGTGGCCGACGCCCTTGGAGCGCATCTCCCGCTACCTCGACGCTTGTGGCTGACGCCTTTGACTAGAGGTAGATCCATCTCTCTCTCTCTCTCTCTCGATCTTTCGATCATCGTCACCAGCATCGTCGCTTTCTCTGCTCCGCGGAGCCGTATCCAGAATAGGGTCACCGGACCAACCACCGCGATTAGCTTAGGGTCACCGCGACCACCGTCCGCGTTTCCGCCGCGTTAACTGTACGATAGCCCAGCGTGGGCCAGCGTGTTCACTAGCAGTAAGTTCCGAGCGTCGGACCTTCGGGTCATCCGAATCTCGCCGCGTTAACTGTACGATAGCCCAGCGTGGGCCCCTTGGTCATTAGAAGTAAGGAGGACGATAATAAACATTGTTTATTTGACCACACCTGGTGTATCTCATTCGTGGCCGAAGAACCCTCGACGACCGACTGAGCCGGCATTCTCTCCCGACCTATATCCGTTACAAATGGCGCCCGAACAGTCTGGATAATAGGGAGAACCACGGATGAGTGCACAGGTAGGGTGGATATACCGACTGAAGAAGGAGGAACTACGGGAAAAAGCCGAGGAGCTAGGAGTGGACACAGAGGGAACAGTCGACGAATTACGAGCACGACTAGCAGAAAAAATCCGCAGTATGCCGAAGGAAGATTCCGCAACGGCAGGGCCCTCACAAGAGCCCCAAAAAGCCGACATACTGAAAACAATCAGTCGGTGGGGCGCCCATTTCGAAGGAAAAAACCCCGAAGACTTCATTGACCGCCTGGACGACCTCCATGACAGTTACGAGGTCAAGCCGGAGCAAACATTACGATGCTTAGCGGAAATACTAAGGGGAAAAGCCCTCCTATGGTATCGAAATGAAAAGCACAAGTGGGGGAAATGGGAAGACTTCCTACGAGCATTCAAGAAAATGTTCATACCCCAGGATCGCTTATTCAATATGGAAGACGAAATAAGGAACAGGCTGCAGAAACCAGGGGAACCAGCATGGGAGTACGTTGTAGACATACAAACTCTCATGCGCCGACACGGAGGTTTTTCGGAACCCGAGCAAATCGCCAGGGTACACCGTAACCTCCACCCCGACTACCGAAGGTTTATACGACGGGAAGAAACAACAACGATCCAGGACATCCTCGAACGGGCAGAGGAAATCGAACAAATAGCGAAAGAAGAGAGAACCCGCTCTTCAACCAGGGCCGCCGCCGCTATAGGGCCAATAAAAACGGAGGCCGCAGGTAAAGAACCAGACCCAGGGGTCGAAAAAGCAGATGTCATAAACGAGAAGTACAGCCGAGAAACGTGCTGCTGGAGGTGCGGACAGAGGGGCCATCAAAGAACAGAATGCCGCAGGCCCCAAAAACTATTCTGCACGTACTGCGGTACAACGGGACGATCAACCTTCCGTTGCCCGTGCAATAATGTGACGGGAAACGGGCCCAGAGCCGGTGGCAGAGGCACCGACCGGCTGAACAGCACAATGCCTCCGCAGACACAAGTCCGGACAACAGGATTTTTACGCAGGTAATTATCTACGGGCGAAAGTTTCAAGCGCTCGTAGACACAGGAGCAACACGGTCCTACATACGCCAGGACGTAGCCGAATGGAGCGCACGGAACGGAGCGAAATCCACCCCCACCGAACTGACCGTCCGAATAGCGGATAACTCAGCGGTCCCACTAGAAGGGGAAGTAGAGATCATAATGGATCTCTGCGGAAGCACGGTAGCAGTAACCTGCCCGGTACTACCAACGCTGTCACAGCCAATACTAATCGGCGTCGACATGCTCCGAGCACTAGGGGCCACAGTAACGATAGGCCCTCACCACTGGACATTCCAGGATAAAGCCGATACAATTAACGGACCGGAAGGTCTAAAGAAATGTACGAAGGAGCAAGAAAAACAGCTACAGGCACTGCTAGACGAAGAACTGCCGAAGTTCGCTCTTCTCCAGGGGACGACTCACCTGACCACCCACCGGATCCAACCAAAGACAGAGGTACCAATAAAACAGCGGTACACCCCCCGCAACCCGGCCACGCAGCAGATAATAAACGAAGAGGTCGATCGGATGCTAAAGGACGGAATAATCGAACCGTCAAAAAGCCCGTGGAGTTCACCGGTAGTAATAGTCAGAAAAACCAACGGCAAACCAAGATTCTGCATCGACTTTCGACGCGTGAACAGCGTGACAGAAAAAGATGCATACCCCCTGCCTCAGGTACAAGCCACACTAGAGAAACTAAGGGGCGCCAGGTATATCTCAACAATAGACCTGGCGAATGGCTATTGGCAAGTACCGTTGGACCAAAAAAGTCGCCCGATCACGGCATTCACAGTACCGGGCCGAGGCCTATACCAATTCAAGGTAATGCCATTCGGACTACACTCCGCACCCGCAACCTTCCAACGGCTTCTAGACACGGTAATTGGGCCAGAATTAGAGCCCAAGGCCTTCGTATACCTGGACGACATCATCGTTCTGGGAAAAACATTCGGCGAACATCTACGAAATTTAAGAGAGGTACTAAACCGACTGCAACAGGCGCGGCTAAAAATTAATCCGGACAAATGCCAATTCGGCCGTACCGAACTCCGCTACCTGGGACATCTGGTAACAAGCCAGGGAGTACATACGGACCCGGAAAAAGTCAAGGCAATACGCAGCATCACCGCACCGAAGAACCTAAAGGAGCTCCGACGTTTCCTGGGGATGGTATCATGGTACCGCAGATACATACCCCACTTCGCGGACACCGCCGAACCACTGCATAAGCTTCTGCAGAAGAAGAGAGGATGGACGTGGACCGACACGGAAGAAAAAGCGTTTCAAACACTCAGGGCACAATTGGCACAAGCCCCAGTACTAGCCTGCCCCGACTTCGAGAAACCGTTTTATTTGCAAACAGATGCTAGTAACCACGGACTCGGGGTAGTGCTATCACAGGAAATCGAAGGGGAAGAACGAGTAATAGCGTACGCTAGCCGCACACTGAACGGAGCCGAGAGGAACTATTCCGTAACGGAGCAGGAATGCTTAGCAGTGGTATGGGGGATCCGAAAGATGCGTCCATACCTAGAAGGATACCACTTCTTCGTAATCACGGACCATCAAGCACTACAGTGGCTACAGAAGATCGAAAACCCATCAGGAAGGCTGGCCAGATGGAGCCTAGAGCTCCAACAGTACAACTTTACGGTAAAATACCGTCGGGGGGAACAGAACTTCGTAGCCGACGCACTGTCCCGGCAACCGGAGAACGCAGATCTGCTCGAACAGCCAAAGGATACCTGGTACGAAAACATACGGAATAAAATCAAGGCCAAGCCAGATCAAGCCCTAGGGTATAAAGAATACCAAAACCAGGTATACCGCTATATCCCGGACACAGCCGGTTTACAACCGGAAAGGGAGTGGAAAAGATGCGTCCCGGCCACGGAACGGCCAAAAATCCTACAGCTGATGCACGACGACCCAACGGCAGGTCACCTGGGCACAGCAAAAACGCTACACCGGCTCACCCAACGGTATTTTTGGCCACGGATGAGGCACGACGCCATAAAATATGTCCGTAATTGCCGCAGTTGCCTCCAATACAAGGCAATACAGCAAGCCCCAGCCGGAGAAATGTTTACAACACCAGCAATAGGACCATGGGACGTCGTCACCGCCGATTTGGTCGGACCACTACCACGATCAAACCAGGGCTATACAACATTAGTGGTAATGCAGGACAAATTTACGAAATGGACAGAAGTCCGACCACTACGGCAGGCCACCGCGCCAGCAGTAACAAAAGCGTTCGAGGAGTTGGTCATCCTGCGACACGGATGCCCTCGGATCACCATCACAGACAACGGGAAGCAACTTGAAAGCAGGGACTTTCACACACTTCTCGAGAAATACGAAATCCAACACCGGAAGACGCCTCCGTACACACCACAGTGCAACCCAGTGGAAAGAACAAACAGGGTAATAAAGACCATAATCGCACAGTACACAGAGGAAAATCACCGGACATGGGATCAGACGGTCGCATCAGCCATCTTCGCGTACAACACCGCGAGACATAGTGCCACAGGGATGACACCGGCATACCTGACATATGGCAGAGAACTTGCGATGCGAGGTACAGACAGGCCACCTTCCGGACAGCCCGGGGAAGAGCCAACCCGAAAGGATTACACACACCGGAAAACAGAAATAGGCCGACTGCAGGAAGGGTTCCAACTTGCGCAAAACGCGCAAGCAAGGGCAACAGAAACCCAAAAGCGCCACTATAATCTTCGCCGAAGAAAGTGGCTACCAAAGGTAGGAGATGCAGTCATGAAAAGGGAACACCCATTATCCATGGCTGCAGACGGATTTTGCGCAAAGTTGGCACCAAAATTCTCCGGTCCATACACAGTACGGAAAATCCTCGGGCCAACAGTCATCATGGTTCAGGCCGGCAGAGGGAAACACCACCGGGTACACATTCAAGACATCAAACCGTGTACGGGAGAAGGGGAAGACCTCCCAGGCGAACCAGCCACAGGTATAAAAGGCAGCAAGAGGCGACTAATTGTCACTCAAGCTCAAGATGGGAAAAGCGAAGGAACCTCGCCCATCATCGGCAATCAGGAGAACGGCAGTACCGCTCAGAAGGCGACCAGAGGAAAGGCCGATAGAGGCCAGAATACGGCAAAGAATAAGGGAGGGATCGTCCCGGTGGCCGAATCCAACCCACCGGCAACGGACACCGGTACGCATGCCACCGAGAAAGCAGAGCAATCAGGGACGAATCGTCCCGACCAGTCGAGGGCAACCACGGATTCGCTCGGACAGGATAATCCGGCCGCCGACACAGCAACCCTCAGGGAACCCGCAGGCCAGCACCAGCGGCCACATCAATTTTGGCCACACCGCCGTGAAGGAGCCAACAATAACGGCCAAGGTTGTCGCGAGTGGTGGCGCCAAACCGGACAGCCTGGAGGACGAGCTGCGGGCGGTCCAGGAAATGCTACGGGCAATGGAAACACCCCTACCGGTATCTCCGATGTCTGCATCCTCACCCGAGGAGACAAAACCGGTGGAAGCACCAAGTGCTGCAGAAATAGCAGCCCCGACGACGGCTGGGACTTCAGCAGCACGGCCAACAGCAGGGACAACAGTGGAGCAGGCAACAGCAGACGCCGCCCCGTCCACCCCAACCCCCCCCAAACCCCCAACACCCACAACAAGTCGGAACGAGGAGCCCACCCTCGACCCCGAACCCTTACGGGTAGTCCCGACCCCCAGGGAACGAGATCTGCCGGGACCGATCGCCGCGGGAGAGGAACCCTGGACGTATTACATCCGGACGGACCTCCTCCAACCCAGGAGGCAGGTGAGGATGCCCGTCCCAGGGGGACGAGTAATCTTCAAAATGGGCAGAAACGGGATTCTGTTCGCCCGGTACAAACCGGGATAAAAAGATTATATAGCAGGGTGGTGTGTCCGTAAACGGTAAAATGTTCCTATTAGCAAATAAGACAGAGTCTGGCAATAAACAGTAAGTGCAGCGTACCCCTTTTACCTGTCGTAACCGTAACCCGAAGTAACGCACCCCGGCAGGGAAAAGTCTCGCGCCCCAACGTAAGAGGGGGATGTAACGAATATAACAGAGGCGCGAGACTCTTCTCTCTCCGGCCCGCGACCGCGAGAGGGCCACCGCGAGCACCCGCGGGCTCTAGCGAGAACCGCGGCGACGGCCGCGAGATGGCCACCGCGGACTCGCGCTTTCTCGCGGGAGAAACTGTACGCGCGGGGATATAAATACGCGCCGCGGACCCAGAGAGGATCAGTCGGGTTCTCCGATCTAGTGGAACGATCGCTACTAGTGGCTACTCCACGAACGCTTTCTGACACAGCGACCGAGAATCAGGCTTCCTGTCCGCTTACCGCCGACTCCGTTCCGAGATCCCTTGTGGCCGACGCCCTTGGGAATCCTTCCGACCTGGCGAGACGTATTCGTGGCCGACGCCCCTATACTCTTGCACTCCGCTCCTCGTGGCTGACGCCCTTGGATATCCTCCGACCGAGTGAACCGTGTCTGTGGCCGACGCCTTTTCACGCTCACACCGCCAGTCCCCGTGGCTGACGCCCAGGGACCTCCCTCACCGCTAGTACCCCTCTTGTGGCTGACGCCTTCGCAGGGTGTACTCTCCTCGTGGCCGACGCCCTTGGAGCGCATCTCCCGCTACCTCGACGCTTGTGGCTGACGCCTTTGACTAGAGGTAGATCCATCTCTCTCTCTCTCTCTCGATCTTTCGATCACCGTCACCAGCATCGTCGCTTTCTCTGCTCCGCGGAGCCGTATCCAGAATAGGGTCACCGGACCAACCACCGCGATTAGCTTAGGGTCACCGCGACCACCGTCCGCGTTTCCGTCGCGTTAACTGTACGATAGCCCAGCGTGGGCCAGCGTGTTCACTAGCAGTAAGTTCCGAGCGTCGGACCTTCGGGTCATCCGAATCTCGCCGCGTTAACTGTACGATAGCCCAGCGTGGGCCCCTTGGTCATTAGAAGTAAGGAGGACGATAATAAACATTGTTTATTTGACCACACCTGGTGTATCTCATTCGTGGCCGAAGAACCCTCGACGACCGACTGAGCCGGCATTCTCTCCCGACCTATATCCGTTACAAAAGGTATATCGCCTTCCCGAATTTTCCGGGAGCCCATCGGGCCTTCGGCCCCGCTCGGCTCGGCTCGACTCGGCTCGAGGTCGAGGTCGTCGGTAGCGACGATGGTGGCGGGGAGGCGCGCGATTGGTCTGTCATCGCCATCCTCCCCCCCTACCCTTTAAAATTAATGGAAAATGTAAACCTAAACGTAGAGTCGGATTCGTAACCTCGAAGTTACAAGTCGATTCGCTCAACTATCAAGGGAGAGTAAACGCGGCGACTGTGGCGGCACTCGCCACCGATGCAAAGTCAGCGTCGCAAAGTTGGCGTTAAATTCGAACGTTTGAATCAGTTTTTTTCTTTCGGGCCCTTTTCAGCCCTGAACCGTGGAAGCGCCGAAATTCGAGTTTCATTTATAACGCGGCAGCTTATACCCCCGAGCGTTACCGACCACTGCCGGTGGTGGTCGGTAAGTTATCCTCCGCCGAGGACGACGCGCGTTACCGATGCACACGTAAAAAATTTTTCGCGAACTTTTCGCGCGGTAATCCTTTGTCTCCGCGTCCTCCGTCCGACGAGCCTACTCTCGCCCGCACCCGTCGACCCGTTCTCGAGCTATACGGCGACAAAGAAATTGCAAAATTTCACTAATTTGACGTCATCGAAAAAGTTACGGCCAATTGGGAATTAAAGGTATATCGCCTTCCCGAATTTTCCGGGAGCCCATCGGGCCTTCGGCCCCGCTCGGCTCGGCTCGACTCGGCTCGAGGTCGAGGTCGTCGGTAGCGACGATGGTGGCGGGGAGGCGCGCGATTGGTCTGTCATCGCCATCCTCCCCCCTACCCTTTAAAATTAATGGAAAATGTAAACCTAAACGTAGAGTCGGATTCGTAACCTCGAAGTTACAAGTCGATTCGCTCAACTATCAAGGGAGAGTAAACGCGGCGACTGTGGCGGCACTCGCCACCGAAGCGAAGTCAGCGTCGCAAAGTTGGCGTTAAATTCGAACGTTTGAATCAGTTATTTTCTTTCGGGCCCTTTCCAGCCCTGAACCGTGGAAGCGCCGAAATTCGGGTTTCATTTATAACGCGGCAGCTTATACCCCCGAGCGTTACCGACCACTGCCGGTGGTGGTCGGTAAGTTATCCTCCGCCGAGGACGACGGGCGTTACCGATGCACACGTAAAAAATTTTTCGCGAATTTTTCGCGCGGTAAACCTTTGTCTCCGCATCCTCCGTCCGACGAGCCTACTCTCGCCCGCACCCGTCGACCCGTTCTCGAGCTATACGGCGACAAAGAAATCGCAAAATTTCACTAATTTGACGTCATCGAAAAAGTTACGGCCAACTGGGAATTAAAGGTATATCGCCTTCCCGAATTTTCCGGGAGCCCATCGGGCCTTCGGCCCCGCTCGGCTCGGCTCGGCTCGACTCGGCTCGAGGTCGAGGTCGTCGGTAGCGACGATGGTGGGGGGGAGGCGCGCGATTGGTCTGTCATCGCCATCCTCCCCCCCTTCCCTTTAAAATTAATGGAAAATGTAAACCTAAACGTAGAGTCGGATTCGTAACCTCGAAGTTACAAGTCGATTCGCTCAACTATCAAGGGAGAGTAAACGCGGGGACTGTGGCGGCACTCGCCACCGATGCGAAGTCAGCGTCGCGAAGTTGGCGTTAAATTCGAACGTTTGAATCAGTTATTTTCTTTCGGTCCCTTTTCAGCCCTGAACCGTGGAAGCGCCGAAATTCGGGTTTCATTTATAACGCGGCAGCTTATACCCCCGAGCGTTACCGACCACTGCCGGTGGTGGTCGGTAAGTTATCCTCCGCCGAGGACGACGGGCGTTACCGATGCACACGTAAAAAATTTTTCGCGAATTTTTCGCGCGGTAAACCTTTGTCTCCGCGTCCTCCGTCCGACGAGCCTACTCTCGCCCGCACCCGTCGACCCGTTCTCGAGTTATACGGCGACAAAGAAATTGCAAAATTTCACTAATTTGACGTCATCGAAAAAGTTACGGCCAATTGGGAATTAAAGGTATATCGCCTTCCCGAATTTTCCGGGAGCCCATCGGGCCTTCGGCCCCGCTCGGCTCGGCTCGGCTCGACTCGGCTCGAGGTCGAGGTCGTCGGTAGCGACGATGGTGGCGGGGAGGCGCGCGATTGGTCTGTCATCGCCATCCTCCCCCCCTTCCCTTTAAAATTAATGGAAAATGTAAACCTAAACGTAGAGTCGGATTCGTAACCTCGAAGTTACAAGTCGATTCGCTCAACTATCAAGGGAGAGTAAACGCGGGGACTGTGGCGGCACTCGCCACCGATGCGAAGTCAGCGTCGCGAAGTTGGCGTTAAATTCGAACGTTTGAATCAGTTATTTTCTTTCGGGCCCTTTTCAGCCCTGAACCGTGGAAGCGCCGAAATTCGGGTTTCATTTATAACGCGGCAGCTTATACCCCCGAGCGTTACCGACCACTGCCGGTGGTGGTCGGTAAGTTATCCTCCGCCGAGGACGACGGGCGTTACCGATGCACACGTAAAAAATTTTTCGCGAATTTTTCGCACGGTAAACCTTTGTCTCCGCGTCCTCCGTCCGACGAGCCTACTCTCGCCCGCACCCGTCGACCCGTTCTCGAGCTATACGGCGACAAAGAAATCGCAAAATTTCACTAATTTGACGTCATCGAAAAAGTTACGGCCAACTGGGAATTAAAGGTATATCGCCTTCCCGAATTTTCCGGGAGCCCATCGGGCCTTCGGCCCCGCTCGGCTCGGCTCGACTCGGCTCGAGGTCGAGGTCGTCGGTAACGACGATGGTGGCGGGGAGGCGCGCGATTGGTCTGTCATCGCCATCCTCCCCCCCTACCCTTTAAAATTAATGGAAAATGTAAACCTAAACGTAGAGTCGGATTCGTAACCTCGAAGTTACAAGTCGATTCGCTCAACTATCAAGGGAGAGTAAACGCGGCGACTGTGGCGGCACTCGGCACCGATGCGAAGTCAGCGTCGCAAAGTTGGCGTTAACTTCGAACGTTTGAATCAGTTATTTTCTTTCGGGCCCTTTTCAGCCCTGAACCGTGGAAGCGCCGAAATTCGGGTTTAATTTATAACGCGGCAGCTTATACCCCCGAGCGTTACCGACCACTGCCGGTGGTGGTCGGTAAGTTATCCTCCGCCGAGGACGACGCGCGTTACCGATGCACACGTAAAAAATTTTTCGCGAACTTTTCGCGCGGTAAACCTTTGTCTCCGCGTCCTCCGTCCGACGAGCCTACTCTCGCTCGCACCCGCCGACCCGTTCTCGAGCTACACGGCGACAAAGAAATTGCAAAATTTCACTAATTTGACGTCATCGAAAAAGTTACGGCCAACTGGGAATTAAAGGTATATCGCCTTCCCGAATTTTCCGGGAGCCCATCGGGCCTTCGGCCCCGCTCGGCTCGGCTCGGCTCGACTCGGCTCGAGGTCGAGGTCGTCGGTAGCGACGATGGTGGCGGGGAGGCGCGCGATTGGTCTGTCATCGCCATCCTCCCCCCCAACCCTTTAAAATTAATGGAAAATGTAAACCTAAACGTAGAGTCGGATTCGTAACCTCGAAGTTACAAGTCGATTCGCTCAACTATCAAGGGAGAGTAAACGCGGCGACTGTGGCGGCACTCGCCACCGATGCGAAGTCAGCGTCGCAAAGTTGGCGTTAAATTCGAACGTTTGAATCAGTTATTTTCTTTCGGGCCCTTTTCAGCCCTGAACCGTGGAAGCGCCGAAATTCGGGTTTCATTTATAACGCGGCAGCTTATACCCCCGAGCGTTACCGACCACTGCCGGTTGTGGTCGGTAAGTTATCCTCCGCCGAGGACGACGGGCGTTACCGATGCACACGTAAAAAATTTTTCGCGAATTTTTCGCGCGGTAAACCATTGTCTCCGCATCCTCCGTCCGACGAGCCTACTCTCGCCCGCACCCGTCGACCCGTTCTCGAGCTATACGGCGACAAAGAAATCGCAAAATTTCACTAATTTGACGTCATCGAAAAAGTTACGGCCAACTGGGAATTAAAGGTATATCGCCTTCCCGAATTTTCCGGGAGCCCATCGGGCCTTCGGCCCCGCTCGGCTCGGCTCGACTCGGCTCGAGGTCGAGGTCGTCGGTAACGACGATGGTGGCGGGGAGGCGCGCGATTGGTCTGTCATCGCCATCCTCCCCCCCTACCCTTTAAAATTAATGGAAAATGTAAACCTAAACGTAGAGTCGGATTCGTAACCTCGAAGTTACAAGTCGATTCGCTCAACTATCAAGGGAGAGTAAACGCGGGGACTGTGGCGGCACTCGCCACCGATGCGAAGTCAGCGTCGCGAAGTTGGCGTTAAATTCGAACGTTTGAATCAGTTATTTTCTTTCGGGCCCTTTTCAGCCCTGAACCGTGGAAGCGCCGAAATTCGGGTTTCATTTATAACGCGGCAGCTTATACCCCCGAGCGTTACCGACCACTGCCGGTGGTGGTCGGTAAGTTATCCTCCGCCGAGGACGACGGGCGTTACCGATGCACACGTAAAAAATTTTTCGCGAACTTTTCGCGCGGTAAACCTTTGTCTCCGCGTCCTCCGTCCGACGAGCCTACTCTCGCCCGCACCCGTCGACCCGTTCTCGAGCTATACGGCGACAAAGAAATTGCAAAATTTCACTAATTTGACGTCATCGAAAAAGTTACGGCCAATTGGGAATTAAAGGTGTATCGCCTTCCCGAATTTTCGGGGGGCCCATCGGGCCTTCGGCCCCGCTCGGCTCGGCTCGACTCGGCTCGAGGTCGAGGTCGTCGGTAGCGACGATGGTGGCGGGGAGGCGCGCGATTGGTCTGTCATCGCCATCCTCCCCCCTACCCTTTAAAATTAATGGAAAATGTAAACCTAAACGTAGAGTCGGATTCGTAACCTCGAAGTTACAAGTCGATTCGCTCAACTATCAAGGGAGAGTAAACGCGGCGACTGTGGCGGCACTCGCCACCGATGCGAAGTCAGCGTCGCAAAGTTGGCGTTAACTTCGAACGTTTGAATCAGTTATTTTCTTTCGGGCCCTTTTCAGCCCTGAACCGTGGAAGCGCCGAAATTCGGGTTTAATTTATAACGCGGCAGCTTATACCCCCGAGCGTTACCGACCACTGCCGGTGGTGGTCGGTAAGTTATCCTCCGCCGAGGACGACGCGCGTTACCGATGCACACGTAAAAAATTTTTCGCGAACTTTTCGCGCGGTAAACCTTTGTCTCCGCGTCCTCCGTCCGACGAGCCTACTCTCGCCCGCACCCGACGACCCGTTCTCGAGCTATACGGCGACAAAGAAATTGCAAAATTTCACTAATTTGACGTCATCGAAAAAGTTACGGCCAATTGGGAATTAAAGGTATATCGCCTTCCCGAATTTTCCGGGAGCCCATCGGGCCTTCGGCCCCGCTCGGCTCGGCTCGGCTCCACTCGGCTCGAGGTCGAGGTCGTCGGTAGCGACGATGGTGGCGGGGAGGCGCGCGATTGGTCTGTCATCGCCATCCTCCCCCCCTTCCCTTTAAAATTAATGGAAAATGTAAACCTAAACGTAGAGTCGGATTCGTAACCTCGAAGTTACAAGTCGATTCGCTCAACTATCAAGGGAGCGTAAACGCGGGGACTGTGGCGGCACTCGCCACCGATGCGAAGTCAGCGTCGCGAAGTTGGCGTTAAATTCGAACGTTTGAATCAGTTATTTTCTTTCGGGCCCTTTTCAGCCCTGAACCGTGGAAGCGCCGAAATTCGGGTTTCATTTATAACGCGGCAGCTTATACCCCCGAGCGTTACCGACCACTGCCGGTGGTGGTCGGTAAGTTATCCTCCGCCGAGGACGACGGGCGTTACCGATGCACACGTAAAAAATTTTTCGCGAATTTTTCGCGCGGTAAACCTTTGTCTCCGCGTCCTCCGTCCGACGAGCCTACTCTCGCCCGCACCCGTCGACCCGTTCTCGAGCTATACGGCGACAAAGAAATCGCAAAATTTCACTAATTTGACGTCATCGAAAAAGTTACGGCCAACTGGGAATTAAAGGTATATCGCCTTCCCGAATTTTCCGGGAGCCCATCGGGCCTTCGGCCCCGCTCGGCTCGGCTCGACTCGGCTCGAGGTCGAGGTCGTCGGTAACGACGATGGTGGCGGGGAGGCGCGCGATTGGTCTGTCATCGCCATCCTCCCCCCCTACACTTTAAAATTAATGGAAAATGTAATCCTAAACGTAGAGTCGGATTCGTAACCTCGAAGTTACAAGTCGATTCGCTCAACTATCAAGGGAGAGTAAACGCGGCGACTGTGGCGGCACTCGCCACCGATGCGAAGTCAGCGCCGCAAAGTTGGCGTTAAATTCGAACGTTTGAATCAGTTATTTTCTTTCGGGCCCTTTTCAGCCCTGAACCGTGGAAGCGCCGAAATTCGGGTTTAATTTATAACGCGACAGCTTATACCCCCGAGCGTTACCGACCACTGCCGGTGGTGGTCGGTAAGTTATCCTCCGCCGAGGACGACGCGCGTTACCGATGCACACGTAAAAAATTTTTCGCGAACTTTTCGCGGGGTAAACCTTTGTCTCCGCGTCCTCCGTCCGACGAGCCAACTCTCGCCCGCACCCGTCGACCCGTTCTCGAGCTATAAGGCGACAAAGAAATTGCAAAATTTCACTAATTTGACGTCATCGAAAAAGTTACGGCCAACTGGGAATTAAAGGTATATCGCCTTCCCGAATTTTCCGGGAGCCCATCGGGCCTTCGGCCCCGCTCGGCTCGGCTCGGCTCGACTCGAGGTCGAGGTCGTCGGTAACGACGATGGTGGCGGGGAGGCGCGCGATTGGTCTGTCATCGCCATCCTCCCCCCCTACACTTTAAAATTAATGGAAAATGTAATCCTAAACGTAGAGTCGGATTCGTAACCTCGAAGTTACAAGTCGATTCGCTCAACTATCAAGGGAGAGTAAACGCGGCGACTGTGGCGGCACTCGCCACCGATGCGAAGTCAGCGCCGCAAAGTTGGCGTTAAATTCGAACGTTTGAATCAGAAATTCGGGTTTAATTTATAACGCGACAGCTTATACCCCCGAGCGTTACCGACCACTGCCGGTGGTGGTCGGTAAGTTATCCTCCGCCGAGGACGACGCGCGTTACCGATGCACACGTAAAAAATTTTTCGCGAACTTTTCGCGGGGTAAATCTTTGTCTCCGCGTCCTCCGTCCGACGAGCCAACTCTCGCCCGCACCCGTCGACCCGTTCTCGAGCTATAAGGCGACAAAGAAATTGCAAAATTTCACTAATTTGACGTCATCGAAAAAGTTACGGCCAACTGGGAATTAAAGGTATATCGCCTTCCCGAATTTTCCGGGAGCCCATCGGGCCTTCGGCCCCGCTCGGCTCGGCTCGACTCGGCTCGAGGTCGAGGTCGTCGGTAACGACGATGGTGGCGGGGAGGCGCGCGATTGGTCTGTCATCGCCATCCTCCCCCCCTACACTTTAAAATTAATGGAAAATGTAATCCTAAACGTAGAGTCGGATTCGTAACCTCGAAGTTACAAGTCGATTCGCTCAACTATCAAGGGAGAGTAAACGCGGCGACTGTGGCGGCACTCGCCACCGATGCGAAGTCAGCGCCGCAAAGTTGGCGTTAAATTCGAACGTTTGAATCAGTTATTTTCTTTCGGGCCCTTTTCAGCCCTGAACCGTGGAAGCGCCGAAATTCGGGTTTAATTTATAACGCGACAGCTTATACCCCCGAGCGTTACCGACCACTGCCGGTGGTGGTCGGTAAGTTATCCTCCGCCGAGGACGACGCGCGTTACCGATGCACACGTAAAAAATTTTTCGCGAACTTTTCGCGGGGTAAACCTTTGTCTCCGCGTCCTCCGTCCGACGAGCCAACTCTCGCCCGCACCCGTCGACCCGTTCTCGAGCTATAAGGCGACAAAGAAATTGCAAAATTTCACTAATTTGACGTCATCGAAAAAGTTACGGCCAACTGGGAATTAAAGGTATATCGCCTTCCCGAATTTTCCGGGAGCCCATCGGGCCTTCGGCCCCGCTCGGCTCGGCTCGGCTCGACTCGGCTCGAGGTCGAGGTCGTCGGTAGCGACGATGGTGACGGGGAGGCGCGCGATTGGTCTGTCATCGCCATCCTCCCCCCCTTCCCTTTAAAATTAATGGAAAATGTAAACCTAAACGTAGAGTCGGATTCGTAACCTCGAAGTTACAAGTCGATTCGCTCAACTATCAAGGGAGAGTAAACGCGGGGACTGTGGCGGCACTCGCCACCGATGCGAAGTCAGCGTCGCGAAGTTGGCGTTAAATTCGAACGTTTGAATCAGTTATTTTCTTTCGGGCCCTTTTCAGCCCTGAACCGTGGAAGCGCCGAAATTCGGGTTTCATTTATAACGCGGCAGCTTATACCCCCGAGCGTTACCGACCACTGCCGGTGGTGGTCGGTAAGTTATCCTCCGCCGAGGACGACGGGCGTTACCGATGCACACGTAAAAAATTTTTCGCGAATTTTTCGCGCGGTAAACCTTTGTCTCCGCGTCCTCCGTCCGACGAGCCTACTCTCGCCCGCACCCGTCGACCCGTTCTCGAGTTATACGGCGACAAAGAAATTGCAAAATTTCACTAATTTGACGTCATCGAAAAAGTTACGGCCAATTGGGAATTAAAGGTATATCGCCTTCCCGAATTTTCCGGGAGCCCATCGGGCCTTCGGCCCCGCTCGGCTCGGCTCGGCTCGACTCGGCTCGAGGTCGAGGTCGTCGGTAGCGACGATGGTGGCGGGGAGGCGCGCGATTGGTCTGTCATCGCCATCCTCCCCCCCTACCCTTTAAAATTAATGGAAAATGTAAACCTAAACGTAGAGTCGGATTCGTAACCTCGAAGTTACAAGTCGATTCGCTCAACTATCAAGGGAGAGTAAACGCGGCGACTGTGGCGGCACTCGCCACCGATGCGAAGTCAGCGCCGCAAAGTTGGCGTTAAATTCGAACGTTTGAATCAGTTATTTTCTTTCGGGCCCTTTTCAGCCCTGAACCGTGGAAGCGCCGAAATTCGGGTTTAATTTATAACGCGACAGCTTATACCCCCGAGCGTTACCGACCACTGCCGGTGGTGGTCGGTAAGTTATCCTCCGCCGAGGACGACGCGCGTTACCGATGCACACGTAAAAAATTTTTCGCGAACTTTTCGCGGGGTAAACCTTTGTCTCCGCGTCCTCCGTCCGACGAGCCTACTCTCGCCCGCACCCGTCGACCCGTTCTCGAGCTATACGGCGACAAAGAAATTGCAAAATTTCACTAATTTGACGTCATCGAAAAAGTTACGGCCAATTGGGAATTAAAGGTGTATCGCCTTCCCGAATTTTCGGGGGGCCCATCGGGCCTTCGGCCCCTCTCGGCTCGGCTCGACTCGGCTCGAGGTCGAGGTCGTCGGTAGCGACGATGGTGGCGGGGAGGCGCGCGATTGGTCTGTCATCGCCATCCTCCCCCCTACCCTTTAAAATTAATGGAAAATGTAAACCTAAACGTAGAGTCGGATTCGTAACCTCGAAGTTACAAGTCGATTCGCTCAACTATCAAGGGAGAGTAAACGCGGCGACTGTGGCGGCACTCGCCACCGATGCGAAGTCAGCGTCGCAAAGTTGGCGTTAACTTCGAACGTTTGAATCAGTTATTTTCTTTCGGGCCCTTTTCAGCCCTGAACCGTGGAAGCGCCGAAATTCAGGTTTAATTTATAACGCGGCAGCTTATACCCCCGAGCGTTACCGACCACTGCCGGTGGTGGTCGGTAAGTTATCCTCCGCCGAGGACGACGCGCGTTACCGATGCACACGTAAAAAATTTTTCGCGAACTTTTCGCGCGGTAAACCTTTGTCTCCGCGTCCTCCGTCCGACGAGCCTACTCTCGCCCGCACCCGTCGACCCGTTCTCGAGCTATACGGCGACAAAGAAATTGCAAAATTTCACTAATTTGACGTCATCGAAAAAGTTACGGCCAATTGGGAATTAAAGGTATATCGCCTTCCCGAATTTTCCGGGAGCCCATCGGGCCTTCGGCCCCGCTCGGCTCGGCTCGACTCGGCTCGAGGTCGAGGTCGTCGGTAGCGACGATGGTGGCGGGGAGGCGCGCGATTGGTCTGTCATCGCCATCCTCGCCCCCTTCCCTTTAAAATTAATGGAAAATGTAAACCTAAACGTAGAGTCGGATTCGTAACCTCGAAGTTACAAGTCGATTCGCTCAACTATCAAGGGAGAGTAAACGCGGGGACTGTGGCGGCACTCGCCACCGATGCGAAGTCAGCGTCGCAAAGTTGGCGTTAAATTCGAACGTTTGAATCAGTTATTTTCTTTCGGGCCCTTATCAGCCCTGAACCGTGGAAGCGCCGAAATTCGGGTTTCATTTTTAACGCGGCAGCTTATACCCCCGAGCGTTACCGACCACTGCCGGTGGTGGTCGGTAAGTTATCCTCCGCCGAGGACGACGCGCGTTACCGATTCACACGTAAAAAATTTTTCGCGAACTTTTCGCGCGGTAAACCTTTGTCTCCGCGTCCTCCGTCCGACGAGCCTACTCTCGCCCGCACCCGTCGACCCGTTCTCGAGCTATACGGCGACAAAGAAATTGCAAAATTTCACTAATTTGACGTCATCGAAAAAGTTACGGCCAATTGGGAATTAAAGGTATATCGCCTTCCCGAATTTTCCGGGAGCCCATCGGGCCTTCGGCCCCGCTCGGCTCGGCTCGGCTCGACTCGGCTCGAGGTCGAGGTCGTCGGTAGCGACGATGGTGGCGGGGAGGCGCGCGATTGGTCTGTCATCGCCATCCTCCCCCCCTTCCCTTTAAAATTAATGGAAAATGTAAACCTAAACGTAGAGTCGGATTCGTAACCTCGAAGTTACAAGTCGATTCGCTCAACTATCAAGGGAGAGTAAACGCGGGGACTGTGGCGGCACTCGCCACCGATGCGAAGTCAGCGTCGCGAAGTTGGCGTTAAATTCGAACGTTTGAATCAGTTATTTTCTTTCGGGCCCTTTTCAGCCCTGAACCGTGGAAGCGCCGAAATTCGGGTTTCATTTATAACGCGGCAGCTTATACCCCCGAGCGTTACCGACCACTGCCGGTGGTGGTCGGTAAGTTATCCTCCGCCGAGGACGACGGGCGTTACCGATGCACACGTAAAAAATTTTTCGCGAATTTTTCGCGCGGTAAACCTTTGTCTCCGCGTCCTCCGTCCGACGAGCCTACTCTCGCCCGCACCCGTCGACCCGTTCTCGAGCTATACGGCGACAAAGAAATCGCAAAATTTCACTAATTTGACGTCATCGAAAAAGTTACGGCCAACTGGGAATTAAAGGTATATCGCCTTCCCGAATTTTCCGGGAGCCCATCGGGCCTTCGGCCCCGCTCGGCTCGGCTCGACTCGGCTCGAGGTCGAGGTCGTCGGTAACGACGATGGTGGCGGGGAGGCGCGCGATTGGTCTGTCATCGCCATCCTCCCCCCCTACCCTTTAAAATTAATGGAAAATGTAATCCTAAACGTAGAGTCGGATTCGTAACCTCGAAGTTACAAGTCGATTCGCTCAACTATCAAGGGAGAGTAAACGCGGCGACTGTGGCGGCACTCGCCACCGATGCGAAGTCAGCGCCGCAAAGTTGGCGTTAAATTCGAACGTTTGAATCAGTTATTTTCTTTCGGGCCCTTTTCAGCCCTGAACCGTGGAAGCGCCGAAATTCGGGTTTCATTTATAACGCGACAGCTTATACCCCCGAGCGTTACCGACCACTGCCGGTGGTGGTCGGTAAGTTATCCTCCGCCGAGGACGACGCGCGTTACCGATGCACACGTAAAAAATTTTTCGCGAACTTTTCGCGCGGTAAACCTTTGTCTCCGCGTCCTCCGTCCGACGAGCCAACTCTCGCCCGCACCCGTCGACCCGTTCTCGAGCTATACGGCGACAAAGAAATTGCAAAATTTCACTAATTTGACGTCATCGAAAAAGTTACGGCCAACTGGGAATTAAAGGTATATCGCCTTCCCGAATTTTCCGGGAGCCCATCGGGCCTTCGGCCCCGCTCGGCTCGGCTCGGCTCGACTCGGCTCGAGGTCGAGGTCGTCGGTAGCGACGATGGTGGCGGGGAGGCGCGCGATTGGTCTGTC
This sequence comes from Lasioglossum baleicum, assembly GCF_051020765.1. Taxonomy (NCBI): domain Eukaryota; kingdom Metazoa; phylum Arthropoda; class Insecta; order Hymenoptera; family Halictidae; genus Lasioglossum; species Lasioglossum baleicum. Next base: position 96,422 of record NC_134933.1, read on the forward strand.
ATCGCCATCCTCCCCCCCTTCCCTTTAAAATTAATGGAAAATGTAAACCTAAACGTAGAGTCGGATTCGTAACCTCGAAGTTACAAGTCGATTCGCTCAACTATCAAGGGAGAGTAAACGCGGGGACTGTGGCGGCACTCGCCACCGATGCGAAGTCAGCGTCGCGAAGTTGGCGTTAAATTCGAACGTTTGAATCAGTTATTTTCTTTCGGGCCCTTTTCAGCCCTGAACCGTGGAAGCGCCGAAATTCGGGTTTCATTTATAACGCGGCAGCTTATACCCCCGAGCGTTACCGACCACTGCCGGTGGTGGTCGGTAAGTTATCCTCCGCCGAGGACGACGGGCGTTACCGATGCACACGTAAAAAATTTTTCGCGAATTTTTCGCGCGGTAAACCTTTGTCTCCGCGTCCTCCGTCCGACGAGCCTACTCTCGCCCGCACCCGTCGACCCGTTCTCGAGTTATACGGCGACAAAGAAATTGCAAAATTTCACTAATTTGACGTCATCGAAAAAGTTACGGCCAATTGGGAATTAAAGGTATATCGCCTTCCCGAATTTTCCGGGAGCCCATCGGGCCTTCGGCCCCGCTCGGCTCGGCTCGGCTCGACTCGGCTCGAGGTCGAGGTCGTCGGTAGCGACGATGGTGGCGGGGAGGCGCGCGATTGGTCTGTCATCGCCATCCTCCCCCCCTTCCCTTTAAAATTAATGGAAAATGTAAACCTAAACGTAGAGTCGGATTCGTAACCTCGAAGTTACATGTCGATTCGCTCAACTATCAAGGGAGAGTAAACGCGGGGACTGTGGCGGCACTCGCCACCGATGCGAAGTCAGCGTCGCGAAGTTGGCGTTAAATTCGAACGTTTGAATCAGTTATTTTCTTTCGGGCCCTTTTCAGCCCTGAACCGTGGAAGCGCCGAAATTCGGGTTTCATTTATAACGCGGCAGCTTATACCCCCGAGCGTTACCGACCACTGCCGGTGGTGGTCGGTAAGTTATCCTCCGCCGAGGACGACGGGCGTTACCGATGCACACGTAAAAAATTTTTCGCGAATTTTTCGCGCGGTAAACCTTTGTCTCCGCGTCCTCCGTCCGACGAGCCTACTCTCGCCCGCACCCGTCGACCCGTTCTCGAGCTATACGGCGACAAAGAAATCGCAAAATTTCACTAATTTGACGTCATCGAAAAAGTTACGGCCAACTGGGAATTAAAGGTATATCGCCTTCCCGAATTTTCCGGGAGCCCATCGGGCCTTCGGCCCCGCTCGGCTCGGCTCGACTCGGCTCGAGGTCGAGGTCGTCGGTAACGACGATGGTGGCGGGGAGGCGCGCGATTGGTCTGTCATCGCCATCCTCCCCCCCTACCCTTTAAAATTAATGGAAAATGTAAACCTAAACGTAGAGTCGGATTCGTAACCTCGAAGTTACAAGTCGATTCGCTCAACTATCAAGGGAGAGTAAACGCGGCGACTGTGGCGGCACTCGCCACCGATGCGAAGTCAGCGTCGCAAAGTTGGCGTTAACTTCGAACGTTTGAATCAGTTATTTTCTTTCGGGCCCTTTTCAGCCCTGAACCGTGGAAGCGCCGAAATTCGGGTTTAATTTATAACGCGGCAGCTTATACCCCCGAGCGTTACCGACCACTGCCGGTGGTGGTCGGTAAGTTATCCTCCGCCGAGGACGACGCGCGTTACCGATGCACACGTAAAAAATTTTTCGCGAACTTTTCGCGCGGTAAACCTTTGTCTCCGCGTCCTCCGTCCGACGAGCCTACTCTCGCTCGCACCCGCCGACCCGTTCTCGAGCTACACGGCGACAAAGAAATTGCAAAATTTCACTAATTTGACGTCATCGAAAAAGTTACGGCCAACTGGGAATTAAAGGTATATCGCCTTCCCGAATTTTCCGGGAGCCCATCGGGCCTTCGGCACCGCTCGGCTCGGCTCGACTCGGCTCGAGGTCGAGGTCGTCGGTAGCGACGATGGTGGCGGGGAGGCGCGCGATTGGTCTGTCATCGCCATCCTCCCCCCCAACCCTTTAAAATTAATGGAAAATGTAAACCTAAACGTAGAGTCGGATTCGTAACCTCGAAGTTACAAGTCGATTCGCTCAACTATCAAGGGAGAGTAAACGCGGCGACTGTGGCGGCACTCGCCACCGATGCGAAGTCAGCGTCGCGAAGTTGGCGTTAAATTCGAACGTTTGAATCAGTTATTTTCTTTCGGGCCCTTTCCAGCCCTGAACCGTGGAAGCGCCGAAATTCGGGTTTCATTTATAACGCGGCAGCTTATACCCCCGAGCGTTACCGACCACTGCCGGTGGTGGTCGGTAAGTTATCCTCCGCCGAGGACGACGGGCGTTACCGATGCACACGTAAAAAATTTTTCGCGAATTTTTCGCGCGGTAAACCTTTGTCTCCGCGTCCTCCGTCCGACGAGCCTACTCTCGCCCGCACCCGTCGACCCGTTCTCGAGCTATACGGCGACAAAGAAATCGCAAAATTTCACTAATTTGACGTCATCGAAAAAGTTACGGCCAACTGGGAATTAAAGGTATATCGCCTTCCCGAATTTTCCGGGAGCCCATCGGGCCTTCGGCCCCGCTCGGCTCGGCTCGACTCGGCTCGAGGTCGAGGTCGTCGGTAGCGACGATGGTGGCGGGGAGGCGCGCGATTGGTCTGTCATCGCCATCCTCGCCCCCTTCCCTTTAAAATTAATGGAAAATGTAAACCTAAACGTAGAGTCGGATTCGTAACCTCGAAGTTACAAGTCGATTCGCTCAACTATCAAGGGAGAGTAAACGCGGCGACTGTGGCGGCACTCGCCACCGATGCGAAGTCAGCGTCGCAAAGTTGGCGTTAACTTCGAACGTTTGAATCAGTTATTTTCTTTCGGGCCCTTTTCAGCCCTGAACCGTGGAAGCGCCGAAATTCGGGTTTAATTTATAACGCGGCAGCTTATACCCCCGAGCGTTACCGACCACTGCCGGTGGTGGTCGGTAAGTTATCCTCCGCCGAGGACGACGCGCGTTACCGATGCACACGTAAAAAATTTTTCGCGAACTTTTCGCGCGGTAAACCTTTGTCTCCGCGTCCTCCGTCCGACGAGCCTACTCTCGCCCGCACCCGTCGACCCGTTCTCGAGCTATACGGCGACAAAGAAATTGCAAAATTTCACTAATTTGACGTCATCGAAAAAGTTACGGCCAATTGGGAATTAAAGGTATATCGCCTTCCCGAATTTTCCGGGAGCCCATCGGGCCTTCGGCCCCGCTCGGCTCGGCTCGACTCGGCTCGAGGTCGAGGTCGTCGGTAGCGACGATGGTGGCGGGGAGGCGCGCGATTGGTCTGTCATCGCCATCCTCGCCCCCTTCCCTTTAAAATTAATGGAAAATGTAAACCTAAACGTAGAGTCGGATTCGTAACCTCGAAGTTACAAGTCGATTCGCTCAACTATCAAGGGAGAGTAAACGCGGGGACTGTGGCGGCACTCGCCACCGATGCGAAGTCAGCGTCGCAAAGTTGGCGTTAAATTCGAACGTTTGAATCAGTTATTTTCTTTCGGGCCCTTATCAGCCCTGAACCGTGGAAGCGCCGAAATTCGGGTTTCATTTTTAACGCGGCAGCTTATACCCCCGAGCGTTACCGACCACTGCCGGTGGTGGTCGGTAAGTTATCCTCCGCCGAGGACGACGCGCGTTACCGATTCACACGTAAAAAATTTTTCGCGAACTTTTCGCGCGGTAAACCTTTGTCTCCGCGTCCTCCGTCCGACGAGCCTACTCTCGCCCGCACCCGTCGACCCGTTCTCGAGCTATACGGCGACAAAGAAATTGCAAAATTTCACTAATTTGACGTCATCGAAAAAGTTACGGCCAATTGGGAATTAAAGGTATATCGCCTTCCCGAATTTTCCGGGAGCCCATCGGGCCTTCGGCCCCGCTCGGCTCGGCTCGGCTCGACTCGGCTCGAGGTCGAGGTCGTCGGTAGCGACGATGGTGGCGGGGAGGCGCGCGATTGGTCTGTCATCGCCATCCTCCCCCCCTTCCCTTTAAAATTAATGGAAAATGTAAACCTAAACGTAGAGTCGGATTCGTAACCTCGAAGTTACAAGTCGATTCGCTCAACTATCAAGGGAGAGTAAACGCGGGGACTGTGGCGGCACTCGCCACCGATGCGAAGTCAGCGTCGCGAAGTTGGCGTTAAATTCGAACGTTTGAATCAGTTATTTTCTTTCGGGCCCTTTTCAGCCCTGAACCGTGGAAGCGCCGAAATTCGGGTTTCATTTATAACGCGGCAGCTTATACCCCCGAGCGTTACCGACCACTGCCGGTGGTGGTCGGTAAGTTATCCTCCGCCGAGAACGACGGGCGTTACCGATGCACACGTAAAAAATTTTTCGCGAATTTTTCGCGCGGTAAACCTTTGTCTCCGCGTCCTCCGTCCGACGAGCCTACTCTCGCCCGCACCCGTCGACCCGTTCTCGAGCTATACGGCGACAAAGAAATCGCAAAATTTCACTAATTTGACGTCATCGAAAAAGTTACGGCCAACTGGGAATTAAAGGTATATCGCCTTCCCGAATTTTCCGGGAGCCCATCGGGCCTTCGGCCCCGCTCGGCTCGGCTCGACTCGGCTCGAGGTCGAGGTCGTCGGTAACGACGATGGTGGCGGGGAGGCGCGCGATTGGTCTGTCATCGCCATCCTCCCCCCCTTCCCTTTAAAATTAATGGAAAATGTAAACCTAAACGTAGAGTCGGATTCGTAACCTCGAAGTTACAAGTCGATTCGCTCAACTATCAAGGGAGAGTAAACGCGGGGACTGTGGCGGCACTCGCCACCGATGCGAAGTCAGCGTCGCGAAGTTGGCGTTAAATTCGAACGTTTGAATCAGTTATTTTCTTTCGGGCCCTTTTCAGCCCTGAACCGTGGAAGCGCCGAAATTCGGGTTTCATTTATAACGCGGCAGCTTATACCCCCGAGCGTTACCGACCACTGCCGGTGGTGGTCGGTAAGTTATCCTCCGCCGAGGACGACGGGCGTTACCGATGCACACGTAAAAAATTTTTCGCGAATTTTTCGCGCGGTAAACCTTTGTCTCCGCGTCCTCCGTCCGACGAGCCTACTCTCGCCCGCACCCGTCGACCCGTTCTCGAGTTATACGGCGACAAAGAAATTGCAAAATTTCACTAATTTGACGTCATCGAAAAAGTTACGGCCAATTGGGAATTAAAGGTATATCGCCTTCCCGAATTTTCCGGGAGCCCATCGGGCCTTCGGCCCCGCTCGGCTCGGCTCGGCTCGACTCGGCTCGAGGTCGAGGTCGTCGGTAGCGACGATGGTGGCGGGGAGGCGCGCGATTGGTCTGTCATCGCCATCCTCCCCCCCTTCCCTTTAAAATTAATGGAAAATGTAAACCTAAACGTAGAGTCGGATTCGTAACCTCGAAGTTACATGTCGATTCGCTCAACTATCAAGGGAGAGTAAACGCGGGGACTGTGGCGGCACTCGCCACCGATGCGAAGTCAGCGTCGCGAAGTTGGCGTTAAATTCGAACGTTTGAATCAGTTATTTTCTTTCGGGCCCTTTTCAGCCCTGAACCGTGGAAGCGCCGAAATTCGGGTTTCATTTATAACGCGGCAGCTTATACCCCCGAGCGTTACCGACCACTGCCGGTGGTGGTCGGTAAGTTATCCTCCGCCGAGGACGACGGGCGTTACCGATGCACACGTAAAAAATTTTTCGCGAATTTTTCGCGCGGTAAACCTTTGTCTCCGCGTCCTCCGTCCGACGAGCCTACTCTCGCCCGCACCCGTCGACCCGTTCTCGAGCTATACGGCGACAAAGAAATCGCAAAATTTCACTAATTTGACGTCATCGAAAAAGTTACGGCCAACTGGGAATTAAAGGTATATCGCCTTCCCGAATTTTCCGGGAGCCCATCGGGCCTTCGGCCCCGCTCGGCTCGGCTCGACTCGGCTCGAGGTCGAGGTCGTCGGTAACGACGATGGTGGCGGGGAGGCGCGCGATTGGTCTGTCATCGCCATCCTCCCCCCCTACCCTTTAAAATTAATGGAAAATGTAAACCTAAACGTAGAGTCGGATTCGTAACCTCGAAGTTACAAGTCGATTCGCTCAACTATCAAGGGAGAGTAAACGCGGCGACTGTGGCGGCACTCGCCACCGATGCGAAGTCAGCGTCGCAAAGTTGGCGTTAACTTCGAACGTTTGAATCAGTTATTTTCTTTCGGGCCCTTTTCAGCCCTGAACCGTGGAAGCGCCGAAATTCGGGTTTAATTTATAACGCGGCAGCTTATACCCCCGAGCGTTACCGACCACTGCCGGTGGTGGTCGGTAAGTTATCCTCCGCCGAGGACGACGCGCGTTACCGATGCACACGTAAAAAATTTTTCGCGAACTTTTCGCGCGGTAAACCTTTGTCTCCGCGTCCTCCGTCCGACGAGCCTACTCTCGCTCGCACCCGCCGACCCGTTCTCGAGCTACACGGCGACAAAGAAATTGCAAAATTTCACTAATTTGACGTCATCGAAAAAGTTACGGCCAACTGGGAATTAAAGGTATATCGCCTTCCCGAATTTTCCGGGAGCCCATCGGGCCTTCGGCACCGCTCGGCTCGGCTCGACTCGGCTCGAGGTCGAGGTCGTCGGTAGCGACGATGGTGGCGGGGAGGCGCGCGATTGGTCTGTCATCGCCATCCTCCCCCCCAACCCTTTAAAATTAATGGAAAATGTAAACCTAAACGTAGAGTCGGATTCGTAACCTCGAAGTTACAAGTCGATTCGCTCAACTATCAAGGGAGAGTAAACGCGGCGACTGTGGCGGCACTCGCCACCGATGCGAAGTCAGCGTCGCGAAGTTGGCGTTAAATTCGAACGTTTGAATCAGTTATTTTCTTTCGGGCCCTTTCCAGCCCTGAACCGTGGAAGCGCCGAAATTCGGGTTTCATTTATAACGCGGCAGCTTATACCCCCGAGCGTTACCGACCACTGCCGGTGGTGGTCGGTAAGTTATCCTCCGCCGAGGACGACGGGCGTTACCGATGCACACGTAAAAAATTTTTCGCGAATTTTTCGCGCGGTAAACCTTTGTCTCCGCGTCCTCCGTCCGACGAGCCTACTCTCGCCCGCACCCGTCGACCCGTTCTCGAGCTATACGGCGACAAAGAAATCGCAAAATTTCACTAATTTGACGTCATCGAAAAAGTTACGGCCAACTGGGAATTAAAGGTATATCGCCTTCCCGAATTTTCCGGGAGCCCATCGGGCCTTCGGCCCCGCTCGGCTCGGCTCGACTCGGCTCGAGGTCGAGGTCGTCGGTAGCGACGATGGTGGCGGGGAGGCGCGCGATTGGTCTGTCATCGCCATCCTCGCCCCCTTCCCTTTAAAATTAATGGAAAATGTAAACCTAAACGTAGAGTCGGATTCGTAACCTCGAAGTTACAAGTCGATTCGCTCAACTATCAAGGGAGAGTAAACGCGGGGACTGTGGCGGCACTCGCCACCGATGCGAAGTCAGCGTCGCAAAGTTGGCGTTAAATTCGAACGTTTGAATCAGTTATTTTCTTTCGGGCCCTTATCAGCCCTGAACCGTGGAAGCGCCGAAATTCGGGTTTCATTTTTAACGCGGCAGCTTATACCCCCGAGCGTTACCGACCACTGCCGGTGGTGGTCAGTAAGTTATCCTCCGCCGAGGACGACGCGCGTTACCGATTCACACGTAAAAAATTTTTCGCGAACTTTTCGCGCGGTAAACCTTTGTCTCCGCGTCCTCCGTCCGACGAGCCTACTCTCGCCCGCACCCGTCGACCCGTTCTCGAGCTATACGGCGACAAAGAAATTGCAAAATTTCACTAATTTGACGTCATCGAAAAAGTTACGGCCAATTGGGAATTAAAGGTATATCGCCTTCCCGAATTTTCCGGGAGCCCATCGGGCCTTCGGCCCCGCTCGGCTCGGCTCGGCTCGACTCGGCTCGAGGTCGAGGTCGTCGGTAGCGACGATGGTGGCGGGGAGGCGCGCGATTGGTCTGTCATCGCCATCCTCCCCCCCTTCCCTTTAAAATTAATGGAAAATGTAAACCTAAACGTAGAGTCGGATTCGTAACCTCGAAGTTACAAGTCGATTCGCTCAACTATCAAGGGAGAGTAAACGCGGGGACTGTGGCGGCACTCGCCACCGATGCGAAGTCAGCGTCGCGAAGTTGGCGTTAAATTCGAACGTTTGAATCAGTTATTTTCTTTCGGGCCCTTTTCAGCCCTGAACCGTGGAAGCGCCGAAATTCGGGTTTCATTTATAACGCGGCAGCTTATACCCCCGAGCGTTACCGACCACTGCCGGTGGTGGTCGGTAAGTTATCCTCCGCCGAGGACGACGGGCGTTACCGATGCACACGTAAAAAATTTTTCGCGAATTTTTCGCGCGGTAAACCTTTGTCTCCGCGTCCTCCGTCCGACGAGCCTACTCTCGCCCGCACCCGTCGACCCGTTCTCGAGCTATACGGCGACAAAGAAATCGCAAAATTTCACTAATTTGACGTCATCGAGAAAGTTACGGCCAACTGGGAATTAAAGGTATATCGCCTTCCCGAATTTTCCGGGAGCCCATCGGGCCTTCGGCCCCGCTCGGCTCGGCTCGACTCGGCTCGAGGTCGAGGTCGTCGGTAACGACGATGGTGGCGGGGAGGCGCGCGATTGGTCTGTCATCGCCATCCTCCCCCCCTACCCTTTAAAATTAATGGAAAATGTAATCCTAAACGTAGAGTCGGATTCGTAACCTCGAAGTTACAAGTCGATTCGCTCAACTATCAAGGGAGAGTAAACGCGGCGACTGTGGCGGCACTCGCCACCGATGCGAAGTCAGCGCCGCAAAGTTGGCGTTAAATTCGAACGTTTGAATCAGTTATTTTCTTTCGGGCCCTTTTCAGCCCTGAACCGTGGAAGCGCCGAAATTCGGGTTTCATTTATAACGCGACAGCTTATACCCCCGAGCGTTACCGACCACTGCCGGTGGTGGTCGGTAAGTTATCCTCCGCCGAGGACGACGCGCGTTACCGATGCACACGTAAAAAATTTTTCGCGAACTTTTCGCGCGGTAAACCTTTGTCTCCGCGTCCTCCGTCCGACGAGCCAACTCTCGCCCGCACCCGTCGACCCGTTCTCGAGCTATACGGCGACAAAGAAATTGCAAAATTTCACTAATTTGACGTCATCGAAAAAGTTACGGCCAACTGGGAATTAAAGGTATATCGCCTTCCCGAATTTTCCGGGAGCCCATCGGGCCTTCGGCCCCGCTCGGCTCGGCTCGGCTCGACTCGGCTCGAGGTCGAGGTCGTCGGTAGCGACGATGGTGGCGGGGAGGCGCGCGATTGGTCTGTCATCGCCATCCTCCCCCCCTTCCCTTTAAAATTAATGGAAAATGTAAACCTAAACGTAGAGTCGGATTCGTAACCTCGAAGTTACAAGTCGATTCGCTCAACTATCAAGGGAGAGTAAACGCGGGGACTGTGGCGGCACTCGCCACCGATGCGAAGTCAGCGTCGCGAAGTTGGCGTTAAATTCGAACGTTTGAATCAGTTATTTTCTTTCGGGCCCTTTTCAGCCCTGAACCGTGGAAGCGCCGAAATTCGGGTTTCATTTATAACGCGGCAGCTTATACCCCCGAGCGTTACCGACCACTGCCGGTGGTGGTCGGTAAGTTATCCTCCGCCGAGGACGACGGGCGTTACCGATGCACACGTAAAAAATTTTTCGCGAATTTTTCGCGCGGTAAACCTTTGTCTCCGCGTCCTCCGTCCGACGAGCCTACTCTCGCCCGCACCCGTCGACCCGTTCTCGAGTTATACGGCGACAAAGAAATTGCAAAATTTCACTAATTTGACGTCATCGAAAAAGTTACGGCCAATTGGGAATTAAAGGTATATCGCCTTCCCGAATTTTCCGGGAGCCCATCGGGCCTTCGGCCCCGCTCGGCTCGGCTCGGCTCGACTCGGCTCGAGGTCGAGGTCGTCGGTAGCGACGATGGTGGCGGGGAGGCGCGCGATTGGTCTGTCATCGCCATCCTCCCCCCCTTCCCTTTAAAATTAATGGAAAATGTAAACCTAAACGTAGAGTCGGATTCGTAACCTCGAAGTTACATGTCGATTCGCTCAACTATCAAGGGAGAGTAAACGCGGGGACTGTGGCGGCACTCGCCACCGATGCGAAGTCAGCGTCGCGAAGTTGGCGTTAAATTCGAACGTTTGAATCAGTTATTTTCTTTCGGGCCCTTTTCAGCCCTGAACCGTGGAAGCGCCGAAATTCGGGTTTCATTTATAACGCGGCAGCTTATACCCCCGAGCGTTACCGACCACTGCCGGTGGTGGTCGGTAAGTTATCCTCCGCCGAGGACGACGGGCGTTACCGATACACACGTAAAAAATTTTTCGCGAATTTTTCGCGCGGTAAACCTTTGTCTCCGCGTCCTCCGTCCGACGAGCCTACTCTCGCCCGCACCCGTCGACCCGTTCTCGAGCTATACGGCGACAAAGAAATCGCAAAATTTCACTAATTTGACGTCATCGAAAAAGTTACGGCCAACTGGGAATTAAAGGTATATCGCCTTCCCGAATTTTCCGGGAGCCCATCGGGCCTTCGGCCCCGCTCGGCTCGGCTCGACTCGGCTCGAGGTCGAGGTCGTCGGTAACGACGATGGTGGCGGGGAGGCGCGCGATTGGTCTGTCTTCGCCATCCTCCCCCCCTACCCTTTAAAATTAATGGAAAATGTAAACCTAAACGTAGAGTCGGATTCGTAACCTCGAAGTTACAAGTCGATTCGCTCAACTATCAAGGGAGAGTAAACGCGGCGACTGTGGCGGCACTCGCCACCGATGCGAAGTCAGCGTCGCAAAGTTGGCGTTAACTTCAAACGTTTGAATCAGTTATTTTCTTTCGGGCCCTTTTCAGCCCTGAACCGTGGAAGCGCCGAAATTCGGGTTTAATTTATAACGCGGCAGCTTATACCCCCGAGCGTTACCGACCACTGCCGGTGGTGGTCGGTAAGTTATCCTCCGCCGAGGACGACGCGCGTTACCGATGCACACGTAAAAAATTTTTCGCGAACTTTTCGCGCGGTAAACCTTTGTCTCCGCGTCCTCCGTCCGACGAGCCTACTCTCGCTCGCACCCGCCGACCCGTTCTCGAGCTACACGGCGACAAAGAAATTGCAAAATTTCACTAATTTGACGTCATCGAAAAAGTTACGGCCAACTGGGAATTAAAGGTATATCGCCTTCCCGAATTTTCCGGGAGCCCATCGGGCCTTCGGCACCGCTCGGCTCGGCTCGACTCGGCTCGAGGTCGAGGTCGTCGGTAGCGACGATGGTGGCGGGGAGGCGCGCGATTGGTCTGTCATCGCCATCCTCCCCCCCAACCCTTTAAAATTAATGGAAAATGTAAACCTAAACGTAGAGTCGGATTCGTAACCTCGAAGTTACAAGTCGATTCGCTCAACTATCAAGGGAGAGTAAACGCGGCGACTGTGGCGGCACTCGCCACCGATGCGAAGTCAGCGTCGCGAAGTTGGCGTTAAATTCGAACGTTTGAATCAGTTATTTTCTTTCGGGCCCTTTCCAGCCCTGAACCGTGGAAGCGCCGAAATTCGGGTTTCATTTATAACGCGGCAGCTTATACCCCCGAGCGTTACCGACCACTGCCGGTGGTGGTCGGTAAGTTATCCTCCGCCGAGGACGACGGGCGTTACCGATGCACACGTAAAAAATTTTTCGCGAATTTTTCGCGCGGTAAACCTTTGTCTCCGCGTCCTCCGTCCGACGAGCCTACTCTCGCCCGCACCCGTCGACCCGTTCTCGAGCTATACGGCGACAAAGAAATCGCAAAATTTCACTAATTTGACGTCATCGAAAAAGTTACGGCCAACTGGGAATTAAAGGTATATCGCCTTCCCGAATTTTCCGGGAGCCCATCGGGCCTTCGGCCCCGCTCGGCTCGGCTCGACTCGGCTCGAGGTCGAGGTCGTCGGTAACGACGATGGTGGCGGGGAGGCGCGCGATTGGTCTGTCATCGCCATCCTCCCCCCCCTACCCTTTAAAATTAATGGAAAATGTAAACCTAAACGTAGAGTCGGATTCGTAACCTCGAAGTTACAAGTCGATTCGCTCAACTATCAAGGGAGAGTAAACGCGGCGACTGTGGCGGCACTCGCCACCGATGCGAAGTCAGCGTCGCAAAGTTGGCGTTAACTTCGAACGTTTGAATCAGTTATTTTCTTTCGGGCCCTTTTCAGCCCTGAACCGTGGAAGCGCCGAAATTCGGGTTTAATTTATAACGCGGCAGCTTATACCCCCGAGCGTTACCGACCACTGCCGGTGGTGGTCGGTAAGTTATCCTCCGCCGAGGACGACGGGCGTTACCGATGCACACGTAAAAAATTTTTCGCGAACTTTTCGCGCGGTAAACCTTTGTCTCCGCGTCCTCCGTCCGACGAGCCTACTCTCGCCCGCACCCGTCGACCCGTTCTCGAGCTATACGGCGACAAAGAAATTGCAAAATTTCACTAATTTGACGTCATCGAAAAAGTTACGGCCAATTGGGAATTAAAGGTATATCGCCTTCCCGAATTTTCCGGGAGCCCATCGGGCCTTCGGCCCCGCTCGGCTCGGCTCGACTCGGCTCGAGGTCGAGGTCGTCGGTAGCGACGATGGTGGCGGGGAGGCGCGCGATTGGTCTGTCTTCGCCATCCTCCCCCCCAACCCTTTAAAATTAATGGAAAATGTAAACCTAAACGTAGAGTCGGATTCGTAACCTCGAAGTTACAAGTCGATTCGCTCAACTATCAAGGGAGAGTAAACGCGGGGACTGTGGCGGCACTCGCCACCGATGCGAAGTCAGCGTCGCGAAGTTGGCGTTAAATTCGAACGTTTGAATCAGTTATTTTCTTTCGGGCCCTTTTCAGCCCTGAACCGTGGAAGCGCCGAAATTCGGGTTTCATTTATAACGCGGCAGCTTATACCCCCGAGCGTTACCGACCACTGCCGGTGGTGGTCGGTAAGTTATCCTCCGCCGAGGACGACGGGCGTTACCGATGCACACGTAAAAAATTTTTCGCGAATTTTTCGCGCGGTAAACCTTTGTCTCCGCGTCCTCCGTCCCACGAGCCTACTCTCGCCCGCACCCGTCGACCCGTTCTCGAGCTATACGGCGACAAAGAAATCGCAAAATTTCACTAATTTGACGTCATCGAAAAAGTTACGGCCAACTGGGAATTAAAGGTATATCGCCTTCCCGAATTTTCCGGGAGCCCATCGGGCCTTCGGCCCCGCTCGGCTCGGCTCGACTCGGCTCGAGGTCGAGGTCGTCGGTAACGACGATGGCGGCGGGGAGGCGCGCGATTGGTCTGTCATCGCCATCCTCCCCCCCTACCCTTTAAAATTAATGGAAAATGTAAACCTAAACGTAGAGTCGGATTCGTAACCTCGAAGTTACAAGTCGATTCGCTCAACTATCAAGGGAGAGTAAACGCGGCGACTGTGGCGGCACTCGCCACCGATGCGAAGTCAGCGTCGCAAAGTTGGCGTTAACTTCGAACGTTTGAATCAGTTATTTTCTTTCGGGCCCTTTTCAGCCCTGAACCGTGGAAGCGCCGAAATTCGGGTTTAATTTATAACGCGGCAGCTTATACCCCCGAGCGTTACCGACCACTGCCGGTGGTGGTCGGTAAGTTATCCTCCGCCGAGGACGACGCGCGTTACCGATGCACACGTAAAAAATTTTTCGCGCACTTTTCGCGCGGTAAACCTTTGTCTCCGCGTCCTCCGTCCGACGAGCCTACTCTCGCTCGCACCCGCCGACCCGTTCTCGAGCTACACGGCGACAAAGAAATTGCAAAATTTCACTAATTTGACGTCATGGAAAAAGTTACGGCCAACTGGGAATTAAAGGTATATCGCCTTCCCGAATTTTCCGGGAGCCCATTGGGCCTTCGGCCCCGCTCGGCTCGGCTCGACTCGGCTCGAGGTCGAGGTCGTCGGTAGCGACGATGGTGGCGGGGAGGCGCGCGATTGGTCTGTCTTCGCCATCCTCCCCCCCAACCCTTTAAAATTAATGGAAAATGTAAACCTAAACGTAGAGTCGGATTCGTAACCTCGAAGTTACAAGTCGATTCGCTCAACTATCAAGGGAGAGTAAACGCGGCGACTGTGGCGGCACTCGCCACCGATGCGAAGTCAGCGTCGCAAAGTTGGCGTTAAATTCGAACGTTTGAATCAGTTATTTTCTTTCGGGCCCTTTTCAGCCCTGAACCGTGGAAGCGCCGAAATTCGGGTTTAATTTATAACGCGGCAGCTTATACCCCCGAGCGTTACCGACCACTGCCGGTGGTGGTCGGTAAGTTATCCTCCGCCGAGGACGACGCGCGTTACCGATGCACACGTAAAAAATTTTTCGCGAACTTTTCGCGCGGTAAACCTTTGTCTCCGCGTCCTCCGTCCGACGAGCCTACTCTCGCTCGCACCCGCCGACCCGTTCTCGAGCTACACGGCGACAAAGAAATTGCAAAATTTCACTAATTTGACGTCATCGAAAAAGTTACGGCGAACTGGGAATTAAAGGTATATCGCCTTCCCGAATTTTCCGGGAGCCCATCGGGCCTTCGGCACCGCTCGGCTCGGCTCGACTCGGCTCGAGGTCGAGGTCGTCGGTAGCGACGATGGTGGCGGGGAGGCGCGCGATTGGTCTGTCATCGCCATCCTCCCCCCCTTCCCTTTAAAATTAATGGAAAATGTAAACCTAAACGTAGAGTCGGATTCGTAACCTCGAAGTTACAAGTCGATTCGCTCAACTATCAAGGGAGAGTAAACGCGGGGACTGTGGCGGCACTCGCCACCGATGCGAAGTCAGCGTCGCGAAGTTGGCGTTAAATTCGAACGTTTGAATCAGTTATTTTCTTTCGGGCCCTTTTCAGCCCTGAACCGTGGAAGCGCCGAAATTCGGGTTTCATTTATAACGCGGCAGCTTATACCCCCGAGCGTTACCGACCACTGCCGGTGGTGGTCGGTAAGTTATCCTCCGCCGAGGACGACGGGCGTTACCGATGCACACGTAAAAAATTTTTCGCGAATTTTTCGCGCGGTAAACCTTTGTCTCCGCGTCCTCCGTCCGACGAGCCTACTCTCGCCCGCACCCGTCGACCCGTTCTCGAGTTATACGGCGACAAAGAAATTGCAAAATTTCACTAATTTGACGTCATCGAAAAAGTTACGGCCAATTGGGAATTAAAGGTATATCGCCTTCCCGAATTTTCCGGGAGCCCATCGGGCCTTCGGCCCCGCTCGGCTCGGCTCGGCTCGACTCGGCTCGAGGTCGAGGTCGTCGGTAGCGACGATGGTGGCGGGGAGGCGCGCGATTGGTCTGTCATCGCCATCCTCCCCCCCTTCCCTTTAAAATTAATGGAAAATGTAAACCTAAACGTAGAGTCGGATTCGTAACCTCGAAGTTACATGTCGATTCGCTCAACTATCAAGGGAGAGTAAACGCGGGGACTGTGGCGGCACTCGCCACCGATGCGAAGTCAGCGTCGCGAAGTTGGCGTTAAATTCGAACGTTTGAATCAGTTATTTTCTTTCGGGCCCTTTTCAGCCCTGAACCGTGGAAGCGCCGAAATTCGGGTTTCATTTATAACGCGGCAGCTTATACCCCCGAGCGTTACCGACCACTGCCGGTGGTGGTCGGTAAGTTATCCTCCGCCGAGGACGACGGGCGTTACCGATACACACGTAAAAAATTTTTCGCGAATTTTTCGCGCGGTAAACCTTTGTCTCCGCGTCCTCCGTCCGACGAGCCTACTCTCGCCCGCACCCGTCGACCCGTTCTCGAGCTATACGGCGACAAAGAAATCGCAAAATTTCACTAATTTGACGTCATCGAAAAAGTTACGGCCAACTGGGAATTAAAGGTATATCGCCTTCCCGAATTTTCCGGGAGCCCATCGGGCCTTCGGCCCCGCTCGGCTCGGCTCGACTCGGCTCGAGGTCGAGGTCGTCGGTAACGACGATGGTGGCGGGGAGGCGCGCGATTGGTCTGTCTTCGCCATCCTCCCCCCCTACCCTTTAAAATTAATGGAAAATGTAAACCTAAACGTAGAGTCGGATTCGTAACCTCGAAGTTACAAGTCGATTCGCTCAACTATCAAGGGAGAGTAAACGCGGCGACTGTGGCGGCACTCGCCACCGATGCGAAGTCAGCGTCGCAAAGTTGGCGTTAACTTCAAACGTTTGAATCAGTTATTTTCTTTCGGGCCCTTTTCAGCCCTGAACCGTGGAAGCGCCGAAATTCGGGTTTAATTTATAACGCGGCAGCTTATACCCCCGAGCGTTACCGACCACTGCCGGTGGTGGTCGGTAAGTTATCCTCCGCCGAGGACGACGCGCGTTACCGATGCACACGTAAAAAATTTTTCGCGAACTTTTCGCGCGGTAAACCTTTGTCTCCGCGTCCTCCGTCCGACGAGCCTACTCTCGCTCGCACCCGCCGACCCGTTCTCGAGCTACACGGCGACAAAGAAATTGCAAAATTTCACTAATTTGACGTCATCGAAAAAGTTACGGCCAACTGGGAATTAAAGGTATATCGCCTTCCCGAATTTTCCGGGAGCCCATCGGGCCTTCGGCACCGCTCGGCTCGGCTCGACTCGGCTCGAGGTCGAGGTCGTCGGTAGCGACGATGGTGGCGGGGAGGCGCGCGATTGGTCTGTCATCGCCATCCTCCCCCCCAACCCTTTAAAATTAATGGAAAATGTAAACCTAAACGTAGAGTCGGATTCGTAACCTCGAAGTTACAAGTCGATTCGCTCAACTATCAAGGGAGAGTAAACGCGGCGACTGTGGCGGCACTCGCCACCGATGCGAAGTCAGCGTCGCGAAGTTGGCGTTAAATTCGAACGTTTGAATCAGTTATTTTCTTTCGGGCCCTTTCCAGCCCTGAACCGTGGAAGCGCCGAAATTCGGGTTTCATTTATAACGCGGCAGCTTATACCCCCGAGCGTTACCGACCACTGCCGGTGGTGGTCGGTAAGTTATCCTCCGCCGAGGACGACGGGCGTTACCGATGCACACGTAAAAAATTTTTCGCGAATTTTTCGCGCGGTAAACCTTTGTCTCCGCGTCCTCCGTCCGACGAGCCTACTCTCGCCCGCACCCGTCGACCCGTTCTCGAGCTATACGGCGACAAAGAAATCGCAAAATTTCACTAATTTGACGTCATCGAAAAAGTTACGGCCAACTGGGAATTAAAGGTATATCGCCTTCCCGAATTTTCCGGGAGCCCATCGGGCCTTCGGCCCCGCTCGGCTCGGCTCGACTCGGCTCGAGGTCGAGGTCGTCGGTAACGACGATGGTGGCGGGGAGGCGCGCGATTGGTCTGTCATCGCCATCCTCCCCCCCCTACCCTTTAAAATTAATGGAAAATGTAAACCTAAACGTAGAGTCGGATTCGTAACCTCGAAGTTACAAGTCGATTCGCTCAACTATCAAGGGAGAGTAAACGCGGCGACTGTGGCGGCACTCGCCACCGATGCGAAGTCAGCGTCGCAAAGTTGGCGTTAACTTCGAACGTTTGAATCAGTTATTTTCTTTCGGGCCCTTTTCAGCCCTGAACCGTGGAAGCGCCGAAATTCGGGTTTAATTTATAACGCGGCAGCTTATACCCCCGAGCGTTACCGACCACTGCCGGTGGTGGTCGGTAAGTTATCCTCCGCCGAGGACGACGGGCGTTACCGATGCACACGTAAAAAATTTTTCGCGAACTTTTCGCGCGGTAAACCTTTGTCTCCGCGTCCTCCGTCCGACGAGCCTACTCTCGCCCGCACCCGTCGACCCGTTCTCGAGCTATACGGCGACAAAGAAATTGCAAAATTTCACTAATTTGACGTCATCGAAAAAGTTACGGCCAATTGGGAATTAAAGGTATATCGCCTTCCCGAATTTTCCGGGAGCCCATCGGGCCTTCGGCCCCGCTCGGCTCGGCTCGACTCGGCTCGAGGTCGAGGTCGTCGGTAGCGACGATGGTGGCGGGGAGGCGCGCGATTGGTCTGTCTTCGCCATCCTCCCCCCCAACCCTTTAAAATTAATGGAAAATGTAAACCTAAACGTAGAGTCGGATTCGTAACCTCGAAGTTACAAGTCGATTCGCTCAACTATCAAGGGAGAGTAAACGCGGGGACTGTGGCGGCACTCGCCACCGATGCGAAGTCAGCGTCGCGAAGTTGGCGTTAAATTCGAACGTTTGAATCAGTTATTTTCTTTCGGGCCCTTTTCAGCCCTGAACCGTGGAAGCGCCGAAATTCGGGTTTCATTTATAACGCGGCAGCTTATACCCCCGAGCGTTACCGACCACTGCCGGTGGTGGTCGGTAAGTTATCCTCCGCCGAGGACGACGGGCGTTACCGATGCACACGTAAAAAATTTTTCGCGAATTTTTCGCGCGGTAAACCTTTGTCTCCGCGTCCTCCGTCCCACGAGCCTACTCTCGCCCGCACCCGTCGACCCGTTCTCGAGCTATACGGCGACAAAGAAATCGCAAAATTTCACTAATTTGACGTCATCGAAAAAGTTACGGCCAACTGGGAATTAAAGGTATATCGCCTTCCCGAATTTTCCGGGAGCCCATCGGGCCTTCGGCCCCGCTCGGCTCGGCTCGACTCGGCTCGAGGTCGAGGTCGTCGGTAACGACGATGGCGGCGGGGAGGCGCGCGATTGGTCTGTCATCGCCATCCTCCCCCCCTACCCTTTAAAATTAATGGAAAATGTAAACCTAAACGTAGAGTCGGATTCGTAACCTCGAAGTTACAAGTCGATTCGCTCAACTATCAAGGGAGAGTAAACGCGGCGACTGTGGCGGCACTCGCCACCGATGCGAAGTCAGCGTCGCAAAGTTGGCGTTAACTTCGAACGTTTGAATCAGTTATTTTCTTTCGGGCCCTTTTCAGCCCTGAACCGTGGAAGCGCCGAAATTCGGGTTTAATTTATAACGCGGCAGCTTATACCCCCGAGCGTTACCGACCACTGCCGGTGGTGGTCGGTAAGTTATCCTCCGCCGAGGACGACGCGCGTTACCGATGCACACGTAAAAAATTTTTCGCGCACTTTTCGCGCGGTAAACCTTTGTCTCCGCGTCCTCCGTCCGACGAGCCTACTCTCGCTCGCACCCGCCGACCCGTTCTCGAGCTACACGGCGACAAAGAAATTGCAAAATTTCACTAATTTGACGTCATGGAAAAAGTTACGGCCAACTGGGAATTAAAGGTATATCGCCTTCCCGAATTTTCCGGGAGCCCATTGGGCCTTCGGCCCCGCTCGGCTCGGCTCGACTCGGCTCGAGGTCGAGGTCGTCGGTAGCGACGATGGTGGCGGGGAGGCGCGCGATTGGTCTGTCTTCGCCATCCTCCCCCCCAACCCTTTAAAATTAATGGAAAATGTAAACCTAAACGTAGAGTCGGATTCGTAACCTCGAAGTTACAAGTCGATTCGCTCAACTATCAAGGGAGAGTAAACGCGGCGACTGTGGCGGCACTCGCCACCGATGCGAAGTCAGCGTCGCAAAGTTGGCGTTAAATTCGAACGTTTGAATCAGTTATTTTCTTTCGGGCCCTTTTCAGCCCTGAACCGTGGAAGCGCCGAAATTCGGGTTTAATTTATAACGCGGCAGCTTATACCCCCGAGCGTTACCGACCACTGCCGGTGGTGGTCGGTAAGTTATCCTCCGCCGAGGACGACGCGCGTTACCGATGCACACGTAAAAAATTTTTCGCGAACTTTTCGCGCGGTAAACCTTTGTCTCCGCGTCCTCCGTCCGACGAGCCTACTCTCGCTCGCACCCGCCGACCCGTTCTCGAGCTACACGGCGACAAAGAAATTGCAAAATTTCACTAATTTGACGTCATCGAAAAAGTTACGGCGAACTGGGAATTAAAGGTATATCGCCTTCCCGAATTTTCCGGGAGCCCATCGGGCCTTCGGCACCGCTCGGCTCGGCTCGACTCGGCTCGAGGTCGAGGTCGTCGGTAGCGACGATGGTGGCGGGGAGGCGCGCGATTGGTCTGTCATCGCCATCCTCCCCCCCAACCCTTTAAAATTAATGGAAAATGTAAACCTAAACGTAGAGTCGGATTCGTAACCTCGAAGTTACAAGTCGATTCGCTCAACTATCAAGGGAGAGTAAACGCGGCGACTGTGGCGGCACTCGCCACCGATGCGAAGTCAGCGTCGCGAAGTTGGCGTTAAATTCGAACGTTTGAATCAGTTATTTTCTTTCGGGCCCTTTCCAGCCCTGAACCGTGGAAGCGCCGAAATTCGGGTTTCATTTATAACGCGGCAGCTTATACCCCCGAGCGTTACCGACCACTGCCGGTGGTGGTCGGTAAGTTATCCTCCGCCGAGGACGACGGGCGTTACCGATGCACACGTAAAAAATTTTTCGCGAATTTTTCGCGCGGTAAACCTTTGTCTCCGCGTCCTCCGTCCGACGAGCCTACTCTCGCCCGCACCCGTCGACCCGTTCTCGAGCTATACGGCGACAAAGAAATCGCAAAATTTCACTAATTTGACGTCATCGAAAAAGTTACGGCCAACTGGGAATTAAAGGTATATCGCCTTCCCGAATTTTCCGGGAGCCCATCGGGCCTTCGGCCCCGCTCGGCTCGCCTCGACTCGGCTCGAGGTCGAGGTCGTCGGTAACGACGATGGTGGCGGGGAGGCGCGCGATTGGTCTGTCATCGCCATCCTCCCCCCCTACCCTTTAAAATTAATGGAAAATGTAAACCTAAACGTAGAGTCGGATTCGTAACCTCGAAGTTACAAGTCGATTCGCTCAACTATCAAGGGAGAGTAAACGCGGCGACTGTGGCGGCACTCGCCACCGATGCGAAGTCAGCGTCGCAAAGTTGGCGTTAACTTCGAACGTTTGAATCAGTTATTTTCTTTCGGGCCCTTTTCAGCCCTGAACCGTGGAAGCGCCGAAATTCGGGTTTAATTTATAACGCGGCAGCTTATACCCCCGAGCGTTACCGACCACTGCCGGTGGTGGTCGGTAAGTTATCCTCCGCCGAGGACGACGCGCGTTACCGATGCACACGTAAAAAATTTTTCGCGAACTTTTCGCGCGGTAAACCTTTGTCTCCGCGTCCTCCATCCGACGAGCCTACTCTCGCTCGCACCCGCCGACCCGTTCTCGAGCTACACGGCGACAAAGAAATTGCAAAATTTCACTAATTTGACGTCATGGAAAAAGTTACGGCCAACTGGGAATTAAAGGTATATCGCCTTCCCGAATTTTCCGGGAGCCCATCGGGCCTTCGGCCCCGCTCGGCTCGGCTCGACTCGGCTCGAGGTCGAGGTCGTCGGTAGCGACGATGGTGGCGGGGAGGCGCGCGATTGGTCTGTCTTCGCCATCCTCCCCCCCAACCCTTTAAAATTAATGGAAAATGTAAACCTAAACGTAGAGTCGGATTCGTAACCTCGAAGTTACAAGTCGATTCGCTCAACTATCAAGGGAGAGTAAACGCGGCGACTGTGGCGGCAACTCGCCACCGATGCGAAGTCAGCGTCGCAAAGTTGGCGTTAAATTCGAACGTTTGAATCAGTTATTTTCTTTCGGGCCCTTTTCAGCCCTGAACCGTGGAAGCGCCGAAATTCGGGTTTAATTTATAACGCGGCAGCTTATACCCCCGAGCGTTACCGACCACTGCCGGTGGTGGTCGGTAAGTTATCCTCCGCCGAGGACGACGCGCGTTACCGATGCACACGTAAAAAATTTTTCGCGAACTTTTCGCGCGGTAAACCTTTGTCTCCGCGTCCTCCGTCCGACGAGCCTACTCTCGCTCGCACCCGCCGACCCGTTCTCGAGCTACACGGCGACAAAGAAATTGCAAAATTTCACTAATTTGACGTCATCGAAAAAGTTACGGCCAACTGGGAATTAAAGGTATATCGCCTTCCCGAATTTTCCGGGAGCCCATCGGGCCTTCGGCACCGCTCGGCTCGGCTCGACTCGGCTCGAGGTCGAGGTCGTCGGTAGCGACGATGGTGGCGGGGAGGCGCGCGATTGGTCTGTCATCGCCATCCTCCCCCCCAACCCTTTAAAATTAATGGAAAATGTAAACCTAAACGTAGAGTCGGATTCGTAACCTCGAAGTTACAAGTCGATTCGCTCAACTATCAAGGGAGAGTAAACGCGGCGACTGTGGCGGCACTCGCCACCGATGCGAAGTCAGCGTCGCGAAGTTGGCGTTAACTTCGAACGTTTGAATCAGTTATTTTCTTTCGGGCCCTTTTCAGCCCTGAACCGTGGAAGCGCCGAAATTCGCGTTTAATTTATAACGCGGCAGCTTATACCCCCGAGCGTTACCGACCACTGCCGGTGGTGGTCGGTAAGTTATCCTCCGCCGAGGATGACGCGCGTTACCGATGCACACGTAAAAAATTTTTCGCGAACTTTTCGCGCGGTAAACCTTTGTCTCCGCGTCCTCCGTCCGACGAGCCTACTCTCGCCCGCACCCGTCGACCCGTTCTCGAGCTATACGGCGACAAAGAAATTGCAAAATTTCACTAATTTGACGTCATGGAAAAAGTTACGGCCAACTGGGAATTAAAGGTATATCGCCTTCCCGAATTTTCCGGGAGCCCATCGGGCCTTCGGCCCCGCTCGGCTCGGCTCGACTCGGCTCGAGGTCGAGGTCGTCGGTAGCGACGATGGTGGCGGGGAGGCGCGCGATTGGTCTGTCTTCGCCATCCTCCCCCCCAACCCTTTAAAATTAATGGAAAATGTAAACCTAAACGTAGAGTCGGATTCGTAACCTCGAAGTTACAAGTCGATTCGCTCAACTATCAAGGGAGAGTAAACGCGGCGACTGTGGCGGCACTCGCCACCGATGCGAAGTCAGCGTCGCAAAGTTGGCGTTAAATTCGAACGTTTGAATCAGTTATTTTCTTTCGGGCCCTTTTCAGCCCTGAACCGTGGAAGCGCCGAAATTCGGGTTTAATTTATAACGCGGCAGCTTATACCCCCGAGCGTTACCGACCACTGCCGGTGGTGGTCGGTAAGTTATCCTCCGCCGAGGACGACGCGCGTTACCGATGCACACGTAAAAAATTTTTCGCGAACTTTTCGCGCGGTAAACCTTTGTCTCCGCGTCCTCCGTCCGACGAGCCTACTCTCGCTCGCACCCGCCGACCCGTTCTCGAGCTACACGGCGACAAAGAAATTGCAAAATTTCACTAATTTGACGTCATCGAAAAAGTTACGGCCAACTGGGAATTAAAGGTATATCGCCTTCCCGAATTTTCCGGGAGCCCATCGGGCCTTCGGCACCGCTCGGCTCGGCTCGACTCGGCTCGAGGTCGAGGTCGTCGGTAGCGACGATGGTGGCGGGGAGGCGCGCGATTGGTCTGTCATCGCCATCCTCCCCCCCAACCCTTTAAAATTAATGGAAAATGTAAACCTAAACGTAGAGTCGGATTCGTAACCTCGAAGTTACAAGTCGATTCGCTCAACTATCAAGGGAGAGTAAACGCGGCGACTGTGGCGGCACTCGCCACCGATGCGAAGTCAGCGTCGCGAAGTTGGCGTTAACTTCGAACGTTTGAATCAGTTATTTTCTTTCGGGCCCTTTTCAGCCCTGAACCGTGGAAGCGCCGAAATTCGGGTTTAATTTATAACGCGGCAGCTTATACCCCCGAGCGTTACCGACCACTGCCGGTGGTGGTCGGTAAGTTATCCTCCGCCGAGGACGACGCGCGTTACCGATGCACACGTAAAAAATTTTTCGCGAACTTTTCGCGCGGTAAACCTTTGTCTCCGCGTCCTCCGTCCGACGAGCCTACTCTCGCCCGCACCCGTCGACCCGTTCTCGAGCTATACGGCGACAAAGAAATTGCAAAATTTCACTAATTTGACGTCATCGAAAAAGTTACGGCCAATTGGGAATTAAAGGTATATCGCCTTCCCGAATTTTCCGGGAGCCCATCGGGCCTTCGGCCCCGCTCGGCTCGGCTCGGCTCGACTCGGCTCGAGGTCGAGGTCGTCGGTAGCGACGATGGTGGCGGGGAGGCGCGCGATTGGTCTGTCATCGCCATCCTCCCCCCCTACCCTTTAAAATTAATGGAAAATGTAAACCTAAACGTAGAGTCGGATTCGTAACCTCGAAGTTACAAGTCGATTCGCTCAACTATCAAGGGAGAGTAATCGCGGGGACTGTGGCGGCACTCGCCACCGATGCGAAGTCAGCGTCGCAAAGTTGGCGTTAAATTCGAACGTTTGAATCAGTTATTTTCTTTCGGGCCCTTTTCAGCCCTGAACCGTGGAAGCGCCGAAATTCGGGTTTCATTTTTAACGCGGCAGCTTATACCCCCGAGCGTTACCGACCACTGCCGGTGGTGGTCGGTAAGTTATCCTCCGCCGAGGACGACGCGCGTTACCGATGCACACGTAAAAAATTTTTCGCGAACTTTTCGCGCGGTAAACCTTTGTCTCCGCGTCCTCCGTCCGACGAGCCTACTCTCGCCCGCACCCGTCGACCCGTTCTCGAGCTATACGGCGACAAAGAAATTGCAAAATTTCACTAATTTGACGTCATCGAAAAAGTTACGGCCAATTGGGAATTAAAGGTATATCGCCTTCCCGAATTTTCCGGGAGCCCATCGGGCCTTCGTCCCCGCTCGGCTCGGCTCGGCTCGACTCGGCTCGAGGTCGAGGTCGTCGGTAGCGACGATGGTGGCGGGGAGGCGCGCGATTGGTCTGTCATCGCCATCCTCCCCCCCTTCCCTTTAAAATTAATGGAAAATGTAAACCTAAACGTAGAGTCGGATTCGTAACCTCGAAGTTACAAGTCGATTCGCTCAACTATCAAGGGAGAGTAAACGCGGGGACTGTGGCGGCACTCGCCACCGATGCGAAGTCAGCGTCGCGAAGTTGGCGTTAAATTCGAACGTTTGAATCAGTTATTTTCTTTCGGGCCATTTTCAGCCCTGAACCGTGGAAGCGCCGAAATTCGGGTTTCATTTATAACGCGGCAGCTTATACCCCCGAGCGTTACCGACCACTGCCGGTGGTGGTCGGTAAGTTATCCTCCGCCGAGGACGACGGGCGTTACCGATGCACACGTAAAAAATTTTTCGCGAATTTTTCGCGCGGTAAACCTTTGTCTCCGCGTCCTCCGTCCGACGAGCCTACTCTCGCCCGCACCCGTCGACCCGTTCTCGAGCTATACGGCGACAAAGAAATCGCAAAATTTCACTAATTTGACGTCATCGAAAAAGTTACGGCCAATTGGGAATTAAAGGTATATCGCCTTCCCGAATTTTCCGGGAGCCCATCGGGCCTTCGTCCCCGCTCGGCTCGGCTCGGCTCGACTCGGCTCGAGGTCGAGGTCGTCGGTAGCGACGATGGTGGCGGGGAGGCGCGCGATTGGTCTGTCATCGCCATCCTCCCCCCCTTCCCTTTAAAATTAATGGAAAATGTAAACCTAAACGTAGAGTCGGATTCGTAACCTCGAAGTTACAAGTCGATTCGCTCAACTATCAAGGGAGAGTAAACGCGGGGACTGTGGCGGCACTCGCCACCGATGCGAAGTCAGCGTCGCGAAGTTGGCGTTAAATTCGAACGTTTGAATCAGTTATTTTCTTTCGGGCCATTTTCAGCCCTGAACCGTGGAAGCGCCGAAATTCGGGTTTCATTTATAACGCGGCAGCTTATACCCCCGAGCGTTACCGACCACTGCCGGTGGTGGTCGGTAAGTTATCCTCCGCCGAGGACGACGGGCGTTACCGATGCACACGTAAAAAATTTTTCGCGAATTTTTCGCGCGGTAAACCTTTGTCTCCGCGTCCTCCGTCCGACGAGCCTACTCTCGCCCGCACCCGTCGACCCGTTCTCGAGCTATACGGCGACAAAGAAATCGCAAAATTTCACTAATTTGACGTCATCGAAAAAGTTACGGCCAACTGGGAATTAAAGGTATATCGCCTTCCCGAATTTTCCGGGAGCCCATCGGGCCTTCGGCCCCGCTCGGCTCGGCTCGACTCGGCTCGAGGTCGAGGTCGAGGTCGTCGGTAGCGACGATGGTGGCGGGGAGGCGCGCGATTGGTCTGTCATCGCCATCCTCCCCCCCTTCCCTTTAAAATTAATGGAAAATGTAAACCTAAACGTAGAGTCGGATTCGTAACCTCGAAGTTACAAGTCGATTCGCTCAACTATCAAGGGAGAGTAAACGCGGCGACTGTGGCGGCACTCGCCACCGATGCGAAGTCAGCGTCGCAAAGTTGGCGTTAAATTCGAACGTTTGAATCAGTTATTTTCTTTCGGGCCCTTTTCAGCCCTGAACCGTGGAAGCGCCGAAATTCGGGTTTAATTTATAACGCGGCAGCTTATACCCCCGAGCGTTACCGACCACTGCCGGTGGTGGTCGGTAAGTTATCCTCCGCCGAGGACGACGCGCGTTACCGATGCACACGTAAAAAATTTTTCGCGAACTTTTCGCGCGGTAAACCTTTGTCTCCGCGTCCTCCGTCCGACGAGCCTACTCTCGCTCGCACCCGCCGACCCGTTCTCGAGCTACACGGCGACAAAGAAATTGCAAAATTTCACTAATTTGACGTCATCGAAAAAGTTACGGCGAACTGGGAATTAAAGGTATATCGCCTTCCCGAATTTTCCGGGAGCCCATCGGGCCTTCGGCACCGCTCGGCTCGGCTCGACTCGGCTCGAGGTCGAGGTCGTCGGTAGCGACGATGGTGGCGGGGAGGCGCGCGATTGGTCTGTCATCGCCATCCTCCCCCCCTTCCCTTTAAAATTAATGGAAAATGTAAACCTAAACGTAGAGTCGGATTCGTAACCTCGAAGTTACAAGTCGATTCGCTCAACTATCAAGGGAGAGTAAACGCGGGGACTGTGGCGGCACTCGCCACCGATGCGAAGTCAGCGTCGCGAAGTTGGCGTTAAATTCGAACGTTTGAATCAGTTATTTTCTTTCGGGCCCTTTTCAGCCCTGAACCGTGGAAGCGCCGAAATTCGGGTTTCATTTATAACGCGGCAGCTTATACCCCCGAGCGTTACCGACCACTGCCGGTGGTGGTCGGTAAGTTATCCTCCGCCGAGGACGACGGGCGTTACCGATGCACACGTAAAAAATTTTTCGCGAATTTTTCGCGCGGTAAACCTTTGTCTCCGCGTCCTCCGTCCGACGAGCCTACTCTCGCCCGCACCCGTCGACCCGTTCTCGAGTTATACGGCGACAAAGAAATTGCAAAATTTCACTAATTTGACGTCATCGAAAAAGTTACGGCCAATTGGGAATTAAAGGTATATCGCCTTCCCGAATTTTCCGGGAGCCCATCGGGCCTTCGGCCCCGCTCGGCTCGGCTCGGCTCGACTCGGCTCGAGGTCGAGGTCGTCGGTAGCGACGATGGTGGCGGGGAGGCGCGCGATTGGTCTGTCATCGCCATCCTCCCCCCCTTCCCTTTAAAATTAATGGAAAATGTAAACCTAAACGTAGAGTCGGATTCGTAACCTCGAAGTTACATGTCGATTCGCTCAACTATCAAGGGAGAGTAAACGCGGGGACTGTGGCGGCACTCGCCACCGATGCGAAGTCAGCGTCGCGAAGTTGGCGTTAAATTCGAACGTTTGAATCAGTTATTTTCTTTCGGGCCCTTTTCAGCCCTGAACCGTGGAAGCGCCGAAATTCGGGTTTCATTTATAACGCGGCAGCTTATACCCCCGAGCGTTACCGACCACTGCCGGTGGTGGTCGGTAAGTTATCCTCCGCCGAGGACGACGGGCGTTACCGATACACACGTAAAAAATTTTTCGCGAATTTTTCGCGCGGTAAACCTTTGTCTCCGCGTCCTCCGTCCGACGAGCCTACTCTCGCCCGCACCCGTCGACCCGTTCTCGAGCTATACGGCGACAAAGAAATCGCAAAATTTCACTAATTTGACGTCATCGAAAAAGTTACGGCCAACTGGGAATTAAAGGTATATCGCCTTCCCGAATTTTCCGGGAGCCCATCGGGCCTTCGGCCCCGCTCGGCTCGGCTCGACTCGGCTCGAGGTCGAGGTCGTCGGTAACGACGATGGTGGCGGGGAGGCGCGCGATTGGTCTGTCTTCGCCATCCTCCCCCCCTACCCTTTAAAATTAATGGAAAATGTAAACCTAAACGTAGAGTCGGATTCGTAACCTCGAAGTTACAAGTCGATTCGCTCAACTATCAAGGGAGAGTAAACGCGGCGACTGTGGCGGCACTCGCCACCGATGCGAAGTCAGCGTCGCAAAGTTGGCGTTAACTTCAAACGTTTGAATCAGTTATTTTCTTTCGGGCCCTTTTCAGCCCTGAACCGTGGAAGCGCCGAAATTCGGGTTTAATTTATAACGCGGCAGCTTATACCCCCGAGCGTTACCGACCACTGCCGGTGGTGGTCGGTAAGTTATCCTCCGCCGAGGACGACGCGCGTTACCGATGCACACGTAAAAAATTTTTCGCGAACTTTTCGCGCGGTAAACCTTTGTCTCCGCGTCCTCCGTCCGACGAGCCTACTCTCGCTCGCACCCGCCGACCCGTTCTCGAGCTACACGGCGACAAAGAAATTGCAAAATTTCACTAATTTGACGTCATCGAAAAAGTTACGGCCAACTGGGAATTAAAGGTATATCGCCTTCCCGAATTTTCCGGGAGCCCATCGGGCCTTCGGCACCGCTCGGCTCGGCTCGACTCGGCTCGAGGTCGAGGTCGTCGGTAGCGACGATGGTGGCGGGGAGGCGCGCGATTGGTCTGTCATCGCCATCCTCCCCCCCAACCCTTTAAAATTAATGGAAAATGTAAACCTAAACGTAGAGTCGGATTCGTAACCTCGAAGTTACAAGTCGATTCGCTCAACTATCAAGGGAGAGTAAACGCGGCGACTGTGGCGGCACTCGCCACCGATGCGAAGTCAGCGTCGCGAAGTTGGCGTTAAATTCGAACGTTTGAATCAGTTATTTTCTTTCGGGCCCTTTCCAGCCCTGAACCGTGGAAGCGCCGAAATTCGGGTTTCATTTATAACGCGGCAGCTTATACCCCCGAGCGTTACCGACCACTGCCGGTGGTGGTCGGTAAGTTATCCTCCGCCGAGGACGACGGGCGTTACCGATGCACACGTAAAAAATTTTTCGCGAATTTTTCGCGCGGTAAACCTTTGTCTCCGCGTCCTCCGTCCGACGAGCCTACTCTCGCCCGCACCCGTCGACCCGTTCTCGAGCTATACGGCGACAAAGAAATCGCAAAATTTCACTAATTTGACGTCATCGAAAAAGTTACGGCCAACTGGGAATTAAAGGTATATCGCCTTCCCGAATTTTCCGGGAGCCCATCGGGCCTTCGGCCCCGCTCGGCTCGGCTCGACTCGGCTCGAGGTCGAGGTCGTCGGTAACGACGATGGTGGCGGGGAGGCGCGCGATTGGTCTGTCATCGCCATCCTCCCCCCCCTACCCTTTAAAATTAATGGAAAATGTAAACCTAAACGTAGAGTCGGATTCGTAACCTCGAAGTTACAAGTCGATTCGCTCAACTATCAAGGGAGAGTAAACGCGGCGACTGTGGCGGCACTCGCCACCGATGCGAAGTCAGCGTCGCAAAGTTGGCGTTAACTTCGAACGTTTGAATCAGTTATTTTCTTTCGGGCCCTTTTCAGCCCTGAACCGTGGAAGCGCCGAAATTCGGGTTTAATTTATAACGCGGCAGCTTATACCCCCGAGCGTTACCGACCACTGCCGGTGGTGGTCGGTAAGTTATCCTCCGCCGAGGACGACGGGCGTTACCGATGCACACGTAAAAAATTTTTCGCGAACTTTTCGCGCGGTAAACCTTTGTCTCCGCGTCCTCCGTCCGACGAGCCTACTCTCGCCCGCACCCGTCGACCCGTTCTCGAGCTATACGGCGACAAAGAAATTGCAAAATTTCACTAATTTGACGTCATCGAAAAAGTTACGGCCAATTGGGAATTAAAGGTATATCGCCTTCCCGAATTTTCCGGGAGCCCATCGGGCCTTCGGCCCCGCTCGGCTCGGCTCGACTCGGCTCGAGGTCGAGGTCGTCGGTAGCGACGATGGTGGCGGGGAGGCGCGCGATTGGTCTGTCTTCGCCATCCTCCCCCCCAACCCTTTAAAATTAATGGAAAATGTAAACCTAAACGTAGAGTCGGATTCGTAACCTCGAAGTTACAAGTCGATTCGCTCAACTATCAAGGGAGAGTAAACGCGGGGACTGTGGCGGCACTCGCCACCGATGCGAAGTCAGCGTCGCGAAGTTGGCGTTAAATTCGAACGTTTGAATCAGTTATTTTCTTTCGGGCCCTTTTCAGCCCTGAACCGTGGAAGCGCCGAAATTCGGGTTTCATTTATAACGCGGCAGCTTATACCCCCGAGCGTTACCGACCACTGCCGGTGGTGGTCGGTAAGTTATCCTCCGCCGAGGACGACGGGCGTTACCGATGCACACGTAAAAAATTTTTCGCGAATTTTTCGCGCGGTAAACCTTTGTCTCCGCGTCCTCCGTCCCACGAGCCTACTCTCGCCCGCACCCGTCGACCCGTTCTCGAGCTATACGGCGACAAAGAAATCGCAAAATTTCACTAATTTGACGTCATCGAAAAAGTTACGGCCAACTGGGAATTAAAGGTATATCGCCTTCCCGAATTTTCCGGGAGCCCATCGGGCCTTCGGCCCCGCTCGGCTCGGCTCGACTCGGCTCGAGGTCGAGGTCGTCGGTAACGACGATGGCGGCGGGGAGGCGCGCGATTGGTCTGTCATCGCCATCCTCCCCCCCTACCCTTTAAAATTAATGGAAAATGTAAACCTAAACGTAGAGTCGGATTCGTAACCTCGAAGTTACAAGTCGATTCGCTCAACTATCAAGGGAGAGTAAACGCGGCGACTGTGGCGGCACTCGCCACCGATGCGAAGTCAGCGTCGCAAAGTTGGCGTTAACTTCGAACGTTTGAATCAGTTATTTTCTTTCGGGCCCTTTTCAGCCCTGAACCGTGGAAGCGCCGAAATTCGGGTTTAATTTATAACGCGGCAGCTTATACCCCCGAGCGTTACCGACCACTGCCGGTGGTGGTCGGTAAGTTATCCTCCGCCGAGGACGACGCGCGTTACCGATGCACACGTAAAAAATTTTTCGCGCACTTTTCGCGCGGTAAACCTTTGTCTCCGCGTCCTCCGTCCGACGAGCCTACTCTCGCTCGCACCCGCCGACCCGTTCTCGAGCTACACGGCGACAAAGAAATTGCAAAATTTCACTAATTTGACGTCATGGAAAAAGTTACGGCCAACTGGGAATTAAAGGTATATCGCCTTCCCGAATTTTCCGGGAGCCCATTGGGCCTTCGGCCCCGCTCGGCTCGGCTCGACTCGGCTCGAGGTCGAGGTCGTCGGTAGCGACGATGGTGGCGGGGAGGCGCGCGATTGGTCTGTCTTCGCCATCCTCCCCCCCAACCCTTTAAAATTAATGGAAAATGTAAACCTAAACGTAGAGTCGGATTCGTAACCTCGAAGTTACAAGTCGATTCGCTCAACTATCAAGGGAGAGTAAACGCGGCGACTGTGGCGGCACTCGCCACCGATGCGAAGTCAGCGTCGCAAAGTTGGCGTTAAATTCGAACGTTTGAATCAGTTATTTTCTTTCGGGCCCTTTTCAGCCCTGAACCGTGGAAGCGCCGAAATTCGGGTTTAATTTATAACGCGGCAGCTTATACCCCCGAGCGTTACCGACCACTGCCGGTGGTGGTCGGTAAGTTATCCTCCGCCGAGGACGACGCGCGTTACCGATGCACACGTAAAAAATTTTTCGCGAACTTTTCGCGCGGTAAACCTTTGTCTCCGCGTCCTCCGTCCGACGAGCCTACTCTCGCTCGCACCCGCCGACCCGTTCTCGAGCTACACGGCGACAAAGAAATTGCAAAATTTCACTAATTTGACGTCATCGAAAAAGTTACGGCGAACTGGGAATTAAAGGTATATCGCCTTCCCGAATTTTCCGGGAGCCCATCGGGCCTTCGGCACCGCTCGGCTCGGCTCGACTCGGCTCGAGGTCGAGGTCGTCGGTAGCGACGATGGTGGCGGGGAGGCGCGCGATTGGTCTGTCATCGCCATCCTCCCCCCCAACCCTTTAAAATTAATGGAAAATGTAAACCTAAACGTAGAGTCGGATTCGTAACCTCGAAGTTACAAGTCGATTCGCTCAACTATCAAGGGAGAGTAAACGCGGCGACTGTGGCGGCACTCGCCACCGATGCGAAGTCAGCGTCGCGAAGTTGGCGTTAAATTCGAACGTTTGAATCAGTTATTTTCTTTCGGGCCCTTTCCAGCCCTGAACCGTGGAAGCGCCGAAATTCGGGTTTCATTTATAACGCGGCAGCTTATACCCCCGAGCGTTACCGACCACTGCCGGTGGTGGTCGGTAAGTTATCCTCCGCCGAGGACGACGGGCGTTACCGATGCACACGTAAAAAATTTTTCGCGAATTTTTCGCGCGGTAAACCTTTGTCTCCGCGTCCTCCGTCCGACGAGCCTACTCTCGCCCGCACCCGTCGACCCGTTCTCGAGCTATACGGCGACAAAGAAATCGCAAAATTTCACTAATTTGACGTCATCGAAAAAGTTACGGCCAACTGGGAATTAAAGGTATATCGCCTTCCCGAATTTTCCGGGAGCCCATCGGGCCTTCGGCCCCGCTCGGCTCGCCTCGACTCGGCTCGAGGTCGAGGTCGTCGGTAACGACGATGGTGGCGGGGAGGCGCGCGATTGGTCTGTCATCGCCATCCTCCCCCCCTACCCTTTAAAATTAATGGAAAATGTAAACCTAAACGTAGAGTCGGATTCGTAACCTCGAAGTTACAAGTCGATTCGCTCAACTATCAAGGGAGAGTAAACGCGGCGACTGTGGCGGCACTCGCCACCGATGCGAAGTCAGCGTCGCAAAGTTGGCGTTAACTTCGAACGTTTGAATCAGTTATTTTCTTTCGGGCCCTTTTCAGCCCTGAACCGTGGAAGCGCCGAAATTCGGGTTTAATTTATAACGCGGCAGCTTATACCCCCGAGCGTTACCGACCACTGCCGGTGGTGGTCGGTAAGTTATCCTCCGCCGAGGACGACGCGCGTTACCGATGCACACGTAAAAAATTTTTCGCGAACTTTTCGCGCGGTAAACCTTTGTCTCCGCGTCCTCCATCCGACGAGCCTACTCTCGCTCGCACCCGCCGACCCGTTCTCGAGCTACACGGCGACAAAGAAATTGCAAAATTTCACTAATTTGACGTCATGGAAAAAGTTACGGCCAACTGGGAATTAAAGGTATATCGCCTTCCCGAATTTTCCGGGAGCCCATCGGGCCTTCGGCCCCGCTCGGCTCGGCTCGACTCGGCTCGAGGTCGAGGTCGTCGGTAGCGACGATGGTGGCGGGGAGGCGCGCGATTGGTCTGTCTTCGCCATCCTCCCCCCCAACCCTTTAAAATTAATGGAAAATGTAAACCTAAACGTAGAGTCGGATTCGTAACCTCGAAGTTACAAGTCGATTCGCTCAACTATCAAGGGAGAGTAAACGCGGCGACTGTGGCGGCAACTCGCCACCGATGCGAAGTCAGCGTCGCAAAGTTGGCGTTAAATTCGAACGTTTGAATCAGTTATTTTCTTTCGGGCCCTTTTCAGCCCTGAACCGTGGAAGCGCCGAAATTCGGGTTTAATTTATAACGCGGCAGCTTATACCCCCGAGCGTTACCGACCACTGCCGGTGGTGGTCGGTAAGTTATCCTCCGCCGAGGACGACGCGCGTTACCGATGCACACGTAAAAAATTTTTCGCGAACTTTTCGCGCGGTAAACCTTTGTCTCCGCGTCCTCCGTCCGACGAGCCTACTCTCGCTCGCACCCGCCGACCCGTTCTCGAGCTACACGGCGACAAAGAAATTGCAAAATTTCACTAATTTGACGTCATCGAAAAAGTTACGGCCAACTGGGAATTAAAGGTATATCGCCTTCCCGAATTTTCCGGGAGCCCATCGGGCCTTCGGCACCGCTCGGCTCGGCTCGACTCGGCTCGAGGTCGAGGTCGTCGGTAGCGACGATGGTGGCGGGGAGGCGCGCGATTGGTCTGTCATCGCCATCCTCCCCCCCAACCCTTTAAAATTAATGGAAAATGTAAACCTAAACGTAGAGTCGGATTCGTAACCTCGAAGTTACAAGTCGATTCGCTCAACTATCAAGGGAGAGTAAACGCGGCGACTGTGGCGGCACTCGCCACCGATGCGAAGTCAGCGTCGCGAAGTTGGCGTTAACTTCGAACGTTTGAATCAGTTATTTTCTTTCGGGCCCTTTTCAGCCCTGAACCGTGGAAGCGCCGAAATTCGCGTTTAATTTATAACGCGGCAGCTTATACCCCCGAGCGTTACCGACCACTGCCGGTGGTGGTCGGTAAGTTATCCTCCGCCGAGGATGACGCGCGTTACCGATGCACACGTAAAAAATTTTTCGCGAACTTTTCGCGCGGTAAACCTTTGTCTCCGCGTCCTCCGTCCGACGAGCCTACTCTCGCCCGCACCCGTCGACCCGTTCTCGAGCTATACGGCGACAAAGAAATTGCAAAATTTCACTAATTTGACGTCATGGAAAAAGTTACGGCCAACTGGGAATTAAAGGTATATCGCCTTCCCGAATTTTCCGGGAGCCCATCGGGCCTTCGGCCCCGCTCGGCTCGGCTCGACTCGGCTCGAGGTCGAGGTCGTCGGTAGCGACGATGGTGGCGGGGAGGCGCGCGATTGGTCTGTCTTCGCCATCCTCCCCCCCAACCCTTTAAAATTAATGGAAAATGTAAACCTAAACGTAGAGTCGGATTCGTAACCTCGAAGTTACAAGTCGATTCGCTCAACTATCAAGGGAGAGTAAACGCGGCGACTGTGGCGGCACTCGCCACCGATGCGAAGTCAGCGTCGCAAAGTTGGCGTTAAATTCGAACGTTTGAATCAGTTATTTTCTTTCGGGCCCTTTTCAGCCCTGAACCGTGGAAGCGCCGAAATTCGGGTTTAATTTATAACGCGGCAGCTTATACCCCCGAGCGTTACCGACCACTGCCGGTGGTGGTCGGTAAGTTATCCTCCGCCGAGGACGACGCGCGTTACCGATGCACACGTAAAAAATTTTTCGCGAACTTTTCGCGCGGTAAACCTTTGTCTCCGCGTCCTCCGTCCGACGAGCCTACTCTCGCTCGCACCCGCCGACCCGTTCTCGAGCTACACGGCGACAAAGAAATTGCAAAATTTCACTAATTTGACGTCATCGAAAAAGTTACGGCCAACTGGGAATTAAAGGTATATCGCCTTCCCGAATTTTCCGGGAGCCCATCGGGCCTTCGGCACCGCTCGGCTCGGCTCGACTCGGCTCGAGGTCGAGGTCGTCGGTAGCGACGATGGTGGCGGGGAGGCGCGCGATTGGTCTGTCATCGCCATCCTCCCCCCCAACCCTTTAAAATTAATGGAAAATGTAAACCTAAACGTAGAGTCGGATTCGTAACCTCGAAGTTACAAGTCGATTCGCTCAACTATCAAGGGAGAGTAAACGCGGCGACTGTGGCGGCACTCGCCACCGATGCGAAGTCAGCGTCGCGAAGTTGGCGTTAACTTCGAACGTTTGAATCAGTTATTTTCTTTCGGGCCCTTTTCAGCCCTGAACCGTGGAAGCGCCGAAATTCGGGTTTAATTTATAACGCGGCAGCTTATACCCCCGAGCGTTACCGACCACTGCCGGTGGTGGTCGGTAAGTTATCCTCCGCCGAGGACGACGCGCGTTACCGATGCACACGTAAAAAATTTTTCGCGAACTTTTCGCGCGGTAAACCTTTGTCTCCGCGTCCTCCGTCCGACGAGCCTACTCTCGCCCGCACCCGTCGACCCGTTCTCGAGCTATACGGCGACAAAGAAATTGCAAAATTTCACTAATTTGACGTCATCGAAAAAGTTACGGCCAATTGGGAATTAAAGGTATATCGCCTTCCCGAATTTTCCGGGAGCCCATCGGGCCTTCGGCCCCGCTCGGCTCGGCTCGGCTCGACTCGGCTCGAGGTCGAGGTCGTCGGTAGCGACGATGGTGGCGGGGAGGCGCGCGATTGGTCTGTCATCGCCATCCTCCCCCCCTACCCTTTAAAATTAATGGAAAATGTAAACCTAAACGTAGAGTCGGATTCGTAACCTCGAAGTTACAAGTCGATTCGCTCAACTATCAAGGGAGAGTAATCGCGGGGACTGTGGCGGCACTCGCCACCGATGCGAAGTCAGCGTCGCAAAGTTGGCGTTAAATTCGAACGTTTGAATCAGTTATTTTCTTTCGGGCCCTTTTCAGCCCTGAACCGTGGAAGCGCCGAAATTCGGGTTTCATTTTTAACGCGGCAGCTTATACCCCCGAGCGTTACCGACCACTGCCGGTGGTGGTCGGTAAGTTATCCTCCGCCGAGGACGACGCGCGTTACCGATGCACACGTAAAAAATTTTTCGCGAACTTTTCGCGCGGTAAACCTTTGTCTCCGCGTCCTCCGTCCGACGAGCCTACTCTCGCCCGCACCCGTCGACCCGTTCTCGAGCTATACGGCGACAAAGAAATTGCAAAATTTCACTAATTTGACGTCATCGAAAAAGTTACGGCCAATTGGGAATTAAAGGTATATCGCCTTCCCGAATTTTCCGGGAGCCCATCGGGCCTTCGTCCCCGCTCGGCTCGGCTCGGCTCGACTCGGCTCGAGGTCGAGGTCGTCGGTAGCGACGATGGTGGCGGGGAGGCGCGCGATTGGTCTGTCATCGCCATCCTCCCCCCCTTCCCTTTAAAATTAATGGAAAATGTAAACCTAAACGTAGAGTCGGATTCGTAACCTCGAAGTTACAAGTCGATTCGCTCAACTATCAAGGGAGAGTAAACGCGGGGACTGTGGCGGCACTCGCCACCGATGCGAAGTCAGCGTCGCGAAGTTGGCGTTAAATTCGAACGTTTGAATCAGTTATTTTCTTTCGGGCCATTTTCAGCCCTGAACCGTGGAAGCGCCGAAATTCGGGTTTCATTTATAACGCGGCAGCTTATACCCCCGAGCGTTACCGACCACTGCCGGTGGTGGTCGGTAAGTTATCCTCCGCCGAGGACGACGGGCGTTACCGATGCACACGTAAAAAATTTTTCGCGAATTTTTCGCGCGGTAAACCTTTGTCTCCGCGTCCTCCGTCCGACGAGCCTACTCTCGCCCGCACCCGTCGACCCGTTCTCGAGTTATACGGCGACAAAGAAATTGCAAAATTTCACTAATTTGACGTCATCGAAAAAGTTACGGCCAATTGGGAATTAAAGGTATATCGCCTTCCCGAATTTTCCGGGAGCCCATCGGGCCTTCGGCCCCGCTCGGCTCGGCTCGGCTCGACTCGGCTCGAGGTCGAGGTCGTCGGTAGCGACGATGGTGGCGGGGAGGCGCGCGATTGGTCTGTCATCGCCATCCTCCCCCCACTCCCTTTAAAATTAATGGAAAATGTAAACCTAAACGTAGAGTCGGATTCGTAACCTCGAAGTTACAAGTCGATTCCCTCAACTATCAAGGGAGAGTAAACGCGGGGACTGTGGCGGCACTCGCCACCGATGCGAAGTCAGCGTCGCGAAGTTGGCGTTAAATTCGAACGTTTGAATCAGTTATTTTCTTTCGGGCCCTTTTCAGCCCTGAACCGTGGAAGCGCCGAAATTCGGGTTTCATTTATAACGCGGCAGCTTATACCCCCGAGCGTTACCGACCACTGCCGGTGGTGGTCGGTAAGTTATCCTCCGCCGAGGACGACGGGCGTTACCGATGCACACGTAAAAAATTTTTCGCGAATTTTTCGCGCGGTAAACCTTTGTCTCCGCGTCCTCCGTCCGACGAGCCTACTCTCGCTCGCACCCGCCGACCCGTTCTCGAGCTACACGGCGACAAAGAAATTGCAAAATTTCACTAATTTGACGTCATCGAAAAAGTTACGGCCAACTGGGAATTAAAGGTATATCGCCTTCCCGAATTTTCCGGGAGCCCATCGGGCCTTCGGCCCCGCTCGGCTCGGCTCGGCTCGACTCGGCTCGAGGTCGAGGTCGTCGGTAGCGACGATGGTGGCGGGGAGGCGCGCGATTGGTCTGTCATCGCCATCCTCCCCCCCAACCCTTTAAAATTAATGGAAAATGTAAACCTAAACGTAGAGTCGGATTCGTAACCTCGAAGTTACAAGTCGATTCGCTCAACTATCAAGGGAGAGTAAACGCGGTGACTGTGGCGGCACTCGCCACCGATGCGAAGTCAGCGTCGCAAAGTTGGCGTTAAATTCGAACGTTTGAATCAGTTATTTTCTTTCGGGCCCTTTTCAGCCCTGAACCGTGGAAGCGCCGAAATTCGGGTTTAATTTATAACGCGGCAGCTTATACCCCCGAGCGTTACCGACCACTGCCGGTTGTGGTCGGTAAGTTATCCTCCGCCGAGGACGACGGGCGTTACCGATGCACACGTAAAAAATTTTTCGCGAATTTTTCGCGCGGTAAACCATTGTCTCCGCATCCTCTGTCCGACGAGCCTACTCTCGCCCGCACCCGTCGACCCGTTCTCGAGCTATACGGCGACAAAGAAATCGCAAAATTTCACTAATTTGACGTCATCGAAAAAGTTACGGCCAACTGGGAATTAAAGGTATATCGCCTTCCCGAATTTTCCGGGAGCCCATCGGGCCTTCGGCCCCGCTCGGCTCGGCTCGACTCGGCTCGAGGTCGAGGTCGTCGGTAACGACGATGGTGGCGGGGAGGCGCGCGATTGGTCTGTCATCGCCATCCTCCCCCCCTACCCTTTAAAATTAATGGAAAATGTAAACCTAAACGTAGAGTCGGATTCGTAACCTCGAAGTTACAAGTCGATT
Organism: Lasioglossum baleicum; assembly: GCF_051020765.1. Classification (NCBI taxonomy): domain Eukaryota; kingdom Metazoa; phylum Arthropoda; class Insecta; order Hymenoptera; family Halictidae; genus Lasioglossum; species Lasioglossum baleicum. The sequence goes on from NC_134933.1 coordinate 135,403, forward strand.
CGCTCAACTATCAAGGGAGAGTAAACGCGGCGACTGTGGCGGCACTCGCCACCGATGCGAAGTCAGCGTCGCAAAGTTGGCGTTAAATTCGAACGTTTGAATCAGTTTTTTTCTTTCGGGCCCTTTTCAGCCCTGAACAGTGGAAGCGCCGAAATTCGGGTTTCATTTATAACGCGGCAGCTTATACCCCCGAGCGTTACCGACCACTGCCGGTGGTGGTCGGTAAGTTATCCTCCGCCGAGGACGACGCGCGTTACCGATGCACACGTAAAAAATTTTTCGCGAACTTTTCGCGCGGTAAACCTTTGTCTCCGCGTCCTCCGTCCGACGAGCCTACTCTCGCCCGCACCCGTCGACCCGTTCTCGAGCTATACGGCGACAAAGAAATTGCAAAATTTCACTAATTTGACGTCATCGAAAAAGTTACGGCCAATTGGGAATTAAAGGTGTATCGCCTTCCCGAATTTTCCGGGAGCCCATCGGGCCTTCGGCCCCGCTCGGCTCGGCTCGACTCGGCTCGAGGTCGAGGTCGTCGGTAGCGACGATGGTGGCGGGGAGGCGCGCGATTGGTCTGTCATCGCCATCCTCCCCCCTACCCTTTAAAATTAATGGAAAATGTAAACCTAAACGTAGAGTCGGATTCGTAACCTCGAAGTTACAAGTCGATTCGCTCAACTATCAAGGGAGAGTAAACGCGGCGACTGTGGCGGCACTCGCCACCGATGCGAAGTCAGCGTCGCAAAGTTGGCGTTAAATTCGAACGTTTGAATCAGTTATTTTCTTTCGGGCCCTTTTCAGCCCTGAACCGTGGAAGCGCCGAAATTCGGGTTTCATTTATAACGCGGCAGCTTATACCCCCGAGCGTTACCGACCACTGCCGGTGGTGGTCGGTAAGTTATCCTCCGCCGAGGACGACGGGCGTTACCGATGCACACGTAAAAAATTTTTCGCGAATTTTTCGCGCGGTAAACCTTTGTCTCCGCGTCCTCCGTCCGACGAGCCTACTCTCGCCCGCACCCGTCGACCCGTTCTCGAGCTATACGGCGACAAAGAAATCGCAAAATTTCACTAATTTGACGTCATCGAAAAAGTTACGGCCAACTGGGAATTAAAGGTATATCGCCTTCCCGAATTTTCCGGGAGCCCATCGGGCCTTCGGCCCCGCTCGGCTCGGCTCGGCTCGACTCGGCTCGAGGTCGAGGTCGTCGGTAGCGACGATGGTGGCGGGGAGGCGCGCGATTGGTCTGTCATCGCCATCCTCCCCCCCTTCCCTTTAAAATTAATGGAAAATGTAAACCTAAACGTAGAGTCGGATTCGTAACCTCGAAGTTACAAGTCGATTCGCTCAACTATCAAGGGAGAGTAAACGCGGGGACTGTGGCGGCACTCGCCACCGATGCGAAGTCAGCGTCGCGAAGTTGGCGTTAAATTCGAACGTTTGAATCAGTTATTTTCTTTCGGGCCCTTTTCAGCCCTGAACCGTGGAAGCGCCGAAATTCGGGTTTCATTTATAACGCGGCAGCTTATACCCCCGAGCGTTACCGACCACTGCCGGTGGTGGTCGGTAAGTTATCCTCCGCCGAGGACGACGGGCGTTACCGATGCACACGTAAAAAATTTTTCGCGAATTTTTCGCGCGGTAAACCTTTGTCTCCGCGTCCTCCGTCCGACGAGCCTACTCTCGCCCGCACCCGTCGACCCGTTCTCGAGCTATACGGCGACAAAGAAATTGCAAAATTTCACTAATTTGACGTCATCGAAAAAGTTACGGCCAATTGGGAATTAAAGGTATATCGCCTTCCCGAATTTTCCGGGAGCCCATCGGGCCTTCGGCCCCGCTCGGCTCGGCTCGGCTCGACTCGGCTCGAGGTCGAGGTCGTCGGTAGCGACGATGGTGGCGGGGAGGCGCTCGATTGGTCTGTCATCGCCATCCTCCCCCCTTCCCTTTAAAATTAATGGAAAATGTAAACCTAAACGTAGAGTCGGATTCGTAACCTCGAAGTTACAAGTCGATTCGCTCAACTATCAAGGGAGAGTAAACGCGGGGACTGTGGCGGCACTCGCCACCGATGCGAAGTCAGCGTCGCGAAGTTGGCGTTAAATTCGAACGTTTGAATCAGTTATTTTCTTTCGGGCCCTTTTCAGCCCTGAACCGTGGAAGCGCCGAAATTCGGGTTTCATTTATAACGCGGCAGCTTATACCCCCGAGCGTTACCGACCACTGCCGGTGGTGGTCGGTAAGTTATCCTCCGCCGAGGACGACGGGCGTTACCGATGCACACGTAAAAAATTTTTCGCGAATTTTTCGCGCGGTAAACCTTTGTCTCCGCGTCCTCCGTCCGACGAGCCTACTCTCGCCCGCACCCGTCGACCCGTTCTCGAGTTATACGGCGACAAAGAAATTGCAAAATTTCACTAATTTGACGTCATCGAAAAAGTTACGGCCAATTGGGAATTAAAGGTATATCGCCTTCCCGAATTTTCCGGGAGCCCATCGGGCCTTCGGCCCCGCTCGGCTCGGCTCGGCTCGACTCGGCTCGAGGTCGAGGTCGTCGGTAGCGACGATGGTGGCGGGGAGGCGCGCGATTGGTCTGTCATCGCCATCCTCCCCCCTTCCCTTTAAAATTAATGGAAAATGTAAACCTAAACGTAGAGTCGGATTCGTAACCTCGAAGTTACAAGTCGATTCGCTCAACTATCAAGGGAGAGTAAACGCGGGGACTGTGGCGGCACTCGCCACCGATGCGAAGTCAGCGTCGCGAAGTTGGCGTTAAATTCGAACGTTTGAATCAGTTATTTTCTTTCGGGCCCTTTTCAGCCCTGAACCGTGGAAGCGCCGAAATTCGGGTTTCATTTATAACGCGGCAGCTTATACCCCCGAGCGTTACCGACCACTGCCGGTTGTGGTCGGTAAGTTATCCTCCGCCGAGGACGACGGGCGTTACCGATGCACACGTAAAAAATTTTTCGCGAATTTTTCGCGCGGTAAACCTTTGTCTCCGCATCCTCCGTCCGACGAGCCTACTCTCGCCCGCACCCGTCGACCCGTTCTCGAGCTATACGGCGACAAAGAAATCGCAAAATTTCACTAATTTGACGTCATCGAAAAAGTTACGGCCAACTGGGAATTAAAGGTATATCGCCTTCCCGAATTTTCCGGGAGCCCATCGGGCCTTCGGCCCCGCTCGGCTCGGCTCGACTCGGCTCGAGGTCGAGGTCGTCGGTAACGACGATGGTGGCGGGGAGGCGCGCGATTGGTCTGTCATCGCCATCCTCCCCCCCTACCCTTTAAAATTAATGGAAAATGTAAACCTAAACGTAGAGTCGGATTCGTAACCTCGAAGTTACAAGTCGATTCGCTCAACTATCAAGGGAGAGTAAACGCGGCGACTGTGGCGGCACTCGCCACCGATGCGAAGTCAGCGTCGCAAAGTTGGCGTTAACTTCGAACGTTTGAATCAGTTATTTTCTTTCGGGCCCTTTTCAGCCCTGAACCGTGGAAGCGCCGAAATTCGGGTTTAATTTATAACGCGGCAGCTTATACCCCCGAGCGTTACCGACCACTGCCGGTGGTGGTCGGTAAGTTATCCTCCGCCGAGGACGACGCGCGTTACCGATGCACACGTAAAAAATTTTTCGCGAACTTTTCGCGCGGTAAACCTTTGTCTCCGCGTCCTCCGTCCGACGAGCCTACTCTCGCCCGCACCCGTCGACCCGTTCTCGAGCTATACGGCGACAAAGAAATTGCAAAATTTCACTAATTTGACGTCATCGAAAAAGTTACGGCCAATTGGGAATTAAAGGTGTATCGCCTTCCCGAATTTTCCGGGAGCCCATCGGGCCTTCGGCCCCGCTCGGCTCGGCTCGGCTCGACTCGGCTCGAGGTCGAGGTCGTCGGTAGCGACGATGGTGGCGGGGAGGCGCGCGATTGGTCTGTCATCGCCATCCTCCCCCCCCAACCCTTTAAAATTAATGGAAAATGTAAACCTAAACGTAGAGTCGGATTCGTAACCTCGAAGTTACAAGTCGATTCGCTCAACTATCAAGGGAGAGTAAACGCGGCGACTGTGGCGGCACTCGCCACCGATGCGAAGTCAGCGTCGCAAAGTTGGCGTTAAATTCGAACGTTTGAATCAGTTATTTTCTTTCGGGCCCTTTTCAGCCCTGAACCGTGGAAGCGCCGAAATTCGGGTTTAATTTATAACGCGGCAGCTTATACCCCCGAGCGTTACCGACCACTGCCGGTTGTGGTCTGTAAGTTATCCTCCGCCGAGGACGACGGGCGTTACCGATGCACACGTAAAAAATTTTTCGCGAATTTTTCGCGCGGTAAACCATTGTCTCCGCATCCTCCGTCCGACGAGCCTACTCTCGCCCGCACCCGTCGACCCGTTCTCGAGCTATACGGCGACAAAGAAATCGCAAAATTTCACTAATTTGACGTCATCGAAAAAGTTACGGCCAACTGGGAATTAAAGGTATATCGCCTTCCCGAATTTTCCGGGAGCCCATCGGGCCTTCGGCCCCGCTCGGCTCGGCTCGACTCGGCTCGAGGTCGAGGTCGTCGGTAACGACGATGGTGGCGGGGAGGCGCGCGATTGGTCTGTCATCGCCATCCTCCCCCCCTACCCTTTAAAATTAATGGAAAATGTAAACCTAAACGTAGAGTCGGATTCGTAACCTCGAAGTTACAAGTCGATTCGCTCAACTATCAAGGGAGAGTAAACGCGGCGACTGTGGCGGCACTCGCCACCGATGCGAAGTCAGCGTCGCAAAGTTGGCGTTAAATTCGAACGTTTGAATCAGTTTTTTTCTTTCGGGCCCTTTTCAGCCCTGAACCGTGGAAGCGCCGAAATTCGGGTTTCATTTATAACGCGGCAGCTTATACCCCCGAGCGTTACCGACCACTGCCGGTGGTGGTCGGTAAGTTATCCTCCGCCGAGGACGACGCGCGTTACCGATGCACACGTAAAAAATTTTTCGCGAACTTTTCGCGCGGTAAACCTTTGTCTCCGCGTCCTCCGTCCGACGAGCCTACTCTCGCCCGCACCCGTCGACCCGTTCTCGAGCTATACGGCGACAAAGAAATTGCAAAATTTCACTAATTTGACGTCATCGAAAAAGTTACGGCCAATTGGGAATTAAAGGTGTATCGCCTTCCCGAATTTTCCGGGAGCCCATCGGGCCTTCGGCCCCGCTCGGCTCGGCTCGACTCGGCTCGAGGTCGAGGTCGTCGGTAGCGACGATGGTGGCGGGGAGGCGCGCGATTGGTCTGTCATCGCCATCCTCCCCCCTACCCTTTAAAATTAATGGAAAATGTAAACCTAAACGTAGAGTCGGATTCGTAACCTCGAAGTTACAAGTCGATTCGCTCAACTATCAAGGGAGAGTAAACGCGGCGACTGTGGCGGCACTCGCCACCGATGCGAAGTCAGCGTCGCAAAGTTGGCGTTAAATTCGAACGTTTGAATCAGTTATTTTCTTTCGGGCCCTTTTCAGCCCTGAACCGTGGAAGCGCCGAAATTCGGGTTTCATTTATAACGCGGCAGCTTATACCCCCGAGCGTTACCGACCACTGCCGGTGGTGGTCGGTAAGTTATCCTCCGCCGAGGACGACGGGCGTTACCGATGCACACGTAAAAAATTTTTCGCGAATTTTTCGCGCGGTAAACCTTTGTCTCCGCGTCCTCCGTCCGACGAGCCTACTCTCGCCCGCACCCGTCGACCCGTTCTCGAGCTATACGGCGACAAAGAAATCGCAAAATTTCACTAATTTGACGTCATCGAAAAAGTTACGGCCAACTGGGAATTAAAGGTATATCGCCTTCCCGAATTTTCCGGGAGCCCATCGGGCCTTCGGCCCCGCTCGGCTCGGCTCGGCTCGACTCGGCTCGAGGTCGAGGTCGTCGGTAGCGACGATGGTGGCGGGGAGGCGCGCGATTGGTCTATCATCGCCATCCTCCCCCCCTTCCCTTTAAAATTAATGGAAAATGTAAACCTAAACGTAGAGTCGGATTCGTAACCTCGAAGTTACAAGTCGATTCGCTCAACTATCAAGGGAGAGTAAACGCGGGGACTGTGGCGGCACTCGCCACCGATGCGAAGTCAGCGTCGCGAAGTTGGCGTTAAATTCGAACGTTTGAATCAGTTATTTTCTTTCGGGCCCTTTTCAGCCCTGAACCGTGGAAGCGCCGAAATTCGGGTTTCATTTATAACGCGGCAGCTTATACCCCCGAGCGTTACCGACCACTGCCGGTGGTGGTCGGTAAGTTATCCTCCGCCGAGGACGACGGGCGTTACCGATGCACACGTAAAAAATTTTTCGCGAATTTTTCGCGCGGTAAACCTTTGTCTCCGCGTCCTCCGTCCGACGAGCCTACTCTCGCCCGCACCCGTCGACCCGTTCTCGAGTTATACGGCGACAAAGAAATTGCAAAATTTCACTAATTTGACGTCATCGAAAAAGTTACGGCCAATTGGGAATTAAAGGTATATCGCCTTCCCGAATTTTCCGGGAGCCCATCGGGCCTTCGGCCCCGCTCGGCTCGGCTCGGCTCGACTCGGCTCGAGGTCGAGGTCGTCGGTAGCGACGATGGTGGCGGGGAGGCGCGCGATTGGTCTGTCATCGCCATCCTCCCCCCCTTCCCTTTAAAATTAATGGAAAATGTAAACCTAAACGTAGAGTCGGATTCGTAACCTCGAAGTTACAAGTCGATTCGCTCAACTATCAAGGGAGAGTAAACGCGGGGACTGTGGCGGCACTCGCCACCGATGCGAAGTCAGCGTCGCGAAGTTGGCGTTAAATTCGAACGTTTGAATCAGTTATTTTCTTTCGGGCCCTTTTCAGCCCTGAACCGTGGAAGCGCCGAAATTCGGGTTTCATTTATAACGCGGCAGCTTATACCCCCGAGCGTTACCGACCACTGCCGGTGGTGGTCGGTAAGTTATCCTCCGCCGAGGACGACGGGCGTTACCGATGCACACGTAAAAAATTTTTCGCGAATTTTTCGCGCGGTAAACCTTTGTCTCCGCGTCCTCCGTCCGACGAGCCTACTCTCGCCCGCACCCGTCGACCCGTTCTCGAGCTACACGGCGACAAAGAAATTGCAAAATTTCACTAATTTGACGTCATCGAAAAAGTTACGGCCAACTGGGAATTAAAGGTATATCGCCTTCCCGAATTTTCCGGGAGCCCATCGGGCCTTCGGCCCCGCTCGGCTCGGCTCGACTCGGCTCGAGGTCGAGGTCGTCGGTAGCGACGATGGTGGCGGGGAGGCGCGCGATTGGTCTGTCATCGCCATCCTCCCCCCCAACCCTTTAAAATTAATGGAAAATGTAAACCTAAACGTAGAGTCGGATTCGTAACCTCGAAGTTAAAAGTCGATTCGCTCAACTATCAAGGGAGAGTAAACGCGGCGACTGTGGCGGCACTCGCCACCGATGCGAAGTCAGCGTCGCAAAGTTGGCGTTAAATTCGAACGTTTGAATCAGTTATTTTCTTTCGGGCCCTTTTCAGCCCTGAACCGTGGAAGCGCCGAAATTCGGGTTTAATTTATAACGCGGCAGCTTATACCCCCGAGCGTTACCGACCACTGCCGGTTGTGGTCGGTAAGTTATCCTCCGCCGAGGACGACGGGCGTTACCGATGCACACGTAAAAAATTTTTCGCGAATTTTTCGCGCGGTAAACCTTTGTCTCCGCATCCTCCGTCCGACGAGCCTACTCTCGCCCGCACCCGTCGACCCGTTCTCGAGCTATACGGCGACAAAGAAATCGCAAAATTTCACTAATTTGACGTCATCGAAAAAGTTACGGCCAACTGGGAATTAAAGTTATATCGCCTTCCCGAATTTTCCGGGAGCCCATCGGGCCTTCGGCCCCGCTCGGCTCGGCTCGACTCGGCTCGAGGTCGAGGTCGTCGGTAACGACGATGGTGGCGGGGAGGCGCGCGATTGGTCTGTCATCGCCATCCTCCCCCCCTACCCTTTAAAATTAATGGAAAATGTAAACCTAAACGTAGAGTCGGATTCGTAACCTCGAAGTTACAAGTCGATTCGCTCAACTATCAAGGGAGAGTAAACGCGGCGACTGTGGCGGCACTCGCCACCGATGCGAAGTCAGCGTCGCAAAGTTGGCGTTAACTTCGAACGTTTGAATCAGTTATTTTCTTTCGGGCCCTTTTCAGCCCTGAACCGTGGAAGCGCCGAAATTCGGGTTTAATTTATAACGCGGCAGCTTATACCCCCGAGCGTTACCGACCACTGCCGGTGGTGGTCGGTAAGTTATCCTCCGCCGAGGTCGACGCGCGTTACCGATGCACACGTAAAAAATTTTTCTAAATCGAAAAAGTTACGGCCAACTGGGAATTAAAGGTATATCGCATTCCCGAATTTTCCGGGAGCCCATCGGGCCTTCGGCCCCGCTCGGCTCGGCTCGGCTCAGCTCGAGGTCGAGGTCGTCGGTAGCGACGATGGTGGCGGGGAGGAGCGCGATTGGTCTGTCATCGCCATCCTCCCCCCCTAACCTTTAAAATTAATGGAAAATGTTAACCAAAACGTAGAGTCGGATTCGTAACTTCGAAGTTACAAGTCGATTCGCTCAACTATCAAGGGAGAGTAAACGCGGCGACTGTGGCGGCACTCGCCACCGATGCGAAGTCAGCGTCGCAAAGTTGGCGTTAACTTCGAACGTTTGAATCAGTTATTTTCTTTCGGGCCCTTTTCAGCCCTGAACCGTGGAAGCGCCGAAATTCGGGTTTCATTTTTAACGCGGCAGCTTATACCCCCGAGTGTTACCGACCACTGCCGGTGGTGGTCGGTAAGTTATCCTCCGCCGAGGTCGACGCGCGTTACCGATGCACACGTAAAAAATTTTTCTAAATCGAAAAAGTTACGGCCAACTGGGAATTAAAGGTATATCGCATTCCCGAATTTTCCGGGAGCCCATCGGGCCTTCGGCCCCGCTCGGCTCGGCTCGGCTCAGCTCGAGGTCGAGGTCGTCGGTAGCGACGATGGTGGCGGGGAGGAGCGCGATTGGTCTGTCATCGCCATCCTCCCCCCCTAACCTTTAAAATTAATGGAAAATGTTAACCAAAACGTAGAGTCGGATTCGTAACTTCGAAGTTACAAGTCGATTCGCTCAACTATCAAGGGAGAGTAAACGCGGCGACTGTGGCGGCACTCGCCACCGATGCGAAGTCAGCGTCGCAAAGTTGGCGTTAAATTCGAACGTTTGAATCAGTTATTTTCTTGCGGGCCCTTTTCAGCCCTGAACCGTGGAAGCGCCGAAATTCGGGTTTAATTTATAACGCGGCAGCTTATACCCCCGAGCGTTACCGACCACTGCCGGTGGTGGTCGGTAAGTTATCCTCCGCCGAGGACGACGCGCGTTACCGATGCACACGTAAAAAATTTTTCGCGAACTTTTCGCGCGGTAAACCTTTGTCTCCGCGTCCTCCGTCCGACGAGCCTACTCTCGCCCGCACCCGTCGACCCGTTCTCGAGCTATACGGCGACAAAGAAATTGCAAAATTTCACTAATTTGACGTCATCGAAAAAGTTACGGCCAACTGGGAATTAAAGGTATATCGCCTTCCCGAATTTTCCGGGAGCCCATCGGGCCTTCGGCCCCGCTCGGCTCGGCTCGACTCGGCTCGAGGTCGAGGTCGTCGGTAGCGACGATGGTGGCGGGGAGGCGCGCGATTGGTCTGTCATCGCCATCCTCCCCCCCCTACCCTTTAAAATTAATGGAAAATGTAAACCTAAACGTAGAGTCGGATTCGTAACCTCGAAGTTACAAGTCGATTCGCTCAACTATCAAGGGAGAGTAAACGCGGCGACTGTGGCGGCACTCGCCACCGATGCGAAGTCAGCGTCGCGAAGTTGGCGTTAAATTCGAACGTTTGAATCAGTTATTTTCTTTCGGGCCCTTTTCAGCCCTGAACCGTGGAAGCGCCGAAATTCGGGTTTCATTTTTAACGCGGCAGCTTATACCCCCGAGTGTTACCGACCACTGCCGGTGGTGGTCGGTAAGTTATCCTCCGCCGAGGTCGACGCGCGTTACCGATGCACACGTAAAAAATTTTTCTAAATCGAAAAAGTTACGGCCAACTGGGAATTAAAGGTATATCGCATTCCCGAATTTTCCGGGAGCCCATCGGGCCTTCGGCCCCGCTCGGCTCGGCTCGGCTCAGCTCGAGGTCGAGGTCGTCGGTAGCGACGATGGTGGCGGGGAGGAGCGCGATTGGTCTGTCATCGCCATCCTCCCCCCCTACCCTTTAAAATTAATGGAAAATGTTAACCAAAACGTAGAGTCGGATTCGTAACCTCGAAGTTACAAGTCGATTCGCTCAACTATCAAGGGAGAGTAAACGCGGCGACTGTGGCGGCACTCGCCACCGATGCGAAGTCAGCGTCGCGAAGTTGGCGTTAAATTCGAACGTTTGAATCAGTTATTTTCTTTCGGGCCCTTTTCAGCCCTGAACCGTGGAAGCGCCGAAATTCGGGTTTCATTTTTAACGCGGCAGCTTATACCCCCGAGTGTTACCGACCACTGCCGGTGGTGGTCGGTAAGTTATCCTCCGCCGAGGTAGACGCGCGTTACCGATGCACACGTAAAAAATTTTTCTAAATCGAAAAAGTTACGGCCAACTGGGAATTAAAGGTATATCGCATTCCCGAATTTTCCGGGAGCCCATCGGGCCTTCGGCCCCGCTCGGCTCGGCTCGGCTCAGCTCGAGGTCGAGGTCGTCGGTAGCGACGATGGTGGCAGGGAGGAGCGCGATTGGTCTGTCATCGCCATCCTCCCCCCCTACCCTTTAAAATTAATGGAAAATGTTAACCAAAACGTAGAGTCGGATTCGTAACCTCGAAGTTACAAGTCGATTCGCTCAACTATCAAGGGAGAGTAAACGCGGCGACTGTGGCGGCACTCGCCACCGATGCGAAGTCAGCGTCGCAAAGTTGGCGTTAAATTCGAACGTTTGAATCAGTTATTTTCTTGCGGGCCCTTTTCAGCCCTGAACCGTGGAAGCGCCGAAATTCGGGTTTAATTTATAACGCGGCAGCTTATACCCCCGAGCGTTACCGACCACTGCCGGTGGTGGTCGGTAAGTTATCCTCCGCCGAGGACGACGCGCGTTACCGATGCACACGTAAAAAATTTTTCGCGAACTTTTCGCGCGGTAAACCTTTGTCTCCGCGTCCTCCGTCCGACGAGCCTACTCTCGCTCGCACCCGCCGACCCGTTCTCGAGCTACACGGCGACAAAGAAATTGCAAAATTTCACTAATTTGACGTCATCGAAAAAGTTACGGCCAACTGGGAATTAAAGGTATATCGCCTTCCCGAATTTTCCGGGAGCCCATCGGGCCTTCGGCCCCGCTCGGCTCGGCTCGACTCGGCTCGAGGTCGAGGTCGTCGGTAACGACGATGGTGGCGGGGAGGCGCGCGATTGGTCTGTCATCGCCATCCTCCCCCCCTACCCTTTAAAATTAATGGAAAATGTAAACCTAAACGTAGAGTCGGATTCGTAACCTCGAAGTTACAAGTCGATTCGCTCAACTATCAAGGGAGAGTAAACGCGGCGACTGTGGCGGCACTCGCCACCGATGCGAAGTCAGCGTCGCAAAGTTGGCGTTAAATTCGAACGTTTGAATCAGTTTTTTTCTTTCGGGCCCTTTTCAGCCCTGAACAGTGGAAGCGCCGAAATTCGGGTTTCATTTATAACGCGGCAGCTTATACCCCCGAGCGTTACCGACCACTGCCGGTGGTGGTCGGTAAGTTATCCTCCGCCGAGGACGACGCGCGTTACCGATGCACACGTAAAAAATTTTTCGCGAACTTTTCGCGCGGTAAACCTTTGTCTCCGCGTCCTCCGTCCGACGAGCCTACTCTCGCCCGCACCCGTCGACCCGTTCTCGAGCTATACGGCGACAAAGAAATTGCAAAATTTCACTAATTTGACGTCATCGAAAAAGTTACGGCCAATTGGGAATTAAAGGTGTATCGCCTTCCCGAATTTTCCGGGAGCCCATCGGGCCTTCGGCCCCGCTCGGCTCGGCTCGACTCGGCTCGAGGTCGAGGTCGTCGGTAGCGACGATGGTGGCGGGGAGGCGCGCGATTGGTCTGTCATCGCCATCCTCCCCCCTACCCTTTAAAATTAATGGAAAATGTAAACCTAAACGTAGAGTCGGATTCGTAACCTCGAAGTTACAAGTCGATTCGCTCAACTATCAAGGGAGAGTAAACGCGGCGACTGTGGCGGCACTCGCCACCGATGCGAAGTCAGCGTCGCGAAGTTGGCGTTAAATTCGAACGTTTGAATCAGTTATTTTCTTTCGGGCCCTTTTCAGCCCTGAACCGTGGAAGCGCCGAAATTCGGGTTTCATTTTTAACGCGGCAGCTTATACCCCCGAGTGTTACCGACCACTGCCGGTGGTGGTCGGTAAGTTATCCTCCGCCGAGGTCGACGCGCGTTACCGATGCACACGTAAAAAATTTTTCTAAATCGAAAAAGTTACGGCCAACTGGGAATTAAAGGTATATCGCATTCCCGAATTTTCCGGGAGCCCATCGGGCCTTCGGCCCCGCTCGGCTCGGCTCGGCTCAGCTCGAGGTCGAGGTCGTCGGTAGCGACGATGGTGGCGGGGAGGAGCGCGATTGGTCTGTCATCGCCATCCTCCCCCCCTACCCTTTAAAATTAATGGAAAATGTTAACCAAAACGTAGAGTCGGATTCGTAACTTCGAAGTTACAAGTCGATTCGCTCAACTATCAAGGGAGAGTAAACGCGGCGACTGTGGCGGCACTCGCCACCGATGCGAAGTCAGCGTCGCGAAGTTGGCGTTAAATTCGAACGTTTGAATCAGTTATTTTCTTTCGGGCCCTTTTCAGCCCTGAACCGTGGAAGCGCCGAAATTCGGGTTTCATTTATAACGCGGCAGCTTATACCCCCGAGCGTTACCGACCACTGCCGGTGGTGGTCGGTAAGTTATCCTCCGCCGAGGACGACGCGCGTTACCGATGCACACGTAAAAAATTTTTCGCGAACTTTTCGCGCGGTAAACCTTTGTCTCCGCGTCCTCCGTCCGACGAGCCTACTCTCGCCCGCACCCGTCGACCCGTTCTCGAGCTATACGGCGACAAAGAAATTGCAAAATTTCACTAATTTGACGTCATCGAAAAAGTTACGGCCAACTGGGAATTAAAGGTATATCGCCTTCCCGAATTTTCCGGGAGCCCATCGGGCCTTCGGCCCCGCTCGGCTCGGCTCGGCTCGACTCGGCTCGAGGTCGAGGTCGTCGGTAGCGACGATGGTGGCGGGGAGGCGCGCGATTGGTCTGTCATCGCCATCCTCCCCCCCTTCCCTTTAAAATTAATGGAAAATGTAAACCTAAACGTAGAGTCGGATTCGTAACCTCGAAGTTACAAGTCGATTCGCTCAACTATCAAGGGAGAGTAAACGCGGGGACTGTGGCGGCACTCGCCACCGATGCGAAGTCAGCGTCGCGAAGTTGGCGTTAAATTCGAACGTTTGAATCAGTTATTTTCTTTCGGGCCCTTTTCAGCCCTGAACCGTGGAAGCGCCGAAATTCGGGTTTCATTTATAACGCGGCAGCTTATACCCCCGAGCGTTACCGACCACTGCCGGTGGTGGTCGGTAAGTTATCCTCCGCCGAGGACGACGGGCGTTACCGATGCACACGTAAAAAATTTTTCGCGAATTTTTCGCGCGGTAAACCTTTGTCTCCGCGTCCTCCGTCCGACGAGCCTACTCTCGCCCGCACCCGTCGACCCGTTCTCGAGCTATACGGCGACAAAGAAATCGCAAAATTTCACTAATTTGACGTCATCGAAAAAGTTACGGCCAACTGGGAATTAAAGGTATATCGCCTTCCCGAATTTTCCGGGAGCCCATCGGGCCTTCGGCCCCGCTCGGCTCGGCTCGGCTCGACTCGGCTCGAGGTCGAGGTCGTCGGTAGCGACGATGGTGGCGGGGAGGCGCGCGATTGGTCTGTCATCGCCATCCTCCCCCCCTTCCCTTTAAAATTAATGGAAAATGTAAACCTAAACGTAGAGTCGGATTCGTAACCTCGAAGTTACAAGTCGATTCGCTCAACTATCAAGGGAGAGTAAACGCGGGGACTGTGGCGGCACTCGCCACCGATGCGAAGTCAGCGTCGCGAAGTTGGCGTTAAATTCGAACGTTTGAATCAGTTATTTTCTTTCGGGCCCTTTTCAGCCCTGAACCGTGGAAGCGCCGAAATTCGGGTTTCATTTATAACGCGGCAGCTTATACCCCCGAGCGTTACCGACCACTGCCGGTGGTGGTCGGTAAGTTATCCTCCGCCGAGGACGACGGGCGTTACCGATGCACACGTAAAAAATTTTTCGCGAATTTTTCGCGCGGTAAACCTTTGTCTCCGCGTCCTCCGTCCGACGAGCCTACTCTCGCCCGCACCCGTCGACCCGTTCTCGAGCTATACGGCGACAAAGAAATTGCAAAATTTCACTAATTTGACGTCATCGAAAAAGTTACGGCCAATTGGGAATTAAAGGTATATCGCCTTCCCGAATTTTCCGGGAGCCCATCGGGCCTTCGGCCCCGCTCGGCTCGGCTCGGCTCGACTCGGCTCGAGGTCGAGGTCGTCGGTAGCGACGATGGTGGCGGGGAGGCGCGCGATTGGTCTGTCATCGCCATCCTCCCCCCCTTCCCTTTAAAATTAATGGAAAATGTAAACCTAAACGTAGAGTCGGATTCGTAACCTCGAAGTTACAAGTCGATTCGCTCAACTATCAAGGGAGAGTAAACGCGGGGACTGTGGCGGCACTCGCCACCGATGCGAAGTCAGCGTCGCGAAGTTGGCGTTAAATTCGAACGTTTGAATCAGTTATTTTCTTTCGGGCCCTTTTCAGCCCTGAACCGTGGAAGCGCCGAAATTCGGGTTTCATTTATAACGCGGCAGCTTATACCCCCGAGCGTTACCGACCACTGCCGGTGGTGGTCGGTAAGTTATCCTCCGCCGAGGACGACGGGCGTTACCGATGCACACGTAAAAAATTTTTCGCGAATTTTTCGCGCGGTAAACCTTTGTCTCCGCGTCCTCCGTCCGACGAGCCTACTCTCGCCCGCACCCGTCGACCCGTTCTCGAGCTATACGGCGACAAAGAAATCGCAAAATTTCACTAATTTGACGTCATCGAAAAAGTTACGGCCAACTGGGAATTAAAGGTATATCGCCTTCCCGAATTTTCCGGGAGCCCATCGGGCCTTCGGCCCCGCTCGGCTCGGCTCGGCTCGACTCGGCTCGAGGTCGAGGTCGTCGGTAGCGACGATGGTGGCGGGGAGGCGCGCGATTGGTCTGTCATCGCCATCCTCCCCCCCTTCCCTTTAAAATTAATGGAAAATGTAAACCTAAACGTAGAGTCGGATTCGTAACCTCGAAGTTACAAGTCGATTCGCTCAACTATCAAGGGAGAGTAAACGCGGGGACTGTGGCGGCACTCGCCACCGATGCGAAGTCAGCGTCGCGAAGTTGGCGTTAAATTCGAACGTTTGAATCAGTTATTTTCTTTCGGGCCCTTTTCAGCCCTGAACCGTGGAAGCGCCGAAATTCGGGTTTCATTTATAACGCGGCAGCTTATACCCCCGAGCGTTACCGACCACTGCCGGTGGTGGTCGGTAAGTTATCCTCCGCCGAGGACGACGGGCGTTACCGATGCACACGTAAAAAATTTTTCGCGAATTTTTCGCGCGGTAAACCTTTGTCTCCGCGTCCTCCGTCCGACGAGCCTACTCTCGCCCGCACCCGTCGACCCGTTCTCGAGTTATACGGCGACAAAGAAATTGCAAAATTTCACTAATTTGACGTCATCGAAAAAGTTACGGCCAATTGGGAATTAAAGGTATATCGCCTTCCCGAATTTTCCGGGAGCCCATCGGGCCTTCGGCCCCGCTCGGCTCGGCTCGGCTCGACTCGGCTCGAGGTCGAGGTCGTCGGTAGCGACGATGGTGGCGGGGAGGCGCGCGATTGGTCTGTCATCGCCATCCTCCCCCCCTTCCCTTTAAAATTAATGGAAAATGTAAACCTAAACGTAGAGTCGGATTCGTAACCTCGAAGTTACAAGTCGATTCGCTCAACTATCAAGGGAGAGTAAACGCGGGGACTGTGGCGGCACTCGCCACCGATGCGAAGTCAGCGTCGCGAAGTTGGCGTTAAATTCGAACGTTTGAATCAGTTATTTTCTTTCGGGCCCTTTTCAGCCCTGAACCGTGGAAGCGCCGAAATTCGGGTTTCATTTATAACGCGGCAGCTTATACCCCCGAGCGTTACCGACCACTGCCGGTGGTGGTCGGTAAGTTATCCTCCGCCGAGGACGACGGGCGTTACCGATGCACACGTAAAAAATTTTTCGCGAATTTTTCGCGCGGTAAACCTTTGTCTCCGCGTCCTCCGTCCGACGAGCCTACTCTCGCCCGCACCCGTCGACCCGTTCTCGAGCTACACGGCGACAAAGAAATTGCAAAATTTCACTAATTTGACGTCATCGAAAAAGTTACGGCCAACTGGGAATTAAAGGTATATCGCCTTCCCGAATTTTCCGGGAGCCCATCGGGCCTTCGGCCCCGCTCGGCTCGGCTCGACTCGGCTCGAGGTCGAGGTCGTCGGTAGCGACGATGGTGGCGGGGAGGCGCGCGATTGGTCTGTCATCGCCATCCTCCCCCCCAACCCTTTAAAATTAATGGAAAATGTAAACCTAAACGTAGAGTCGGATTCGTAACCTCGAAGTTAAAAGTCGATTCGCTCAACTATCAAGGGAGAGTAAACGCGGCGACTGTGGCGGCACTCGCCACCGATGCGAAGTCAGCGTCGCAAAGTTGGCGTTAAATTCGAACGTTTGAATCAGTTATTTTCTTTCGGGCCCTTTTCAGCCCTGAACCGTGGAAGCGCCGAAATTCGGGTTTCATTTATAACGCGGCAGCTTATACCCCCGAGCGTTACCGACCACTGCCGGTTGTGGTCGGTAAGTTATCCTCCGCCGAGGACGACGGGCGTTACCGATGCACACGTAAAAAATTTTTCGCGAATTTTTCGCGCGGTAAACCTTTGTCTCTGCATCCTCCGTCCGACGAGCCTACTCTCGCCCGCACCCGTCGACCCGTTCTCGAGCTATACGGCGACAAAGAAATCGCAAAATTTCACTAATTTGACGTCATCGAAAAAGTTACGGCCAACTGGGAATTAAAGGTATATCGCCTTCCCGAATTTTCCGGGAGCCCATCGGGCCTTCGGCCCCGCTCGGCTCGGCTCGACTCGGCTCGAGGTCGAGGTCGTCGGTAACGACGATGGTGGCGGGGAGGCGCGCGATTGGTCTGTCATCGCCATCCTCCCCCCCTACCCTTTAAAATTAATGGAAAATGTAAACCTAAACGTAGAGTCGGATTCGTAACCTCGAAGTTACAAGTCGATTCGCTCAACTATCAAGGGAGAGTAAACGCGGCGACTGTGGCGGCACTCGCCACCGATGCGAAGTCAGCGTCGCAAAGTTGGCGTTAACTTCGAACGTTTGAATCAGTTATTTTCTTTCGGGCCCTTTTCAGCCCTGAACCGTGGAAGCGCCGAAATTCGGGTTTAATTTATAACGCGGCAGCTTATACCCCCGAGCGTTACCGACCACTGCCGGTGGTGGTCGGTAAGTTATCCTCCGCCGAGGACGACGCGCGTTACCGATGCACACGTAAAAAATTTTTCGCGAACTTTTCGCGCGGTAAACCTTTGTCTCCGCGTCCTCCGTCCGACGAGCCTACTCTCGCCCGCACCCGTCGACCCGTTCTCGAGCTATACGGCGACAAAGAAATTGCAAAATTTCACTAATTTGACGTCATCGAAAAAGTTACGGCCAATTGGGAATTAAAGGTGTATCGCCTTCCCGAATTTTCCGGGAGCCCATCGGGCCTTCGGCCCCGCTCGGCTCGGCTCGACTCGGCTCGGGGTCGAGGTCGTCGGTAGCGACGATGGTGGCGGGGAGGCGCGCGATTGGTCTGTCATCGCCATCCTCCCCCCCTACCCTTTAAAATTAATGGAAAATGTAAACCTAAACGTAGAGTCGGATTCGTAACCTCGAAGTTACAAGTCGATTCGCTCAACTATCAAGGGAGAGTAAACGCGGCGACTGTGGCGGCACTCGCCACCGATGCGAAGTCAGCGTCGCGAAGTTGGCGTTAAATTCGAACGTTTGAATCAGTTATTTTCTTGCGGGCCCTTTTCAGCCCTGAACCGTGGAAGCGCCGAAATTCGGGTTTAATTTATAACGCGGCAGCTTATACCCCCGAGCGTTACCGACCACTGCCGGTGGTGGTCGGTAAGTTATCCTCCGCCGAGGACGACGCGCGTTACCGATGCACACGTAAAAAATTTTTCGCGAACTTTTCGCGCGGTAAACCTTTGTCTCCGCGTCCTCCGTCCGACGAGCCTACTCTCGCTCGCACCCGCCGACCCGTTCTCGAGCTACACGGCGACAAAGAAATTGCAAAATTTCACTAATTTGACGTCATCGAAAAAGTTACGGCCAACTGGGAATTAAAGGTATATCGCCTTCCCGAATTTTCCGGGAGCCCATCGGGCCTTCGGCCCCGCTCGGCTCGGCTCGACTCGGCTCGAGGTCGAGGTCGTCGGTAGCGACGATGGTGGCGGGGAGGCGCGCGATTGGTCTGTCATCGCCATCCTCCCCCCCTACCCTTTAAAATTAATGGAAAATGTAAACCTAAACGTAGAGTCGGATTCGTAACCTCGAAGTTACAAGTCGATTCGCTCAACTATCAAGGGAGAGTAAACGCGGCGACTGTGGCGGCACTCGCCACCGATGCGAAGTCAGCGTCGCGAAGTTGGCGTTAAATTCGAACGTTTGAATCAGTTATTTTCTTTCGGGCCCTTTTCAGCCCTGAACCGTGGAAGCGCCGAAATTCGGGTTTCATTTTTAACGCGGCAGCTTATACCCCCGAGTGTTACCGACCACTGCCGGTGGTGGTCGGTAAGTTATCCTCCGCCGAGGTCGACGCGCGTTACCGATGCACACGTAAAAAATTTTTCTAAATCGAAAAAGTTACGGCCAACTGGGAATTAAAGGTATATCGCATTCCCGAATTTTCCGGGAGCCCATCGGGCCTTCGGCCCCGCTCGGCTCGGCTCGGCTCAGCTCGAGGTCGAGGTCGTCGGTAGCGACGATGGTGGCGGGGAGGAGCGCGATTGGTCTGTCATCGCCATCCTCCCCCCCTACCCTTTAAAATTAATGGAAAATGTTAACCAAAACGTAGAGTCGGATTCGTAACCTCGAAGTTACAAGTCGATTCGCTCAACTATCAAGGGAGAGTAAACGCGGCGACTGTGGCGGCACTCGCCACCGATGCGAAGTCAGCGTCGCAAAGTTGGCGTTAAATTCGAACGTTTGAATCAGTTATTTTCTTGCGGGCCCTTTTCAGCCCTGAACCGTGGAAGCGCCGAAATTCGGGTTTAATTTATAACGCGGCAGCTTATACCCCCGAGCGTTACCGACCACTGCCGGTGGTGGTCGGTAAGTTATCCTCCGCCGAGGACGACGCGCGTTACCGATGCACACGTAAAAAATTTTTCGCGAACTTTTCGCGCGGTAAACCTTTGTCTCCGCGTCCTCCGTCCGACGAGCCTACTCTCGCTCGCACCCGCCGACCCGTTCTCGAGCTACACGGCGACAAAGAAATTGCAAAATTTCACTAATTTGACGTCATCGAAAAAGTTACGGCCAACTGGGAATTAAAGGTATATCGCCTTCCCGAATTTTCCGGGAGCCCATCGGGCCTTCGGCCCCGCTCGGCTCGGCTCGACTCGGCTCGAGGTCGAGGTCGTCGGTAGCGACGATGGTGGCGGGGAGGCGCGCGATTGGTCTGTCATCGCCATCCTCCCCCCCTACCCTTTAAAATTAATGGAAAATGTAAACCTAAACGTAGAGTCGGATTCGTAACCTCGAAGTTACAAGTCGATTCGCTCAACTATCAAGGGAGAGTAAACGCGGCGACTGTGGCGGCACTCGCCACCGATGCGAAGTCAGCGTCGCGAAGTTGGCGTTAAATTCGAACGTTTGAATCAGTTATTTTCTTGCGGGCCCTTTTCAGCCCTGAACCGTGGAAGCGCCGAAATTCGGGTTTAATTTATAACGCGGCAGCTTATACCCCCGAGCGTTACCGACCACTGCCGGTGGTGGTCGGTAAGTTATCCTCCGCCGAGGACGACGCGCGTTACCGATGCACACGTAAAAAATTTTTCGCGAACTTTTCGCGCGGTAAACCTTTGTCTCCGCGTCCTCCGTCCGACGAGCCTACTCTCGCTCGCACCCGCCGACCCGTTCTCGAGCTACACGGCGACAAAGAAATTGCAAAATTTCACTAATTTGACGTCATCGAAAAAGTTACGGCCAACTGGGAATTAAAGGTATATCGCCTTCCCGAATTTTCCGGGAGCCCATCGGGCCTTCGGCCCCGCTCGGCTCGGCTCGACTCGGCTCGAGGTCGAGGTCGTCGGTAGCGACGATGGTGGCGGGGAGGCGCGCGATTGGTCTGTCATCGCCATCCTCCCCCCCTACCCTTTAAAATTAATGGAAAATGTAAACCTAAACGTAGAGTCGGATTCGTAACCTCGAAGTTACAAGTCGATTCGCTCAACTATCAAGGGAGAGTAAACGCGGCGACTGTGGCGGCACTCGCCACCGATGCGAAGTCAGCGTCGCGAAGTTGGCGTTAAATTCGAACGTTTGAATCAGTTATTTTCTTTCGGGCCCTTTTCAGCCCTGAACCGTGGAAGCGCCGAAATTCGGGTTTCATTTTTAACGCGGCAGCTTATACCCCCGAGTGTTACCGACCACTGCCGGTGGTGGTCGGTAAGTTATCCTCCGCCGAGGTCGACGCGCGTTACCGATGCACACGTAAAAAATTTTTCTAAATCGAAAAAGTTACGGCCAACTGGGAATTAAAGGTATATCGCATTCCCGAATTTTCCGGGAGCCCATCGGGCCTTCGGCCCCGCTCGGCTCGGCTCGGCTCAGCTCGAGGTCGAGGTCGTCGGTAGCGACGATGGTGGCGGGGAGGAGCGCGATTGGTCTGTCATCGCCATCCTCCCCCCCTACCCTTTAAAATTAATGGAAAATGTTAACCAAAACGTAGAGTCGGATTCGTAACTTCGAAGTTACAAGTCGATTCGCTCAACTATCAAGGGAGAGTAAACGCGGCGACTGTGGCGGCACTCGCCACCGATGCGAAGTCAGCGTCGCAAAGTTGGCGTTAAATTCGAACGTTTGAATCAGTTATTTTCTTGCGGGCCCTTTTCAGCCCTGAACCGTGGAAGCGCCGAAATTCGGGTTTAATTTATAACGCGGCAGCTTATACCCCCGAGCGTTACCGACCACTGCCGGTGGTGGTCGGTAAGTTATCCTCCGCCGAGGACGACGCGCGTTACCGATGCACACGTAAAAAATTTTTCGCGAACTTTTCGCGCGGTAAACCTTTGTCTCCGCGTCCTCCGTCCGACGAGCCTACTCTCGCTCGCACCCGCCGACCCGTTCTCGAGCTACACGGCGACAAAGAAATTGCAAAATTTCACTAATTTGACGTCATCGAAAAAGTTACGGCCAACTGGGAATTAAAGGTATATCGCCTTCCCGAATTTTCCGGGAGCCCATCGGGCCTTCGGCCCCGCTCGGCTCGGCTCGACTCGGCTCGAGGTCGAGGTCGTCGGTAGCGACGATGGTGGCGGGGAGGCGCGCGATTGGTCTGTCATCGCCATCCTCCCCCCCCTACCCTTTAAAATTAATGGAAAATGTAAACCTAAACGTAGAGTCGGATTCGTAACCTCGAAGTTACAAGTCGATTCGCTCAACTATCAAGGGAGAGTAAACGCGGCGACTGTGGCGGCACTCGCCACCGATGCGAAGTCAGCGTCGCGAAGTTGGCGTTAAATTCGAACGTTTGAATCAGTTATTTTCTTTCGGGCCCTTTTCAGCCCTGAACCGTGGAAGCGCCGAAATTCGGGTTTCATTTTTAACGCGGCAGCTTATACCCCCGAGTGTTACCGACCACTGCCGGTGGTGGTCGGTAAGTTATCCTCCGCCGAGGTCGACGCGCGTTACCGATGCACACGTAAAAAATTTTTCTAAATCGAAAAAGTTACGGCCAACTGGGAATTAAAGGTATATCGCATTCCCGAATTTTCCGGGAGCCCATCGGGCCTTCGGCCCCGCTCGGCTCGGCTCGGCTCAGCTCGAGGTCGAGGTCGTCGGTAGCGACGATGGTGGCGGGGAGGAGCGCGATTGGTCTGTCATCGCCATCCTCCCCCCCTACCCTTTAAAATTAATGGAAAATGTTAACCAAAACGTAGAGTCGGATTCGTAACCTCGAAGTTACAAGTCGATTCGCTCAACTATCAAGGGAGAGTAAACGCGGCGACTGTGGCGGCACTCGCCACCGATGCGAAGTCAGCGTCGCGAAGTTGGCGTTAAATTCGAACGTTTGAATCAGTTATTTTCTTTCGGGCCCTTTTCAGCCCTGAACCGTGGAAGCGCCGAAATTCGGGTTTCATTTTTAACGCGGCAGCTTATACCCCCGAGTGTTACCGACCACTGCCGGTGGTGGTCGGTAAGTTATCCTCCGCCGAGGTAGACGCGCGTTACCGATGCACACGTAAAAAATTTTTCTAAATCGAAAAAGTTACGGCCAACTGGGAATTAAAGGTATATCGCATTCCCGAATTTTCCGGGAGCCCATCGGGCCTTCGGCCCCGCTCGGCTCGGCTCGGCTCAGCTCGAGGTCGAGGTCGTCGGTAGCGACGATGGTGGCGGGGAGGAGCGCGATTGGTCTGTCATCGCCATCCTCCCCCCCTACCCTTTAAAATTAATGGAAAATGTTAACCAAAACGTAGAGTCGGATTCGTAACCTCGAAGTTACAAGTCGATTCGCTCAACTATCAAGGGAGAGTAAACGCGGCGACTGTGGCGGCACTCGCCACCGATGCGAAGTCAGCGTCGCAAAGTTGGCGTTAAATTCGAACGTTTGAATCAGTTATTTTCTTGCGGGCCCTTTTCAGCCCTGAACCGTGGAAGCGCCGAAATTCGGGTTTAATTTATAACGCGGCAGCTTATACCCCCGAGCGTTACCGACCACTGCCGGTGGTGGTCGGTAAGTTATCCTCCGCCGAGGACGACGCGCGTTACCGATCCACACGTAAAAAATTTTTCGCGAACTTTTCGCGCGGTAAACCTTTGTCTCCGCGTCCTCCGTCCGACGAGCCTACTCTCGCTCGCACCCGCCGACCCGTTCTCGAGCTACACGGCGACAAAGAAATTGCAAAATTTCACTAATTTGACGTCATCGAAAAGGTTACGGCCAACTGGGAATTAAAGGTATATCGCCTTCCCGAATTTTCCGGGAGCCCATCGGGCCTTCGGCCCCGCTCGGCTCGGCTCGACTCGGCTCGAGGTCGAGGTCGTCGGTAACGACGATGGTGGCGGGGAGGCGCGCGATTGGTCTGTCATCGCCATCCTCCCCCCCTACCCTTTAAAATTAATGGAAAATGTAAACCTAAACGTAGAGTCGGATTCGTAACCTCGAAGTTACAAGTCGATTCGCTCAACTATCAAGGGAGAGTAAACGCGGCGACTGTGGCGGCACTCGCCACCGATGCGAAGTCAGCGTCGCAAAGTTGGCGTTAAATTCGAACGTTTGAATCAGTTTTTTTCTTTCGGGCCCTTTTCAGCCCTGAACAGTGGAAGCGCCGAAATTCGGGTTTCATTTATAACGCGGCAGCTTATACCCCCGAGCGTTACCGACCACTGCCGGTGGTGGTCGGTAAGTTATCCTCCGCCGAGGACGACGCGCGTTACCGATGCACACGTAAAAAATTTTTCGCGAACTTTTCGCGCGGTAAACCTTTGTCTCCGCGTCCTCCGTCCGACGAGCCTACTCTCGCCCGCACCCGTCGACCCGTTCTCGAGCTATACGGCGACAAAGAAATCGCAAAATTTCACTAATTTGACGTCATCGAAAAAGTTACGGCCAACTGGGAATTAAAGGTATATCGCCTTCCCGAATTTTCCGGGAGCCCATCGGGCCTTCGGCCCCGCTCGGCTCGGCTCGGCTCGACTCGGCTCGAGGTCGAGGTCGTCGGTAGCGACGATGGTGGCGGGGAGGCGCGCGATTGGTCTGTCATCGCCATCCTCCCCCCTACCCTTTAAAATTAATGGAAAATGTAAACCTAAACGTAGAGTCGGATTCGTAACCTCGAAGTTACAAGTCGATTCGCTCAACTATCAAGGGAGAGTAAACGCGGCGACTGTGGCGGCACTCGCCACCGATGCGAAGTCAGCGTCGCAAAGTTGGCGTTAACTTCGAACGTTTGAATCAGTTATTTTCTTTCGGGCCCTTTTCAGCCCTGAACCGTGGAAGCGCCGAAATTCGGGTTTAATTTATAACGCGGCAGCTTATACCCCCGAGCGTTACCGACCACTGCCGGTGGTGGTCGGTAAGTTATCCTCCGCCGAGGACGACGCGCGTTACCGATGCACACGTAAAAAATTTTTCGCGAACTTTTCGCGCGGTAAACCTTTGTCTCCGCGTCCTCCGTCCGACGAGCCTACTCTCGCCCGCACCCGTCGACCCGTTCTCGAGCTATACGGCGACAAAGAAATTGCAAAATTTCACTAATTTGACGTCATCGAAAAAGTTACGGCCAATTGGGAATTAAAGGTATATCGCCTTCCCGAATTTTCCGGGAGCCCATCGGGCCTTCGGCCCCGCTCGGCTCGGCTCGGCTCGACTCGGCTCGAGGTCGAGGTCGTCGGTAGCGACGATGGTGGCGGGGAGGCGCGCGATTGGTCTGTCATCGCCATCCTCCCCCCCTTCCCTTTAAAATTAATGGAAAATGTAAACCTAAACGTAGAGTCGGATTCGTAACCTCGAAGTTACAAGTCGATTCGCTCAACTATCAAGGGAGAGTAAACGCGGGGACTGTGGCGGCACTCGCCACCGATGCGAAGTCAGCGTCGCGAAGTTGGCGTTAAATTCGAACGTTTGAATCAGTTATTTTCTTTCGGGCCCTTTTCAGCCCTGAACCGTGGAAGCGCCGAAATTCGGGTTTCATTTATAACGCGGCAGCTTATACCCCCGAGCGTTACCGACCACTGCCGGTGGTGGTCGGTAAGTTATCCTCCGCCGAGGACGACGGGCGTTACCGATGCACACGTAAAAAATTTTTCGCGAATTTTTCGCGCGGTAAACCTTTGTCTCCGCGTCCTCCGTCCGACGAGCCTACTCTCGCCCGCACCCGTCGACCCGTTCTCGAGCTATACGGCGACAAAGAAATCGCAAAATTTCACTAATTTGACGTCATCGAAAAAGTTACGGCCAACTGGGAATTAAAGGTATATCGCCTTCCCGAATTTTCCGGGAGCCCATCGGGCCTTCGGCCCCGCTCGGCTCGGCTCGGCTCGACTCGGCTCGAGGTCGAGGTCGTCGGTAGCGACGATGGTGGCGGGGAGGCGCGCGATTGGTCTGTCATCGCCATCCTCCCCCCCTTCCCTTTAAAATTAATGGAAAATGTAAACCTAAACGTAGAGTCGGATTCGTAACCTCGAAGTTACAAGTCGATTCGCTCAACTATCAAGGGAGAGTAAACGCGGGGACTGTGGCGGCACTCGCCACCGATGCGAAGTCAGCGTCGCGAAGTTGGCGTTAAATTCGAACGTTTGAATCAGTTATTTTCTTTCGGGCCCTTTTCAGCCCTGAACCGTGGAAGCGCCGAAATTCGGGTTTCATTTATAACGCGGCAGCTTATACCCCCGAGCGTTACCGACCACTGCCGGTGGTGGTCGGTAAGTTATCCTCCGCCGAGGACGACGGGCGTTACCGATGCACACGTAAAAAATTTTTCGCGAATTTTTCGCGCGGTAAACCTTTGTCTCCGCGTCCTCCGTCCGACGAGCCTACTCTCGCCCGCACCCGTCGACCCGTTCTCGAGTTATACGGCGACAAAGAAATTGCAAAATTTCACTAATTTGACGTCATCGAAAAAGTTACGGCCAATTGGGAATTAAAGGTATATCGCCTTCCAGAATTTTCCGGGAGCCCATCGGGCCTTCGGCCCCGCTCGGCTCGGCTCGGCTCGACTCGGCTCGAGGTCGAGGTCGTCGGTAGCGACGATGGTGGCGGGGAGGCGCGCGATTGGTCTGTCATCGCCATCCTCCCCCCCTTCCCTTTAAAATTAATGGAAAATGTAAACCTAAACGTAGAGTCGGATTCGTAACCTCGAAGTTACAAGTCGATTCGCTCAACTATCAAGGGAGAGTAAACGCGGGGACTGTGGCGGCACTCGCCACCGATGCGAAGTCAGCGTCGCGAAGTTGGCGTTAAATTCGAACGTTTGAATCAGTTATTTTCTTTCGGGCCCTTTTCAGCCCTGAACCGTGGAAGCGCCGAAATTCGGGTTTCATTTATAACGCGGCAGCTTATACCCCCGAGCGTTACCGACCACTGCCGGTGGTGGTCGGTAAGTTATCCTCCGCCGAGGACGACGGGCGTTACCGATGCACACGTAAAAAATTTTTCGCGAATTTTTCGCGCGGTAAACCTTTGTCTCCGCGTCCTCCGTCCGACGAGCCTACTCTCGCCCGCACCCGTCGACCCGTTCTCGAGCTACACGGCGACAAAGAAATTGCAAAATTTCACTAATTTGACGTCATCGAAAAAGTTACGGCCAACTGGGAATTAAAGGTATATCGCCTTCCCGAATTTTCCGGGAGCCCATCGGGCCTTCGGCCCCGCTCGGCTCGGCTCGACTCGGCTCGAGGTCGAGGTCGTCGGTAGCGACGATGGTGGCGGGGAGGCGCGCGATTGGTCTGTCATCGCCATCCTCCCCCCCAACCCTTTAAAATTAATGGAAAATGTAAACCTAAACGTAGAGTCGGATTCGTAACCTCGAAGTTAAAAGTCGATTCGCTCAACTATCAAGGGAGAGTAAACGCGGCGACTGTGGCGGCACTCGCCACCGATGCGAAGTCAGCGTCGCAAAGTTGGCGTTAAATTCGAACGTTTGAATCAGTTATTTTCTTTCGGGCCCTTTTCAGCCCTGAACCGTGGAAGCGCCGAAATTCGGGTTTAATTTATAACGCGGCAGCTTATACCCCCGAGCGTTACCGACCACTGCCGGTTGTGGTCGGTAAGTTATCCTCCGCCGAGGACGACGGGCGTTACCGATGCACACGTAAAAAATTTTTCGCGAATTTTTCGCGCGGTAAACCTTTGTCTCCGCATCCTCCGTCCGACGAGCCTACTCTCGCCCGCACCCGTCGACCCGTTCTCGAGCTATACGGCGACAAAGAAATTGCAAAATTTCACTAATTTGACGTCATCGAAAAAGTTACGGCCAATTGGGAATTAAAGGTGTATCGCCTTCCCGAATTTTCCGGGAGCCCATCGGGCCTTCGGCCCCGCTCGGCTCGGCTCGACTCGGCTCGGGGTCGAGGTCGTCGGTAGCGACGATGGTGGCGGGGAGGCGCGCGATTGGTCTGTCATCGCCATCCTCCCCCCTACCCTTTAAAATTAATGGAAAATGTAAACCTAAACGTAGAGTCGGATTCGTAACCTCGAAGTTACAAGTCGATTCGCTCAACTATCAAGGGAGAGTAAACGCGGCGACTGTGGCGGCACTCGCCACCGATGCGAAGTCAGCGTCGCGAAGTTGGCGTTAAATTCGAACGTTTGAATCAGTTATTTTCTTTCGGGCCCTTTTCAGCCCTGAACCGTGGAAGCGCCGAAATTCGGGTTTCATTTTTAACGCGGCAGCTTATACCCCCGAGTGTTACCGACCACTGCCGGTGGTGGTCGGTAAGTTATCCTCCGCCGAGGTCGACGCGCGTTACCGATGCACACGTAAAAAATTTTTCTAAATCGAAAAAGTTACGGCCAACTGGGAATTAAAGGTATATCGCATTCCCGAATTTTCCGGGAGCCCATCGGGCCTTCGGCCCCGCTCGGCTCGGCTCGGCTCAGCTCGAGGTCGAGGTCGTCGGTAGCGACGATGGTGGCGGGGAGGAGCGCGATTGGTCTGTCATCGCCATCCTCCCCCCCTACCCTTTAAAATTAATGGAAAATGTTAACCAAAACGTAGAGTCGGATTCGTAACTTCGAAGTTACAAGTCGATTCGCTCAACTATCAAGGGAGAGTAAACGCGGCGACTGTGGCGGCACTCGCCACCGATGCGAAGTCAGCGTCGCAAAGTTGGCGTTAAATTCGAACGTTTGAATCAGTTATTTTCTTGCGGGCCCTTTTCAGCCCTGAACCGTGGAAGCGCCGAAATTCGGGTTTAATTTATAACGCGGCAGCTTATACCCCCGAGCGTTACCGACCACTGCCGGTGGTGGTCGGTAAGTTATCCTCCGCCGAGGACGACGCGCGTTACCGATGCACACGTAAAAAATTTTTCGCGAACTTTTCGCGCGGTAAACCTTTGTCTCCGCGTCCTCCGTCCGACGAGCCTACTCTCGCTCGCACCCGCCGACCCGTTCTCGAGCTACACGGCGACAAAGAAATTGCAAAATTTCACTAATTTGACGTCATCGAAAAAGTTACGGCCAACTGGGAATTAAAGGTATATCGCCTTCCCGAATTTTCCGGGAGCCCATCGGGCCTTCGGCCCCGCTCGGCTCGGCTCGACTCGGCTCGAGGTCGAGGTCGTCGGTAGCGACGATGGTGGCGGGGAGGCGCGCGATTGGTCTGTCATCGCCATCCTCCCCCCCCTACCCTTTAAAATTAATGGAAAATGTAAACCTAAACGTAGAGTCGGATTCGTAACCTCGAAGTTACAAGTCGATTCGCTCAACTATCAAGGGAGAGTAAACGCGGCGACTGTGGCGGCACTCGCCACCGATGCGAAGTCAGCGTCGCGAAGTTGGCGTTAAATTCGAACGTTTGAATCAGTTATTTTCTTTCGGGCCCTTTTCAGCCCTGAACCGTGGAAGCGCCGAAATTCGGGTTTCATTTTTAACGCGGCAGCTTATACCCCCGAGTGTTACCGACCACTGCCGGTGGTGGTCGGTAAGTTATCCTCCGCCGAGGTCGACGCGCGTTACCGATGCACACGTAAAAAATTTTTCTAAATCGAAAAAGTTACGGCCAACTGGGAATTAAAGGTATATCGCATTCCCGAATTTTCCGGGAGCCCATCGGGCCTTCGGCCCCGCTCGGCTCGGCTCGGCTCAGCTCGAGGTCGAGGTCGTCGGTAGCGACGATGGTGGCGGGGAGGAGCGCGATTGGTCTGTCATCGCCATCCTCCCCCCCTACCCTTTAAAATTAATGGAAAATGTTAACCAAAACGTAGAGTCGGATTCGTAACCTCGAAGTTACAAGTCGATTCGCTCAACTATCAAGGGAGAGTAAACGCGGCGACTGTGGCGGCACTCGCCACCGATGCGAAGTCAGCGTCGCGAAGTTGGCGTTAAATTCGAACGTTTGAATCAGTTATTTTCTTTCGGGCCCTTTTCAGCCCTGAACCGTGGAAGCGCCGAAATTCGGGTTTCATTTTTAACGCGGCAGCTTATACCCCCGAGTGTTACCGACCACTGCCGGTGGTGGTCGGTAAGTTATCCTCCGCCGAGGTAGACGCGCGTTACCGATGCACACGTAAAAAATTTTTCTAAATCGAAAAAGTTACGGCCAACTGGGAATTAAAGGTATATCGCATTCCCGAATTTTCCGGGAGCCCATCGGGCCGTCGGCCCCGCTCGGCTCGGCTCGGCTCAGCTCGAGGTCGAGGTCGTCGGTAGCGACGATGGTGGCGGGGAGGAGCGCGATTGGTCTGTCATCGCCATCCTCCCCCCCTACCCTTTAAAATTAATGGAAAATGTTAACCAAAACGTAGAGTCGGATTCGTAACCTCGAAGTTACAAGTCGATTCGCTCAACTATCAAGGGAGAGTAAACGCGGCGACTGTGGCGGCACTCGCCACCGATGCGAAGTCAGCGTCGCAAAGTTGGCGTTAAATTCGAACGTTTGAATCAGTTATTTTCTTGCGGGCCCTTTTCAGCCCTGAACCGTGGAAGCGCCGAAATTCGGGTTTAATTTATAACGCGGCAGCTTATACCCCCGAGCGTTACCGACCACTGCCGGTGGTGGTCGGTAAGTTATCCTCCGCCGAGGACGACGCGCGTTACCGATGCACACGTAAAAAATTTTTCGCGAACTTTTCGCGCGGTAAACCTTTGTCTCCGCGTCCTCCGTCCGACGAGCCTACTCTCGCTCGCACCCGCCGACCCGTTCTCGAGCTACACGGCGACAAAGAAATTGCAAAATTTCACTAATTTGACGTCATCGAAAAAGTTACGGCCAACTGGGAATTAAAGGTATATCGCCTTCCCGAATTTTCCGGGAGCCCATCGGGCCTTCGGCCCCGCTCGGCTCGGCTCGACTCGGCTCGAGGTCGAGGTCGTCGGTAGCGACGATGGTGGCGGGGAGGCGCGCGATTGGTCTGTCATCGCCATCCTCCCCCCCTACCCTTTAAAATTAATGGAAAATGTAAACCTAAACGTAGAGTCGGATTCGTAACCTCGAAGTTACAAGTCGATTCGCTCAACTATCAAGGGAGAGTAAACGCGGCGACTGTGGCGGCACTCGCCACCGATGCGAAGTCAGCGTCGCGAAGTTGGCGTTAAATTCGAACGTTTGAATCAGTTATTTTCTTGCGGGCCCTTTTCAGCCCTGAACCGTGGAAGCGCCGAAATTCGGGTTTAATTTATAACGCGGCAGCTTATACCCCCGAGCGTTACCGACCACTGCCGGTGGTGGTCGGTAAGTTATCCTCCGCCGAGGACGACGCGCGTTACCGATGCACACGTAAAAAATTTTTCGCGAACTTTTCGCGCGGTAAACCTTTGTCTCCGCGTCCTCCGTCCGACGAGCCTACTCTCGCTCGCACCCGCCGACCCGTTCTCGAGCTACACGGCGACAAAGAAATTGCAAAATTTCACTAATTTGACGTCATCGAAAAAGTTACGGCCAACTGGGAATTAAAGGTATATCGCCTTCCCGAATTTTCCGGGAGCCCATCGGGCCTTCGGCCCCGCTCGGCTCGGCTCGACTCGGCTCGAGGTCGAGGTCGTCGGTAGCGACGATGGTGGCGGGGAGGCGCGCGATTGGTCTGTCATCGCCATCCTCCCCCCCTACCCTTTAAAATTAATGGAAAATGTAAACCTAAACGTAGAGTCGGATTCGTAACCTCGAAGTTACAAGTCGATTCGCTCAACTATCAAGGGAGAGTAAACGCGGCGACTGTGGCGGCACTCGCCACCGATGCGAAGTCAGCGTCGCGAAGTTGGCGTTAAATTCGAACGTTTGAATCAGTTATTTTCTTTCGGGCCCTTTTCAGCCCTGAACCGTGGAAGCGCCGAAATTCGGGTTTCATTTTTAACGCGGCAGCTTATACCCCCGAGTGTTACCGACCACTGCCGGTGGTGGTCGGTAAGTTATCCTCCGCCGAGGTCGACGCGCGTTACCGATGCACACGTAAAAAATTTTTCTAAATCGAAAAAGTTACGGCCAACTGGGAATTAAAGGTATATCGCATTCCCGAATTTTCCGGGAGCCCATCGGGCCTTCGGCCCCGCTCGGCTCGGCTCGGCTCAGCTCGAGGTCGAGGTCGTCGGTAGCGACGATGGTGGCGGGGAGGAGCGCGATTGGTCTGTCATCGCCATCCTCCCCCCCTACCCTTTAAAATTAATGGAAAATGTTAACCAAAACGTAGAGTCGGATTCGTAACCTCGAAGTTACAAGTCGATTCGCTCAACTATCAAGGGAGAGTAAACGCGGCGACTGTGGCGGCACTCGCCACCGATGCGAAGTCAGCGTCGCAAAGTTGGCGTTAAATTCGAACGTTTGAATCAGTTATTTTCTTGCGGGCCCTTTTCAGCCCTGAACCGTGGAAGCGCCGAAATTCGGGTTTAATTTATAACGCGGCAGCTTATACCCCCGAGCGTTACCGACCACTGCCGGTGGTGGTCGGTAAGTTATCCTCCGCCGAGGACGACGCGCGTTACCGATGCACACGTAAAAAATTTTTCGCGAACTTTTCGCGCGGTAAACCTTTGTCTCCGCGTCCTCCGTCCGACGAGCCTACTCTCGCTCGCACCCGCCGACCCGTTCTCGAGCTACACGGCGACAAAGAAATTGCAAAATTTCACTAATTTGACGTCATCGAAAAAGTTACGGCCAACTGGGAATTAAAGGTATATCGCCTTCCCGAATTTTCCGGGAGCCCATCGGGCCTTCGGCCCCGCTCGGCTCGGCTCGACTCGGCTCGAGGTCGAGGTCGTCGGTAGCGACGATGGTGGCGGGGAGGCGCGCGATTGGTCTGTCATCGCCATCCTCCCCCCCTACCCTTTAAAATTAATGGAAAATGTAAACCTAAACGTAGAGTCGGATTCGTAACCTCGAAGTTACAAGTCGATTCGCTCAACTATCAAGGGAGAGTAAACGCGGCGACTGTGGCGGCACTCGCCACCGATGCGAAGTCAGCGTCGCGAAGTTGGCGTTAAATTCGAACGTTTGAATCAGTTATTTTCTTGCGGGCCCTTTTCAGCCCTGAACCGTGGAAGCGCCGAAATTCGGGTTTAATTTATAACGCGGCAGCTTATACCCCCGAGCGTTACCGACCACTGCCGGTGGTGGTCGGTAAGTTATCCTCCGCCGAGGACGACGCGCGTTACCGATGCACACGTAAAAAATTTTTCGCGAACTTTTCGCGCGGTAAACCTTTGTCTCCGCGTCCTCCGTCCGACGAGCCTACTCTCGCTCGCACCCGCCGACCCGTTCTCGAGCTACACGGCGACAAAGAAATTGCAAAATTTCACTAATTTGACGTCATCGAAAAAGTTACGGCCAACTGGGAATTAAAGGTATATCGCCTTCCCGAATTTTCCGGGAGCCCATCGGGCCTTCGGCCCCGCTCGGCTCGGCTCGACTCGGCTCGAGGTCGAGGTCGTCGGTAGCGACGATGGTGGCGGGGAGGCGCGCGATTGGTCTGTCATCGCCATCCTCCCCCCCTACCCTTTAAAATTAATGGAAAATGTAAACCTAAACGTAGAGTCGGATTCGTAACCTCGAAGTTACAAGTCGATTCGCTCAACTATCAAGGGAGAGTAAACGCGGCGACTGTGGCGGCACTCGCCACCGATGCGAAGTCAGCGTCGCGAAGTTGGCGTTAAATTCGAACGTTTGAATCAGTTATTTTCTTTCGGGCCCTTTTCAGCCCTGAACCGTGGAAGCGCCGAAATTCGGGTTTCATTTTTAACGCGGCAGCTTATACCCCCGAGCGTTACCGACCACTGCCGGTGGTGGTCGGTAAGTTATCCTCCGCCGAGGACGACGCGCGTTACCGATGCACACGTAAAAAATTTTTCGCGAACTTTTCGCGCGGTAAACCTTTGTCTCCGCGTCCTCCGTCCGACGAGCCTACTCTCGCCCGCACCCGTCGACCCGTTCTCGAGCTATACGGCGACAAAGAAATTGCAAAATTTCACTAATTTGACGTCATCGAAAAAGTTACGGCCAACTGGGAATTAAAGGTGTGGGAAATAAATGCGGATAGTTACGTACACAGTATTTATTTACGAATAGTTTACAAAGAACAGCACGATACGTTGATTTTACAAATACACGACTACGACGACTTCTATATACCGCTTGTCGACTCCCAATTCTAACGCTTCCCGCCTAGCTTATAATAACTATCTCGACTGTGTTCGACTCGACTCGACCTTTTCGACTGCCTCTCACGCCCCTCGCTTGCTCTGTTTTAAGCGGTCGGTTCCTTTGTTTAATTGCTCGGGCCAATGTCCGCTTGCCCTAGACACGGATCGTCCTTGCGTTTTTCCCCGCGATCGGCCAAACAC
Organism: Lasioglossum baleicum; assembly: GCF_051020765.1. Classification (NCBI taxonomy): domain Eukaryota; kingdom Metazoa; phylum Arthropoda; class Insecta; order Hymenoptera; family Halictidae; genus Lasioglossum; species Lasioglossum baleicum. The sequence continues at coordinate 169,359 of NC_134933.1, forward strand.
CTTGCTTCGTGTGTGCTGTTTTTATCGCACGCACAGCTGACTCGCGCGACACCCCGCGAAGGTGATGTCCGGGGCAATGCCCGCTACGTACACATGCATCCATCTCACACTCGGCCATCCTGCGTTGATACCCGCCCCGGGTATCGTACCTATTGTCGCCCTGCACATGCTCTCCCGTTCATTCATTCATTCATTCGTCGCTCGCCTCGCATTCATTCGCGTCGCTATCTTCGCTGCTGACTTCTTGGCCATCATGGGTCCATGGTTTCATCTGGTCCGCCGCGGTGGACGTCTTGTGCGGCCCCTCGTGGCTCCCGACTTTCTCGACAACATATCGGTTGTGTCGCAGCGCCTTGACGACCCGGTACGGCCCCAGGAATTTCGCCGCCAGTTTTAGTCCCGGGCCCTGTTGCGTCCGTCTGATGGCCACCAGGCTGTCCTCCCGGTAATCCGTTGCTTCCTTCCGCCTTTTGTCGAACCCCTTTTTATTTTCCGCCTGGATTTTCGCGATTGCCTCCTTCGCCCTGGCTCTCGTCTCATTTCGTTTTCCCTCGAAGCTAGCGGCCCACTCTTCTTCTAGCATCTCTCGTACCTGTGGGTCATCCCTTGCACGCATACGCGTTCCGAAAAACAGTTGGAACGGCGACGTGTTGATGCTACGGTGCGGCGTCGCGTTAAAGTATTTCTGCGCTGCCTCTAAATTCCGATACCATTCCCCCGGGTTTGGTGACGCTAATTTCGTGAGCAGCGGAATGAGTGTTCGATTCACTCGCTCAACCTGCCCATTTCCCCTCGGCACTCCAGTCGTGATAAGCGAGTGTTGTATCCCCTCTCTAACGCAATACTCTCGAAATTCGGCAGATGTGAACGCGGTCCCCCTATCTGAGACAATACGCCGCGGGTTTCCGAACGTGACTGCTTGTTTCTCTAGTCGCTGTAGCACCTCGCGCGTGCTCGTTGATTTCGTCGCGTAGAGCCAAACGAATTTGGTAAAAGCATCGACTACTACCAGAATATGTCGATAACTTTTCTTTGTTGACGGCAGAGGCCCCAAGTGATCGATATGATACGTATCCAACGGTACTTCGCCCTTATAAATTGGAGTTAGAAACCCGTCCTGTTTCCCTAGTTTCCGCTCCGCCAGTATGCATTCGATACAATTCGCAATGACTTTCTCGGTCTTCGCTTTTATACCCGGAAACCAATAGTCCCTTTTAATTAATTTTTCCGTTTTTTCCGTCGCGAAATGTCCCTTCCCGTGCGCTTGCTGCATTATCTGGCTTTGCAACCCTTTCGGCACGACTAGCCGCACGTCGCCGTCGATGACTTTGAATAGCAATCCGCCCCGTACTATGTAGCCGTCCATCTTCCCTGCCTCAGCCTGTTCGCAGACCCGGCGCGTTTCGTCGTCTTTCTGCTGCGCTCGCCTAATCTTATACGCGATTCCGCCATCTTCACTAATTGCTAAACATACCGGCAGTGGATTTCTGCTTAGCGCGTCTACGTGCGTCATTGCCCTGCCCGGCCGGTGCTCCATCGTGTACTTGAAATCCTCTAATAGCAGTGCCCACCTTGCTATGCGCACGCATAAATCTCGTTTTCTCATTGTCAGCGCGAAGGATTTACAGTCTGTCACAATCTTAAATTCGATGCCTATCAGGTATGTCCTAAATTTTTTAAGGCCCTTTACGACCGCGAGCACCTCCAACTCGTAGCTCGAGTATTTTTCCTCCGCCGGTGTTGTCTTCCCGCTCGCGAAATATACCGGGTGCATCTCGCCATCGTCGTCGCAATGCTGCATCAATATCGCGCCGAATCCGTACATTGACGCGTCTGTATGCAATTCGGTGCGTGCTTCCGATCTATACAATTTTAACACCGGCGCATCGCATAATTTCAACTTTAATTCTTCGAACGCCGCTGTCTCCTTGGTCCCAAAATCAAATTTGACGCCATCCCGCAGTAAGTTACTTAGCGGCCTCGCGATAAACGCGTACCCCTTTATGAATTTCCGGAAATAACCGGTTAGGCCCAGAAAACTTTGCACCTGTTTCATCGTTGATGGTTTCGGGAATTTGGCGACAGCGTGCGTTTTTCGCTCGGAGGGTCGAATATCGCCATTCTCGACTATGTGCCCCAAAAATTCCACCCTACTCCGCAATAGCGCGCATTTCTTCCAATTGATCTCAAGGCCGGCTTCCTTTGCCTTTGCGAGTACTCGCGCCAATTTTTGCATGCCGGTCTCGAGGTCTATCGATGGTATGATTAAGTCATCCACGTACGTCAGTACAACTTTCTCGTTAATTAAGTTTCTGAACACGGAATCGATAAATCTCGCGAAAACGGCCGGCGAATTACATAGGCCAAATGGCACTCGCAAAAATTCATATTGGCCGTCCGGTATGACAAACGATGTGAATTTACGACTGTCTTCGCACACCGGTACGTGAAAAAACCCATTCTTTAGATCGAGCGTGGTGAATATTCGCGCGCCCTGTAATGCATCGAGTTGCTCTTCCACTATCGGTAGCGGATATCTATCTTTCACGATTTTCTCGTTGATTTTTCGGTAGTCCACGCACAGTCGTTTTGACCCGTCTTTCTTATTTACTAATACGATCGGACTCGCGTATTCCGACAGTGACGGTTGTATGATGCCTTTCTGCATCCATTCCTCGATTTGTTTGTTTACCACTACTCTTTCCGCCTGTGCCAGGCGTCGCGCTCTTTGGTAAACTGGCTGTTCGTCCTTTACTATTATTCGCATTTTTACGTTCGATTCGCGCGTCTTTTCGGGCACGTAGCTCGCGACCATTTGTTCCACTTTCCCCTTTAACGCGGCGTCGCTCATATGTGACAGATCTATCTCTTCGACGTTCTCTATGCATTCAATACGACATATATCCGGAATGTTCTTACATGCGGTGTGGTCTTCCTCGTCTCCCCCTATTCGCACGACTCCTTTATTTATCGCGACATTTACTTTGCTTAGAAAATCTGCTCCTATAAGTAAATCGTGCTTTAGCAACGCGTTCGATACGACATGTGCCGTGATCGGATACAAGCCCCCGTCGATCGCGATGTCTGCTATAAAACTACCACGCGTCCTAATATTTCCGGATCCGATTCCCCGAAAAGTTATCCCGCCGTTCTGCAGTCCCGGTGCACCGATTCTACTGTAGCATTCGTCTCTCATGAGCGTCAGGTCGCTACCTGTATCGATGAGGGCTGTTACCCTGAAGTCGTTAATTCTCACCGATTTGCAGGTCTTCTGTCCTGAGTTCTGTGCTACCAGGTTCGCGTTCCCGGCTGCCCCTGCACTGCCCTGCTGCGTACATCTCGGCGCGATGTGTCCATGCTCTCCACATCGGTAACATCGCATGCCGCGATCCTTGACTGGACAGCTTCGACTCAGATGCCCCATTTCACCGCAGTTGTAGCAGTTTCCTGCGTCTCTTTTCGGTGCTCTCCAGTCCCCCTGCCGGTGTTCCTCCATCCTCGTCGGCGGGCCTGACCTCCAACGGTCTCCCTCCGTTCTTAGCGGCGGGCTCGATCTCCACCGGTCTCCATCCGTCCTCATCGGCGGAGTCGCCCTCCACCGATCCCCTCGGAAATTGCTTCCCTGGATCGGTTGTGGCAACGCGAGCTTCTCAAACGCTCGCAGCATTGCCTCGGGGTTGCTGAAGCAATACATGGTCGCCTGGTTCCTTAGCGTTTGGTCCGGAATGCCCTCCACGAGGTGGTCGATGAGTTCGTATGGGTCGTCAATCGGTACCCTATTTGCTCTAATCATCTTATCGTGGTAGTAATCCACGAAAGACTCGCCTCTTCTCCACGTCCGCTCCTGCAGCTGCCTAAGTGCCCCGCTTTTGCTCGGCCGAAAGAAAAACATCTTCCTATACTGGACCAGCAATACGTCGAATGGCATCTCCACGAATTCGGGGCGCGACTGTAACCATTCCTGCGCCTTTCCTCGTAGTCTCATTCCCATCAATATTTTCGCCTCGTCGTCCGACAGACCGTATGTATTCTTTAACACCTCCAGTTGTCGCGACCAAATCGGAAAATCTTCGGACTTTCCGTCAAAATATCCCAGTAATTCTGCGATAGATTTCACGCTTACGTGCACTCTTCTTGTTTGTGGCAGCGATCGTTCTTCTACCGGCACGTTTTCTCGTCTCAGGCGCTGCGTCTGTGCACGCTCGCCCTTCAGGTTTTCCAGTTCCTGTGCCAGTCTTCCTACTTCCCGCAATAGATGGTTCAGTCCTCCGGCCAGACTGTTAATCGAGTCGGCGTACCCCGGGCCTCCACCATTTGCTCCAACCTCGTCTTCCTGGTTCTGTGTGTCTACCCCAATCGGATCGCACTCCGGCGGCACCTTCATCCACTGTCCTGATGGGTCGTGTTCGCTTAGGCGCGCTATTAACTCTACTTTTGTGCCCGCCGTCGGTAGGTCGCGACTCTCCAGCAACTCTTTCAGCCTCAAGATTGTGAAGTCCGTTGGCTTGCTTGCCATATCTGCTGTGTACTTTTTCCCGACTTTATTTTACTGAAAATCCGGTTTCAGGTTGGACGAGCCCCCAAATTATGTGGGAAATAAATGCGGATAGTTACGTACACAGTATTTATTTACGAATAGTTTACAAAGAACAGCACGATACGTTGATTTTACAAATACACGACTACGACGACTTCTATATACCGCTTGTCGACTCCCAATTCTAACGCTTCCCGCCTAGCTTATAATAACTATCTCGACTGTGTTCGACTCGACTCGACCTTTTCGACTGCCTCTCACGCCCCTCGCTTGCTCTGTTTTAAGCGGTCGGTTCCTTTGTTTAATTGCTCGGGCCAATGTCCGCTTGCCCTAGACACGGATCGTCCTTGCGTTTTTCCCCGCGATCGGCCAAACACCTTGCTTCGTGTGTGCTGTTTTTATCGCACGCACAGCTGACTCGCGCGACACCCCGCGAAGGTGATGTCCGGGGCAATGCCCGCTACGTACACATGCATCCATCTCACAAAGGTATATCGCCTTCCCGAATTTTCCGGGAGCCCATCGGGCTTAGGCCCCGCTCGGCTCGGCTCGACTCGGCTCGAGGTCGAGGTCGTCGGTAGCGACGATGGTGGCGGGGAGGCGCGCGATTGGTCTGTCATCGCCATCCTCCCCCCCTACCCTTTAAAATTAATGGAAAATGTAAACCTAAACGTAGAGTCGGATTCGTAACCTCGAAGTTACAAGTCGATTCGCTCAACTATCAAGGGAGAGTAAACGCGGCGACTGTGGCGGCACTCGCCACCGATGCGAAGTCAGCGTCGCGAAGTTGGCGTTAAATTCGAACGTTTGAATCAGTTATTTTCTTTCGGGCCCTTTTCAGCCCTGAACCGTGGAAGCACCGAAATTCGGGTTTAATTTATAACGCGGCAGCTTATACCCCCGAGCGTTACCGACCACTGCCGGTGGTGGTCGGTAAGTTATCCTCCGCCGAGGACGACGCGCGTTACCGATGCACACGTAAAAAATTTTTCGCGAACTTTTCGCGCGGTAAACCTTTGTCTCCGCGTCCTCCGCCCGACGAGCCTACTCTCGCTCGCACCCGCCGACCCGTTCTCGAGCTATACGGCGACAAAGAAATTGCAAAATTTCACTAATTTGACGTCATCGAAAAAGTTACGGCCAACTGGGAATTAAAGGTATATCGCCTTCCCGAATTTTCCGGGAGCCCATCGGGCCTTCGGCCCCGCTCGGCTCGGCTCGACTCGGCTCGAGGTCGAGGTCGTCGGTAACGACGATGGTGGCGGGGAGGCGCGCGATTGGTCTGTCATCGCCATCCTCCCCCCCTACCCTTTAAAATTAATGGAAAATGTAAACCTAAACGTAGAGTCGGATTCGTAACCTCGAAGTTACAAGTCGATTCGCTCAACTATCAAGGGAGAGTAAACGCGGCGACTGTGGCGGCACTCGCCACCGATGCGAAGTCAGCGTCGCGAAGTTGGCGTTAAATTCGAACGTTTGAATCAGTTATTTTCTTTCGGGCCCTTTTCAGCCCTGAACCGTGGAAGCGCCGAAATTCGGGTTTCATTTATAACGCGGCAGCTTATACCCCCGAGCGTTACCGACGACTGCCGGTGGTGGTCGGTAAGTTATCCTCCGCCGAGGACGACGCGCGTTACCGATGCACACGTAAAAAATTTTTCGCGAACTTTTCGCGCGGTAAACCTTTGTCTCCGCGTCCTCCGTCCGACGAGCCTACTCTCGCCCGCACCCGTCGACCCGTTCTCGAGCTATACGGCGACAATGAAATTGCAAAATTTCACTAATTTGACGTCATCGAAAAAGTTACGGCCAACTGGGAATTAAAGGTATATCGCCTTCCCGAATTTTCCGGGAGCCCATCGGGCCTTCCGCCCCGCTCGGCTCGACTCGACTCGGCTCGAGGTCGAGGTCGTCGGTAACGACGATGGTGGCGGGGAGGCGCGCGATTGGTCTGTCATCGCCATCCTCCCCCCCTACCCTTTAAAATTAATGGAAAATGTAAACCTAAACGTAGAGTCGGATTCGTAACCTCGAAGTTACAAGTCGATTCGCTCAACTATCAAGGGAGAGTAAACGCGGCGACTGTGGCGGCACTCGCCACCGATGCGAAGTCAGCGTCGCGAAGTTGGCGTTAAATTCGAACGTTTGAATCAGTTATTTTCTTTCGGGCCCTTTTCAGCCCTGAACCGTGGAAGCGCCGAAATTCGGGTTTCATTTATAACGCGGCAGCTTATACCCCCGAGCGTTACCGACGACTGCCGGTGGTGGTCGGTAAGTTATCCTCCGCCGAGGACGACGCGCGTTACCGATGCACACGTAAAAAATTTTTCGCGAACTTTTCGCGCGGTAAACCTTTGTCTCCGCGTCCTCCGTCCGACGAGCCTACTCTCGCCCGCACCCGTCGACCCGTTCTCGAGCTATACGGCGACAATGAAATTGCAAAATTTCACTAATTTGACGTCATCGAAAAAGTTACGGCCAACTGGGAATTAAAGGTATATCGCCTTCCCGAATTTTCCGGGAGCCCATCGGGCTTAGGCCCCGCTCGGCTCGGCTCGACTCGGCTCGAGGTCGAGGTCGTCGGTAGCGACGATGGTGGCGGGGAGGTGCGCGATTGGTCTGTCATCGCCATCCTCCCCCCCTACCCTTTAAAATTAATGGAAAATGTAAACCTAAACGTAGAGTCGGATTCGTAACCTCGAAGTTACAAGTCGATTCGCTCAACTATCAAGGGAGAGTAAACGCGGCGACTGTGGCGGCACTCGCCACCGATGCGAAGTCAGCGTCGCGAGGTTGGCGTTAAATTCGAACGTTTGAATCAGTTATTTTCTTTCGGGCCCTTTTCAGCCCTGAACCGTGGAAGCGCCGAAATTCGGGTTTAATTTATAACGCGGCAGCTTATACCCCCGAGCGTTACCGACCACTGCCGGTGGTGGTCGGTAAGTTATCCTCCGCCGAGGACGACGCGCGTTACCGATGCACACGTAAAAAATTTTTCGCGAACTTTTCGCGCGGTAAACCTTTGTCTCCGCGTCCTCCGTCCGACGAGCCTACTCTCGCCCGCACCCGTCGACCCGTTCTCGAGCTATACGGCGACAAAGAAATTGCAAAATTTCACTAATTTGACGTCATCGAAAAAGTTACGGCCAACTGGGAATTAAAGGTATATCGCCTTCCCGAATTTTCCGGGAGCCCATTGGGCCTTCGGCCCCGCTCGGCTCGGCTCGACTCGGCTCGAGGTCGAGGTCGTCGGTAACGACGGTGGTGGCGGGGAGGCGCGCGATTGGTCTGTCATCGGCATCCTCCCCCCGTACCCTTTAAAATTAATGGAAAATGTAAACCTAAACGTAGAGTCGGATTCGTAATCTCGAAGTTACAAGTCGATTCGCTCAACTATCAAGGGAGAGTAAACGCGGCGACTGTGGCGGCACTCGCCACCGATGCGAAGTCAGCGTCGCGAAGTTGGCGTTAAATTCGAACGTTTGAATCAGTTATTTTCTTTCGGGCCCTTTTCAGCCCTGAACCGTGGAAGCGCCGAAATTCGGGTTTAATTTATAACGCGGCAGCTTATACCCCCGAGCGTTACCGACCACTGCCGGTGGTGGTCGGTAAGTTATCCTCCGCCGAGGACGACGCGCGTTACTGATGCACACGTAAAAAATTTTTCGCGAACTTTTCGCGCGGTAAACCTTTGTCTCCGCGTCCTCCGTCCGACGAGCCTACTCTCGCCCGCACCCGTCGACCCGTTCTCGAGCTATACGGCGACAAAGAAATTGCAAAATTTCACTAATTTGACGTCATCGAAAAAGTTACGGCCAACTGGGAATTAAAGGTATATCGCCTTCCCGAATTTTCCGGGAGCCCATCGGGCTTAGGCCCCGCTCGGCTCGGCTCGACTCGGCTCGAGGTCGAGGTCGTCGGTAGCGACGATGGTGGCGGGGAGGCGCGCGATTGGTCTGTCATCGCCATCCTCCCCCCCTACCCTTTAAAATTAATGGAAAATGTAAACCTAAACGTAGAGTCGGATTCGTAACCTCGAAGTTACAAGTCGATTCGCTCAACTATCAAGGGAGAGTAAACGCGGCGACTGTGGCGGCACTCGCCACCGATGCGAAGTCAGCGTCGCGAAGTTGGCGTTAAATTCGAACGTTTGAATCAGTTATTTTCTTTCGGGCCCTTTTCAGCCCTGAACCGTGGAAGCGCCGAAATTCGGGTTTCATTTATAACGCGGCAGCTTATACCCCCGAGCGTTACCGACGACTGCCGGTGGTGGTCGGTAAGTTATCCTCCGCCGAGGACGACGCGCGTTACTGATGCACACGTAAAAAATTTTTCGCGAACTTTTCGCGCGGTAAACCTTTGTCTCCGCGTCCTCCGTCCGACGAGCCTACTCTCGCCCGCACCCGTCGACCCGTTCTCGAGCTATACGGCGACAAAGAAATTGCAAAATTTCACTAATTTGACGTCATCGAAAAAGTTACGGCCAACTGGGAATTAAAGGTATATCGCCTTCCCGAATTTTCCGGGAGCCCATCGGGCTTAGGCCCCGCTCGGCTCGGCTCGACTCGGCTCGAGGTCGAGGTCGTCGGTAGCGACGATGGTGGCGGGGAGGCGCGCGATTGGTCTGTCATCGCCATCCTCCCCCCTACCCTTTAAAATTAATGGAAAATGTAAACCTAAACGTAGAGTCGGATTCGTAACCTCGAAGTTACAAGTCGATTCGCTCAACTATCAAGGGAGAGTAAATGCGGCGACTGTGGCGGCACTCGCCACCGATGCGAAGTCAGCGTCGCGAAGTTGGCGTTAAATTCGAACGTTTGAATCAGTTATTTTCTTTCGGGCCCTTTTCAGCCCTGAACCGTGGAAGCGCCGAAATTCGGGTTTCATTTATAACGCGGCAGCTTATACCACCGACGAGATACTGTTAAAGACTGCCAGCCTTATGGGAGTTGGCGGGACTCGAATTTTTCGGTATGTCTTACGCCCTCTAGGATATATTTTAGCTCCATCCAGAGAAACAGAAGGCCAACGACGGCATTTTGTCGGTAAAGAAGACCACTGAGGAGATTCTCGTCGCGATGCATCGGTGTGAATGCGAATTATTACGAAACCATATCGATTATTATTAAATGTTACATTCTCCGCCATATTTCAGACGATGTTTTGGCACTATTTTAGCACTATTTAGAATTTTTAGCGATGTGGTATATCAGATCACTGTAACTTTCACGTTATCCCCGCGCCCACTCGCGCCCACTTACTGGTCCCGCGGAATAACACAGGGGCTGGCAGTCTTTAATAGTATCTCGTCGGTGCTTATACCCCCGAGCGTTACCGACCACTGCCGGTGGTGGTCGGTAAGTTATCCTCCGCCGAGGACGACGGGCTTTACCGATGCACACGTAAAAAATTTTTCGCGAATTTTTCGCGCGGTAAACCTTTGTCTGCGCGTCCTCCGTCCGACGAGCCTACTCTCGCCCGCACCCGTCGACCCGTTCTCGAGCTATACGGCGACAAAGAAATCGCAAAATTTCACTAATTTGACGTCATCGAAAAAGTTACGGCCAACTGGGAATTAAAGGTATATCGCCTTCCCGAATTTTCCGGGAGCCCATCGGGCCTTCGGCCCCGCTCGGCTCGGCTCGACTCGGCTCGAGGTCGAGGTCGTCGGTAACGACGATGGTGGCGGGGAGGCGCGCGATTGGTCTGTCATCGCCATCCTCCCCCCGTACCCTTTAAAATTAATGGAAAATGTAAACCTAAACGTAGAGTCGGATTCGTAACCTCGAAGTTACAAGTCGATTCGCTCAACTATCAAGGGAGAGTAAACGCGGCGACTGTGGCGGCACTCGCCACCGATGCGAAGTCAGCGTTGCAAAGTTGGCGTTAAATTCGAACGTTTGAATCAGTTATTTTCTTTCGGGCCCTTTTCAGCCCTGAACCGTGGAAGCGCCGAAATTCGAGTTTCATTTATAACGCGGCAGCTTATACCCCCGAGCGTTACCGACCACTGCCGGTGGTGGTCGGTAAGTTATCCTCCGCCGAGGACGACGCGCGTTACCGATGCACACGTAAAAAATTTTTCGCGAACTTTTCGCGCGGTAAACCTTTGTCTCCGCGTCCTCCGTCCGACGAGCCTACTCTCGCCCGCACCCGTCGACCCGTTCTCGAGCTATACGGCGACAAAGAAATTGCAAAATTTCACTAATTTGACGTCATCGAAAAAGTTACGGCCAACTGGGAATTAAAGGTATATCGCCTTCCCGAATTTTCCGGGAGCCCATCGGGCCTTCGGCCCCGCTCGCCTAGGCTCGAGGTCGAGGTCGTCGGTAACGACGATGGTGGCGGGGAGGCGAGCGATTGGTCTGTCATCGCCATCCTCCCCCCCTACCCTTTAAAATTAATGGAAAATGTAAACCTAAACGTAGAGTCGGATTCGTAACCTCGAAGTTACAAGTCGATTCGCTCAACTATCAAGGGAGAGTAAACGCGGCGACTGTGGCGGCACTCGCCACCGATGCGAAGTCAGCGTCGCAAAGTTGGCGTTAAATTCGAACGTTTGAATCAGTTATTTTCTTTCGGGCCCTTTTCAGCCCTGAACCGTGGAAGCGCCGAAATTCGGGTTTAATTTATAACGCGGCCGCTTATACCCCCGAGCGTTACCGACCACTGCCGGTGGTGGTCGGTAAGTTATCCTCCGCCGAGGACGACGCGCGTTACCGATGCACACGTAAAAAATTTTTCGCGAACTTTTCGCGCGGTAAACCTTTGTCTCCGCGTCCTCCGTCCGACGAGCCTACTCTCGCCCGCACCCGTCGACCCGTTCTCGAGCTATACGGCGACAAAGAAATTGCAAAATTTCACTAATTTGACGTCATCGAAAAAGTTACGGCCAACTGGGAATTAAAGGTATATCGCCTTCCCGAATTTTCCGGGAGCCCATCGGGCTTAGGCCCCGCTCGGCTCGGCTCGACTCGGCTCGAGGTCGAGGTCGTCGGTAGCGACGATGGTGGCGGGGAGGCGCGCGATTGGTCTGTCATCGCCATCCTCCCCCCTACCCTTTAAAATTAATGGAAAATGTAAACCTAAACGTAGAGTCGGATTCGTAACCTCGAAGTTACAAGTCGATTCGCTCAACTATCAAGGGAGAGTAAACGCGGCGACTGTGGCGGCACTCGCCACCGATGCGAAGTCAGCGTCGCAAAGTTGGCGTTAAATTCGAACGTTTGAATCAGTTATTTTCTTTCGGGCCCTTTTCAGCCCTGAACCGTGGAAGCGCCGAAATTCGGGTTTCATTTATAACGCGGCAGCTTATACCCCCGAGCGTTACCGACCACTGCCGGTGGTGGTCGGTAAGTTATCCTCCGCCGAGGACGACGGGCGTTACCGATGCACACGTAAAAAATTTTTCGCGAATTTTTCGCGCGGTAAACCTTTGTCTCCGCGTCCTCCGTCCGACGAGCCTACTCTCACCCGCACCCGTCGGCCCGTTCTCGAGCTATACGGCGACAAAGAAATCGCAAAATTTCACAAATTTGACGTCATCGAAAAAGTTACGGCCAACTGGGAATTAAAGGTATATCGCCTTCCCGAATTTTCCGGGAGCCCATCGGGCCTTCGGCCCCGCTCGGCTCGGCTCGACTCGGCTCGAGGTCGAGGTCGTCGGTAACGACGATGGTGGCGGAGAGGCGCGCGATTGGTCTGTCATCGCCATCCTCCCCCCGTACCCTTTAAAATTAATGGAAAATGTAAACCTAAACGTAGAGTCGGATTCGTAACCTCGAAGTTACAAGTCGATTCGCTCAACTATCAAGGGAGAGTAAACGCGGCGACTGTGGCGGCACTCGCCACCGATGCGAAGTCAGTGTTGCAAAGTTGGCGTTAAATTCGAACGTTTGAATCAGTTATTTTCTTTCGGGCCCTTTTCAGCCCTGAACCGTGGAAGCGCCGAAATTCGAGTTTCATTTATAACGCGGCAGCTTATACCCCCGAGCGTTACCGACCACTGCCGGTGGTGGTCGGTAAGTTATCCTCCGCCGAGGACGACGCGCGTTACCGATGCACACGTAAAAAATTTTTCGCGAACTTTTCGCGCGGTAAACCTTTGTCTCCGCGTCCTCCGTCCGACGAGCCTACTCTCGCCCGCACCCGTCGACCCGTTCTCGAGCTATACGGCGACAATGAAATTGCAAAATTTCACTAATTTGACGTCATCGAAAAAGTTACGGCCAACTGGGAATTAAAGGTATATCGCCTTCCCGAATTTTCCGGGAGCCCATCGGGCTTAGGCCCCGCTCGGCTCGGCTCGACTCGGCTCGAGGTCGAGGTCGTCGGTAGCGACGATGGTGGCGGGGAGGTGCGCGATTGGTCTGTCATCGCCATCCTCCCCCCCTACCCTTTAAAATTAATGGAAAATGTAAACCTAAACGTAGAGTCGGATTCGTAACCTCGAAGTTACAAGTCGATTCGCTCAACTATCAAGGGAGAGTAAACGCGGCGACTGTGGCGGCACTCGCCACCGATGCGAAGTCAGCGTCGCGAGGTTGGCGTTAAATTCGAACGTTTGAATCAGTTATTTTCTTTCGGGCCCTTTTCAGCCCTGAACCGTGGAAGCGCCGAAATTCGGGTTTAATTTATAACGCGGCAGCTTATACCCCCGAGCGTTACCGACCACTGCCGGTGGTGGTCGGTAAGTTATCCTCCGCCGAGGACGACGCGCGTTACCGATGCACACGTAAAAAATTTTTCGCGAACTTTTCGCGCGGTAAACCTTTGTCTCCGCGTCCTCCGTCCGACGAGCCTACTCTCGCCCGCACCCGTCGACCCGTTCTCGAGCTATACGGCGACAAAGAAATTGCAAAATTTCACTAATTTGACGTCATCGAAAAAGTTACGGCCAACTGGGAATTAAAGGTATATCGCCTTCCCGAATTTTCCGGGAGCCCATTGGGCCTTCGGCCCCGCTCGGCTCGGCTCGACTCGGCTCGAGGTCGAGGTCGTCGGTAACGACGATGGTGGCGGGGAGGCGCGCGATTGGTCTGTCATCGGCATCCTCCCCCCGTACCCTTTAAAATTAATGGAAAATGTAAACCTAAACGTAGAGTCGGATTCGTAATCTCGAAGTTACAAGTCGATTCGCTCAACTATCAAGGGAGAGTAAACGCGGCGATTGTGGCGGCACTCGCCACCGATGCGAAGTCAGCGTCGCGAAGTTGGCGTTAAATTCGAACGTTTGAATCAGTTATTTTCTTTCGGGCCCTTTTCAGCCCTGAACCGTGGAAGCGCCGAAATTCGGGTTTAATTTATAACGCGGCAGCTTATACCCCCGAGCGTTACCGACCACTGCCGGTGGTGGTCGATAAGTTATCCTCCGCCGAGGACGACGCGCGTTACTGATGCACACGTAAAAAATTTTTCGCGAACTTTTCGCGCGGTAAACCTTTGTCTCCGCGTCCTCCGTCCGACGAGCCTACTCTCGCCCGCACCCGTCGACCCGTTCTCGAGCTATACGGCGACAAAGAAATTGCAAAATTTCACTAATTTGACGTCATCGAAAAAGTTACGGCCAACTGGGAATTAAAGGTATATCGCCTTCCCGAATTTTCCGGGAGCCCATCGGGCTTAGGCCCCGCTCGGCTCGGCTCGACTCGGCTCGAGGTCGAGGTCGTCGGTAGCGACGATGGTGGCGGGGAGGCGCGCGATTGGTCTGTCATCGCCATCCTCCCCCCCTACCCTTTAAAATTAATGGAAAATGTAAACCTAAACGTAGAGTGGGATTCGTAACCTCGAAGTTACAAGTCGATTCGCTCAACTATCAAGGGAGAGTAAACGCGGCGACTGTGGCGGCACTCGCCACCGATGCGAAGTCAGCGTCGCGAAGTTGGCGTTAAATTCGAACGTTTGAATCAGTTATTTTCTTTCGGGCCCTTTTCAGCCCTGAACCGTGGAAGCGCCGAAATTCGGGTTTCATTTATAACGCGGCAGCTTATACCCCCGAGCGTTACCGACGACTGCCGGTGGTGGTCGGTAAGTTATCCTCCGCCGAGGACGACGCGCGTTACCGATGCACACGTAAAAAATTTTTCGCGAACTTTTCGCGCGGTAAACCTTTGTCTCCGCGTCCTCCGTCCGACGAGCCTACTCTCGCCCGCACCCGTCGACCCGTTCTCGAGCTATACGGCGACAATGAAATTGCAAAATTTCACTAATTTGACGTCATCGAAAAAGTTACGGCCAACTGGGAATTAAAGGTATATCGCCTTCCCGAATTTTCCGGGAGCCCATCGGGCTTAGGCCCCGCTCGGCTCGGCTCGACTCGGCTCGAGGTCGAGGTCGTCGGTAGCGACGATGGTGGCGGGGAGGTGCGCGATTGGTCTGTCATCGCCATCCTCCCCCCCTACCCTTTAAAATTAATGGAAAATGTAAACCTAAACGTAGAGTCGGATTCGTAACCTCGAAGTTACAAGTCGATTCGCTCAACTATCAAGGGAGAGTAAACGCGGCGACTGTGGCGGCACTCGCCACCGATGCGAAGTCAGCGTCGCGAGGTTGGCGTTAAATTCGAACGTTTGAATCAGTTATTTTCTTTCGGGCCCTTTTCAGCCCTGAACCGTGGAAGCGCCGAAATTCGGGTTTAATTTATAACGCGGCAGCTTATACCCCCGAGCGTTACCGACCACTGCCGGTGGTGGTCGGTAAGTTATCCTCCGCCGAGGACGACGCGCGTTACCGATGCACACGTAAAAAATTTTTCGCGAACTTTTCGCGCGGTAAACCTTTGTCTCCGCGTCCTCCGTCCGACGAGCCTACTCTCGCCCGCACCCGTCGACCCGTTCTCGAGCTATACGGCGACAAAGAAATTGCAAAATTTCACTAATTTGACGTCATCGAAAAAGTTACGGCCAACTGGGAATTAAAGGTATATCGCCTTCCCGAATTTTCCGGGAGCCCATTGGGCCTTCGGCCCCGCTCGGCTCGGCTCGACTCGGCTCGAGGTCGAGGTCGTCGGTAACGACGATGGTGGCGGGGAGGCGCGCGATTGGTCTGTCATCGGCATCCTCCCCCCGTACCCTTTAAAATTAATGGAAAATGTAAACCTAAACGTAGAGTCGGATTCGTAATCTCGAAGTTACAAGTCGATTCGCTCAACTATCAAGGGAGAGTAAACGCGGCGACTGTGGCGGCACTCGCCACCGATGCGAAGTCAGCGTCGCGAAGTTGGCGTTAAATTCGAACGTTTGAATCAGTTATTTTCTTTCGGGCCCTTTTCAGCCCTGAACCGTGGAAGCGCCGAAATTCGGGTTTAATTTATAACGCGGCAGCTTATACCCCCGAGCGTTACCGACCACTGCCGGTGGTGGTCGGTAAGTTATCCTCCGCCGAGGACGACGCGCGTTACTGATGCACACGTAAAAAATTTTTCGCGAACTTTTCGCGCGGTAAACCTTTGTCTCCGCGTCCTCCGTCCGACGAGCCTACTCTCGCCCGCACCCGTCGACCCGTTCTCGAGCTATACGGCGACAAAGAAATTGCAAAATTTCACTAATTTGACGTCATCGAAAAAGTTACGGCCAACTGGGAATTAAAGGTATATCGCCTTCCCGAATTTTCCGGGAGCCCATCGGGCTTAGGCCCCGCTCGGCTCGGCTCGACTCGGCTCGAGGTCGAGGTCGTCGGTAGCGACGATGGTGGCGGGGAGGCGCGCGATTGGTCTGTCATCGCCATCCTCCCCCCCTACCCTTTAAAATTAATGGAAAATGTAAACCTAAACGTAGAGTCGGATTCGTAACCTCGAAGTTACAAGTCGATTCGCTCAACTATCAAGGGAGAGTAAACGCGGCGACTGTGGCGGCACTCGCCACCGATGCGAAGTCAGCGTCGCGAAGTTGGCGTTAAATTCGAACGTTTGAATCAGTTATTTTCTTTCGGGCCCTTTTCAGCCCTGAACCGTGGAAGCGCCGAAATTCGGGTTTCATTTATAACGCGGCAGCTTATACCACCGACGAGATACTGTTAAAGACTGCCAGCCTTATGGGAGTTGGCGGGACTCGAATTTTTCGGTATGTCTTACGCCCTCTAGGATATATTTTAGCTCCATCCAGAGAAACAGAAGGCCAACGACGGCATTTTGTCGGTAAAGAAGACCACTGAGGAGATTCTCGTCGCGATGCATCGGTGTGAATGCGAATTATTACGAAACCATATCGATTATTATTAAATGTTACATTCTCCGCCATATTTCAGACGATGTTTTGGCACTATTTTAGCACTATTTAGAATTTTTAGCGATGTGGTATATCAGATCACTGTAACTTTCACGTTATCCCCGCGCCCACTCGCGCCCACTTACTGGTCCCGCGGAATAACACAGGGGCTGGCAGTCTTTAATAGTATCTCGTCGGTGCTTATACCCCCGAGCGTTACCGACCACTGCCGGTGGTGGTCGGTAAGTTATCTTCCGCCGAGGACGACGGGCTTTACCGATGCACACGTAAAAAATTTTTCGCGAATTTTTCGCGCGGTAAACCTTTGTCTGCGCGTCCTCCGTCCGACGAGCCTACTCTCGCCCGCACCCGTCGACCCGTTCTCGAGCTATACGGCGACAAAGAAATCGCAAAATTTCACTAATTTGACGTCATCGAAAAAGTTACGGCCAACTGGGAATTAAAGGTATATCGCCTTCCCGAATTTTCCGGGAGCCCATCGGGCCTTCGGCCCCGCTCGGCTCGGCTCGACTCGGCTCGAGGTCGAGTTCGTCGGTAACGACGATGGTGGCGGGGAGGCGCGCGATTGGTCTGTCATCGCCATCCTCCCCCCGTACCCTTTAAAATTAATGGAAAATGTAAACCTAAACGTAGAGTCGGATTCGTAACCTCGAAGTTACAAGTCGATTCGCTCAACTATCAAGGGAGAGTAAACGCGGCGACTGTGGCGGCACTCGCCACCGATGCGAAGTCAGCGTTGCAAAGTTGGCGTTAAATTCGAACGTTTGAATCAGTTATTTTCTTTCGGGCCCTTTTCAGCCCTGAACCGTGGAAGCGCCGAAATTCGAGTTTCATTTATAACGCGGCAGCTTATACCCCCGAGCGTTACCGACCACTGCCGGTGGTGGTCGGTAAGTTATCCTCCGCCGAGGACGACGCGCGTTACCGATGCACACGTAAAAAATTTTTCGCGAACTTTTCGCGCGGTAAACCTTTGTCTCCGCGTCCTCCGTCCGACGAGCCTACTCTCGCCCGCACCCGTCGACCCGTTCTCGAGCTATACGGCGACAAAGAAATTGCAAAATTTCACTAATTTGACGTCATCGAAAAAGTTACGGCCAACTGGGAATTAAAGGTATATCGCCTTCCCGAATTTTCCGGGAGCCCATCGGGCCTTCGGCCCCGCTCGGCTCGGCTCGACTCGGCTCGAGGTCGAGGTCGTCGGTAACCACGATGGTGGCGGGGAGGCGCGCGATTGGTCTGTCATCGCCATCCTCCCCCCGTACCCTTTAAAATTAATGGAAAATGTAAACCTAAACGTAGAGTCGGATTCGTAACCTCGAAGTTACAAGTCGATTCGCTCAACTATCAAGGGAGAGTAAACGCGGCGACTGTGGCGGCACTCGC
Source organism: Lasioglossum baleicum (assembly GCF_051020765.1). Lineage (NCBI taxonomy): Eukaryota > Metazoa > Arthropoda > Insecta > Hymenoptera > Halictidae > Lasioglossum > Lasioglossum baleicum. Next base: position 187,506 of record NC_134933.1, read on the forward strand.
CACCGATGCGAAGTCAGCGTTGCAAAGTTGGCGTTAAATTCGAACGTTTGAATCAGTTATTTTCTTTCGGGCCCTTTCCAGCCCTGAACCGTGGAAGCGCCGAAATTCGAGTTTCATTTATAACGCGGCAGCTTATACCCCCGAGCGTTACCGACCACTGCCGGTGGTGGTCGGTAAGTTATCCTCCGCCGAGGACGACGCGCGTTACCGATGCACACGTAAAAAATTTTTCGCGAACTTTTCGCGCGGTAAACCTTTGTCTCCGCGTCCTCCGTCCGACGAGCCTACTCTCGCCCGCACCCGTCGACCCGTTCTCGAGCTACACGGCGACAAAGAAATTGCAAAATTTCACTAATTTGACGTCATCGAAAAAGTTACGGCCAACTGGGAATTAAAGGTATATCGCCTTCCCGAATTTTACGGGAGCCCATCGGGCCTTCGGCCCCGCTCGGCTAGGCTCGACTCGGCTCGAGGTCGAGGTCGTCGGTAACGACGATGGTGGCGGGGAGGCGAGCGATTGGTCTGTCATCGCCATCCTCCCCCCCTACCCTTTAAAATTAATGGAAAATGTAAACCTAAACGTAGAGTCGGATTCGTAACCTCGAAGTTACAAGTCGATTCGCTCAACTATCAAGGGAGAGTAAACGCGGCGACTGTGGCGGCACTCGCCACCGATGCGAAGTCAGCGTCGCAAAGTTGGCGTTAAATTCGAACGTTTGAATCAGTTATTTTCTTTCGGGCCCTTTTCAGCCCTGAACCGTGGAAGCGCCGAAATTCGGGTTTAATTTATAACGCGGCAGCTTATACCCCCGAGCGTTACCGACCACTGCCGGTGGTGGTCGGTAAGTTATCCTCCGCCGAGGACGACGCGCGTTACCGATGCACACGTAAAAAATTTTTCGCGAACTTTTCGCGCGGTAAACATTTGTCTCCGCGTCCTCCGTCCGACGAGCCTACTCTCGCCCGCACCCGTCGACCCGTTCTCGAGCTATACGGCGACAAAGAAATTGCAAAATTTCACTAATTTGACGTCATCGAAAAAGTTACGGCCAACTGGGAATTAAAGGTATATCGCCTTCCCGAATTTTCCGGGAGCCCATCGGGCTTAGGCCCCGCTCGGCTCGGCTCGACTCGGCTCGAGGTCGAGGTCGTCGGTAGCGACGATGGTGGCGGGGAGGCGCGCGATTGGTCTGTCATCGCCATCCTCCCCCCTACCCTTTAAAATTAATGGAAAATGTAAACCTAAACGTAGAGTCGGATTCGTAACCTCGAAGTTACAAGTCGATTCGCTCAACTATCAAGGGAGTGTAAACGCGGCGACTGTGGCGGCACTCGCCACCGATGCGAAGTCAGCGTTGCAAAGTTGGCGTTAAATTCGAACGTTTGAATCAGTTATTTTCTTTCGGGGCCTTTTCAGCCCTGAACCGTGGAAGCACCGAAATTCGAGTTTCATTTATAACGCGGCAGCTTATACCCCCGAGCGTTACCGACCACTGCCGGTGGTGGTCGGTAAGTTATCCTCCGCCGAGGACGACGCGCGTTACCGATGCACACGTAAAAAATTTTTCGCGAACTTTTCGCGCGGTAAACCTTTGTCTCCGCGTCCTCCGTCCGACGAGCCTACTCTCGCCCGCACCCGTCGACCCGTTCTCGAGCTATACGGCGACAATGAAATTGCAAAATTTCACTAATTTGACGTCATCGAAAAAGTTACGGCCAACTGGGAATTAAAGGTATATCGCCTTCCCGAATTTTCCGGGAGCCCATCGGGCTTAGGCCCCGCTCGGCTCGGCTCGACTCGGCTCGAGGTCGAGGTCGTCGGTAGCGACGATGGTGGCGGGGAGGTGCGCGATTGGTCTGTCATCGCCATCCTCCCCCCCTACCCTTTAAAATTAATGGAAAATGTAAACCTAAACGTAGAGTCGGATTCGTAACCTCGAAGTTACAAGTCGATTCGCTCAACTATCAAGGGAGAGTAAACGCGGCGACTGTGGCGGCACTCGCCACCGATGCGAAGTCAGCGTCGCGAGGTTGGCGTTAAATTCGAACGTTTGAATCAGTTATTTTCTTTCGGGCCCTTTTCAGCCCTGAACCGTGGAAGCGCCGAAATTCGGGTTTAATTTATAACGCGGCAGCTTATACCCCCGAGCGTTACCGACCACTGCCGGTGGTGGTCGGTAAGTTATCCTCCGCCGAGGACGACGCGCGTTACCGATGCACACGTAAAAAATTTTTCGCGAACTTTTCGCGCGGTAAACCTTTGTCTCCGCGTCCTCCGTCCGACGAGCCTACTCTCGCCCGCACCCGTCGACCCGTTCTCGAGCTATACGGCGACAAAGAAATTGCAAAATTTCACTAATTTGACGTCATCGAAAAAGTTACGGCCAACTGGGAATTAAAGGTATATCGCCTTCCCGAATTTTCCGGGAGCCCATTGGGCCTTCGGCCCCGCTCGGCTCGGCTCGACTCGGCTCGAGGTCGAGGTCGTCGGTAACGACGATGGTGGCGGGGAGGCGCGCGATTGGTCTGTCATCGGCATCCTCCCCCCGTACCCTTTAAAATTAATGGAAAATGTAAACCTAAACGTAGAGTCGGATTCGTAATCTCGAAGTTACAAGTCGATTCGCTCAACTATCAAGGGAGAGTAAACGCGGCGACTGTGGCGGCACTCGCCACCGATGCGAAGTCAGCGTCGCGAAGTTGGCGTTAAATTCGAACGTTTGAATCAGTTATTTTCTTTCGGGCCCTTTTCAGCCCTGAACCGTGGAAGCGCCGAAATTCGGGTTTAATTTATAACGCGGCAGCTTATACCCCCGAGCGTTACCGACCACTGCCGGTGGTGGTCGGTAAGTTATCCTCCGCCGAGGACGACGCGCGTTACTGATGCACACGTAAAAAATTTTTCGCGAACTTTTCGCGCGGTAAACCTTTGTCTCCGCGTCCTCCGTCCGACGAGCCTACTCTCGCCCGCACCCGTCGACCCGTTCTCGAGCTATACGGCGACAAAGAAATTGCAAAATTTCACTAATTTGACGTCATCGAAAAAGTTACGGCCAACTGGGAATTAAAGGTATATCGCCTTCCCGAATTTTCCGGGAGCCCATCGGGCTTAGGCCCCGCTCGGCTCGGCTCGACTCGGCTCGAGGTCGAGGTCGTCGGTAGCGACGATGGTGGCGGGGAGGCGCGCGATTGGTCTGTCATCGCCATCCTCCCCCCCTACCCTTTAAAATTAATGGAAAATGTAAACCTAAACGTAGAGTCGGATTCGTAACCTCGAAGTTACAAGTCGATTCGCTCAACTATCAAGGGAGAGTAAACGCGGCGACTGTGGCGGCACTCGCCACCGATGCGAAGTCAGCGTCGCGAAGTTGGCGTTAAATTCGAACGTTTGAATCAGTTATTTTCTTTCGGGCCCTTTTCAGCCCTGAACCGTGGAAGCGCCGAAATTCGGGTTTCATTTATAACGCGGCAGCTTATACCACCGACGAGATACTGTTAAAGACTGCCAGCCTTATGGGAGTTGGCGGGACTCGAATTTTTCGGTATGTCTTACGCCCTCTAGGATATATTTTAGCTCCATCCAGAGAAACAGAAGGCCAACGACGGCATTTTGTCGGTAAAGAAGACCACTGAGGAGATTCTCGTCGCGATGCATCGGTGTGAATGCGAATTATTACGAAACCATATCGATTATTATTAAATGTTACATTCTCCGCCATATTTCAGACGATGTTTTGGCACTATTTTAGCACTATTTAGAATTTTTAGCGATGTGGTATATCAGATCACTGTAACTTTCACGTTATCCCCGCGCCCACTCGCGCCCACTTACTGGTCCCGCGGAATAACACAGGGGCTGGCAGTCTTTAATAGTATCTCGTCGGTGCTTATACCCCCGAGCGTTACCGACCACTGCCGGTGGTGGTCGGTAAGTTATCTTCCGCCGAGGACGACGGGCTTTACCGATGCACACGTAAAAAATTTTTCGCGAATTTTTCGCGCGGTAAACCTTTGTCTGCGCGTCCTCCGTCCGACGAGCCTACTCTCGCCCGCACCCGTCGACCCGTTCTCGAGCTATACGGCGACAAAGAAATCGCAAAATTTCACTAATTTGACGTCATCGAAAAAGTTACGGCCAACTGGGAATTAAAGGTATATCGCCTTCCCGAATTTTCCGGGAGCCCATCGGGCCTTCGGCCCCGCTCGGCTCGGCTCGACTCGGCTCGAGGTCGAGTTCGTCGGTAACGACGATGGTGGCGGGGAGGCGCGCGATTGGTCTGTCATCGCCATCCTCCCCCCGTACCCTTTAAAATTAATGGAAAATGTAAACCTAAACGTAGAGTCGGATTCGTAACCTCGAAGTTACAAGTCGATTCGCTCAACTATCAAGGGAGAGTAAACGCGGCGACTGTGGCGGCACTCGCCACCGATGCGAAGTCAGCGTTGCAAAGTTGGCGTTAAATTCGAACGTTTGAATCAGTTATTTTCTTTCGGGCCCTTTTCAGCCCTGAACCGTGGAAGCGCCGAAATTCGAGTTTCATTTATAACGCGGCAGCTTATACCCCCGAGCGTTACCGACCACTGCCGGTGGTGGTCGGTAAGTTATCCTCCGCCGAGGACGACGCGCGTTACCGATGCACACGTAAAAAATTTTTCGCGAACTTTTCGCGCGGTAAACCTTTGTCTCCGCGTCCTCCGTCCGACGAGCCTACTCTCGCCCGCACCCGTCGACCCGTTCTCGAGCTATACGGCGACAAAGAAATTGCAAAATTTCACTAATTTGACGTCATCGAAAAAGTTACGGCCAACTGGGAATTAAAGGTATATCGCCTTCCCGAATTTTCCGGGAGCCCATCGGGCCTTCGGCCCCGCTCGGCTCGGCTCGACTCGGCTCGAGGTCGAGGTCGTCGGTAACCACGATGGTGGCGGGGAGGCGCGCGATTGGTCTGTCATCGCCATCCTCCCCCCGTACCCTTTAAAATTAATGGAAAATGTAAACCTAAACGTAGAGTCGGATTCGTAACCTCGAAGTTACAAGTCGATTCGCTCAACTATCAAGGGAGAGTAAACGCGGCGACTGTGGCGGCACTCGCCACCGATGCGAAGTCAGCGTTGCAAAGTTGGCGTTAAATTCGAACGTTTGAATCAGTTATTTTCTTTCGGGCCCTTTCCAGCCCTGAACCGTGGAAGCGCCGAAATTCGAGTTTCATTTATAACGCGGCAGCTTATACCCCCGAGCGTTACCGACCACTGCCGGTGGTGGTCGGTAAGTTATCCTCCGCCGAGGACGACGCGCGTTACCGATGCACACGTAAAAAATTTTTCGCGAACTTTTCGCGCGGTAAACCTTTGTCTCCGCGTCCTCCGTCCGACGAGCCTACTCTCGCCCGCACCCGTCGACCCGTTCTCGAGCTACACGGCGACAAAGAAATTGCAAAATTTCACTAATTTGACGTCATCGAAAAAGTTACGGCCAACTGGGAATTAAAGGTATATCGCCTTCCCGAATTTTACGGGAGCCCATCGGGCCTTCGGCCCCGCTCGGCTAGGCTCGACTCGGCTCGAGGTCGAGGTCGTCGGTAACGACGATGGTGGCGGGGAGGCGAGCGATTGGTCTGTCATCGCCATCCTCCCCCCCTACCCTTTAAAATTAATGGAAAATGTAAACCTAAACGTAGAGTCGGATTCGTAACCTCGAAGTTACAAGTCGATTCGCTCAACTATCAAGGGAGAGTAAACGCGGCGACTGTGGCGGCACTCGCCACCGATGCGAAGTCAGCGTCGCAAAGTTGGCGTTAAATTCGAACGTTTGAATCAGTTATTTTCTTTCGGGCCCTTTTCAGCCCTGAACCGTGGAAGCGCCGAAATTCGGGTTTAATTTATAACGCGGCAGCTTATACCCCCGAGCGTTACCGACCACTGCCGGTGGTGGTCGGTAAGTTATCCTCCGCCGAGGACGACGCGCGTTACCGATGCACACGTAAAAAATTTTTCGCGAACTTTTCGCGCGGTAAACATTTGTCTCCGCGTCCTCCGTCCGACGAGCCTACTCTCGCCCGCACCCGTCGACCCGTTCTCGAGCTATACGGCGACAAAGAAATTGCAAAATTTCACTAATTTGACGTCATCGAAAAAGTTACGGCCAACTGGGAATTAAAGGTATATCGCCTTCCCGAATTTTCCGGGAGCCCATCGGGCTTAGGCCCCGCTCGGCTCGGCTCGACTCGGCTCGAGGTCGAGGTCGTCGGTAGCGACGATGGTGGCGGGGAGGCGCGCGATTGGTCTGTCATCGCCATCCTCCCCCCTACCCTTTAAAATTAATGGAAAATGTAAACCTAAACGTAGAGTCGGATTCGTAACCTCGAAGTTACAAGTCGATTCGCTCAACTATCAAGGGAGTGTAAACGCGGCGACTGTGGCGGCACTCGCCACCGATGCGAAGTCAGCGTTGCAAAGTTGGCGTTAAATTCGAACGTTTGAATCAGTTATTTTCTTTCGGGGCCTTTTCAGCCCTGAACCGTGGAAGCACCGAAATTCGAGTTTCATTTATAACGCGGCAGCTTATACCCCCGAGCGTTACCGACCACTGCCGGTGGTGGTCGGTAAGTTATCCTCCGCCGAGGACGACGCGCGTTACCGATGCACACGTAAAAAATTTTTCGCGAACTTTTCGCGCGGTAAACCTTTGTCTCCGCGTCCTCCGTCCGACGAGCCTACTCTCGCCCGCACCCGTCGACCCGTTCTCGAGCTACACGGCGACAAAGAAATTGCAAAATTTCACTAATTTGACGTCATCGAAAAAGTTACGGCCAACTGGGAATTAAAGGTATATCGCCTTCCCGAATTTTCCGGGAGCCCATCGGGCCTTCGGCCCCGCTCGGCTCGGCTCGACTCGGCTCGAGGTCGAGGTCGTCGGTAACGACGATGGTGGCGGGGAGGCGCGCGATTGGTCTGTCATCGCCATCCTCCCCCCCTACCCTTTAAAATTAATGGAAAATGTAAACCTAAACGTAGAGTCGGATTCGTAACCTCGAAGTTACAAGTCGATTCGCTCAACTATCAAGGGAGAGTAAACGCGGCGACTGTGGCGGCACTCGCCACCGATGCGAAGTCAGCGTCGCAAAGTTGGCGTTAAATTCGAACGTTTGAATCAGTTATTTTCTTTCGGGCCCTTTTCAGCCCTGAACCGTGGAAGCGCCGAAATTCGGGTTTAATTTATAACGCGGCCGCTTATACCCCCGAGCGTTACCGACCACTGCCGGTGGTGGTCGGTAAGTTATCCTCCGCCGAGGACGACGCGCGTTACCGATGCACACGTAAAAAATTTTTCGCGAACTTTTCGCGCGGTAAACCTTTGTCTCCGCGTCCTCCGTCCGACGAGCCTACTCTCGCCCGCACCCGTCGACCCGTTCTCGAGCTATACGGCGACAAAGAAATTGCAAAATTTCACTAATTTGACGTCATCGAAAAAGTTACGGCCAACTGGGAATTAAAGGTATATCGCCTTCCCGAATTTTCCGGGAGCCCATCGGGCCTTCGGCCCCGCTCGGCTCGGCTCGACTCGGCTCGAGGTCGAGGTCGTCGGTAACGACGATGGTGGCGGAGAGGCGCGCGATTGGTCTGTCATCGCCATCCTCCCCCCGTACCCTTTAAAATTAATGGAAAATGTAAACCTAAACGTAGAGTCGGATTCGTAACCTCGAAGTTACAAGTCGATTCGCTCAACTATCAAGGGAGAGTAAACGCGGCGACTGTGGCGGCACTCGCCACCGATGCGAAGTCAGCGTTGCAAAGTTGGCGTTAAATTCGAACGTTTGAATCAGTTATTTTCTTTCGGGCCCTTTTCAGCCCTGAACCGTGGAAGCGCCGAAATTCGAGTTTCATTTATAACGCGGCAGCTTATACCCCCGAGCGTTACCGACCACTGCCGGTGGTGGTCGGTAAGTTATCCTCCGCCGAGGACGACGCGCGTTACCGATGCACACGTAAAAAATTTTTCGCGAACTTTTCGCGCGGTAAACCTTTGTCTCCGCGTCCTCCGTCCGACGAGCCTACTCTCGCCCGCACCCGTCGACCCGTTCTCGAGCTACACGGCGACAAAGAAATTGCAAAATTTCACTAATTTGACGTCATCGAAAAAGTTACGGCCAACTGGGAATTAAAGGTATATCGCCTTCCCGAATTTTACGGGAGCCCATCGGGCCTTCGGCCCCGCTCGGCTCGGCTCGACTCGGCTCGAGGTCGAGGTCGTCGGTAACGACGATGGTGGCGGGGAGGCGCGCGATTGGTCTGTCATCGCCATCCTCCCCCCCTACCCTTTAAAATTAATGGAAAATGTAAACCTAAACGTAGAGTCGGATTCGTAACCTCGAAGTTACAAGTCGATTCGCTCAACTATCAAGGGAGAGTAAACGCGGCGACTGTGGCGGCACTCGCCACCGATGCGAAGTCAGTGTCGCAAAGTTGGCGTTAAATTCGAACGTTTGAATCAGTTATTTTCTTTCGGGCCCTTTTCAGCCCTGAACCGTGGAAGCGCCGAAATTCGGGTTTAATTTATAACGCGGCAGCTTATACCCCCGAGCGTTACCGACCACTGCCGGTGGTGGTCGGTAAGTTATCCTCCGCCGAGGACGACGCGCGTTACCGATGCACACGTAAAAAATTTTTCGCGAACTTTTCGCGCGGTAAACCTTTGTCTCCGCGTAATCCGTCCGACGAGCCTACTCTCGCTCGCACCCGCCGACCCGTTCTCGAGCTACACGGCGACAAAGAAATTGCAAAATTTCACTAATTTGACGTCATCTAAAAAGTTACGGCCAACTGGGAATTGAAGGTATATCGCCTTCCCGAATTTTCCGGGAGCCCATCGGGCCTTCGGCCCCGCTCGGCTCGGCTCGACTCGGCTCGAGGTCGAGGTCGTCGGTAGCGACGATGGTGGCGGGGAGGCGCGCGATTGGTCTGTCATCGCCATCCTCCCCCCTATCCTTTAAAATTAATGGAAAATGTAAACCTAAACGTAGAGTCGGATTCGTAACCTCGAAGTTACAAGTCGATTCGCTCAACTATAAAGGGAGAGTAAACGCGGCGACTGTGGCGGCACTCGCCACCGATGCGAAGTCAGCGTCGCGAAGTTGGCGTTAAATTCGAACTTTTGAATCAGTTATTTTCTTTCGGGCCCTTTTCAGCCCAGAACCGTGGAAGCGCCGAAATTCGGGTTTCATTTTTAACGCGGCAGCTTATACCCCCGAGCGTTACCGACCACTGCCGGTGGTGGTCGGTAAGTTATCCTCCGCCGAGGACGACGCGCGTTACCGATGCACACGTAAAAAATTTTTCGCAAATTTTTCGCGCGGTAAACCTTTGTCTCCGCGTCCTCCGTCCGACGAGCCTACTCTCGCCCGCAACCGTCGACCCGTTCTCGAGCTATACGGCGACAAAGAAATTGCAAAATTTCACTAATTTGACGTCTTCGAAAAAGTTACGGCCAACTGGGAATTAAAGGTATATCGCCTTCCCGAATTTAACGGGAGCCCATCGGGCCTTCGGCCCCGCTCGGCTCGGCTCGACTCGGCTCGAGGTCGAGGTCGTCGGTAGCGACGATGGTGGCGAGGAGGCGCGCGATTGGTCTGTCATCGCCATCCTCCCCCCTACCCTTTAAAATTAATTTAAAATGTAAACCTAAACGTAGAGTCGGATTCGTAACCTCGAAGTTACAAGTCGATTCGCTCAACTATCAAGGGAGAGTAAACGCGGCGACTGTGGCGGCACTCGCCACCGATGCGAAGTCAGCGTCGCGAAGTTGGCGTTAAATTCGAACGTTTGAATCAGTTATTTTCTTTCGGGCCCTTTTCAGCCCAGAACCGTGGAAGCGCCGAAATTCGGGTTTCATTTTTAACGCGGCAGCTTATACCCCCGAGCGTTACCGACCACTGCCGGTGGTGGTCGGTAAGTTATCCTCCGCCGAGGACGACGCGCGTTACCGATGCACACGTAAAAAATTTTTCGCGAACTTTTCGCGCGGTAAACCTTTGTCTCCGCGTCCTCCGTCCGACGAGCCTACTCTCGCCCGCACCCGTCGACCCGTTCTCGAGCTATACGGCGACAAAGAAATCGCAAAATTTCACAAATTTGACGTCATCGAAAAAGTTACGGCCAACTGGGAATTAAAGGTATATCGCCTTCCCGAATTTTCCGGGAGCCCATCGGGCCTTCGGCCCCGCTCGGCTCGGCTCGACTCGGCTCGAGGTCGAGGTCGTCGGTAACGACGATGGTGGCGGGGAGGCGCGCGATTGGTCTGTCATCGCCATCCTCCCCCCGTACCCTTTAAAATTAATGGAAAATGAAAACCTAAACGTAGAGTCGGATTCGTGTCCTCGAAGTTACAAGTCGATTCGCTCAACTATCAAGGGAGAGTAAACGCGGCGACTGTGGCGGCACTCGCCACCGATGCGAAGTCAGCGTTGCAAAGTTGGCGTTAAATTCGAACGTTTGAATCAGTTATTTTCTTTCGGGCCCTTTTCAGCCCTGAACCGTGGAAGCGCCGAAATTCGAGTTTCATTTATAACGCGGCAGCTTATACCCCCGAGCGTTACCGACCACTGCCGGTGGTGGTCGGTAAGTTATCCTCCGCCGAGGACGACGCGCGTTACCGATGCACACGTAAAAAATTTTTCGCGAACTTTTCGCGCGGTAAACCTTTGTCTCCGCGTCCTCCGTCCGACGAGCCTACTCTCGCCCGCACCCGTCGACCCGTTCTCGAGCTACACGGCGACAAAGAAATTGCAAAATTTCACTAATTTGACGTCATCGAAAAAGTTACGGCCAACTGGGAATTAAAGGTATATCGCCTTCCCGAATTTTACGGGAGCCCATCGGGCCTTCGGCCCCGCTCGGCTCGGCTCGACTCGGCTCGAGGTCGAGGTCGTCGGTAACGACGATGGTGGCGGGGAGGCGCGCGATTGGTCTGTCATCGCCATCCTCCCCCCCTACCCTTTAAAATTAATGGAAAATGTAACCCTAAACGTAGAGTCGGATTCGTAACCTCGAAGTTACAAGTCGATTCGCTCAACTATCAAGGGAGAGTAAACGCGGCGACTGTGGCGGCACTCGCCACCGATGCGAAGTCAGTGTCGCAAAGTTGGCGTTAAATTCGAACGTTTGAATCAGTTATTTTCTTTCGGGCCCTTTTCAGCCCTGAACCGTGGAAGCGCCGAAATTCGGGTTTAATTTATAACGCGGCAGCTTATACCCCCGAGCGTTACCGACCACTGCCGGTGGTGGTCGGTAAGTTATCCTCCGCCGAGGACGACGCGCGTTACCGATGCACACGTAAAAAATTTTTCGCGAATTTTTCGCGCGGTAAACCTTTGTCTCCGCGTCCTCCGTCCGACGAGCCTACTCTCGCTCGCACCCGCCGACCCGTTCTCGAGCTACACGGCGACAAAGAAATTGCAAAATTTCACTAATTTGACGTCATCGAAAAAGTTACGGCCAACTGGGAATTGAAGGTATATCGCCTTCCCGAATTTTCCGGGAGCCCATCGGGCCTTCGGCCCCGCTCGGCTCGGCTCGACTCGGCTCGAGGTCGAGGTCGTCGGTAGCGACGATGGTGGCGGGGAGGCGCGCGATTGGTCTGTCATCGCCATCCTCCCCCCTACCCTTTAAAATTAATGGAAAATGTAAACCTAAACGTAGAGTCGGATTCGCAACCTCGAAGTTACAAGTCGATTCGCTCAACTATAAAGGGAGAGTAAACGCGGCGACTGTGGCGGCACTCGCCACCGATGCGAAGTCAGCGTCGCGAAGTTGGCGTTAAATTCGAACTTTTGAATCAGTTATTTTCTTTCGGGCTCTTTTCAGCCCAGAACCGTGGAAGCGCCGAAATTCGGGTTTCATTTTTAACGCGGCAGCTTATACCCCCGAGCGTTACCGACCACTGCCGGTGGTGGTCGGTAAGTTATCCTCCGCCGAGGACGACGCGCGTTACCGATGCACACGTAAAAAATTTTTCGCAAATTTTTCGCGCGGTAAACCTTTGTCTCCGCGTCCCCCGTCCGACGAGCCTACTCTCGCCCGCAACCGTCGACCCGTTCTCGAGCTATACGGCGACAAAGAAATTGCAAAATTTCACTAATTTGACGTCTTCGAAAAAGTTACGGCCAACTGGGAATTAAAGGTATATCGCCTTCCCGAATTTAACGGGAGCCCATCGGGCCTTCGGCCCCGCTCGGCTCGGCTCGACTCGGCTCGAGGTCGAGGTCGTCGGTAGCGACGATGGTGGCGAGGAGGCGCGCGATTGGTCTGTCATCGCCATCCTCCCCCCTACCCTTTAAAATTAATGGAAAATGTAAACCTAAACGTAGAGTCGGATTCGTAACCTCGAAGTTACAAGTCGATTCGCTCAACTATCAAGGGAGAGTAAACGCGGCGACTGTGGCGGCACTCGCCACCGATGCGAAGTCAGCGTCGCGAAGTTGGCGTTAAATTCGAACGTTTGAATCAGTTATTTTCTTTCGGGCCCTTTTCAGCCCAGAACCGTGGAAGCGCCGAAATTCGGGTTTCATTTTTAACGCGGCAGCTTATACCCCCGAGCGTTACCGACCACTGCCGGTGGTGGTCGGTAAGTTATCCTCCGCCGAGGACGACGCGCGTTACCGATGCACACGTAAAAAATTTTTCGCGAACTTTTCGCGCGGTAAACCTTTGTCTCCGCGTCCTCCGTCCGACGAGCCTACTCTCGCCCGCACCCGTCGACCCGTTCTCGAGCTATACGGCGACAAAGAAATTGCAAAATTTCACTAATTTGACGTCATCGAAAAAGTTACGGCCAATTGGGAATTAAAGGTATATCGCCTTCCCGAATTTTCCGGGAGCCCATCGGGCCTTCGGCCCCGCTCGGCTCGGCTCGGCTCGACTCGGCTCGAGGTCGAGGTCGTCGGTAGCGACGATGGTGGCGGGGAGGCGCGCGATTGGTCTGTCATCGCCATCCTCCCCCCCTTCCCTTTAAAATTAATGGAAAATGTAAACCTAAACGTAGAGTCGGATTCGTAACCTCGAAGTTACAAGTCGATTCGCTCAACTATCAAGGGAGAGTAAACGCGGCGACTGTGGCGGCACTCGCCACCGATGCGAAGTCAGCGCCGCAAAGTTGGCGTTAAATTCGAACGTTTGAATCAGTTATTTTCTTTCGGACCCTTTTCAGCCCTGAACCGTGGAAGCGCCGAAATTCGGGTTTCATTTATAACGCGACAGCTTATACCCCCGAGCGTTACCGACCACTGCCGGTGGTGGTCGGTAAGTTATCCTCCGCCGAGGACGACGCGCGTTACCGATGCACACGTAAAAAATTTTTCGCGAACTTTTCGCGGGGTAAACCTTTGTCTCCGCGTCCTCCGTCCGACGAGCCAACTCTCGCCCGCACCCGTCGACCCGTTCTCGAGCTATAAGGCGACAAAGAAATTGCAAAATTTCACTAATTTGACGTCATCGAAAAAGTTACGGTCAACTGGGAATTAAAGGTATATCGCCTTCCCGAATTTTCCGGGAGCCCATCGGGCCTTCGGCCCCGCTTGGCTCGGCTCGGCTCGACTCGGCTCGAGGTCGAGGTCGTCGGTAGCGACGACGGTGGCGGGGAGGCGCGCGATTGGTCTGTCATCGCCATCCTCCCCCCCTTCCCTTTAAAATTAATGGAAAATGTAAACCTAAACGTAGAGTCGGATTCGTAACCTCGAAGTTACAAGTCGATTCGCTCAACTATCAAGGGAGAGTAAACGCGGGGACTGTGGCGGCACTCGCCACCGATGCGAAGTCAGCGTCGCGAAGTTGGCGTTAAATTCGAACGTTTGAATCAGTTATTTTCTTTCGGGCCCTTTTCAGCCCTGAACCGTGGAAGCGCCGAAATTCGGGTTTCATTTATAACGCGGCAGCTTATACCCCCGTGCGTTACCGACCACTGCCGGTGGTGGTCGGTAAGTTATCCTCCGCCGAGGACGACGGGCGTTACCGATGCACACGTAAAAAATTTTTCGCGAATTTTTCGCGCGGTAAACCTTTGTCTCCGCGTCCTCCGTCCGACGAGCCTACTCTCGCCCGCACCCGTCGACCCGTTCTCGAGCTATACGGCGACAAAGAAATCGCAAAATTTCACTAATTTGACGTCATCGAAAAAGTTACGGCCAACTGGGAATTAAAGGTATATCGCCTTCCCGAATTTTCCGGGAGCCCATCGGGCCTTCGGCCCCGCTCGGCTCGGCTCGACTCGGCTCGAGGTCGAGGTCGTCGGTAACGACGATGGTGGCGGGGAGGCGCGCGATTGGTCTGTCATCGCCATCCTCCCCCCCTACCCTTTAAAATTAATGGAAAATGTAAACCTAAACGTAGAGTCGGATTCGTAACCTCGAAGTTACAAGTCGATTCGCTCAACTATCAAGGGAGAGTAAACGCGGCGACTGTGGCGGCACTCGCCACCGATGCGAAGTCAGCGTCGCAAAGTTGGCGTTAAATTCGAACGTTTGAATCAGTTATTTTCTTTCGGGCCCTTTTCAGCCCTGAACCGTGGAAGCGCCGAAATTCGGGTTTCATTTATAACGCGGCAGCTTATACCCCCGAGCGTTACCGACCACTGCCGGTGGTGGTCGGTAAGTTATCCTCCGCCGAGGACGACGGGCGTTACCGATGCACACGTAAAAAATTTTTCGCGAATTTTTCGCGCGGTAAACCTTTGTCTCCGCGTCCTCCGTCCGACGAGCCTACTCTCGCCCGCACCCGTCGACCCGTTCTCGAGCTATACGGCGACAAAGAAATCGCAAAATTTCACTAATTTGACGTCATCGAAAAAGTTACGGCCAACTGGGAATTAAAGGTATATCGCCTTCCCGAATTTTCCGGGAGCCCATCGGGCCTTCGGCCCCGCTCGGCTCGGCTCGACTCGGCTCGAGGTCGAGGTCGTCGGTAACGACGATGGTGGCGGGGAGGCGCGCGATTGGTCTTTCATCGCCATCCTCCCCCCTACCCTTTAAAATTAATGGAAAATGTAAACCTAAACGTAGAGTCGGATTCGTAACCTCGAAGTTACAAGTCGATTCGCTCAACTATCAAGGGAGAGTAAACGCGGCGACTGTGGCGGCACTCGGCACCGATGCGAAGTCAGCGTCGCAAAGTTGGCGTTAACTTCGAACGTTTGAATCAGTTATTTTCTTTCGGGCCCTTTTCAGCCCTGAACCGTGGAAGCGCCGAAATTCGGGTTTAATTTATAACGCGGCAGCTTATACCCCCGAGCGTTACCGACCACTGCCGGTGGTGGTCGGTAAGTTATCCTCCGCCGAGGACGACGCGCGTTACCGATGCACACGTAAAAAATTTTTCGCGAACTTTTCGCGCGGTAAACCTTTGTCTCCGCGTCCTCCGTCCGACGAGCCTACTCTCGCTCGCACCCGCCGACCCGTTCTCGAGCTACACGGCGACAAAGAAATTGCAAAATTTCACTAATTTGACGTCATCGAAAAAGTTACGGCCAACTGGGAATTAAAGGTATATCGCCTTCCCGAATTTTCCGGGAGCCCATCGGGCCTTCGGCCCCGCTCGGCTCGGCACGGCTCGACTCGGCTCGAGGTCGAGGTCGTCGGTAGCGACGATGGTGGCGGGGAGGCGCGCGATTGGTCTGTCATCGCCATCCTCCCCCCCAACCCTTTAAAATTAATGGAAAATGTAAACCTAAACGTAGAGTCGGATTCGTAACCTCGAAGTTACAAGTCGATTCGCTCAACTATCAAGGGAGAGTAAACGCGGCGACTGTGGCGGCACTCGCCACCGATGCGAAGTCAGCGTCGCAAAGTTGGCGTTAAATTCGAACGTTTGAATCAGTTATTTTCTTTCGGGCCCTTTTCAGCCCTGAACCGTGGAAGCGCCGAAATTCGGGTTTAATTTATAACGCGGCAGCTTATACCCCCGAGCGTTACCGACCACTGCCGGTTGTGGTCGGTAAGTTATCCTCCGCCGAGGACGACGGGCGTTACCGATGCACACGTAAAAAATTTTTCGCGAATTTTTCGCGCGGTAAACCATTGTCTCCGCATCCTCCGTCCGACGAGCCTACTCTCGCCAGCACCCGTCGACCCGTTCTCGAGCTATACGGCGACAAAGAAATCGCAAAATTTCACTAATTTGACGTCATCGAAAAAGTTACGGCCAACTGGGAATTAAAGGTATATCGCCTTCCCGAATTTTCCGGGAGCCCATCGGGCCTTCGGCCCCGCTCGGCTCGGCTCGACTCGGCTCGAGGTCGAGGTCGTCGGTAACGACGATGGTGGCGGGGAGGCGCGCGATTGGTCTGTCATCGCCATCCTCCCCCCTACCCTTTAAAATTAATGGAAAATGTAAACCTAAACGTAGAGTCGGATTCGTAACCTCGAAGTTACAAGTCGATTCGCTCAACTATCAAGGGAGAGTAAACGCGGCGACTGTGGCGGCACTCGCCACCGATGCGAAGTCAGCGTCGCAAAGTTGGCGTTAACTTCGAACGTTTGAATCAGTTATTTTCTTTCGGGCCCTTTTCAGCCCTGAACCGTGGAAGCGCCGAAATTCGGGTTTAATTTATAACGCGGCAGCTTATACCCCCGAGCGTTACCGACCACTGCCGGTGGTGGTCGGTAAGTTATCCTCCGCCGAGGACGACGCGCGTTACCGATGCACACGTAAAAAATTTTTCGCGAACTTTTCGCGCGGTAAACCTTTGTCTCCGCGTCCTCCGTCCGACGAGCCTACTCTCGCCCGCACCCGTCGACCCGTTCTCGAGCTATACGGCGACAAAGAAATTGCAAAATTTCACTAATTTGACGTCATCGAAAAAGTTACGGCCAATTGGGAATTAAAGGTATATCGCCTTCCCGAATTTTCCGGGAGCCCATCGGGCCTTCGGCCCCGCTCGGCTCGGCTCGGCTCGACTCGGCTCGAGGTCGAGGTCGTCGGTAGCGACGATGGTGGCGGGGAGGCGCGCGATTGGTCTGTCATCGCCATCCTCCCCCCCTTCCCTTTAAAATTAATGGAAAATGTAAACCTAAACGTAGAGTCGGATTCGTAACCTCGAAGTTACAAGTCGATTCGCTCAACTATCAAGGGAGAGTAAACGCGGGGACTGTGGCGGCACTCGCCACCGATGCGAAGTCAGCGTCGCGAAGTTGGCTTTAAATTCGAACGTTTGAATCAGTTATTTTCTTTCGGGCCCTTTTCAGCCCTGAACCGTGGAAGCGCCGAAATTCGGGTTTCATTTATAACGCGGCAGCTTATACCCCCGAGCGTTACCGACCACTGCCGGTGGTTGTCGGTAAGTTATCCTCCGCCGAGGACGACGGGCGTTACCGATGCACACGTAAAAAATTTTTCGCGAATTTTTCGCGCGGTAAACCTTTGTCTCCGCGTCCTCCGTCCGACGAGGCTACTCTCGCCCGCACCCGTCGACCCGTTCTCGAGCTATACGGCGACAAAGAAATCGCAAAATTTCACTAATTTGACGTCATCGAAAAAGTTACGGCCAACTGGGAATTAAAGGTATATCGCCTTCCCGAATTTTCCGGGAGCCCATCGGGCCTTCGGCCCCGCTCGGCTCGGCTCGACTCGGCTCGAGGTCGAGGTCGTCGGTAACGACGATGGTGGCGGGGAGGCGCGCGATTGGTCTGTCATCGCCATCCTCCCCCCCTACCCTTTAAAATTAATGGAAAATGTAAACCTAAACGTAGAGTCGGATTCGTAACCTCGAAGTTACAAGTCGATTCGCTCAACTATCAAGGGAGAGTAAACGCGGCGACTGTGGCGGCACTCGCCACCGATGCGAAGTCAGCGTCGCAAAGTTGGCGTTAAATTCGAACGTTTGAATCAGTTATTTTCTTTCGGGCCCTTTTCAGCCCTGAACCGTGGAAGCGCCGAAATTCGGGTTTAATTTATAACGCGGCAGCTTATACCCCCGAGCGTTACCGACCACTGCCGGTTGTGGTCGGTAAGTTATCCTCCGCCGAGGACGACGGGCGTTACCGATGCACACGTAAAAAATTTTTCGCGAATTTTTCGCGCGGTAAACCTTTGTCTCCGCATCCTCCGTCCGACGAGCCTACTCTCGCCCGCACCCGTCGACCCGTTCTCGAGCTATACGGCGACAAAGAAATCGCAAAATTTCACTAATTTGACGTAATCGAAAAAGTTACGGCCAACTGGGAATTAAAGGTATATCGCCTTCCCGAATTTTCCGGGAGCCCATCGGGCCTTCGGCCCCGCTCGGCTCGGCTCGACTCGGCTCGAGGTCGAGGTCGTCGGTAACGACGATGGTGGCGGGGAGGCGCGCGATTGGTCTGTCATCGCCATCCTCCCCCCCTACCCTTTAAAATTAATGGAAAATGTAAACCTAAACGTAGAGTCGGATTCGTAACCTCGAAGTTACAAGTCGATTCGCTCAACTATCAAGGGAGAGTAAACGCGGCGACTGTGGCGGCACTCGCCACCGATGCGAAGTCAGCGTCGCGAAGTTGGCGTTAAATTCGAACGTTTGAATCAGTTATTTTCTTTCGGGCCCTTTTCAGCCCTGAACCGTGGAAGCGCCGAAATTCGGGTTTCATTTTTAACGCGGCAGCTTATACCCCCGAGTGTTACCGACCACTGCCGGTGGTGGTCGGTAAGTTATCCTCCGCCGAGGTCGACGCGCGTTACCGATGCACACGTAAAAAATTTTTCTAAATCGAGAAAGTTACGGCCAACTGGGAATTAAAGGTATATCGCATTCCCGAATTTTCCGGGAGCCCATCGGGCCTTCGGCCCCGCTCGGCTCGGCTCGGCTCAGCTCGAGGTCGAGGTCGTCGGTAGCGACGATGGTGGCGGGGAGGAGCGCGATTGGTCTGTCATCGCCATCCTCCCCCCCTACCCTTTAAAATTAATGGAAAATGTTAACCAAAACGTAGAGTCGGATTCGTAACTTCGAAGTTACAAGTCGATTCGCTCAACTATCAAGGGAGAGTAAACGCGGCGACTGTGGCGGCACTCGCCACCGATGCGAAGTCAGCGTCGCAAAGTTGGCGTTAAATTCGAACGTTTGAATCAGTTATTTTCTTGCGGGCCCTTTTCAGCCCTGAACCGTGGAAGCGCCGAAATTCGGGTTTAATTTATAACGCGGCAGCTTATACCCCCGAGCGTTACCGACCACTGCCGGTGGTGGTCGGTAAGTTATCCTCCGCCGAGGACGACGCGCGTTACCGATGCACACGTAAAAAATTTTTCGCGAACTTTTCGCGCGGTAAACCTTTGTCTCCGCGTCCTCCGTCCGACGAGCCTACTCTCGCTCGCACCTGCCGACCCGTTCTCGAGCTACACGGCGACAAAGAAATTGCAAAATTTCACTAATTTGACGTCATCGAAAAAGTTACGGCCAACTGGGAATTAAAGGTATATCGCCTTCCCGAATTTTCCGGGAGCCCATCGGGCCTTCGGCCCCGCTCGGCTCGGCTCGACTCGGCTCGAGGTCGAGGTCGTCGGTAGCGACGATGGTGGCGGGGAGGCGCGCGATTGGTCTGTCATCGCCATCCTCCCCCCCCCTACCCTTTAAAATTAATGGAAAATGTAAACCTAAACGTAGAGTCGGATTCGTAACCTCGAAGTTACAAGTCGATTCGCTCAACTATCAAGGGAGAGTAAACGCGGCGACTGTGGCGGCACTCGCCACCGATGCGAAGTCAGCGTCGCGAAGTTGGCGTTAAATTCGAACGTTTGAATCAGTTATTTTCTTTCGGGCCCTTTTCAGCCCTGAACCGTGGAAGCGCCGAAATTCGGGTTTAATTTATAACGCGGCAGCTTATACCCCCGAGCGTTACCGACCACTGCCAGTGGTGGTCGGTAAGTTATCCTCCGCCGAGGACGACGCGCGTTACCGATGCACACGTAAAAAATTTTTCGCGAACTTTTCGCGCGGTAAACCTCTGTCTCCGCGTCCTCCGTCCGACGAGCCTACTCTCGCCCGCAACCGTCGACCCGTTCTCGAGCTATACGGCGACAAAGAAATTGCAAAATTTCACTAATTTGACGTCATCGAAAAAGTTACGGCCAACTGGGAATTAAAGGTATATCGCCTTCCCGAATTTTCCGGGAGCCCATCGGGCCTTCGGCCCCGCTCGGCTCGGCTCGACTCGGCTCGAGGTCGAGGTCGTCGGTAACGACGATGGTGGCGGGGAGGCGCGCGATTGGTCTGTCATCGCCATCCTCCCCCCGTACCCTTTAAAATTAATGGAAAATGTAAACCTAAACGTAGAGTCGGATTCGTAACCTCGAAGTTACAAGTCGATTCGCTCAACTATCAAGGGAGAGTAAACGCGGCGACTGTGGCGGCACTCGCCACCGATGCGAAGTCAGCGCCGCAAAGTTGGCGTTAAATTCGAACGTTTGAATCAGTTATTTTCTTTCGGGCCCTTTTCAGCCCTGAACCGTGGAAGCGCCGAAATTCGGGTTTCATTTATAACGCGACAGCTTAGACCCCCGAGCGTTACCGACCACTGCCGGTGGTGGTCGGTAAGTTATCCTCCGCCGAGGACGACGCGCGTTACCGATGCACACGTAAAAAATTTTTCGCGAACTTTTCGCGCGGTAAACCTTTGTCTCCGCGTCCTCCGTCCGACGAGCCAACTCTCGCCCGCACCCGTCGACACGTTCTCGAGCTATACGGCGACAAAGAAATTGCAAAATTTCACTAATTTGACGTCATCGAAAAAGTTACGGCCAACTGGGAATTAAAGGTATATCGCCTTCCCGAATTTTCCGGGAGCCCATCGGGCCTTCGGCCCCGCTCGGCTCGGCTCGACTCGGCTCGAGGTCGAGGTCGTCGGTAGCGACGATGGTGGCGGGGAGGCGCGCGATTGGTCTGTCATCGCCATCCTCCCCCCCCCTACCCTTTAAAATTAATGGAAAATGTAAACCTAAACGTAGAGTCGGATTCGTAACCTCGAAGTTACAAGTCGATTCGCTCAACTATCAAGGGAGAGTAAACGCGGCGACTGTGGCGGCACTCGCCACCGATGCGAAGTCAGCGTCGCGAAGTTGGCGTTAAATTCGAACGTTTGAATCTGTTATTTTCTTTCGGGCCCTTTTCAGCCCTGAACCGTGGAAGCGCCGAAATAAGGGTTTAATTTATAACGCGGCAGCTTATACCCCCGAGCGTTACCGACCACTGCCGGTGGTGGTCGGTAAGTTATCCTCCGCCGAGGACGACGCGCGTTACCGATGCACACGTAAAAAATTTTTCGCGAACTTTTCGCGCGGTAAACCTTTGTCTCCGCGTCCTCCGTCCGACGAGCCTACTCTCGCCCGCACCCGTCGACCCGTTCTCGAGCTATACGGCGACAAAGAAATTGCAAAATTTCACTAATTTGACGTCATCGAAAAAGTTACGGCCAACTGGGAATTAAAGGTATATCGCCTTCCCGAATTTTCCGGGAGCCCATCGGGCTTAGGCCCCGCTCGGCTCGGCTCGACTCGGCTCGAGGTCGAGGTCGTCGGTAGCGACGATGGTGGCGGGGAGGCGCGCGATTGGTCTGTCATCGCCATCCTCCCCCCCTACCCTTTAAAATTAATGGAAAATGTAAACCTAAACGTAGAGTCGGATTCGTAACCTCGAAGTTACAAGTCGATTCGCTCAACTATCAAGGGAGAGTAAACGCGGCGACTGTGGCGGCACTCGCCACCGATGCGAAGTCAGCGTCGCGAAGTTGGCGTTAAATTCGAACGTTTGAATCAGTTATTTTCTTTCGGGCCCTTTTCAGCCCTGAACCGTGGAAGCGCCGAAATTCGGGTTTAATTTATAACGCGGCAGCTTATACCCCCGAGCGTTACCGACCACTGCCGGTGGTGGTCGGTAAGTTATCCTCCGCCGAGGACGACGCGCGTTACCGATGCACACGTAAAAAATTTTTCGCGAACTTTTCGCGCGGTAAACCTTTGTCTCCGCGTCCTCCGTCCGACGAGCCTACTCTCGCCCGCACCCGTCGACCCGTTCTCGAGCTATACGGCGACAAAGAAATTGCAAAATTTCACTAATTTGACGTCATCGAAAAAGTTACGGCCAACTGGGAATTAAAGGTATATCGCCTTCCCGAATTTTCCGGGAGCCCATTGGGCCTTCGGCCCCGCTCGGCTCGGCTCGACTCGGCTCGAGGTCGAGGTCGTCGGTAACGACGATGGTGGCGGGGAGGCGCGCGATTGGTCTGTCATCGGCATCCTCCCCCCGTACCCTTTAAAATTAATGGAAAATGTAAACCTAAACGTAGAGTCGGATTCGTAATCTCGAAGTTACAAGTCGATTCGCTCAACTATCAAGGGAGAGTAAACGCGGCGACTGTGGCGGCACTCGCCACCGATGCGAAGTCAGCGTCGCGAAGTTGGCGTTAAATTCGAACGTTTGAATCAGTTATTTTCTTTCGGGCCCTTTTCAGCCCTGAACCGTGGAAGCGCCGAAATTCGGGTTTAATTTATAACGCGGCAGCTTATACCCCCGAGCGTTACCGACCACTGCCGGTGGTGGTCGGTAAGTTATCCTCCGCCGAGGACGACGCGCGTTACCGATGCACACGTAAAAAATTTTTCGCGAACTTTTCGCGCGGTAAACCTCTGTCTCCGCGTCCTCCGTCCGACGAGCCTACTCTCGCCCGCACCCGTCGACCCGTTCTCGAGCTATACGGCGACAAAGAAATTGCAAAATTTCACTAATTTGACGTCATCGAAAAAGTTACGGCCAACTGGGAATTAAAGGTATATCGCCTTCCCGAATTTTCCGGGAGCCCATCGGGCTTAGGCCCCGCTCGGCTCGGCTCGACTCGGCTCGAGGTCGAGGTCGTCGGTAGCGACGATGGTGGCGGGGAGGCGCGCGATTGGTCTGTCATCGCCATCCTCCCCCCCTACCCTTTAAAATTAATGGAAAATGTAAACCTAAACGTAGAGTCGGATTCGTAACCTCGAAGTTACAAGTCGATTCCCTCAACTATCAAGGGAGAGTAAACGCGGCGACTGTGGCGACACTCGCCACCGATGCGAAGTCAGCGTCGCGAAGTTGGCGTTAAATTCGAACGTTTGAATCAGTTATTTTCTTTCGGGCCCTTTTCAGCCCTGAACCGTGGAAGCGCCGAAATTCGGGTTTAATTTATAACGCGGCAGCTTATACCCCCGAGCGTTACCGACCACTGCCGGTGGTGGTCGGTAAGTTATCCTCCGCCGAGGACGACGCGCGTTACCGATGCACACGTAAAAAATTTTTCGCGAACTTTTCGCGCGGTAAACCTTTGTCTCCGCGTCCTCCGTCCGACGAGCCTACTCTCGCCCGCACCCGTCGACCCGTTCTCGAGCTATACGGCGACAAAGAAATTGCAAAATTTCACTAATTTGACGTCATCGAAAAAGTTACGGTCAACTGGGAATTAAAGGTATATCGCCTTCCCGAATTTTCCGGGAGCCCATCGGGCTTAGGCCCCGCTCGGCTCGGCTCGACTCGGCTCGAGGTCGAGGTCGTCGGTAGCGACGATGGTGGCGGGGAGGCGCGCGATTGGTCTGTCATCGCCATCCTCCCCCCCTACCCTTTAAAATTAATGGAAAATGTAAACCTAAACGTAGAGTCGGATTCGTAACCTCGAAGTTACAAGTCGATTCGCTCAACTATCAAGGGAGAGTAAACGCGGCGACTGTGGCGGCACTCGCCACCGATGCGAAGTCAGCGTCGCGAAGTTGGCGTTAAATTCGAACGTTTGAATCAGTTATTTTCTTTCGGGCCCTTTTCAGCCCTGAACCGTGGAAGCGCCGAAATTCGGGTTTAATTTATAACGCGGCAGCTTATACCCCCGAGCGTTACCGACCACTGCCGGTGGTGGTCGGTAAGTTATCCTCCGCCGAGGACGACGCGCGTTACCGATGCACACGTAAAAAATTTTTCGCGAACTTTTCGCGCGGTAAACCTTTGTCTCCGCGTCCTCCGTCCGACGAGCCTACTCTCGCCCGCACCCGTCGACCCGTTCTCGAGCTATACGGCGACAAAGAAATTGCAAAATTTCACTAATTTGACGTCATCGAAAAAGTTACGGCCAACTGGGAATTAAAGGTATATCGCCTTCCCAAATTTTCCGGGAGCCCATTGGGCCTTCGGCCCCGCTCGGCTCGGCTCGACTCGGCTCGAGGTCGAGGTCGTCGGTAACGACGATGGTGGCGGGGAGGCGCGCGATTGGTCTGTCATCGGCATCCTCCCCCCGTACCCTTTAAAATTAATGGAAAATGTAAACCTAAACGTAGAGTCGGATTCGTAATCTCGAAGTTACAAGTCGATTCGCTCAACTATCAAGGGAGAGTAAACGCGGCGACTGTGGCGGCACTCGCCACCGATGCGAAGTCAGCGTCGCGAAGTTGGCGTTAAATTCGAACGTTTGAATCAGTTATTTTCTTTCGGGCCCTTTTCAGCCCTGAACCGTGGAAGCGCCGAAATTCGGGTTTAATTTATAACGCGGCAGCTTATACCCCCGAGCGTTACCGACCACTGCCGGTGGTGGTCGGTAAGTTATCCTCCGCCGAGGACGACGCGCGTTACCGATGCACACGTAAAAAATTTTTCGCGAACTTTTCGCGCGGTAAACCTTTGTCTCCGCGTCCTCCGTCCGACGAGCCTACTCTCGCCCGCACCCGTCGACCCGTTCTCGAGCTATACGGCGACAAAGAAATTGCAAAATTTCACTAATTTGACGTCATCGAAAAAGTTACGGCCAACTGGGAATTAAAGGTATATCGCCTTCCCGAATTTTCCGGGAGCCCATCGGGCTTAGGCCCCGCTCGGCTCGGCTCGACTCGGCTCGAGGTCGAGGTCGTCGGTAGCGACGATGGTGGCGGGGAGGCGCGCGATTGGTCTGTCATCGCCATCCTCCCCCCCTACCCTTTAAAATTAATGGAAAATGTAAACCTAAACGTAGAGTCGGATTCGTAACCTCGAAGTTACAAGTCGATTCGCTCAACTATCAAGGGAGAGTAAACGCGGCGACTGTGGCGGCACTCGCCACCGATGCGAAGTCAGCGTCGCGAAGTTGGCGTTAAATTCGAACGTTTGAATCAGTTATTTTCTTTCGGGCCCTTTTCAGCCCTGAACCGTGGAAGCGCCGAAATTCGGGTTTAATTTATAACGCGGCAGCTTATACCCCCGAGCGTTACCGACCACTGCCGGTGGTGGTCGGTAAGTTATCCTCCGCCGAGGACGACGCGCGTTACCGATGCACACGTAAAAAATTTTTCGCGAACTTTTCGCGCGGTAAACCTTTGTCTCCGCGTCCTCCGTCCGACGAGCCTACTCTCGCTCGCACCCGCCGACCCGTTCTCGAGCTATACGGCGACAAAGAAATTGCAAAATTTCACTAATTTGACGTCATCGAAAAAGTTACGGCCAACTGGGAATTAAAGGTATATCGCCTTCCCGAATTTTCCGGGAGCCCATCGGGCCTTCGGCCCCGCTCGGCTCGGCTCGACTCGGCTCGAGGTCGAGGTCGTCGGTAACGACGATGGTGGCGGGGAGGCGCGCGATTGGTCTGTCATCGCCATCCTCCCCCCCTACCCTTTAAAATTAATGGAAAATGTAAACCTAAACGTAGAGTCGGATTCGTAACCACGAAGTTACAAGTCGATTCGCTCAACTATCAAGGGAGAGTAAACGCGGCGACTGTGGCGGCACTCGCCACCGATGCGAAGTCAGCGTCGCGAAGTTGGCGTTAAATTCGAACGTTTGAATCAGTTATTTTCTTTCGGGCCCTTTTCAGCCCTGAACCGTGGAAGCGCCGAAATTCGGGTTTCATTTATAACGCGGCAGCTTATACCCCCGAGCGTTACCGACGACTGCCGGTGGTGGTCGGTAAGTTATCCTCCGCCGAGGACGACGCGCTTTACCGATGCACACGTAAAAAATTTTTCGCGAACTTTTCGCGCGGTAAACCTTTGTCTCCGCGTCCTCCGTCCGACGAGCCTACTCTCGCCCGCACCCGTCGACCCGTTCTCGAGCTATACGGCGACAATGAAATTGCAAAATTTCACTAATTTGACGTCATCGAAAAAGTTACGGCCAACTGGGAATTAAAGGTATATCGCCTTCCCGAATTTTCCGGGAGCCCATCGGGCCTTCGGCCCCGCTCGGCTCGGCTCGACTCGGCTCGAGGTCGAGGTCGTCGGTAACGACGATGGTGGCGGGGAGGCGCGCGATTGGTCTGTCATCGCCATCCTCCCCCCGTACCCTTTAAAATTAATGGAAAATGTAAACCTAAACGTAGAGTCGGATTCGTAACCTCGAAGTTACAAGTCGATTCGCTCAACTATCAAGGGAGAGTAAACGCGGCGACTGTGGCGGCACTCGCCACCGATGCGAAGTCAGCGCCGCAAAGTTGGCGTTAAATTCGAACGTTTGAATCAGTTATTTTCTTTCGGGCCCTTTTCAGCCCTGAACCGTGGAAGCGCCGAAATTCGGGTTTCATTTATAACGCGACAGCTTAGACCCCCGAGCGTTACCGACCACTGCCGGTGGTGGTCGGTAAGTTATCCTCCGCCGAGGACGACGCGCGTTACCGATGCACACGTAAAAAATTTTTCGCGAACTTTTCGCGCGGTAAACCTTTGTCTCCGCGTCCTCCGTCCGACGAGCCAACTCTCGCCCGCACCCGTCGACACGTTCTCGAGCTATACGGCGACAAAGAAATTGCAAAATTTCACTAATTTGACGTCATCGAAAAAGTTACGGCCAACTGGGAATTAAAGGTATATCGCCTTCCCGAATTTTCCGGGAGCCCATCGGGCCTTCGGCCCCGCTCGGCTCGGCTCGACTCGGCTCGAGGTCGAGGTCGTCGGTAGCGACGATGGTGGCGGGGAGGCGCGCGATTGGTCTGTCATCGCCATCCTCCCCCCCCTACCCTTTAAAATTAATGGAAAATGTAAACCTAAACGTAGAGTCGGATTCGTAACCTCGAAGTTACAAGTCGATTCGCTCAACTATCAAGGGAGAGTAAAGGCGGCGACTGTGGCGGCACTCGCCACCGATGCGAAGTCAGCGTCGCGAAGTTGGCGTTAAATTCGAACGTTTGAATCAGTTATTTTCTTTCGGGCCCTTTTCAGCCCTGAACCGTGGAAGCGCCGAAATTCGGGTTTAATTTATAACGCGGCAGCTTATACCCCCGAGCGTTACCGACCACTGCCGGTGGTGGTCGGTAAGTTATCCTCCGCCGAGGACGACGCGCGTTACCGATGCACACGTAAAAAATTTTTCGCGAACTCTTCGCGCGGTAAACCTTTGTCTCCGCGTCCTCCGTCCGACGAGCCTACTCTCGCCCGCACCCGTCGACCCGTTCTCGAGCTATACGGCGACAAAGAAATTGCAAAATTTCACTAATTTGGCGTCATCGAAAAAGTTACGGCCAACTGGGAATTAAAGGTATATCGCCTTCCCGAATTTTCCGGGAGCCCATCGGGCTTAGGCCCCGCTCGGCTCGGCTCGACTCGGCTCGAGGTCGAGGTCGTCGGTAGCGACGATGGTGGCGGGGAGGCGCGCGATTGGTCTGTCATCGCCATCCTCCCCCCCTACCCTTTAAAATTAATGGAAAATGTAAACCTAAACGTAGAGTCGGATTCGTAACCTCGAAGTTACAAGTCGATTCGCTCAACTATCAAGGGAGAGTAAACGCGGCGACTGTGGCGGCACTCGCCACCGATGCGAAGTCAGCGTCGCGAAGTTGGAGTTAAATTCGAACGTTTGAATCAGTTATTTTCTTTCGGGCCCTTTTCAGCCCTGAACCGTGGAAGCGCCGAAATTCGGGTTTCATTTTTAACGCGGCAGCTTATACCCCCGAGCGTTACCGACCACTGCCGGTGGTGGTCGGTAAGTTATCCTCCGCCGAGGACGACGCGCGTTACCGATGCACACGTAAAAAATTTTTCGCGAACTTTTCGCGCGGTAAACCTTTGTCTCCGCGTCCTCCGTCCGACGAGCCTACTCTCGCCCGCACCCGTCGACCCGTTCTCGAGCTATACGGCGACAAAGAAATTGCAAAATTTCACTAATTTGACGTCATCGAAAAAGTTACGGCCAACTGGGAATTAAAGGTATATCGCCTTCCCGAATTTTCCGGGAGCCCATTGGGCCTTCGGCCCCGCTCGGCGCGGCTCGACTCGGCTCGAGGTCGAGGTCGTCGGTAACGACGATGGTGGCGGGGAGGCGCGCGATTGGTCTGTCATCGGCATCCTCCCCCCGTACCCTTTAAAATTAATGGAAAATGTAAACCTAAACGTAGAGTCGGATTCGTAATCTCGAAGTTACAAGTCGATTCGCTCAACTATCAAGGGAGAGTAAACGCGGCGACTGTGGCGGCACTCGCCACCGATGCGAAGTCAGCGTCGCGAAGTTGGCGTTAAATTCGAACGTTTGAATCAGTTATTTTCTTTCGGGCCCTTTTCAGCCCTGAACCGTGGAACCGCCGAAATTCGGGTTTAATTTATAACGCGGCAGCTTATACCCCCGAGCGTTACCGACCACTGCCGGTGGTGGTCGGTAAGTTATCCTCCGCCGAGGACGACGCGCGTTACCGATGCACACGTAAAAAATTTTTCGCGAACTTTTCGCGCGGTAAACCTTTGTCTCCGCGTCCTCCGTCCGACGAGCCTACTCTCGCCCGCACCCGTCGACCCGTTCTCGAGCTATACGGCGACAAAGAAATTGCAAAATTTCACTAATTTGACGTCATCGAAAAAGTTACGGCCAACTGGGAATTAAAGGTATATCGCCTTCCCGAATTTTCCGGGAGCCCATCGGGCTTAGGCCCCGCTCGGCTCGGCTCGACTCGGCTCGAGGTCGAGGTCGTCGGTAGCGACGATGGTGGCGGGGAGGCGCGCGATTGGTCTGTCATCACCATCCTCCCCCCTACCCTTTAAAATTAATGGAAAATGTAAACCTAAACGTAGAGTCGGATTCGTAACCTCGAAGTTACAAGTCGATTCGCTCAACTATCAAGGGAGAGTAAATGCGGCGACTGTGGCGGCACTCGCCACCGATGCGAAGTCAGCGTCGCAAAGTTGGCGTTAAATTCGAACGTTTGAATCAGTTATTTTCTTTCGGGCCCTTTTCAGCCCTGAACCGTGGAAGCGCCGAAATTCGGGTTTCATTTATAACGCGGCAGCTTATACCACCGACGAGATACTGTTAAAGACTGCCAGCCTTATGGGAGTTGGCGGGACTCGAATTTTTCGGTATGTCTTACGCCCTCTAGGATATATTTTAGCTCCATCCAGAGAAACAGAAGGCCAACGACGGCATTTTGTCGGTAAAGAAGACCACTGAGGAGATTCTCGTCGCGATGCATCGGTGTGAATGCGAATTATTACGAAACCATATCGATTATTATTAAATGTTACATTCTCCGCCATATTTCAGACGATGTTTTGGCACTATTTTAGCACTATTTAGAATTTTTAGCGATGTGGTATATCAGATCACTGTAACTTTCACGTTATCCCCGCGCCCACTCGCGCCCACTTACTGGTCCCGCGGAATAACACAGGGGCTGGCAGTCTTTAATAGTATCTCGTCGGTGCTTATACCCCCGAGCGTTACCGACCACTGCCGGTGGTGGTCGGTAAGTTATCCTCCGCCGAGGACGACGGGCTTTACCGATGCACACGTAAAAAATTTTTCGCGAATTTTTCGCGCGGTAAACCTTTGTCTGCGCGTCCTCCGTCCGACGAGCCTACTCTCGCCCGCACCCGTCGACCCGTTCTCGAGCTATACGGCGACAAAGAAATCGCAAAATTTCACTAATTTGACGTCATCGAAAAAGTTACGGCCAACTGGGAATTAAAGGTATATCGCCTTCCCGAATTTTCCGGGAGCCCATCGGGCCTTCGGCCCCGCTCGGCTCGGCTCGACTCGGCTCGAGGTCGAGGTCGTCGGTAACGACGATGGTGGCGGGGAGGCGTGCGATTGGTCTGTCATCGCCATCCTCCCCCCGTACCCTTTAAAATTAATGGAAAATGTAAACCTAAACGTAGAGTCGGGTTCGTAACCTCGAAGTTACAAGTCGATTCGCTCAACTATCAAGGGAGAGTAAACGCGGCGACTGTGGCGGCACTCGCCACCGATGCGAAGTCAGCGTTGCAAAGTTGGCGTTAAATTCGAACGTTTGAATCAGTTATTTTCTTTCGGGCCCTTTTCAGCCCTGAACCGTGGAAGCGCCGAAATTCGAGTTTCATTTATAACGCGGCAGCTTATACCCCCGAGCGTTACCGACCACTGCCGGTGGTGGTCAGTAAGTTATCCTCCGCCGAGGACGACGCGCGTTACCGATGCACACGTAAAAAATTTTTCGCGAACTTTTCGCGCGGTAAACCTTTGTCTCCCCGTCCTCCGTCCGACGAGCCTACTCTCGCCCGCACCCGTCGACCCGTTCTCGAGCTATACGGCGACAAAGAAATTGCAAAATTTCACTAATTTGACGTCATCGAAAAAGTTACGGCCAACTGGGAATTAAAGGTATATCGCCTTCCCGAATTTTACGGGAGCCCATCGGGCCTTCGGCCCCGCTCGGCTAGGCTCGACTCGGCTCGAGGTCGAGGTCGTCGGTAACGACGATGGTGGCGGGGAGGCGCGCGATTGGTCTGTCATCGCCATCCTCCCCCCTACCCTTTAAAATTAATGGAAAATGTAAACCTAAACGTAGAGTCGGATTCGTAACCTCGAAGTTACAAGTCGATTCGCTCAACTATCAAGGGAGAGTAAACGCGGCGACTGTGGCGGCACTCGCCACCGATGCGAAGTCAGCGTTGCAAAGTTGGCGTTAAATTCGAACGTTTGAATCAGTTATTTTCTTTCGGGGCCTTTTCAGCCCTGAACCGTGGAAGCACCGAAATTCGAGTTTCATTTATAACGCGGCAGCTTATACCCCCGAGCGTTACCGACCACTGCCGGTGGTGGTCGGTAAGTTATCCTCCGCCGAGGACGACGCGCGTTACCGATGCACACGTAAAAAATTTTTCGCGAACTTTTCGCGCGGTAAACCTTTGTCTCCGCGTCCTCCGTCCGACGAGCCTACTCTCGCCCGCACCCGTCGACCCGTTCTCGAGCTACACGGCGACAAAGAAATTGCAAAATTTCACTAATTTGACGTCATCGAAAAAGTTACGGCCAACTGGGAATTAAAGGTATATCGCCTTCCCGAATTTTCCGGGAGCCCATCGGGCCTTCGGCCCCGCTCGGCTCGGCTCGACTCGGCTCGAGGTCGAGGTCGTCGGTAACGACGATGGTGGCGGGGAGGCGCGCGATTGGTCTGTCATCGCCATCCTCCCCCCCTACCCTTTAAAATTAATGGAAAATGTAAACCTAAACGTAGAGTCGGATTCGTAACCTCGAAGTTACAAGTCGATTCGCTCAACTATCAAGGGAGAGTAAACGCGGCGACTGTGGCGGCACTCGCCACCGATGCGAAGTCAGCGTCGCAAAGTTGGCGTTAAATTCGAACGTTTGAATCAGTTATTTTCTTTCGGGCCCTTTTCAGCCCTGAACCGTGGAAGCACCGAAATTCGAGTTTCATTTATAACGCGGCAGCTTATACCCCCGAGCGTTACCGACCACTGCCGGTGGTGGTCGGTAAGTTATCCTCCGCCGAGGACGACGCGCGTTACCGATGCACACGTAAAAAATTTTTCGCGAACTTTTCGCGCGGTAAACCTTTGTCTCCGCGTCCTCCGTCCGACGAGCCTACTCTCGCCCGCACCCGTCGACCCGTTCTCGAGCTACACGGCGACAAAGAAATTGCAAAATTTCACTAATTTGACGTCATCGAAAAAGTTACGGCCAACTGGGAATTAAAGGTATATCGCCTTCCCGAATTTTCCGGGAGCCCATCGGGCCTTCGGCCCCGCTCGGCTCGGCTCGACTCGGCTCGAGGTCGAGGTCGTCGGTAACGACGATGGTGGCGGGGAGGCGCGCGATTGGTCTGTCATCGCCATCCTCCCCCCCTACCCTTTAAAATTAATGGAAAATGTAAACCTAAACGTAGAGTCGGATTCGTAACCTCGAAGTTACAAGTCGATTCGCTCAACTATCAAGGGAGAGTAAACGCGGCGACTGTGGCGGCACTCGCCACCGATGCGAAGTCAGCGTCGCAAAGTTGGCGTTAAATTCGAACGTTTGAATCAGTTATTTTCTTTCGGGCCCTTTTCAGCCCTGAACCGTGGAAGCGCCGAAATTCGGGTTTAATTTATAACGCGGCCGCTTATACCCCCGAGCGTTACCGACCACTGCCGGTGGTGGTCGGTAAGTTATCCTCCGCCGAGGACGACGCGCGTTACCGATGCACACGTAAAAAATTTTTCGCGAACTTTTCGCGCGGTAAACCTTTGTCTCCGCGTCCTCCGTCCGACGAGCCTACTCTCGCCCGCACCCGTCGACCCGTTCTCGAGCTATACGGCGACAAAGAAATTGCAAAATTTCACTAATTTGACGTCATCGAAAAAGTTACGGCCAACTGGGAATTAAAGGTATATC
Source organism: Lasioglossum baleicum (assembly GCF_051020765.1). Classification (NCBI taxonomy): domain Eukaryota; kingdom Metazoa; phylum Arthropoda; class Insecta; order Hymenoptera; family Halictidae; genus Lasioglossum; species Lasioglossum baleicum. Next base: position 220,057 of record NC_134933.1, read on the forward strand.
GCCTTCCCGAATTTTCCGGGAGCCCATCGGGCTTAGGCCCCGCTCGGCTCGGCTCGACTCGGCTCGAGGTCGAGGTCGTCGGTAGCGACGATGGTGGCGGGGAGGCGCGCGATTGGTCTGTCATCGCCATCCTCCCCCCTACCCTTTAAAATTAATGGAAAATGTAAACATAAACGTAGAGTCGGATTCGTAACCTCGAAGTTACAAGTCGATTCGCTCAACTATCAAGGGAGAGTAAACGCGGCGACTGTGGCGGCACTCGCCACCGATGCGAAGTCAGCGTCGCAAAGTTGGCGTTAAATTCGAACGTTTGAATCAGTTATTTTCTTTCGGGCCCTTTTCAGCCCTGAACCGTGGAAGCGCCGAAATTCGGGTTTCATTTATAACGCGGCAGCTTATACCCCCGAGCGTTACCGACCACTGCCGGTGGTGGTCGGTAAGTTATCCTCCGCCGAGGACGACGGGCCTTACCGATGCACACGTAAAAAATTTTTCGCGAATTTTTCGCGCGGTAAACCTTTGTCTCCGCGTCCTCCGTCCGACGAGCCTACTCTCGCCCGCACCCGTCGACCCGTTCTCGAGCTATACGGCGACAAAGAAATCGCAAAATTTCACAAATTTGACGTCATCGAAAAAGTTACGGCCAACTGGGAATTAAAGGTATATCGCCTTCCCGAATTTTCCGGGAGCCCATCGGGCCTTCGGCCCCGCTCGGCTCGGCTCGACTCGGCTCGAGGTCGAGGTCGTCGGTAACGACGATGGTGGCGGGGAGGCGCGCGATTGGTCTGTCATCGCCATCCTCCCCCCGTACCCTTTAAAATTAATGGAAAATGTAAACCTAAACGTAGAGTCGGATTCGTAACCTCGAAGTTACAAGTCGATTCGCTCAACTATCAAGGGAGAGTAAACGCGGCGACTGTGGCGGCACTCGCCACCGATGCGAAGTCAGCGTTGCAAAGTTGGCGTTAAATTCGAACGTTTGAATCAGTTATTTTCTTTCGGGCCCTTTTCAGCCCTGAACCGTGGAACCGCCGAAATTCGGGTTTAATTTATAACGCGGCAGCTTATACCCCCGAGCGTTACCGACCACTGCCGGTGGTGGTCGGTAAGTTATCCTCCGCCGAGGACGACGCGCGTTACCGATGCACACGTAAAAAATTTTTCGCGAACTTTTCGCGCGGTAAACCTTTGTCTCCGCGTCCTCCGTCCGACGAGCCTACTCTCGCCCGCACCCGTCGACCCGTTCTCGAGCTATACGGCGACAAAGAAATTGCAAAATTTCACTAATTTGACGTCATCGAAAAAGTTACGGCCAACTGGGAATTAAAGGTATATCGCCTTCCCGAATTTTCCGGGAGCCCATCGGGCTTAGGCCCCGCTCGGCTCGGCTCGACTCGGCTCGAGGTCGAGGTCGTCGGTAACGACGATGGTGGCGGGGAGGCGCGCGATTGGTCTGTCATCGCCATCCTCCCCCCTACCCTTTAAAATTAATGGAAAATGTAAACCTAAACGTAGAGTCGGATTCGTAACCTCGAAGTTACAAGTCGATTCGCTCAACTATCAAGGGAGAGTAAATGCGGCGACTGTGGCGGCACTCGCCACCGATGCGAAGTCAGCGTTGCAAAGTTGGCGTTAAATTCGAACGTTTGAATCAGTTATTTTCTTTCGGGCCCTTTCCAGCCCTGAACCGTGGAAGCGCCGAAATTCGAGTTTCATTTATAACGCGGCAGCTTATACCCCCGAGCGTTACCGACCACTGCCGGTGGTGGTCGGTAAGTTATCCTCCGCCGAGGACGACGCGCGTTACCGATGCACACGTAAAAAATTTTTCGCGAACTTTTCGCGCGGTAAACCTTTGTCTCCGCGTCCTCCGTCCGACGAGCCTACTCTCGCCCGCACCCGTCGACCCGTTCTCGAGCTACACGGCGACAAAGAAATTGCAAAATTTCACTAATTTGACGTCATCGAAAAAGTTACGGCCAACTGGGAATTAAAGGTATATCGCCTTCCCGAATTTTACGGGAGCCCATCGGGCCTTCGGCCCCGCTCGGCTAGGCTCGACTCGGCTCGAGGTCGAGGTCGTCGGTAACGACGATGGTGGCGGGGAGGCGAGCGATTGGTCTGTCATCGCCATCCTCCCCCCTACCCTTTAAAATTAATGGAAAATGTAAACCTAAACGTAGAGTCGGATTCGTAACCTCGAAGTTACAAGTCGATTCGCTCAACTATCAAGGGAGAGTAAACGCGGCGACTGTGGCGGCACTCGCCACCGATGCGAAGTCAGCGTCGCGAAGTTGGCGTTAAATTCGAACGTTTGAATCAGTTATTTTCTTTCGGGCCCTTTTCAGCCCTGAACCGTGGAAGCGCCGAAATTCGGGTTTAATTTATAACGCGGCAGCTTATACCCCCGAGCGTTACCGACCACTGCCGGTGGTGGTCGGTAAGTTATCCTCCGCCGAGGATGACGCGCGTTACCGATGCACACGTAAAAAATTTTTCGCGAACTTTTCGCGCGGTAAACCTTTGTCTCCGCGTCCTCCGTCCGACGAGCCTACTCTCGCCCGCACCCGTCGACCCGTTCTCGAGCTATACGGCGACAAAGAAATTGCAAAATTTCACTAATTTGACGTCATCGAAAAAGTTACGGCCAACTGGGAATTAAAGGTATATCGCCTTCCCGAATTTTCCGGGAGCCCATCGGGCTTAGGCCCCGCTCGGCTCGGCTCGACTCGGCTCGAGGTCGAGGTCGTCGGTAGCGACGATGGTGGCGGGGAGGCGCGCGATTGGTCTGTCATCGCCATCCTCCCCCCTACCCTTTAAAATTAATGGAAAATGTAAACCTAAACGTAGAGTCGGATTCGTAACCTCGAAGTTACAAGTCGATTCGCTCAACTATCAAGGGAGAGTAAACGCGGCGACTGTGGCGGCACTCGCCACCGATGCGAAGTCAGCGTTGCAAAGTTGGCGTTAAATTCGAACGTTTGAATCAGTTATTTTCTTTCGGGGCCTTTTCAGCCCTGAACCGTGGAAGCACCGAAATTCGAGTTTCATTTATAACGCGGCAGCTTATACCCCCGAGCGTTACCGACCACTGCCGGTGGTGGTCGGTAAGTTATCCTCCGCCGAGGACGACGCGCGTTACCGATGCACACGTAAAAAATTTTTCGCGAACTTTTCGCGCGGTAAACCTTTGTCTCCGCGTCCTCCGTCCGACGAGCCTACTCTCGCCCGCACCCGTCGACCCGTTCTCGAGCTACACGGCGACAAAGAAATTGCAAAATTTCACTAATTTGACGTCATCGAAAAAGTTACGGCCAACTGGGAATTAAAGGTATATCGCCTTCCCGAATTTTCCGGGAGCCCATCGGGCCTTCGGCCCCGCTCGGCTCGGCTCGACTCGGCTCGAGGTCGAGGTCGTCGGTAACGACGATGGTGGCGGGGAGGCGCGCGATTGGTCTGTCATCGCCATCCTCCCCCCCTACCCTTTAAAATTAATGGAAAATGTAAACCTAAACGTAGAGTCGGATTCGTAACCTCGAAGTTACAAGTCGATTCGCTCAACTATCAAGGGAGAGTAAACGCGGCGACTGTGGCGGCACTCGCCACCGATGCGAAGTCAGCGTCGCAAAGTTGGCGTTAAATTCGAACGTTTGAATCAGTTATTTTCTTTCGGGCCCTTTTCAGCCCTGAACCGTGGAAGCGCCGAAATTCGGGTTTAATTTATAACGCGGCCGCTTATACCCCCGAGCGTTACCGACCACTGCCGGTGGTGGTCGGTAAGTTATCCTCCGCCGAGGACGACGCGCGTTACCGATGCACACGTAAAAAATTTTTCGCGAACTTTTCGCGCGGTAAACCTTTGTCTCCGCGTCCTCCGTCCGACGAGCCTACTCTCGCCCGCACCCGTCGACCCGTTCTCGAGCTATACGGCGACAAAGAAATTGCAAAATTTCACTAATTTGACGTCATCGAAAAAGTTACGGCCAACTGGGAATTAAAGGTATATCGCCTTCCCGAATTTTCCGGGAGCCCATCGGGCTTAGGCCCCGCTCGGCTCGGCTCGACTCGGCTCGAGGTCGAGGTCGTCGGTAGCGACGATGGTGGCGGGGAGGCGCGCGATTGGTCTGTCATCGCCATCCTCCCCCCTACCCTTTAAAATTAATGGAAAATGTAAACATAAACGTAGAGTCGGATTCGTAACCTCGAAGTTACAAGTCGATTCGCTCAACTATCAAGGGAGAGTAAACGCGGCGACTGTGGCGGCACTCGCCACCGATGCGAAGTCAGCGTCGCAAAGTTGGCGTTAAATTCGAACGTTTGAATCAGTTATTTTCTTTCGGGCCCTTTTCAGCCCTGAACCGTGGAAGCGCCGAAATTCGGGTTTCATTTATAACGCGGCAGCTTATACCCCCGAGCGTTACCGACCACTGCCGGTGGTGGTCGGTAAGTTATCCTCCGCCGAGGACGACGGGCCTTACCGATGCACACGTAAAAAATTTTTCGCGAATTTTTCGCGCGGTAAACCTTTGTCTCCGCGTCCTCCGTCCGACGAGCCTACTCTCGCCCGCACCCGTCGACCCGTTCTCGAGCTATACGGCGACAAAGAAATCGCAAAATTTCACAAATTTGACGTCATCGAAAAAGTTACGGCCAACTGGGAATTAAAGGTATATCGCCTTCCCGAATTTTCCGGGAGCCCATCGGGCCTTCGGCCCCGCTCGGCTCGGCTCGACTCGGCTCGAGGTCGAGGTCGTCGGTAACGACGATGGTGGCGGGGAGGCGCGCGATTGGTCTGTCATCGCCATCCTCCCCCCGTACCCTTTAAAATTAATGGAAAATGTAAACCTAAACGTAGAGTCGGATTCGTAACCTCGAAGTTACAAGTCGATTCGCTCAACTATCAAGGGAGAGTAAACGCGGCGACTGTGGCGGCACTCGCCACCGATGCGAAGTCAGCGTTGCAAAGTTGGCGTTAAATTCGAACGTTTGAATCAGTTATTTTCTTTCGGGCCCTTTTCAGCCCTGAACCGTGGAAGCGCCGAAATTCGAGTTTCATTTATAACGCGGCAGCTTATACCCCCGAGCGTTACCGACCACTGCCGGTGGTGGTCGGTAAGTTATCCTCCGCCGAGGACGACGCGCGTTACCGATGCACACGTAAAAAATTTTTCGCGAACTTTTCGCGCGGTAAACCTTTGTCTCCGCGTCCTCCGTCCGACGAGCCTACTCTCGCCCGCACCCGTCGACTCGTTCTCGAGCTACACGGCGACAAAGAAATTGCAAAATTTCACTAATTTGACGTCATCGAAAAAGTTACGGCCAACTGGGAATTAAAGGTATATCGCCTTCCCGAATTTTACGGGAGCCCATCGGGCCTTCGGCCCCGCTCGGCTCGGCTCGACTCGGCTCGAGGTCGAGGTCGTCGGTAACGACGATGGTGGCGGGGAGGCGCGCGATTGGTCTGTCATCGCCATCCTCCCCCCCTACCCTTTAAAATTAATGGAAAATGTAAACCTAAACGTAGAGTCGGATTCGTAACCTCGAAGTTACAAGTCGATTCGCTCAACTATCAAGGGAGAGTAAACGCGGCGACTGTGGCGGCACTCGCCACCGATGCGAAGTCAGTGTCGCAAAGTTGGCGTTAAATTCGAACGTTTGAATCAGTTATTTTCTTTCGGGCCCTTTTCAGCCCTGAACCGTGGAAGCGCCGAAATTCGGGTTTAATTTATAACGCGGCAGCTTATACCCCCGAGCGTTACCGACCACTGCCGGTGGTGGTCGGTAAGTTATCCTCCGCCGAGGACGACGCGTGTTACCGATGCACACGTAAAAAATTTTTCGCGAATTTTTCGCGCGGTAAACCTTTGTCTCCGCGTCCTCCGTCCGACGAGCCTACTCTCGCTCGCACCCGCCGACCCGTTCTCGAGCTACACGGCGACAAAGAAATTGCAAAATTTCACTAATTTGACGTCATCGAAAAAGTTACGGCCAACTGGGAATTGAAGGTATATCGCCTTCCCGAATTTTCCGGGAGCCCATCGGGCCTTCGGCCCCGCTCGGCTCGGCTCGACTCGGCTCGAGGTCGAGGTCGTCGGTAGCGACGATGGTGGCGGGGAGGCGCGCGATTGGTCTGTCATCGCCATCCTCCCCCCTACCCTTTAAAATTAATGGAAAATGTAAACCTAAACGTAGAGTCGGATTCGTAACCTCGAAGTTACAAGTCGATTCGCTCAACTATCAAGGGAGAGTAAACGCGGCGACTGTGGCGGCACTCGCCACCGATGCGAAGTCAGCGTCGCAAAGTTGGCGTTAAATTCGAACGTTTGAATCAGTTATTTTCGTTCGGGCCCTTTTCAGCCCTGAACCGTGGAAGCGCCGAAATTCGGGTTTCATTTATAACGCGGCAGCTTATACCCCCGAGCGTTACCGACCACTGCCGGTGGTGGTCGGTAAGTTATCCTCCGCCGAGGACGACGGGCCTTACCGATGCACACGTAAAAAATTTTTCGCGAATTTTTCGCGCGGTAAACCTTTGTCTCCGCGTCCTCCGTCCGACGAGCCTACTCTCGCCCGCACCCGTCGACCCGTTCTCGAGCTATACGGCGACAAAGAAATCGCAAAATTTCACAAATTTGACGTCATCGAAAAAGTTACGGCCAACTGGGAATTAAAGGTATATCGCCTTCCCGAATTTTCCGGGAGCCCATCGGGCCTTCGGCCCCGCTCGGCTCGGCTCGACTCGGCTCGAGGTCGAGGTCGTCGGTAACGACGATGGTGGCGGGGAGGCGCGCGATTGGTCTGTCATCGCCATCCTCCCCCCGTACCCTTTAAAATTAATGGAAAATGTAAACCTAAACGTAGAGTCGGATTCGTAACCTCGAAGTTACAAGTCGATTCGCTCAACTATCAAGGGAGAGTAAACGCGGCGACTGTGGCGGCACTCGCCACCGATGCGAAGTCAGTGTCGCAAAGTTGGCGTTAAATTCGAACGTTTGAATCAGTTATTTTCTTTCGGGCCCTTTTCAGCCCTGAACCGTGGAAGCGCCGAAATTCGGGTTTAATTTATAACGCGGCAGCTTATACCCCCGAGCGTTACCGACCACTGCCGGTGGTGGTCGGTAAGTTATCCTCCGCCGAGGACGACGCGCGTTACCGATGCACACGTAAAAAATTTTTCGCGAATTTTTCGCGCGGTAAACCTTTGTCTCCGCGTCCTCCGTCCGACGAGCCTACTCTCGCTCGCACCCGCCGACCCGTTCTCGAGCTACACGGCGACAAAGAAATTGCAAAATTTCACTAATTTGACGTCATCGAAAAAGTTACGGCCAACTGGGAATTGAAGGTATATCGCCTTCCCGCATTTTCCGGGAGCCCATCGGGCCTTCGGCCCCGCTCGGCTCGGCTCGACTCGGCTCGAGGTCGAGGTCGTCGGTAGCGACGATGGTGGCGGGGAGGCGCGCGATTGGTCTGTCATCGCCATCCTCCCCCCTACCCTTTAAAATTAATGGAAAATGTAAACCTAAACGTAGAGTCGGATTCGTAACCTCGAAGTTACAAGTCGATTCGCTCAACTATAAAGGGAGAGTAAACGCGGCGACTGTGGCGGCACTCGCCACCGATGCGAAGTCAGCGTCGCGAAGTTGGCGTTAAATTCGAACTTTTGAATCAGTTATTTGCTTTCGGGCCCTTTTCAGCCCAGAACCGTGGAAGCGCCGAAATTCCGGTTTCATTTTTAACGCGGCAGCTTATACCCCCGAGCGTTACCGACCACTGCCGGTGGTGGTCGGTAAGTTATCCTCCGCCGAGGACGACGCGCGTTACCGATGCACACGTAAAAAATTTTTCGCAAATTTTTCGCGCGGTAAACCTTTGTCTCCGCGTCCTCCGTCCGACGAGCCTACTCTCGCCCGCAACCGTCGACCCGTTCTCGAGCTATACGGCGACAAAGAAATTGCAAAATTTCACTAATTTGACGTCTTCGAAAAAGTTACGGCCAACTGGGAATTAAAGGTATATCGCCTTCCCGAATTTAACGGGAGCCCATCGGGCCTTCGGCCCCGCTCGGCTCGGCTCGACTCGGCTCGAGGTCGAGGTCGTCGGTAGCGACGATGGTGGCGAGGAGGCGCGCGATTGGTCTGTCATCGCCATCCTCCCCCCTACCCTTTAAAATTAATGGAAAATGTAAACCTAAACGTAGAGTCGGATTCGTAACCTCGAAGTTACAAGTCGATTCGCTCAACTATCAAGGGAGAGTAAACGCGGCGACTGTGGCGGCACTCGCCACCGATGCGAAGTCAGCGTCGCGAAGTTGGCGTTAAATTCGAACGTTTGAATCAGTTATTTTCTTTCGGGCCCTTTTCAGCCCAGAACCGTGGAAGCGCCGAAATTCGGGTTTCATTTTTAACGCGGCAGCTTATACCCCCGAGCGTTACCGACCACTGCCGGTGGTGGTCGGTAAGTTATCCTCCGCCGAGGACGACGCGCGTTACCGATGCACACGTAAAAAATTTTTCGCGAATTTTTCGCGCGGTAAACCTTTGTCTCCGCGTCCTCCGTCCGACGAGCCTACTCTCGCCCGCAACCGTCGACCCGTTCTCGAGCTATACGGCGACAAAGAAATTGCAAAATTTCACTAATTTGACGTCTTCGAAAAAGTTACGGCCAACTGGGAATTAAAGGTATATCGCCTTCCCGAATTTTCCGGGAGCCCATCGGGCTTAGGCCCCGCTCGGCTCGGCTCGACTCGGCTCGAGGTCGAGGTCGTCGGTAGCGACGATGGTGGCGGGGAGGCGCGCGATTGGTCTGTCATCGCCATCCTCCCCCCTACCCTTTAAAATTAATGGAAAATGTAAACCTAAACGTAGAGTCGGATTCGTAACCTCGAAGTTACAAGTCGATTCGCTCAACTATCAAGGGAGAGTAAACGCGGCGACTGTGGCGGCACTCGCCACCGATGCGAAGTCAGCGTCGCAAAGTTGGCGTTAAATTCGAACGTTTGAATCAGTTATTTTCGTTCGGGCCCTTTTCAGCCCTGAACCGTGGAAGCGCCGAAATTCGGGTTTCATTTATAACGCGGCAGCTTATACCCCCGAGCGTTACCGACCACTGCCGGTGGTGGTCGGTAAGTTATCCTCCGCCGAGGACGACGGGCCTTACCGATGCACACGTAAAAAATTTTTCGCGAATTTTTCGCGCGGTAAACCTTTGTCTCCGCGTCCTCCGTCCGACGAGCCTACTCTCGCCCGCACCCGTCGACCCGTTCTCGAGCTATACGGCGACAAAGAAATCGCAAAATTTCACAAATTTGACGTCATCGAAAAAGTTACGGCCAACTGGGAATTAAAGGTATATCGCCTTCCCGAATTTTCCGGGAGCCCATCGGGCCTTGGGCCCCGCTCGGCTCGGCTCGACTCGGCTCGAGGTCGAGGTCGTCGGTAACGACGATGGTGGCGGGGAGGCGCGCGATTGGTCTGTCATCGCCATCCTCCCCCCGTACCCTTTAAAATTAATGGAAAATGTAAACCTAAACGTAGAGTCGGATTCGTAACCTCGAAGTTACAAGTCGATTCGCTCAACTATCAAGGGAGAGTAAACGCGGCGACTGTGGCGGCACTCGCCACCGATGCGAAGTCAGCGTTGCAAAGTTGGCGTTAAATTCGAACGTTTGAATCAGTTATTTTCTTTCGGGCCCTTTTCAGCCCTGAACCGTGGAAGCGCCGAAATTCGAGTTTCATTTATAACGCGGCAGCTTATACCCCCGAGCGTTACCGACCACTGCCGGTGGTGGTCGGTAAGTTATCCTCCGCCGAGGACGACGCGCGTTACCGATGCACACGTAAAAAATTTTTCGCGAATTTTTCGCGCGGTAAATCTTTGTCTCTGCGTCCTCCGTCCGACGAGCCTACTCTCGCTCGCACCCGCCGACCCGTTCTCGAGCTACACGGCGACAAAGAAATTGCAAAATTTCACTAATTTGACGTCATCGAAAAAGTTACGGCCAACTGGGAATTAAAGGTATATCGCCTTCCCGAATTTTACGGGAGCCCATCGGGCCTTCGGCCCCGCTCGGCTCGGCTCGACTCGGCTCGAGGTCGAGGTCGTCGGTAGCGACGATGGTGGCGGGGAGGCGCGCGATTGGTCTGTCATCGCCATCCTCCCCCCTACCCTTTAAAATTAATGGAAAATGTAAACCTAAACGTAGAGTCGGATTCGTAACCTCGAAGTTACAAGTCGATTCGCTCAACTATCAAGGGAGAGTAAACGCGGCGACTGTGGCGGCACTCGCCACCGATGCGAAGTCAGCGTCACGAAGTTGGCGTTAAATTCGAACTTTTGAATCAGTTATTTTCTTTCGGGCCCTTTTCAGCCCAGAACCGTGGAAGCGCCGAAATTCGGGTTTCATTTTTAACGCGGCAGCTTATACCCCCGAGCGTTACCGACCACTGCCGGTGGTGGTCGGTAAATTATCCTCCGCCGAGGACGACGCGCGTTACCGATGCACACGTAAAAAATTTTTCGCGAATTTTTCGCGCGGTAAACCTTTGTCTCCGCGTCCTCCGTCCGACGAGCCTACTCTCGCCCGCAACCGTCGACCCGTTCTCGAGCTATACGGCGACAAAGAAATTGCAAAATTTCACTAATTTGACGTCTTCGAAAAAGTTACGGCCAACTGGGAATTAAAGGTATATCGCCTTCCCGAATTTAACGGGAGCCCATCGGGCCTTCGGCCCCGCTCGGCTCGGCTCGACTCGGCTCGAGGTCGAGGTCGTCGGTAGCGACGATGGTGGCGGGGTGGCGCGCGATTGGTCTGTCATCGCCATCCTCCCCCCCTACCCTTTAAAATTAATGGAAAATGTAAACCTAAACGTAGAGTCGGATTCGTAACCTCGAAGTTACAAGTCGATTCGCTCAACTATCAAGGGAGAGTAAACGCGGCGACTGTGGCGGCACTCGCCACCGATGCGAAGTCAGTGTCGCAAAGTTGGCGTTAAATTCGAACGTTTGAATCAGTTATTTTCTTTCGGGCCCTTTTCAGCCCTGAACCGTGGAAGCGCCGAAATTTGGGTTTCATTTATAACGCGGCAGCTTATACCCCCGAGCGTTACCGAACACTGCCGGTGGTGGTCGGTAAGTTATCCTCCGCCGAGGACGACGGGCGTTACCGATGCACACGTAAAAAATTTTTCGCGAATTTTTCGCGCGGTAAACCTTTGTCTCCGCGTCCTCCGTCCGACGAGCCTACTCTCGCCCGCACCCGTCGACCCGTTCTCGAGCTATACGGCGACAAAGAAATCGCAAAATTTCACTAATTTGACGTCATCGAAAAAGTTACGGCCAACTGGGAATTAAAGGTATATCGCATTCCCGAATTTTCCGGGAGCCCATCGGGCCTTCGGCCCCGCTCGGCTCGGCTCGACTCGGCTCGAGGTCGAGGTCGTCGGTAACGACGATGGTGGCGGGGAGGCGCGCGATTGGTCTGTCATCGCCATCCTCCCCCCGTACCCTTTAAAATTAATGGAAAATGTAAACCTAAACGTAGAGTCGGATTCGTAACCTCGAAGTTACAAGTCGATTCGCTCAACTATCAAGGGAGAGTAAACGCGGCGACTGTGGCGGCACTCGCCACCGATGCGAAGTCAGTGTCGCAAAGTTGGCGTTAAATTCGAACGTTTGAATCAGTTATTTTCTTTCGGGCCCTTTTCAGCCCTGAACCGTGGAAGCGCCGAAATTCGGGTTTAATTTATAACGCGGCAGCTTATACCCCCGAGCGTTACCGACCACTGCCGGTGGTGGTCGGTAAGTTATCCTCCGCCGAGGACGACGCGCGTTACCGATGCACACGTAAAAAATTTTTCGCGAATTTTTCGCGCGGTAAACCTTTGTCTCCGCGTCCTCCGTCCGACGAGCCTACTCTCGCTCGCACCCGCCGACCCGTTCTCGAGCTACACGGCGACAAAGAAATTGCAAAATTTCACTAATTTGACGTCATCGAAAAAGTTACGGCCAACTGGGAATTGAAGGTATATCGCCTTCCCGAATTTTCCGGGAGCCCATCGGGCCTTCGGCCCCGCTCGGCTCGGCTCGACTCGGCTCGAGGTCGAGGTCGTCGGTAGCGACGATGGTGGCGGGGAGGCGCGCGATTGGTCTGTCATCGCCATCCTCCCCCCTACCCTTTAAAATTAATGGAAAATGTAAACCTAAACGTAGAGTCGGATTCGTAACCTCGAAGTTACAAGTCGATTCGCTCAACTATAAAGGGAGAGTAAACGCGGCGACTGTGGCGGCACTCGCCACCGATGCGAAGTCAGCGTCGCGAAGTTGGCGTTAAATTCGAACTTTTGAATCAGTTATTTGCTTTCGGGCCCTTTTCAGCCCAGAACCGTGGAAGCGCCGAAATTCGGGTTTCATTTTTAACGCGGCAGCTTATACCCCCGAGCGTTACCGACCACTGCCGGTGGTGGTCGGTAAGTTATCCTCCGCCGAGGACGACGCGCGTTACCGATGCACACGTAAAAAATTTTTCGCAAATTTTTCGCGCGGTAAACCTTTGTCTCCGCGTCCTCCGTCCGACGAGCCTACTCTCGCCCGCAACCGTCGACCCGTTCTCGAGCTATACGGCGACAAAGAAATTGCAAAATTTCACTAATTTGACGTCTTCGAAAAAGTTACGGCCAACTGGGAATTAAAGGTATATCGCCTTCCCGAATTTAACGGGAGCCCATCGGGCCTTCGGCCCCGCTCGGCTCGGCTCGACTCGGCTCGAGGTCGAGGTCGTCGGTAGCGACGATGGTGGCGAGGAGGCGCGCGATTGGTCTGTCATCGCCATCCTCCCCCCTACCCTTTAAAATTAATGGAAAATGTAAACCTAAACGTAGAGTCGGATTCGTAACCTCGAAGTTACAAGTCGATTCGCTCAACTATCAAGGGAGAGTAAACGCGGCGACTGTGGCGGCACTCGCCACCGATGCGAAGTCAGCGTCGCGAAGTTGGCGTTAAATTCGAACGTTTGAATCAGTTATTTTCTTTCGGGCCCTTTTCAGCCCAGAACCGTGGAAGCGCCGAAATTCGGGTTTCATTTTTAACGCGGCAGCTTATACCCCCGAGCGTTACCGACCACTGCCGGTGGTGGTCGGTAAGTTATCCTCCGCCGAGGACGACGCGCGTTACCGATGCACACGTAAAAAATTTTTCGCGAATTTTTCGCGCGGTAAACCTTTGTCTCCGCGTCCTCCGTCCGACGAGCCTACTCTCGCCCGCAACCGTCGACCCGTTCTCGAGCTATACGGCGACAAAGAAATTGCAAAATTTCACTAATTTGACGTCTTCGAAAAAGTTACGGCCAACTGGGAATTAAAGGTATATCGCCTTCCCGAATTTAACGGGAGCCCATCGGGCCTTCGGCCCCGCTCGGCTCGGCTCGACTCGGCTCGAGGTCGAGGTCGTCGGTAGCGACGATGGTGGCGGGGTGGCGCGCGATTGGTCTGTCATCGCCATCCTCCCCCCCTACCCTTTAAAATTAATGGAAAATGTAAACCTAAACGTAGAGTCGGATTCGTAACCTCGAAGTTACAAGTCGATTCGCTCAACTATCAAGGGAGAGTAAACGCGGCGACTGTGGCGGCACTCGCCACCGATGCGAAGTCAGTGTCGCAAAGTTGGCGTTAAATTCGAACGTTTGAATCAGTTATTTTCTTTCGGGCCCTTTTCAGCCCTGAACCGTGGAAGCGCCGAAATTTGGGTTTCATTTATAACGCGGCAGCTTATACCCCCGAGCGTTACCGAACACTGCCGGTGGTGGTCGGTAAGTTATCCTCCGCCGAGGACGACGGGCGTTACCGATGCACACGTAAAAAATTTTTCGCGAATTTTTCGCGCGGTAAACCTTTGTCTCCGCGTCCTCCGTCCGACGAGCCTACTCTCGCCCGCACCCGTCGACCCGTTCTCGAGCTATACGGCGACAAAGAAATCGCAAAATTTCACTAATTTGACGTCATCGAAAAAGTTACGGCCAACTGGGAATTAAAGGTATATCGCATTCCCGAATTTTCCGGGAGCCCATCGGGCCTTCGGCCCCGCTCGGCTCGGCTCGACTCGGCTCGAGGTCGAGGTCGTCGGTAACGACGATGGTGGCGGGGAGGCGCGCGATTGGTCTGTCATCGCCATCCTCCCCCCGTACCCTTTAAAATTAATGGAAAATGTAAACCTAAACGTAGAGTCGGATTCGTAACCTCGAAGTTACAAGTCGATTCGCTCAACTATCAAGGGAGAGTAAACGCGGCGACTGTGGCGGCACTCGCCACCGATGCGAAGTCAGTGTCGCAAAGTTGGCGTTAAATTCGAACGTTTGAATCAGTTATTTTCTTTCGGGCCCTTTTCAGCCCTGAACCGTGGAAGCGCCGAAATTCGGGTTTAATTTATAACGCGGCAGCTTATACCCCCGAGCGTTACCGACCACTGCCGGTGGTGGTCGGTAAGTTATCCTCCGCCGAGGACGACGCGCGTTACCGATGCACACGTAAAAAATTTTTCGCGAATTTTTCGCGCGGTAAACCTTTGTCTCCGCGTCCTCCGTCCGACGAGCCTACTCTCGCTCGCACCCGCCGACCCGTTCTCGAGCTACACGGCGACAAAGAAATTGCAAAATTTCACTAATTTGACGTCATCGAAAAAGTTACGGCCAACTGGGAATTGAAGGTATATCGCCTTCCCGAATTTTCCGGGAGCCCATCGGGCCTTCGGCCCCGCTCGGCTCGGCTCGACTCGGCTCGAGGTCGAGGTCGTCGGTAGCGACGATGGTGGCGGGGAGGCGCGCGATTGGTCTGTCATCGCCATCCTCCCCCCTACCCTTTAAAATTAATGGAAAATGTAAACCTAAACGTAGAGTCGGATTCGTAACCTCGAAGTTACAAGTCGATTCGCTCAACTATAAAGGGAGAGTAAACGCGGCGACTGTGGCGGCACTCGCCACCGATGCGAAGTCAGCGTCGCGAAGTTGGCGTTAAATTCGAACTTTTGAATCAGTTATTTGCTTTCGGGCCCTTTTCAGCCCAGAACCGTGGAAGCGCCGAAATTCGGGTTTCATTTTTAACGCGGCAGCTTATACCCCCGAGCGTTACCGACCACTGCCGGTGGTGGTCGGTAAGTTATCCTCCGCCGAGGACGACGCGCGTTACCGATGCACACGTAAAAAATTTTTCGCAAATTTTTCGCGCGGTAAACCTTTGTCTCCGCGTCCTCCGTCCGACGAGCCTACTCTCGCCCGCAACCGTCGACCCGTTCTCGAGCTATACGGCGACAAAGAAATTGCAAAATTTCACTAATTTGACGTCTTCGAAAAAGTTACGGCCAACTGGGAATTAAAGGTATATCGCCTTCCCGAATTTAACGGGAGCCCATCGGGCCTTCGGCCCCGCTCGGCTCGGCTCGACTCGGCTCGAGGTCGAGGTCGTCGGTAGCGACGATGGTGGCGAGGAGGCGCGCGATTGGTCTGTCATCGCCATCCTCCCCCCTACCCTTTAAAATTAATGGAAAATGTAAACCTAAACGTAGAGTCGGATTCGTAACCTCGAAGTTACAAGTCGATTCGCTCAACTATCAAGGGAGAGTAAACGCGGCGACTGTGGCGGCACTCGCCACCGATGCGAAGTCAGCGTCGCGAAGTTGGCGTTAAATTCGAACGTTTGAATCAGTTATTTTCTTTCGGGCCCTTTTCAGCCCAGAACCGTGGAAGCGCCGAAATTCGGGTTTCATTTTTAACGCGGCAGCTTATACCCCCGAGCGTTACCGACCACTGCCGGTGGTGGTCGGTAAGTTATCCTCCGCCGAGGACGACGCGCGTTACCGATGCACACGTAAAAAATTTTTCGCGAATTTTTCGCGCGGTAAACCTTTGTCTCCGCGTCCTCCGTCCGACGAGCCTACTCTCGCCCGCAACCGTCGACCCGTTCTCGAGCTATACGGCGACAAAGAAATTGCAAAATTTCACTAATTTGACGTCTTCGAAAAAGTTACGGCCAACTGGGAATTAAAGGTATATCGCCTTCCCGAATTTTCCGGGAGCCCATCGGGCTTAGGCCCCGCTCGGCTCGGCTCGACTCGGCTCGAGGTCGAGGTCGTCGGTAGCGACGATGGTGGCGGGGAGGCGCGCGATTGGTCTGTCATCGCCATCCTCCCCCCTACCCTTTAAAATTAATGGAAAATGTAAACCTAAACGTAGAGTCGGATTCGTAACCTCGAAGTTACAAGTCGATTCGCTCAACTATCAAGGGAGAGTAAACGCGGCGACTGTGGCGGCACTCGCCACCGATGCGAAGTCAGCGTCGCAAAGTTGGCGTTAAATTCGAACGTTTGAATCAGTTATTTTCGTTCGGGCCCTTTTCAGCCCTGAACCGTGGAAGCGCCGAAATTCGGGTTTCATTTATAACGCGGCAGCTTATACCCCCGAGCGTTACCGACCACTGCCGGTGGTGGTCGGTAAGTTATCCTCCGCCGAGGACGACGGGCCTTACCGATGCACACGTAAAAAATTTTTCGCGAATTTTTCGCGCGGTAAACCTTTGTCTCCGCGTCCTCCGTCCGACGAGCCTACTCTCGCCCGCACCCGTCGACCCGTTCTCGAGCTATACGGCGACAAAGAAATCGCAAAATTTCACAAATTTGACGTCATCGAAAAAGTTACGGCCAACTGGGAATTAAAGGTATATCGCCTTCCCGAATTTTCCGGGAGCCCATCGGGCCTTGGGCCCCGCTCGGCTCGGCTCGACTCGGCTCGAGGTCGAGGTCGTCGGTAACGACGATGGTGGCGGGGAGGCGCGCGATTGGTCTGTCATCGCCATCCTCCCCCCGTACCCTTTAAAATTAATGGAAAATGTAAACCTAAACGTAGAGTCGGATTCGTAACCTCGAAGTTACAAGTCGATTCGCTCAACTATCAAGGGAGAGTAAACGCGGCGACTGTGGCGGCACTCGCCACCGATGCGAAGTCAGCGTTGCAAAGTTGGCGTTAAATTCGAACGTTTGAATCAGTTATTTTCTTTCGGGCCCTTTTCAGCCCTGAACCGTGGAAGCGCCGAAATTCGAGTTTCATTTATAACGCGGCAGCTTATACCCCCGAGCGTTACCGACCACTGCCGGTGGTGGTCGGTAAGTTATCCTCCGCCGAGGACGACGCGCGTTACCGATGCACACGTAAAAAATTTTTCGCGAACTTTTCGCGCGGTAAACCTTTGTCTCCGCGTCCTCCGTCCGACGAGCCTACTCTCGCCCGCACCCGTCGACCCGTTCTCGAGCTACACGGCGACAAAGAAATTGCAAAATTTCACTAATTTGACGTCATCGAAAAAGTTACGGCCAACTGGGAATTAAAGGTATATCGCCTTCCCGAATTTTACGGGAGCCCATCGGGCCTTCGGCCCCGCTCGGCTCGGCTCGACTCGGCTCGAGGTCGAGGTCGTCGGTAACGACGATGGTGGCGGGGAGGCGCGCGATTGGTCTGTCATCGCCATCCTCCCCCCCTACCCTTTAAAATTAATGGAAAATGTAAACCTAAACGTAGAGTCGGATTCGTAACCTCGAAGTTACAAGTCGATTCGCTCAACTATCAAGGGAGAGTAAACGCGGCGACTGTGGCGGCACTCGCCACCGATGCGAAGTCAGTGTCGCAAAGTTGGCGTTAAATTCGAACGTTTGAATCAGTTATTTTCTTTCGGGCCCTTTTCAGCCCTGAACCGTGGAAGCGCCGAAATTCGGGTTTAATTTATAACGCGGCAGCTTATACCCCCGAGCGTTACCGACCACTGCCGGTGGTGGTCGGTAAGTTATCCTCCGCCGAGGACGACGCGCGTTACCGATGCACACGTAAAAAATTTTTCGCGAATTTTTCGCGCGGTAAACCTTTGTCTCCGCGTCCTCCGTCCGACGAGCCTACTCTCGCTCGCACCCGCCGACCCGTTCTCGAGCTACACGGCGACAAAGAAATTGCAAAATTTCACTAATTTGACGTCATCGAAAAAGTTACGGCCAACTGGGAATTGAAGGTATATCGCCTTCCCGAATTTTCCGGGAGCCCATCGGGCCTTCGGCCCCGCTCGGCTCGGCTCGACTCGGCTCGAGGTCGAGGTCGTCGGTAGCGACGATGGTGGCGGGGAGGCGCGCGATTGGTCTGTCATCGCCATCCTCCCCCCTACCCTTTAAAATTAATGGAAAATGTAAACCTAAACGTAGAGTCGGATTCGTAACCTCGAAGTTACAAGTCGATTCGCTCAACTATAAAGGGAGAGTAAACGCGGCGACTGTGGCGGCACTCGCCACCGATGCGAAGTCAGCGTCGCGAAGTTGGCGTTAAATTCGAACTTTTGAATCAGTTATTTGCTTTCGGGCCCTTTTCAGCCCAGAACCGTGGAAGCGCCGAAATTCGGGTTTCATTTTTAACGCGGCAGCTTATACCCCCGAGCGTTACCGACCACTGCCGGTGGTGGTCGGTAAGTTATCCTCCGCCGAGGACGACGCGCGTTACCGATGCACACGTAAAAAATTTTTCGCAAATTTTTCGCGCGGTAAACCTTTGTCTCCGCGTCCTCCGTCCGACGAGCCTACTCTCGCCCGCAACCGTCGACCCGTTCTCGAGCTATACGGCGACAAAGAAATTGCAAAATTTCACTAATTTGACGTCTTCGAAAAAGTTACGGCCAACTGGGAATTAAAGGTATATCGCCTTCCCGAATTTAACGGGAGCCCATCGGGCCTTCGGCCCCGCTCGGCTCGGCTCGACTCGGCTCGAGGTCGAGGTCGTCGGTAGCGACGATGGTGGCGAGGAGGCGCGCGATTGGTCTGTCATCGCCATCCTCCCCCCTACCCTTTAAAATTAATGGAAAATGTAAACCTAAACGTAGAGTCGGATTCGTAACCTCGAAGTTACAAGTCGATTCGCTCAACTATCAAGGGAGAGTAAACGCGGCGACTGTGGCGGCACTCGCCACCGATGCGAAGTCAGCGTCGCGAAGTTGGCGTTAAATTCGAACGTTTGAATCAGTTATTTTCTTTCGGGCCCTTTTCAGCCCAGAACCGTGGAAGCGCCGAAATTCGGGTTTCATTTTTAACGCGGCAGCTTATACCCCCGAGCGTTACCGACCACTGCCGGTGGTGGTCGGTAAGTTATCCTCCGCCGAGGACGACGCGCGTTACCGATGCACACGTAAAAAATTTTTCGCGAATTTTTCGCGCGGTAAACCTTTGTCTCCGCGTCCTCCGTCCGACGAGCCTACTCTCGCCCGCAACCGTCGACCCGTTCTCGAGCTATACGGCGACAAAGAAATTGCAAAATTTCACTAATTTGACGTCTTCGAAAAAGTTACGGCCAACTGGGAATTAAAGGTATATCGCCTTCCCGAATTTTCCGGGAGCCCATCGGGCTTAGGCCCCGCTCGGCTCGGCTCGACTCGGCTCGAGGTCGAGGTCGTCGGTAGCGACGATGGTGGCGGGGAGGCGCGCGATTGGTCTGTCATCGCCATCCTCCCCCCTACCCTTTAAAATTAATGGAAAATGTAAACCTAAACGTAGAGTCGGATTCGTAACCTCGAAGTTACAAGTCGATTCGCTCAACTATCAAGGGAGAGTAAACGCGGCGACTGTGGCGGCACTCGCCACCGATGCGAAGTCAGCGTCGCAAAGTTGGCGTTAAATTCGAACGTTTGAATCAGTTATTTTCGTTCGGGCCCTTTTCAGCCCTGAACCGTGGAAGCGCCGAAATTCGGGTTTCATTTATAACGCGGCAGCTTATACCCCCGAGCGTTACCGACCACTGCCGGTGGTGGTCGGTAAGTTATCCTCCGCCGAGGACGACGGGCGTTACCGATGCACACGTAAAAAATTTTTCGCGAACTTTTCGCGCGGTAAACCTTTGTCTCCGCGTCCTCCGTCCGACGAGCCTACTCTCGCCCGCAACCGTCGACCCGTTCTCGAGCTATACGGCGACAAAGAAATTGCAAAATTTCACTAATTTGACGTCTTCGAAAAAGTTACGGCCAACTGGGAATTAAAGGTATATCGCCTTCCCGAATTTTCCGGGAGCCCATCGGGCCTTCGGCCCCGCTCGGCTCGGCTCGACTCGGCTCGAGGTCGAGGTCGTCGGTAGCGACGATGGTGGCGGGGAGGCGCGCGATTGGTCTGTCATCGCCATCCTCCCCCCTACCCTTTAAAATTAATGGAAAATGTAAACCTAAACGTAGAGTCGGATTCGTAACCTCGAAGTTACAAGTCGATTCGCTCAACTATCAAGGGAGAGTAAACGCGGCGACTGTGGCGGCACTCGCCACCGATGCGAAGTCAGCGTCACGAAGTTGGCGTTAAATTCGAACTTTTGAATCAGTTATTTTCTTTCGGGCCCTTTTCAGCCCAGAACCGTGGAAGCGCCGAAATTCGGGTTTCATTTTTAACGCGGCAGCTTATACCCCCGAGCGTTACCGACCACTGCCGGTGGTGGTCGGTAAATTATCCTCCGCCGAGGACGACGCGCGTTACCGATGCACACGTAAAAAATTTTTCGCGAATTTTTCGCGCGGTAAACCTTTGTCTCCGCGTCCTCCGTCCGACGAGCCTACTCTCGCCCGCAACCGTCGACCCGTTCTCGAGCTATACGGCGACAAAGAAATTGCAAAATTTCACTAATTTGACGTCTTCGAAAAAGTTGCGGCCAACTGGGAATTAAAGGTATATCGCCTTCCCGAATTTAACGGGAGCCCATCGGGCCTTCGGCCCCGCTCGGCTCGGCTCGACTCGGCTCGAGGTCGAGGTCGTCGGTAGCGACGATGGTGGCGGGGTGGCGCGCGATTGGTCTGTCATCGCCATCCTCCCCCCCTACCCTTTAAAATTAATGGAAAATGTAAACCTAAACGTAGAGTCGGATTCGTAACCTCGAAGTTACAAGTCGATTCGCTCAACTATCAAGGGAGAGTAAACGCGGCGACTGTGGCGGCACTCGCCACCGATGCGAAGTCAGTGTCGCAAAGTTGGCGTTAAATTCGAACGTTTGAATCAGTTATTTTCTTTCGGGCCCTTTTCAGCCCTGAACCGTGGAAGCGCCGAAATTTGGGTTTCATTTATAACGCGGCAGCTTATACCCCCGAGCGTTACCGAACACTGCCGGTGGTGGTCGGTAAGTTATCCTCCGCCGAGGACGACGGGCGTTACCGATGCACACGTAAAAAATTTTTCGCGAATTTTTCGCGCGGTAAACCTTTGTCTCCGCGTCCTCCGTCCGACGAGCCTACTCTCGCCCGCACCCGTCGACCCGATCTCGAGCTATACGGCGACAAAGAAATCGCAAAATTTCACTAATTTGACGTCATCGAAAAAGTTACGGCCAACTGGGAATTAAAGGTATATCGCATTCCCGAATTTTCCGGGAGCCCATCGGGCCTTCGGCCCCGCTCGGCTCGGCTCGACTCGGCTCGAGGTCGAGGTCGTCGGTAACGACGATGGTGGCGGGGAGGCGCGCGATTGGTCTGTCATCGCCATCCTCCCCCCGTACCCTTTAAAATTAATGGAAAATGTAAACCTAAACGTAGAGTCGGATTCGTAACCTCGAAGTTACAAGTCGATTCGCTCAACTATCAAGGGAGAGTAAACGCGGCGACTGTGGCGGCACTCGCCACCGATGCGAAGTCAGTGTCGCAAAGTTGGCGTTAAATTCGAACGTTTGAATCAGTTATTTTCTTTCGGGCCCTTTTCAGCCCTGAACCGTGGAAGCGCCGAAATTCGGGTTTAATTTATAACGCGGCAGCTTATACCCCCGAGCGTTACCGACCACTGCCGGTGGTGGTCGGTAAGTTATCCTCCGCCGAGGACGACGCGCGTTACCGATGCACACGTAAAAAATTTTTCGCGAATTTTTCGCGCGGTAAACCTTTGTCTCCGCGTCCTCCGTCCGACGAGCCTACTCTCGCCCGCACCCGTCGACCCGTTCTCGAGCTATACGGCGACAAAGAAATCGCAAAATTTCACTAATTTGACGTCATCGAAAAAGTTACGGCCAACTGGGAATTAAAGGTATATCGCCTTCCCGAATTTTCCGGGAGCCCATCGGGCCTTCGGCCCCGCTCGGCTCGGCTCGACTCGGCTCGAGGTCGAGGTCGTCGGTAACGACGATGGTGGCGGGGAGGCGCGCGATTGGTCTGTCATCGCCATCCTCCCCCCCTACCCTTTAAAATTAATGGAAAATGTAAACCTAAACGTAGAGTCGGATTCGTAACCTCGAAGTTACAAGTCGATTCTCTCAACTATCAAGGGAGAGTAAACGCGGCGACTGTGGCGGCACTCGCCACCGATGCGAAGTCAGCGTCGCAAAGTTGGCGTTAAATTCGAACGTTTGAATCAGTTATTTTCTTTCGGGCCCTTTTCAGCCCTGAACCGTGGAAGCGCCGAAATTCGGGTTTCATTTTTAACGCGGCAGCTTATACCCCCGAGCGTTACCGACCACTGCCGGTGGTGGTCGGTAAATTATCCTCCGCCGAGGACGACGCGCGTTACCGATGCACACGTAAAAAATTTTTCGCGAATTTTTCGCGCGGTAAACCTTTGTCTCCGCGTCCTCCGTCCGACGAGCCTACTCTCGCCCGCAACCGTCGACCCGTTCTCGAGCTATACGGCGACAAAGAAATTGCAAAATTTCACTAATTTGACGTCTTCGAAAAAGTTGCGGCCAACTGGGAATTAAAGGTATATCGCCTTCCCGAATTTAACGGGAGCCCATCGGGCCTTCGGCCCCGCTCGGCTCGGCTCGACTCGGCTCGAGGTCGAGGTCGTCGGTAGCGACGATGGTGGCGGGGTGGCGCGCGATTGGTCTGTCATCGCCATCCTCCCCCCCTACCCTTTAAAATTAATGGAAAATGTAAACCTAAACGTAGAGTCGGATTCGTAACCTCGAAGTTACAAGTCGATTCGCTCAACTATCAAGGGAGAGTAAACGCGGCGACTGTGGCGGCACTCGCCACCGATGCGAAGTCAGTGTCGCAAAGTTGGCGTTAAATTCGAACGTTTGAATCAGTTATTTTCTTTCGGGCCCTTTTCAGCCCTGAACCGTGGAAGCGCCGAAATTTGGGTTTCATTTATAACGCGGCAGCTTATACCCCCGAGCGTTACCGAACACTGCCGGTGGTGGTCGGTAAGTTATCCTCCGCCGAGGACGACGGGCGTTACCGATGCACACGTAAAAAATTTTTCGCGAATTTTTCGCGCGGTAAACCTTTGTCTCCGCGTCCTCCGTCCGACGAGCCTACTCTCGCCCGCACCCGTCGACCCGATCTCGAGCTATACGGCGACAAAGAAATCGCAAAATTTCACTAATTTGACGTCATCGAAAAAGTTACGGCCAACTGGGAATTAAAGGTATATCGCATTCCCGAATTTTCCGGGAGCCCATCGGGCCTTCGGCCCCGCTCGGCTCGGCTCGACTCGGCTCGAGGTCGAGGTCGTCGGTAACGACGATGGTGGCGGGGAGGCGCGCGATTGGTCTGTCATCGCCATCCTCCCCCCGTACCCTTTAAAATTAATGGAAAATGTAAACCTAAACGTAGAGTCGGATTCGTAACCTCGAAGTTACAAGTCGATTCGCTCAACTATCAAGGGAGAGTAAACGCGGCGACTGTGGCGGCACTCGCCACCGATGCGAAGTCAGTGTCGCAAAGTTGGCGTTAAATTCGAACGTTTGAATCAGTTATTTTCTTTCGGGCCCTTTTCAGCCCTGAACCGTAGAAGCGCCGAAATTCGGGTTTAATTTATAACGCGGCAGCTTATACCCCCGAGCGTTACCGACCACTGCCGGTGGTGGTCGGTAAGTTATCCTCCGCCGAGGACGACGCGCGTTACCGATGCACACGTAAAAAATTTTTCGCGAATTTTTCGCGCGGTAAACCTTTGTCTCCGCGTCCTCCGTCCGACGAGCCTACTCTCGCTCGCACCCGCCGACCCGTTCTCGAGCTACACGGCGACAAAGAAATTGCAAAATTTCTCTAATTTGACGTCATCGAAAAAGTTACGGCCAACTGGGAATTGAAGGTATATCGCCTTCCCGAATTTTCCGGGAGCCCATCGGGCCTTCGGCCCCGCTCGGCTCGGCTCTACTCGGCTCGAGGTCGAGGTCGTCGGTAGCGACGATGGTGGCGGGGAGGCGCGCGATTGGTCTGTCATCGCCATCCTCCCCCCTACCCTTTAAAATTAATGGAAAATGTAAACCTAAACGTAGAGTCGGATTCGTAACCTCGAAGTTACAAGTCGATTCGCTCAACTATAAAGGGAGAGTAAACGCGGCGACTGTGGCGGCACTCGCCACCGATGCGAAGTCAGCGTCGCGAAGTTGGCGTTAAATTCGAACTTTTGAATCAGTTATTTTCTTTCGGGCCCTTTTCAGCCCAGAACCGTGGAAGCGCCGAAATTCGGGTTTCATTTTTAACGCGGCAGCTTATACCCCCGAGCGTTACCGACCACTGCCGGTGGTGGTCGGTAAGTTATCCTCCGCCGAGGACGACGCGCGTTACCGATGCACACGTAAAAAATTTTTCGCGAATTTTTCGCGCGGTAAACCTTTGTCTCCGCGTCCTCCGTCCGACGAGCCTACTCTCGCCCGCACCCGTCGACCCGTTCTCGAGCTACACGGCGACAAAGAAATTGCAAAATTTCACTAATTTGACGTCATCGAAAAAGTTACGGCCAACTGGGAATTAAAGGTATATCGCATTCCCGAATTTTACGGGAGCCCATCGGGCCTTCGGCCCCGCTCGGCTCGGCTCGACTCGGCTCGAGGTCGAGGTCGTCGGTAACGACGATGGTGGCGGGGAGGCGCGCGATTGGTCTGTCATCGCCATCCTCCCCCCCTACCCTTTAAAATTAATGGAAAATGTAAACCTAAACGTAGAGTCGGATTCGTAACCTCGAAGTTACAAGTCGATTCGCTCAACTATCAAGGGAGAGTAAACGCGGCGACTGTGGCGGCACTCGCCACCGATGCGAAGTCAGTGTCGCAAAGTTGGCGTTAAATTCGAACGTTTGAATCAGTTATTTTCTTTCGGGCCCTTTTCAGCCCTGAACCGTGGAAGCGCCGAAATTCGGGTTTCATTTATAACGCGGCAGCTTATACCCCCGAGCGTTACCGACCACTGCCGGTGGTGGTCGTTAAGTTATCCTCCGCCGAGGACGACGCGCGTTACCGATGCACACGTAAAAAATTTTTCGCGAATTTTTCGCGCGGTAAACCTTTGTCTCCGCGTCCTCCGTCCGACGAGCCTACTCTCGCTCGCACCCGCCGACCCGTTCTCGAGCTACACGGCGACAAAGAAATTGCAAAATTTCACTAATTTGACGTCATCGAAAAAGTTACGGCCAACTGGGAATTGAAGGTATATCGCCTTCCCGAATTTTCCGGGAGCCCATCGGGCCTTCGGCCCCGCTCGGCTCGGCTCGACTCGGCTCGAGGTCGAGGTCGTCGGTAGCGACGATGGTGGCGGGGAGGCGCGCGATTGGTCTGTCATCGCCATCCTCCCCCCTACCCTTTAAAATTAATGGAAAATGTAAACCTAAACGTAGAGTCGGATTCGTAACCTCGAAGTTACAAGTCGATTCGCTCAACTATCAAGGGAGAGTAAACGCGGCGACTGTGGCGGCACTCGCCACCGATGCGAAGTCAGCGTCGCAAAGTTGGCGTTAAATTCGAACGTTTGAATCAGTTATTTTCTTTCGGGCCCTTTTCAGCCCTGAACCGTGGAAGCGCCGAAATTCGGGTTTCATTTATAACGCGGCAGCTTATACCCCCGAGCGTTACCGACCACTGCCGGTGGTGGTCGGTAAGTTATCCTCCGCCGAGGACGACGGGCGTTACCGATGCACACGTAAAAAATTTTTCGCGAATTTTTCGCGCGGTAAACCTTTGTCTCCGCGTCCTCCGTCCGACGAGCCTACTCTCGCTCGCACCCGCCGACCCGTTCTCGAGCTACACGGCGACAAAGAAATTGCAAAATTTCACTAATTTGACGTCATCGAAAAAGTTACGGCCAACTGGGAATTGAAGGTATATCGCCTTCCCGAATTTTCCGGGAGCCCATCGGGCCTTCGGCCCCGCTCGGCTCGGCTCGACTCGGCTCGAGGTCGAGGTCGTCGGTAGCGACGATGGTGGCGGGGAGGCGCGCGATTGGTCTGTCATCGCCATCCTCCCCCCTACCCTTTAAAATTAATGGAAAATGTAAACCTAAACGTAGAGTCGGATTCGTAACCTCGAAGTTACAAGTCGATTCGCTCAACTATCAAGGGAGAGTAAACGCGGCGACTGTGGCGGCACTCGCCACCGATGCGAAGTCAGCGTCGCAAAGTTGGCGTTAAATTCGAACGTTTGAATCAGTTATTTTCTTTCGGGCCCTTTTCAGCCCTGAACCGTGGAAGCGCCGAAATTCGGGTTTCATTTATAACGCGGCAGCTTATACCCCCGAGCGTTACCGACCACTGCCGGTGGTGGTCGGTAAGTTATCCTCCGCCGAGGACGACGGGCGTTACCGATGCACACGTAAAAAATTTTTCGCGAATTTTTCGCGCGGTAAACCTTTGTCTCCGCGTCCTCCGTCCGACGAGCCTACTCTCGCCCGCACCCGTCGACCCGTTCTCGAGCTATACGGCAACAAAGAAATCGCAAAATTTCACTAATTTGACGTCATCGAAAAAGTTACGGCCAACTGGGAATTAAAGGTATATCGCCTTCCCGAATTTTCCGGGAGCCCATCGGGCCTTCGGCCCCGCTCGGCTCGGCTCGACTCGGCTCGAGGTCGAGGTCGTCGGTAACGACGATGGTGGCGGGGAGGCGCGCGATTGGTCTGTCATCGCCATCCTCCCCCCCTCCCCTTTAAAATTAATGGAAAATGTAAACCTAAACGTAGAGTCGGATTCGTAACCTCGAAGTTACAAGTCGATTCGCTCAACTATCAAGGGAGAGTAAACGCGGCGACTGTGGCGGCACTCGCCACCGATGCGAAGTCAGCGTCGCAAAGTTGGCGTTAAATTCGAACATTTGAAACAGTTATTTTCTTTCGGGCCCTTTTCAGCCCTGAACCGTGGAAGCGCCGAAATTCGGGTTTAATTTATAACGCGGCAGCTTATACCCCCGAGCGTTACCGACCACTGCCGGTGGTGGTCGGTAAGTTATCCTCCGCCGAGGACGACGCGCGTTACCGATGCACACGTAAAAAATTTTTCGCGAATTTTTCGCGCGGTAAACCTTTGTCTCCGCGTCCTCCGTCCGACGAGCCTACTCTCGCTCGCACCCGCCGACCCGTTCTCGAGCTACACGGCGACAAAGAAATTGCAAAATTTCACTAATTTGACGTCATCGAAAAAGTTACGGCCAACTGGGAATTAAAGGTATATCGCCTTCCCGAATTTTCCGGGAGCCCATCGGGCCTTCGGCCCCGCTCGGCTCGGCTCGACTCGGCTCGAGGTCGAGGTCGTCGGTAGCGACGATGGTGGCGGGGAGGCGCGCGATTGGTCTGTCATCGCCATCCTCCCCCCTACCCTTTAAAATTAATGGAAAATGTAAACCTAAACGTAGAGTCGGATTCGTAACCTCGAAGTTACAAGTCGATTCGCTCAACTATCAAGGGAGAGTAAACGCGGCGACTGTGGCGGCACTCGCCACCGATGCGAAGTCAGTGTCGCAAAGTTGGCGTTAAATTCGAACGTTTGAATCAGTTATTTTCTTTCGGGCCCTTTTCAGCCCTGAACCGTGGAAGCGCCGAAATTCGGGTTTCATTTATAACGCGGCAGCTTATACCCCCGAGCGTTACCGACCACTGCCGGTGGTGGTCGGTAAGTTATCCTCCGCCGAGGACGACGCGCGTTACCGATGCACACGTAAAAAATTTTTCGCGAATTTTTCGCGCGGTAAACCTTTGTCTCCGCGTCCTCCGTCCGACGAGCCTACTCTCGCTCGCACCCGCCGACCCGTTCTCGAGCTACACGGCGACAAAGAAATTGCAAAATTTCACTAATTTGACGTCATCGAAAAAGTTACGGCCAACTGGGAATTGAAGGTATATCGCCTTCCCGAATTTTCCGGGAGCCCATCGGGCCTTCGGCCCCGCTCGGCTCGGCTCGACTCGGCTCGAGGTCGAGGTCGTCGGTAGCGACGATGGTGGCGGGGAGGCGCGCGATTGGTCTGTCATCGCCATCCTCCCCCCTACCCTTTAAAATTAATGGAAAATGTAAACCTAAACGTAGAGTCGGATTCGTAACCTCGAAGTTACAAGTCGATTCGCTCAACTATCAAGGGAGAGTAAACGCGGCGACTGTGGCGGCACTCGCCACCGATGCGAAGTCAGCGTCGCAAAGTTGGCGTTAAATTCGAACGTTTGAATCAGTTATTTTCTTTCGGGCCCTTTTCAGCCCTGAACCGTGGAAGCGCCGAAATTCGGGTTTCATTTATAACGCGGCAGCTTATACCCCCGAGCGTTACCGACCACTGCCGGTGGTGGTCGGTAAGTTATCCTCCGCCGAGGACGACGGGCGTTACCGATGCACACGTAAAAAATTTTTCGCGAATTTTTCGCGCGGTAAACCTTTGTCTCCGCGTCCTCCGTCCGACGAGCCTACTCTCGCCCGCACCCGTCGACCCGTTCTCGAGCTATACGGCGACAAAGAAATCGCAAAATTTCACTAATTTGACGTCATCGAAAAAGTTACGGCCAACTGGGAATTAAAGGTATATCGCCTTCCCGAATTTTCCGGGAGCCCATCGGGCCTTCGGCCCCGCTCGGCTCGGCTCGACTCGGCTCGAGGTCGAGGTCGTCGGTAACGACGATGGTGGCGGGGAGGCGCGCGATTGGTCTGTCATCGCCATCCTCCCCCCCTACCCTTTAAAATTAATGGAAAATGTAAACCTAAACGTAGAGTCGGATTCGTAACCTCGAAGTTACAAGTCGATTCGCTCAACTATCAAGGGAGAGTAAACGCGGCGACTGTGGCGGCACTCGCCACCGATGCGAAGTCAGCGTCGCAAAGTTGGCGTTAAATTCGAACATTTGAAACAGTTATTTTCTTTCGGGCCCTTTTCAGCCCTGAACCGTGGAAGCGCCGAAATTCGGGTTTAATTTATAACGCGGCAGCTTATACCCCCGAGCGTTACCGACCACTGCCGGTGGTGGTCGGTAAGTTATCCTCCGCCGAGGACGACGCGCGTTACCGATGCACACGTAAAAAATTTTTCGCGAATTTTTCGCGCGGTAAACCTTTGTCTCCGCGTCCTCCGTCCGACGAGCCTACTCTCGCTCGCACCCGCCGACCCGTTCTCGAGCTACACGGCGACAAAGAAATTGCAAAATTTCACTAATTTGACGTCATCGAAAAAGTTACGGCCAACTGGGAATTAAAGGTATATCGCCTTCCCGAATTTTCCGGGAGCCCATCGGGCCTTCGGCCCCGCTCGGCTCGGCTCGACTCGGCTCGAGGTCGAGGTCGTCGGTAGCGACGATGGTGGCGGGGAGGCGCGCGATTGGTCTGTCATCGCCATCCTCCCCCCTACCCTTTAAAATTAATGGAAAATGTAAACCTAAACGTAGAGTCGGATTCGTAACCTCGAAGTTACAAGTCGATTCGCTCAACTATCAAGGGAGAGTAAACGCGGCGACTGTGGCGGCACTCGCCACCGATGCGAAGTCAGCGTCACGAAGTTGGCGTTAAATTCGAACTTTTGAATCAGTTATTTTCTTTCGGGCCCTTTTCAGCCCAGAACCGTGGAAGCGCCGAAATTCGGGTTTCATTTTTAACGCGGCAGCTTATACCCCCGAGCGTTACCGACCACTGCCGGTGGTGGTCGGTAAGTTATCCTCCGCCGAGGACGACGCGCGTTACCGATGCACACGTAAAAAATTTTTCGCGAATTTTTCGCGCGGTAAACCTTTGTCTCCGCGTCCTCCGTCCGACGAGCCTACTCTCGCCCGCAACCGTCGACCCGTTCTCGAGCTATACGGCGACAAAGAAATTGCAAAATTTCACTAATTTGACGTCTTCGAAAAAGTTACGGCCAACTGGGAATTAAAGGTATATCGCCTTCCCGAATTTAACGGGAGCCCATCGGGCCTTCGGCCCCGCTCGGCTCGGCTCGACTCGGCTCGAGGTCGAGGTCGTCGGTAGCGACGATGGTGGCGGGGAGGCGCGCGATTGGTCTGTCATCGCCATCCTCCCCCCCCTACCCTTTAAAATTAATGGAAAATGTAAACCTAAACGTAGAGTCGGATTCGTAACCTCGAAGTTACAAGTCGATTCGCTCAACTATCAAGGGAGAGTAAACGCGGCGACTGTGGCGGCACTCGCCACCGATGCGAAGTCAGCGTCGCAAAGTTGGCGTTAAATTCGAACGTTTGAATCAGTTATTTTCTTTCGGGCCCTTTTCAGCCCTGAACCGTGGAAGCGCCGAAATTCGGGTTTCATTTATAACGCGGCAGCTTATACCCCCGAGCGTTACCGAACACTGCCGGTGGTGGTCGGTAAGTTATCCTCCGCCGAGGACGACGGGCGTTACCGATGCACACGTAAAAAATTTTTCGCGAATTTTTCGCGCGGTAAACCTTTGTCTCCGCGTCCTCCGTCCGACGAGCCTACTCTCGCCCGCACCCGTCGACCCGTTCTCGAGCTATACGGCGACAAAGAAATCGCAAAATTTCACTAATTTGACGTCATCGAAAAAGTTACGGCCAACTGGGAATTAAAGGTATATCGCATTCCCGAATTTTCCGGGAGCCCATCGGGCCTTCGGCCCCGCTCGGCTCGGCTCGACTCGGCTCGAGGTCGAGGTCGTCGGTAACGACGATGGTGGCGGGGAGGCGCGCGATTGGTCTGTCATCGCCATCCTCCCCCCGTACCCTTTAAAATTAATGGAAAATGTAAACCTAAACGTAGAGTCGGATTCGTAACCTCGAAGTTACAAGTCGATTCGCTCAACTATCAAGGGAGAGTAAACGCGGCGACTGTGGCGGCACTCGCCACCGATGCGAAGTCAGTGTCGCAAAGTTGGCGTTAAATTCGAACGTTTGAATCAGTTATTTTCTTTCGGGCCCTTTTCAGCCCTGAACCGTGGAAGCGCCGAAATTCGGGTTTAATTTATAACGCGGCAGCTTATACTCCCGAGCGTTACCGACCACTGCCGGTGGTGGTCGGTAAGTTATCCTCCGCCGAGGACGACGCGCGTTACCGATGCACACGTAAAAAATTTTTCGCGAATTTTTCGCGCGGTAAACCTTTGTCTCCGCGTCCTCCGTCCGACGAGCCTACTCTCGCCCGCAACCGTCGACCCGTTCTCGAGCTATACGGCGACAAAGAAATTGCAAAATTTCACTAATTTGACGTCATCGAAAAAGTTACGGCCAACTGGGAATTAAAGGTATATCGCCTTCCCGAATTTTACGGGAGCCCATCGGGCCTTCGGCCCCCCTCGGCTCGGCTCGACTCGGCTCGAGGTCGAGGTCGTCGGTAACGACGATGGTGGCGGGGAGGCGCGCGATTGGTCTGTCATCGCCATCCTCCCCCCCTACCCTTTAAAATTAATGGAAAATGTAAACCTAAACGTAGAGTCGGATTCGTAACCTCGAAGTTACAAGTCGATTCGCTCAACTATCAAGGGAGAGTAAACGCGGCGACTGTGGCGGCACTCGCCACCGATGCGAAGTCAGTGTCGCAAAGTTGGCGTTAAATTCGAACGTTTGAATCAGTTATTTTCTTTCGGGCCCTTTTCAGCCCTGAACCGTGGAAGCGCCGAAATTCGGGTTTCATTTATAACGCGGCAGCTTATACCCCCGAGCGTTACCGACCACTGCCGGTGGTGGTCGGTAAGTTATCCTCCGCCGAGGACGACGCGCGTTACCGATGCACACGTAAAAAATTTTTCGCGAATTTTTCGCGCGGTAAACCTTTGTCTCCGCGTCCTCCGTCCGACGAGCCTACTCTCGCTCGCACCCGCCGACCCGTTCTCGAGCTACACGGCGACAAAGAAATTGCAAAATTTCACTAATTTGACGTCATCGAAAAAGTTACGGCCAACTGGGAATTGAAGGTATATCGCCTTCCCGAATTTTCCGGGAGCCCATCGAGCCTTCGGCCCCGCTCGGCTCGGCTCGACTCGGCTCGAGGTCGAGGTCGTCGGTAGCGACGATGGTGGCGGGGAGGCGCGCGATTGGTCTGTCATCGCCATCCTCCCCCCTACCCTTTAAAATTAATGGAAAATGTAAACCTAAACGTAGAGTCGGATTCGTAACCTCGAAGTTACAAGTCGATTCGCTCAACTATCAAGGGAGAGTAAACGCGGCGACTGTGGCGGCACTCGCCACCGATGCGAAGTCAGCGTCGCAAAGTTGGCGTTAAATTCGAACGTTTGAATCAGTTATTTTCTTTCGGGCCCTTTTCAGCCCTGAACCGTGGAAGCGCCGAAATTCGGGTTTCATTTATAACGCGGCAGCTTATACCCCCGAGCGTTACCGACCACTGCCGGTGGTGGTCGGTAAGTTATCCTCCGCCGAGGACGACGGGCGTTACCGATGCACACGTAAAAAATTTTTCGCGAATTTTTCGCGCGGTAAACCTTTGTCTCCGCGTCCTCCGTCCGACGAGCCTACTCTCGCCCGCACCCGTCGACCCGTTCTCGAGCTATACGGCGACAAAGAAATCGCAAAATTTCACTAATTTGACGTCATCGAAAAAGTTACGGCCAACTGGGAATTAAAGGTATATCGCCTTCCCGAATTTTCCGGGAGCCCATCGGGCCTTCGGCCCCGCTCGGCTCGGCTCGACTCGGCTCGAGGTCGAGGTCGTCGGTAACGACGATGGTGGCGGGGAGGCGCGCGATTGGTCTGTCATCGCCATCCTCCCCCCCTACCCTTTAAAATTAATGGAAAATGTAAACCTAAACGTAGAGTCGGATTCGTAACCTCGAAGTTACAAGTCGATTCGCTCAACTATCAAGGGAGAGTAAACGCGGCGACTGTGGCGGCACTCGCCACCGATGCGAAGTCAGCGTCGCAAAGTTGGCGTTAAATTCGAACGTTTGAATCAGTTATTTTCTTTCGGGCCCTTTTCAGCCCTGAACCGTGGAAGCGCCGAAATTCGGGTTTAATTTATAACGCGGCAGCTTATACCCCCGAGCGTTACCGACCACTGCCGGTGGTGGTCGGTAAGTTATCCTCCGCCGAGGACGACGCGCGTTACCGATGCACACGTAAAAAATTTTTCGCGAATTTTTCGCGCGGTAAACCTTTGTCTCCGCGTCCTCCGTCCGACGAGCCTACTCTCGCCCGCAACCGTCGACCCGTTCTCGAGCTATACGGCGACAAAGAAATTGCAAAATTTCACTAATTTGACGTCTTCGAAAAAGTTACGGCCAACTGGGAATTAAAGGTATGTCGCCTTCCCGAATTTAACGGGAGCCCATCGGGCCTTCGGCCCCGCTCGGCTCGGCTCGACTCGGCTCGAGGTCGAGGTCGTCGGTAGCGACGATGGTGGCGGGGAGGCGCGCGATTGGTCTGTCATCGCCATCCTCCCCCCCCTACCCTTTAAAATTAATGGAAAATGTAAACCTAAACGTAGAGTCGGATTCGTAACCTCGAAGTTACAAGTCGATTCGCTCACCTATCAAGGGAGAGTAAACGCGGCGACTGTGGCGGCACTCGCCACCGATGCGAAGTCAGCGTCGCAAAGTTGGCGTTAAATTCGAACGTTTGAATCTGTTATTTTCTTTCGGGCCCTTTTCAGCCCTGAACCGTGGAAGCGCCGAAATTCGGGTTTCATTTATAACGCGGCAGCTTATACCCCCGAGCGTTACCGAACACTGCCGGTGGTGGTCGGTAAGTTATCCTCCGCCGAGGACGACGGGCGTTACCGATGCACACGTAAAAAATTTTTCGCGAATTTTTCGCGCGGTAAACCTTTGTCTCCGCGTCCTCCGTCCGACGAGCCTACTCTCGCCCGCACCCGTCGACCCGTTCTCGAGCTATACGGCGACAAAGAAATCGCAAAATTTCACTAATTTGACGTCATCGAAAAAGTTACGGCCAACTGGGAATTAAAGGTATATCGCATTCCCGAATTTTCCGGGAGCCCATCGGGCCTTCGGCCCCGCTCGGCTCGGCTCGACTCGGCTCGAGGTCGAGGTCGTCGGTAACGACGATGGTGGCGGGGAGGCGCGCGATTGGTCTGTCATCGCCATCCTCCCCCCGTACCCTTTAAAATTAATGGAAAATGTAAACCTAAACGTAGAGTCGGATTCGTAACCTCGAAGTTACAAGTCGATTCGCTCAACTATCAAGGGAGAGTAAACGCGGCGACTGTGGCGGCACTCGCCACCGATGCGAAGTCAGTGTCGCAAAGTTGGCGTTAAATTCGAACGTTTGAATCAGTTATTTTCTTTCGGGCCCTTTTCAGCCCTGAACCGTGGAAGCGCCGAAATTCGGGTTTAATTTATAACGCGGCAGCTTATACCCCCGAGCGTTACCGACCACTGCCGGTGGTGGTCGGTAAGTTATCCTCCGCCGAGGACGACGCGCGTTACCGATGCACACGTAAAAAATTTTTCGCGAATTTTTCGCGCGGTAAACCTTTGTCTCCGCGTCCTCCGTCCGACGAGCCTACTCTCGCCCGCAACCGTCGACCCGTTCTCGAGCTATACGGCGACAAAGAAATTGCAAAATTTCACTAATTTGACGTCTTCGAAAAAGTTACGGCCAACTGGGAATTAAAGGTATATCGCCTTCCCGAATTTAACGGGAGCCCATCGGGCCTTCGGCCCCGCTCGGCTCGGCTCGACTCGGCTCGAGGTCGAGGTCGTCGGTAGCGACGATGGTGGCGGGGAGGCGCGCGATTGGTCTGTCATCGCCATCCTCCCCCCCATACCCTTTAAAATTAATGGAAAATGTAAACCTAAACGTAGAGTCGGATTCGTAACCTCGAAGTTACAAGTCGATTCGCTCACCTATCAAGGGAGAGTAAACGCGGCGACTGTGGCGGCACTCGCCACCGATGCGAAGTCAGCGTCGCAAAGTTGGCGTTAAATTCGAACGTTTGAATCAGTTATTTTCTTTCGGGCCCTTTTCAGCCCTGAACCGTGGAAGCGCCGAAATTCGGGTTTCATTTATAACGCGGCAGCTTATACCCCCGAGCGTTACCGAACACTGCCGGTGGTGGTCGGTAAGTTATCCTCCGCCGAGGACGACGGGCGTTACCGATGCACACGTAAAAAATTTTTCGCGAATTTTTCGCGCGGTAAACCTTTGTCTCCGCGTCCTCCGTCCGACGAGCCTACTCTCGCCCGCACCCGTCGACCCGTTCTCGAGCTATACGGCGACAAAGAAATCGCAAAATTTCACTAATTTGACGTCATCGAAAAAGTTACGGCCAACTGGGAATTAAAGGTATATCGCATTCCCGAATTTTCCGGGAGCCCATCGGGCCTTCGGCCCCGCTCGGCTCGGCTCGACTCGGCTCGAGGTCGAGGTCGTCGGTAACGACGATGGTGGCGGGGAGGCGCGCGATTGGTCTGTCATCGCCATCCTCCCCCCGTACCCTTTAAAATTAATGGAAAATGTAAACCTAAACGTAGAGTCGGATTCGTAACCTCGAAGTTACAAGTCGATTCGCTCAACTATCAAGGGAGAGTAAACGCGGCGACTGTGGCGGCACTCGCCACCGATGCGAAGTCAGCGTCGCAAAGTTGGCGTTAAATTCGAACGTTTGAATCAGTTATTTTCTTTCGGGCCCTTTTCAGCCCTGAACCGTGGAAGCGCCGAAATTCGGGTTTCATTTATAACGCGGCAGCTTATACCCCCGAGCGTTACCGACCACTGCCGGTGGTGGTCGGTAAGTTATCCTCCGCCGAGGACGACGGGCGTTACCGATGCACACGTAAAAAATTTTTCGCGAATTTTTCGCGCGGTAAACCTTTGTCTCCGCGTCCTCCGTCCGACGAGCCTACTCTCGCCCGCACCCGTCGACCCGTTCTCGAGCTATACGTCGACAAAGAAATCGCAAAATTTCACTAATTTGACGTCATCGAAAAAGTTACGGCCAACTGGGAGTTAATGGTATATCGCCTTCCCGAATTTTCCGGGAGCCCATCGGGCCTTCGGCCCCGCTCGGCTCGGCTCGACTCGGCTCGAGGTCGAGGTCGTCGGTAACGACGATGGTGGCGGGGAGGCGCGCGATTGGTCTGTCATCGCCATCCTCCCCCCCTACCCTTTAAAATTAATGGAAAATGTAAACCTAAACGTAGAGTCGGATTCGTAACCTCGAAGTTACAAGTCGATTCGCTCAACTATCAAGGGAGAGTAAACGCGGCGACTGTGGCGGCACTCGCCACCGATGCTAAGTCAGCTTCGCAAAGTTGGCGTTAAATTCGAACGTTTGAATCAGTTATTTTCTTTCGGGCCCTTTTCAGCCCTGAACCGTGGAAGCGCCGAAATTCGGGTTTAATTTATAACGCGGCTGCTTATACC
This sequence comes from Lasioglossum baleicum, assembly GCF_051020765.1. Classification (NCBI taxonomy): domain Eukaryota; kingdom Metazoa; phylum Arthropoda; class Insecta; order Hymenoptera; family Halictidae; genus Lasioglossum; species Lasioglossum baleicum. Next base: position 256,557 of record NC_134933.1, read on the forward strand.
CCCGAGCGTTACCGACCACTGCCGGTGGTGGTCGGTAAGTTATCCTCCGCCGAGGACGACGCGCGTTACCGATGCACACGTAAAAAATTTTTCGCGAATTTTTCGCGCGGTAAACCTTTGTCTCCGCGTCCTCCGTCCGACGAGCCTACTCTCGCTCGCACCCGCCGACCCGTTCTCGAGCTACACGGCGACAAAGAAATTGCAAAATTTCACTAATTTGACGTCATCGAAAAAGTTACGGCCAACTGGGAATTGAAGGTATATCTCCTTCCCGAATTTTCCGGGAGCCCATCGGGCCTTCGGCCCCGCTCGGCTCGGCTCGACTCGGCTCGAGGTCGAGGTCGTCGGTAGCGACGATGGTGGCGGGGAGGCGCGCGATTGGTCTGTCATCGCCATCCTCCCCCCTACCCTTTAAAATTAATGGAAAATGTAAACCTAAACGTAGAGTCGGATTCGTAACCTCGAAGTTACAAGTCGATTCGCTCAACTATAAAGGGAGAGTAAACGCGGCGACTGTGGCGGCACTCGCCACCGATGCGAAGTCAGCGTCGCGAAGTTGGCGTTAAATTCGAACTTTTGAATCAGTTATTTTCTTTCGGGCCCTTTTCAGCCCAGAACCGTGGAAGCGCCGAAATTCGGGTTTCATTTTTAACGCGGCAGCTTATACCCCCGAGCGTTACCGACCACTGCCGGTGGTGGTCGGTAAGTTATCCTCCGCCGAGGACGACGCGCGTTACCGATGCACACGTAAAAAATTTTTCGCGAATTTTTCGCGCGGTAAACCTTTGTCTCCGCGTCCTCCGTCCGACGAGCCTACTCTCGCCCGCAACCGTCGACCCGTTCTCGAGCTATACGGCGACAAAGAAATTGCAAAATTTCACTAATTTGACGTCTTCGAAAAAGTTACGGCCAACTGGGAATTAAAGGTATATCGCCTTCCCGAATTTAACGGGAGCCCATCGGGCCTTCGGCCCCGCTCGGCTCGGCTCGACTCGGCTCGAGGTCGAGGTCGTCGGTAGCGACGATGGTGGCGAGGAGGCGCGCGATTGGTCTGTCATCGCCATCCTCCCCCCTACCCTTTAAAATTAATGGAAAATGTAAACCTAAACGTAGAGTCGGATTCGTAACCTCGAAGTTACAAGTCGATTCGCTCAACTATCAAGGGAGAGTAAACGCGGCGACTGTGGCGGCACTCGCCACCGATGCGAAGTCAGCGTCGCGAAGTTGGCGTTAAATTCGAACGTTTGAATCAGTTATTTTCTTTCGGGCCCTTTTCAGCCCAGAACCGTGGAAGCGCCGAAATTCGGGTTTCATTTTTAACGCGGCAGCTTATACCCCCGAGCGTTACCGACCACTGCCGGTGGTGGTCGGTAAGTTATCATCCGCCGAGGACGACGCGCGTTACCGATGCACACGTAAAAAATTTTTCGCGAATTTTTCGCGCGGTAAACCTTTGTCTCCGCGTCCTCCGTCCGACGAGCCTACTATAGCCCGCAACCGTCGACCCGTTCTCGAGCTATACGGCGACAAAGAAATTGCAAAATTTCACTAATTTGACGTCTTCGAAAAAGTTACGGCCAACTGGGAATTAAAGGTATATCGCCTTCCCGAATTTTCCGGGAGCCCATCGGGCTTAGGCCCCGCTCGGCTCGGCTCGACTCGGCTCGAGGTCGAGGTCGTCGGTAGCGACGATGGTGGCGGGGAGGCGCGCGATTGGTCTGTCATCGCCATCCTCCCCCCTACCCTTTAAAATTAATGGAAAATGTAAACCTAAACGTAGAGTCGGATTCGTAACCTCGAAGTTACAAGTCGATTCGCTCAACTATCAAGGGAGAGTAAACGCGGCGACTGTGGCGGCACTCGCCACCGATGCGAAGTCAGCGTCGCAAAGTTGGCGTTAAATTCGAACGTTTGAATCAGTTATTTTCTTTCGGGCCCTTTTCAGCCCTGAACCGTGGAAGCGCCGAAATTCGGGTTTCATTTATAACGCGGCAGCTTATACCCCCGAGCGTTACCGACCACTGCCGGTGGTGGTCGGTAAGTTATCCTCCGCCGAGGACGACGGGCGTTACCGATGCACACGTAAAAAATTTTTCGCGAATTTTTCGCGCGGTAAACCTTTGTCTCCGCGTCCTCCGTCCGACGAGCCTACTCTCGCCCGCACCCGTCGACCCGTTCTCGAGCTACACGGCGACAAAGAAATTGCAAAATTTCACTAATTTGACGTCATCGAAAAAGTTACGGCCAATTGGGAATTAAAGGTATATCGCCTTCCCGAATTTTCCGGGAGCCCATCGGGCCTTCGGCCCCGCTCGGCTCGGCTCGACTCGGCTCGAGGTCGAGGTCGTCGGTAGCGACGATGGTGGCGGGGAGGCGCGCGATTGGTCTGTCATCGCCATCCTCCCCCCTACCCTTTAAAATTAATGGAAAATGTAAACCTAAACGTAGAGTCGGATTCGTAACCTCGAAGTTACAAGTCGATTCGCTCAACTATCAAGGGAGAGTAAACGCGGCGACTGTGGCGGCACTCGCCACCGATGCGAAGTCAGCGTCGCAAAGTTGGCGTTAAATTCGAACGTTTGAATCAGTTATTTTCTTTCGGGCCCTTTTCAGCCCTGAACCGTGGAAGCGCCGAAATTCGGGTTTCATTTATAACGCGGCAGCTTATACCCCCGAGCGTTACCGAACACTGCCGGTGGTGGTCGGTAAGTTATCCTCCGCCGAGGACGACGGGCGTTACCGATGCACACGTAAAAAATTTTTCGCGAATTTTTCGCGCGGTAAACCTTTGTCTCCGCGTCCTCCGTCCGACGAGCCTACTCTCGCCCGCACCCGTCGACCCGTTCTCGAGCTATACGGCGACAAAGAAATCGCAAAATTTCACTAATTTGACGTCATCGAAAAAGTTACGGCCAACTGGGAATTGAAGGTATATCGCCTTCCCGAATTTTCCGGGAGCCCATCGGGCCTTCGGCCCCGCTCGGCTCGGCTCGACTCGGCTCGAGGTCGAGGTCGTCGGTAGCGACGATGGTGGCGGGGAGGCGCGCGATTGGTCTGTCATCGCCATCCTCCCCCCTACCCTTTAAAATTAATGGAAAATGTAAACCTAAACGTAGAGTCGGATTCGTAACCTCGAAGTTACAAGTCGATTCGCTCAACTATAAAGGGAGAGTAAACGCGGCGACTGTGGCGGCACTCGCCACCGATGCGAAGTCAGCGTCGCGAAGTTGGCGTTAAATTCGAACTTTTGAATCAGTTATTTTCTTTCGGGCCCTTTTCAGCCCAGAACCGTGGAAGCGCCGAAATTCGGGTTTCATTTTTAACGCGGCAGCTTATACCCCCGAGCGTTACCGACCACTGCCGGTGGTGGTCGGTAAGTTATCCTCCGCCGAGGACGACGGGCGTTACCGATGCACACGTAAAAAATTTTTCGCGAATTTTTCGCGCGGTAAACCTTTGTCTCCGCGTCCTCCGTCCGACGAGCCTACTCTCGCCCGCAACCGTCGACCCGTTCTCGAGCTATACGGCGACAAAGAAATTGCAAAATTTCACTAATTTGACGTCTTCGAAAAAGTTACGGCCAACTGGGAATTAAAGGTATATCGCCTTCCCGAATTTAACGGGAGCCCATCGGGCCTTCGGCCCCGCTCGGCTCGGCTCGACTCGGCTCGAGGTCGAGGTCGTCGGTAGCGACGATGGTGGCGAGGAGGGGCGCGATTGGTCTGTCATCGCCATCCTCCCCCCTACCCTTTAAAATTAATGGAAAATGTAAACCTAAACGTAGAGTCGGATTCGTAACCTCGAAGTTACAAGTCGATTCGCTCAACTATCAAGGGAGAGTAAACGCGGCGACTGTGGCGGCACTCGCCACCGATGCGAAGTCAGCGTCGCGAAGTTGGCGTTAAATTCGAACGTTTGAATCAGTTATTTTCTTTCGGGCCCTTTTCAGCCCAGAACCGTGGAAGCGCCGAAATTCGGGTTTCATTTTTAACGCGGCAGCTTATACCCCCGAGCGTTACCGACCACTGCCGGTGGTGGTCGGTAAGTTATCCTCCGCCGAGGACGACGCGCGTTACCGATGCACACGTAAAAAATTTTTCGCGAATTTTTCGCGCGGTAAACCTTTGTCTCCGCGTCCTCCGTCCGACGAGCCTACTCTCGCCCGCAACCGTCGACCCGTTCTCGAGCTATACGGCGACAAAGAAATTGCAAAATTTCACTAATTTGACGTCTTCGAAAAAGTTACGGCCAACTGGGAATTAAAGGTATATCGCCTTCCCGAATTTTCCGGGAGCCCATCGGGCTTAGGCCCCGCTCGGCTCGGCTCGACTCGGCTCGAGGTCGAGGTCGTCGGTAGCGACGATGGTGGCGGGGAGGCGCGCGATTGGTCTGTCATCGCCATCCTCCCCCCTACCCTTTAAAATTAATGGAAAATGTAAACCTAAACGTAGAGTCGGATTCGTAACCTCGAAGTTACAAGTCGATTCGCTCAACTATCAAGGGAGAGTAAACGCGGCGACTGTGGCGGCACTCGCCACCGATGCGAAGTCAGCGTCGCAAAGTTGGCGTTAAATTCGAACGTTTGAATCAGTTATTTTCTTTCGGGCCCTTTTCAGCCCTGAACCGTGGAAGCGCCGAAATTCGGGTTTCATTTATAACGCGGCAGCTTATACCCCCGAGCGTTACCGACCACTGCCGGTGGTGGTCGGTAAGTTATCCTCCGCCGAGGACGACGGGCGTTACCGATGCACACGTAAAAAATTTTTCGCGAATTTTTCGCGCGGTAAACCTTTGTCTCCGCGTCCTCCGTCCGACGAGCCTACTCTCGCCCGCACCCGTCGACCCGTTCTCGAGCTATACGTCGACAATGAAATCGCAAAATTTCACTAATTTGACGTCATCGAAAAAGTTACGGCCAACTGGGAATTAATGGTATATCGCCTTCCCGAATTTTCCGGGAGCCCATCGGGCCTTCGGCCCCGCTCGGCTCGGCTCGACTCGGCTCGAGGTCGAGGTCGTCGGTAACGACGATGGTGGCGGGGAGGCGCGCGATTGGTCTGTCATCGCCATCCTCCCCCCCTACCCTTTAAAATTAATGGAAAATGTAAACCTAAACGTAGAGTCGGATTCGTAACCTCGAAGTTACAAGTCGATTCGCTCAACTATCAAGGGAGAGTAAACGCGGCGACTGTGGCGGCACTCGCCACCGATGCTAAGTCAGCTTCGCAAAGTTGGCGTTAAATTCGAACGTTTGAATCAGTTATTTTCTTTCGGGCCCTTTTCAGCCCTGAACCGTGGAAGCGCCGAAATTCGGGTTTAATTTATAACGCGGCAGCTTATACCCCCGAGCGTTACCGACCACTGCCGGTGGTGGTCGGTAAGTTATCCTCCGCCGAGGACGACGGGCGTTACCGATGCACACGTAAAAAATTTTTCGCGAATTTTTCGCGCGGTAAACCTTTGTCTCCGCGTCCTCCGTCCGACGAGCCTACTCTCGCTCGCACCCGCCGACCCGTTCTCGAGCTACACGGCGACAAAGAAATTGCAAAATTTCACTAATTTGACGTCATCGAAAAAGTTACGGCCAACTGGGAATTGAAGGTATATCGCCTTCCCGAATTTTCCGGGAGCCCATCGGGCCTTCGGCCCCGCTCGGCTCGGCTCGACTCGGCTCGAGGTCGAGGTCGTCGGTAGCGACGATGGTGGCGGGGAGGCGCGCGATTGGTCTGTCATCGCCATCCTCCCCCCTACCCTTTAAAATTAATGGAAAATGTAAACCTAAACGTAGAGTCGGATTCGTAACCTCGAAGTTACAAGTCGATTCGCTCAACTATCAAGGGAGAGTAAACGCGGCGACTGTGGCGGCACTCGCCACCGATGCGAAGTCAGCGTCGCGAAGTTGGCGTTAAATTCGAACGTTTGAATCAGTTATTTTCTTTCGGGCCCTTTTCAGCCCAGAACCGTGGAAGCGCCGAAATTCGGGTTTCATTTTTAACGCGGCAGCTTATACCCCCGAGCGTTACCGACCACTGCCGGTGGTGGTCGGTAAGTTATCCTCCGCCGAGGACGACGCGCGTTACCGATGCACACGTAAAAAATTTTTCGCGAATTTTTCGCGCGGTAAACCTTTGTCTCCGCGTCCTCCGTCCGACGAGCCTACTCTCGCCCGCAACCGTCGACCCGTTCTCGAGCTATACGGCGACAAAGAAATTGCAAAATTTCACTAATTTGACGTCTTCGAAAAAGTTACGGCCAACTGGGAATTAAAGGTATATCGCCTTCCCGAATTTTCCGGGAGCCCATCGGGCTTAGGCCCCGCTCGGCTCGGCTCGACTCGGCTCGAGGTCGAGGTCGTCGGTAGCGACGATGGTGGCGGGGAGGCGCGCGATTGGTCTGTCATCGCCATCCTCCCCCCTACCCTTTAAAATTAATGGAAAATGTAAACCTAAACGTAGAGTCGGATTCGTAACCTCGAAGTTACAAGTCGATTCGCTCAACTATCAAGGGAGAGTAAACGCGGCGACTGTGGCGGCACTCGCCACCGATGCGAAGTCAGCGTCGCAAAGTTGGCGTTAAATTCGAACGTTTGAATCAGTTATTTTCTTTCGGGCCCTTTTCAGCCCTGAACCGTGGAAGCGCCGAAATTCGGGTTTCATTTATAACGCGGCAGCTTATACCCCCGAGCGTTACCGACCACTGCCGGTGGTGGTCGGTAAGTTATCCTCCGCCGAGGACGACGGGCGTTACCGATGCACACGTAAAAAATTTTTCGCGAATTTTTCGCGCGGTAAACCTTTGTCTCCGCGTCCTCCGTCCGACGAGCCTACTCTCGCCCGCACCCGTCGACCCGTTCTCGAGCTATACGTCGACAATGAAATCGCAAAATTTCACTAATTTGACGTCATCGAAAAAGTTACGGCCAACTGGGAATTAATGGTATATCGCCTTCCCGAATTTTCCGGGAGCCCATCGGGCCTTCGGCCCCGCTCGGCTCGGCTCGACTCGGCTCGAGGTCGAGGTCGTCGGTAACGACGATGGTGGCGGGGAGGCGCGCGATTGGTCTGTCATCGCCATCCTCCCCCCCTACCCTTTAAAATTAATGGAAAATGTAAACCTAAACGTAGAGTCGGATTCGTAACCTCGAAGTTACAAGTCGATTCGCTCAACTATCAAGGGAGAGTAAACGCGGCGACTGTGGCGGCACTCGCCACCGATGCTAAGTCAGCTTCGCAAAGTTGGCGTTAAATTCGAACGTTTGAATCAGTTATTTTCTTTCGGGCCCTTTTCAGCCCTGAACCGTGGAAGCGCCGAAATTCGGGTTTAATTTATAACGCGGCAGCTTATACCCCCGAGCGTTACCGACCACTGCCGGTGGTGGTCGGTAAGTTATCCTCCGCCGAGGACGACGGGCGTTACCGATGCACACGTAAAAAATTTTTCGCGAATTTTTCGCGCGGTAAACCTTTGTCTCCGCGTCCTCCGTCCGACGAGCCTACTCTCGCTCGCACCCGCCGACCCGTTCTCGAGCTACACGGCGACAAAGAAATTGCAAAATTTCACTAATTTGACGTCATCGAAAAAGTTACGGCCAACTGGGAATTGAAGGTATATCGCCTTCCCGAATTTTCCGGGAGCCCATCGGGCCTTCGGCCCCGCTCGGCTCGGCTCGACTCGGCTCGAGGTCGAGGTCGTCGGTAGCGACGATGGTGGCGGGGAGGCGCGCGATTGGTCTGTCATCGCCATCCTCCCCCCTACCCTTTAAAATTAATGGAAAATGTAAACCTAAACGTAGAGTCGGATTCGTAACCTCGAAGTTACAAGTCGATTCGCTCAACTATAAAGGGAGAGTAAACGCGGCGACTGTGGCGGCACTCGCCACCGATGCGAAGTCAGCGTCGCGAAGTTGGCGTTAAATTCGAACTTTTGAATCAGTTATTTTCTTTCGGGCCCTTTTCAGCCCAGAACCGTGGAAGCGCCGAAATTCGGGTTTCATTTTTAACGCGGCAGCTTATACCCCCGAGCGTTACCGACCACTGCCGGTGGTGGTCGGTAAGTTATCCTCCGCCGAGGACGACGCGCGTTACCGATGCACACGTAAAAAATTTTTCGCGAATTTTTCGCGCGGTAAACCTTTGTCTCCGCGTCCTCCGTCCGACGAGCCTACTCTCGCCCGCAACCGTCGACCCGTTCTCGAGCTATACGGCGACAAAGAAATTGCAAAATTTCACTAATTTGACGTCTTCGAAAAAGTTACGGCCAACTGGGAATTAAAGGTATATCGCCTTCCCGAATTTAACGGGAGCCCATCGGGCCTTCGGCCCCGCTCGGCTCGGCTCGACTCGGCTCGAGGTCGAGGTCGTCGGTAGCGACGATGGTGGCGAGGAGGCGCGCGATTGGTCTGTCATCGCCATCCTCCCCCCTACCCTTTAAAATTAATGGAAAATGTAAACCTAAACGTAGAGTCGGATTCGTAACCTCGAAGTTACAAGTCGATTCGCTCAACTATCAAGGGAGAGTAAACGCGGCGACTGTGGCGGCACTCGCCACCGATGCGAAGTCAGCGTCGCGAAGTTGGCGTTAAATTCGAACGTTTGACTCAGTTATTTTCTTTCGGGCCCTTTTCAGCCCAGAACCGTGGAAGCGCCGAAATTCGGGTTTCATTTTTAACGCGGCAGCTTATACCCCCGAGCGTTACCGACCACTGCCGGTGGTGGTCGGTAAGTTATCCTCCGCCGAGGACGACGCGCGTTACCGATGCACACGTAAAAAATTTTTCGCGAATTTTTCGCGCGGTAAACCTTTGTCTCCGCGTCCTCCGTCCGACGAGCCTACTCTCGCCCGCAACCGTCGACCCGTTCTCGAGCTATACGGCGACAAAGAAATTGCAAAATTTCACTAATTTGACGTCTTCGAAAAAGTTACGGCCAACTGGGAATTAAAGGTATATCGCCTTCCCGAATTTTCCGGGAGCCCATCGGGCCTTCGGCCCCGCTCGGCTCGGCTCGACTCGGCTCGAGGTCGAGGTCGTCGGTAACGACGATGGTGGCGGGGAGGCGCGCGATTGGTCTGTCATCGCCATCCTCCCCCCCTACCCTTTAAAATTAATGGAAAATGTAAACCTAAACGTAGAGTCGGATTCGTAACCTCGAAGTTACAAGTCGATTCGCTCAACTATCAAGGGAGAGTAAACGCGGCGACTGTGGCGGCACTCGCCACCGATGCTAAGTCAGCTTCGCAAAGTTGGCGTTAAATTCGAACGTTTGAATCAGTTATTTTCTTTCGGGCCCTTTTCAGCCCTGAACCGTGGAAGCGCCGAAATTCGGGTTTAATTTATAACGCGGCAGCTTATACCCCCGAGCGTTACCGACCACTGCCGGTGGTGGTCGGTAAGTTATCCTCCGCCGAGGACGACGCGCGTTACCGATGCACACGTAAAAAATTTTTCGCGAATTTTTCGCGCGGTAAACCTTTGTCTCCGCGTCCTCCGTCCGACGAGCCTACTCTCGCTCGCACCCGCCGACCCGTTCTCGAGCTACACGGCGACAAAGAAATTGCAAAATTTCACTAATTTGACGTCATCGAAAAAGTTACGGCCAACTGGGAATTGAAGGTATATCGCCTTCCCGAATTTTCCGGGAGCCCATCGGGCCTTCGGCCCCGCTCGGCTCGGCTCGACTCGGCTCGAGGTCGAGGTCGTCGGTAGCGACGATGGTGGCGGGGAGGCGCGCGATTGGTCTGTCATCGCCATCCTCCCCCCTACCCTTTAAAATTAATGGAAAATGTAAACCTAAACGTAGAGTCGGATTCGTAACCTCGAAGTTACAAGTCGATTCGCTCAACTATAAAGGGAGAGTAAACGCGGCGACTGTGGCGGCACTCGCCACCGATGCGAAGTCAGCGTCGCGAAGTTGGCGTTAAATTCGAACTTTTGAATCAGTTATTTTCTTTCGGGCCCTTTTCAGCCCAGAACCGTGGAAGCGCCGAAATTCGGGTTTCATTTTTAACGCGGCAGCTTATACCCCCGAGCGTTACCGACCACTGCCGGTGGTGGTCGGTAAGTTATCCTCCGCCGAGGACGACGCGCGTTACCGATGCACACGTAAAAAATTTTTCGCGAATTTTTCGCGCGGTAAACCTTTGTCTCCGCGTCCTCCGTCCGACGAGCCTACTCTCGCCCGCAACCGTCGACCCGTTCTCGAGCTATACGGCGACAAAGAAATTGCAAAATTTCACTAATTTGACGTCTTCGAAAAAGTTACGGCCAACTGGGAATTAAAGGTATATCGCCTTCCCGAATTTAACGGGAGCCCATCGGGCCTTCGGCCCCGCTCGGCTCGGCTCGACTCGGCTCGAGGTCGAGGTCGTCGGTAGCGACGATGGTGGCGAGGAGGCGCGCGATTGGTCTGTCATCGCCATCCTCCCCCCTACCCTTTAAAATTAATGGAAAATGTAAACCTAAACGTAGAGTCGGATTCGTAACCTCGAAGTTACAAGTCGATTCGCTCAACTATCAAGGGAGAGTAAACGCGGCGACTGTGGCGGCACTCGCCACCGATGCGAAGTCAGCGTCGCGAAGTTGGCGTTAAATTCGAACGTTTGAATCAGTTATTTTCTTTCGGGCCCTTTTCAGCCCAGAACCGTGGAAGCGCCGAAATTCGGGTTTCATTTTTAACGCGGCAGCTTATACCCCCGAGCGTTACCGACCACTGCCGGTGGTGGTCGGTAAGTTATCCTCCGCCGAGGACGACGCGCGTTACCGATGCACACGTAAAAAATTTTTCGCGAATTTTTCGCGCGGTAAACCTTTGTCTCCGCGTCCTCCGTCCGACGAGCCTACTCTCGCCCGCACCCGTCGACCCGTTCTCGAGCTATACGGCGACAAAGAAATCGCAAAATTTCACTAATTTGACGTCATCGAAAAAGTTACGGCCAACTGGGAATTGAAGGTATATCGCCTTCCCGAATTTTCCGGGAGCCCATCGGGCCTTCGGCCCCGCTCGGCTCGGCTCGACTCGGCTCGAGGTCGAGGTCGTCGGTAGCGACGATGGTGGCGGGGAGGCGCGCGATTGGTCTGTCATCGCCATCCTCCCCCCTACCCTTTAAAATTAATGGAAAATGTAAACCTAAACGTAGAGTCGGATTCGTAACCTCGAAGTTACAAGTCGATTCGCTCAACTATAAAGGGAGAGTAAACGCGGCGACTGTGGCGGCACTCGCCACCGATGCGAAGTCAGCGTCGCGAAGTTGGCGTTAAATTCGAACTTTTGAATCAGTTATTTTCTTTCGGGCCCTTTTCAGCCCAGAACCGTGGAAGCGCCGAAATTCGGGTTTCATTTTTAACGCGGCAGCTTATACCCCCGAGCGTTACCGACCACTGCCGGTGGTGGTCGGTAAGTTATCCTCCGCCGAGGACGACGGGCGTTACCGATGCACACGTAAAAAATTTTTCGCGAATTTTTCGCGCGGTAAACCTTTGTCTCCGCGTCCTCCGTCCGACGAGCCTACTCTCGCCCGCAACCGTCGACCCGTTCTCGAGCTATACGGCGACAAAGAAATTGCAAAATTTCACTAATTTGACGTCTTCGAAAAAGTTACGGCCAACTGGGAATTAAAGGTATATCGCCTTCCCGAATTTAACGGGAGCCCATCGGGCCTTCGGCCCCGCTCGGCTCGGCTCGACTCGGCTCGAGGTCGAGGTCGTCGGTAGCGACGATGGTGGCGAGGAGGCGCGCGATTGGTCTGTCATCGCCATCCTCCCCCCTACCCTTTAAAATTAATGGAAAATGTAAACCTAAACGTAGAGTCGGATTCGTAACCTCGAAGTTACAAGTCGATTCGCTCAACTATCAAGGGAGAGTAAACGCGGCGACTGTGGCGGCACTCGCCACCGATGCGAAGTCAGCGTCGCGAAGTTGGCGTTAAATTCGAACGTTTGAATCAGTTATTTTCTTTCGGGCCCTTTTCAGCCCAGAACCGTGGAAGCGCCGAAATTCGGGTTTCATTTTTAACGCGGCAGCTTATACCCCCGAGCGTTACCGACCACTGCCGGTGGTGGTCGGTAAGTTATCCTCCGCCGAGGACGACGCGCGTTACCGATGCACACGTAAAAAATTTTTCGCGAATTTTTCCCGCGGTAAACCTTTGTCTCCGCGTCCTCCGTCCGACGAGCCTACTCTCGCCCGCAACCGTCGACCCGTTCTCGAGCTATACGGCGACAAAGAAATTGCAAAATTTCACTAATTTGACGTCTTCGAAAAAGTTACGGCCAACTGGGAATTAAAGGTATATCGCCTTCCCGAATTTTCCGGGAGCCCATCGGGCTTAGGCCCCGCTCGGCTCGGCTCGACTCGGCTCGAGGTCGAGGTCGTCGGTAGCGACGATGGTGGCGGGGAGGCGCGCGATTGGTCTGTCATCGCCATCCTCCCCCCTACCCTTTAAAATTAATGGAAAATGTAAACCTAAACGTAGAGTCGGATTCGTAACCTCGAAGTTACAAGTCGATTCGCTCAACTATCAAGGGAGAGTAAACGCGGCGACTGTGGCGGCACTCGCCACCGATGCGAAGTCAGCGTCGCAAAGTTGGCGTTAAATTCGAACGTTTGAATCAGTTATTTTCTTTCGGGCCCTTTTCAGCCCTGAACCGTGGAAGCGCCGAAATTCGGGTTTCATTTATAACGCGGCAGCTTATACCCCCGAGCGTTACCGACCACTGCCGGTGGTGGTCGGTAAGTTATCCTCCGCCGAGGACGACGGGCGTTACCGATGCACACGTAAAAAATTTTTCGCGAATTTTTCGCGCGGTAAACCTTTGTCTCCGCGTCCTCCGTCCGACGAGCCTACTCTCGCCCGCACCCGTCGACCCGTTCTCGAGCTATACGTCGACAAAGAAATCGCAAAATTTCACTAATTTGACGTCATCGAAAAAGTTACGGCCAACTGGGAATTAATGGTATATCGCCTTCCCGAATTTTCCGGGAGCCCATCGGGCCTTCGGCCCCGCTCGGCTCGGCTCGACTCGGCTCGAGGTCGAGGTCGTCGGTAACGACGATGGTGGCGGGGAGGCGCGCGATTGGTCTGTCATCGCCATCCTCCCCCCCTACCCTTTAAAATTAATGGAAAATGTAAACCTAAACGTAGAGTCGGATTCGTAACCTCGAAGTTACAAGTCGATTCGCTCAACTATCAAGGGAGAGTAAACGCGGCGACTGTGGCGGCACTCGCCACCGATGCTAAGTCAGCTTCGCAAAGTTGGCGTTAAATTCGAACGTTTGAATCAGTTATTTTCTTTCGGGCCCTTTTCAGCCCTGAACCGTGGAAGCGCCGAAATTCGGGTTTAATTTATAACGCGGCAGCTTATACCCCCGAGCGTTACCGACCACTGCCGGTGGTGGTCGGTAAGTTATCCTCCGCCGAGGACGACGCGCGTTACCGATGCACACGTAAAAAATTTTTCGCGAATTTTTCGCGCGGTAAACCTTTGTCTCCGCGTCCTCCGTCCGACGAGCCTACTCTCGCTCGCACCCGCCGACCCGTTCTCGAGCTACACGGCGACAAAGAAATTGCAAAATTTCACTAATTTGACGTCATCGAAAAAGTTACGGCCAACTGGGAATTGAAGGTATATCGCCTTCCCGAATTTTCCGGGAGCCCATCGGGCCTTCGGCCCCGCTCGGCTCGGCTCGACTCGGCTCGAGGTCGAGGTCGTCGGTAGCGACGATGGTGGCGGGGAGGCGCGCGATTGGTCTGTCATCGCCATCCTCCCCCCTACCCTTTAAAATTAATGGAAAATGTAAACCTAAACGTAGAGTCGGATTCGTAACCTCGAAGTTACAAGTCGATTCGCTCAACTATAAAGGGAGAGTAAACGCGGCGACTGTGGCGGCACTCGCCACCGATGCGAAGTCAGCGTCGCGAAGTTGGCGTTAAATTCGAACTTTTGAATCAGTTATTTTCTTTCGGGCCCTTTTCAGCCCAGAACCGTGGAAGCGCCGAAATTCGGGTTTCATTTTTAACGCGGCAGCTTATACCCCCGAGCGTTACCGACCACTGCCGGTGGTGGTCGGTAAGTTATCCTCCGCCGAGGACGACGCGCGTTACCGATGCACACGTAAAAAATTTTTCGCGAATTTTTCGCGCGGTAAACCTTTGTCTCCGCGTCCTCCGTCCGACGAGCCTACTCTCGCCCGCAACCGTCGACCCGTTCTCGAGCTATACGGCGACAAAGAAATTGCAAAATTTCACTAATTTGACGTCTTCGAAAAAGTTACGGCCAACTGGGAATTAAAGGTATATCGCCTTCCCGAATTTAACGGGAGCCCATCGGGCCTTCGGCCCCGCTCGGCTCGGCTCGACTCGGCTCGAGGTCGAGGTCGTCGGTAGCGACGATGGTGGCGAGGAGGCGCGCGATTGGTCTGTCATCGCCATCCTCCCCCCTACCCTTTAAAATTAATGGAAAATGTAAACCTAAACGTAGAGTCGGATTCGTAACCTCGAAGTTACAAGTCGATTCGCTCAACTATCAAGGGAGAGTAAACGCGGCGACTGTGGCGGCACTCGCCACCGATGCGAAGTCAGCGTCGCGAAGTTGGCGTTAAATTCGAACGTTTGAATCAGTTATTTTCTTTCGGGCCCTTTTCAGCCCAGAACCGTGGAAGCGCCGAAATTCGGGTTTCATTTTTAACGCGGCAGCTTATACCCCCGAGCGTTACCGACCACTGCCGGTGGTGGTCGGTAAGTTATCCTCCGCCGAGGACGACGCGCGTTACCGATGCACACGTAAAAAATTTTTCGCGAATTTTTCGCGCGGTAAACCTTTGTCTCCGCGTCCTCCGTCCGACGAGCCTACTCTCGCCCGCAACCGTCGACCCGTTCTCGAGCTATACGGCGACAAAGAAATTGCAAAATTTCACTAATTTGACGTCTTCGAAAAAGTTACGGCCAACTGGGAATTAAAGGTATATCGCCTTCCCGAATTTTCCGGGAGCCCATCGGGCTTAGGCCCCGCTCGGCTCGGCTCGACTCGGCTCGAGGTCGAGGTCGTCGGTAGCGACGATGGTGGCGGGGAGGCGCGCGATTGGTCTGTCATCGCCATCCTCCCCCCTACCCTTTAAAATTAATGGAAAATGTAAACCTAAACGTAGAGTCGGATTCGTAACCTCGAAGTTACAAGTCGATTCGCTCAACTATCAAGGGAGAGTAAACGCGGCGACTGTGGCGGCACTCGCCACCGATGCGAAGTCAGCGTCGCAAAGTTGGCGTTAAATTCGAACGTTTGAATCAGTTATTTTCTTTCGGGCCCTTTTCAGCCCTGAACCGTGGAAGCGCCGAAATTCGGGTTTCATTTATAACGCGGCAGCTTATACCCCCGAGCGTTACCGACCACTGCCGGTGGTGGTCGGTAAGTTATCCTCCGCCGAGGACGACGGGCGTTACCGATGCACACGTAAAAAATTTTTCGCGAATTTTTCGCGCGGTAAACCTTTGTCTCCGCGTCCTCCGTCCGACGAGCCTACTCTCGCCCGCAACCGTCGACCCGTTCTCGAGCTATACGGCGACAAAGAAATTGCAAAATTTCACTAATTTGACGTCTTCGAAAAAGTTACGGCCAACTGGGAATTAAAGGTATATCGCCTTCCCGAATTTAACGGGAGCCCATCGGGCCTTCGGCCCCGCTCGGCTCGGCTCGACTCGGCTCGAGGTCGAGGTCGTCGGTAGCGACGATGGTGGCGGGGAGGCGCGCGATTGGTCTGTCATCGCCATCCTCCCCCCCCTACCCTTTAAAATTAATGGAAAATGTAAACCTAAACGTAGAGTCGGATTCGTAACCTCGAAGTTACAAGTCGATTCGCTCAACTATCAAGGGAGAGTAAACGCGGCGACTGTGGCGGCACTCGCCACCGATGCGAAGTCAGCGTCGCAAAGTTGGCGTTAAATTCGAACGTTTGAATCAGTTATTTTCTTTCGGGCCCTTTTCAGCCCTGAACCGTGGAAGCGCCGAAATTCGGGTTTCATTTATAACGCGGCAGCTTATACCCCCGAGCGTTACCGAACACTGCCGGTGGTGGTCGGTAAGTTATCCTCCGCCGAGGACGACGGGCGTTACCGATGCACACGTAAAAAACTTTTCGCGAATTTTTCGCGCGGTAAACCTTTGTCTCCGCGTCCTCCGTCCGACGAGCCTACTCTCGCCCGCACCCGTCGACCCGTTCTCGAGCTATACGGCGACAAAGAAATCGCAAAATTTCACTAATTTGACGTCATCGAAAAAGTTACGGCCAACTGGGAATTAAAGGTATATCGCATTCCCGAATTTTCCGGGAGCCCATCGGGCCTTCGGCCCCGCTCGGCTCGGCTCGACTCGGCTCGAGGTCGAGGTCGTCGGTAACGACGATGGTGGCGGGGAGGCGCGCGATTGGTCTGTCATCGCCATCCTCCCCCCGTACTCTTTAAAATTAATGGAAAATGTAAACCTAAACGTAGAGTCGGATTCGTAACCTCGAAGTTACAAGTCGATTCGCTCAACTATCAAGGGAGAGTAAACGCGGCGACTGTGGCGGCACTCGCCACCGATGCGAAGTCAGTGTCGCAAAGTTGGCGTTAAATTCGAACGTTTGATTCAGTTATTTTCTTTCGGGCCCTTTTCAGCCCTGAACCGTGGAAGCGCCGAAATTCGGGTTTAATTTATAACGCGGCAGCTTATACCCCCGAGCGTTACCGACCACTGCCGGTGGTGGTCGGTAAGTTATCCTCCGCCGAGGACGACGCGCGTTACCGATGCACACGTAAAAAATTTTTCGCGAATTTTTCGCGCGGTAAACCTTTGTCTCCGCGTCCTCCGTCCGACGAGCCTACTCTCGCTCGCACCCGCCGACCCGTTCTCGAGCTACACGGCGACAAAGAAATTGCAAAATTTCTCTAATTTGACGTCATCGAAAAAGTTACGGCCAACTGGGAATTGAAGGTATATCGCCTTCCCGAATTTTCCGGGAGCCCATCGGGCCTTCGGCCCCGCTCGGCTCGGCTCGACTCGGCTCGAGGTCGAGGTCGTCGGTAGCGACGATGGTGGCGGGGAGGCGCGCGATTGGTCTGTCATCGCCATCCTCCCCCCTACCCTTTAAAATTAATGGAAAATGTAAACCTAAACGTAGAGTCGGATTCGTAACCTCGAAGTTACAAGTCGATTCGCTCAACTATAAAGGGAGAGTAAACGCGGCGACTGTGGCGGCACTCGCCACCGATGCGAAGTCAGCGTCGCGAAGTTGGCGTTAAATTCGAACTTTTGAATCAGTTATTTTCTTTCGGGCCCTTTTCAGCCCAGAACCGTGGAAGCGCCGAAATTCGGGTTTCATTTTTAACGCGGCAGCTTATACCCCCGAGCGTTACCGACCACTGCCGGTGGTGGTCGGTAAGTTATCCTCCGCCGAGGACGACGCGCGTTACCGATGCACACGTAAAAAATTTTTCGCGAATTTTTCGCGCGGTAAACCTTTGTCTCCGCGTCCTCCGTCCGACGAGCCTACTCTCGCCCGCAACCGTCGACCCGTTCTCGAGCTATACGGCGACAAAGAAATTGCAAAATTTCACTAATTTGACGTCTTCGAAAAAGTTACGGCCAACTGGGAATTAAAGGTATATCGCCTTCCCGAATTTAACGGGAGCCCATCGGGCCTTCGGCCCCGCTCGGCTCGGCTCGACTCGGCTCGAGGTCGAGGTCGTCGGTAGCGACGATGGTGGCGAGGAGGCGCGCGATTGGTCTGTCATCGCCATCCTCCCCCCTACCCTTTAAAATTAATGGAAAATGTAAACCTAAACGTAGAGTCGGATTCGTAACCTCGAAGTTACAAGTCGATTCGCTCAACTATCAAGGGAGAGTAAACGCGGCGACTGTGGCGGCACTCGCCACCGATGCGAAGTCAGCGTCGCGAAGTTGGCGTTAAATTCGAACGTTTGAATCAGTTATTTTCTTTCGGGCCCTTTTCAGCCCAGAACCGTGGAAGCGCCGAAATTCGGGTTTCATTTTTAACGCGGCAGCTTATACCCCCGAGCGTTACCGACCACTGCCGGTGGTGGTCGGTAAGTTATCCTCCGCCGAGGACGACGCGCGTTACCGATGCACACGTAAAAAATTTTTCGCGAATTTTTCGCGCGGTAAACCTTTGTCTCCGCGTCCTCCGTCCGACGAGCCTACTCTCGCCCGCAACCGTCGACCCGTTCTCGAGCTATACGGCGACAAAGAAATTGCGAAATTTCACTAATTTGACGTCTTCGAAAAAGTTACGGCCAACTGGGAATTAAAGGTATATCGCCTTCCCGAATTTTCCGGGAGCCCATCGGGCTTAGGCCCCGCTCGGCTCGGCTCGACTCGGCTCGAGGTCGAGGTCGTCGGTAGCGACGATGGTGGCGAGGAGGCGCGCGATTGGTCTGTCATCGCCATCCTCCCCCCTACCCTTTAAAATTAATGGAAAATGTAAACCTAAACGTAGAGTCGGATTCGTAACCTCGAAGTTACAAGTCGATTCGCTCAACTATCAAGGGAGAGTAAACGCGGCGACTGTGGCGGCACTCGCCACCGATGCGAAGTCAGCGTCGCAAAGTTGGCGTTAAATTCGAACGTTTGAATCAGTTATTTTCTTTCGGGCCCTTTTCAGCCCTGAACCGTGGAAGCGCCGAAATTCGGGTTTCATTTATAACGCGGCAGCTTATACCCCCGAGCGTTACCGACCACTGCCGGTGGTGGTCGGTAAGTTATCCTCCGCCGAGGACGACGGGCGTTACCGATGCACACGTAAAAAATTTTTCGCGAATTTTTCGCGCGGTAAACCTTTGTCTCCGCGTCCTCCGTCCGACGAGCCTACTCTCGCCCGCACCCGTCGACCCGTTCTCGAGCTATACGTCGACAAAGAAATCGCAAAATTTCACTAATTTGACGTCATCGAAAAAGTTACGGCCAACTGGGAATTAAAGGTATATCGCCTTCCGGAATTTTCCGGGAGCCCATCGGGCCTTCGGCCCCGCTCGGCTCGGCTCGACTCGGCTCGAGGTCGAGGTCGTCGGTAGCGACGATGGTGGCGGGGAGGCGCGCGATTGGTCTGTCATCGCCATCCTCCCCCCTACCCTTTAAAATTAATGGAAAATGTAAACCTAAACGTAGAGTCGGATTCGTAACCTCGAAGTTACAAGTCGATTCGCTCAACTATCAAGGGAGAGTAAACGCGGCGACTGTGGCGGCACTCGCCACCGATGCGAAGTCAGCGTCGCGAAGTTGGCGTTAAATTCGAACTTTTGAATCAGTTATTTTCTTTCGGGCCCTTTTCAGCCCAGAACCGTGGAAGCGCCGAAATTCGGGTTTCATTTTTAACGCGGCAGCTTATACCCCCGAGCGTTACCGACCACTGCCGGTGGTGGTCGGTAAGTTATCCTCCGCCGAGGACGACGGGCGTTACCGATGCACACGTAAAAAATTTTTCGCGAATTTTTCGCGCGGTAAACCTTTGTCTCCGCGTCCTCCGTCCGACGAGCCTACTCTCGCCCGCACCCGTCGACCCGTTCTCGAGCTATACGGCGACAAAGAAATCGCAAAATTTCACTAATTTGACGTCATCGAAAAAGTTACGGCCAACTGGGAATTAAAGGTATATCGCCTTGCCGAATTTTCCGGGAGCCCATCGGGCCTTCGGCCCCGCTCGGCTCGGCTCGACTCGGCTCGAGGTCGAGGTCGTCGGTAGCGACGATGGTGGCGGGGAGGCGCGCGATTGGTCTGTCATCGCCATCCTCCCCCCTACCCTTTAAAATTAATGGAAAATGTAAACCTAAACGTAGAGTCGGATTCGTAACCTCGAAGTTACAAGTCGATTCGCTCAACTATCAAGGGAGAGTAAACGCGGCGACTGTGGCGGCACTCGCCACCGATGCGAAGTCAGCGTCGCGAAGTTGGCGTTAAATTCGAACGTTTGAATCAGTTATTTTCTTTCGGGCCCTTTTCAGCCCAGAACCGTGGAAGCGCCGAAATTCGGGTTTCATTTTTAACGCGGCAGCTTATACCCCCGAGCGTTACCGACCACTGCCGGTGGTGGTCGGTAAGTTATCCTCCGCCGAGGACGACGCGCGTTACCGATGCACACGTAAAAAATTTTTCGCGAATTTTTCGCGCGGTAAACCTTTGTCTCCGCGTCCTCCGTCCGACGAGCCTACTCTCGCCCGCAACCGTCGACCCGTTCTCGAGCTATACGGCGACAAAGAAATTGCGAAATTTCACTAATTTGACGTCTTCGAAAAAGTTACGGCCAACTGGGAATTAAAGGTATATCGCCTTCCCGAATTTTCCGGGAGCCCATCGGGCTTAGGCCCCGCTCGGCTCGACTCGACTCGGCTCGAGGTCGAGGTCGTCGGTAGCGACGATGGTGGCGAGGAGGCGCGCGATTGGTCTGTCATCGCCATCCTCCCCCCTACCCTTTAAAATTAATGGAAAATGTAAACCTAAACGTAGAGTCGGATTCGTAACCTCGAAGTTACAAGTCGATTCGCTCAACTATCAAGGGAGAGTAAACGCGGCGACTGTGGCGGCACTCGCCACCGATGCGAAGTCAGCGTCGCAAAGTTGGCGTTAAATTCGAACGTTTGAATCAGTTATTTTCTTTCGGGCCCTTTTCAGCCCTGAACCGTGGAAGCGCCGAAATTCGGGTTTCATTTATAACGCGGCAGCTTATACCCCCGAGCGTTACCGACCACTGCCGGTGGTGGTCGGTAAGTTATCCTCCGCCGAGGACGACGGGCGTTACCGATGCACACGTAAAAAATTTTTCGCGAATTTTTCGCGCGGTAAACCTTTGTCTCCGCGTCCTCCGTCCGACGAGCCTACTCTCGCCCGCACCCGTCGACCCGTTCTCGAGCTATACGTCGACAAAGAAATCGCAAAATTTCACTAATTTGACGTCATCGAAAAAGTTACGGCCAACTGGGAATTAAAGGTATATCGCCTTCCGGAATTTTCCGGGAGCCCATCGGGCCTTCGGCCCCGCTCGGCTCGGCTCGACTCGGCTCGAGGTCGAGGTCGTCGGTAGCGACGATGGTGGCGGGGAGGCGCGCGATTGGTCTGTCATCGCCATCCTCCCCCCTACCCTTTAAAATTAATGGAAAATGTAAACCTAAACGTAGAGTCGGATTCGTAACCTCGAAGTTACAAGTCGATTCGCTCAACTATCAAGGGAGAGTAAACGCGGCGACTGTGGCGGCACTCGCCACCGATGCGAAGTCAGCGTCGCGAAGTTGGCGTTAAATTCGAACTTTTGAATCAGTTATTTTCTTTCGGGCCCTTTTCAGCCCAGAACCGTGGAAGCGCCGAAATTCGGGTTTCATTTTTAACGCGGCAGCTTATACCCCCGAGCGTTACCGACCACTGCCGGTGGTGGTCGGTAAGTTATCCTCCGCCGAGGACGACGGGCGTTACCGATGCACACGTAAAAAATTTTTCGCGAATTTTTCGCGCGGTAAACCTTTGTCTCCGCGTCCTCCGTCCGACGAGCCTACTCTCGCCCGCACCCGTCGACCCGTTCTCGAGCTATACGGCGACAAAGAAATCGCAAAATTTCACTAATTTGACGTCATCGAAAAAGTTACGGCCAACTGGGAATTAAAGGTATATCGCCTTGCCGAATTTTCCGGGAGCCCATCGGGCCTTCGGCCCCGCTCGGCTCGGCTCGACTCGGCTCGAGGTCGAGGTCGTCGGTAACGACGATGGTGGCGGGGAGGCGCGCGATTGGTCTGTCATCGCCATCCTCCCCCCCTACCCTTTAAAATTAATGGAAAATGTAAACCTAAACGTAGAGTCGGATTCGTAACCTCGAAGTTACAAGTCGATTCGCTCAACTATCAAGGGAGAGTAAACGCGGCGACTGTGGCGGCACTCGCCACCGATGCGAAGTCAGCGCCGCAAAGTTGGCGTTAAATTCGAACGTTTGAATCAGTTATTTTCTTTCGGGCCCTTTTCAGCCCTGAACCGTGGAAGCGCCGAAATTCGGGTTTCATTTATAACGCGACAGCTTATACCCCCGAGCGTTACCGACCACTGCCGGTGGTGGTCGGTAAGTTATCCTCCGCCGAGGACGACGTGCGTTACCGATGCACACGTAAAAAATTTTTCGCGAACTTTTCGCGCGGTAAACCTTTGTCTCCGCGTCCTCCGTCCGACGAGCCTACTCTCGCCCGCACCCGTCGACCCGTTCTCGAGCTATACGGCGACAAAGAAATTGCAAAATTTCACTAATTTGACGTCATCGAAAAAGTTACGGCCAATTGGGAATTAAAGGTATATCGCCTTCCCGAATTTTCCGGGAGCCCATCGGGCCTTCGGCCCCGCTCGGCTCGGCTCGGCTCGACTCGGCTCGAGGTCGAGGTCGTCGGTAGCGACGATGGTGGCGGGGAGGCGCGCGATTGGTCTGTCATCGCCATCCTCCCCCCCTTCCCTTTAAAATTAATGGAAAATGTAAACCTAAACGTAGAGTCGGATTCGTAACCTCGAAGTTACAAGTCGATTCGCTCAACTATCAAGGGAGAGTAAACGCGGGGACTGTGGCGGCACTCGCCACCGATGCGAAGTCAGCGTCGCGAAGTTGGCGTTAAATTCGAACGTTTGAATCAGTTATTTTCTTTCGGGCCCTTTTCAGCCCTGAACCGTGGAAGCGCCGAAATTCGGGTTTCATTTATAACGCGGCAGCTTATACCCCCGAGCGTTACCGACCACTGCCGGTGGTGGTCGGTAAGTTATCCTCCGCCGAGGACGACGGGCGTTACCGATGCACACGTAAAAAATTTTTCGCGAATTTTTCGCGCGGTAAACCTTTGTCTCCGCGTCCTCCGTCCGACGAGCCTACTCTCGCCCGCACCCGTCGACCCGTTCTCGAGCTATACGGCGACAAAGAAATCGCAAAATTTCACTAATTTGACGTCATCGAAAAAGTTACGGCCAACTGGGAATTAAAGGTATATCGCCTTGCCGAATTTTCCGGGAGCCCATCGGGCCTTCGGCCCCGCTCGGCTCGGCTCGACTCGGCTCGAGGTAGAGGTCGTCGGTAACGACGATGGTGGCGGGGAGGCGCGCGATTGGTCTGTCATCGCCATCCTCCCCCCCTACCCTTTAAAATTAATGGAAAATGTAAACCTAAACGTAGAGTCGGATTCGTAACCTCGAAGTTACAAGTCGATTCGCTCAACTATCAAGGGAGAGTAAACGCGGCGACTGTGGCGGCACTCGCCACCGATGCGAAGTCAGCGCCGCAAAGTTGGCGTTAAATTCGAACGTTTGAATCAGTTATTTTCTTTCGGGCCCTTTTCAGCCCTGAACCGTGGAAGCGCCGAAATTCGGGTTTCATTTATAACGCGACAGCTTATACCCCCGAGCGTTACCGACCACTGCCGGTGGTGGTCGGTAAGTTATCCTCCGCCGAGGACGACGCGCGTTACCGATGCACACGTAAAAAATTTTTCGCGAACTTTTCGCGAGGTAAACCTTTGTCTCCGCGTCCTCCGTCCGACGAGCCAACTCTCGCCCGCACCCGTCGACCCGTTCTCGAGCTATACGGCGACAAAGAAATTGCAAAATTTCACTAATTTGACGTCATCGAAAAAGTTACGGCCAATTGGGAATTAAAGGTATATCGCCTTCCCGAATTTTCCGGGAGCCCATCGGGCCTTCGGCCCCGCTCGGCTCGGCTCGGCTCGACTCGGCTCGAGGTCGAGGTCGTCGGTAGCGACGATGGTGGCGGGGAGGCGCGCGATTGGTCTGTCATCGCCATCCTCCCCCCCTTCCCTTTAAAATTAATGGAAAATGTAAACCTAAACGTAGAGTCGGATTCGTAACCTCGAAGTTACAAGTCGATTCGCTCAACTATCAAGGGAGAGTAAACGCGGCGACTGTGGCGGCACTCGCCACCGATGCGAAGTCAGCGTCGCAAAGTTGGCGTTAACTTCGAACGTTTGAATCAGTTATTTTCTTTCGGGCCCTTTTCAGCCCTGAACCGTGGAAGCGCCGAAATTCGGGTTTAATTTATAACGCGGCAGCTTATACCCCCGAGCGTTACCGACCACTGCCGGTGGTGGTCGGTAAGTTATCCTCCGCCGAGGACGACGCGCGTTACCGATGCACACGTAAAAAATTTTTCGCGAACTTTTCGCGCGGTAAACCTTTGTCTCCGCGTCCTCCGTCCGACGAGCCTACTCTCGCTCGCACCCGCCGACCCGTTCTCGAGCTACACGGCGACAAAGAAATTGCAAAATTTCACTAATTTGACGTCATCGAAAAAGTTACGGCCAACTGGGAATTAAAGGTATATCGCCTTCCCGAATTTTCCGGGAGCCCATCGGGCCTTCGGCCCCGCTCGGCTCGGCTCGACTCGGCTCGAGGTCGAGGTCGTCGGTAGCGACGATGGTGGCGGGGAGGCGCGCGATTGGTCTGTCATCGCCATCCTCCCCCCCAACCCTTTAAAATTAATGGAAAATGTAAACCTAAACGTAGAGTCGGATTCGTAACCTCGAAGTTACAAGTCGATTCGCTCAACTATCAAGGGAGAGTAAACGCGGCGACTGTGGCGGCACTCGCCACCGATGCGAAGTCAGCGTTAAATTCGAACGTTTGAATCAGTTATTTTCTTTCGGGCCCTTTTCAGCCCTGAACCGTGGAAGCGCCGAAATTCGGGTTTAATTTATAACGCGGCAGCTTATACCCCCGAGCTTTACCGACCACTGCCGGTGGTGGTCGGTAAGTTATCCTCCGTCGAGGACGACGCGCGTTACCGATGCACACGTAAAAAATTTTTCGCGAACTTTTCGCGCGGTAAACCTTTGTCTCCGCGTCCTCCGTCCGACGAGCCTACTCTCGCCCGCACCCGTCGACCCGTTCTCGAGCTATACGGCGACAAAGAAATTGCAAAATTTCACTAATTTGACGTCATCGAAAAAGTTACGGCCAATTGGGAATGAAAGGTAAATCGCCTTCCCGAATTTTCCGGGAGCCCATCGGGCCTTCGGCCACGCTCGGCTCGGCTCGACTCGGCTCGAGGTCGAGGTCGTCGGTAGCGACGATGGTGGCGGGGAGGCGCGCGATTGGTCTGTCATCGCCATCCTCCCCCCTACCCTTTAAAATTAATGGAAAATGTAAACCTAAACGTAGAGTCGGATTCGTAACCTCGAAGTTACAAGTCGATTCGCTCAACTATCAAGGGAGAGTAAACGCGGCGACTGTGGCGGCACTCGCCACCGATGCGAAGTCAGCGTCGCGAAGTTGGCGTTAAATTCGAACGTTTGAATCAGTTATGTTCTTTCGGGCCCTTTTCAGCCCTGAACCGTGGAAGCGCCGAAATTCGGGTTTCATTTTTAACGCGGCAGCTTATACCCCCGAGTGTTACCGACCACTGCCGGTGGTGGTCGGTAAGTTATCCTCCGCCGAGGTCGACGCGCGTTACCGATGCACACGTAAAAAATTTTTCTAAATCGAAAAAGTTACGGCCAACTGGGAATTAAAGGTATATCGCCTTCCCGAATTTTCCGGGAGCCCATCGGGCCTTCGGCCCCGCTCGGCTCGGCTCGACTCGGCTCGAGGTCGAGGTCGTCGGTAGCGACGATGGTGGCGGGGAGGCGCGCGATTGGTCTGTCATCGCCATCCTCCCCCCTACCCTTTAAAATTAATGGAAAATGTAAACCAAAACGTAGAGTCGGATTCGTAACCTCGAAGTTACAAGTCGATTCGCTCAACTATCAAGGGAGAGTAAACGCGGCGACTGTGGCGGCACTCGCCACCGATGCGAAGTCAGCGTCGCAAAGTTGGCGTTAAATTCGAACGTTTGAATCAGTTATTTTCTTGCGGGCCCTTTTCAGCCCTGAACCGTGGAAGCGCCGAAATTCGGGTTTCATTTATAACGCGGCAGCTTATACCCCCGAGCGTTACCGACCACTGCCGGTGGTGGTCGGTAAGTTATCCTCCGCCGAGGACGACGCGCGTTACCGATGCACACGTAAAAAATTTTTCGCGAACTTTTCGCGCGGTAAACCTTTGTCTCCGCGTTCTCCGTCCGACGAGCCAACTCTCGCCCGCACCCGTCGACACGTTCTCGAGCTATACGGCGACAAAGAAATTGCAAAATTTCACTAATTTGACGTCATCGAAAAAGTTACGGCCAACTAGGAATTAAAGGTATATCGCCTTCCCGAATTTTCCGGGAGCCCATCGGGCCTTCGGCCCCGCTCGGCTCGGCTCGACTCGGCTCGAGGTCGAGGTCGTCGGTAGCGACGATGGTGGCGGGGAGGCGCGCGATTGGTCTGTCATCGCCATCTTCCCCCCCCTACCCTTTAAAATTAATGGAAAATGTAAACCTAAACGTAGAGTCGGATTCGTAACCTCGAAGTTACAAGTCGATTCGCTCAACTATCAAGGGAGAGTAAACGCGGCGACTGTGGCGGCACTCGCCACCGATGCGAAGTCAGCGTCGCGAAGTTGGCGTTAAATTCGAACGTTTGAATCAGTTATTTTCTTTCGGGCCCTTTTCAGCCCTGAACCGTGGAAGCGCCGAAATTCGGGTTTCATTTTTAACGCGGCAGCTTATACCCCCGAGTGTTACCGACCACTGCCGGTGGTGGTCGGTAAGTTATCCTCCGCCGAGGTCGACGCGCGTTACCGATGCACACGTAAAAAATTTTTCTAAATCGAAAAAGTTACGGCCAACTGGGAATTAAAGGTATATCGCCTTCCCGAATTTTCCGGGAGCCCATCGGGCCTTCGGCCCCGCTCGGCTCGGCTCGACTCGGCTCGAGGTCGAGGTCGTCGGTAGCGACGATGGTGGCGGGGAGGCGCGCGATTGGTCTGTCATCGCCATCCTCCCCCCTACCCTTTAAAATTAATGGAAAATGTATACCTAAACGTAGAGTCGGATTCGTAACCTCGAAGTTACAAGTCGATTCGCTCAACTATCAAGGGAGAGTAAACGCGGCGACTGTGGCGGCACTCGCCACCGATGCGAAGTCAGCGTCGCGAAGTTGGCGTTAAATTCGAACGTTTGAATCAGTTATTTTCTTTCGGGCCCTTTTCAGCCCTGAACCGTGGAAGCGCCGAAATTCGGGTTTCATTTTTAACGCGGCAGCTTATACCCCCGAGCGTTACCGACCACTGCCGGTGGTGGTCGGTAAGTTATCCTCCGCCGAGGACGACGCGCGTTACCGATGCACACGTAAAAAATTTTTCGCGAATTTTTCGCGCGGTAAACCTCTGTCTCCGCGTCCTCCGTCCGACGAGCCTACTCTCGCCCGCAACCGTCGACCCGTTCTCGAGCTATACGGCGACAAAGAAATTGCAAAATTTCACTAATTTGACGTCATCGAAAAAGTTACGGGCAACTGGGAATTAAAGGTATATCGCCTTCCCGAATTTTCCGGGAGCCCATCGGGCTTAGGCCCCGCTCGGCTCGGCTCGACTCGGCTCGAGGTCGAGGTCGTCGGTAGCGACGATGGTGGCGGGGAGGCGCGCGATTGGTCTGTCATCGCCATCCTCCCCCCGTACCCTTTAAAATTAATGGAAAATGTAAACCTAAACGTAGAGTCGGATTCGTAACCTCGAAGTTACAAGTCGATTCGCTCAACTATCAAGGGAGAGTAAACGCGGCGACTGTGGCGGCACTCGCCACCGATGCGAAGTCAGCGTCGCGAAGTTGGCGTTAAATTCGAACGTTTGAATCAGTTATTTTCTTTCGGGCCCTTTTCAGCCCTGAACCGTGGAAGCGCCGAAATTCGGGTTTCATTTATAACGCGACAGCTTATACCCCCGAGCGTTACCGACCACTGCCGGTGGTGGTCGGTAAGTTATCCTCCGCCGAGGACGACGTGCGTTACCGATGCACACGTAAAAAATTTTTCGCGAATTTTTCGCGCGGTAAACCTCTGTCTCCGCGTCCTCCGTCCGACGAGCCTACTCTCGCCCGCAACCGTCGACCCGTTCTCGAGCTATACGGCGACAAAGAAATTGCAAAATTTCACTAATTTGACGTCATCGAAAAAGTTACGGCCAACTGGGAATTAAAGGTATGTCGCCTTCCCGAATTTTCCGGGAGCCCATCGGGCCTTCGGCCCCGCTCGGCTCGGCTCGACTCGGCTCGAGGTCGAGGTCGTCGGTAACGACGATGGTGGCGGGGAGGCGCGCGATTGGTCTGTCATCGCCATCCTCCCCCCGTACCCTTTAAAATTAATGGAAAATGTAAACCTAAACGTAGAGTCGGATTCGTAACCTCGAAGTTACAAGTCGATTCGCTCAACTATCAAGGGAGAGTAAACGCGGCGACTGTGGCGGCACTCACCACCGATGCGAAGTCAGCGCCGCAAAGTTGGCGTTAAATTCGAACGTTTGAATCAGTTATTTTCTTTCGGGCCCTTTTCAGCCCTGAACCGTGGAAGCGCCGAAATTCGGGTTTCATTTATAACGCGACAGCTTATACCCCCGAGCGTTACCGACCACTGCCGGTGGTGGTCGGTAAGTTATCCTCCGCCGAGGACGACGCGCGTTACCGATGCACACGTAAAAAATTTTTCGCGAACTTTTCGCGCGGTAAACCTTTGTCTCCGCGTTCTCCGTCCGACGAGCCAACTCTCGCCCGCACCCGTCGACACGTTCTCGAGCTATACGGCGACAAAGAAATTGCAAAATTTCACTAATTTGACGTCATCGAAAAAGTTACGGCCAACTAGGAATTAAAGGTATATCGCCTTCCCGAATTTTCCGGGAGCCCATCGGGCCTTCGGCCCCGCTCGGCTCGGCTCGACTCGGCTCGAGGTCGAGGTCGTCGGTAGCGACGATGGTGGCGGGGAGGCGCGCGATTGGTCTGTCATCGCCATCTTCCCCCCCCTACCCTTTAAAATTAATGGAAAATGTAAACCTAAACGTAGAGTCGGATTCGTAACCTCGAAGTTACAAGTCGATTCGCTCAACTATCAAGGGAGAGTAAACGCGGCGACTGTGGCGGCACTCGCCACCGATGCGAAGTCAGCGTCGCGAAGTTGGCGTTAAATTCGAACGTTTGAATCAGTTATTTTCTTTCGGGCCCTTTTCAGCCCTGAACCGTGGAAGCGCCGAAATTCGGGTTTCATTTTTAACGCGGCAGCTTATACCCCCGAGCGTTACCGACCACTGCCGGTGGTGGTCGGTAAGTTATCCTCCGCCGAGGACGACGCGCGTTACCGATGCACACGTAAAAAATTTTTCGCGAATTTTTCGCGCGGTAAACCTCTGTCTCCGCGTCCTCCGTCCGACGAGCCTACTCTCGCCCGCAACCGTCGACCCGTTCTCGAGCTATACGGCGACAAAGAAATTGCAAAATTTCACTAATTTGACGTCATCGAAAAAGTTACGGCCAATTGGGAATTAAAGGTATATCGCCTTCCCGAATTTTCCGGGAGCCCATCGGGCCTTCGGCCCCGCTCGGCTCGGCTCGGCTCGACTCGGCTCGAGGTCGAGGTCGTCGGTAGCGACGATGGTGGCGGGGAGGCGCGCGATTGGTCTGTCATCGCCATCCTCCCCCCCTTCCCTTTAAAATTAATGGAAAATGTAAACCTAAACGTAGAGTCGGATTCGTAACCTCGAAGTTACAAGTCGATTCGCTCAACTATCAAGGGAGAGTAAACGCGGCGACTGTGGCGGCACTCGCCACCGATGCGAAGTCAGCGCCGCAAAGTTGGCGTTAAATTCGAACGTTTGAATCAGTTATTTTCTTTCGGGCCCTTTTCAGCCCTGAACCGTGGAAGCGCCGAAATTCGGGTTTCATTTATAACGCGACAGCTTATACCCCCGAGCGTTACCGACCACTGCCGGTGGTGGTCGGTAAGTTATCCTCCGCCGAGGACGACGAGCGTTACCGATGCACACGTAAAAAATTTTTCGCGAACTTTTCGCGAGGTAAACCTTTGTCTCCGCGTCCTCCGTCCGACGAGCCAACTCTCGCCCGCACCCGTCGACCCGTTCTCGAGCTATACGGCGACAAAGAAATTGCAAAATTTCACTAATTTGACGTCATCGAAAAAGTTACGGCCAATTGGGAATTAAAGGTATATCGCCTTCCCGAATTTTCCGGGAGCCCATCGGGCCTTCGGCCCCGCTCGGCTCGGCTCGGCTCGACTCGGCTCGAGGTCGAGGTCGTCGGTAGCGACGATGGTGGCGGGGAGGCGCGCGATTGGTCTGTCATCGCCATCCTCCCCCCCTTCCCTTTAAAATTAATGGAAAATGTAAACCTAAACGTAGAGTCGGATTCGTAACCTCGAAGTTACAAGTCGATTCGCTCAACTATCAAGGGAGAGTAAACGCGGCGACTGTGGCGGCACTCGCCACCGATGCGAAGTCAGCGTCGCAAAGTTGGCGTTAACTTCGAACGTTTGAATCAGTTATTTTCTTTCGGGCCCTTTTCAGCCCTGAACCGTGGAAGCGCCGAAATTCGGGTTTAATTTATAACGCGGCAGCTTATACCCCCGAGCGTTACCGACCACTGCCGGTGGTGGTCGGTAAGTTATCCTCCGCCGAGGACGACGCGCGTTACCGATGCACACGTAAAAAATTTTTCGCGAACTTTTCGCGCGGTAAACCTTTGTCTCCGCGTCCTCCGTCCGACGAGCCTACTCTCGCTCGCACCCGCCGACCCGTTCTCGAGCTACACGGCGACAAAGAAATTGCAAAATTTCACTAATTTGACGTCATCGAAAAAGTTACGGCCAACTGGGAATTAAAGGTATATCGCCTTCCCGAATTTTCCGGGAGCCCATCGGGCCTTCGGCCCCGCTCGGCTCGGCTCGACTCGGCTCGAGGTCGAGGTCGTCGGTAGCGACGATGGTGGCGGGGAGGCGCGCGATTGGTCTGTCATCGCCATCCTCGCCCCCAACCCTTTAAAATTAATGGAAAATGTAAACCTAAACGTAGAGTCGGATTCGTAACCTCGAAGTTACAAGTCGATTCGCTCAACTATCAAGGGAGAGTAAACGCGGCGACTGTGGCGGCACTCGCCACCGATGCGAAGTCAGCGTTAAATTCGAACGTTTGAATCAGTTATTTTCTTTCGGGCCCTTTTCAGCCCTGAACCGTGGAAGCGCCGAAATTCGGGTTTAATTTATAACGCGGCAGCTTATACCCCCGAGCTTTACCGACCACTGCCGGTGGTGGTCGGTAAGTTATCCTCCGTCGAGGACGACGCGCGTTACCGATGCACACGTAAAAAATTTTTCGCGAACTTTTCGCGCGGTAAACCTTTGTCTCCGCGTCCTCCGTCCGACGAGCCTACTCTCGCCCGCACCCGTCGACCCGTTCTCGAGCTATACGGCGACAAAGAAATTGCAAAATTTCACTAATTTGACGTCATCGAAAAAGTTACGGCCAATTGGGAATGAAAGGTAAATCGCCTTCCCGAATTTTCCGGGAGCCCATCGGGCCTTCGGCCACGCTCGGCTCGGCTCGACTCGGCTCGAGGTCGAGGTCGTCGGTAGCGACGATGGTGGCGGGGAGGCGCGCGATTGGTCTGTCATCGCCATCCTCCCCCCTACCCTTTAAAATTAATGGAAAATGTAAACCTAAACGTAGAGTCGGATTCGTAACCTCGAAGTTACAAGTCGATTCGCTCAACTATCAAGGGAGAGTAAACGCGGCGACTGTGGCGGCACTCGCCACCGATGCGAAGTCAGCGTCGCGAAGTTGGCGTTAAATTCGAACGTTTGAATCAGTTATGTTCTTTCGGGCCCTTTTCAGCCCTGAACCGTGGAAGCGCCGAAATTCGGGTTTCATTTTTAACGCGGCAGCTTATACCCCCGAGTGTTACCGACCACTGCCGGTGGTGGTCGGTAAGTTATCCTCCGCCGAGGTCGACGCGCGTTACCGATGCACACGTAAAAAATTTTTCTAAATCGAAAAAGTTACGGCCAACTGGGAA
The DNA here is from genome assembly GCF_051020765.1 of Lasioglossum baleicum. Classification (NCBI taxonomy): domain Eukaryota; kingdom Metazoa; phylum Arthropoda; class Insecta; order Hymenoptera; family Halictidae; genus Lasioglossum; species Lasioglossum baleicum. Next base: position 288,491 of record NC_134933.1, read on the forward strand.
TTAAAGGTATATCGCCTTCCCGAATTTTCCGGGAGCCCATCGGGCCTTCGGCCCCGCTCGGCTCGGCTCGACTCGGCTCGAGGTCGAGGTCGTCGGTAGCGACGATGGTGGCGGGGAGGCGCGCGATTGGTCTGTCATCGCCATCCTCCCCCCTACCGTTTAAAATTAATGGAAAATGTAAACCAAAACGTAGAGTCGGATTCGTAACCTCGAAGTTACAAGTCGATTCGCTCAACTATCAAGGGAGAGTAAACGCGGCGACTGTGGCGGCACTCGCCACCGATGCGAAGTCAGCGTCGCAAAGTTGGCGTTAAATTCGAACGTTTGAATCAGTTATTTTCTTGCGGGCCCTTTTCAGCCCTGAACCGTGGAAGCGCCGAAATTCGGGTTTCATTTATAACGCGGCAGCTTATACCCCCGAGCGTTACCGACCACTGCCGGTGGTGGTCGGTAAGTTATCCTCCGCCGAGGACGACGCGCGTTACCGATGCACACGTAAAAAATTTTTCGCGAACTTTTCGCGCGGTAAACCTTTGTCTCCGCGTCCTCCGTCCGACGAGCCTACTCTCGCCCGCACCCGTCGACCCGTTCTCGAGCTACACGGCGACAAAGAAATTGCAAAATTTCACTAATTTGACGTCATTGAAAAAGTTACGGCCAACTGGGAATTAAAGGTATATCGCCTTCCCGAATTTTCCGGGAGCCCATCGGGCCTTCGGCCCCGCTCGGCTCGGCTCGACTCGGCTCGAGGTCGAGGTCGTCGGTAGCGACGATGGTGGCGGGGAGGCGCGCGATTGGTCTGTCATCGCCATCCTCCCCCCTACCGTTTAAAATTAATGGAAAATGTAAACCAAAACGTAGAGTCGGATTCGTAACCTCGAAGTTACAAGTCGATTCGCTCAACTATCAAGGGAGAGTAAACGCGGCGACTGTGGCGGCACTCGCCACCGATGCGAAGTCAGCGTCGCAAAGTTGGCGTTAAATTCGAACGTTTGAATCAGTTATTTTCTTGCGGGCCCTTTTCAGCCCTGAACCGTGGAAGCGCCGAAATTCGGGTTTCATTTATAACGCGGCAGCTTATACCCCCGAGCGTTACCGACCACTGCCGGTGGTGGTCGGTAAGTTATCCTCCGCCGAGGACGACGCGCGTTACCGATGCACACGTAAAAAATTTTTCGCGAACTTTTCGCGCGGTAAACCTTTGTCTCCGCGTCCTCCGTCCGACGAGCCTACTCTCGCCCGCACCCGTCGACCCGTTCTCGAGCTACACGGCGACAAAGAAATTGCAAAATTTCACTAATTTGACGTCATCGAAAAAGTTACGGCCAACTGGGAATTAAAGGTATATCGCCTTCCCGAATTTTCCGGGAGCCCATCGGGCCTTCGGCCCCGCTCGGCTCGGCTCGACTCGGCTCGAGGTCGAGGTCGTCGGTAGCGACGATGGTGGCGGGGAGGCGCGCGATTGGTCTGTCATCGCCATCCTCCCCCCTACCCTTTAAAATTAATGGAAAATGTAAACCTAAACGTAGAGTCGGATTCGTAACCTCGAAGTTACAAGTCGATTCGCTCAACTATCAAGGGAGAGTAAACGCGGCGACTGTGGCGGCACTCGCCACCGATGCGAAGTCAGCGTCGCGAAGTTGGCGTTAAATTCGAACGTTTGAATCAGTTATTTTCTTTCGGGCCCTTTTCAGCCCTGAACCGTGGAAGCGCCGAAATTCGGGTTTCATTTTTAACGCGGCAGCTTATACCCCCGAGCGTTACCGACCACTGCCGGTGGTGGTCGGTAAGTTATCCTCCGCCGAGGACGACGGGCGTTACCGATGCACACGTAAAAAATTTTTCGCGAATTTTTCGCGCGGTAAACCTTTGTCTCCGCGTCCTCCGTCCGACGAGCCTACTCTCGCCCGCACCCGTCGACCCGTTCTCGAGCTATACGGCGACAAAGAAATCGCAAAATTTCACTAATTTGACGTCATCGAAAAAGTTACGGCCAACTGGGAATTAAAGGTATATCGCCTTGCCGAATTTTCCGGGAGCCCATCGGGCCTTCGGCCCCGCTCGGCTCGGCTCGACTCGGCTCGAGGTCGAGGTCGTCGGTAACGACGATGGTGGCGGGGAGGCGCGCGATTGGTCTGTCATCGCCATCCTCCCCCCCTACCCTTTAAAATTAATGGAAAATGTAAACCTAAACGTAGAGTCGGATTCGTAACCTCGAAGTTACAAGTCGATTCGCTCAACTATCAAGGGAGAGTAAACGCGGCGACTGTGGCGGCACTCGCCACCGATGCGAAGTCAGCGCCGCAAAGTTGGCGTTAAATTCGAACGTTTGAATCAGTTATTTTCTTTCGGGCCCTTTTCAGCCCTGAACCGTGGAAGCGCCGAAATTCGGGTTTCATTTATAACGCGACAGCTTATACCCCCGAGCGTTACCGACCACTGCCGGTGGTGGTCGGTAAGTTATCCTCCGCCGAGGACGACGCGCGTTACCGATGCACACGTAAAAAATTTTTCGCGAACTTTTCGCGAGGTAAACCTTTGTCTCCGCGTCCTCCGTCCGACGAGCCATCTCTCGCCCGCACCCGTCGACCCGTTCTCGAGCTATACGGCGACAAAGAAATTGCAAAATTTCACTAATTTGACGTCATCGAAAAAGTTACGGCCAATTGGGAATTAAAGGTATATCGCCTTCCCGAATTTTCCGGGAGCCCATCGGGCCTTCGGCCCCGCTCGGCTCGGCTCGGCTCGACTCGGCTCGAGGTCGAGGTCGTCGGTAGCGACGATGGTGGCGGGGAGGCGCGCGATTGGTCTGTCATCGCCATCCTCCCCCCCTTCCCTTTAAAATTAATGGAAAATGTAAACCTAAACGTAGAGTCGGATTCGTAACCTCGAAGTTACAAGTCGATTCGCTCAACTATCAAGGGAGAGTAAACGCGGCGACTGTGGCGGCACTCGCCACCGATGCGAAGTCAGCGTCGCAAAGTTGGCGTTAACTTCGAACGTTTGAATCAGTTATTTTCTTTCGGGCCCTTTTCAGCCCTGAACCGTGGAAGCGCCGAAATTCGGGTTTAATTTATAACGCGGCAGCTTATACCCCCGAGCGTTACCGACCACTGCCGGTGGTGGTCGGTAAGTTATCCTCCGCCGAGGACGACGCGCGTTACCGATGCACACGTAAAAAATTTTTCGCGAACTTTTCGCGCGGTAAACCTTTGTCTCCGCGTCCTCCGTCCGACGAGCCTACTCTCGCTCGCACCCGCCGACCCGTTCTCGAGCTACACGGCGACAAAGAAATTGCAAAATTTCACTAATTTGACGTCATCGAAAAAGTTACGGCCAACTGGGAATTAAAGGTATATCGCCTTCCCGAATTTTCCGGGAGCCCATCGGGCCTTCGGCACCGCTCGGCTCGGCTCGACTCGGCTCGAGGTCGAGGTCGTCGGTAGCGACGATGGTGGCGGGGAGGCGCGCGATTGGTCTGTCATCGCCATCCTCCCCCCCAACCCTTTAAAATTAATGGAAAATGTAAACCTAAACGTAGAGTCGGATTCGTAACCTCGAAGTTACAAGTCGATTCGCTCAACTATCAAGGGAGAGTAAACGCGGCGACTGTGGCGGCACTCGCCACCGATGCGAAGTCAGCGTTAAATTCGAACGTTTGAATCAGTTATTTTCTTTCGGGCCCTTTTCAGCCCTGAACCGTGGAAGCGCCGAAATTCGGGTTTAATTTATAACGCGGCAGCTTATACCCCCGAGCTTTACCGACCACTGCTGGTGGTGGTCGGTAAGTTATCCTCCGTCGAGGACGACGCGCGTTACCGATGCACACGTAAAAAATTTTTCGCGAACTTTTCGCGCGGTAAACCTTTGTCTCCGCGTCCTCCGTCCGACGAGCCTACTCTCGCCCGCACCCGTCGACCCGTTCTCGAGCTATACGGCGACAAAGAAATTGCAAAATTTCACTAATTTGACGTCATCGAAAAAGTTACGGCCAATTGGGAATGAAAGGTAAATCGCCTTCCCGAATTTTCCGGGAGCCCATCGGGCCTTCGGCCACGCTCGGCTCGGCTCGACTCGGCTCGAGGTCGAGGTCGTCGGTAGCGACGATGGTGGCGGGGAGGCGCGCGATTGGTCTGTCATCGCCATCCTCCCCCCTACCCTTTAAAATTAATGGAAAATGTAAACCTAAACGTAGAGTCGGATTCGTAACCTCGAAGTTACAAGTCGATTCGCTCAACTATCAAGGGAGAGTAAACGCGGCGACTGTGGCGGCACTCGCCACCGATGCGAAGTCAGCGTCGCGAAGTTGGCGTTAAATTCGAACGTTTGAATCAGTTATGTTCTTTCGGGCCCTTTTCAGCCCTGAACCGTGGAAGCGCCGAAATTCGGGTTTCATTTTTAACGCGGCAGCTTATACCCCCGAGTGTTACCGACCACTGCCGGTGGTGGTCGGTAAGTTATCCTCCGCCGAGGTCGACGCGCGTTACCGATGCACACGTAAAAAATTTTTCTAAATCGAAAAAGTTACGGCCAACTGGGAATTAAAGGTATATCGCCTTCCCGAATTTTCCGGGAGCCCATCGGGCCTTCGGCCCCGCTCGGCTCGGCTCGACTCGGCTCGAGGTCGAGGTCGTCGGTAGCGACGATGGTGGCGGGGAGGCGCGCGATTGGTCTGTCATCGCCATCCTCCCCCCTACCGTTTAAAATTAATGGAAAATGTAAACCAAAACGTAGAGTCGGATTCGTAACCTCGAAGTTACAAGTCGATTCGCTCAACTATCAAGGGAGAGTAAACGCGGCGACTGTGGCGGCACTCGCCACCGATGCGAAGTCAGCGTCGCAAAGTTGGTGTTAAATTCGAACGTTTGAATCAGTTATTTTCTTGCGGGCCCTTTTCAGCCCTGAACCGTGGAAGCGCCGAAATTCGGGTTTCATTTATAACGCGGCAGCTTATACCCCCGAGCGTTACCGACCACTGCCGGTGGTGGTCGGTAAGTTATCCTCCGCCGAGGACGACGCGCGTTACCGATGCACACGTAAAAAATTTTTCGCGAACTTTTCGCGCGGTAAACCTTTGTCTCCGCGTCCTCCGTCCGACGAGCCTACTCTCGCCCGCACCCGTCGACCCGTTCTCGAGCTACACGGCGACAAAGAAATTGCAAAATTTCACTAATTTGACGTCATCGAAAAAGTTACGGCCAACTGGGAATTAAAGGTATATCGCCTTCCCGAATTTTCCGGGAGCCCATCGGGCCTTCGGCCCCGCTCGGCTCGGCTCGACTCGGCTCGAGGTCGAGGTCGTCGGTAGCGACGATGGTGGCGGGGAGGCGCGCGATTGGTCTGTCATCGCCATCCTCCCCCCTACCCTTTAAAATTAATGGAAAATGTAAACCTAAACGTAGAGTCGGATTCGTAACCTCGAAGTTACAAGTCGATTCGCTCAACTATCAAGGGAGAGTAAACGCGGCGACTGTGGCGGCACTCGCCACCGATGCGAAGTCAGCGTCGCGAAGTTGGCGTTAAATTCGAACGTTTGAATCAGTTATTTTCTTTCGGGCCCTTTTCAGCCCTGAACCGTGGAAGCGCCGAAATTCGGGTTTCATTTTTAACGCGGCAGCTTATACCCCCGAGCGTTACCGACCACTGCCGGTGGTGGTCGGTAAGTTATCCTCCGCCGAGGACGACGCGCGTTACCGATGCACACGTAAAAAATTTTTCGCGAATTTTTCGCGCGGTAAACCTCTGTCTCCGCGTCCTCCGTCCGACGAGCCTACTCTCGCCCGCAACCGTCGACCCGTTCTCGAGCTATACGGCGACAAAGAAATTGCAAAATTTCACTAATTTGACGTCATCGAAAAAGTTACGGCCAACTGGGAATTAAAGGTATGTCGCCTTCCCGAATTTTCCGGGAGCCCATCGGGCCTTCGGCCCCGCTCGGCTCGGCTCGACTCGGCTCGAGGTCGAGGTCGTCGGTAACGACGATGGTGGCGGGGAGGCGCGCGATTGGTCTGTCATCGCCATCCTCCCCCCGTACCCTTTAAAATTAATGGAAAATGTAAACCTAAACGTAGAGTCGGATTCGTAACCTCGAAGTTACAAGTCGATTCGCTCAACTATCAAGGGAGAGTAAACGCGGCGACTGTGGCGGCACTCGCCACCGATGCGAAGTCAGCGCCGCAAAGTTGGCGTTAAATTCGAACGTTTGAATCAGTTATTTTCTTTCGGGCCCTTTTCAGCCCTGAACCGTGGAAGCGCCGAAATTCGGGTTTCATTTATAACGCGACAGCTTATACCCCCGAGCGTTACCGACCACTGCCGGTGGTGGTCGGTAAGTTATCCTCCGCCGAGGACGAGCGCGTTACCGATGCACACGTAAAAAATTTTTCGCGAACTTTTCGCGCGGTAAACCTTTGTCTCCGCGTTCTCCGTCCGACGAGCCAACTCTCGCCCGCACCCGTCGACACGTTCTCGAGCTATACGGCGACAAAGAAATTGCAAAATTTCACTAATTTGACGTCATCGAAAAAGTTACGGCCAACTAGGAATTAAAGGTATATCGCCTTCCCGAATTTTCCGGGAGCCCATCGGGCCTTCGGCCCCGCTCGGCTCGGCTCGACTCGGCTCGAGGTCGAGGTCGTCGGTAGCGACGATGGTGGCGGGGAGGCGCGCGATTGGTCTGTCATCGCCATCTTCCCCCCCCTACCCTTTAAAATTAATGGAAAATGTAAACCTAAACGTAGAGTCGGATTCGTAACCTCGAAGTTACAAGTCGATTCGCTCAACTATCAAGGGAGAGTAAACGCGGCGACTGTGGCGGCACTCGCCACCGATGCGAAGTCAGCGTCGCGAAGTTGGCGTTAAATTCGAACGTTTGAATCAGTTATTTTCTTTCGGGCCCTTTTCAGCCCTGAACCGTGGAAGCGCCGAAATTCGGGTTTAATTTATAACGCGGCAGCTTATACCCCCGAGCGTTACCGACCACTGCCGGTGGTGGTCGGTAAGTTATCCTCCGCCGAGGACGACGCGCGTTACCGATGCACACGTAAAAAATTTTTCGCGAACTTTTCGCGCGGTAAACCTTTGTCTCCGCGTCCTCCGTCCGACGAGCCTACTCTCGCCCGCACCCGTCGACCCGTTCTCGAGCTATACGGCGACAAAGAAATTGCAAAATTTCACTAATTTGACGTCATCGAAAAAGTTACGGCCAACTGGGAATTAAAGGTATATCGCCTTCCCGAATTTTCCGGGAGCCCATCGGGCTTAGGCCCCGCTCGGCTCGGCTCGACTCGGCTCGAGGTCGAGGTCGTCGGTAGCGACGATGGTGGCGGGGAGGCGCGCGCTTGGTCTGTCATCGCCATCCTCCCCCCTACCCTTTAAAATTAATGGAAAATGTAAACCTAAACGTAGAGTCGGATTCGTAACCTCGAAGTTACAAGTCGATTCGCTCAACTATCAAGGGAGAGTAAACGCGGCGACTGTGGCGGCACTCGCCACCGATGCGAAGTCAGCGTCGCGAAGTTGGCGTTAAATTCGAACGTTTGAATCAGTTATTTTCTTTCGGGCCCTTTTCAGCCCTGAACCGTGGAAGCGCCGAAATTCGGGTTTCATTTTTAACGCGGCAGCTTATACCCCCGAGTGTTACCGACCACTGCCGGTGGTGGTCGGTAAGTTATCCTCCGCCGAGGTCGACGCGCGTTACCGATGCACACGTAAAAAATTTTTCTAAATCGAAAAAGTTACGGCCAACTGGGAATTAAAGGTATATCGCCTTCCCGAATTTTCCGGGAGCCCATCGGGCCTTCGGCCCCGCTCGGCTCGGCTCGACTCGGCTCGAGGTCGAGGTCGACGGTAGCGACGATGGTGGCGGGGAGGCGCGCGATTGGTCTGTCATCGCCATCCTCCCCCCTACCCTTTAAAATTAATGGAAAATGTAAACCAAAACGTAGAGTCGGATTCGTAACCTCGAAGTTACAAGTCGATTCGCTCAACTATCAAGGGAGAGTAAACGCGGCGACTGTGGCGGCACTCGCCACTGATGCGAAGTCAGCGTCGCAAAGTTGGCGTTAAATTCGAACGTTTGAATCAGTTATTTTCTTGCGGGCCCTTTTCAGCCCTGAACCGTGGAAGCGCCGAAATTCGGGTTTCATTTATAACGCGGCAGCTTATACCCCCGAGCGTTACCGACCACTGCCGGTGGTGGTCGGTAAGTTATCCTCCGCCGAGGACGACGCGCGTTACCGATGCACACGTAAAAAATTTTTCGCGAACTTTTCGCGCGGTAAACCTTTGTCTCCGCGTCCTCCGTCCGACGAGCCTACTCTCGCTCGCACCCGCCGACCCGTTCTCGAGCTACACGGCGACAAAGAAATTGCAAAATTTCACTAATTTGACGTCATCGAAAAAGTTACGGCCAACTGGGAATTAAAGGTATATCGCCTTCCCGAATTTTCCGGGAGCCCATCGGGCCTTCAGCCCCGCTCGGCTCGGCTCGACTCGGCTCGAGGTCGAGGTCGTCGGTAGCGACGATGGTGGCGGGGAGGCGCGCGATTGGTCTGTCATCGCCATCCTCCCCCCCAACCCTTTAAAATTAATGGAAAATGTAAACCTAAACGTAGAGTCGGATTCGTAACCTCGAAGTTACAAGTCGATTCGCTCAACTATCAAGGGAGAGTAAACGCGGCGACTGTGGCGGCACTCGCCACCGATGCGAAGTCAGCGTTAAATTCGAACGTTTGAATCAGTTATTTTCTTTCGGGCCCTTTTCAGCCCTGAACCGTGGAAACGCCGAAATTCGGGTTTAATTTATAACGCGGCAGCTTATACCCCCGAGCTTTACCGACCACTGCCGGTGGTGGTCGGTAAGTTATCCTCCGTCGAGGACGACGCGCGTTACCGATGCACACGTAAAAAATTTTTCGCGAACTTTTCGCGCGGTAAACCTTTGTCTCCGCGTCCTCCGTCCGACGAGCCTACTCTCGCCCGCACCCGTCGACCCGTTCTCGAGCTATACGGCGACAAAGAAATTGCAAAATTTCACTAATTTGACGTCATCGAAAAAGTTACGGCCAATTGGGAATGAAAGGTAAATCGCCTTCCCGAATTTTCCGGGAGCCCATCGGGCCTTCGGCCACGCTCGGCTCGGCTCGACTCGGCTCGAGGTCGAGGTCGTCGGTAGCGACGATGGTGGCGGGGAGGCGCGCGATTGGTCTGTCATCGCCATCCTCCCCCCTACCCTTTAAAATTAATGGAAAATGTAAACCTAAACGTAGAGTCGGATTCGTAACCTCGAAGTTACAAGTCGATTCGCTCAACTATCAAGGGAGGGTAAACGCGGCGACTGTGGCGGCACTCGCCACCGATGCGAAGTCAGCGTCGCGAAGTTGGCGTTAAATTCGAACGTTTGAATCAGTTATGTTCTTTCGGGCCCTTTTCAGCCCTGAACCGTGGAAGCGCCGAAATTCGGGTTTCATTTTTAACGCGGCAGCTTATACCCCCGAGTGTTACCGACCACTGCCGGTGGTGGTCGGTAAGTTATCCTCCGCCGAGGTCGACGCGCGTTACCGATGCACACGTAAAAAATTTCTCTAAATCGAAAAAGTTACGGCCAACTGGGAATTAAAGGTATATCGCCTTCCCGAATTTTCCGGGAGCCCATCGGGCCTTCGGCCCCGCTCGGCTCGGCTCGACTCGGCTCGAGGTCGAGGTCGTCGGTAGCGACGATGGTGGCGGGGAGGCGCGCGATTGGTCTGTCATCGCCATCCTCCCCCCTACCGTTTAAAATTAATGGAAAATGTAAACCAAAACGTAGAGTCGGATTCGTAACCTCGAAGTTACAAGTCGATTCGCTCAACTATCAAGGGAGAGTAAACGCGGCGACTGTGGCGGCACTCGCCACCGATGCGAAGTCAGCGTCGCAAAGTTGGCGTTAAATTCGAACGTTTGAATCAGTTATTTTCTTGCGGGCCCTTTTCAGCCCTGAACCGTGGAAGCGCCGAAATTCGGGTTTCATTTATAACGCGGCAGCTTATACCCCCGAGCGTTACCGACCACTGCCGGTGGTGGTCGGTAAGTTATCCTCCGCCGAGGACGACGCGCGTTACCGATGCACACGTAAAAAATTTTTCGCGAACTTTTCGCGCGGTAAACCTTTGTCTCCGCGTCCTCCGTCCGACGAGCCTACTCTCGCCCGCACCCGTCGACCCGTTCTCGAGCTACACGGCGACAAAGAAATTGCAAAATTTCACTAATTTGACGTCATCGAAAAAGTTACGGCCAACTGGGAATTAAAGGTATATCGCCTTCCCGAATTTTCCGGGAGCCCATCGGGCCTTCGGCCCCGCTCGGCTCGGCTCGACTCGGCTCGAGGTCGAGGTCGTCGGTAGCGACGATGGTGGCGGGGAGGCGCGCGATTGGTCTGTCATCGCCATCCTCCCCCCTACCCTTTAAAATTAATGGAAAATGTAAACCTAAACGTAGAGTCGGATTCGTAACCTCGAAGTTACAAGTCGATTCGCTCAACTATCAAGGGAGAGTAAACGCGGCGACTGTGGCGGCACTCGCCACCGATGCGAAGTCAGCGTCGCGAAGTTGGCGTTAAATTCGAACGATTGAATCAGTTATTTTCTTTCGGGCCCTTTTCAGCCCTGAACCGTGGAAGCGCCGAAATTCGGGTTTCATTTTTAACGCGGCAGCTTATACCCCCGAGCGTTACCGACCACTGCCGGTGGTGGTCGGTAAGTTATCCTCCGCCGAGGACGACGCGCGTTACCGATGCACACGTAAAAAATTTTTCGCGAATTTTTCGCGCGGTAAACCTCTGTCTCCGCGTCCTCCGTCCGACGAGCCTACTCTCGCCCGCAACCGTCGACCCGTTCTCGAGCTATACGGCGACAAAGAAATTGCAAAATTTCACTAATTTGACGTCATCGAAAAAGTTACGGCCAACTGGGAATTAAAGGTATGTCGCCTTCCCGAATTTTCCGGGAGCCCATCGGGCCTTCGGCCCCGCTCGGCTCGGCTCGACTCGGCTCGAGGTCGAGGTCGTCGGTAACGACGATGGTGGCGGGGAGGCGCGCGATTGGTCTGTCATCGCCATCCTCCCCCCGTACCCTTTAAAATTAATGGAAAATGTAAACCTAAACGTAGAGTCGGATTCGTAACCTCGAAGTTACAAGTCGATTCGCTCAACAAAGGAGAGTAAACGCGGCGACTGTGGCGGCACTCGCCACCGATGCGAAGTCAGCGCCGCAAAGTTGGCGTTAAATTCGAACGTTTGAATCAGTTATTTTCTTTCGGGCCCTTTTCAGCCCTGAACCGTGGAAGCGCCGAAATTCGGGTTTCATTTATAACGCGACAGCTTATACCCCCGAGCGTTACCGACCACTGCCGGTGGTGGTCGGTAAGTTATCCTCCGCCGAGGACGACGCGCGTTACCGATGCACACGTAAAAAATTTTTCGCGAACTTTTCGCGCGGTAAACCTTTGTCTCCGCGTTCTCCGTCCGACGAGCCAACTCTCGCCCGCACCCGTCGACACGTTCTCGAGCTATACGGCGACAAAGAAATTGCAAAATTTCACTAATTTGACGTCATCGAAAAAGTTACGGCCAACTAGGAATTAAAGGTATATCGCCTTCCCGAATTTTCCGGGAGCCCATCGGGCCTTCGGCCCCGCTCGGCTCGGCTCGACTCGGCTCGAGGTCGAGGTCGTCGGTAGCGACGATGGTGGCGGGGAGGCGCGCGATTGGTCTGTCATCGCCATCTTCCCCCCCCTACCCTTTAAAATTAATGGAAAATGTAAACCTAAACGTAGAGTCGGATTCGTAACCTCGAAGTTACAAGTCGATTCGCTCAACTATCAAGGGAGAGTAAACGCGGCGACTGTGGCGGCACTCGCCACCGATGCGAAGTCAGCGTCGCGAAGTTGGCGTTAAATTCGAACGTTTGAATCAGTTATTTTCTTTCGGGCCCTTTTCAGCCCTGAACCGTGGAAGCGCCGAAATTCGGGTTTAATTTATAACGCGGCAGCTTATACCCCCGAGCGTTACCGACCACTGCCGGTGGTGGTCGGTAAGTTATCCTCCGCCGAGGACGACGCGCGTTACCGATGCACACGTAAAAAATTTTTCGCGAACTTTTCGCGCGGTAAACCTTTGTCTCCGCGTCCTCCGTCCGACGAGCCTACTCTCGCCCGCACCCGTCGACCCGTTCTCGAGCTATACGGCGACAAAGAAATTGCAAAATTTCACTAATTTGACGTCATCGAAAAAGTTACGGCCAACTGGGAATTAAAGGTATATCGCCTTCCCGAATTTTCCGGGAGCCCATCGGGCTTAGGCCCCGCTCGGCTCGGCTCGACTCGGCTCGAGGTCGAGGTCGTCGGTAGCGACGATGGTGGCGGGGAGGCGCGCGCTTGGTCTGTCATCGCCATCCTCCCCCCTACCCTTTAAAATTAATGGAAAATGTAAACCTAAACGTAGAGTCGGATTCGTAACCTCGAAGTTACAAGTCGATTCGCTCAACTATCAAGGGAGAGTAAACGCGGCGACTGTGGCGGCACTCGCCACCGATGCGAAGTCAGCGTCGCGAAGTTGGCGTTAAATTCGAACGTTTGAATCAGTTATTTTCTTTCGGGCCCTTTTCAGCCCTGAACCGTGGAAGCGCCGAAATTCGGGTTTCATTTTTAACGCGGCAGCTTATACCCCCGAGTGTTACCGACCACTGCCGGTGGTGGTCGGTAAGTTATCCTCCGCCGAGGTCGACGCGCGTTACCGATGCACACGTAAAAAATTTTTCTAAATCGAAAAAGTTACGGCCAACTGGGAATTAAAGGTATATCGCCTTCCCGAATTTTCCGGGAGCCCATCGGGCCTTCGGCCCCGCTCGGCTCGGCTCGACTCGGCTCGAGGTCGAGGTCGTCGGTAGCGACGATGGTGGCGGGGAGGCGCGCGATTGGTCTGTCATCGCCATCCTCCCCCCTACCCTTTAAAATTAATGGAAAATGTAAACCAAAACGTAGAGTCGGATTCGTAACCTCGAAGTTACAAGTCGATTCGCTCAACTATCAAGGGAGAGTAAACGCGGCGACTGTGGCGGCACTCGCCACTGATGCGAAGTCAGCGTCGCAAAGTTGGCGTTAAATTCGAACGTTTGAATCAGTTATTTTCTTGCGGGCCCTTTTCAGCCCTGAACCGTGGAAGCGCCGAAATTCGGGTTTCATTTATAACGCGGCAGCTTATACCCCCGAGCGTTACCGACCACTGCAGTGGTGGTCGGTAAGTTATCCTCCGCCGAGGACGACGCGCGTTACCGATGCACACGTAAAAAATTTTTCGCGAACTTTTCGCGCGGTAAACCTTTGTCTCCGCGTCCTCCGTCCGACGAGCCTACTCTCGCCCGCACCCGTCGACCCGTTCTCGAGCTACACGGCGACAAAGAAATTGCAAAATTTCACTAATTTGACGTCATCGAAAAAGTTACGGCCAACTGGGAATTAAAGGTATATCGCCTTCCCGAATTTTCCGGGAGCCCATCGGGCCTTCGGCCCCGCTCGGCTCGGCTCGACTCGGCTCGAGGTCGAGGTCGTCGGTAGCGACGATGGTGGCGGGGAGGCGCGCGATTGGTCTGTCATCGCCATCCTCCCCCCTTCCCTTTAAAATTAATGGAAAATGTATACCTAAACGTAGAGTCGGATTCGTAACCTCGAAGTTACAAGTCGATTCGCTCAACTATCAAGGGAGAGTAAACGCGGCGACTGTGGCGGCACTCGCCACCGATGCGAAGTCAGCGTCGCGAAGTTGGCGTTAAATTCGAACGTTTGAATCAGTTATTTTCTTTCGGGCCCTTTTCAGCCCTGAACCGTGGAAGCGCCGAAATTCGGGTTTCATTTTTAACGCGGCAGCTTATACCCCCGAGCGTTACCGACCACTGCCGGTGGTGGTCGGTAAGTTATCCTCCGCCGAGGACGACGCGCGTTACCGATGCACACGTAAAAAATTTTTCGCGAATTTTTCGCGCGGTAAACCTCTGTCTCCGCGTCCTCCGTCCGACGAGCCTACTCTCGCCCGCAACCGTCGACCCGTTCTCGAGCTATACGGCGACAAAGAAATTGCAAAATTTCACTAATTTGACGTCATCGAAAAAGTTACGGGCAACTGGGAATTAAAGGTATGTCGCCTTCCCGAATTTTCCGGGAGCCCATCGGGCCTTCGGCCCCGCTCGGCTCGGCTCGACTCGGCTCGAGGTCGAGGTCGTCGGTAACGACGATGGTGGCGGGGAGGCGCGCGATTGGTCTGTCATCGCCATCCTCCCCCCGTACCCTTTAAAATTAATGGAAAATGTAAACCTAAACGTAGAGTCGGATTCGTAACCTCGAAGTTACAAGTCGATTCGGTCAACTATCAAGGGAGAGTAAACGCGGCGACTGTGGCGGCACTCGCCACCGATGCGAAGTCAGCGTCGCGAAGTTGGCGTTAAATTCGAACGTTTGAATCAGTTATTTTCTTTCGGGCCCTTTTCAGCCCTGAACCGTGGAAGCGCCGAAATTCGGGTTTAATTTATAACGCGGCAGCTTATACCCCCGAGCGTTACCGACCACTGCCGGTGGTGGTCGGTAAGTTATCCTCCGCCGAGGACGACGCGCGTTACCGATGCACACGTAAAAAATTTTTCGCGAACTTTTCGCGCGGTAAACCTTTGTCTCCGCGTCCTCCGTCCGACGAGCCTACTCTCGCCCGCACCCGTCGACCCGTTCTCGAGCTATACGGCGACAAAGAAATTGCAAAATTTCACTAATTTGACGTTATCGAAAAAGTTACAGCCAACTGGGAATTAAAGGTATATCGCCTTCCCGAATTTTCCGGGAGCCCATCGGGCTTAGGCCCCGCTCGGCTCGGCTCGACTCGGCTCGAGGTCGAGGTCGTCGGTAGCGACGATGGTGGCGGGGAGGCGCGCGATTGGTCTGTCATCGCCATCCTCCCCCCCTACCCTTTAAAATTAATGGAAAATGTAAACCTAAACGTAGAGTCGGATTCGTAACCTCGAAGTTACAAGTCGATTCGCTCAACTATCAAGGGAGAGTAAACGCGGCGACTGTGGCGGCACTCGCCACCGATGCGAAGTCAGCGTCGCGAAGTTGGCGTTAAATTCGAACGTTTGAATCAGTTATTTTCTTTCGGGCCCTTTTCAGCCCTGAACCGTGGAAGCGCCGAAATTCGGGTTTCATTTTTAACGCGGCAGCTTATACCCCCGAGCGTTACCGACCACTGCCGGTGGTGGTCGGTAAGTTATCCTCCGCCGAGGACGACGCGCGTTACCGATGCACACGTAAAAAATTTTTCGCGAATTTTTCGCGCGGTAAACCTTTGTCTCCGCGTCCTCCGTCCGACGAGCCTACTCTCGCCCGCAACCGTCGACCCGTTCTCGAGCTATACGGCGACAAAGAAATTGCAAAATTTCACTAATTTGACGTCTTCGAAAAAGTTACGGCCAACTGGGAATTAAAGGTATATCGCCTTCCCGAATTTAACGGGAGCCCATCGGGCTTAGGCCCCGCTCGGCTCGGCTCGACTCGGCTCGAGGTCGAGGTCGTCGGTAGCGACGATGGTGGCGGGGAGGCGCGCGATTGGTCTGTCATCGCCATCCTCCCCCCTACCCTTTAAAATTAATGGAAAATGTAAACCTAAACGTAGAGTCGGATTCGTAACCTCGAAGTTACAAGTCGATTCGCTCAACTATCAAGGGAGAGTAAACGCGGCGACTGTGGCGGCACTCGCCACCGATGCGAAGTCAGCGTCGCAAAGTTGGCGTTAAATTCGAACGTTTGAATCAGTTATTTTCTTTCGGGCCCTTTCCAGCCCTGAACCGTGGAAGCGCCGAAATTCGGGTTTCATTTATAACGCGGCAGCTTATACCCCCGAGCGTTACCGACCACTGCCGGTGGTGGTCGGTAAGTTATCCTCCGCCGAGGACGACGTGCGTTACCGATGCACACGTAAAAAATTTTTCGCGAACTTTTCGCGCGGTAAACCTTTGTCTCCGCGTCCTCCGTCCGACGAGCCTACTCTCGCCAGCACCCGTCGACCCGTTCTCGAGCTATACGGCGACAAAGAAATTGCAAAATTTCACTAATTTGACGTCATCGAAAAAGTTACGGCCAATTGGGAATTAAAGGTATATCGCCTTCCCGAATTTTCCGGGAGCCCATCGGGCCTTCGGCCCCGCTCGGCTCGGCTCGGCTCGACTCGGCTCGAGGTCGAGGTCGTCGGTAGCGACGATGGTGGCGGGGAGGCGCGCGATTGGTCTGTCATCGCCATCCTCCCCCCCTTCCCTTTAAAATTAATGGAAAATGTAAACCTAAACGTAGAGTCGGATTCGTAACCTCGAAGTTACAAGTCGATTCGCTCAACTATCAAGGGAGAGTAAACGCGGGGACTGTGGCGGCACTCGCCACCGATGCGAAGTCAGCGTCGCGAAGTTGGCGTTAAATTCGAACGTTTGAATCAGTTATTTTCTTTCGGGCCCTTTTCAGCCCTGAACCGTGGAAGCGCCGAAATTCGGGTTTCATTTATAACGCGGCAGCTTATACCCCCGAGCGTTACCGACCACTGCCGGTGGTGGTCGGTAAGTTATCCTCCGCCGAGGACGACGGGCGTTACCGATGCACACGTAAAAAATTTTTCGCGAATTTTTCGCGCGGCAAACCTTTGTCTCCGCGTCCTCCGTCCGACGAGCCTACTCTCGCCCGCACCCGTCGACCCGTTCTCGAGCTATACGGCGACAAAGAAATCGCAAAATTTCACTAATTTGACGTCATCGAAAAAGTTACGACCAACTGGGAATTAAAGGTATATCGCCTTCCCGAATTTTCCGGGAGCCCATCGGGCCTTCGGCCCCGCTCGGCTCGGCTCGACTCGGCTCGAGGTCGAGGTCGTCGGTAACGACGATGGTGGCGGGGAGGCGCGCGATTGGTCTGTCATCGCCATCCTCCCCCCCTACCCTTTAAAATTAATGGAAAATGTAAACCTAAACGTAGAGTCGGATTCGTAACCTCGAAGTTACAAGTCGATTCGCTCAACTATCAAGGGAGAGTAAACGCGGCGACTGTGGCGGCACTCGCCACCGATGCGAAGTCAGCGCCGCAAAGTTGGCGTTAAATTCGAACGTTTGAATCAGTTATTTTCTTTCGGGCCCTTTTCAGCCCTGAACCGTGGAAGCGCCGAAATTCGGGTTTCATTTATAACGCGACAGCTTATACCCCCGAGCGTTACCGACCACTGCCGGTGGTGGTCGGTAAGTTATCCTCCGCCGAGGACGACGCGCGTTACCGATGCACACGTAAAAAATTTTTCGCGAACTTTTCGCGCGGTAAACCTTTGTCTCCGCGTCCTCCGTCCGACGAGCCAACTCTCGCCCGCACCCGTCGACCCGTTCTCGAGCTATACGGCGACAAAGAAATTGCAAAATTTCACTAATTTGACGTCATCGAAAAAGTTACGGCCAACTGGGAATTAAAGGTATATCGCCTTCCCGAATTTTCCGGGAGCCCATCGGGCCTTCGGCCCCGCTCGGCTCGGCTCGGCTCGACTCGGCTCGAGGTCGAGGTCGTCGGTAGCGACGATGGTGGCGGGGAGGCGCGCGATTGGTCTGTCATCGCCATCCTCCCCCCCTTCCCTTTAAAATTAATGGAAAATGTAAACCTAAACGTAGAGTCGGATTCGTAACCTCGAAGTTACAAGTCGATTCGCTCAACTATCAAGGGAGAGTAAACGCGGGGACTGTGGCGGCACTCGCCACCGATGCGAAGTCAGCGTCGCGAAGTTGGCGTTAAATTCGAACGTTTGAATCAGTTATTTTCTTTCGGGCCCTTTTCAGCCCTGAACCGTGGAAGCGCCGAAATTCGGGTTTCATTTATAACGCGGCAGCTTATACCCCCTAGCGTTACCGACCACTGCCGGTGGTGGTCGGTAAGTTATCCTCCGCCGAGGACGACGGGCGTTACCGATGCACACGTAAAAAATTTTTCGCGAACTTTTCGCGCGGTAAACCTTTGTCTCCGCGTCCTCCGTCCGACGAGCCTACTCTCGCCCGCACCCGTCGACCCGTTCTCGAGCTATACGGCGACAAAGAAATTGCAAAATTTCACTAATTTGACGTCATCGAAAAAGTTACGGCCAATTGGGAATTAAAGGTATATCGCCTTCTCGAATTTTCCGGGAGCCCATCGGGCCTTCGGCCCCGCTCGGCTCGGCTCGACTCGGCTCGAGGTCGAGGTCGTCGGTAGCGACGATGGTGGCGGGGAGGCGCGCGATTGGTCTGTCATCGCCATCCTCCCCCCTACCCTTTAAAATTAATGGAAAATGTAAACCTAAACGTAGAGTTGGATTCGTAACCTCGAAGTTACAAGTCGATTCGCTCAACTATCAAGGGAGAGTAAACGCGGCGACTGTGGCGGCACTCGCCACCGATGCGAAGTCAGCGTCGCGAAGTTGGCGTTAAATTCGAACGTTTGAATCAGTTATTTTCTTTCGGGCCCTTTTCAGCCCTGAACCGTGGAAGCGCCGAAATTCGGGTTTCATTTTTAACGCGGCAGCTTATACCCCCGAGTGTTACCGACCACTGCCGGTGGTGGTCGGTAAGTTATCCTCCGCCGAGGTCGACGCGCGTTACCGATGCACACGTAAATAATTTTTCTAAATCGAAAAAGTTACGGCCAACTGGGAATTAAAGGTATATCGCCTTCCCGAATTTTCCGGGAGCCCATCGGGCCTTCGGCCCCGCTCGGCTCGGCTCGACTCGGCTCGAGGTCGAGGTCGTCGGTAGCGACGATGGTGGCGGGGAGGCGCGCGATTGGTCTGTCATCGCCATCCTCCCCCCTACCCTTTAAAATTAATGGAAAATGTAAACCAAAACGTAGAGTCGGATTCGTAACCTCGAAGTTACAAGTCGATTCGCTCAACTATCAAGGGAGAGTAAACGCGGCGACTGTGGCGGCACTCGCCACCGATGCGAAGTCAGCGTCGCAAAGTTGGCGTTAAATTCGAACGTTTGAATCAGTTATTTTCTTGCGGGCCCTTTTCAGCCTTGAACCGTGGAAGCGCCGAAATTCGGGTTTCATTTATAACGCGGCAGCTTATACCCCCGAGCGTTACCGACCACTGCCGGTGGTGGTCGGTAAGTTATCCTCCGCCGAGGACGACGCGCGTTACCGATGCACACGTAAAAAATTTTTCGCGAACTTTTCGCGCGGTAAACCTTTGTCTCCGCGTCCTCCGTCCGACGAGCCTACTCTCGCCCGCACCCGTCGACCCGTTCTCGAGCTATACGGCGACAAAGAAATTGCAAAATTTCACTAATTTGACGTCATCGAAAAAGTTACGGCCAATTGGGAATTAAAGGTATATCGCCTTCCCGAATTTTCCGGGAGCCCATCGGGCCTTCGGCCCCGCTCGGCTCGGCTCGACTCGGCTCGAGGTCGAGGTCGTCGGTAGCGACGATGGTGGCGGGGAGGCGCGCGATTGGTCTGTCATCGCCATCCTCCCCCCTACCCTTTAAAATTAATGGAAAATGTAAACCTAAACGTAGAGTCGGATTCGTAACCTCGAAGTTACAAGTCGATTCGCTCAACTATCAAGGGAGAGTAAACGCGGCGACTGTGGCGGCACTCGCCACCGATGCGAAGTCAGCGTCGCGAAGTTGGCGTTAAATTCGAACGTTTGAATCAGTTATTTTCTTTCGGGCCCTTTTCAGCCCTGAACCGTGGAAGCGCCGAAATTCGGGTTTCATTTTTAACGCGGCAGCTTATACCCCCGAGCGTTACCGACCACTGCCGGTGGTGGTCGGTAAGTTATCCTCCGCCGAGGACGACGCGCGTTACCGATGCACACGTAAAAAATTTTTCGCGAACTTTTCGCGCGGTAAACCTTTGTCTCCGCGTCCTCGCTCCGACGAGCCTACTCTCGCTCGCACCTGCCGACCCGTTCTCGAGCTATACGGCGACAAAGAAATCGCAAAATTTCACTAATTTGACGTCATTGAAAAAGTTACGGCCAACTGGGAATTAAAGGTATATCGCCTTCCCGAATTTTCCGGGAGCCCATCGGGCCTTCGGCCCCGCTCGGCTCGGCTCGACTCGGCTCGAGGTCGAGGTCGTCGGTAACGACGATGGTGGCGGGGAGGCGCGCGATTGGTCTGTCATCGCCATCCTCCCCCCCTACCCTTTAAAATTAATGGAAAATGTAAACCTAAACGTAGAGTCGGATTCGTAACCTCGAAGTTACAAGTCGATTCGCTCAACTATCAAGGGAGAGTAAACGCGGCGACTGTGGCGGCACTCGCCACCGATGCGAAGTCAGCGTCGCAAAGTTGGCGTTAAATTCGAACGTTTGAATCAGTTATTTTCTTTCGGGCCCTTTTCAGCCCTGAACCGTGGAAGCGCCGAAATTCGGGTTTCATTTTTAACGCGGCAGCTTATACCCCCAAGCGTTACCGACCACTGCCGGTGGTGGTCGGTAAGTTATCCTCCGCCGAGGACGACGCGCGTTACCGATGCACACGTAAAAAATTTTTCGCGAACTTTTCGCGCGGTAAACCTTTGTCTCCGCGTCCTCCGTCCGACGAGCCTACTCTCGCCCGCACCCGTCGACCCGTTCTCGAGCTATACGGCGACAAAGAAATCGCAAAATTTCACTAATTTGACGTCATCGAAAAAGTGACGGCCAACTGGGAATTAAAGGTATATCGCCTTCCCGAATTTTCCGGGAGCCCATCGGGCCTTCGGCCCCGCTCGGCTCGGCTCGACTCGGCTCGAGGTCGAGGTCGTCGGTAACGACGATGGTGGCGGGGAGGCGCGCGATTGGTCTGTCATCGCCATCCTCCCCCCGTACCCTTTAAAATTAATGAAAAATGTAAACCTAAACGTAGAGTCGGATTCGTAACCTCGAAGTTACAAGTCGATTCGCTCAACTATCAAGGGAGAGTAAACGCGGCGACTGTGGCGGCACTCGCCACCGATGCGAAGTCAGCGCCGCAAAGTTGGCGTTAAATTCGAACGTTTGAATCAGTTATTTCCTTTCGGGCCCTTTTCAGCCCTGAACCGTGGAAACGCCGAAATTCGGGTTTCATTTATAACGCGACAGCTTATACCCCCGAGCGTTACCGACCACTGCCGGTGGTGGTCGGTAAGTTATCCTCCGCCGAGGACGACGCGCGTTACCGATGCACACGTAAAAAATTTTTCGCGAACTTTTCGCGCGGTAAACCTTTGTCTCCGCGTCCTCCGTCCGACGAGCCAAGTCTCGCCCGCACCCGTTGACCCGTCCTCGAGCTATACGGCGACAAAGAAATTGCAAAATTTCACTAATTTGACGTCATCGAAAAAGTTACGGCCAACTGGGAATTAAAGGTATATCGCCTTCCCGAATTTTCCGGGAGCCCATCGGGCCTTCGGCCCCGCTCGGCTCGGCTCGACTCGGCTCGAGGTCGAGGTCGTCGGTAGCGACGATGGTGGCGGGCAGGCGCGCGATTGGTCTGTCATCGCCATCCTCCCCCCCCTACCCTTTAAAATTAATGGAAAATGTAAACCTAAACGTAGAGTCGGATTCGTAACCTCGAAGTTACAAGTCGATTCGCTCAACTATCAAGGGAGAGTAAACGCGGCGACTGTGGCGGCACTCGCCACCGATGCGAAGTCAGCGTCGCGAAGTTGGCGTTAAATTCGAACGTTTGAATCAGTTATTTTCTTTCGGGCCCTTTTCAGCCCTGAACCGTGGAAGCGCCGAAATTCGGGTTTAATTTATAACGCGGCAGCTTATACCCCCGAGCGTTACCGACCACTGCCGGTGGTGGTCGGTAAGTTATCCTCCGCCGAGGACGACGCGCGTTACCGATGCACACGTAAAAAATTTTTCGCGAACTTTTCGCGCGGTAAACCTTTGTCTCCGCGTCCTCCGTCCGACGAGCCTACTCTCGCCCGCACCCGTCGACCCGTTCTCGAGCTATACGGCGACAAAGAAATTGCAAAATTTCACTAATTTGACGTCATCGAAAAAGTTACGGCCAACTGGGAATTAAAGGTATATCGCCTTCCCGAATTTTCCGGGAGCCCATCGGGCTTAGGCCCCGCTCGGCTCGGCTCGACTCGGCTCGAGGTCGAGGTCGTCGGTAGCGACGATGGTGGCGGGGAGGCGCGCGATTGGTCTGTCATCGCCATCCTCCCCCCTACCCTTTAAAATTAATGGAAAATGTAAACCTAAACGTAGAGTCGGATTCGTAACCTCGAAGTTACAAGTCGATTCGCTCAACTATCAAGGGAGAGTAAACGCGGCGACTGTGGCGGCACTCGCCACCGATGCGAAGTCAGCGTCGCAAAGTTGGCGTTAAATTCGAACGTTTGAATCAGTTATTTTCTTTCGGGCCCTTTCCAGCCCTGAACCGTGGAAGCGCCGAAATTCGGGTTTCATTTATAACGCGGCAGCTTATACCCCCGAGCGTTACCGACCACTGCCGGTGGTGGTCGGTAAGTTATCCTCCGCCGAGGACGACGTGCGTTACCGATGCACACGTAAAAAATTTTTCGCGAACTTTTCGCGCGGTAAACCTTTGTCTCCGCGTCCTCCGTCCGACGAGCCTACTCTCGCCAGCACCCGTCGACCCGTTCTCGAGCTATACGGCGACAAAGAAATTGCAAAATTTCACTAATTTGACGTCATCGAAAAAGTTACGGCCAATTGGGAATTAAAGGTATATCGCCTTCCCGAATTTTCCGGGAGCCCATCGGGCCTTCGGCCCCGCTCGGCTCGGCTCGGCTCGACTCGGCTCGAGGTCGAGGTCGTCGGTAGCGACGATGGTGGCGGGGAGGCGCGCGATTGGTCTGTCATCGCCATCCTCCCCCCCTTCCCTTTAAAATTAATGGAAAATGTAAACCTAAACGTAGAGTCGGATTCGTAACCTCGAAGTTACAAGTCGATTCGCTCAACTATCAAGGGAGAGTAAACGCGGGGACTGTGGCGGCACTCGCCACCGATGCGAAGTCAGCGTCGCGAAGTTGGCGTTAAATTCGAACGTTTGAATCAGTTATTTTCTTTCGGGCCCTTTTCAGCCCTGAACCGTGGAAGCGCCGAAATTCGGGTTTCATTTATAACGCGGCAGCTTATACCCCCGAGCGTTACCGACCACTGCCGGTGGTGGTCGGTAAGTTATCCTCCGCCGAGGACGACGGGCGTTACCGATGCACACGTAAAAAATTTTTCGCGAATTTTTCGCGCGGTAAACCTTTGTCTCCGCGTCCTCCGTCCGACGAGCCTACTCTCGCCCGCACCCGTCGACCCGTTCTCGAGCTATACGGCGACAAAGAAATCGCAAAATTTCACTAATTTGACGTCATCGAAAAAGTTACGACCAACTGGGAATTAAAGGTATATCGCCTTCCCGAATTTTCCGGGAGCCCATCGGGCCTTCGGCCCCGCTCGGCTCGGCTCGACTCGGCTCGAGGTCGAGGTCGTCGGTAACGACGATGGTGGCGGGGAGGCGCGCGATTGGTCTGTCATCGCCATCCTCCCCCCCTACCCTTTAAAATTAATGGAAAATGTAAACCTAAACGTAGAGTCGGATTCGTAACCTCGAAGTTACAAGTCGATTCGCTCAACTATCAAGGGAGAGTAAACGCGGCGACTGTGGCGGCACTCGCCACCGATGCGAAGTCAGCGCCGCAAAGTTGGCGTTAAATTCGAACGTTTGAATCAGTTATTTTCTTTCGGGCCCTTTTCAGCCCTGAACCGTGGAAGCGCCGAAATTCGGGTTTCATTTATAACGCGACAGCTTATACCCCCGAGCGTTACCGACCACTGCCGGTGGTGGTCGGTAAGTTATCCTCCGCCGAGGACGACGCGCGTTACCGATGCACACGTAAAAAATTTTTCGCGAACTTTTCGCGCGGTAAACCTTTGTCTCCGCGTCCTCCGTCCGACGAGCCAACTCTCGCCCGCACCCGTCGACCCGTTCTCGAGCTATACGGCGACAAATAAATTGCAAAATTTCACTAATTTGACGTCATCGAAAAAGTTACGGCCAACTGGGAATTAAAGGTATATCGCCTTCCCGAATTTTCCGGGAGCCCATCGGGCCTTCGGCCCCGCTCGGCTCGGCTCGGCTCGACTCGGCTCGAGGTCGAGGTCGTCGGTAGCGACGATGGTGGCGGGGAGGCGCGCGATTGGTCTGTCATCGCCATCCTCCCCCCCTTCCCTTTAAAATTAATGGAAAATGTAAACCTAAACGTAGAGTCGGATTCGTAACCTCGAAGTTACAAGTCGATTCGCTCAACTATCAATGGAGAGTAAACGCGGGGACTGTGGCGGCACTCGCCACCGATGCGAAGTCAGCGTCGCGAAGTTGGCGTTAAATTCGAACGTTTGAATCAGTTATTTTCTTTCGGGCCCTTTTCAGCCCTGAACCGTGGAAGCGCCGAAATTCGGGTTTCATTTATAACGCGGCAGCTTATACCCCCTAGCGTTACCGACCACTGCCGGTGGTGGTCGGTAAGTTATCCTCCGCCGAGGACGACGGGCGTTACCGATGCACACGTAAAAAATTTTTCGCGAACTTTTCGCGCGGTAAACCTTTGTCTCCGCGTCCTCCGTCCGACGAGCCTACTCTCGCCCGCACCCGTCGACCCGTTCTCGAGCTATACGGCGACAAAGAAATTGCAAAATTTCACTAATTTGACGTCATCGAAAAAGTTACGGCCAATTGGGAATTAAAGGTATATCGCCTTCCCGAATTTTCCGGGAGCCCATCGGGCCTTCGGCCCCGCTCGGCTCGGCTCGACTCGGCTCGAGGTCGAGGTCGTCGGTAGCGACGATGGTGGCGGGGAGGCGCGCGATTGGTCTGTCATCGCCATCCTCCCCCCTACCCTTTAAAATTAATGGAAAATGTAAACCTAAACGTAGAGTTGGATTCGTAACCTCGAAGTTACAAGTCGATTCGCTCAACTATCAAGGGAGAGTAAACGCGGCGACTGTGGCGGCACTCGCCACCGATGCGAAGTCAGCGTCGCGAAGTTGGCGTTAAATTCGAACGTTTGAATCAGTTATTTTCTTTCGGGCCCTTTTCTGCCCTGAACCGTGGAAGCGCCGAAATTCGGGTTTCATTTTTAACGCGGCAGCTTATACCCCCGAGTGTTACCGACCACTGCCGGTGGTGGTCGGTAAGTTATCCTCCGCCGAGGTCGACGCGCGTTACCGATGCACACGTAAATAATTTTTCTAAATCGAAAAAGTTACGGCCAACTGGGAATTAAAGGTATATCGCCTTCCCGAATTTTCCGGGAGCCCATCGGGCCTTCGGCCCCGCTCGGCTCGGCTCGACTCGGCTCGAGGTCGAGGTCGTCGGTAGCGACGATGGTGGCGGGGAGGCGCGCGATTGGTCTGTCATCGCCATCCTCCCCCCTACCCTTTAAAATTAATGGAAAATGTAAACCAAAACGTAGAGTCGGATTCGTAACCTCGAAGTTACAAGTCGATTCGCTCAACTATCAAGGGAGAGTAAACGCGGCGACTGTGGCGGCACTCGCCACCGATGCGAAGTCAGCGTCGCAAAGTTGGCGTTAAATTCGAACGTTTGAATCAGTTATTTTCTTGCGGGCCCTTTTCAGCCTTGAACCGTGGAAGCGCCGAAATTCGGGTTTCATTTATAACGCGGCAGCTTATACCCCCGAGCGTTACCGACCACTGCCGGTGGTGGTCGGTAAGTTATCCTCCGCCGAGGACGACGCGCGTTACCGATGCACACGTAAAAAATTTTTCGCGAACTTTTCGCGCGGTAAACCTTTGTCTCCGCGTCCTCCGTCCGACGAGCCTACTCTCGCCCGCACCCGTCGACCCGTTCTCGAGCTATACGGCGACAAAGAAATTGCAAAATTTCACTAATTTGACGTCATCGAAAAAGTTACGGCCAATTGGGAATTAAAGGTATATCGCCTTCCCGAATTTTCCGGGAGCCCATCGGGCCTTCGGCCCCGCTCGGCTCGGCTCGACTCGGCTCGAGGTCGAGGTCGTCGGTAGCGACGATGGTGGCGGGGAGGCGCGCGATTGGTCTGTCATCGCCATCCTCCCCCCTACCCTTTAAAATTAATGGAAAATGTAAACCTAAACGTAGAGTCGGATTCGTAACCTCGAAGTTACAAGTCGATTCGCTCAACTATCAAGGGAGAGTAAACGCGGCGACTGTGGCGGCACTCGCCACCGATGCGAAGTCAGCGTCGCGAAGTTGGCGTTAAATTCGAACGTTTGAATCAGTTATTTTCTTTCGGGCCCTTTTCAGCCCTGAACCGTGGAAGCGCCGAAATTCGGGTTTCATTTTTAACGCGGCAGCTTATACCCCCGAGCGTTACCGACCACTGCCGGTGGTGGTCGGTAAGTTATCCTCCGCCGAGGACGACGCGCGTTACCGATGCACACGTAAAAAATTTTTCGCGAACTTTTCGCGCGGTAAACCTTTGTCTCCGCGTCCTCGCTCCGACGAGCCTACTCTCGCTCGCACCTGCCGACCCGTTCTCGAGCTATACGGCGACAAAGAAATCGCAAAATTTCACTAATTTGACGTCATTGAAAAAGTTACGGCCAACTGGGAATTAAAGGTATATCGCCTTCCCGAATTTTCCGGGAGCCCATCGGGCCTTCGGCCCCGCTCGGCTCGGCTCGACTCGGCTCGAGGTCGAGGTCGTCGGTAACGACGATGGTGGCGGGGAGGCGCGCGATTGGTCTGTCATCGCCATCCTCCCCCCCTACCCTTTAAAATTAATGGAAAATGTAAACCTAAACGTAGAGTCGGATTCGTAACCTCGAAGTTACAAGTCGATTCGCTCAACTATCAAGGGAGAGTAAACGCGGCGACTGTGGCGGCACTCGCCACCGATGCGAAGTCAGCGTCGCAAAGTTGGCGTTAAATTCGAACGTTTGAATCAGTTATTTTCTTTCGGGCCCTTTTCAGCCCTGAACCGTGGAAGCGCCGAAATTCGGGTTTCATTTTTAACGCGGCAGCTTATACCCCCAAGCGTTACCGACCACTGCCGGTGGTGGTCGGTAAGTTATCCTCCGCCGAGGACGACGCGCGTTACCGATGCACACGTAAAAAATTTTTCGCGAACTTTTCGCGCGGTAAACCTTTGTCTCCGCGTCCTCCGTCCGACGAGCCTACTCTCGCCCGCACCCGTCGACCCGTTCTCGAGCTATACGGCGACAAAGAAATCGCAAAATTTCACTAATTTGACGTCATCGAAAAAGTGACGGCCAACTGGGAATTAAAGGTATATCGCCTTCCCGAATTTTCCGGGAGCCCATCGGGCCTTCGGCCCCGCTCGGCTCGGCTCGACTCGGCTCGAGGTCGAGGTCGTCGGTAACGACGATGGTGGCGGGGAGGCGCGCGATTGGTCTGTCATCGCCATCCTCCCCCCGTACCCTTTAAAATTAATGAAAAATGTAAACCTAAACGTAGAGTCGGATTCGTAACCTCGAAGTTACAAGTCGATTCGCTCAACTATCAAGGGAGAGTAAACGCGGCGACTGTGGCGGCACTCGCCACCGATGCGAAGTCAGCGCCGCAAAGTTGGCGTTAAATTCGAACGTTTGAATCAGTTATTTTCTTTCGGGCCCTTTTCAGCCCTGAACCGTGGAAACGCCGAAATTCGGGTTTCATTTATAACGCGACAGCTTATACCCCCGAGCGTTACCGACCACTGCCGGTGGTGGTCGGTAAGTTATCCTCCGCCGAGGACGACGCGCGTTACCGATGCACACGTAAAAAATTTTTCGCGAACTTTTCGCGCGGTAAACCTTTGTCTCCGCGTCCTCCGTCCGACGAGCCTACTCTCGCCCGCACCCGTCGACCCGTTCTCGAGCTATACGGCGACAAAGAAATTGCAAAATTTCACTAATTTGACGTCATCGAAAAAGTTACGGCCAACTGGGAATTAAAGGTATATCGCCTTCCCGAATTTTCCGGGAGCCCATCGGGCTTAGGCTCCGCTCGGCTCGGCTCGACTCGGCTCGAGGTCGAGGTCGTCGGTAGCGACGATGGTGGCGGGGAGGCGCGCGATTGGTCTGTCATCGCCATCCTCCCCCCCTACCCTTTAAAATTAATGGAAAATGTAAACCTAAACGTAGAGTCGGATTCGTAACCTCGAAGTTACAAGTCGATTCGCTCAACTATCAAGGGAGAGTAAACGCGGCGACTGTGGCGGCACTCGCCACCGATGCGAAGTCAGCGTCGCGAAGTTGGCGTTAAATTCGAACGTTTGAATCAGTTATTTTCTTTCGGGCCCTTTTCAGCCCTGAACCGTGGAAGCGCCGAAATTCGGGTTTAATTTATAACGCGGCAGCTTATACCCCCGAGCGTTACCGACCACTGCCGGTGGTGGTCGGTAAGTTATCCTCCGCCGAGGACGACGCGCGTTACCGATGCACACGTAAAAAATTTTTCGCGAACTTTTCGCGCGGTAAACCTTTGTCTCCGCGTCCTCCGTCCGACGAGCCTACTCTCGCCCGCACCCGTCGACCCGTTCTCGAGCTATACGGCGACAAAGAAATTGCAAAATTTCACTAATTTGACGTCATCGAAAAAGTTACGGCCAACTGGGAATTAAAGGTATATCGCCTTCCCGAATTTTCCGGGAGCCCATCGGGCTTAGGCCCCGCTCGGCTCGGCTCGACTCGGCGCGAGGTCGAGGTCGTCGGTAGCGACGATGGTGGCGGGGAGGCGCGCGATTGGTCTGTCATCGCCATCCTCCCCCCTACCCTTTAAAATTAATGGAAAATGTAAACCTAAACGTAGAGTCGGATTCGTAACCTCGAAGTTACAAGTCGATTCGCCCAACTATCAAGGGAGAGTAAACGCGGCGACTGTGGCGGCACTCGCCACCGATGCGAAGTCAGCGTCGCAAAGTTGGCGTTAAATTCGAACGTTTGAATCAGTTATTTTCTTTCGGGCCCTTTTCAGCCCTGAACCGTGGAAGCGCCGAAATTCGGGTTTCATTTATAACGCGGCAGCTTATACCCCCGAGCGTTACCGACCACTGCCGGTGGTGGTCGGTAAGTTATCCTCCGCCGAGGACGACGGGCGTTACCGATGCACACGTAAAAAATTTTTCGCGAATTTTTCGCGCGGTAAACCTTTGTCTCCGCGTCCTCCGTCCGACGAGCCTACTCTCGCCCGCACCCGTCGACCCGTTCTCGAGCTATACGGCGACAAAGAAATCGCAAAATTTCACTAATTTGACGTCATCGAAAAAGTGACGGCCAACTGGGAATTAAAGGTATATCGCCTTCCCGAATTTTCCGGGAGCCCATCGGGCCTTCGGCCCCGCTCGGCTCGGCTCGACTCGGCTCGAGGTCGAGGTCGTCGGTAACGACGATGGTGGCGGGGAGGCGCGCGATTGGTCTGTCATCGCCATCCTCCCCCCGTACCCTTTAAAATTAATGGAAAATGTAAACCTAAACGTAGAGTCGGATTCGTAACCTCGAAGTTACAAGTCGATTCGCTCAACTATCAAGGGAGAGTAAACGCGGCGACTGTGGCGGCACTCGCCACCGATGCGAAGTCAGCGTTGCAAAGTTGGCGTTAAATTCGAACGTTTGAATCAGTTATTTTCTTTCGGGCCCTTTTCAGCCCTGAACCGTGGAAGCGCCGAAATTCGAGTTTCATTTATAACGCGGCAGCTTATACCCCCGAGCGTTACCGACCACTGCCGGTGGTGGTCGGTAAGTTATCCTCCGCCGAGGACGACGCGCGTTACCGATGCACACGTAAAAAATTTTTCGCGAACTTTTCGCGCGGTAAACCTTTGTCTCCGCGTCCTCCGTCCGACGAGCCTACTCTCGCCCGCACCCGTCGACCCGTTCTCGAGCTACACGGCGACAAAGAAATTGCAAAATTTCACTAATTTGACGTCATCGAAAAAGTTACGGCCAACTGGGAATTAAAGGTATATCGCCTTCCCGAATTTTACGGGAGCCCATCGGGCCTTCGGCCCCGCTCGGCTCGGCTCGACTCGGCTCGAGGTCGAGGTCGTCGGTAACGACGATGGTGGCGGGGAGGCGCGCGATTGGTCTGTCATCGCCATCCTCCCCCCCTACCCTTTAAAATTAATGGAAAATGTAAACCTAAACGTAGAGTCGGATTCGTAACCTCGAAGTTACAAGTCGATTCGCTCAACTATCAAGGGAGAGTAAACGCGGCGACTGTGGCGGCACTCGCCACCGATGCGAAGTCAGCGTCGCAAAGTTGGCGTTAAATTCGAACGTTTGAATCAGTTATTTTCTTTCGGGCCCTTTTCAGCCCTGAACCGTGGAGGCGCCGAAATTCGGGTTTAATTTATAACGCGGCAGCTTATACCCCCGAGCGTTACCGACCACTGCCGGTGGTGGTCGGTAAGTTATCCTCCGCCGAGGACGACGCGCGTTACCGATGCACACGTAAAAAATTTTTCGCGAATTTTTCGCGCGGTAAACCTTTGTCTCCGCGTCCTCCGTCCGACGAGCCTACTCTCGCTCGCACCCGCCGACCCGTTCTCGAGCTACACGGCGACAAATAAATTGCAAAATTTCACTAATTTGACGTCATCGAAAAAGTTACGGCCAACTGGGAATTAAAGGTATATCGCCTTCCCGAATTTTCCGGGAGCCCATCGGGCCTTCGGCCCCGCTCGGCTCGGCTCGACTCGGCTCGAGGTCGAGGTCGTCGGTAGCGACGATGGTGGCGGGGAGGCGCGCGATTGGTCTGTCATCGCCATCCTCCCCCCTACCCTTTAAAATTAATGGAAAATGTAAACCTAAACGTAGAGTCGGATTCGTAACCTCGAAGTTACAAGTCGATTCGCTCAACTATCAAGGGAGAGTAAACGCGGCGACTGTGGCGGCACTCGCCACCGATGCGAAGTCAGCGTCGCGAAGTTGGCGTTAAATTCGAACGTTTGAATCAGTTATTTTCTTTCGGGCCCTTTTCAGCCCAGAACCGTGGAAGCGCCGAAATTCGGGTTTCATTTTTAACGCGGCAGCTTATACCCCCGAGCGTTACCGACCACTGCCGGTGGTGGTCGGTAAGTTATCCTCCGCCGAGGACGACGCGCGTTACCGATGCACACGTAAAAAATTTTTCGCGAATTTTTCGCGCGGTAAATCTTTGTCTCCGCGTCCTCCGTCCGACGAGCCTACTCTCGCCCGCAACCGTGACCCGTTCTCGAGCTATACGGCGACAAAGAAATTGCAAAATTTCACTAATTTGACGTCTTCGAAAAAGTTACGGCCAACTGGGAATTAAAGGTATATCGCCTTCCCGAATTTTCCGGGAGCCCATCGGGCTTAGGCCCCGCTCGGCTCGGCTCGACTCGGCTCGAGGTCGAGGTCGTCGGTAGCGACGATGGTGGCGGGGAGGCGCGCGATTGGTCTGTCATCGCCATCCTCCCCCCTACCCTTTAAAATTAATGGAAAATGTAAACCTAAACGTAGAGTCGGATTCGTAACCTCGAAGTTACAAGTCGATTCGCTCAACTATCAAGGGAGAGTAAACGCGGCGACTGTGGCGGCACTCGCCACCGATGCGAAGTCAGCGTCGCAAAGTTGGCGTTAAATTCGAACGTTTGAATCAGTTATTTTCTTTCGGGCCCTTTTCAGCCCTGAACCGTGGAAGCGCCGAAATTCGGGTTTCATTTATAACGCGGCAGCTTATTCCCCCGAGCGTTACCGACCACTGCCGGTGGTGGTCGGTAAGTTATCCTCCGCCGAGGACGACGGGCGTTACCGATGCACACGTAAAAAATTTTTCGCGAATTTTTCGCGCGGTAAACCTTTGTCTCCGCGTCCTCCGTCCGACGAGCCTACTCTCGCCCGCACCCGTCGACCCGTTCTCGAGCTATACGGCGACAAAGAAATCGTAAAATTTCACTAATTTGACGTCATCGAAAAAGTTACGGCCAACTGGGAATTAAAGGTATATCGCCTTCCCGAATTTTCCGGGAGCCCATCGGGCCTTCGGCCCCGCTCGGCTCGGCTCGACTCGGCTCGAGGTCGAGGTCGTCGGTAGCGACGATGGTGGCGGGGAGGCGCGCGATTGGTCTGTCATCGCCATCCTCCCCCCTACCCTTTAAAATTAATGGAAAATGTAAACCTAAACGTAGAGTCGGATTCGTAACCTCGAAGTTACAAGTCGATTCGCTCAACTATCAAGGGAGAGTAAACGCGGCGACTGTGGCGGCACTCGCCACCGATGCGAAGTCAGCGTCGCAAAGTTGGCGTTAAATTCGAACGTTTGAATCAGTTATTTTCTTTCGGGCCCTTTTCAGCCCTGAACCGTGGAAGCGCCGAAATTCGGGTTTCATTTATAACGCGGCAGCTTATACCCCCGAGCGTTACCGACCACTGCCGGTGGTGGTCGGTAAGTTATCCTCCGCCGAGGACGACGGGCGTTACCGATGCACACGTAAAAAATTTTTCGCGAATTTTTCGCGCGGTAAACCTTTGTCTCCGCGTCCTCCGTCCGACGAGCCTACTCTCGCCCGCACCCGTCGACCCGTTCTCGAGCTATACGGCGACAAAGAAATCGCAAAATTTCACTAATTTGACGTCATCGAAAAAGTTACGGCCAACTGGGAATTAAAGGTATATCGCCTTCCCGAATTTTACGGGAGCCCATCGGGCCTTCGGCCCCGCTCGGCTCGGCTCGACTCGGCTCGAGGTCGAGGTCGTCGGTAACGACGATGGTGGCGGGGAGGCGCGCGATTGGTCTGTCATCGCCATCCTCCCCCCCTACCCTTTAAAATTAATGGAAAATGTAAACCTAAACGTAGAGTCGGATTCGTAACCTCGAAGTTACAAGTCGATTCGCTCAACTATCAAGGGAGAGTAAACGCGGCGACTGTGGCGGCACTCGCCACCGATGCGAAGTCAGCGTCGCAAAGTTGGCGTTAAATTCGAACGTTTGAATCAGTTATTTTCTTTCGGGCCCTTTTCAGCCCTGAACCGTGGAGGCGCCGAAATTCGGGTTTAATTTATAACGCGGCAGCTTATACCCCCGAGCGTTACCGACCACTGCCGGTGGTGGTCGGTAAGTTATCCTCCGCCGAGGACGACGCGCGTTACCGATGCACACGTAAAAAATTTTTCGCGAACTTTTCGCGCGGTAAACCTTTGTCTCCGCGTCCTCCGTCCGACGAGCCTACTCTCGCTCGCACCCGCCGACCCGTTCTCGAGCTACACGGCGACAAAGAAATTGCAAAATTTCACTAATTTGACGTCATCGAAAAAGTTACGGCCAACTGGGAATTAAAGGTATATCGCCTTCCCGAATTTTCCGGGAGCCCATCGGGCCTTCGGCCCCGCTCGGCTCGGCTCGACTCGGCTCGAGGTCGAGGTCGTCGGTAGCGACGATGGTGGCGGGGAGGCGCGCGATTGGTCTGTCATCGCCATCCTCGCCCCCAACCCTTTAAAATTAATGGAAAATGTAAACCTAAACGTAGAGTCGGATTCGTAACCTCGAAGTTACAAGTCGATTCGCTCAACTATCAAGGGAGAGTAAACGCGGCGACTGTGGCGGCACTCGCCACCGATGCGAAGTCAGCGTTAAATTCGAACGTTTGAATCAGTTATTTTCTTTCGGGCCCTTTTCAGCCCTGAACCGTGGAAGCGCCGAAATTCGGGTTTAATTTATAACGCGGCAGCTTATACCCCCGAGCTTTACCGACCACTGCCGGTGGTGGTCGGTAAGTTATCCTCCGTCGAGGACGACGCGCGTTACCGATGCACACGTAAAAAATTTTTCGCGAACTTTTCGCGCGGTAAACCTTTGTCTCCGCGTCCTCCGTCCGACGAGCCTACTCTCGCCCGCACCCGTCGACCCGTTCTCGAGCTATACGGCGACAAAGAAATTGCAAAATTTCACTAATTTGACGTCATCGAAAAAGTTACGGCCAATTGGGAATGAAAGGTAAATCGCCTTCCCGAATTTTCCGGGAGCCCATCGGGCCTTCGGCCACGCTCGGCTCGGCTCGACTCGGCTCGAGGTCGAGGTCGTCGGTAGCGACGATGGTGGCGGGGAGGCGCGCGATTGGTCTGTCATCGCCATCCTCCCCCCTACCCTTTAAAATTAATGGAAAATGTAAACCTAAACGTAGAGTCGGATTCGTAACCTCGAAGTTACAAGTCGATTCGCTCAACTATCAAGGGAGAGTAAACGCGGCGACTGTGGCGGCACTCGCCACCGATGCGAAGTCAGCGTCGCGAAGTTGGCGTTAAATTCGAACGTTTGAATCAGTTATGTTCTTTCGGGCCCTTTTCAGCCCTGAACCGTGGAAGCGCCGAAATTCGGGTTTCATTTTTAACGCGGCAGCTTATACCCCCGAGTGTTACCGACCACTGCCGGTGGTGGTCGGTAAGTTATCCTCCGCCGAGGTCGACGCGCGTTACCGATGCACACGTAAAAAATTTTTCTAAATCGAAAAAGTTACGGCCAACTGGGAATTAAAGGTATATCGCCTTCCCGAATTTTCCGGGAGCCCATCGGGCCTTCGGCCCCGCTCGGCTCGGCTCGACTCGGCTCGAGGTCGAGGTCGTCGGTAGCGACGATGGTGGCGGGGAGGCGCGCGATTGGTCTGTCATCGCCATCCTCCCCCCTACCGTTTAAAATTAATGGAAAATGTAAACCAAAACGTAGAGTCGGATTCGTAACCTCGAAGTTACAAGTCGATTCGCTCAACTATCAAGGGAGAGTAAACGCGGCGACTGTGGCGGCACTCGCCACCGATGCGAAGTCAGCGTCGCAAAGTTGGCGTTAAATTCGAACGTTTGAATCAGTTATTTTCTTGCGGGCCCTTTTCAGCCCTGAACCGTGGAAGCGCCGAAATTCGGGTTTCATTTATAACGCGGCAGCTTATACCCCCGAGCGTTACCGACCACTGCCGGTGGTGGTCGGTAAGTTATCCTCCGCCGAGGACGACGCGCGTTACCGATGCACACGTAAAAAATTTTTCGCGAACTTTTCGCGCGGTAAACCTTTGTCTCCGCGTCCTCCGTCCGACGAGCCTACTCTCGCCCGCACCCGTCGACCCGTTCTCGAGCTACACGGCGACAAAGAAATTGCAAAATTTCACTAATTTGACGTCATTGAAAAAGTTACGGCCAACTGGGAATTAAAGGTATATCGCCTTCCCGAATTTTCCGGGAGCCCATCGGGCCTTCGGCCCCGCTCGGCTCGGCTCGACTCGGCTCGAGGTCGAGGTCGTCGGTAGCGACGATGGTGGCGGGGAGGCGCGCTATTGGTCTGTCATCGCCATCCTCCCCCCTACCGTTTAAAATTAATGGAAAATGTAAACCAAAACGTAGAGTCGGATTCGTAACCTCGAAGTTACAAGTCGATTCGCTCAACTATCAAGGGAGAGTAAACGCGGCGACTGTGGCGGCACTCGCCACCGATGCGAAGTCAGCGTCGCAAAGTTGGCGTTAAATTCGAACGTTTGAATCAGTTATTTTCTTGCGGGCCCTTTTCAGCCCTGAACCGTGGAAGCGCCGAAATTCGGGTTTCATTTATAACGCGGCAGCTTATACCCCCGAGCGTTACCGACCACTGCCGGTGGTGGTCGGTAAGTTATCCTCCGCCGAGGACGACGCGCGTTACCGATGCACACGTAAAAAATTTTTCGCGAACTTTTCG
Source organism: Lasioglossum baleicum (assembly GCF_051020765.1). Classification (NCBI taxonomy): domain Eukaryota; kingdom Metazoa; phylum Arthropoda; class Insecta; order Hymenoptera; family Halictidae; genus Lasioglossum; species Lasioglossum baleicum. Next base: position 324,178 of record NC_134933.1, read on the forward strand.
CGCGGTAAACCTTTGTCTCCGCGTCCTCCGTCCGACGAGCCTACTCTCGCCCGCACCCGTCGACCCGTTCTCGAGCTACACGGCGACAAAGAAATTGCAAAATTTCACTAATTTGACGTCATCGAAAAAGTTACGGCCAACTGGGAATTAAAGGTATATCGCCTTCCCGAATTTTCCGGGAGCCCATCGGGCCTTCGGCCCCGCTCGGCTCGGCTCGACTCGGCTCGAGGTCGAGGTCGTCGGTAGCGACGATGGTGGCGGGGAGGCGCGCGATTGGTCTGTCATCGCCATCCTCCCCCCTACCCTTTAAAATTAATGGAAAATGTAAACCTAAACGTAGAGTCGGATTCGTAACCTCGAAGTTACAAGTCGATTCGCTCAACTATCAAGGGAGAGTAAACGCGGCGACTGTGGCGGCACTCGCCACCGATGCGAAGTCAGCGTCGCGAAGTTGGCGTTAAATTCGAACGTTTGAATCAGTTATTTTCTTTCGGGCCCTTTTCAGCCCTGAACCGTGGAAGCGCCGAAATTCGGGTTTCATTTTTAACGCGGCAGCTTATACCCCCGAGCGTTACCGACCACTGCCGGTGGTGGTCGGTAAGTTATCCTCCGCCGAGGACGACGGGCGTTACCGATGCACACGTAAAAAATTTTTCGCGAATTTTTCGCGCGGTAAACCTTTGTCTCCGCGTCCTCCGTCCGACGAGCCTACTCTCGCCCGCACCCGTCGACCCGTTCTCGAGCTATACGGCGACAAAGAAATCGCAAAATTTCACTAATTTGACGTCATCGAAAAAGTTACGGCCAACTGGGAATTAAAGGTATATCGCCTTGCCGAATTTTCCGGGAGCCCATCGGGCCTTCGGCCCCGCTCGGCTCGGCTCGACTCGGCTCGAGGTCGAGGTCGTCGGTAACGACGATGGTGGCGGGGAGGCGCGCGATTGGTCTGTCATCGCCATCCTCCCCCCCTACCCTTTAAAATTAATGGAAAATGTAAACCTAAACGTAGAGTCGGATTCGTAACCTCGAAGTTACAAGTCGATTCGCTCAACTATCAAGGGAGAGTAAACGCGGCGACTGTGGCGGCACTCGCCACCGATGCGAAGTCAGCGCCGCAAAGTTGGCGTTAAATTCGAACGTTTGAATCAGTTATTTTCTTTCGGGCCCTTTTCAGCCCTGAACCGTGGAAGCGCCGAAATTCGGGTTTCATTTATAACGCGACAGCTTATACCCCCGAGCGTTACCGACCACTGCCGGTGGTGGTCGGTAAGTTATCCTCCGCCGAGGACGACGCGCGTTACCGATGCACACGTAAAAAATTTTTCGCGAACTTTTCGCGAGGTAAACCTTTGTCTCCGCGTCCTCCGTCCGACGAGCCATCTCTCGCCCGCACCCGTCGACCCGTTCTCGAGCTATACGGCGACAAAGAAATTGCAAAATTTCACTAATTTGACGTCATCGAAAAAGTTACGGCCAATTGGGAATTAAAGGTATATCGCCTTCCCGAATTTTCCGGGAGCCCATCGGGCCTTCGGCCCCGCTCGGCTCGGCTCGGCTCGACTCGGCTCGAGGTCGAGGTCGTCGGTAGCGACGATGGTGGCGGGGAGGCGCGCGATTGGTCTGTCATCGCCATCCTCCCCCCCTTCCCTTTAAAATTAATGGAAAATGTAAACCTAAACGTAGAGTCGGATTCGTAACCTCGAAGTTACAAGTCGATTCGCTCAACTATCAAGGGAGAGTAAACGCGGCGACTGTGGCGGCACTCGCCACCGATGCGAAGTCAGCGTCGCAAAGTTGGCGTTAACTTCGAACGTTTGAATCAGTTATTTTCTTTCGGGCCCTTTTCAGCCCTGAACCGTGGAAGCGCCGAAATTCGGGTTTAATTTATAACGCGGCAGCTTATACCCCCGAGCGTTACCGACCACTGCCGGTGGTGGTCGGTAAGTTATCCTCCGCCGAGGACGACGCGCGTTACCGATGCACACGTAAAAAATTTTTCGCGAACTTTTCGCGCGGTAAACCTTTGTCTCCGCGTCCTCCGTCCGACGAGCCTACTCTCGCTCGCACCCGCCGACCCGTTCTCGAGCTACACGGCGACAAAGAAATTGCAAAATTTCACTAATTTGACGTCATCGAAAAAGTTACGGCCAACTGGGAATTAAAGGTATATCGCCTTCCCGAATTTTCCGGGAGCCCATCGGGCCTTCGGCACCGCTCGGCTCGGCTCGACTCGGCTCGAGGTCGAGGTCGTCGGTAGCGACGATGGTGGCGGGGAGGCGCGCGATTGGTCTGTCATCGCCATCCTCCCCCCCAACCCTTTAAAATTAATGGAAAATGTAAACCTAAACGTAGAGTCGGATTCGTAACCTCGAAGTTACAAGTCGATTCGCTCAACTATCAAGGGAGAGTAAACGCGGCGACTGTGGCGGCACTCGCCACCGATGCGAAGTCAGCGTTAAATTCGAACGTTTGAATCAGTTATTTTCTTTCGGGCCCTTTTCAGCCCTGAACCGTGGAAGCGCCGAAATTCGGGTTTAATTTATAACGCGGCAGCTTATACCCCCGAGCTTTACCGACCACTGCTGGTGGTGGTCGGTAAGTTATCCTCCGTCGAGGACGACGCGCGTTACCGATGCACACGTAAAAAATTTTTCGCGAACTTTTCGCGCGGTAAACCTTTGTCTCCGCGTCCTCCGTCCGACGAGCCTACTCTCGCCCGCACCCGTCGACCCGTTCTCGAGCTATACGGCGACAAAGAAATTGCAAAATTTCACTAATTTGACGTCATCGAAAAAGTTACGGCCAATTGGGAATGAAAGGTAAATCGCCTTCCCGAATTTTCCGGGAGCCCATCGGGCCTTCGGCCACGCTCGGCTCGGCTCGACTCGGCTCGAGGTCGAGGTCGTCGGTAGCGACGATGGTGGCGGGGAGGCGCGCGATTGGTCTGTCATCGCCATCCTCCCCCCTACCCTTTAAAATTAATGGAAAATGTAAACCTAAACGTAGAGTCGGATTCGTAACCTCGAAGTTACAAGTCGATTCGCTCAACTATCAAGGGAGAGTAAACGCGGCGACTGTGGCGGCACTCGCCACCGATGCGAAGTCAGCGTCGCGAAGTTGGCGTTAAATTCGAACGTTTGAATCAGTTATGTTCTTTCGGGCCCTTTTCAGCCCTGAACCGTGGAAGCGCCGAAATTCGGGTTTCATTTTTAACGCGGCAGCTTATACCCCCGAGTGTTACCGACCACTGCCGGTGGTGGTCGGTAAGTTATCCTCCGCCGAGGTCGACGCGCGTTACCGATGCACACGTAAAAAATTTTTCTAAATCGAAAAAGTTACGGCCAACTGGGAATTAAAGGTATATCGCCTTCCCGAATTTTCCGGGAGCCCATCGGGCCTTCGGCCCCGCTCGGCTCGGCTCGACTCGGCTCGAGGTCGAGGTCGTCGGTAGCGACGATGGTGGCGGGGAGGCGCGCGATTGGTCTGTCATCGCCATCCTCCCCCCTACCGTTTAAAATTAATGGAAAATGTAAACCAAAACGTAGAGTCGGATTCGTAACCTCGAAGTTACAAGTCGATTCGCTCAACTATCAAGGGAGAGTAAACGCGGCGACTGTGGCGGCACTCGCCACCGATGCGAAGTCAGCGTCGCAAAGTTGGTGTTAAATTCGAACGTTTGAATCAGTTATTTTCTTGCGGGCCCTTTTCAGCCCTGAACCGTGGAAGCGCCGAAATTCGGGTTTCATTTATAACGCGGCAGCTTATACCCCCGAGCGTTACCGACCACTGCCGGTGGTGGTCGGTAAGTTATCCTCCGCCGAGGACGACGCGCGTTACCGATGCACACGTAAAAAATTTTTCGCGAACTTTTCGCGCGGTAAACCTTTGTCTCCGCGTCCTCCGTCCGACGAGCCTACTCTCGCCCGCACCCGTCGACCCGTTCTCGAGCTACACGGCGACAAAGAAATTGCAAAATTTCACTAATTTGACGTCATCGAAAAAGTTACGGCCAACTGGGAATTAAAGGTATATCGCCTTCCCGAATTTTCCGGGAGCCCATCGGGCCTTCGGCCCCGCTCGGCTCGGCTCGACTCGGCTCGAGGTCGAGGTCGTCGGTAGCGACGATGGTGGCGGGGAGGCGCGCGATTGGTCTGTCATCGCCATCCTCCCCCCTACCCTTTAAAATTAATGGAAAATGTAAACCTAAACGTAGAGTCGGATTCGTAACCTCGAAGTTACAAGTCGATTCGCTCAACTATCAAGGGAGAGTAAACGCGGCGACTGTGGCGGCACTCGCCACCGATGCGAAGTCAGCGTCGCGAAGTTGGCGTTAAATTCGAACGTTTGAATCAGTTATTTTCTTTCGGGCCCTTTTCAGCCCTGAACCGTGGAAGCGCCGAAATTCGGGTTTCATTTTTAACGCGGCAGCTTATACCCCCGAGCGTTACCGACCACTGCCGGTGGTGGTCGGTAAGTTATCCTCCGCCGAGGACGACGCGCGTTACCGATGCACACGTAAAAAATTTTTCGCGAATTTTTCGCGCGGTAAACCTCTGTCTCCGCGTCCTCCGTCCGACGAGCCTACTCTCGCCCGCAACCGTCGACCCGTTCTCGAGCTATACGGCGACAAAGAAATTGCAAAATTTCACTAATTTGACGTCATCGAAAAAGTTACGGCCAACTGGGAATTAAAGGTATGTCGCCTTCCCGAATTTTCCGGGAGCCCATCGGGCCTTCGGCCCCGCTCGGCTCGGCTCGACTCGGCTCGAGGTCGAGGTCGTCGGTAACGACGATGGTGGCGGGGAGGCGCGCGATTGGTCTGTCATCGCCATCCTCCCCCCGTACCCTTTAAAATTAATGGAAAATGTAAACCTAAACGTAGAGTCGGATTCGTAACCTCGAAGTTACAAGTCGATTCGCTCAACTATCAAGGGAGAGTAAACGCGGCGACTGTGGCGGCACTCGCCACCGATGCGAAGTCAGCGCCGCAAAGTTGGCGTTAAATTCGAACGTTTGAATCAGTTATTTTCTTTCGGGCCCTTTTCAGCCCTGAACCGTGGAAGCGCCGAAATTCGGGTTTCATTTATAACGCGACAGCTTATACCCCCGAGCGTTACCGACCACTGCCGGTGGTGGTCGGTAAGTTATCCTCCGCCGAGGACGAGCGCGTTACCGATGCACACGTAAAAAATTTTTCGCGAACTTTTCGCGCGGTAAACCTTTGTCTCCGCGTTCTCCGTCCGACGAGCCAACTCTCGCCCGCACCCGTCGACACGTTCTCGAGCTATACGGCGACAAAGAAATTGCAAAATTTCACTAATTTGACGTCATCGAAAAAGTTACGGCCAACTAGGAATTAAAGGTATATCGCCTTCCCGAATTTTCCGGGAGCCCATCGGGCCTTCGGCCCCGCTCGGCTCGGCTCGACTCGGCTCGAGGTCGAGGTCGTCGGTAGCGACGATGGTGGCGGGGAGGCGCGCGATTGGTCTGTCATCGCCATCTTCCCCCCCCTACCCTTTAAAATTAATGGAAAATGTAAACCTAAACGTAGAGTCGGATTCGTAACCTCGAAGTTACAAGTCGATTCGCTCAACTATCAAGGGAGAGTAAACGCGGCGACTGTGGCGGCACTCGCCACCGATGCGAAGTCAGCGTCGCGAAGTTGGCGTTAAATTCGAACGTTTGAATCAGTTATTTTCTTTCGGGCCCTTTTCAGCCCTGAACCGTGGAAGCGCCGAAATTCGGGTTTAATTTATAACGCGGCAGCTTATACCCCCGAGCGTTACCGACCACTGCCGGTGGTGGTCGGTAAGTTATCCTCCGCCGAGGACGACGCGCGTTACCGATGCACACGTAAAAAATTTTTCGCGAACTTTTCGCGCGGTAAACCTTTGTCTCCGCGTCCTCCGTCCGACGAGCCTACTCTCGCCCGCACCCGTCGACCCGTTCTCGAGCTATACGGCGACAAAGAAATTGCAAAATTTCACTAATTTGACGTCATCGAAAAAGTTACGGCCAACTGGGAATTAAAGGTATATCGCCTTCCCGAATTTTCCGGGAGCCCATCGGGCTTAGGCCCCGCTCGGCTCGGCTCGACTCGGCTCGAGGTCGAGGTCGTCGGTAGCGACGATGGTGGCGGGGAGGCGCGCGCTTGGTCTGTCATCGCCATCCTCCCCCCTACCCTTTAAAATTAATGGAAAATGTAAACCTAAACGTAGAGTCGGATTCGTAACCTCGAAGTTACAAGTCGATTCGCTCAACTATCAAGGGAGAGTAAACGCGGCGACTGTGGCGGCACTCGCCACCGATGCGAAGTCAGCGTCGCGAAGTTGGCGTTAAATTCGAACGTTTGAATCAGTTATTTTCTTTCGGGCCCTTTTCAGCCCTGAACCGTGGAAGCGCCGAAATTCGGGTTTCATTTTTAACGCGGCAGCTTATACCCCCGAGTGTTACCGACCACTGCCGGTGGTGGTCGGTAAGTTATCCTCCGCCGAGGTCGACGCGCGTTACCGATGCACACGTAAAAAATTTTTCTAAATCGAAAAAGTTACGGCCAACTGGGAATTAAAGGTATATCGCCTTCCCGAATTTTCCGGGAGCCCATCGGGCCTTCGGCCCCGCTCGGCTCGGCTCGACTCGGCTCGAGGTCGAGGTCGACGGTAGCGACGATGGTGGCGGGGAGGCGCGCGATTGGTCTGTCATCGCCATCCTCCCCCCTACCCTTTAAAATTAATGGAAAATGTAAACCAAAACGTAGAGTCGGATTCGTAACCTCGAAGTTACAAGTCGATTCGCTCAACTATCAAGGGAGAGTAAACGCGGCGACTGTGGCGGCACTCGCCACTGATGCGAAGTCAGCGTCGCAAAGTTGGCGTTAAATTCGAACGTTTGAATCAGTTATTTTCTTGCGGGCCCTTTTCAGCCCTGAACCGTGGAAGCGCCGAAATTCGGGTTTCATTTATAACGCGGCAGCTTATACCCCCGAGCGTTACCGACCACTGCCGGTGGTGGTCGGTAAGTTATCCTCCGCCGAGGACGACGCGCGTTACCGATGCACACGTAAAAAATTTTTCGCGAACTTTTCGCGCGGTAAACCTTTGTCTCCGCGTCCTCCGTCCGACGAGCCTACTCTCGCTCGCACCCGCCGACCCGTTCTCGAGCTACACGGCGACAAAGAAATTGCAAAATTTCACTAATTTGACGTCATCGAAAAAGTTACGGCCAACTGGGAATTAAAGGTATATCGCCTTCCCGAATTTTCCGGGAGCCCATCGGGCCTTCGGCCCCGCTCGGCTCGGCTCGACTCGGCTCGAGGTCGAGGTCGTCGGTAGCGACGATGGTGGCGGGGAGGCGCGCGATTGGTCTGTCATCGCCATCCTCCCCCCCAACCCTTTAAAATTAATGGAAAATGTAAACCTAAACGTAGAGTCGGATTCGTAACCTCGAAGTTACAAGTCGATTCGCTCAACTATCAAGGGAGAGTAAACGCGGCGACTGTGGCGGCACTCGCCACCGATGCGAAGTCAGCGTTAAATTCGAACGTTTGAATCAGTTATTTTCTTTCGGGCCCTTTTCAGCCCTGAACCGTGGAAGCGCCGAAATTCGGGTTTAATTTATAACGCGGCAGCTTATACCCCCGAGCTTTACCGACCACTGCCGGTGGTGGTCGGTAAGTTATCCTCCGTCGAGGACGACGCGCGTTACCGATGCACACGTAAAAAATTTTTCGCGAACTTTTCGCGCGGTAAACCTTTGTCTCCGCGTCCTCCGTCCGACGAGCCTACTCTCGCCCGCACCCGTCGACCCGTTCTCGAGCTATACGGCGACAAAGAAATTGCAAAATTTCACTAATTTGACGTCATCGAAAAAGTTACGGCCAATTGGGAATGAAAGGTAAATCGCCTTCCCGAATTTTCCGGGAGCCCATCGGGCCTTCGGCCACGCTCGGCTCGGCTCGACTCGGCTCGAGGTCGAGGTCGTCGGTAGCGACGATGGTGGCGGGGAGGCGCGCGATTGGTCTGTCATCGCCATCCTCCCCCCTACCCTTTAAAATTAATGGAAAATGTAAACCTAAACGTAGAGTCGGATTCGTAACCTCGAAGTTACAAGTCGATTCGCTCAACTATCAAGGGAGGGTAAACGCGGCGACTGTGGCGGCACTCGCCACCGATGCGAAGTCAGCGTCGCGAAGTTGGCGTTAAATTCGAACGTTTGAATCAGTTATGTTCTTTCGGGCCCTTTTCAGCCCTGAACCGTGGAAGCGCCGAAATTCGGGTTTCATTTTTAACGCGGCAGCTTATACCCCCGAGTGTTACCGACCACTGCCGGTGGTGGTCGGTAAGTTATCCTCCGCCGAGGTCGACGCGCGTTACCGATGCACACGTAAAAAATTTCTCTAAATCGAAAAAGTTACGGCCAACTGGGAATTAAAGGTATATCGCCTTCCCGAATTTTCCGGGAGCCCATCGGGCCTTCGGCCCCGCTCGGCTCGGCTCGACTCGGCTCGAGGTCGAGGTCGTCGGTAGCGACGATGGTGGCGGGGAGGCGCGCGATTGGTCTGTCATCGCCATCCTCCCCCCTACCGTTTAAAATTAATGGAAAATGTAAACCAAAACGTAGAGTCGGATTCGTAACCTCGAAGTTACAAGTCGATTCGCTCAACTATCAAGGGAGAGTAAACGCGGCGACTGTGGCGGCACTCGCCACCGATGCGAAGTCAGCGTCGCAAAGTTGGCGTTAAATTCGAACGTTTGAATCAGTTATTTTCTTGCGGGCCCTTTTCAGCCCTGAACCGTGGAAGCGCCGAAATTCGGGTTTCATTTATAACGCGGCAGCTTATACCCCCGAGCGTTACCGACCACTGCCGGTGGTGGTCGGTAAGTTATCCTCCGCCGAGGACGACGCGCGTTACCGATGCACACGTAAAAAATTTTTCGCGAACTTTTCGCGCGGTAAACCTTTGTCTCCGCGTCCTCCGTCCGACGAGCCTACTCTCGCCCGCACCCGTCGACCCGTTCTCGAGCTACACGGCGACAAAGAAATTGCAAAATTTCACTAATTTGACGTCATCGAAAAAGTTACGGCCAACTGGGAATTAAAGGTATATCGCCTTCCCGAATTTTCCGGGAGCCCATCGGGCCTTCGGCCCCGCTCGGCTCGGCTCGACTCGGCTCGAGGTCGAGGTCGTCGGTAGCGACGATGGTGGCGGGGAGGCGCGCGATTGGTCTGTCATCGCCATCCTCCCCCCTACCCTTTAAAATTAATGGAAAATGTAAACCTAAACGTAGAGTCGGATTCGTAACCTCGAAGTTACAAGTCGATTCGCTCAACTATCAAGGGAGAGTAAACGCGGCGACTGTGGCGGCACTCGCCACCGATGCGAAGTCAGCGTCGCGAAGTTGGCGTTAAATTCGAACGATTGAATCAGTTATTTTCTTTCGGGCCCTTTTCAGCCCTGAACCGTGGAAGCGCCGAAATTCGGGTTTCATTTTTAACGCGGCAGCTTATACCCCCGAGCGTTACCGACCACTGCCGGTGGTGGTCGGTAAGTTATCCTCCGCCGAGGACGACGCGCGTTACCGATGCACACGTAAAAAATTTTTCGCGAATTTTTCGCGCGGTAAACCTCTGTCTCCGCGTCCTCCGTCCGACGAGCCTACTCTCGCCCGCAACCGTCGACCCGTTCTCGAGCTATACGGCGACAAAGAAATTGCAAAATTTCACTAATTTGACGTCATCGAAAAAGTTACGGCCAACTGGGAATTAAAGGTATGTCGCCTTCCCGAATTTTCCGGGAGCCCATCGGGCCTTCGGCCCCGCTCGGCTCGGCTCGACTCGGCTCGAGGTCGAGGTCGTCGGTAACGACGATGGTGGCGGGGAGGCGCGCGATTGGTCTGTCATCGCCATCCTCCCCCCGTACCCTTTAAAATTAATGGAAAATGTAAACCTAAACGTAGAGTCGGATTCGTAACCTCGAAGTTACAAGTCGATTCGCTCAACAAAGGAGAGTAAACGCGGCGACTGTGGCGGCACTCGCCACCGATGCGAAGTCAGCGCCGCAAAGTTGGCGTTAAATTCGAACGTTTGAATCAGTTATTTTCTTTCGGGCCCTTTTCAGCCCTGAACCGTGGAAGCGCCGAAATTCGGGTTTCATTTATAACGCGACAGCTTATACCCCCGAGCGTTACCGACCACTGCCGGTGGTGGTCGGTAAGTTATCCTCCGCCGAGGACGACGCGCGTTACCGATGCACACGTAAAAAATTTTTCGCGAACTTTTCGCGCGGTAAACCTTTGTCTCCGCGTTCTCCGTCCGACGAGCCAACTCTCGCCCGCACCCGTCGACACGTTCTCGAGCTATACGGCGACAAAGAAATTGCAAAATTTCACTAATTTGACGTCATCGAAAAAGTTACGGCCAACTAGGAATTAAAGGTATATCGCCTTCCCGAATTTTCCGGGAGCCCATCGGGCCTTCGGCCCCGCTCGGCTCGGCTCGACTCGGCTCGAGGTCGAGGTCGTCGGTAGCGACGATGGTGGCGGGGAGGCGCGCGATTGGTCTGTCATCGCCATCTTCCCCCCCCTACCCTTTAAAATTAATGGAAAATGTAAACCTAAACGTAGAGTCGGATTCGTAACCTCGAAGTTACAAGTCGATTCGCTCAACTATCAAGGGAGAGTAAACGCGGCGACTGTGGCGGCACTCGCCACCGATGCGAAGTCAGCGTCGCGAAGTTGGCGTTAAATTCGAACGTTTGAATCAGTTATTTTCTTTCGGGCCCTTTTCAGCCCTGAACCGTGGAAGCGCCGAAATTCGGGTTTAATTTATAACGCGGCAGCTTATACCCCCGAGCGTTACCGACCACTGCCGGTGGTGGTCGGTAAGTTATCCTCCGCCGAGGACGACGCGCGTTACCGATGCACACGTAAAAAATTTTTCGCGAACTTTTCGCGCGGTAAACCTTTGTCTCCGCGTCCTCCGTCCGACGAGCCTACTCTCGCCCGCACCCGTCGACCCGTTCTCGAGCTATACGGCGACAAAGAAATTGCAAAATTTCACTAATTTGACGTCATCGAAAAAGTTACGGCCAACTGGGAATTAAAGGTATATCGCCTTCCCGAATTTTCCGGGAGCCCATCGGGCTTAGGCCCCGCTCGGCTCGGCTCGACTCGGCTCGAGGTCGAGGTCGTCGGTAGCGACGATGGTGGCGGGGAGGCGCGCGCTTGGTCTGTCATCGCCATCCTCCCCCCTACCCTTTAAAATTAATGGAAAATGTAAACCTAAACGTAGAGTCGGATTCGTAACCTCGAAGTTACAAGTCGATTCGCTCAACTATCAAGGGAGAGTAAACGCGGCGACTGTGGCGGCACTCGCCACCGATGCGAAGTCAGCGTCGCGAAGTTGGCGTTAAATTCGAACGTTTGAATCAGTTATTTTCTTTCGGGCCCTTTTCAGCCCTGAACCGTGGAAGCGCCGAAATTCGGGTTTCATTTTTAACGCGGCAGCTTATACCCCCGAGTGTTACCGACCACTGCCGGTGGTGGTCGGTAAGTTATCCTCCGCCGAGGTCGACGCGCGTTACCGATGCACACGTAAAAAATTTTTCTAAATCGAAAAAGTTACGGCCAACTGGGAATTAAAGGTATATCGCCTTCCCGAATTTTCCGGGAGCCCATCGGGCCTTCGGCCCCGCTCGGCTCGGCTCGACTCGGCTCGAGGTCGAGGTCGTCGGTAGCGACGATGGTGGCGGGGAGGCGCGCGATTGGTCTGTCATCGCCATCCTCCCCCCTACCCTTTAAAATTAATGGAAAATGTAAACCAAAACGTAGAGTCGGATTCGTAACCTCGAAGTTACAAGTCGATTCGCTCAACTATCAAGGGAGAGTAAACGCGGCGACTGTGGCGGCACTCGCCACTGATGCGAAGTCAGCGTCGCAAAGTTGGCGTTAAATTCGAACGTTTGAATCAGTTATTTTCTTGCGGGCCCTTTTCAGCCCTGAACCGTGGAAGCGCCGAAATTCGGGTTTCATTTATAACGCGGCAGCTTATACCCCCGAGCGTTACCGACCACTGCAGTGGTGGTCGGTAAGTTATCCTCCGCCGAGGACGACGCGCGTTACCGATGCACACGTAAAAAATTTTTCGCGAACTTTTCGCGCGGTAAACCTTTGTCTCCGCGTCCTCCGTCCGACGAGCCTACTCTCGCCCGCACCCGTCGACCCGTTCTCGAGCTACACGGCGACAAAGAAATTGCAAAATTTCACTAATTTGACGTCATCGAAAAAGTTACGGCCAACTGGGAATTAAAGGTATATCGCCTTCCCGAATTTTCCGGGAGCCCATCGGGCCTTCGGCCCCGCTCGGCTCGGCTCGACTCGGCTCGAGGTCGAGGTCGTCGGTAGCGACGATGGTGGCGGGGAGGCGCGCGATTGGTCTGTCATCGCCATCCTCCCCCCTTCCCTTTAAAATTAATGGAAAATGTATACCTAAACGTAGAGTCGGATTCGTAACCTCGAAGTTACAAGTCGATTCGCTCAACTATCAAGGGAGAGTAAACGCGGCGACTGTGGCGGCACTCGCCACCGATGCGAAGTCAGCGTCGCGAAGTTGGCGTTAAATTCGAACGTTTGAATCAGTTATTTTCTTTCGGGCCCTTTTCAGCCCTGAACCGTGGAAGCGCCGAAATTCGGGTTTCATTTTTAACGCGGCAGCTTATACCCCCGAGCGTTACCGACCACTGCCGGTGGTGGTCGGTAAGTTATCCTCCGCCGAGGACGACGCGCGTTACCGATGCACACGTAAAAAATTTTTCGCGAATTTTTCGCGCGGTAAACCTCTGTCTCCGCGTCCTCCGTCCGACGAGCCTACTCTCGCCCGCAACCGTCGACCCGTTCTCGAGCTATACGGCGACAAAGAAATTGCAAAATTTCACTAATTTGACGTCATCGAAAAAGTTACGGGCAACTGGGAATTAAAGGTATGTCGCCTTCCCGAATTTTCCGGGAGCCCATCGGGCCTTCGGCCCCGCTCGGCTCGGCTCGACTCGGCTCGAGGTCGAGGTCGTCGGTAACGACGATGGTGGCGGGGAGGCGCGCGATTGGTCTGTCATCGCCATCCTCCCCCCGTACCCTTTAAAATTAATGGAAAATGTAAACCTAAACGTAGAGTCGGATTCGTAACCTCGAAGTTACAAGTCGATTCGGTCAACTATCAAGGGAGAGTAAACGCGGCGACTGTGGCGGCACTCGCCACCGATGCGAAGTCAGCGTCGCGAAGTTGGCGTTAAATTCGAACGTTTGAATCAGTTATTTTCTTTCGGGCCCTTTTCAGCCCTGAACCGTGGAAGCGCCGAAATTCGGGTTTAATTTATAACGCGGCAGCTTATACCCCCGAGCGTTACCGACCACTGCCGGTGGTGGTCGGTAAGTTATCCTCCGCCGAGGACGACGCGCGTTACCGATGCACACGTAAAAAATTTTTCGCGAACTTTTCGCGCGGTAAACCTTTGTCTCCGCGTCCTCCGTCCGACGAGCCTACTCTCGCCCGCACCCGTCGACCCGTTCTCGAGCTATACGGCGACAAAGAAATTGCAAAATTTCACTAATTTGACGTTATCGAAAAAGTTACAGCCAACTGGGAATTAAAGGTATATCGCCTTCCCGAATTTTCCGGGAGCCCATCGGGCTTAGGCCCCGCTCGGCTCGGCTCGACTCGGCTCGAGGTCGAGGTCGTCGGTAGCGACGATGGTGGCGGGGAGGCGCGCGATTGGTCTGTCATCGCCATCCTCCCCCCCTACCCTTTAAAATTAATGGAAAATGTAAACCTAAACGTAGAGTCGGATTCGTAACCTCGAAGTTACAAGTCGATTCGCTCAACTATCAAGGGAGAGTAAACGCGGCGACTGTGGCGGCACTCGCCACCGATGCGAAGTCAGCGTCGCGAAGTTGGCGTTAAATTCGAACGTTTGAATCAGTTATTTTCTTTCGGGCCCTTTTCAGCCCTGAACCGTGGAAGCGCCGAAATTCGGGTTTCATTTTTAACGCGGCAGCTTATACCCCCGAGCGTTACCGACCACTGCCGGTGGTGGTCGGTAAGTTATCCTCCGCCGAGGACGACGCGCGTTACCGATGCACACGTAAAAAATTTTTCGCGAATTTTTCGCGCGGTAAACCTTTGTCTCCGCGTCCTCCGTCCGACGAGCCTACTCTCGCCCGCAACCGTCGACCCGTTCTCGAGCTATACGGCGACAAAGAAATTGCAAAATTTCACTAATTTGACGTCTTCGAAAAAGTTACGGCCAACTGGGAATTAAAGGTATATCGCCTTCCCGAATTTAACGGGAGCCCATCGGGCTTAGGCCCCGCTCGGCTCGGCTCGACTCGGCTCGAGGTCGAGGTCGTCGGTAGCGACGATGGTGGCGGGGAGGCGCGCGATTGGTCTGTCATCGCCATCCTCCCCCCTACCCTTTAAAATTAATGGAAAATGTAAACCTAAACGTAGAGTCGGATTCGTAACCTCGAAGTTACAAGTCGATTCGCTCAACTATCAAGGGAGAGTAAACGCGGCGACTGTGGCGGCACTCGCCACCGATGCGAAGTCAGCGTCGCAAAGTTGGCGTTAAATTCGAACGTTTGAATCAGTTATTTTCTTTCGGGCCCTTTCCAGCCCTGAACCGTGGAAGCGCCGAAATTCGGGTTTCATTTATAACGCGGCAGCTTATACCCCCGAGCGTTACCGACCACTGCCGGTGGTGGTCGGTAAGTTATCCTCCGCCGAGGACGACGTGCGTTACCGATGCACACGTAAAAAATTTTTCGCGAACTTTTCGCGCGGTAAACCTTTGTCTCCGCGTCCTCCGTCCGACGAGCCTACTCTCGCCAGCACCCGTCGACCCGTTCTCGAGCTATACGGCGACAAAGAAATTGCAAAATTTCACTAATTTGACGTCATCGAAAAAGTTACGGCCAATTGGGAATTAAAGGTATATCGCCTTCCCGAATTTTCCGGGAGCCCATCGGGCCTTCGGCCCCGCTCGGCTCGGCTCGGCTCGACTCGGCTCGAGGTCGAGGTCGTCGGTAGCGACGATGGTGGCGGGGAGGCGCGCGATTGGTCTGTCATCGCCATCCTCCCCCCCTTCCCTTTAAAATTAATGGAAAATGTAAACCTAAACGTAGAGTCGGATTCGTAACCTCGAAGTTACAAGTCGATTCGCTCAACTATCAAGGGAGAGTAAACGCGGGGACTGTGGCGGCACTCGCCACCGATGCGAAGTCAGCGTCGCGAAGTTGGCGTTAAATTCGAACGTTTGAATCAGTTATTTTCTTTCGGGCCCTTTTCAGCCCTGAACCGTGGAAGCGCCGAAATTCGGGTTTCATTTATAACGCGGCAGCTTATACCCCCGAGCGTTACCGACCACTGCCGGTGGTGGTCGGTAAGTTATCCTCCGCCGAGGACGACGGGCGTTACCGATGCACACGTAAAAAATTTTTCGCGAATTTTTCGCGCGGCAAACCTTTGTCTCCGCGTCCTCCGTCCGACGAGCCTACTCTCGCCCGCACCCGTCGACCCGTTCTCGAGCTATACGGCGACAAAGAAATCGCAAAATTTCACTAATTTGACGTCATCGAAAAAGTTACGACCAACTGGGAATTAAAGGTATATCGCCTTCCCGAATTTTCCGGGAGCCCATCGGGCCTTCGGCCCCGCTCGGCTCGGCTCGACTCGGCTCGAGGTCGAGGTCGTCGGTAACGACGATGGTGGCGGGGAGGCGCGCGATTGGTCTGTCATCGCCATCCTCCCCCCCTACCCTTTAAAATTAATGGAAAATGTAAACCTAAACGTAGAGTCGGATTCGTAACCTCGAAGTTACAAGTCGATTCGCTCAACTATCAAGGGAGAGTAAACGCGGCGACTGTGGCGGCACTCGCCACCGATGCGAAGTCAGCGCCGCAAAGTTGGCGTTAAATTCGAACGTTTGAATCAGTTATTTTCTTTCGGGCCCTTTTCAGCCCTGAACCGTGGAAGCGCCGAAATTCGGGTTTCATTTATAACGCGACAGCTTATACCCCCGAGCGTTACCGACCACTGCCGGTGGTGGTCGGTAAGTTATCCTCCGCCGAGGACGACGCGCGTTACCGATGCACACGTAAAAAATTTTTCGCGAACTTTTCGCGCGGTAAACCTTTGTCTCCGCGTCCTCCGTCCGACGAGCCAACTCTCGCCCGCACCCGTCGACCCGTTCTCGAGCTATACGGCGACAAAGAAATTGCAAAATTTCACTAATTTGACGTCATCGAAAAAGTTACGGCCAACTGGGAATTAAAGGTATATCGCCTTCCCGAATTTTCCGGGAGCCCATCGGGCCTTCGGCCCCGCTCGGCTCGGCTCGGCTCGACTCGGCTCGAGGTCGAGGTCGTCGGTAGCGACGATGGTGGCGGGGAGGCGCGCGATTGGTCTGTCATCGCCATCCTCCCCCCCTTCCCTTTAAAATTAATGGAAAATGTAAACCTAAACGTAGAGTCGGATTCGTAACCTCGAAGTTACAAGTCGATTCGCTCAACTATCAAGGGAGAGTAAACGCGGGGACTGTGGCGGCACTCGCCACCGATGCGAAGTCAGCGTCGCGAAGTTGGCGTTAAATTCGAACGTTTGAATCAGTTATTTTCTTTCGGGCCCTTTTCAGCCCTGAACCGTGGAAGCGCCGAAATTCGGGTTTCATTTATAACGCGGCAGCTTATACCCCCTAGCGTTACCGACCACTGCCGGTGGTGGTCGGTAAGTTATCCTCCGCCGAGGACGACGGGCGTTACCGATGCACACGTAAAAAATTTTTCGCGAACTTTTCGCGCGGTAAACCTTTGTCTCCGCGTCCTCCGTCCGACGAGCCTACTCTCGCCCGCACCCGTCGACCCGTTCTCGAGCTATACGGCGACAAAGAAATTGCAAAATTTCACTAATTTGACGTCATCGAAAAAGTTACGGCCAATTGGGAATTAAAGGTATATCGCCTTCTCGAATTTTCCGGGAGCCCATCGGGCCTTCGGCCCCGCTCGGCTCGGCTCGACTCGGCTCGAGGTCGAGGTCGTCGGTAGCGACGATGGTGGCGGGGAGGCGCGCGATTGGTCTGTCATCGCCATCCTCCCCCCTACCCTTTAAAATTAATGGAAAATGTAAACCTAAACGTAGAGTTGGATTCGTAACCTCGAAGTTACAAGTCGATTCGCTCAACTATCAAGGGAGAGTAAACGCGGCGACTGTGGCGGCACTCGCCACCGATGCGAAGTCAGCGTCGCGAAGTTGGCGTTAAATTCGAACGTTTGAATCAGTTATTTTCTTTCGGGCCCTTTTCAGCCCTGAACCGTGGAAGCGCCGAAATTCGGGTTTCATTTTTAACGCGGCAGCTTAT
The DNA here is from genome assembly GCF_051020765.1 of Lasioglossum baleicum. Taxonomy (NCBI): domain Eukaryota; kingdom Metazoa; phylum Arthropoda; class Insecta; order Hymenoptera; family Halictidae; genus Lasioglossum; species Lasioglossum baleicum. Next base: position 341,582 of record NC_134933.1, read on the forward strand.
ACCCCCGAGTGTTACCGACCACTGCCGGTGGTGGTCGGTAAGTTATCCTCCGCCGAGGTCGACGCGCGTTACCGATGCACACGTAAATAATTTTTCTAAATCGAAAAAGTTACGGCCAACTGGGAATTAAAGGTATATCGCCTTCCCGAATTTTCCGGGAGCCCATCGGGCCTTCGGCCCCGCTCGGCTCGGCTCGACTCGGCTCGAGGTCGAGGTCGTCGGTAGCGACGATGGTGGCGGGGAGGCGCGCGATTGGTCTGTCATCGCCATCCTCCCCCCTACCCTTTAAAATTAATGGAAAATGTAAACCAAAACGTAGAGTCGGATTCGTAACCTCGAAGTTACAAGTCGATTCGCTCAACTATCAAGGGAGAGTAAACGCGGCGACTGTGGCGGCACTCGCCACCGATGCGAAGTCAGCGTCGCAAAGTTGGCGTTAAATTCGAACGTTTGAATCAGTTATTTTCTTGCGGGCCCTTTTCAGCCTTGAACCGTGGAAGCGCCGAAATTCGGGTTTCATTTATAACGCGGCAGCTTATACCCCCGAGCGTTACCGACCACTGCCGGTGGTGGTCGGTAAGTTATCCTCCGCCGAGGACGACGCGCGTTACCGATGCACACGTAAAAAATTTTTCGCGAACTTTTCGCGCGGTAAACCTTTGTCTCCGCGTCCTCCGTCCGACGAGCCTACTCTCGCCCGCACCCGTCGACCCGTTCTCGAGCTATACGGCGACAAAGAAATTGCAAAATTTCACTAATTTGACGTCATCGAAAAAGTTACGGCCAATTGGGAATTAAAGGTATATCGCCTTCCCGAATTTTCCGGGAGCCCATCGGGCCTTCGGCCCCGCTCGGCTCGGCTCGACTCGGCTCGAGGTCGAGGTCGTCGGTAGCGACGATGGTGGCGGGGAGGCGCGCGATTGGTCTGTCATCGCCATCCTCCCCCCTACCCTTTAAAATTAATGGAAAATGTAAACCTAAACGTAGAGTCGGATTCGTAACCTCGAAGTTACAAGTCGATTCGCTCAACTATCAAGGGAGAGTAAACGCGGCGACTGTGGCGGCACTCGCCACCGATGCGAAGTCAGCGTCGCGAAGTTGGCGTTAAATTCGAACGTTTGAATCAGTTATTTTCTTTCGGGCCCTTTTCAGCCCTGAACCGTGGAAGCGCCGAAATTCGGGTTTCATTTTTAACGCGGCAGCTTATACCCCCGAGCGTTACCGACCACTGCCGGTGGTGGTCGGTAAGTTATCCTCCGCCGAGGACGACGCGCGTTACCGATGCACACGTAAAAAATTTTTCGCGAACTTTTCGCGCGGTAAACCTTTGTCTCCGCGTCCTCGCTCCGACGAGCCTACTCTCGCTCGCACCTGCCGACCCGTTCTCGAGCTATACGGCGACAAAGAAATCGCAAAATTTCACTAATTTGACGTCATTGAAAAAGTTACGGCCAACTGGGAATTAAAGGTATATCGCCTTCCCGAATTTTCCGGGAGCCCATCGGGCCTTCGGCCCCGCTCGGCTCGGCTCGACTCGGCTCGAGGTCGAGGTCGTCGGTAACGACGATGGTGGCGGGGAGGCGCGCGATTGGTCTGTCATCGCCATCCTCCCCCCCTACCCTTTAAAATTAATGGAAAATGTAAACCTAAACGTAGAGTCGGATTCGTAACCTCGAAGTTACAAGTCGATTCGCTCAACTATCAAGGGAGAGTAAACGCGGCGACTGTGGCGGCACTCGCCACCGATGCGAAGTCAGCGTCGCAAAGTTGGCGTTAAATTCGAACGTTTGAATCAGTTATTTTCTTTCGGGCCCTTTTCAGCCCTGAACCGTGGAAGCGCCGAAATTCGGGTTTCATTTTTAACGCGGCAGCTTATACCCCCAAGCGTTACCGACCACTGCCGGTGGTGGTCGGTAAGTTATCCTCCGCCGAGGACGACGCGCGTTACCGATGCACACGTAAAAAATTTTTCGCGAACTTTTCGCGCGGTAAACCTTTGTCTCCGCGTCCTCCGTCCGACGAGCCTACTCTCGCCCGCACCCGTCGACCCGTTCTCGAGCTATACGGCGACAAAGAAATCGCAAAATTTCACTAATTTGACGTCATCGAAAAAGTGACGGCCAACTGGGAATTAAAGGTATATCGCCTTCCCGAATTTTCCGGGAGCCCATCGGGCCTTCGGCCCCGCTCGGCTCGGCTCGACTCGGCTCGAGGTCGAGGTCGTCGGTAACGACGATGGTGGCGGGGAGGCGCGCGATTGGTCTGTCATCGCCATCCTCCCCCCGTACCCTTTAAAATTAATGAAAAATGTAAACCTAAACGTAGAGTCGGATTCGTAACCTCGAAGTTACAAGTCGATTCGCTCAACTATCAAGGGAGAGTAAACGCGGCGACTGTGGCGGCACTCGCCACCGATGCGAAGTCAGCGCCGCAAAGTTGGCGTTAAATTCGAACGTTTGAATCAGTTATTTCCTTTCGGGCCCTTTTCAGCCCTGAACCGTGGAAACGCCGAAATTCGGGTTTCATTTATAACGCGACAGCTTATACCCCCGAGCGTTACCGACCACTGCCGGTGGTGGTCGGTAAGTTATCCTCCGCCGAGGACGACGCGCGTTACCGATGCACACGTAAAAAATTTTTCGCGAACTTTTCGCGCGGTAAACCTTTGTCTCCGCGTCCTCCGTCCGACGAGCCAAGTCTCGCCCGCACCCGTTGACCCGTCCTCGAGCTATACGGCGACAAAGAAATTGCAAAATTTCACTAATTTGACGTCATCGAAAAAGTTACGGCCAACTGGGAATTAAAGGTATATCGCCTTCCCGAATTTTCCGGGAGCCCATCGGGCCTTCGGCCCCGCTCGGCTCGGCTCGACTCGGCTCGAGGTCGAGGTCGTCGGTAGCGACGATGGTGGCGGGCAGGCGCGCGATTGGTCTGTCATCGCCATCCTCCCCCCCCTACCCTTTAAAATTAATGGAAAATGTAAACCTAAACGTAGAGTCGGATTCGTAACCTCGAAGTTACAAGTCGATTCGCTCAACTATCAAGGGAGAGTAAACGCGGCGACTGTGGCGGCACTCGCCACCGATGCGAAGTCAGCGTCGCGAAGTTGGCGTTAAATTCGAACGTTTGAATCAGTTATTTTCTTTCGGGCCCTTTTCAGCCCTGAACCGTGGAAGCGCCGAAATTCGGGTTTAATTTATAACGCGGCAGCTTATACCCCCGAGCGTTACCGACCACTGCCGGTGGTGGTCGGTAAGTTATCCTCCGCCGAGGACGACGCGCGTTACCGATGCACACGTAAAAAATTTTTCGCGAACTTTTCGCGCGGTAAACCTTTGTCTCCGCGTCCTCCGTCCGACGAGCCTACTCTCGCCCGCACCCGTCGACCCGTTCTCGAGCTATACGGCGACAAAGAAATTGCAAAATTTCACTAATTTGACGTCATCGAAAAAGTTACGGCCAACTGGGAATTAAAGGTATATCGCCTTCCCGAATTTTCCGGGAGCCCATCGGGCTTAGGCCCCGCTCGGCTCGGCTCGACTCGGCTCGAGGTCGAGGTCGTCGGTAGCGACGATGGTGGCGGGGAGGCGCGCGATTGGTCTGTCATCGCCATCCTCCCCCCTACCCTTTAAAATTAATGGAAAATGTAAACCTAAACGTAGAGTCGGATTCGTAACCTCGAAGTTACAAGTCGATTCGCTCAACTATCAAGGGAGAGTAAACGCGGCGACTGTGGCGGCACTCGCCACCGATGCGAAGTCAGCGTCGCAAAGTTGGCGTTAAATTCGAACGTTTGAATCAGTTATTTTCTTTCGGGCCCTTTCCAGCCCTGAACCGTGGAAGCGCCGAAATTCGGGTTTCATTTATAACGCGGCAGCTTATACCCCCGAGCGTTACCGACCACTGCCGGTGGTGGTCGGTAAGTTATCCTCCGCCGAGGACGACGTGCGTTACCGATGCACACGTAAAAAATTTTTCGCGAACTTTTCGCGCGGTAAACCTTTGTCTCCGCGTCCTCCGTCCGACGAGCCTACTCTCGCCAGCACCCGTCGACCCGTTCTCGAGCTATACGGCGACAAAGAAATTGCAAAATTTCACTAATTTGACGTCATCGAAAAAGTTACGGCCAATTGGGAATTAAAGGTATATCGCCTTCCCGAATTTTCCGGGAGCCCATCGGGCCTTCGGCCCCGCTCGGCTCGGCTCGGCTCGACTCGGCTCGAGGTCGAGGTCGTCGGTAGCGACGATGGTGGCGGGGAGGCGCGCGATTGGTCTGTCATCGCCATCCTCCCCCCCTTCCCTTTAAAATTAATGGAAAATGTAAACCTAAACGTAGAGTCGGATTCGTAACCTCGAAGTTACAAGTCGATTCGCTCAACTATCAAGGGAGAGTAAACGCGGGGACTGTGGCGGCACTCGCCACCGATGCGAAGTCAGCGTCGCGAAGTTGGCGTTAAATTCGAACGTTTGAATCAGTTATTTTCTTTCGGGCCCTTTTCAGCCCTGAACCGTGGAAGCGCCGAAATTCGGGTTTCATTTATAACGCGGCAGCTTATACCCCCGAGCGTTACCGACCACTGCCGGTGGTGGTCGGTAAGTTATCCTCCGCCGAGGACGACGGGCGTTACCGATGCACACGTAAAAAATTTTTCGCGAATTTTTCGCGCGGTAAACCTTTGTCTCCGCGTCCTCCGTCCGACGAGCCTACTCTCGCCCGCACCCGTCGACCCGTTCTCGAGCTATACGGCGACAAAGAAATCGCAAAATTTCACTAATTTGACGTCATCGAAAAAGTTACGACCAACTGGGAATTAAAGGTATATCGCCTTCCCGAATTTTCCGGGAGCCCATCGGGCCTTCGGCCCCGCTCGGCTCGGCTCGACTCGGCTCGAGGTCGAGGTCGTCGGTAACGACGATGGTGGCGGGGAGGCGCGCGATTGGTCTGTCATCGCCATCCTCCCCCCCTACCCTTTAAAATTAATGGAAAATGTAAACCTAAACGTAGAGTCGGATTCGTAACCTCGAAGTTACAAGTCGATTCGCTCAACTATCAAGGGAGAGTAAACGCGGCGACTGTGGCGGCACTCGCCACCGATGCGAAGTCAGCGCCGCAAAGTTGGCGTTAAATTCGAACGTTTGAATCAGTTATTTTCTTTCGGGCCCTTTTCAGCCCTGAACCGTGGAAGCGCCGAAATTCGGGTTTCATTTATAACGCGACAGCTTATACCCCCGAGCGTTACCGACCACTGCCGGTGGTGGTCGGTAAGTTATCCTCCGCCGAGGACGACGCGCGTTACCGATGCACACGTAAAAAATTTTTCGCGAACTTTTCGCGCGGTAAACCTTTGTCTCCGCGTCCTCCGTCCGACGAGCCAACTCTCGCCCGCACCCGTCGACCCGTTCTCGAGCTATACGGCGACAAATAAATTGCAAAATTTCACTAATTTGACGTCATCGAAAAAGTTACGGCCAACTGGGAATTAAAGGTATATCGCCTTCCCGAATTTTCCGGGAGCCCATCGGGCCTTCGGCCCCGCTCGGCTCGGCTCGGCTCGACTCGGCTCGAGGTCGAGGTCGTCGGTAGCGACGATGGTGGCGGGGAGGCGCGCGATTGGTCTGTCATCGCCATCCTCCCCCCCTTCCCTTTAAAATTAATGGAAAATGTAAACCTAAACGTAGAGTCGGATTCGTAACCTCGAAGTTACAAGTCGATTCGCTCAACTATCAATGGAGAGTAAACGCGGGGACTGTGGCGGCACTCGCCACCGATGCGAAGTCAGCGTCGCGAAGTTGGCGTTAAATTCGAACGTTTGAATCAGTTATTTTCTTTCGGGCCCTTTTCAGCCCTGAACCGTGGAAGCGCCGAAATTCGGGTTTCATTTATAACGCGGCAGCTTATACCCCCTAGCGTTACCGACCACTGCCGGTGGTGGTCGGTAAGTTATCCTCCGCCGAGGACGACGGGCGTTACCGATGCACACGTAAAAAATTTTTCGCGAACTTTTCGCGCGGTAAACCTTTGTCTCCGCGTCCTCCGTCCGACGAGCCTACTCTCGCCCGCACCCGTCGACCCGTTCTCGAGCTATACGGCGACAAAGAAATTGCAAAATTTCACTAATTTGACGTCATCGAAAAAGTTACGGCCAATTGGGAATTAAAGGTATATCGCCTTCCCGAATTTTCCGGGAGCCCATCGGGCCTTCGGCCCCGCTCGGCTCGGCTCGACTCGGCTCGAGGTCGAGGTCGTCGGTAGCGACGATGGTGGCGGGGAGGCGCGCGATTGGTCTGTCATCGCCATCCTCCCCCCTACCCTTTAAAATTAATGGAAAATGTAAACCTAAACGTAGAGTTGGATTCGTAACCTCGAAGTTACAAGTCGATTCGCTCAACTATCAAGGGAGAGTAAACGCGGCGACTGTGGCGGCACTCGCCACCGATGCGAAGTCAGCGTCGCGAAGTTGGCGTTAAATTCGAACGTTTGAATCAGTTATTTTCTTTCGGGCCCTTTTCTGCCCTGAACCGTGGAAGCGCCGGTTTCATTTATAACGCGGCAGCTTATTCCCCCGAGCGTTACCGACCACTGCCGGTGGTGGTCGGTAAGTTATCCTCCGCCGAGGACGACGGGCGTTACCGATGCACACGTAAAAAATTTTTCGCGAATTTTTCGCGCGGTAAACCTTTGTCTCCGCGTCCTCCGTCCGACGAGCCTACTCTCGCCCGCACCCGTCGACCCGTTCTCGAGCTATACGGCGACAAAGAAATCGCAAAATTTCACTAATTTGACGTCATCGAAAAAGTTACGGCCAACTGGGAATTAAAGGTATATCGCCTTCCCGAATTTTCCGGGAGCCCATCGGGCCTTCGGCCCCGCTCGGCTCGGCTCGACTCGGCTCGAGGTCGAGGTCGTCGGTAGCGACGATGGTGGCGGGGAGGCGCGCGATTGGTCTGTCATCGCCATCCTCCCCCCTACCCTTTAAAATTAATGGAAAATGTAAACCTAAACGTAGAGTCGGATTCGTAACCTCGAAGTTACAAGTCGATTCGCTCAACTATCAAGGGAGAGTAAACGCGGCGACTGTGGCGGCACTCGCCACCGATGCGAAGTCAGCGTCGCAAAGTTGGCGTTAAATTCGAACGTTTGAATCAGTTATTTTCTTTCGGGCCCTTTTCAGCCCTGAACCGTGGAAGCGCCGAAATTCGGGTTTCATTTATAACGCGGCAGCTTATACCCCCGAGCGTTACCGACCACTGCCGGTGGTGGTCGGTAAGTTATCCTCCGCCGAGGACGACGGGCGTTACCGATGCACACGTAAAAAATTTTTCGCGAATTTTTCGCGCGGTAAACCTTTGTCTCCGCGTCCTCCGTCCGACGAGCCTACTCTCGCCCGCACCCGTCGACCCGTTCTCGAGCTATACGGCGACAAAGAAATCGCAAAATTTCACTAATTTGACGTCATCGAAAAAGTTACGGCCAACTGGGAATTAAAGGTATATCGCCTTCCCGAATTTTACGGGAGCCCATCGGGCCTTCGGCCCCGCTCGGCTCGGCTCGACTCGGCTCGAGGTCGAGGTCGTCGGTAACGACGATGGTGGCGGGGAGGCGCGCGATTGGTCTGTCATCGCCATCCTCCCCCCCTACCCTTTAAAATTAATGGAAAATGTAAACCTAAACGTAGAGTCGGATTCGTAACCTCGAAGTTACAAGTCGATTCGCTCAACTATCAAGGGAGAGTAAACGCGGCGACTGTGGCGGCACTCGCCACCGATGCGAAGTCAGCGTCGCAAAGTTGGCGTTAAATTCGAACGTTTGAATCAGTTATTTTCTTTCGGGCCCTTTTCAGCCCTGAACCGTGGAGGCGCCGAAATTCGGGTTTAATTTATAACGCGGCAGCTTATACCCCCGAGCGTTACCGACCACTGCCGGTGGTGGTCGGTAAGTTATCCTCCGCCGAGGACGACGCGCGTTACCGATGCACACGTAAAAAATTTTTCGCGAATTTTTCGCGCGGTAAACCTTTGTCTCCGCGTCCTCCGTCCGACGAGCCTACTCTCGCTCGCACCCGCCGACCCGTTCTCGAGCTACACGGCGACAAATAAATTGCAAAATTTCACTAATTTGACGTCATCGAAAAAGTTACGGCCAACTGGGAATTAAAGGTATATCGCCTTCCCGAATTTTCCGGGAGCCCATCGGGCCTTCGGCCCCGCTCGGCTCGGCTCGACTCGGCTCGAGGTCGAGGTCGTCGGTAGCGACGATGGTGGCGAGGAGGCGCGCGATTGGTCTGTCATCGCCATCCTCCCCCCTACCCTTTAAAATTAATGGAAAATGTAAACCTAAACGTAGAGTCGGATTCGTAACCTCGAAGTTACAAGTCGATTCGCTCAACTATCAAGGGAGAGTAAACGCGGCGACTGTGGCGGCACTCGCCACCGATGCGAAGTCAGCGTCGCGAAGTTGGCGTTAAATTCGAACGTTTGAATCAGTTATTTTCTTTCGGGCCCTTTTCAGCCCAGAACCGTGGAAGCGCCGAAATTCGGGTTTCATTTTTAACGCGGCAGCTTATACCCCCGAGCGTTACCGACCACTGCCGGTGGTGGTCGGTAAGTTATCCTCCGCCGAGGACGACGCGCGTTACCGATGCACACGTAAAAAATTTTTCGCGAATTTTTCGCGCGGTAAATCTTTGTCTCCGCGTCCTCCGTCCGACGAGCCTACTCTCGCCCGCAACCGTCGACCCGTTCTCGAGCTATACGGCGACAAAGAAATTGCAAAATTTCACTAATTTGACGTCTTCGAAAAAGTTACGGCCAACTGGGAATTAAAGGTATATCGCCTTCCCGAATTTTCCGGGAGCCCATCGGGCTTAGGCCCCGCTCGGCTCGGCTCGACTCGGCTCGAGGTCGAGGTCGTCGGTAGCGACGATGGTGGCGGGGAGGCGCGCGATTGGTCTGTCATCGCCATCCTCCCCCCTACCCTTTAAAATTAATGGAAAATGTAAACCTAAACGTAGAGTCGGATTCGTAACCTCGAAGTTACAAGTCGATTCGCTCAACTATCAAGGGAGAGTAAACGCGGCGACTGTGGCGGCACTCGCCACCGATGCGAAGTCAGCGTCGCAAAGTTGGCGTTAAATTCGAACGTTTGAATCAGTTATTTTCTTTCGGGCCCTTTTCAGCCCTGAACCGTGGAAGCGCCGAAATTCGGGTTTCATTTATAACGCGGCAGCTTATACCCCCGAGCGTTACCGACCACTGCCGGTGGTGGTCGGTAAGTTATCCTCCGCCGAGGACGACGGGCGTTACCGATGCACACGTAAAAAATTTTTCGCGAATTTTTCGCGCGGTAAACCTTTGTCTCCGCGTCCTCCGTCCGACGAGCCTACTCTCGCCCGCACCCGTCGACCCGTTCTCGAGCTATACGGCGACAAAGAAATCGCAAAATTTCACTAATTTGACGTCATCGAAAACGTTACGGCCAACTGGGAATTAAAGGTATATCGCCTTCCCGAATTTTCCGGGAGCCCATCGGGCCTTCGGCCCCGCTCGGCTCGGCTCGACTCGGCTCGAGGTCGAGGTCGTCGGTAGCGACGATGGTGGCGGGGAGGCGCGCGATTGGTCTGTCATCGCCATCCTCCCCCCGTACCCTTTAAAATTAATGGAAAATGTAAACCTAAACGTAGAGTCGGATTCGTAACCTCGAAGTTACAAGTCGATTCGCTCAACTATCAAGGGAGAGTAAACGCGGCGACTGTGGCGGCACTCGCCACCGATGCGAAGTCAGCGTCGCAAAGTTGGCGTTAAATTCGAACGTTTGAATCAGTTATTTTCTTTCGGGCCCTTTTCAGCCCTGAACCGTGGAAGCGCCGAAATTCGGGTTTCATTTATAACGCGGCAGCTTATACCCCCGAGCGTTACCGACCACTGCCGGTGGTGGTCGGTAAGTTATCCTCCGCCGAGGACGACGGGCGTTACCGATGCACACGTAAAAAATTTTTCGCGAATTTTTCGCGCGGTAAACCTTTGTCTCCGCGTCCTCCGTCCGACGAGCCTACTCTCGCCCGCACCCGTCGATCCGTTCTCGAGCTATACGGCGACAAAGAAATCGCAAAATTTCACTAATTTGACGTCATCGAAAACGTTACGGCCAACTGGGAATTAAAGGTATATCGCCTTCCCGAATTTTCCGGGAGCCCATCGGGCCTTCGGCCCCGCTCGGCTCGGCTCGACTCGGCTCGAGGTCGAGGTCGTCGGTAACGACGATGGTGGCGGGGAGGCGCGCGATTGGTCTGTCATCGCCATCCTCCCCCCGTACCCTTTAAAATTAATGGAAAATGTAAACCTAAACGTAGAGTCGGATTCGTAACCTCGAAGTTACAAGTCGATTCGCTCAACTATCAAGGGAGAGTAAACGCGGCGACTGTGGCGGCACTCGCCACCGATGCGAAGTCAGCGTTGCAAAGTTGGCGTTAAATTCGAACGTTTGAATCAGTTATTTTCTTTCGGGCCCTTTTCAGCCCTGAACCGTGGAAGCGCCGAAATTCGAGTTTCATTTATAACGCGGCAGCTTATACCCCCGAGCGTTACCGACCACTGCCGGTGGTGGTCGGTAAGTTATCCTCCGCCGAGGACGACGCGCGTTACCGATGCACACGTAAAAAATTTTTCGCGAACTTTTCGCGCGGTAAACCTTTGTCTCCGCGTCCTCCGTCCGACGAGCCTACTCTCGCCCGCACCCGTCGACCCGTTCTCGAGCTACACGGCGACAAAGAAATCGCAAAATTTCACTAATTTGACGTCATCGAAAACGTTACGGCCAACTGGGAATTAAAGGTATATCGCCTTCCCGAATTTTCCGGGAGCCCATCGGGCCTTCGGCCCCGCTCGGCTCGGCTCGACTCGGCTCGAGGTCGAGGTCGTCGGTAGCGACGATGGTGGCGGGGAGGCGCGCGATTGGTCTGTCATCGCCATCCTCCCCCCGTACCCTTTAAAATTAATGGAAAATGTAAACCTAAACGTAGAGTCGGATTCGTAACCTCGAAGTTACAAGTCGATTCGCTCAACTATCAAGGGAGAGTAAACGCGGCGACTGTGGCGGCACTCGCCACCGATGCGAAGTCAGCGTCGCAAAGTTGGCGTTAAATTCGAACGTTTGAATCAGTTATTTTCTTTCGGGCCCTTTTCAGCCCTGAACCGTGGAAGCGCCGAAATTCGGGTTTAATTTATAACGCGGCAGCTTATACCCCCGAGCGTTACCGACCACTGCCGGTGGTGGTCGGTAAGTTATCCTCCGCCGAGGACGACGGGCGTTACCGATGCACACGTAAAAAATTTTTCGCGAATTTTTCGCGCGGTAAACCTTTGTCTCCGCGTCCTCCGTCCGACGAGCCTACTCTCGCCCGCACCCGTCGACCCGTTCTCGAGCTATACGGCGACAAAGAAATCGCAAAATTTCACTAATTTGACGTCATCGAAAACGTTACGGCCAACTGGGAATTAAAGGTATATCGCCTTCCCGAATTTTCCGGGAGCCCATCGGGCCTTCGGCCCCGCTCGGCTCGGCTCGACTCGGCTCGAGGTCGAGGTCGTCGGTAACGACGATGGTGGCGGGGAGGCGCGCGATTGGTCTGTCATCGCCATCCTCCCCCCGTACCCTTTAAAATTAATGGAAAATGTAAACCTAAACGTAGAGTCGGATTCGTAACCTCGAAGTTACAAGTCGATTCGCTCAACTATCAAGGGAGAGTAAACGCGGCGACTGTGGCGGCACTCGCCACCGATGCGAAGTCAGCGTTGCAAAGTTGGCGTTAAATTCGAACGTTTGAATCAGTTATTTTCTTTCGGGCCCTTTTCAGCCCTGAACCGTGGAAGCGCCGAAATTCGAGTTTCATTTATAACGCGGCAGCTTATACCCCCGAGCGTTACCGACCACTGCCGGTGGTGGTCGGTAAGTTATCCTCCGCCGAGGACGACGCGCGTTACCGATGCACACATAAAAAATTTTTCGCGAACTTTTCGCGCGGTAAACCTTTGTCTCCGCGTCCTCCGTCCGACGAGCCTACTCTCGCCCGCACCCGTCGACCCGTTCTCGAGCTACACGGCGACAAAGAAATTGCAAAATTTCACTAATTTGACGTCATCGAAAAAGTTACGGCCAACTGGGAATTAAAGGTATATCGCCTTCCCGAATTTTACGGGAGCCCATCGGGCCTTCGGCCCCGCTCGGCTCGGCTCGATTCGGCTCGAGGTCGAGGTCGTCGGTAGCGACGATGGTGGCGGGGAGGCGCGCGATTGGTCTGTCATCGCCATCCTCCCCCCTACCCTTTAAAATTAATGGAAAACGTAAACCTACACGTAGAGTCGGATTCGTAACCTCGAAGTTACAAGTCGATTCGCTCAACTATCAAGGGAGAGTAAACGCGGCGACTGTGGCGGCACTCGCCACCGATGCGAAGTCAGCGTCGCGAAGTTGGCGTTAAATTCGAACTTTTGAATCAGTTATTTTCTTTCGGGCCCTTTTCAGCCCAGAACCGTGGAAGCGCCGAAATTCGGGTTTCATTTTTAACGCGGCAGCTTATACCCCCGAGCGTTACCGACCACTGCCGGTGGTGGTCGGTAAGTTATCCTCCGCCGAGGACGACGGGCGTTACCGATGCACACGTAAAAAATTTTTCGCGAATTTTTCGCGCGGTAAACCTTTGTCTCCGCGTCCTCCGTCCGACGAGCCTACTCTCGCCCGCACCCGTCGACCCGTTCTCGAGCTATACGGCGACAAAGAAATCGCAAAATTTCACTAATTTGACGTCATCGAAAAAGTTACGGCCAACTGGGAATTAAAGGTATATCGCCTTCCCGAATTTTCCGGGAGCCCATCGGGCCTTCGGCCCCGCTCGGCTCGGCTCGACTCGGCTCGAGGTCGAGGTCGTCGGTAACGACGATGGTGGCGGGGAGGCGCGCGATTGGTCTGTCATCGCCATCCTCCCCCCGTACCCTTTAAAATTAATGGAAAATGTAAACCTAAACGTAGAGTCGGATTCGTAACGTCGAAGTTACAAGTCGATTCTCTCAACTATCAAGGGAGTGTAAACGCGGCGACTGTGGCGGCACTCGCCACCGATGCGAAGTCAGCGTTGCAAAGTTGGCGTTAAATTCAAACGTTTGAATCAGTTATTTTCTTTCGGGCCCTTTTCAGCCCTGAACCGTGGAAGCGCCGAAATTCGAGTTTCATTTATAACGCGGCAGCTTATACCCCCGAGCGTTACCGACCACTGCCGGTGGTGGTCGGTAAGTTATCCTCCGCCGAGGACGACGCGCGTTACCGATGCACACGTAAAAAATTTTTCGCGAACTTTTCGCGCGGTAAACCTTTGTCTCCGCGTCCTCCGTCCGACGAGCCTACTCTCGCCCGCACCCGTCGACCCGTTCTCGAGCTACACGGCGACAAAGAACTTGCAAAATTTCACTAATTTGACGTCATCGAAAAAGTTACGGCCAACTGGGAATTAAAGGTATATCGCCTTCCCGAATTTTACGGGAGCCCATCGGGCCTTCGGCCCCGCTCGGCTCGGCTCGACTCGGCTCGAGGTCGAGGTCGTCGGTAACGACGATGGTGGCGGGGAGGCGCGCGATTGGTCTGTCATCGCCATCCTCCCCCCCTACCCTTTAAAATTAATGGAAAATGTAAACCTAAACGTAGAGTCGGATTCGTAACCTCGAAGTTACAAGTCGATTCGCTCAACTATCAAGGGAGAGTAAACGCGGCGACTGTGGCGGCACTCGCCACCGATGCGAAGTCAGCGTCGCAAAGTTGGCGTTAAATTCGAACGTTTGAATCAGTTATTTTCTTTCGGGCCCTTTTCAGCCCTGAACCGTGGAAGCGCCGAAATTCGGGTTTAATTTATAACGCGGCAGCTTATACCCCCGAGCGTTACCGACCACTGCCGGTGGTGGTCGGTAAGTTATCCTCCGCCGAGGACGACGCGCGTTACCGATGCACACGTAAAAAATCTTTCGCGAATTTTTCGCGCGGTAAACCTTTGTCTCCGCGTCCTCCGTCCGACGAGCCTACTCTCGCTCGCACCCGCCGACCCGTTCTCGAGCTACACGGCGACAAAGAAATTGCAAAATTTCACTAATTTGACGTCATCGAAAAAGTTACGGCCAACTGGGAATTAAAGGTATATCGCCTTCCCGAATTTTCCGGGAGCCCATCGGGCCTTCGGCCCCGCTCGGCTCGGCTCGACTCGGCTCGAGGTCGAGGTCGTCGGTAGCGACGATGGTGGCGGGGAGGCGCGCGATTGGTCTGTCATCGCCATCCTCCCCCCTACCCTTTAAAATTAATGGAAAATGTAAACCTAAACGTAGAGTCGGATTCGTAACCTCGAAGTTACAAGTCGATTCGCTCAACTATCAAGGGAGAGTAAACGCGGCGACTGTGGCGGCACTCGCCACCGATGCGAAGTCAGCGTCGCGAAGTTGGCGTTAAATTCGAACTTTTGAATCAGTTATTTTCTTTCGGGCCCTTTTCAGCCCAGAACCGTGGAAGCGCCGAAATTCGGGTTTCATTTTTAACGCGGCAGCTTATACCCCCGAGCGTTACCGACCACTGCCGGTGGTGGTCGGTAAGTTATCCTCCGCCGAGGACGACGCGCGTTACCGATGCACACGTAAAAAATTTTTTGCGAATTTTTCGCGCGGTAAACCTTTGTCTCCGCGTCCTCCGTCCGACGAGCCTACTCTCGCCCGCAACCGTCGACCCGTTCTCGAGCTATACGGCGACAAAGAAATTGCAAAATTTCACTAATTTGACGTCTTCGAAAAAGTTACGGCCAACTGGGAATTAAAGGTATATCGCCTTCCCGAATTTAACGGGAGCCCATCGGGCCTTCGGCCCGCTCGGCTCGGCTCGACTCGGCTCGAGGTCGAGGTCGTCGGTAGCGACGATGGTGGCGGGGAGGCGCGCGATTGGTCTGTCATCGCCATCCTCCCCCCCTACCCTTTAAAATTAATGGAAAATGTAAACCTAAACGTAGAGTCGGATTCGTAACCTCGAAGTTACAAGTCGATTCGCTCAACTATCAAGGGAGAGTAAACGCGGCGACTGTGGCGGCACTCGCCACCGATGCGAAGTCAGCGTCGCAAAGTTGGCGTTAAATTCGAACGTTTGAATCATTTATTTTCTTCCGGGCCCTTTTCAGCCCTGAACCGTGGAAGCGCCGAAATTCGGGTTTCATTTATAACGCGGCAGCTTATACCCCCGAGCGTTACCGACCACTACCGGTGGTGGTCGGTAAGTTATCCTCCGCCGAGGACGACGGGCGTTACCGATGCACACGTAAAAAATTTTTCGCGAATTGTTCGCGCGGTAAACCTTTGTCTCCGCGTCCTCCGTCCGACGAGCCTACTCTCGCCCGCACCCGTCGACCCGTTCTCGAGCTACACGGCGACAAAGAAATTGCAAAATTTCACTAATTTGACGTCATCGAAAAAGTTACGGCCAACTGGGAATTAAAGGTATATCGCCTTCCCGAATTTTCCGGGAGCCTATCGGGCCTTCGGCCCCGCTCGGCTCGGCTCGACTCGGCTCGAGGTCGAGGACGTCGGTAGCGACGATGGTGGCGGGGAGGCGCGCGATTGGTCTGTCATCGCCATCCTCCCCCCCTACCCTTTAAAATTAATGGAAAATGTAAACCTAAACGTAGAGTCGGATTCGTAACCTCGAAGTTACAAGTCGATTCGCTCAACTATCAAGGGAGAGTAAACGCGGCGACTGTGGCGGCACTCGCCACCGATGCGAAGTCAGCGTCGCAAAGTTGGCGTTAAATTCGAACGTTTGAATCAGTTATTTTCTTTCGGGCCCTTTTCAGCCCTGAACCGTGGAAGCGCCGAAATTCGGGATTCATTTATAACGCGGCAGCTTATACCCCCGAGCGTTACCGACCACTGCCGGTGGTGGTCGGTAAGTTATCCTCCGCCGAGGACGACGCGCGTTACCGATGCACACGTAAAAAATTTTTCGCGAACTTTTCGCGCGGTAAACCTTTGTCTCCGCGTCCTCCGTCCGACGAGCCTACTCTCGCCCGCACCCGTCGACCCGTTCTCGAGCTATACGGCGACAAAGAAATCGCAAAATTTCACTAATTTGACGTCATCGAAAAAGTTACGGCCAACTGGGAATTAAAGGTATATCGCCTTCCCGAATTTTCCGGGAGCCCATCGGGCCTTCGGCCTCGCTCGGCTCGGCTCGACTCGGCTCGATGTCGAGGTCGTCGGTAACGACGATGATGGCGGGGAGGCGCGCGATTGGTCTGTCATCGCCATCCTCCCCCCCTACCCTTTAAAATTAATGGAAAATGTAAACCTAAACGTAGAGTCGGATTCGTAACCTCGAAGTTACAAGTCGATTCGCTCAACTATCAAGGGAGAGTAAACGCGGCGACTGTGGCGGCACTCGCCACCGATGCGAAGTCAGCGTCGCAAAGTTGGCGTTAAATTCGAACGTTTGAATCAGTTATTTTCTTTCGGGCCCTTTTCAGCCCTAAACCGTGGAAGCGCCGAAATTCGGGATTCATTTATAACGCGGCAGCTTATACCCCCGAGCGTTACCGACCACTGCCGGTGGTGGTCGGTAAGTTATCCTCCGCCGAGGACGACGCGCGTTACCGATGCACACGTAAAAAATTTTTCGCGAACTTTTCGCGCGGTAAACCTTTGTCTCCGCGTCCTCCGTCCGACGAGCCTACTCTCGCCCGCACCCGTCGACCCGTTCTCGAGCTACACGGCGACAAAGAAATTGCAAAATTTCACTAATTTGACGTCATCGAAAAAGTTACGGCCAACTGGGAATTAAAGGTATATCGCCTTCCCGAATTTTCCGGGAGCCTATCGGGCCTTCGGCCCCGCTCGGCTCGGCTCGACTCGGCTCGAGGTCGAGGACGTCGGTAGCGACGATGGTGGCGGGGAGGCGCGCGATTGGTCTGTCATCGCCATCCTCCCCCCCTACCCTTTAAAATTAATGGAAAATGTAAACCTAAACGTAGAGTCGGATTCGTAACCTCGAAGTTACAAGTCGATTCGCTCAACTATCAAGGGAGAGTAAACGCGGCGACTGTGGCGGCACTCGCCACCGATGCGAAGTCAGCGTCGCAAAGTTGGCGTTAAATTCGAACGTTTGAATCAGTTATTTTCTTTCGGGCCCTTTTCAGCCCTGAACCGTGGAAGCGCCGAAATTCGGGATTCATTTATAACGCGGCAGCTTATACCCCCGAGCGTTACCGACCACTGCCGGTGGTGGTCGGTAAGTTATCCTCCGCCGAGGACGACGCGCGTTACCGATGCACACGTAAAAAATTTTTCGCGAACTTTTCGCGCGGTAAACCTTTGTCTCCGCGTCCTCCGTCCGACGAGCCTACTCTCGCCCGCACCCGTCGACCCGTTCTCGAGCTATACGGCGACAAAGAAATCGCAAAATTTCACTAATTTGACGTCATCGAAAAAGTTACGGCCAACTGGGAATTAAAGGTATATCGCCTTCCCGAATTTTCCGGGAGCCCATCGGGCCTTCGGCCTCGCTCGGCTCGGCTCGACTCGGCTCGAGGTCGAGGTCGTCGGTAACGACGATGATGGCGGGGAGGCGCGCGATTGGTCTGTCATCGCCATCCTCCCCCCCTACCCTTTAAAATTAATGGAAAATGTAAACCTAAACGTAGAGTCGGATTCGTAACCTCGAAGTTACAAGTCGATTCGCTCAACTATCAAGGGAGAGTAAACGCGGCGACTGTGGCGGCACTCGCCACCGATGCGAAGTCAGCGTCGCAAAGTTGGCGTTAAATTCGAACGTTTGAATCAGTTATTTTCTTTCGGGCCCTTTTCAGCCCTAAACCGTGGAAGCGCCGAAATTCGGGATTCATTTATAACGCGGCAGCTTATACCCCCGAGCGTTACCGACCACTGCCGGTGGTGGTCGGTAAGTTATCCTCCGCCGAGGACGACGCGCGTTACCGATGCACACGTAAAAAATTTTTCGCGAACTTTTCGCGCGGTAAACCTTTGTCTCCGCGTCCTCCGTCCGACGAGCCTACTCTCGCCCGCACCCGTCGACCCGTTCTCGAGCTATACGGCGACAAAGAAATCGCAAAATTTCACTAATTTGACGTCATCGAAAAAGTTACGGCCAACTGGGAATTAAAGGTATATCGCCTTCCCGAATTTTCCGGGAGCCCATCGGGCCTTCGGCCCCGCTCGGCTCGGCTCGACTCGGCTCGAGGTCGAGGTCGTCGGTAACGACGATGATGGCGGGGAGGCGCGCGATTGGTCTGTCATCGCCATCCTCCCCCCCTACCCTTTAAAATTAATGGAAAATGTAAACCTGAACGTAGAGTCGGATTCGTAACCTCGAAGTTACAAGTCGATTCGCTCAACTATCAAGGGAGAGAAAACGCGGCGACTGTGGCGGCACTCGCCACCGATGCGAAGTCAGCGTCGCAAAGTTGGCGTTAAATTCGAACGTTTGAATCAGTTATTTTCTTTCGGGCCCTTTTCAGCCCTGAACCGTGGAAGCGCCGAAATTCGGGATTCATTTATAACGCGGCAGCTTATACCCCCGAGCGTTACCGACCACTGCCGGTGGTGGTCGGTAAGTTATCCTCCGCCGGGGACGACGCGCGTTACCGATGCACACGTAAAAAATTTTTCGCGAACTTTTCGCGCGGTAAACCTTTGTCTCCGCGTCCTCCGTCCGACGAGCCTACTCTCGCCCGCACCCGTCGACCCGTTCTCGAGCTATACGGCGACAAAGAAATCGCAAAATTTCACTAATTTGACGTCATCGAAAAAGTTACGGCCAACTGGGAATTAAAGGTATATCGCCTTCCCGAATTTTCCGGGAGCCCATCGGGCCTTCGGCCCCGCTCGGCTCGGCTCGACTCGGCTCGAGGTCGAGGTCGTCGGTAACGACGATGGTGGCGGGGAGGCGCGCGATTGGTCTGTCATCGCCATCCTCCCCCCCTACCCTTTAAAATTAATGGAAAATGTAAACCTAAACGTAGAGTCGGATTCGTAACCTCGAAGTTACAAGTCGATTTGCTCAACTTTCAAGGGAGAGTAAACGCGGTGACTGTGGCGGCACTCGCCACCGATGCGAAGTCAGCGTCGCAAAGTTGGCGCTAAATTCGAACGTTTGAATCAGTTATTTTCTTTCGGGCCCTTTTCCACCCTGAACCGTGGAAGCGCCGAAATTCGGGTTTCATTTATAACGCGGCAGCTTATACCCCCGAGCGTTACCGATCACTGCCGGTGGTGGTCGGTAAGTTATCCTCCGCCGAGGACGACGGGCGTTACCGATGCACACGTAAAAAATTTTTCGCGAATTTTTCGCGCGGTAAACCTTTGTCTCCGCATCCTCCGTCCGACGAGCCTACTCTCGCCCGCACCCGTCGACCCGTTCTCGAGCTATACGGCGACAAAGAAATCGCAAAATTTCACTAATTTGACGTCATCGAAAAAGTTACGGCCAACTGGGAATTAAAGGTATATCGCCTTCCCGAATTTTCCGGGAGCCCATCGGGCCTTCGGCCCCGCTCGGCTCGGCTCGACTCGGCTCGAGGTCGAGGTCGTCGGTAACGACGATGGTGGCGGGGAGGCGCGCGATTGGTCTGTCATCGCCATCCTCCCCCCTACCCTTTAAAATTAATGGAAAATGTAAACCTAAACGTAGAGTCGGATTCGTAACCTCGAAGTTACAAGTCGATTCGCTCAACTATCAAGGGAGAGTAAACGCGGTGACTGTGGCGGCACTCGCCACCGATGCGAAGTCAGCGTCGCAAAGTTGGCGCTAAATTCGAACGTTTGAATCGGTTATTTTCTTTCGGGCCCTTTTCAGCCCTGAACCGTGGAAGCGCCGAAATTCGGGTTTCATTTATAACGCGGCAGCTTATACCCCCGAGCGTTACCGACCACTGCCGGTGGTGGTCGGTAAGTTATCCTCCGCCGAGGACGACGGGCATTACCGATGCACACGTAAAAAATTTTTCGCGAATTTTTCGCGCGGTAAACCTTTGTCTCCGCGTCCTCCGTCCGACGAGCCTACTCTCGCCCGCACCCGTCGACCCGTTCTCGAGCTATACGGCGACAAAGAAATCGCAAAATTTCACTAATTTGACGTCATCGAAAAAGTTACGGCCAACTGGGAATTAAAGGTATATCGCCTTCCCGAATTTAACGGGAGCCCATCGGGCCTTCGGTCCGGCTCGGCTCGGCTCGACTCGGCTCGAGGTCGAGGTCGTCGGTAGCGACGATGGTGGCGGGGAGGCGCGCGATTGGTCTGTCATCGCCATCCTCCCCCCTACCCTTTAAAATTAATGGAAAATGTAAACCTAAACGTAGAGTCGGATTCGTAACCTCGAAGTTACAAGTCGATTCGCTCAACTATCAAGGGAGAGTAAACGCGGGGACTGTGGCGGCACTCGCCACCGATGCGAAGTCAGCGTCGCGAAGTTGGCGTTAAATTCGAACGTTTGAATCAGTTATTTTCTTTCGGGCCCTTTTCAGCCCTGAACCGTGGAAGCGCCGAAATTCGGGTTTCATTTATAACGCGGCAGCTTATACCCCCGAGCGTTACCGACCACTGCCGGTGGTGGTCGGTATGTTATCCTCCGCCGAGGACGACGCGCGTTACCGATGCACACGTAAAAAATTTTTCGCTAACTTTTCGCGCGGTAAACCTTTGTCTCCGCGTCCTCCGTCCGACGAGCCTACTCTCGCCCGCACCCGTCGACCCGTTCTCGAGCTATACGGCGACAAAGAAATCGCAAAATTTCACTAATTTGACGTCATCGAAAAAGTTACGGCCAACTGGGAATTAAAGGTATATCGCCTTCCCGAATTTTCCGGGAGCCCATCGGGCCTTCGGCCCCGCTCGGCTCGGCTCGACTCGGCTCGAGGTCGAGGTCGTCGGTAACGACGATGGTGGCGGGGAGGCGCGCGATTGGTCTGTCATCGCCATCCTCCCCCCTACCCTTTAAAATTAATGGAAAATGTAAACCTAAACGTAGAGTCGGATTCGTAACCTCGAAGTTACAAGTCGATTCGCTCAACTATCAAGGGAGAGTAAACGCGGCGACTGTGGCGGCACTCGCCACCGATGCGAAGTCAGCGTCGCAAAGTTGGCGTTAAATTCGAACGTTTGAATCAGTTATTTTCTTTCGGGCCCTTTTCAGCCCTGAACCGTGGAAGCGCCGAAATTCGGGTTTCATTTATAACGCGGCAGCTTATACCCCCGAGCGTTACCGACCACTGCCGGTGGTGGTCGGTAAGTTATCCTCCGCCGAGGACGACGCGCGTTACCGATGCACACGTAAAAAATTTTTCGCGAACTTTTCGCGCGGTAAACCTTTGTCTCCGCGTCCTCCGTCCGACGAGCCTACTCTCGCCCGCACCCGTCGACCCGTTCTCGAGCTATACGGCGACAAAGAAATTGAAAATTTCACTAATTTGACGTCATCGAAAAAGTTACGGCCAATTGGGAATTAAAGGTATATCGCCTTCCCGAATTTTCTGGGAGCCCATCGGGCCTTCGGCCCCGCTCGGCTCGGCTCGAGGTCGAGGTCGTCGGTAGCGACGATGGTGGCGGGGAGGCGCGCGATTGGTCTGTCATCGCCATCCTCCCCCCTACCCTTTAAAATTAATGGAAAATGTAAACCTAAACGTAGAGTCGGATTCGTAACCTCGAAGTTACAAGTCGATTCGCTCAACTATCAAGGGAGAGTAAACGCGGCGACTGTGGCGGCACTCGCCACCGATGCGAAGTCAGCGTCGCAAAGTTGGCGTTAAATTCGAACGTTTGAATCAGTTATTTTCTTTCGGGCCCTTTTCAGCCCTGAACCGTGGAAGCGCCGAAATTCGGGTTTCATTTATAACGCGGCAGCTTATACCCCCGAGCGTTACCGACCACTGCCGGTGGTGGTCGGTAAGTTATCCTCCGCCGAGGACGACGCGCGTTACCGATGCACACGTAAAAAAGTTTTCGCGAGCTTTTCGCGCGGTAAACCTTTGTCTCCGCGTCCTCCGTCCGACGAGCCTACTCTCGCCCGCACCCGTCGACCCGTTCTCGAGCTATACGGCGACAAAGAAATTGCAAAATTTCACTAATTTGACGTCATCGAAAAAGTTACGGCCAATTGGGAATTAAAGGTATATCGCCTTCCCGAATTTTCTGGGAGCCCATCGGGCCTTCGGCCCCGCTCGGCTCGGCTCGACTCGGCTCGAGGTCGAGGTCATCGGTAGCGACGATGGTGGCGGGGAGGCGCGCGATTGGTCTGTCATCGCCATCCTCCCCCCTACCCTTTAAAATTAATGGAAAATGTAAACCTAAACGTAGAGTCGGATTCGTAACCTCGAAGTTACAAGTCGATTCGCTCAACTATCAAGGGAGAGTAAACGCGGGGACTGTGGCGGCACTCGCCACCGATGCGAAGTCAGCGTCGCGAAGTTGGCGTTAAATTCGAACGTTTGAATCAGTTATTTTCTTTCGGGCCCTTTTCAGCCCTGAACCGTGGAAGCGCCGAAATTCGGGTTTCATTTATAACGCGGCAGCTTATACCCCCGAGCGTTACCGACCACTGCCGGTGGTGGTCGGTAAGTTATCCTCCGCCGAGGACGACGCGCGTTACCGATGCACACGTAAAAAATTTTTCGCGAACTTTTCGCGCGGTAAACCTTTGTCTCCGCGTCCTCCGTCCGACGAGCCTACTCTCGCTCGCACCCGCCGACCCGTTCTCGAGCTACACGGCGACAAAGAAATTGCAAAATTTCACTAATTTGACGTCATCGAAAAAGTTACGGCCAACTGGGAATTAAAGGTATATCGCCTTCCCGAATTTTCCGGGAGCCCATCGGGCCTTCGGCCCCGCTCGGCTAAGCTCGACTCGGCTCGAGGTCGAGGTCGTCGGTAGCGACGATGGTGGCGGGGAGGCGCGCGATTGGTCTGTCATCGCCATCCTCCCCCCCTACCCTTTAAAATTAATGGAAAATGTAAACCTAAACGTAGAGTCGGATTCGTAACCTCGAAGTTACAAGTCGATTCGCTAAACTATCAAGGAAGAGTAAACGCGGCGACTGTGGCGGCACTCGCCACCGATGCGAAGTCAGCGTCGCGAAGTTGGCGTTAAATTCGAACGTTTGAATCAGTTATTTTCTTTCGGGCCCTTTTCAGCCCTGAACCGTGGAAGCGCCGAAATTCGGGATTCATTTATAACGCGGCAGCTTATACCCCCGAGCGTTACCGACCACTGCCGGTGGTGGTCGGTAAGTTATCCTCCGCCGAGGACGACGGGCGTTACCGATGCACACGTAAAAAATTTATCGCTAATTTTTCGCGCGTTAAACCTTTGTCTCCGCATCCTCCGTCCGACGAGCCTACTCTCGCCCGCACCCGTCGACCCGTTCTCGAGCTATACGGCGACAAAGAAATCGCAAAATTTCACTAATTTGACGTCATCGAAAAAGTTACGGCCAACTGGGAATTAAAGGTAGATCGCCTTCCCGAATTTTCAGGGAGCCCATCGGGCCTTCGGCCCCGCTCGGCTCGGCTCGACTCGGCTCGAGGTCGAGGTCGTCGGTAACGACGATGGTGGCGGGGAGGCGCGCGATTGGTCTGTCATCGCCATCCTCCCCCCCTACCCTTTAAAATTAATGGAAAATGTAAACCTAAACGTAGAGTCGGATTCGTAACCTCGAAGTTACAAGTCGATTCGCTAAACTATCAAGGAAGAGTAAACGCGGCGACTGTGGCGGCACTCGCCACCGATGCGAAGTCAGCGTCGCGAAGTTGGCGTTAAATTCGAACGTTTGAATCAGTTATTTTCTTTCGGGCCCTTTTCAGCCCTGAACCGTGGAAGCGCCGAAATTCGGGTTTCATTTATAACGCGGCAGCTTATACCCCCGAGCGTTACCGACCACTGCCGGTGGTGGTCGGTAAGTTATCCTCCGCCGAGGACGACGGGCGTTACCGATGCACACGTAAAAAATTTTTCGCGAAATTTTCGCGCGGTAAACCTTTGTCTCCGCGTCCTCCGTCCGACGAGCCTACTCTCGCCCGCACCCGTCGACCCGTTCTCGAGCTATACGGCGACAAAGAAATTGCAAAATTTCACTAATTTGACGTCATCGAAAAAGTTACGGCCAACTGGGAATTAAAGGTATATCGCCTTCCCGAATTTTCCGGGAGCCCATCGGGCCTTCGGCCCCGCTCGGCTCGGCTCGACTCGGCTCGAGGTCGACGTCGTCGGTAACGACGATGGTGGCGGGGAGGCGCGCGATTGGTCTGTCATCGCCATCATCCCCCCCTACCCTTTAAAATTAATGGAAAATGTAAACCTAAACGTAGAGTCGGATTCGTAACCTCGAAGTTACAAGTCGATTCGCTCAACTATCAAGGGAGAGTAAACGCGGCGACTGTGGCGGCACTCGCCACCGATGCGAAGTCAGCGTCGCAAAGTTGGCGTTAAATTCGAACGTTTGAGTCAGTTATTTTCTTTCGGGCCCTTTTCAGCCCTGAACCGTGGAAGCGCCGAAATTCGGGTTTCATTTATAACGCAGCAGCTTATACCCCCGAGCGTTACCGACCACTGCCGGTGGTGGTCGGTAAGTTATCCTCCGCCGAGGACGACGCGCGTTACCGATGCACACGTAAAAAATTTTTCGCGAACTTTTCGCGCGGTAAACCTTTGTCTCCGCGTCCTCCGTCCGACGAGCCTACTCTCGCCCGCACCCGTCGACCCGTTCTCGAGCTACACGGCGACAAAGAAATTGCAAAATTTCACTAATTTGACGTCATCGAAAAAGTTACGGCCAACTGGGAATTAAAGGTATATCGCCTTCCCGAATTTTCCGGGAACCCATCGGGCTTCGGCCCCGCTCGGCTCGGCTCGACTCGGCACGAGGTCGAGGTCGTCGGTAGCGACGATGGTGGCGGGGAGGCGCGCGATTGGTCTGTCATCGCCATCCTCCCCCCTACCCTTTAAAATTAATGGAAAATGTAAACCTAAACGTAGAGTCGGATTCGTAACCTCGAAGTTACAAGTCGATTCGCTCAACTATCAAGGGAGAGTAAACGCGGGGACTGTGGCGGCACTCGCCACCGATGCGAAGTCAGCGTCGCGAAGTTGGCGTTAAATTCGAACGTTTGAATCAGTTATTTTCTTTCGGGCCCTTTTCAGCCCTGAACCGTGGAAGCGCCGAAATTCGGGTTTCATTTATAACGCGGCAGCTTATACCCCCGAGCGTTACCGACCACTGCCGGTGGTGGTCGGTAAGTTATCCTCCGCCGAGGACGACGCGCGTTACCGATGCACACGTAAAAAATTTTTCGCGAACTTTTCGCGCGGTAAACCTTTGTCTCCGCGTCCTCCGTCCGACGAGCCTACTCTCGCTCGCACCCGCCGACCCGTTCTCGAGCTACACGGCGACAAAGAAATTGCAAAATTTCACTAATTTGACGTCATCGAAAAAGTTACGGCCAACTGGGAATTAAAGGTATATCGCCTTCCCGAATTTTCCGGGAGCCCATCGGGCCTTCGGCCCCGCTCGGCTCGGCTCGACTCGGCTCGAGGTCGAGGTCGTCGGTAGCGACGATGGTGGCGGGGAGGCGCGCGATTGGTCTGTCATCGCCATCCTCCCCCCTACCCTTTAAAATTAATGGAAAATGTAAACCTAAACGTAGAGTCGGATTCGTAACCTCGAAGTTACAAGTCGATTCGCTCAACTATCAAGGGAGAGTAAACGCGGCGACTGTGGCGGCACTCGCCACCGATGCGAAGTCAGCGTCGCGAAGTTGGCGTTAAATTCGAACGTTTGAATCAGTTATTTTCTTTCGGGCCCTTTTCAGCCCAGAACCGTGGAAGCGCCGAAATTCGGGTTTCATTTTTAACGCGGCAGCTTATACCCCCGAGCGTTACCGACCACTGCCGGTGGTGGTCGGTAAGTTATCCTCCGCCGAGGACGACGCGCGTTACCGATGCACACGTAAAAAATTTTTCGCGAATTTTTCGCGCTGTAAACCTTTGTCTCTGCGTCCTCCGTCCGACGAGCCTACTCTCGCCCGCAACCGTCGACCCGTTCTCGAGCTATTCGGCGACAAAGAAATTGCAAAATTTCACTAATTTGACGTCATCGAAAAAGTTACGGCCAACTGGGAATTAAAGGTATATCCCCTTCCCGAATTTAACGGGAGCCCATCGGGCCTTCGGCCCCGCTCGGCTCGGCTCGACTCGGCTCGAGGTCGAGGTCGTCGGTAACGACGATGGTGGCGGGGAGGCGCGCGATTGGTCTGTCATCGCCATCCTCCCCCCCTACCCTTTAAAATTAATGGAAAATGTAAACCTAAACGTAGAGTCGGATTCGTAACCTCGAAGTTACAAGTCGATTCGCTCAACTATCAAGGGAGAGTAAACGCGGCGACTGTGGCGGCACTCGCCACCGATGCGAAGTCAGCGTCGCAAAGTTGGCGTTAAATTCGAACGTTTGAATCAGTTATTTTCTTTCGGGCCCTTTTCAGCCCTGAACCGTGGAAGCGCCGAAATTCGGGATTCATTTATAACGCGGCAGCTTATACCCCCGAGCGTTACCGACCACTGCCGGTGGTGGTCGGTAAGTTATCCTCCGCCGAGGACGACGCGCGTTACCGATGCACACGTAAAAAATTTTTCGCGAACTTTTCGCGCGGTAAACCTTTGTCTCCGCGTCCTCCGTCCGACGAGCCTACTCTCGCCCGCACCCGTCGACCCGTTCTCGAGCTATACGGCGACAAAGAAATCGCAAAATTTCACTAATTTGACGTCATCGAAAATGTTACGGCCAACTGGGAATTAAAGGTATATCCCCTTCCCGAATTTAACGGGAGCCCATCGGGCCTTCGGCCCCGCTCGGCTCGGCTCGACTCGGCTCGAGGTCGAGGTCGTCGGTAACGACGATGGTGGCGGGGAGGCGCGCGATTGGTCTGTCATCGCCATCCTCCCCCCCTACCCTTTAAAATTAATGGAAAATGTAAACCTAAACGTAGAGTCGGATTCGTAACCTCGAAGTTACAAGTCGATTCGCTCAACTATCAAGGGAGAGTAAACGCGGCGACTGTGGCGGCACTCGCCACCGATGCGAAGTCAGCGTCGCAAAGTTGGCGTTAAATTCGAACGTTTGAATCAGTTATTTTCTATCGGGCCCTTTTCAGCCCTGAACCGTGGAAGCGCCGAAATTCGGGTTTCATTTATAACGCGGCAGCTTATACCCCCGAGCGTTACCGACCACTGCCGGTGG
The DNA here is from genome assembly GCF_051020765.1 of Lasioglossum baleicum. Classification (NCBI taxonomy): domain Eukaryota; kingdom Metazoa; phylum Arthropoda; class Insecta; order Hymenoptera; family Halictidae; genus Lasioglossum; species Lasioglossum baleicum. The sequence goes on from NC_134933.1 coordinate 368,885, forward strand.
TGGTCGGTAAGTTATCCTCCGCCGAGGACGACGCGCGTTACCGATGCACACGTAAAAAATTTTTCGCGAACTTTTCGCGCGGTAAACCTTTGTCTCCGCGTCCTCCGTCCGACGAGCCTACTCTCGCCCGCACCCGTCGACCCGTTCTCGAGCTACACGGCGACAAAGAAATTGCAAAATTTCACTAATTTGACGTCATCGAAAAAGTTACGGCCAACTGGGAATTAAAGGTATATCGCCTTCCCGAATTTTCCGGGAGCCCATCGGGCCTTCGGCCCCGCTCGGCTCGGCTCGACTCGGCTCGAGGTCGAGGACGTCGGTAGCGACGATGGTGGCGGGGAGGCGCGCGATTGGTCTGTCATCGCCATCCTCCCCCCCTACCCTTTAAAATTAATGGAAAATGTAAACCTAAACGTAGAGTCGGATTCGTAACCTCGAAGTTACAAGTCGATTCGCTCAACTATCAAGGGAGAGTAAACGCGGCGACTGTGGCGGCACTCGCCACCGATGCGAAGTCAGCGTCGCGAAGTTGGCGTTAAATTCGAACGTTTGAATCAGTTATTTTCTTTCGGGCCCTTTTCAGCCCTGAACCGTGGAACCGCCGAAATTCGGGTTTCATTTATAACGCGGCAGCTTATACCCCCGAGCGTTACCGACCACTGCCGGTGGTGGTCGGTAAGTTATCCTCCGCCGAGGACGACGCGCGTTACCGATGCACACGTAAAAAATTTTTCGCGAACTTTTCGCGCGGTAAACCTTTGTCTCCGCGTCCTCCGTCCGACGAGCCTACTCTCGCTCGCACCCGCCGACCCGTTCTCGAGCTACACGGCGACAAAGAAATTGCAAAATTTCACTAATTTGACGTCATCGAAAAAGTTACGGCCAACTGGGAATTAAAGGTATATCGCCTTCCCGAATTTTCCGGGAGCCCATCGGGCCTTCGGCCCCGCTCGGCTAAGCTCGACTCGGCTCGAGGTCGAGGTCGTCGGTAGCGACGATGGTGGCGGGGAGGCGCGCGATTGGTCTGTCATCGCCATCCTCCCCCCCTACCCTTTAAAATTAATGGAAAATGTAAACCTAAACGTAGAGTCGGATTCGTAACCTCGAAGTTACAAGTCGATTCGCTAAACTATCAAGGAAGAGTAAACGCGGCGACTGTGGCGGCACTCGCCACCGATGCGAAGTCAGCGTCGCGAAGTTGGCGTTAAATTCGAACGTTTGAATCAGTTATTTTCTTTCGGGCCCTTTTCAGCCCTGAACCGTGGAAGCGCCGAAATTCGGGATTCATTTATAACGCGGCAGCTTATACCCCCGAGCGTTACCGACCACTGCCGGTGGTGGTCGGTAAGTTATCCTCCGCCGAGGACGACGGGCGTTACCGATGCACACGTAAAAAATTTATCGCTAATTTTTCGCGCGTTAAACCTTTGTCTCCGCATCCTCCGTCCGACGAGCCTACTCTCGCCCGCACCCGTCGACCCGTTCTCGAGCTATACGGCGACAAAGAAATCGCAAAATTTCACTAATTTGACGTCATCGAAAAAGTTACGGCCAACTGGGAATTAAAGGTAGATCGCCTTCCCGAATTTTCAGGGAGCCCATCGGGCCTTCGGCCCCGCTCGGCTCGGCTCGACTCGGCTCGAGGTCGAGGTCGTCGGTAACGACGATGGTGGCGGGGAGGCGCGCGATTGGTCTGTCATCGCCATCCTCCCCCCCTACCCTTTAAAATTAATGGAAAATGTAAACCTAAACGTAGAGTCGGATTCGTAACCTCGAAGTTACAAGTCGATTCGCTAAACTATCAAGGAAGAGTAAACGCGGCGACTGTGGCGGCACTCGCCACCGATGCGAAGTCAGCGTCGCGAAGTTGGCGTTAAATTCGAACGTTTGAATCAGTTATTTTCTTTCGGGCCCTTTTCAGCCCTGAACCGTGGAAGCGCCGAAATTCGGGTTTCATTTATAACGCGGCAGCTTATACCCCCGAGCGTTACCGACCACTGCCGGTGGTGGTCGGTAAGTTATCCTCCGCCGAGGACGACGGGCGTTACCGATGCACACGTAAAAAATTTTTCGCGAAATTTTCGCGCGGTAAACCTTTGTCTCCGCGTCCTCCGTCCGACGAGCCTACTCTCGCCCGCACCCGTCGACCCGTTCTCGAGCTATACGGCGACAAAGAAATTGCAAAATTTCACTAATTTGACGTCATCGAAAAAGTTACGGCCAACTGGGAATTAAAGGTATATCGCCTTCCCGAATTTTCCGGGAGCCCATCGGGCCTTCGGCCCCGCTCGGCTCGGCTCGACTCGGCTCGAGGTCGACGTCGTCGGTAACGACGATGGTGGCGGGGAGGCGCGCGATTGGTCTGTCATCGCCATCATCCCCCCCTACCCTTTAAAATTAATGGAAAATGTAAACCTAAACGTAGAGTCGGATTCGTAACCTCGAAGTTACAAGTCGATTCGCTCAACTATCAAGGGAGAGTAAACGCGGCGACTGTGGCGGCACTCGCCACCGATGCGAAGTCAGCGTCGCAAAGTTGGCGTTAAATTCGAACGTTTGAGTCAGTTATTTTCTTTCGGGCCCTTTTCAGCCCTGAACCGTGGAAGCGCCGAAATTCGGGTTTCATTTATAACGCAGCAGCTTATACCCCCGAGCGTTACCGACCACTGCCGGTGGTGGTCGGTAAGTTATCCTCCGCCGAGGACGACGCGCGTTACCGATGCACACGTAAAAAATTTTTCGCGAACTTTTCGCGCGGTAAACCTTTGTCTCCGCGTCCTCCGTCCGACGAGCCTACTCTCGCCCGCACCCGCCGACCCGTTCTCGAGCTACACGGCGACAAAGAAATTGCAAAATTTCACTAATTTGACGTCATCGAAAAAGTTACGGCCAACTGGGAATTAAAGGTATATCGCCTTCCCGAATTTTCCGGGAGCCCATCGGGCCTTCGGCCCCGCTCGGCTCGGCTCGACTCGGCTCGAGGTCGAGGTCGTCGGTAGCGACGATGGTGGCGGGGAGGCGCGCGATTGGTCTGTCATCGCCATCCTCCCCCCTACCCTTTAAAATTAATGGAAAATGTAAACCTAAACGTAGAGTCGGATTCGTAACCTCGAAGTTACAAGTCGATTCGCTCAACTATCAAGGGAGAGTAAACGCGGCGACTGTGGCGGCACTCGCCACCGATGCGAAGTCAGCGTCGCGAAGTTGGCGTTAAATTCGAACGTTTGAATCAGTTATTTTCTTTCGGGCCCTTTTCAGCCCAGAACCGTGGAAGCGCCGAAATTCGGGTTTCATTTTTAACGCGGCAGCTTATACCCCCGAGCGTTACCGACCACTGCCGGTGGTGGTCGGTAAGTTATCCTCCGCCGAGGACGACGCGCGTTACCGATGCACACGTAAAAAATTTTTCGCGAATTTTTCGCGCTGTAAACCTTTGTCTCTGCGTCCTCCGTCCGACGAGCCTACTCTCGCCCGCAACCGTCGACCCGTTCTCGAGCTATTCGGCGACAAAGAAATTGCAAAATTTCACTAATTTGACGTCATCGAAAAAGTTACGGCCAACTGGGAATTAAAGGTATATCCCCTTCCCGAATTTAACGGGAGCCCATCGGGCCTTCGGCCCCGCTCGGCTCGGCTCGACTCGGCTCGAGGTCGAGGTCGTCGGTAACGACGATGGTGGCGGGGAGGCGCGCGATTGGTCTGTCATCGCCATCCTCCCCCCCTACCCTTTAAAATTAATGGAAAATGTAAACCTAAACGTAGAGTCGGATTCGTAACCTCGAAGTTACAAGTCGATTCGCTCAACTATCAAGGGAGAGTAAACGCGGCGACTGTGGCGGCACTCGCCACCGATGCGAAGTCAGCGTCGCAAAGTTGGCGTTAAATTCGAACGTTTGAATCAGTTATTTTCTTTCGGGCCCTTTTCAGCCCTGAACCGTGGAAGCGCCGAAATTCGGGATTCATTTATAACGCGGCAGCTTATACCCCCGAGCGTTACCGACCACTGCCGGTGGTGGTCGGTAAGTTATCCTCCGCCGAGGACGACGCGCGTTACCGATGCACACGTAAAAAATTTTTCGCGAACTTTTCGCGCGGTAAACCTTTGTCTCCGCGTCCTCCGTCCGACGAGCCTACTCTCGCCCGCACCCGTCGACCCGTTCTCGAGCTATACGGCGACAAAGAAATCGCAAAATTTCACTAATTTGACGTCATCGAAAATGTTACGGCCAACTGGGAATTAAAGGTATATCCCCTTCCCGAATTTAACGGGAGCCCATCGGGCCTTCGGCCCCGCTCGGCTCGGCTCGACTCGGCTCGAGGTCGAGGTCGTCGGTAACGACGATGGTGGCGGGGAGGCGCGCGATTGGTCTGTCATCGCCATCCTCCCCCCCTACCCTTTAAAATTAATGGAAAATGTAAACCTAAACGTAGAGTCGGATTCGTAACCTCGAAGTTACAAGTCGATTCGCTCAACTATCAAGGGAGAGTAAACGCGGCGACTGTGGCGGCACTCGCCACCGATGCGAAGTCAGCGTCGCAAAGTTGGCGTTAAATTCGAACGTTTGAATCAGTTATTTTCTATCGGGCCCTTTTCAGCCCTGAACCGTGGAAGCGCCGAAATTCGGGTTTCATTTATAACGCGGCAGCTTATACCCCCGAGCGTTACCGACCACTGCCGGTGGTGGTCGGTAAGTTATCCTCCGCCGAGGACGACGCGCGTTACCGATGCACACGTAAAAAATTTTTCGCGAACTTTTCGCGCGGTAAACCTTTGTCTCCGCGTCCTCCGTCCGACGAGCCTACTCTCGCCCGCACCCGTCGACCCGTTCTCGAGCTACACGGCGACAAAGAAATTGCAAAATTTCACTAATTTGACGTCATCGAAAAAGTTACGGCCAACTGGGAATTAAAGGTATATCGCCTTCCCGAATTTTCCGGGAGCCCATCGGGCCTTCGGCCCCGCTCGGCTCGGCTCGACTCGGCTCGAGGTCGAGGACGTCGGTAGCGACGATGGTGGCGGGGAGGCGCGCGATTGGTCTGTCATCGCCATCCTCCCCCCCTACCCTTTAAAATTAATGGAAAATGTAAACCTAAACGTAGAGTCGGATTCGTAACCTCGAAGTTACAAGTCGATTCGCTCAACTATCAAGGGAGAGTAAACGCGGCGACTGTGGCGGCACTCGCCACCGATGCGAAGTCAGCGTCGCGAAGTTGGCGTTAAATTCGAACGTTTGAATCAGTTATTTTCTTTCGGGCCCTTTTCAGCCCTGAACCGTGGAACCGCCGAAATTCGGGTTTCATTTATAACGCGGCAGCTTATACCCCCGAGCGTTACCGACCACTGCCGGTGGTGGTCGGTAAGTTATCCTCCGCCGAGGACGACGCGCGTTACCGATGCACACGTAAAAAATTTTTCGCGAACTTTTCGCGCGGTAAACCTTTGTCTCCGCGTCCTCCGTCCGACGAGCCTACTCTCGCTCGCACCCGCCGACCCGTTCTCGAGCTACACGGCGACAAAGAAATTGCAAAATTTCACTAATTTGACGTCATCGAAAAAGTTACGGCCAACTGGGAATTAAAGGTATATCGCCTTCCCGAATTTTCCGGGAGCCCATCGGGCCTTCGGCCCCGCTCGGCTAAGCTCGACTCGGCTCGAGGTCGAGGTCGTCGGTAGCGACGATGGTGGCGGGGAGGCGCGCGATTGGTCTGTCATCGCCATCCTCCCCCCCTACCCTTTAAAATTAATGGAAAATGTAAACCTAAACGTAGAGTCGGATTCGTAACCTCGAAGTTACAAGTCGATTCGCTAAACTATCAAGGAAGAGTAAACGCGGCGACTGTGGCGGCACTCGCCACCGATGCGAAGTCAGCGTCGCGAAGTTGGCGTTAAATTCGAACGTTTGAATCAGTTATTTTCTTTCGGGCCCTTTTCAGCCCTGAACCGTGGAAGCGCCGAAATTCGGGATTCATTTATAACGCGGCAGCTTATACCCCCGAGCGTTACCGACCACTGCCGGTGGTGGTCGGTAAGTTATCCTCCGCCGAGGACGACGCGCGTTACCGATGCACACGTAAAAAATTTTTCGCGAACTTTTCGCGCGGTAAACCTTTGTCTCCGCGTCCTCCGTCCGACGAGCCTACTCTCGCCCGCACCCGTCGACCCGTTCTCGAGCTATACGGCGACAAAGAAATCGCAAAATTTCACTAATTTGACGTCATCGAAAATGTTACGGCCAACTGGGAATTAAAGGTATATCCCCTTCCCGAATTTAACGGGAGCCCATCGGGCCTTCGGCCCCGCTCGGCTCGGCTCGACTCGGCTCGAGGTCGAGGTCGTCGGTAACGACGATGGTGGCGGGGAGGCGCGCGATTGGTCTGTCATCGCCATCCTCCCCCCCTACCCTTTAAAATTAATGGAAAATGTAAACCTAAACGTAGAGTCGGATTCGTAACCTCGAAGTTACAAGTCGATTCGCTCAACTATCAAGGGAGAGTAAACGCGGCGACTGTGGCGGCACTCGCCACCGATGCGAAGTCAGCGTCGCAAAGTTGGCGTTAAATTCGAACGTTTGAATCAGTTATTTTCTATCGGGCCCTTTTCAGCCCTGAACCGTGGAAGCGCCGAAATTCGGGTTTCATTTATAACGCGGCAGCTTATACCCCCGAGCGTTACCGACCACTGCCGGTGGTGGTCGGTAAGTTATCCTCCGCCGAGGACGACGCGCGTTACCGATGCACACGTAAAAAATTTTTCGCGAACTTTTCGCGCGGTAAACCTTTGTCTCCGCGTCCTCCGTCCGACGAGCCTACTCTCGCCCGCACCCGTCGACCCGTTCTCGAGCTACACGGCGACAAAGAAATTGCAAAATTTCACTAATTTGACGTCATCGAAAAAGTTACGGCCAACTGGGAATTAAAGGTATATCGCCTTCCCGAATTTTCCGGGAGCCCATCGGGCCTTCGGCCCCGCTCGGCTCGGCTCGACTCGGCTCGAGGTCGAGGACGTCGGTAGCGACGATGGTGGCGGGGAGGCGCGCGATTGGTCTGTCATCGCCATCCTCCCCCCCTACCCTTTAAAATTAATGGAAAATGTAAACCTAAACGTAGAGTCGGATTCGTAACCTCGAAGTTACAAGTCGATTCGCTCAACTATCAAGGGAGAGTAAACGCGGCGACTGTGGCGGCACTCGCCACCGATGCGAAGTCAGCGTCGCAAAGTTGGCGTTAAATTCGAACGTTTGAATCAGTTATTTTCTATCGGGCCCTTTTCAGCCCTGAACCGTGGAAGCGCCGAAATTCGGGTTTCATTTATAACGCGGCAGCTTATACCCCCGAGCGTTACCGACCACTGCCGGTGGTGGTCGGTAAGTTATCCTCCGCCGAGGACGACGCGCGTTACCGATGCACACGTAAAAAATTTTTCGCGAACTTTTCGCGCGGTAAACCTTTGTCTCCGCGTCCTCCGTCCGACGAGCCTACTCTCGCCCGCACCCGTCGACCCGTTCTCGAGCTACACGGCGACAAAGAAATTGCAAAATTTCACTAATTTGACGTCATCGAAAAAGTTACGGCCAACTGGGAATTAAAGGTATATCGCCTTCCCGAATTTTCCGGGAGCCCATCGGGCCTTCGGCCCCGCTCGGCTCGGCTCGACTCGGCTCGAGGTCGAGGACGTCGGTAGCGACGATGGTGGCGGGGAGGCGCGCGATTGGTCTGTCATCGCCATCCTCCCCCCCTACCCTTTAAAATTAATGGAAAATGTAAACCTAAACGTAGAGTCGGATTCGTAACCTCGAAGTTACAAGTCGATTCGCTCAACTATCAAGGGAGAGTAAACGCGGCGACTGTGGCGGCACTCGCCACCGATGCGAAGTCAGCGTCGCGAAGTTGGCGTTAAATTCGAACGTTTGAATCAGTTATTTTCTTTCGGGCCCTTTTCAGCCCTGAACCGTGGAAGCGCCGAAATTCGGGATTCATTTATAACGCGGCAGCTTATACCCCCGAGCGTTACCGACCACTGCCGGTGGTGGTCGGTAAGTTATCCTCCGCCGAGGACGACGCGCGTTACCGATGCACACGTAAAAAATTTTTCGCGAACTTTTCGCGCGGTAAACCTTTGTCTCCGCGTCCTCCGTCCGACGAGCCTACTCGCGCCCGCACCCGTCGACCCGTTCTCGAGCTATACGGCGACAAAGAAATCGCAAAATTTCACTAATTTGACGTCATCGAAAAAGTTACGGCCAACTGGGAATTAAAGGTATATCGCCTTCCCGAATTTTCCGGGAGCCCATCGGGCCTTCGGCCCCGCTCGGCTCGGCTCGACTCGGCTCGAGGTCGAGGTCGTCGGTAACGACGATGATGGCGGGGAGGCGCGCGATTGGTCTGTCATCGCCATCCTCCCCCCCTACCCTTTAAAATTAATGGAAAATGTAAACCTAAACGTAGAGTCGGATTCGTAACCTCGAAGTTACAAGTCGATTCGCTCAACTATCAAGGGAGAGTAAACGCGGCGACTGTGGCGGCACTCGCCACCGATGCGAAGTCAGCGTCGCAAAGTTGGCGTTAAATTCGAACGTTTGAATCAGTTATTTTCTTTCGGGCCCTTTTCAGCCCTGAACCGTGGAAGCGCCGAAATTCGGGATTCATTTATAACGCGGCAGCTTATACCCCCGAGCGTTACCGACCACTGCCGGTGGTGGTCGGTAAGTTATCCTCCGCCGAGGACGACGCGCGTTACCGATGCACACGTAAAAAATTTTTCGCGAACTTTTCGCGCGGTAAACCTTTGTCTCCGCGTCCTCCGTCCGACGAGCCTACTCTCGCCCGCACCCGTCGACCCGTTCTCGAGCTATACGGCGACAAAGAAATCGCAAAATTTCACTAATTTGACGTCATCGAAAAAGTTACGGCCAACTGGGAATTAAAGGTATATCGCCTTCCCGAATTTTCCGGGAGCCCATCGGGCCTTCGGCCCCGCTCGGCTCGGCTCGACTCGGCTCGAGGTCGAGGTCGTCGGTAACGACGATGATGGCGGGGAGGCGCGCGATTGGTCTGTCATCGCCATCCTCCCCCCTACCCTTTAAAATTAATGGAAAATGTAAACCTAAACGTAGAGTCGGATTCGTAACCTCGAAGTTACAAGTCGATTCGCTCAACTATCAAGGGAGAGAAAACGCGGCGACTGTGGCGGCACTCGCCACCGATGCGAAGTCAGCGTCGCAAAGTTGGCGTTAAATTCGAACGTTTGAATCAGTTATTTTCTTTCGGGCCCTTTTTAGCCCTGAACCGTGGAAGCGCCGAAATTCGGGATTCATTTATAACGCGGCAGCTTATACCCCCGAGCGTTACCGACCACTGCCGGTGGTGGTCGGTAAGTTATCCTCCGCCGAGGACGACGCGCGTTACCGATGCACACGTAAAAAATTTTTCGCGAACTTTTCGCGCGGTAAACCTTTGTCTCCGCGTCCTCCGTCCGACGAGCCTACTCTCGCCCGCACCCGTCGACCCGTTCTCGAGCTATACGGCGACAAAGAAATCGCAAAATTTCACTAATTTGACGTCATCGAAAAAGTTACGGCCAACTGGGAATTAAAGGTATATCGCCTTCCCGAATTTTCCGGGAGCCCATCGGGCCTTCGGCCCCGCTCGGCTCGGCTCGACTCGGCTCGAGGTCGAGGTCGTCGGTAACGACGATGATGGCGGGGAGGCGCGCGATTGGTCTGTCATCGCCATCCTCCCCCCTACCCTTTAAAATTAATGGAAAATGTAAACCTAAACGTAGAGTCGGATTCGTAACCTCGAAGTTACAAGTCGATTCGCTCAACTATCAAGGGAGAGAAAACGCGGCGACTGTGGCGGCACTCGCCACCGATGCGAAGTCAGCGTCGCAAAGTTGGCGTTAAATTCGAACGTTTGAATCAGTTATTTTCTTTCGGGCCCTTTTTAGCCCTGAACCGTGGAAGCGCCGAAATTCGGGATTCATTTATAACGCGGCAGCTTATACCCCCGAGCGTTACCGACCACTGCCGGTGGTGGTCGGTAAGTTATCCTCCGCCGAGGACGACGCGCGTTACCGATGCACACGTAAAAAATTTTTCGCGAATTTTCGCGAATTTTTCGCGCGGTAAACCTTCGTCTCCGCGTCCTCCGTCCGGCGAGCCTACTCTCGCCCGCACCCGTCGACCTGTTCTCGAGCTATACGGCGACAAAGAAACTTTGATTTTTCACTAATTTGACGTCATCGAAAAAGTTACGGCCAACTGGGAATTAAAGGTATATCGCCTTCCCGAATTTTCCGGGAGCCCATCGGGCCTTCGGCCCTGCTCGGCTCGGCTCGGCTCGGCTCAGCTCGAGGTCGAGGTCGTCGGTAGCGACGATGGTGGCGGGGAGGCGCGCGATTGGTCTGTCATCGCCATCCTCCCCCCCTACCCTTTAAAATTAACGGAAAATGTAAACCTAAACGGAGAATAGGATTCGTAACCTCGAAGTTACAAGTCGATTCGCTCAACTATGAAGGGAGAGTAAACGCGGCGACTGTGGCGGCACTCGCCACCGATGCGAAGTCAGCGTCGCGAAGTTGGCGTTAAATTCGAACGTTTGAATCAGTTATTTTCTTTCGGGCCCTTTTCAGCCCTGAACCCTGGAAGCGCCGAAATTCGGGTTTCATTTTTAACGCGGCAGCTTATACCCCGAGCGTTACCGACCACTGCCGGTGGTGGTCGGTAAGTTATCCTCCGCCGAGGACGACGCGCGTTACCGATGCACACGTAAAAAATTTTTCGCGAATTTTTCGCGCGGTAAACCTTTGTCTCCGCGTCCTCCGTCCGACGAGCCTACTCTCGCCCGCACCCGTCGACCCGTTCTCGAGCTATACGGCGACATTGAAATTGCAAAATTTCACTAATTTGACGTCATCGAAAAAGTTACGGCCAACTGGGAATTAAAGGTATATCGCCTTCCCGAATTTTCCGGGAGCCCATCGGGCCTTCGGCCCCGCTCGGCTCGGCTCGACTCGGCTCGAGGTCGAGGTCGTCGGTAGCGACGATGGTGGCGGGGAGGCGCGCGATTGGTCTGTCATCGCCATCCTCCCCCCTACCCTTTAAAATTAATGGAAAATGTAAACCTAAACGTAGAGTCGGATTCGTAACCTCGAAGTTACAAGTCGATTCGCTCAACTATCAAGGGAGAGTAAACGCGGCGACTGTGGCGGCACTCGCCACCGATGCGAAGTCAGCGTCGCGAAGTTGGCGTTAAATTCGAACGTTTGAATCAGTTATTTTCTTTCGGGCCCTTTTCAGCCCTGAACCGTGGAAGCGCCGAAATTCGGGTTTCATTTGTAACGCGGCAGCTTATACCCCCCAGCGTTACCGACCACTGCCGGTGGTGGTCGGTAAGTTATCCTCCGTCGAGGTCGACGCGCGTTACAGATGCACACGTAAAATATTTTTCGCGAATTTTCGCGAATTTTTTGGCGCGGTAAACCTTCGTCTCCGCGTCCTCCATCCGACGAGCCTACTCTCGCCCGCACCCGTCGACCCGTTCTCGAGCTATACGGCGACAAAAAAATCGCAAAATTTCACTAATTTGACGTCACCGAAAAAGTTACGGCCAACTGGGAATTAAAGGTATATCGCCTTCCCGAATTTTCCGGGAGCCCATCGGGCCTTCGGCCCTGCTCGGCTCGGCTCGGCTCGGCTCGGCTCAGCTCGAGGTCGAGGTCGTCGGTAGCGACGATAGTGGCGGGGAGGCGCGCGATTGGTCTGTCATCGCCATCCTCCCCCCCTACCCTTTAAAATTAATGGAAAATGTAAACCAAAACGTAGAGTCGGATTCGTAACCTCGAAGTTACAAGTCGATTCGCTCAACTATCAAGGGAGAGTAAACGCGGCGACTGAGACGGCACTCGCCACCGATGCGAAGTCAGCGTCGCGAAGTTGGCGTTAAATTCGAACGTTTGAATCAGTTATTTTCTTTCGGGCCCTTTTCAGCCCTGAACCGTGGATGCGCCGAAATTCGGGTTTCATTTATAACGCGGCAGCTTATACCCCCGAGCGTTACCGACCACTGCCGGTGGTGGTCGGTAAGTTATTCTCCGCCGAGGACGACGCGCGTTACCGATGCACACGTAAAAAATTTTTCGCGAATTTTCGCGAATTTTTCGCGCGCTGAACCTTCGTCTCCGCGTCCTCCGTCCGACGAGCCTACTCTCGCCCGCACCCGTCGACCCGTTCTCGAGCTATACGGCGACAAAGAAACTTTGATTTTTCACTAATTTGACGTCATCGAAAAAGTTACGGCCAACTGGGAATTAAAGGTATATCGCCTTCCCGAATTTTCCGGGAGCCCATCGGGCCTTCGGCCCCGCTTGGCTCGGCTCGACTCGGCTCGAGGTCGAGGTCGTCGGTAACGACGATGGTGGCGGGGAGGCGCGCGATTGGTCTGTCATCGCCATCCTCCCCCCTACCCTTTAAAATTAATGGAAAATGTAAACCTAAACGTAGAGTCGGATTCGTAACCTCGAAGTTACAAGTCGATTCGCTCAACTATCAAGGGAGAGTAAACGCGGCGACTGTGGCGGCACTCGCCACCGATGCGAAGTCAGCGTCGCGAAGTTGGCGTTAAATTCGAACGTTTGAATCAGTTATTTTCTTTCGGGCCCTTTTCAGCCCTGAACCGTGGAAGCGCCGAAATTCGGGTTTCATTTTTAACGCGGCAGCTTATACCCCGAGCGTTACCGACCACTGCCGGTGGTGGTCGGTAAGTTATCCTCCGCCGAGGACGACGCGCGTTACCGATGCACACGTAAAAAATTTTTCGCGAATTTTTCGCGCGGTAAACCTTTGTCTCCGCGTCCTCCGTCCGACGAGCCTACTCTCGCCCGCACCCGTCGACCCGTTCTCGAGCTATACGGCGACAAAGAAATTGCAAAATTTCACTAATTTGACGTCATCGAAAAAGTTACGGCCAACTGGGAATTAAAGGTATATCGCCTTCCCGAATTTTCCGGGAGCCCATCGGGCCTGCGGCCCCGCTCGGCTCGGCTCGACTCGGCTCGAGGTCGAGGTCGTCGGTAGCGACGATGGTGGCGGGGAGGCGCGCGATTGGTCTGTCATCGCCATCCTCCCCCCTACCCTTTAAAATTAATGGAAAATGTAAACCTAAACGTAGAGTCGGATTCGTAACCTCGAAGTTACAAGTCGATTCGCTCAACTATCAAGGGAGAGTAAAGGCGGCGACTGTGGCGGCACTCGCCACCGATGCGAAGTCAGCGTCGCGAAGTTGGCGTTAAATTCGAACGTTTGAATCAGTTATTTTCTTTCGGGCCCTTTTCAGCCCTGAACCGTGGATGCGCCGAAATTCGGGTTTCATTTATAACGCGGCAGCTTATACCCCCGAGCGTTACCGACCACTGCCGGTGGTGGTCGGTAAGTTATCCTCCGCCCAGGACGACGCGCGTTACCGATGCACACGTAAAAAATTTTTCGCGAATTTTCGCGAATTTTTCGCGCGCTGAACCTTCGTCTCCGCGTCCTCCGTCCGACGAGCCTACTCTCGCCCGCACCCGTCGACCCGTTCTCGAGCTATACGGCGACAAAGAAACTTTGATTTTTCACTAATTTGACGTCATCGAAAAAGTTACGGCCAACTGGGAATTAAAGGTATATCGCCTTCCCGAATTTGCCGGGAGCCCATCGGGCCTTCGGCCCCGCTTGGCTCGGCTCGACTCGGCTCGAGGTCGAGGTCGTCGGTAACGACGATGGTGGCGGGGAGGCGCGCGATTGGTCTGTCATCGCCATCCTCCCCCCTACCCTTTAAAATTAATGGAAAATGTAAACCTAAACGTAGAGTCGGATTCGTAACCTCGAAGTTACAAGTCGATTCGCTCAACTATCAAGGGAGAGTAAACGCGGCGACTGTGGCGGCACTCGCCACCGATGCGAAGTCAGCGTCGCGAAGTTGGCGTTAAATTCGAACGTTTGAATCAGTTATTTTCTTTCGGGCCCTTTTCAGCCCTGAACCGTGGAAGCGCCGAAATTCGGGTTTCATTTTTAACGCGGCAGCTTATACCCCGAGCGTTACCGACCACTGCCAGTGGTGGTCGGTAAGTTATCCTCCGCCGAGGACGACGCGCGTTACCGATGCACACGTAAAAAATTTTTCGCGAATTTTTCGCGCTATAAACCTTTGTCTCCGCGTCCTCCGTCCGACGAGCCTACTCTCGCCCGCACCCGTCGACCCGTTCTCGAGCTATACGGCGACAAAGAAATTGCAAAATTTCACTAATTTGACGTCATCGAAAAAGTTACGGCCAACTGGGAATTAAAGGTATATCGCCTTCCCGAATTTTCAGCCCTGAACCGTGGATGCGCCGAAATTCGGGTTTCATTTATAACGCGGCAGCTTATACCCCCGAGCGTTACCGACCACTGCCGGTGGTGGTCGGTAAGTTATCCTCCGCCGAGGACGACGCGCGTTACCGATGCACACGTAAAAAATTTTTCGCGAATTTTCGCGAATTTTTCGCGCGCTGAACCTTCGTCTCCGCGTCCTCCGTCCGACGAGCCTACTCTCGCCCGCACCCGTCGACCCGTTCTCGAGCTATACGGCGACAAAGAAACTTTGATTTTTCACTAATTTGACGTCATCGAAAAAGTTACGGCCAACTGGGAATTAAAGGTATATCGCCTTCCCGAATTTTCCGGGAGCCCATCGGGCCTTCGGCCCCGCTTGGCTCGGCTCGACTCGGCTCGAGGTCGAGGTCGTCGGTAACGACGATGGTGGCGGGGAGGCGCGCGATTGGTCTGTCATCGCCATCCTCCCCCCTACCCTTTAAAATTAATGGAAAATGTAAACCTAAACGTAGAGTCGGATTCGTAACCTCGAAGTTACAAGTCGATTCGCTCAACTATCAAGGGAGAGTAAACGCGGCGACTGTGGCGGCACTCGCCACCGATGCGAAGTCAGCGTCGCGAAGTTGGCGTTAAATTCGAACGTTTGAATCAGTTATTTTCTTTCGGGCCCTTTTCAGCCCTGAACCGTGGAAGCGCCGAAATTCGGGTTTCATTTTTAACGCGGCAGCTTATACCCCGAGCGTTACCGACCACTGCCGGTGGTGGTCGGTAAGTTATCCTCCGCCGAGGACGACGCGCGTTACCGATGCACACGTAAAAAATTTTTCGCGAATTTTTCGCGCGGTAAACCTTTGTCTCCGCGTCCTCCGTCCGACGAGCCTACTCTCGCCCGCACCCGTCGACCCGTTCTCGAGCTATACGGCGACATTGAAATTGCAAAATTTCACTAATTTGACGTCATCGAAAAAGTTACGGGCAACTGGGAATTAAAGGTATATCGCCTTCCCGAATTTTCCGGGAGCCCATCGGGCCTTCGGCCCCGCTCGGCTCGGCTCGACTCGGCTCGAGGTCGAGGTCGTCGGTAGCGACGATGGTGGCGGGGAGGCGCGCGATTGGTCTGTCATCGCCATCCTCCCCCCTACCCTTTAAAATTAATGGAAAATGTAAACCTAAACGTAGAGTCGGATTCGTAACCTCGAAGTTACAAGTCGATTCGCTCAACTATCAAGGGAGAGTAAACGCGGCGACTGTGGCGGCACTCGCCACCGATGCGAAGACAGCGTCGCGAAGTTGGCGTTAAATTCGAACGTTTGAATCAGTTATTTTCTTTCGGGCCCTTTTCAGCCCTGAACCGTGGATGCGCCGAAATTCGGGTTTCATTTATAACGCGGCAGCTTATACCCCCGAGCGTTACCGACCACTGCCGGTGGTGGTCGGTAAGTTATCCTCCGCCGAGGACGACGCGCGTTACCGATGCACACGTAAAAAATTTTTCGCGAATTTTCGCGAATTTTTCGCGCGCTGAACCTTCGTCTCCGCGTCCTCCGTCCGACGAGCCTACTCTCGCCCGCACCCGTCGACCCGTTCTCGAGCTATACGGCGACAAAGAAACTTTGATTTTTCACTAATTTGACGTCATCGAAAAAGTTACGGCCAACTGGGAATTAAAGGTATATCGCCTTCCCGAATTTTCCGGGAGCCCATCGGGCCTTCGGCCCCGCTCGGCTCGGCTCGACTCGGCTCGAGGTCGAGGTCGTCGGTAGCGACGATGGTGGCGGGGAGGCGCGCGATTGGTCTGTCATCGCCATCCTCCCCCCTACCCTTTAAAATTAATGGAAAATGTAAACCTAAACGGAGAATAGGACTCGTAACCTCGAAGTTACAAGTCGATTCGCTCAACTATCAAGGGAGAGTAAACGCGGCGACTGTGGCGGCACTCGCCACCGATGCGAAGTCAGCGTCGCAAAGTTGGCGTTAAATCCGAACGTTTGAATCAGTTATTTTCTTTCGGGCCCTTTTCTGCCCTGAACCGTGGAAGCGCCGAAATTCGGGTTTCATTTGTAACGCGGCAGCTTATACCCCCCAGCGTTACCGACCACTGCCGGTGGTGGTCGGTAAGTTATCCTCCGTCGAGGTCGACGCGCGTTACAGATGCACACGTAAAATATTTTTCGCGAATTTTCGCGAATTTTTTGGCGCGGTAAACCTTCGTCTCCGCGTCCTCCATCCGACGAGCCTACTCTCGCCCGCACCCGTCGACCCGTTCTCGAGCTATACGGCGACAAAAAAATCGCAAAATTTCACTAATTTGACGTCACCGAAAAAGTTACGGCCAACTGGGAATTAAAGGTATATCGCCTTCCCGAATTTTCCGGGAGCCCATCGGGCCTTCGGCCCTGCTCGGCTCGGCTCGGCTCGGCTCGGCTCAGCTCGAGGTCGAGGTCGTCGGTAGCGACGATAGTGGCGGGGAGGCGCGCGATTGGTCTGTCATCGCCATCCTCCCCCCCTACCCTTTAAAATTAATGGAAAATGTAAACCAAAACGTAGAGTCGGATTCGTAACCTCGAAGTTACAAGTCGATTCGCTCAACTATCAAGGGAGAGTAAACGCGGCGACTGAGACGGCACTCGCCACCGATGCGAAGTCAGCGTCGCGAAGTTGGCGTTAAATTCGAACGTTTGAATCAGTTATTTTCTTTCGGGCCCTTTTCAGCCCTGAACCTTGGATGCGCCGAAATTCGGGTTTCATTTATAACGCGGCAGCTTATACCCCCGAGCGTTACCGACCACTGCCGGTGGTGGTCGGTAAGTTATCCTCCGCCGAGGACGACGCGCGTTACCGATGCACACGTAAAAAATTTTTCGCGAATTTTCGCGAATTTTTCGCGCGCTGAACCTTCGTCTCCGCGTCCTCCGTCCGACGAGCCTACTCTCGCCCGCACCCGTCGACCCGTTCTCGAGCTATACGGCGACAAAGAAACTTTGATTTTTCACTAATTTGACGTCATCGAAAAAGTTACGGCCAACTGGGAATTAAAGGTATATCGCCTTCCCGAATTTTCCGGGAGCCCATCGGGCCTTCGGCCCCGCTTGGCTCGGCTCGACTCGGCTCGAGGTCGAGGTCGTCGGTAACGACGATGGTGGCGGGGAGGCGCGCGATTGGTCTGTCATCGCCATCCTCCCCCCTACCCTTTAAAATTAATGGAAAATGTAAACCTAAACGTAGAGTCGGATTCGTAACCTCGAAGTTACAAGTCGATTCGCTCAACTATCAAGGGAGAGTAAACGCGGCGACTGTGGCGGCACTCGCCACCGATGCGAAGTCAGCGTCGCGAAGTTGGCGTTAAATTCGAACGTTTGAATCAGTTATTTTCTTTCGGGCCCTTTCAGCCCTGAACCGTGGAAGCGCCGAAATTCGGGTTTCATTTTTAACGCGGCAGCTTATACCCCCGAGCGTTACCGACCACTGCCGGTGGTGGTCGGTAAGTTATCCTCCGCCGAGGACGACGCGCGTTACCGATGCACACGTAAAAAATTTTTCGCGAATTTTCGCGAATTTTTCGCGCGCTGAACCTTCGTCTCCGCGTCCTCCGTCCGACGAGCCTACTCTCGCCCGCACCCGTCGACCCGTTCTCGAGCTATACGGCGACAAAGAAACTTTGATTTTTCACTAATTTGACGTCATCGAAAAAGTTACGGCCAACTGGGAATTAAAGGTATATCGCCTTCCCGAATTTTCCGGGAGCCCATCGGGCCTTCGGCCCCGCTTGGCTCGGCTCGACTCGGCTCGAGGTCGAGGTCGTCGGTAACGACGATGGTGGCGGGGAGGCGCGCGATTGGTCTGTCATCGCCATCCTCCCCCCTACCCTTTAAAATTAATGGAAAATGTAAACCTAAACGTAGAGTCGGATTCGTAACCTCGAAGTTACAAGTCGATTCGCTCAACTATCAAGGGAGAGTAAACGCGGCGACTGTGGCGGCACTCGCCACCGATGCGAAGTCAGCGTCGCGAAGTTGGCGTTAAATTCGAACGTTTGAATCAGTTATTTTCTTTCGGGCCCTTTTCAGCCCTGAACCGTGGAAGCGCCGAAATTCGGGTTTCATTTTTAACGCGGCAGCTTATACCCCGAGCGTTACCGACCACTGCCGGTGGTGGTCGGTAAGTTATCCTCCGCCGAGGACGACGCGCGTTACCGATGCACACGTAAAAAATTTTTCGCGAATTTTTCGCGCGGTAAACCTCTGTCTCCGCGTCCTCCGTCCGACGAGCCTACTCTCGCCCGCACCCGTCGACCCGTTCTCGAGCTATACGGCGACATTGAAATTGCAAAATTTCACTAATTTGACGTCATCGAAAAAGTTACGGCCAACTGGGAATTAAAGGTATATCGCCTTCCCGAATTTTCCGGGAGCCCATCGGGCCTTCGGCCCCGCTCGGCTCGGCTCGACTCGGCTCGAGGTCGAGGTCGTCGGTAGCGACGATGGTGGCGGGGAGGCGCGCGATTGGTCTGTCATCGCCATCCTCCCCCCTACCCTTTAAAATTAATGGAAAATGTAAACCTAAACGTAGAGTCGGATTCGTAACCTCGAAGTTACAAGTCGATTCGCTCAACTATCAAGGGAGAGTAAACGCGGCGACTGTGGCGGCACTCGTCACCGATGCGAAGTCAGCGTCGCGAAGTTGGCGTTAAATTCGAACGTTTGAATCAGTTATTTTCTTTCGGGCCCTTTTCAGCCCTGAACCGTGGAAGCGCCGAAATTCGGGTTTCATTTTTAACGCGGCAGCTTATACCCCCGAGTGTTACCGACCACTGCCGGTGGTGGTCGGTAAGTTATCCTCCGCCGAGGTCGACGCGCGTTACCGATGCACACGTAAAAAATTTTTCGCGAATTTTCGCGAATTTTTCGCGCGGTAAACCTTCGTCTCCGCGTCCTCCGTCCGACGAGCCTACTCTCGCCCGCACCCGTCGACCTGTTCTCGAGCTATACGGCGACAAAGAAACTTTGATTTTTCACTAATTTGACGTCATCGAAAAAGTTACGGCCAACTGGGAATTAAAGGTATATCGCCTTCCCGAATTTTCCGGGAGCCCATCGGGCCTTCGGCCCCGCTTGGCTCGGCTCGACTCGGCTCGAGGTCGAGGTCGTCGGTAACGACGATGGTGGCGGGGAGGCGCGCGATTGGTCTGTCATCGCCATCCTCCCCCCTACCCTTTAAAATTAATGGAAAATGTAAACCTAAACGTAGAGTCGGATTCGTAACCTCGAAGTTACAAGTCGATTCGCTCAACTATCAAGGGAGAGTAAACGCGGCGACTGTGGCGGCACTCGCCACCGATGCGAAGTCAGCGTCGCGAAGTTGGCGTTAAAGTCGAACGTTTGAATCAGTTATTTTCTTTCGGGCCCTTTTCAGCCCTGAACCGTGGAAGCGCCGAAATTCGGGTTTCATTTTTAACGCGGCAGCTTATACCCCGAGCGTTACCGACCACTGCCGGTGGTGGTCGGTAAGTTATCCTCCGCCGAGGACGACGCGCGTTACCGATGCACACGTAAAAAATTTTTCGCGAATTTTTCGCGCGGTAAACCTTTGTCTCCGCGTCCTCCGTCCGACGAGCCTACTCTCGCCCGCACCCGTCGACCCGTTCTCGAGCTATACGGCGACAAAGAAATTGCAAAATTTCACTAATTTGACGTCATCGAAAAAGTTACGGCCAACTGGGAATTAAAGGTATATCGCCTTCCCGAATTTTCCGGGAGCCCATCGGGCCTTCGGCCCCGCTCGGCTCGGCTCGACTCGGCTCGAGGTCGAGGTCGTCGGTAGCGACGATGGTGGCGGGGAGGCGCGCGATTGGTCTGTCATCGCCATCCTCCCCCCTACCCTTTAAAATTAATGGAAAATGTAAACCTAAACGTAGAGTCGGATTCGTAACCTCGAAGTTACAAGTCGATTCGCTCAACTATCAAGGGAGAGTAAACGCGGCGACTGTGGCGGCACTCGCCACCGATGCGAAGTCAGCGTCGCGAAGTTGGCGTTAAATTCGAACGTTTGAATCAGTTATTTTCTTTCGGGCCCTTTTCAGCCCTGAACCGTGGATGCGCCGAAATTCGGGTTTCATTTATAACGCGGCAGCTTATACCCCCGAGCGTTACCGACCACTGCCGGTGGTGGTCGGTAAGTTATCCTCCGCCCAGGACGACGCGCGTTACCGATGCACACGTAAAAAATTTTTCGCGAATTTTCGCGAATTTTTCGCGCGCTGAACCTTCGTCTCCGCGTCCTCCGTCCGACGAGCCTACTCTCGCCCGCACCCGTCGACCCGTTCTCGAGCTATACGGCGACAAAGAAACTTTGATTTTTCACTAATTTGACGTCATCGAAAAAGTTACGGCCAACTGGGAATTAAAGGTATATCGCCTTCCCGAATTTTCCGGGAGCCCATCGGGCCTTCGGCCCCGCTTGGCTCGGCTCGACTCGGCTCGAGGTCGAGGTCGTCGGTAACGACGATGGTGGCGGGGAGGCGCGCGATTGGTCTGTCATCGCCATCCTCCCCCCTACCCTTTAAAATTAATGGAAAATGTAAACCTAAACGTAGAGTCGGATTCGTAACCTCGAAGTTACAAGTCGATTCGCTCAACTATCAAGGGAGAGTAAACGCGGCGACTGTGGCGGCACTCGCCACCGATGCGAAGTCAGCGTCGCGAAGTTGGCGTTAAATTCGAACGTTTGAATCAGTTATTTTCTTTCGGGCCCTTTTCAGCCCTGAACCGTGGAAGCGCCGAAATTCGGGTTTCATTTTTAACGCGGCAGCTTATACCCCGAGCGTTACCGACCACTGCCGGTGGTGGTCGGTAAGTTATCCTCCGCCGAGGACGACGCGCGTTACCGATGCACACGTAAAAAATTTTTCGCGAATTTTTCGCGCGGTAAACCTTTGTCTCCGCGTCCTCCGTCCGACGAGCCTACTCTCGCCCGCACCCGTCGACCCGTTCTCGAGCTATACGGCGACAAAGAAATTGCAAAATTTCACTAATTTGACGTCATCGAAAAAGTTACGGCCAACTGGGAATTAAAGGTATATCGCCTTCCCGAATTTTCCGGGAGCCCATCGGGCCTTCGGCCCCGCTCGGCTCGGCTCGACTCGGCTCGAGGTCGAGGTCGTCGGTAGCGACGATGGTGGCGGGGAGGCGCGCGATTGGTCTGTCATCGCCATTCTCCCCCCTACCCTTTAAAATTAATGGGAAATGTAAACCTAAACGTAGAGTCGGATTCGTAACCTCGAAGTTACAAGTCGATTCGCTCAACTATCAAGGGAGAGTAAAGGCGGCGACTGTGGCGGCACTCGCCACCGATGCGAAGTCAGCGTCGCGAAGTTGGCGTTAAATTCGAACGTTTGAATCAGTTATTTTCTTTCGGGCCCTTTTCAGCCCTGAACCGTGGATGCGCCGAAATTCGGGTTTCATTTATAACGCGGCAGCTTATACCCCCGAGCGTTACCGACCACTGCCGGTGGTGGTCGGTAAGTTATCCTCCGCCCAGGACGACGCGCGTTACCGATGCACACGTAAAAAATTTTTCGCGAATTTTCGCGAATTTTTCGCGCGCTGAACCTTCGTCTCCGCGTCCTCCGTCCGACGAGCCTACTCTCGCCCGCACCCGTCGACCCGTTCTCGAGCTATACGGCGACAAAGAAACTTTGATTTTTCACTAATTTGACGTCATCGAAAAAGTTACGGCCAACTGGGAATTAAAGGTATATCGCCTTCCCGAATTTGCCGGGAGCCCATCGGGCCTTCGGCCCCGCTTGGCTCGGCTCGACTCGGCTCGAGGTCGAGGTCGTCGGTAACGACGATGGTGGCGGGGAGGCGCGCGATTGGTCTGTCATCGCCATCCTCCCCCCTACCCTTTAAAATTAATGGAAAATGTAAACCTAAACGTAGAGTCGGATTCGTAACCTCGAAGTTACAAGTCGATTCGCTCAACTATCAAGGGAGAGTAAACGCGGCGACTGTGGCGGCACTCGCCACCGATGCGAAGTCAGCGTCGCGAAGTTGGCGTTAAATTCGAACGTTTGAATCAGTTATTTTCTTTCGGGCCCTTTTCAGCCCTGAACCGTGGAAGCGCCGAAATTCGGGTTTCATTTTTAACGCGGCAGCTTATACCCCGAGCGTTACCGACCACTGCCGGTGGTGGTCGGTAAGTTATCCTCCGCCGAGGACGACGCGCGTTACCGATGCACACGTAAAAAATTTTTCGCGAATTTTTCGCGCGGTAAACCTTTGTCTCCGCGTCCTCCGTCCGACGAGCCTACTCTCGCCCGCACCCGTCGACCCGTTCTCGAGCTATACGGCGACAAAGAAATTGCAAAATTTCACTAATTTGACGTCATCGAAAAAGTTACGGCCAACTGGGAATTAAAGGTATATCGCCTTCCCGAATTTTCCGGGAGCCCATCGGGCCTTCGGCCCCGCTCGGCTCGGCTCGACTCGGCTCGAGGTCGAGGTCGTCGGTAGCGACGATGGTGGCGGGGAGGCGCGCGATTGGTCTGTCATCGCCATCCTCCCCCCTACCCTTTAAAATTAATGGAAAATGTAAACCTAAACGTAGAGTCGGATTCGTAACCTCGAAGTTACAAGTCGATTCGCTCAACTATCAAGGGAGAGTAAACGCGGCGACTGTGGCGGCACTCGTCACCGATGCGAAGTCAGCGTCGCGAAGTTGGCGTTAAATTCGAACGTTTGAATCAGTTATTTTCTTTCGGGCCCTTTTCAGCCCTGAACCGTGGAAGCGCCGAAATTCGGGTTTCATTTTTAACGCGGCAGCTTATACCCCCGAGTGTTACCGACCACTGCCGGTGGTGGTCGGTAAGTTATCCTCCGCCGAGGTCGACGCGCGTTACCGATGCACACGTAAAAAATTTTTCGCGAATTTTCGCGAATTTTTCGCGCGGTAAACCTTCGTCTCCGCGTCCTCCGTCCGACGAGCCTACTCTCGCCCGCACCCGTCGACCTGTTCTCGAGCTATACGGCGACAAAGAAACTTTGATTTTTCACTAATTTGACGTCATCGAAAAACTTACGGCCAACTGGGAATTAAAGGTATATCGCCTTCCCGAATTTTCCGGGAGCCCATCGGGTCTTCGGCCCCGCTTGGCTCGGCTCGACTCGGCTCGAGGTCGAGGTCGTCGGTAACGACGATTGTGGCGGGGAGGCGCGCGATTGGTCTGTCATCGCCATCCTCCCCCCTACCCTTTAAAATTAATGGAAAATGTAAACCTAAACGTAGAGTCGGATTCGTAACCTCGAAGTTACAAGTCGATTCGCTCAACTATCAAGGGAGAGTAAACGCGACGACTGTGGCGGCACTCGCCACCGATGCCAAGTCAGCGTCGCGAAGTTGGCGTTAAATTCGAACGTTTGAATCAGTTATTTTCTTTCGGGCCCTTTCAGCGCTGAACCGTGGAAGCGCCGAAATTCGGGTTTCATTTTTAACGCGGCAGCTTATACCCCCGTGCGTTACCGACCACTGCCGGTGGTGGTCGGTAAGTTATCCTCCGCCGAGGACGACGCGCGTTACCGATGCACACGTAAAAAATGTTTCGCGAATTTTTCGCGCGGTAAATCTTTGTCTCCGCGTCCTCCGTCCGACGAGCCTACTCTCGCCCGCACCCGTCGACCCGTTCTCGAGCTATACGGCGACAAAGAAATCGCAAAATTTCACTAATTTGACGTCACCGAAAAAAGTGACGGCCAACTGGGAATTAAAGGTATATCGCCTTCCCGAATTTTCCGGGAGCCCATCGGGCCTTCGGCCCCGCTCGGCTCGGCTCGACTAGGCTCGAGGTCGAGGTCGTCGGTAGCGACGAGGGTGGCGGGGAGGCGCGCGATTGGTCTGTCATCGCCATCCCCCCCCTACCCCTTTAAAATTAATGGAAAATGTAAACCTAAACGGAGAATAGGATTCGTAACCTCGAAGTTACAAGTCGATTCGCTCAACTATCAAGGGAGAGTAAACGCGGCGACTGTGGCGGCACTCGCCACCGATGCGAAGTCAGCGTCGCAAAGTTGGCGTTAAATCCGAACGTTTGAATCAGTTATTTTCTTTCGGGCCCTTTTCTGCCCTGAACCGTGGAAGCGCCGAAATTCGGGTTTCATTTGTAACGCGGCAGCTTATACCCCCCAGCGTTACCGACCACTGCCGGTGGTGGTCGGTAAGTTATCCTCCGTCGAGGTCGACGCGCGTTACAGATGCACACGTAAAATATTTTTCGCGAATTTTCGCGAATTTTTTGGCGCGGTAAACCTTCGTCTCCGCGTCCTCCATCCGACGAGCCTACTCTCGCCCGCACCCGTCGACCCGTTCTCGAGCTATACGGCGACAAAAAAATCGCAAAATTTCACTAATTTGACGTCACCGAAAAAGTTACGGCCAACTGGGAATTAAAGGTATATCGCCTTTCCGAATTTTCCGGGAGCCCATCGGGCCTTCGGCCCTGCTCGGCTCGGCTCGGCTCGGCTCGGCTCGGCTCAGCTCGAGGTCGAGGTCGTCGGTAGCGACGATAGTGGCGGGGAGGCGCGCGATTGGTCTGTCATCGCCATCCTCCCCCCCTACCCTTTAAAATTAATGGAAAATGTAAACCAAAACGTAGAGTCGGATTCGTAACCTCGAAGTTACAAGTCGATTCGCTCAACTATCAAGGGAGAGTAAACGCGGCGACTGAGACGGCACTCGCCACCGATGCGAAGTCAGCGTCGCGAAGTTGGCGTTAAATTCGAACGTTTGAATCAGTTATTTTCTTTCGGGCCCTTTTCAGCCCTGAACCTTGGATGCGCCGAAATTCGGGTTTCATTTATAACGCGGCAGCTTATACCCCCGAGCGTTACCGACCACTGCCGGTGGTGGTCGGTAAGTTATCCTCCGCCGAGGACGACGCGCGTTACCGATGCACACGTAAAAAATTTTTCGCGAATTTTCGCGAATTCTTCGCGCGCTGAACCTTCGTCTCCGCGTCCTCCGTCCGACGAGCCTACTCTCGCCCGCACCCGTCGACCCGTTCTCGAGCTATACGGCGACAAAGAAACTTTGATTTTTCACTAATTTGACGTCATCGAAAAAGTTACGGCCAACTGGGAATTAAAGGTATATCGCCTTCCCGAATTTTCCGGGAGCCCATCGGGCCTTCGGCCCCGCTTGGCTCGGCTCGACTCGGCTCGAGGTCGAGGTCGTCGGTAACGACGATGGTGGCGGGGAGGCGCGCGATTGGTCTGTCATCGCCATCCTCCCCCCTACCCTTTAAAATTAATGGAAAATGTAAACCTAAACGTAGAGTCGGATTCGTAACCTCGAAGTTACAAGTCGATTCGCTCAACTATCAAGGGAGAGTAAACGCGGCGACTGTGGCGGCACTCGCCACCGATGCGAAGTCAGCGTCGCGAAGTTGGCGTTAAATTCGAACGTTTGAATCAGTTATTTTCTTTCGGGCCCTTTTCAGCCCTGAACCGTGGAAGCGCCGAAATTCGGGTTTCATTTTTAACGCGGCAGCTTATACCCCGAGCGTTACCGACCACTGCCGGTGGTGGTCGGTAAGTTATCCTCCGCCGAGGACGACGCGCGTTACCGATGCACACGTAAAAAATTTTTCGCGAATTTTTCGCGCGGTAAACCTTTGTCTCCGCGTCCTCCGTCCGACGAGCCTACTCTCGCCCGCACCCGTCGACCCGTTCTCGAGCTATACGGCGACAAAGAAATTGCAAAATTTCACTAATTTGACGTCATCGAAAAAGTTACGGCCAACTGGGAATTAAAGGTATATCGCCTTCCCGAATTTTCCGGGAGCCCATCGGGCCTTCGGCCCCGCTTGGCTCGGCTCGACTCGGCTCGAAGTCGAGGTCGTCGGTACGACGATGGTGGCGGGGAGGCGCGCGATTGGTCTGTCATCGCCATCCTCCCCCCTACCCTTTAAAATTAATGGAAAATGTAAACCTAAACGTAGAGTCGGATTCGTAACCTCGAAGTTACAAGTCGATTCGCTCAACTATCAAGGGAGAGTAAACGCGGCGACTGTGGCGGCACTCGCCACCGATGCGAAGTCAGCGTCGCGAAGTTGGCGTTAAATTCGAACGTTTGAATCAGTTATTTTCTTTCGGGCCCTTTTCAGCCCTGAACCGTGGAAGCGCCGAAATTCGGGTTTCATTTTTAACGCGGCAGCTTATACCCCGAGCGTTACCGACCACTGCCGGTGGTGGTCGGTAAGTTATCCTCCGCCGAGGACGACGCGCGTTACCGATGCACACGTAAAAAATTTTTCGCGAATTTTTCGCGCGGTAAACCTTTGTCTCCGTGTCCTCCGTCCGACGAGCCTACTCTCGCCCGCACCCGTCGACCCGTTCTCGAGCTATACGGCGACAAAGAAATTGCAAAATTTCACTAATTTGACGTCATCGAAAAAGTTACGGCCAACTGGGAATTAAAGGTATATCGCCTTCCCGAATTTTCCGGGAGCCCATCGGGCCTTCGGCCCCGCTCGGCTCGGCTCGACTAGGCTCGAGGTCGAGGTCGTCGGTAGCGACGATGGTGGCGGGGAGGCGCGCGATTGGTCTGTCATCGCCATCCCCCCCCCTACCCCTTTAAAATTAATGGAAAATGTAAACCTAAACGGAGAATAGGATTCGTAACCTCGAAGTTACAAGTCGATTCGCTCAACTATCAAGGGAGAGTAAACGCGGCGACTGTGGCGGCACTCACCACCGATGCGAAGTCAGCGTCGCAAAGTTGGCGTTAAATCCGAACGTTTGAATCAGTTATTTTCTTTCGGGCCCTTTTCTGCCCTGAACCGTGGAAGCGCCGAAATTCGGGTTTCATTTGTAACGCGGCAGCTTATACCCCCCAGCGTTACCGACCACTGCCGGTGGTGGTCGGTAAGTTATCCTCCGCCGAGGTCGACGCGCGTTACAGATGCACACGTAAAATATTTTTCGCGAATTTTCGCGAATTTTTTGGCGCGGTAAACCTTCGTCTCCGCGTCCTCCATCCGACGAGCCTACTCTCGCCCGCACCCGTCGACCCGTTCTCGAGCTATACGGCGACAAAAAAATCGCAAAATTTCACTAATTTGACGTCACCGAAAAAGTTACGGCCAACTGGGAATTAAAGGTATATCGCCTTCCCGAATTTTCCGGGAGCCCATCGGGCCTTCGGCCCTGCTCGGCTCGGCTCGGCTCGGCTCGGCTCAGCTCGAGGTCGAGGTCGTCGGTAGCGACGATAGTGGCGGGGAGGCGCGCGATTGGTCTGTCATCGCCATCCTCCCCCCCTACCCTTTAAAATTAATGGAACATGTAAACCAAAACGTAGAGTCGGATTCGTAACCTCGAAGTTACAAGTCGATTCGCTCAACTATCAAGGGAGAGTAAACGCGGCGACTGAGACAGCACTCGCCACCGATGCGAAGTCAGCGTCGCGAAGTTGGCGTTAAATTCGAACGTTTGAATCAGTTATTTTCTTTCGGGCCCTTTTCAGCCCTGAACCGTGGATGCGCCGAAATTCGGGTTTCATTTATAACGCGGCAGCTTATACCCCGAGCGTTACCGACCACTGCCGGTGGTGGTCGGTAAGTTATCCTCCGCCGAGGACGACGCGCGTTACCGATGCACACGTAAAAAATTTTTCGCGAATTTTTCGCGCGGTAAACCTTTGTCTCCGCGTCCTCCGTCCGACGAGCCTACTCTCGCCCGCACCCGTCGACCCGTTCTCGAGCTATACGGCGACAAAGAAATTGCAAAATTTCACTAATTTGACGTCATCGAAAAAGTTACGGCCAACTGGGAATTAAAGGTATATCGCCTTCCCGAATTTTCCGGGAGCCCATCGGGCCTTCGGCCCCGCTCGGCTCGGCTCGACTCGGCTCGAGGTCGAGGTCGTCGGTAGCGACGATGGTGGCGGGGAGGCGCGCGATTGGTCTGTCATCGCCATCCTCCCCCCTACCCTTTAAAATTAATGGAAAATGTAAACCTAAACGTAGAGTCGGATTCGTAACCTCGAAGTTACAAGTCGATTCGCTCAACTATCAAGGGAGAGTAAACGCGGCGACTGTGGCGGCACTCGCCACCGATGCGAAGTCAGCGTCGCGAAGTTGGCGTTAAATTCGAACGTTTGAATCAGTTATTTTCTTTCGGGCCCTTTTCAGCCCTGAACCGTGGATGCGCCGAAATTCGGGTTTCATTTATAACGCGGCAGCTTATACCCCCGAGCGTTACCGACCACTGCCGGTGGTGGTCGGTAAGTTATCCTCCGCCGAGGACGACGCGCGTTACCGATGCACACGTAAAAAATTTTTCGCGAATTTTCGCGAATTTTTCGCGCGCTGAACCTTCGTCTCCGCGTCCTCCGTCCGACGAGCCTACTCTCGCCCGCACCCGTCGACCCGTTCTCGAGCTATACGGCGACAAAGAAACTTTGATTTTTCACTAATTTGACGTCATCGAAAAAGTTACGGCCAACTGGGAATTAAAGGTATATCGCCTTCCCGAATTTTCCGGGAGCCCATCGGGCCTTCGGCCCCGCTTGGCTCGGCTCGACTCGGCTCGAGGTCGAGGTCGTCGGTAACGACGATGGTGGCGGGGAGGCGCGCGATTGGTCTGTCATCGCCATCCTCCCCCCTACCCTTTAAAATTAATGGAAAATGTAAACCTAAACGTAGAGTCGGATTCGTAACCTCGAAGTTACAAGTCGATTCGCTCAACTATCAAGGGAGAGTAAACGCGGCGACTGTGGCGGCACTCGCCACCGATGCGAAGTCAGCGTCGCGAAGTTGGCGTTAAATTCGAACGTTTGAATCAGTTATTTTCTTTCGGGCCCTTTTCAGCCCTGAACCGTGGATGCGCCGAAATTCGGGTTTCATTTATAACGCGGCAGCTTATACCCCCGAGCGTTACCGACCACTGCCGGTGGTGGTCGGTAAGTTATCCTCCGCCGAGGACGACGCGCGTTACCGATGCACACGTAAAAAATTTTTCGCGAATTTTTCGCGCGCTGAACCTTCGTCTCCGCGTCCTTCGTCCGACGAGCCTACTCTCGCCCGCACCCGTCGACCCGTTCTCGAGCTATACGGCGACAAAGAAATCGCAAAATTTCACTAATTTGACGTCATCGAAAAAGTTACGGCCAACTGGGAATTAAAGGTATATCGCCTTTCCGAATTTTCCGGGAGCCCATCGGGCCTTCGGCCCCGCTCGGCTCGGCTCGACTCGGCTCGAGGTCGAGGTCGTCGGTAACGACGATGGTGGCGGGGAGGCGCGCGATTGGTCTGTCATCGCCATCCTCCCCCCTACCCTTTAAAATTAATGGAAAATGTAAACCTAAACGTAGAGTCGGATTCGTAACCTCGAAGTTACAAGTCGATTCGCTCAACTATCAAGGGAGAGTAAACGCGGCGACTGTGGCGGCACTCGCCACCGATGCGAAGTCAGCGTCGCGAAGTTGGCGTTAAATTCGAATGTTTGAATCAGTTATTTTCTTTCGGGCCCTTTTCAGCCCTGAACCGTGGAAGCGCCGAAATTCGGGATTCATTTTTAACGCGGCAGCTTATACCCCCGAGTGTTACCGACCACTGCCGGTGGTGGTCGGTAAGTTATCCTCCGCCGAGGTCGACGCGCGTTACCGATGCACACGTAAAAAATTTTTCTAAATCGAAAAAGTTACGGCCAACTGGGAATTAAAGGTATATCGCCTTCCCGAATTTTCCGGGAGCCCATCGGGCCTTCGGCCCCGCTCGGCTCGGCTCGGCTCAGCTTGAGGTCGAAGTCGTCGGTAGCGACGATGGTGGCGGGGAGGCGCGCGATTGGTCTGTCATCGCCATCCTCCCCCCTACCCTTTAAAATTAATGGAAAATGTTAACCAAAACGTAGAGTCGGATTCGTAACCTCGAAGTTACAAGTCGATTCGCTCAACTATCAAGGGAGAGTAAACGCGGCGACTGTGGCGGCACTCGCCACCGATGCGAAGTCAGCGTCGCGAAGTTGGCGTTAAATTCGAACGTTTGAATCAGTTATTTTCTTTCGGGCCCTTTTCAGCCCTGAACCGTGGATGCGCCGAAATTCGGGTTTCATTTATAACGCGGCAGCTTATACCCCGAGCGTTACCGACCACTGCCGGTGGTGGTCGGTAAGTTATGCTCCGCCGAGGACGACGCGCGTTACCGATGCACACGTAAAAAATTTTTCGCGAATTTTTCGCACGGTAAACCTTTGTCTCCGCGTCCTCCGTCCGACGAGCCTACTCTCGCCCGCACCCGTCGTCCCGTTCTCGAGATATACGGCGACAAAGAAATCGCAAAATTTCACTAATTTGACGTCATCGAAAAAGTTACGGCCAACTGGGAATTAAAGGTATATCGCCTTCCCGAATTTTCCGGGAGCCCATCGGGCCTTCGGCCCCGCTCGGCTCGGCTCGACTCGGCTCGAGGTCGAGGTCGTCGGTAGCGACGATGGTGGCGGGGAGGCGCGCGATTGGTCTGTCATCGCCATCCTCCCCCCTACCCTTTAAAATTAACGGAAAATGTAAACCTAAACGTAGAGTCGGATTCGTAACCTCGAAGTTACAAGTCGATTCGCTCAACTATCAAGGGAGAGTAAACGCGGCGACTGTGGCGGCACTCGCCACCGATGCGAAGTCAGCGTCGCGAAGTTGGCGTTAAATTCGAACGTTTAAAACAGTTATTTTCTTTCGGGCCCTTTTCAGCGCTGAACCGTGGAAGCGCCGAAATTCGGGTTTCATTTTTAACGCGGCAGCTTATACCCCCGAGCGTTACCGACCACTGCCGGTGGTGGTCGGTAAGTTATGCTCCGCCGAGGACGACGCGCGTTACCGATGCACACGTAAAAAATTTTTCGCGAATTTTTCGCGCGGTAAACCTTTGTCTCCGCGTCCTCCGTCCGACGAGCCTACTCTCGCCCGCACCCGTCGACCCGTTCTCGAGCTATACGGCGACAAAGAAATTGCAAAATTTCACTAATTTGACGTCATCGAAAAAGTTACGGCCAACTGGGAATTAAAGGTATATCGCCTTCCCGAATTTTCCGGGAGCCCATCGGGCCTTCGGCCCTGCTCGGCTCGGCTCGGCTCGGCTCAGCTCGAGGTCGAGGTCGTCGGTAGCGACGATAGTGGCGGGGAGGCGCGCGAGTGGTCTGTCATCGCCATCCTCCCCCCCTACCCTTTAAAATTAATGGAAAATGTAAACCAAAACGTAGAGTCGGATTCGTAACCTCGAAGTTACAAGTCGATTCGCTCAACTATCAAGGGAGAGTAAACGCGGCGACTGAGACGGCACTCGCCACCGATGCGAAGTCAGCGTCGCGAAGTTGGCGTTAAATTCGAACGTTTGAATCAGTTATTTTCTTTCGGGCCCTTTTCAGCCCTGAACCGTGGATGCGCCGAAATTCGGGTTTCATTTATAACGCGGCAGCTTATACCCCCGAGCGTTACCGACCACTGCCGGTGGTGGTCGGTAAGTTATCCTCCGCCGAGGACGACGCGCGTTACCGATGCACATGTAAAAAATTTTTCGCGAATTTTCGCGAATTTTTCGCGCGCTGAACTTTCGTCTCCGCGTCCTCCGTCCGACGAGCCTACTCTCGCCCGCACCCGTCGACCCGTTCTCGAGCTATACGGCGACAAAGAAACTTTGATTTTTCACTAATTTGACGTCATCGAAAAACTTACGGCCAAGTGGGAATTAAAGGTATATCGCCTTCCCGAATTTTCCGGGAGCCCATCGGGTCTTCGGCCCCGCTTGGCTCGGCTCGACTCGGCTCGAGGTCGAGGTCGTCGGTAACGACGATTGTGGCGGGGAGGCGCGCGATTGGTCTGTCATCGCCATCCTCCCCCCTACCCTTTAAAATTAATGGAAAATGTAAACCTAAACGTAGAGTCGGATTCGTAACCTCGAAGTTACAAGTCGATTCGCTCAACTATCAAGGGAGAGTAAACGCGGCGACTGTGGCGGCACTCGCCACCGATGCCAAGTCAGCGTCGCGAAGTTGGCGTTAAATTCGAACGTTTGAATCAGTTATTTTCTTTCGGGCCCTTTCAGCGCTGAACCGTGGAAGCGCCGAAATTCGGGTTTCATTTTTAACGCGGCAGCTTATACCCCCGTGCGTTACCGACCACTGCCGGTGGTGGTCGGTAAGTTATCCTCCGCCGAGGACGACGCGCGTTACCGATGCACACGTAAAAAATGTTTCGCGAATTTTTCGCGCGGTAAATCTTTGTCTCCGCGTCCTCCGTCCGACGAGCCTACACTCGCCCGCACCCGTCGACCCGTTCTCGAGCTATACGGCGACAAAGAAATCGCAAAATTTCACTAATTTGACGTCATCGAAAAAGTTACGGCCAACTGGGAATTAAAGGTATATCGCCTTCCCGAATTTTCCGGGAGCCCATCGGGCCTTCGGCCCCGCTCGGCTCGGCTCGACTAGGCTCGAGGTCGAGGTCGTCGGTAGCGACGATGGTGGCGGGGAGGCGCGCGATTGGTCTGTCATCGCCATCCCCCCCCTACCCCTTTAAAATTAATGGAAAATGTAAACCTAAACGGAGAATAGGATTCGTAACCTCGAAGTTACAAGTCGATTCGCTCAACTATCAAGGGAGAGTAAACGCGGCGACTGTGGCGGCACTCGCCACCGATGCGAAGTCAGCGTCGCGAAGTTGGCGTTAAATTCGAACGTTTGAATCAGTTATTTTCTTTCGGGCCCTTTTCAGCGCTGAACCGTGGAAGCGCCGAAATTCGGGTTTCATTTTTAACGCGGCAGCTTATACCCCCGAGCGTTACCGACCACTGCCGGTGGTGGTCGGTAAGTTATGCTCCGCCGAGGACGACGCGCGTTACCGATGCACACGTAAAAAATTTTTCGCGAATTTTTCGCGCGGTAAACCTTTGTCTCCGCGTCCTCCGTCCGACGAGCCTACTCTCGCCCGCACCCGTCGACCCGTTCTCGAGCTATACGGCGACAAAGAAATTGCAAAATTTCACTAATTTGACGTCATCGAAAAAGTTACGGCCAACTGGGAATTAAAGGTATATCGCCTTCCCGAATTTTCCGGGAGCCCATCGGGCCTTCGGCCCTGCTCGGCTCGGCTCGGCTCGGCTCAGCTCGAGGTCGAGGTCGTCGGTAGCGACGATAGTGGCGGGGAGGCGCGCGAGTGGTCTGTCATCGCCATCCTCCCCCCCTACCCTTTAAAATTAATGGAAAATGTAAACCAAAACGTAGAGTCGGATTCGTAACCTCGAAGTTACAAGTCGATTCGCTCAACTATCAAGGGAGAGTAAACGCGGCGACTGAGACGGCACTCGCCACCGATGCGAAGTCAGCGTCGCGAAGTTGGCGTTAAATTCGAACGTTTGAATCAGTTATTTTCTTTCGGGCCCTTTTCAGCCCTGAACCGTGGATGCGCCGAAATTCGGGTTTCATTTATAACGCGGCAGCTTATACCCCCGAGCGTTACCGACCACTGCCGGTGGTGGTCGGTAAGTTATCCTCCGCCGAGGACGACGCGCGTTACCGATGCACACGTAAAAAATTTTTCGCGAATTTTCGCGAATTTTTCGCGCGCTGAACCTTCGTCTCCGCGTCCTCCGTCCGCCGAGCCTACTCTCGCCCGCACCCGTCGACCCGTTCTCGAGCTATACGGCGACAAAGAAACTTTGATTTTTCACTAATTTGACGTCATCGAAAAAGTTACGGCCAACTGGGAATTAAAGGTATATCGCCTTCCCGAATTTTCCGGGAGCCCATCGGGTCTTCGGCCCCGCTTGGCTCGGCTCGACTCGGCTCGAGGTCGAGGTCGTCGGTAACGACGATTGTGGCGGGGAGGCGCGCGATTGGTCTGTCATCACCATCCTCCCCCCTACCCTTTAAAATTAATGGAAAATGTAAACCTAAACGTAGAGTCGGATTCGTAACCTCGAAGTTACAAGTCGATTCGCTCAACTATCAAGGGAGAGTAAACGCGGCGACTGTGGCGGCACTCGCCACCGATGCCAAGTCAGCGTCGCGAAGTTGGCGTTAAATTCGAACGTTTGAATCAGTTATTTTCTTTCGGGCCCTTTCAGCGCTGAACCGTGGAAGCGCCGAAATTCGGGTTTCATTTTTAACGCGGCAGCTTATACCCCCGTGCGTTACCGACCACTGCCGGTGGTGGTCGGTAAGTTATCCTCCGCCGAGGACGACGCGCGTTACCGATGCACACGTAAAAAATGTTTCGCGAATTTTTCGCGCGGTAAATCTTTGTCTCCGCGTCCTCCGTCCGACGAGCCTACTCTCGCCCGCACCCGTCGACCCGTTCTCGAGCTATACGGCGACAAAGAAATCGCAAAATTTCACTAATTTGACGTCACCGAAAAAAGTGACGGCCAACTGGGAATTAAAGGTATATCGCCTTCCCGAATTTTCCGGGAGCCCATCGGGCCTTCGGCCCCGCTCGGCTCGGCTCGACTAGGCTCGAGGTCGAGGTCGTCGGTAGCGACGATGGTGGCGGGGAGGCGCGCGATTGGTCTGTCATCGCCATCCCCCCCCTACCCCTTTAAAATTAATGGAAAATGTAAACCTAAACGGAGAATAGGATTCGTAACCTCGAAGTTACAAGTCGATTCGCTCAACTATCAAGGGAGAGTAAACGCGGCGACTGTGGCGGCACTCGCCACCGATGCGAAGTCAGCGTCGCAAAGTTGGCGTTAAATCCGAACGTTTGAATCAGTTATTTTCTTTCGGGCCCTTTTCTGCCCTGAACCGTGGAAGCGCCGAAATTCGGGTTTCATTTGTAACGCGGCAGCTTATACCCCCCAGCGTTACCGACCACTGCCGGTGGTGGTCGGTAAGTTATCCTCCGCCGAGGTCGACGCGCGTTACAGATGCACACGTAAAATATTTTTCGCGAATTTTCGCGAATTTTTTGGCGCGGTAAACCTTCGTCTCCGCGTCCTCCATCCGACGAGCCTACTCTCGCCCGCACCCGTCGACCCGTTCTCGAGCTATACGGCGACAAAAAAATCGCAAAATTTCACTAATTTGACGTCACCGAAAAAGTTACGGCCAACTGGGAATTAAAGGTATATCGCCTTCCCGAATTTTCCGGGAGCCCATCGGGCCTTCGGCCCTGCTCGGCTCGGCTCGGCTCGGCTCGGCTCAGCTCGAGGTCGAGGTCGTCGGTAGCGACGATAGTGGCGGGGAGGCGCGCGATTGGTCTGTCATCGCCATCCTCCCCCCCTACCCTTTAAAATTAATGGAAAATGTAAACCAAAACGTAGAGTCGGATTCGTAACCTCGAAGTTACAAGTCGATTCGCTCAACTATCAAGGGAGAGTAAACGCGGCGACTGAGACGGCACTCGCCACCGATGCGAAGTCAGCGTCGCGAAGTTGGCGTTAAATTCGAACGTTTGAATCAGTTATTTTCTTTCGGGCCCTTTTCAGCCCTGAACCGTGGATGCGCCGAAATTCGGGTTTCATTTATAACGAGGCAGCTTATACCCCCGAGCGTTACCGACCACTGCCGGTGGTGGTCGGTAAGTTATCCTCCGCCGAGGACGACGCGCGTTACCGATGCACACGTAAAAAATTTTCGCGAATTTTCGCGAATTTTTCGCGCGCTGAACCTTCGTCTCCGCGTCCTCCGTCCGACGAGCCTACTCTCGCCCGCACCCGTCGACCCGTTCTCGAGCTATACGGCGACAAAGAAACTTTGATTTTTCACTAATTTGACGTCATCGAAAAAGTTACGGCCAACTGGGAATTAAAGGTATATCGCCTTCCCGAATTTTCCGGGAGCCCATCGGGCCTTCGACCCCGCTTGGCTCGGCTCGACTCGGCTCGAGGTCGAGGTCGTCGGTAACGACGATGGTGGCGGGGAGGCGCGCGATTGGTCTGTCATCGCCATCCTCCCCCATACCCTTTAAAATTAATGGAAAATGTAAACCTAAACGTAGAGTCGGATTCGTAACCTCGAAGTTACAAGTCGATTCGCTCAACTATCAAGGGAGAGTAAACGCGGCGACTGAGACGGCACTCGCCACCGATGCGAAGTCAGCGTCGCGAAGTTGGCGTTAAATTCGAACGTTTGAATCAGTTATTTTCTTTCGGGCCCTTTTCAGCCCTGAACCGTGGATGCGCCGAAATTCGGGTTTCATTTATAACGCGGCAGCTTATACCCCCGAGCGTTACCGACCACTGCCGGTGGTGGTCGGTAAGTTATCCTCCGCCGAGGACGACGCGCGTTACAGATGCACACGTAAAATATTTTTCGCGAATTTTCGCGAATTTTTTGGCGCGGTAAACCTTCGTCTCCGCGTCCTCCATCCGACGAGCCTACTCTCGCCCGCACCCGTCGACCCGTTCTCGAGCTATACGGCGACAAAAAAATCGCAAAATTTCACTAATTTGACGTCACCGAAAAAGTTACGGCCAACTGGGAATTAAAGGTATATCGCCTTCCCGAATTTTCCGGGAGCCCATCGGGCCTTCGGCCCTGCTCGGCTCGGCTCGGCTCGGCTCGGCTCAGCTCGAGGTCGAGGTCGTCGGTAGCGACGATAGTGGCGGGGAGGCGCGCGATTGGTCTGTCATCGCCATCCTCCCCCCCTACCCTTTAAAATTAATGGAAAATGTAAACCAAAACGTAGAGTCGGATTCGTAACCTCGAAGTTACAAGTCGATTCGCTCAACTATCAAGGGAGAGTAAACGCGGCGACTGTGGCGGCACTCGCCACCGATGCCAAGTCAGCGTCGCGAAGTTGGCGTTAAATTCGAACGTTTGAATCAGTTATTTTCTTTCGGGCCCTTTCAGCGCTGAACCGTGGAAGCGCCGAAATTCGGGTTTCATTTTTAACGCGGCAGCTTATACCCCCGTGCGTTACCGACCACTGCCGGTGGTGGTCGGTAAGTTATCCTCCGCCGAGGACGACGCGCGTTACCGATGCACACGTAAAAAATGTTTCGCGAATTTTTCGCGCGGTAAATCTTTGTCTCCGCGTCCTCCGTCCGACGAGCCTACTCTCGCCCGCACCCGTCGACCCGTTCTCGAGCTATACGGCGACAAAGAAATCGCAAAATTTCACTAATTTGACGTCACCGAAAAAAGTGACGGCCAACTGGGAATTAAAGGTATATCGCCTTCCCGAATTTTCCGGGAGCCCATCGGGCCTTCGGCCCCGCTCGGCTCGGCTCGACTAGGCTCGAGGTCGAGGTCGTCGGTAGCGACGATGGTGGCGGGGAGGCGCGCGATTGGTCTGTCATCGCCATCCCCCCCCTACCCCTTTAAAATTAATGGAAAATGTAAACCTAAACGGAGAATAGGATTCGTAACCTCGAAGTTACAAGTCGATTCGCTCAACTATCAAGGGAGAGTAAACGCGGCGACTGTGGCGGCACTCGCCACCGATGCGAAGTCAGCGTCGCAAAGTTGGCGTTAAATCCGAACGTTTGAATCAGTTATTTTCTTTCGGGCCCTTTTCTGCCCTGAACCGTGGAAGCGCCGAAATTCGGGTTTCATTTGTAACGCGGCAGCTTATACCCCCCAGCGTTACCGACCACTGCCGGTGGTGGTCGGTAAGTTATCCTCCGCCGAGGTCGACGCGCGTTACAGATGCACACGTAAAATATTTTTCGCGAATTTTCGCGAATTTTTTGGCGCGGTAAACCTTCGTCTCCGCGTCCTCCATCCGACGAGCCTACTCTCGCCCGCACCCGTCGACCCGTTCTCGAGCTATACGGCGACAAAAAAATCGCAAAATTTCACTAATTTGACGTCACCGAAAAAGTTACGGCCAACTGGGAATTAAAGGTATATCGCCTTCCCGAATTTTCCGGGAGCCCATCGGGCCTTCGGCCCTGCTCGGCTCGGCTCGGCTCGGCTCGGCTCAGCTCGAGGTCGAGGTCGTCGGTAGCGACGATAGTGGCGGGGAGGCGCGCGATTGGTCTGTCATCGCCATCCTCCCCCCCTACCCTTTAAAATTAATGTAAAATGTAAACCAAAACGTAGAGTCGGATTCGTAACCTCGAAGTTACAAGTCGATTCGCTCAACTATCAAGGGAGAGTAAACGCGGCGACTGAGACGGCACTCGCCACCGATGCGAAGTCAGCGTCGCGAAGTTGGCGTTAAATTCGAACGTTTGAATCAGTTATTTTCTTTCGGGCCCTTTTCAGCCCTGAACCGTGGATGCGCCGAAATTCGGGTTTCATTTATAACGCGGCAGCTTATACCCCGAGCGTTACCGACCACTGCCGGTGGTGGTCGGTAAGTTATCCTCCGCCGAGGACGACGCGCGTTACCGATGCACACGTAAAAAATTTTTCGCGAATTTTTCGCGCGGTAAACCTTT
Organism: Lasioglossum baleicum; assembly: GCF_051020765.1. NCBI lineage: Eukaryota > Metazoa > Arthropoda > Insecta > Hymenoptera > Halictidae > Lasioglossum > Lasioglossum baleicum. The sequence goes on from NC_134933.1 coordinate 407,597, forward strand.
GTCTCCGCGTCCTCCGTCCGACGAGCCTACTCTCGCCCGCACCCGTCGACCCGTTCTCGAGCTATACGGCGACAAAGAAATTGCAAAATTTCACTAATTTGACGTCATCGAAAAAGTTACGGCCAACTGGGAATTAAAGGTATATCGCCTTCCCGAATTTTCCGGGAGCCCATCGGGCCTTCGGCCCCGCTCGGCTCGGCCCGACTCGGCTCGAGGTCGAGGTCGTCGGTAGCGACGATGGTGGCGGGGAGGCGCGCGATTGGTCTGTCATCGCCATCCTCCCCCCCTACCCTTTAAAATTAATGGAAAATGTAAACCTAAACGTAGAGTCGGATTCGTAACCTCGAAGTTACAAGTCGATTCGCTCAACTATCAAGGGAGAGTAAACGCGGCGACTGTGGCGGCACTCGCCACCGATGCGAAGTCAGCGTCGCGAAGTTGGCGTTAAATTCGAACGTTTGAATCAGTTATTTTCTTTCGGGCCCTTTTCAGCCCTGAACCGTGGATGCGCCGAAATTCGGGTTTCATTTATAACGCGGCAGCTTATACCCCCGAGCGTTACCGACCACTGCCGGTGGTGGTCGGTAAGTTATCCTCCGCCGAGGACGACGCGCGTTACCGATGCACACGTAAAAAATTTTTCGCGAATTTTCGCGAATTTTTCGCGCGCTGAACCTTCGTCTCCGCGTCCTCCGTCCGCCGAGCCTACTCTCGCCCGCACCCGTCGACCCGTTCTCGAGCTATACGGCGACAAAGAAACTTTGATTTTTCACTAATTTGACGTCATCGAAAAAGTTACGGCCAACTGGGAATTAAAGGTATATCGCCTTCCCGAATTTTCCGGGAGCCCATCGGGTCTTCGGCCCCGCTTGGCTCGGCTCGACTCGGCTCGAGGTCGAGGTCGTCGGTAACGACGATTGTGGCGGGGAGGCGCGCGATTGGTCTGTCATCACCATCCTCCCCCCTACCCTTTAAAATTAATGGAAAATGTAAACCTAAACGTAGAGTCGGATTCGTAACCTCGAAGTTACAAGTCGATTCGCTCAACTATCAAGGGAGAGTAAACGCGGCGACTGTGGCGGCACTCGCCACCGATGCCAAGTCAGCGTCGCGAAGTTGGCGTTAAATTCGAACGTTTGAATCAGTTATTTTCTTTCGGGCCCTTTCAGCGCTGAACCGTGGAAGCGCCGAAATTCGGGTTTCATTTTTAACGCGGCAGCTTATACCCCCGTGCGTTACCGACCACTGCCGGTGGTGGTCGGTAAGTTATCCTCCGCCGAGGACGACGCGCGTTACCGATGCACACGTAAAAAATGTTTCGCGAATTTTTCGCGCGGTAAATCTTTGTCTCCGCGTCCTCCGTCCGACCAGCCTACTCTCGCCCGCACCCGTCGACCCGTTCTCGAGCTATACGGCGACAAAGAAATCGCAAAATTTCACTAATTTGACGTCACCGAAAAAAGTGACGGCCAACTGGGAATTAAAGGTATATCGCCTTCCCGAATTTTCCGGGAGCCCATCGGGCCTTCGGCCCCGCTCGGCTCGGCTCGACTAGGCTCGAGGTCGAGGTCGTCGGTAGCGACGATGGTGGCGGGGAGGCGCGCGATTGGTCTGTCATCGCCATCCCCCCCCCCTACCCCTTTAAAATTAATGGAAAATGTAAACCTAAACGGAGAATAGGATTCGTAACCTCGAAGTTACAAGTCGATTCGCTCAACTATCAAGGGAGAGTAAACGCGGCGACTGTGGCGGCACTCGCCACCGATGCGAAGTCAGCGTCGCAAAGTTGGCGTTAAATCCGAACGTTTGAATCAGTTATTTTCTTTCGGGCCCTTTTCTGCCCTGAACCGTGGAAGCGCCGAAATTCGGGTTTCATTTGTAACGCGGCAGCTTATACCCCCCAGCGTTACCGACCACTGCCGGTGGTGGTCGGTAAGTTATCCTCCGCCGAGGTCGACGCGCGTTACAGATGCACACGTAAAATATTTTTCGCGAATTTTCGCGAATTTTTTGGCGCGGTAAACCTTCGTCTCCGCGTCCTCCATCCGACGAGCCTACTCTCGCCCGCACCCGTCGACCCGTTCTCGAGCTATACGGCGACAAAAAAATCGCAAAATTTCACTAATTTGACGTCACCGAAAAAGTTACGGCCAACTGGGAATTAAAGGTATATCGCCTTCCCGAATTTTCCGGGAGCCCATCGGGCCTTCGGCCCTGCTCGGCTCGGCTCGGCTCGGCTCGGCTCAGCTCGAGGTCGAGGTCGTCGGTAGCGACGATAGTGGCGGGGAGGCGCGCGATTGGTCTGTCATCGCCATCCTCCCCCCCTACCCTTTAAAATTAATGGAAAATGTAAACCAAAACGTAGAGTCGGATTCGTAACCTCGAAGTTACAAGTCGATTCGCTCAACTATCAAGGGAGAGTAAACGCGGCGACTGAGACGGCACTCGCCACCGATGCGAAGTCAGCGTCGCGAAGTTGGCGTTAAATTCGAACGTTTGAATCAGTTATTTTCTTTCGGGCCCTTTTCAGCCCTGAACCGTGGATGCGCCGAAATTCGGGTTTCATTTATAACGAGGCAGCTTATACCCCCGAGCGTTACCGACCACTGCCGGTGGTGGTCGGTAAGTTATCCTCCGCCGAGGACGACGCGCGTTACCGATGCACACGTAAAAAATTTTCGCGAATTTTCGCGAATTTTTCGCGCGCTGAACCTTCGTCTCCGCGTCCTCCGTCCGACGAGCCTACTCTCGCCCGCACCCGTCGACCCGTTCTCGAGCTATACGGCGACAAAGAAACTTTGATTTTTCACTAATTTGACGTCATCGAAAAAGTTACGGCCAACTGGGAATTAAAGGTATATCGCCTTCCCGAATTTTCCGGGAGCCCATCGGGTCTTCGGCCCCGCTTGGCTCGGCTCGACTCGGCTCGAGGTCGAGGTCGTCGGTAACGACGATTGTGGCGGGGAGGCGCGCGATTGGTCTGTCATCACCATCCTCCCCCCTACCCTTTAAAATTAATGGAAAATGTAAACCTAAACGTAGAGTCGGATTCGTAACCTCGAAGTTACAAGTCGATTCGCTCAACTATCAAGGGAGAGTAAACGCGGCGACTGTGGCGGCACTCGCCACCGATGCCAAGTCAGCGTCGCGAAGTTGGCGTTAAATTCGAACGTTTGAATCAGTTATTTTCTTTCGGGCCCTTTCAGCGCTGAACCGTGGAAGCGCCGAAATTCGGGTTTCATTTTTAACGCGGCAGCTTATACCCCCGTGCGTTACCGACCACTGCCGGTGGTGGTCGGTAAGTTATCCTCCGCCGAGGACGACGCGCGTTACCGATGCACACGTAAAAAATGTTTCGCGAATTTTTCGCGCGGTAAATCTTTGTCTCCGCGTCCTCCGTCCGACGAGCCTACTCTCGCCCGCACCCGTCGACCCGTTCTCGAGCTATACGGCGACAAAGAAATCGCAAAATTTCACTAATTTGACGTCACCGAAAAAAGTGACGGCCAACTGGGAATTAAAGGTATATCGCCTTCCCGAATTTTCCGGGAGCCCATCGGGCCTTCGGCCCCGCTCGGCTCGGCTCGACTAGGCTCGAGGTCGAGGTCGTCGGTAGCGACGATGGTGGCGGGGAGGCGCGCGATTGGTCTGTCATCGCCATCCCCCCCCTACCCCTTTAAAATTAATGGAAAATGTAAACCTAAACGGAGAATAGGATTCGTAACCTCGAAGTTACAAGTCGATTCGCTCAACTATCAAGGGAGAGTAAACGCGGCGACTGTGGCGGCACTCGCCACCGATGCGAAGTCAGCGTCGCAAAGTTGGCGTTAAATCCGAACGTTTGAATCAGTTATTTTCTTTCGGGCCCTTTTCTGCCCTGAACCGTGGAAGCGCCGAAATTCGGGTTTCATTTGTAACGCGGCAGCTTATACCCCCCAGCGTTACCGACCACTGCCGGTGGTGGTCGGTAAGTTATCCTCCGCCGAGGTCGACGCGCGTTACAGATGCACACGTAAAATATTTTTCGCGAATTTTCGCGAATTTTTTGGCGCGGTAAACCTTCGTCTCCGCGTCCTCCATCCGACGAGCCTACTCTCGCCCGCACCCGTCGACCCGTTCTCGAGCTATACGGCGACAAAAAAATCGCAAAATTTCACTAATTTGACGTCACCGAAAAAGTTACGGCCAACTGGGAATTAAAGGTATATCGCCTTCCCGAATTTTCCGGGAGCCCATCGGGCCTTCGGCCCTGCTCGGCTCGGCTCGGCTCGGCTCGGCTCAGCTCGAGGTCGAGGTCGTCGGTAGCGACGATAGTGGCGGGGAGGCGCGCGATTGGTCTGTCATCGCCATCCTCCCCCCCTACCCTTTAAAATTAATGGAAAATGTAAACCAAAACGTAGAGTCGGATTCGTAACCTCGAAGTTACAAGTCGATTCGCTCAACTATCAAGGGAGAGTAAACGCGGCGACTGAGACGGCACTCGCCACCGATGCGAAGTCAGCGTCGCGAAGTTGGCGTTAAATTCGAACGTTTGAATCAGTTATTTTCTTTCGGGCCCTTTTCAGCCCTGAACCGTGGATGCGCCGAAATTCGGGTTTCATTTATAACGAGGCAGCTTATACCCCCGAGCGTTACCGACCACTGCCGGTGGTGGTCGGTAAGTTATCCTCCGCCGAGGACGACGCGCGTTACCGATGCACACGTAAAAAATTTTCGCGAATTTTCGCGAATTTTTCGCGCGCTGAACCTTCGTCTCCGCGTCCTCCGTCCGACGAGCCTACTCTCGCCCGCACCCGTCGACCCGTTCTCGAGCTATACGGCGACAAAGAAACTTTGATTTTTCACTAATTTGACGTCATCGAAAAAGTTACGGCCAACTGGGAATTAAAGGTATATCGCCTTCCCGAATTTTCCGGGAGCCCATCGGGCCTTCGACCCCGCTTGGCTCGGCTCGACTCGGCTCGAGGTCGAGGTCGTCGGTAACGACGATGGTGGCGGGGAGGCGCGCGATTGGTCTGTCATCGCCATCCTCCCCCATACCCTTTAAAATTAATGGAAAATGTAAACCTAAACGTAGAGTCGGATTCGTAACCTCGAAGTTACAAGTCGATTCGCTCAACTATCAAGGGAGAGTAAACGCGGCGACTGAGACGGCACTCGCCACCGATGCGAAGTCAGCGTCGCGAAGTTGGCGTTAAATTCGAACGTTTGAATCAGTTATTTTCTTTCGGGCCCTTTTCAGCCCTGAACCGTGGATGCGCCGAAATTCGGGTTTCATTTATAACGCGGCAGCTTATACCCCCGAGCGTTACCGACCACTGCCGGTGGTGGTCGGTAAGTTATCCTCCGCCGAGGATGACGCGCGTTACAGATGCACACGTAAAATATTTTTCGCGAATTTTCGCGAATTTTTTGGCGCGGTAAACCTTCGTCTCCGCGTCCTCCATCCGACGAGCCTACTCTCGCCCGCACCCGTCGACCCGTTCTCGAGCTATACGGCGACAAAAAAATCGCAAAATTTCACTAATTTGACGTCACCGAAAAAGTTACGGCCAACTGGGAATTAAAGGTATATCGCCTTCCCGAATTTTCCGGGAGCCCATCGGGCCTTCGGCCCTGCTCGGCTCGGCTCGGCTCGGCTCGGCTCAGCTCGAGGTCGAGGTCGTCGGTAGCGACGATAGTGGCGGGGAGGCGCGCGATTGGTCTGTCATCGCCATCCTCCCCCCCTACCCTTTAAAATTAATGGAAAATGTAAACCAAAACGTAGAGTCGGATTCGTAACCTCGAAGTTACAAGTCGATTCGCTCAACTATCAAGGGAGAGTAAACGCGGCGACTGTGGCGGCACTCGCCACCGATGCCAAGTCAGCGTCGCGAAGTTGGCGTTAAATTCGAACGTTTGAATCAGTTATTTTCTTTCGGGCCCTTTCAGCGCTGAACCGTGGAAGCGCCGAAATTCGGGTTTCATTTTTAACGCGGCAGCTTATACCCCCGTGCGTTACCGACCACTGCCGGTGGTGGTCGGTAAGTTATCCTCCGCCGAGGACGACGCGCGTTACCGATGCACACGTAAAAAATGTTTCGCGAATTTTTCGCGCGGTAAATCTTTGTCTCCGCGTCCTCCGTCCGACGAGCCTACTCTCGCCCGCACCCGTCGACCCGTTCTCGAGCTATACGGCGACAAAGAAATCGCAAAATTTCACTAATTTGACGTCACCGAAAAAAGTGACGGCCAACTGGGAATTAAAGGTATATCGCCTTCCCGAATTTTCCGGGAGCCCATCGGGCCTTCGGCCCCGCTCGGCTCGGCTCGACTAGGCTCGAGGTCGAGGTCGTCGGTAGCGACGATGGTGGCGGGGAGGCGCGCGATTGGTCTGTCATCGCCATCCCCCCCCTACCCCTTTAAAATTAATGGAAAATGTAAACCTAAACGGAGAATAGGATTCGTAACCTCGAAGTTACAAGTCGATTCGCTCAACTATCAAGGGAGAGTAAACGCGGCGACTGTGGCGGCACTCGCCACCGATGCGAAGTCAGCGTCGCAAAGTTGGCGTTAAATCCGAACGTTTGAATCAGTTATTTTCTTTCGGGCCCTTTTCTGCCCTGAACCGTGGAAGCGCCGAAATTCGGGTTTCATTTGTAACGCGGCAGCTTATACCCCCCAGCGTTACCGACCACTGCCGGTGGTGGTCGGTAAGTTATCCTCCGCCGAGGTCGACGCGCGTTACAGATGCACACGTAAAATATTTTTCGCGAATTTTCGCGAATTTTTTGGCGCGGTAAACCTTCGTCTCCGCGTCCTCCATCCGACGAGCCTACTCTCGCCCGCACCCGTCGACCCGTTCTCGAGCTATACGGCGACAAAAAAATCGCAAAATTTCACTAATTTGACGTCACCGAAAAAGTTACGGCCAACTGGGAATTAAAGGTATATCGCCTTCCCGAATTTTCCGGGAGCCCATCGGGCCTTCGGCCCTGCTCGGCTCGGCTCGGCTCGGCTCGGCTCAGCTCGAGGTCGAGGTCGTCGGTAGCGACGATAGTGGCGGGGAGGCGCGCGATTGGTCTGTCATCGCCATCCTCCCCCCCTACCCTTTAAAATTAATGTAAAATGTAAACCAAAACGTAGAGTCGGATTCGTAACCTCGAAGTTACAAGTCGATTCGCTCAACTATCAAGGGAGAGTAAACGCGGCGACTGAGACGGCACTCGCCACCGATGCGAAGTCAGCGTCGCGAAGTTGGCGTTAAATTCGAACGTTTGAATCAGTTATTTTCTTTCGGGCCCTTTTCAGCCCTGAACCGTGGATGCGCCGAAATTCGGGTTTCATTTATAACGCGGCAGCTTATACCCCGAGCGTTACCGACCACTGCCGGTGGTGGTCGGTAAGTTATCCTCCGCCGAGGACGACGCGCGTTACCGATGCACACGTAAAAAATTTTTCGCGAATTTTTCGCGCGGTAAACCTTTGTCTCCGCGTCCTCCGTCCGACGAGCCTACTCTCGCCCGCACCCGTCGACCCGTTCTCGAGCTATACGGCGACAAAGAAATTGCAAAATTTCACTAATTTGACGTCATCGAAAAAGTTACGGCCAACTGGGAATTAAAGGTATATCGCCTTCCCGAATTTTCCGGGAGCCCATCGGGCCTTCGGCCCCGCTCGGCTCGGCCCGACTCGGCTCGAGGTCGAGGTCGTCGGTAGCGACGATGGTGGCGGGGAGGCGCGCGATTGGTCTGTCATCGCCATCCTCCCCCCCTACCCTTTAAAATTAATGGAAAATGTAAACCTAAACGTAGAGTCGGATTCGTAACCTCGAAGTTACAAGTCGATTCGCTCAACTATCAAGGGAGAGTAAACGCGGCGACTGTGGCGGCACTCGCCACCGATGCGAAGTCAGCGTCGCGAAGTTGGCGTTAAATTCGAACGTTTGAATCAGTTATTTTCTTACGGGCCCTTTTCAGCCCTGAACCGTGGATGCGCCGAAATTCGGGTTTCATTTATAACGCGGCAGCTTATACCCCCGAGCGTTACCGACCACTGCCGGTGGTGGTCGGTAAGTTATCCTCCGCCGAGGACGACGCGCGTTACCGATGCACACGTAAAAAATTTTTCGCGAATTTTCGCGAATTTTTCGCGCGCTGAACCTTCGTCTCCGCGTCCTCCGTCCGCCGAGCCTACTCTCGCCCGCACCCGTCGACCCGTTCTCGAGCTATACGGCGACAAAGAAACTTTGATTTTTCACTAATTTGACGTCATCGAAAAAGTTACGGCCAACTGGGAATTAAAGGTATATCGCCTTCCCGAATTTTCCGGGAGCCCATCGGGTCTTCGGCCCCGCTTGGCTCGGCTCGACTCGGCTCGAGGTCGAGGTCGTCGGTAACGACGATTGTGGCGGGGAGGCGCGCGATTGGTCTGTCATCACCATCCTCCCCCCTACCCTTTAAAATTAATGGAAAATGTAAACCTAAACGTAGAGTCGGATTCGTAACCTCGAAGTTACAAGTCGATTCGCTCAACTATCAAGGGAGAGTAAACGCGGCGACTGTGGCGGCACTCGCCACCGATGCCAAGTCAGCGTCGCGAAGTTGGCGTTAAATTCGAACGTTTGAATCAGTTATTTTCTTTCGGGCCCTTTCAGCGCTGAACCGTGGAAGCGCCGAAATTCGGGTTTCATTTTTAACGCGGCAGCTTATACCCCCGTGCGTTACCGACCACTGCCGGTGGTGGTCGGTAAGTTATCCTCCGCCGAGGACGACGCGCGTTACCGATGCACACGTAAAAAATGTTTCGCGAATTTTTCGCGCGGTAAATCTTTGTCTCCGCGTCCTCCGTCCGACCAGCCTACTCTCGCCCGCACCCGTCGACCCGTTCTCGAGCTATACGGCGACAAAGAAATCGCAAAATTTCACTAATTTGACGTCACCGAAAAAAGTGACGGCCAACTGGGAATTAAAGGTATATCGCCTTCCCGAATTTTCCGGGAGCCCATCGGGCCTTCGGCCCCGCTCGGCTCGGCTCGACTAGGCTCGAGGTCGAGGTCGTCGGTAGCGACGATGGTGGCGGGGAGGCGCGCGATTGGTCTGTCATCGCCATCCCCCCCCTACCCCTTTAAAATTAATGGAAAATGTAAACCTAAACGGAGAATAGGATTCGTAACCTCGAAGTTACAAGTCGATTCGCTCAACTATCAAGGGAGAGTAAACGCGGCGACTGTGGCGGCACTCGCCACCGATGCGAAGTCAGCGTCGCAAAGTTGGCGTTAAATCCGAACGTTTGAATCAGTTATTTTCTTTCGGGCCCTTTTCTGCCCTGAACCGTGGAAGCGCCGAAATTCGGGTTTCATTTGTAACGCGGCAGCTTATACCCCCCAGCGTTACCGACCACTGCCGGTGGTGGTCGGTAAGTTATCCTCCGCCGAGGTCGACGCGCGTTACAGATGCACACGTAAAATATTTTTCGCGAATTTTCGCGAATTTTTTGGCGCGGTAAACCTTCGTCTCCGCGTCCTCCATCCGACGAGCCTACTCTCGCCCGCACCCGTCGACCCGTTCTCGAGCTATACGGCGACAAAAAAATCGCAAAATTTCACTAATTTGACGTCACCGAAAAAGTTACGGCCAACTGGGAATTAAAGGTATATCGCCTTCCCGAATTTTCCGGGAGCCCATCGGGCCTTCGGCCCTGCTCGGCTCGGCTCGGCTCGGCTCGGCTCAGCTCGAGGTCGAGGTCGTCGGTAGCGACGATAGTGGCGGGGAGGCGCGCGATTGGTCTGTCATCGCCATCCTCCCCCCCTACCCTTTAAAATTAATGGAAAATGTAAACCAAAACGTAGAGTCGGATTCGTAACCTCGAAGTTACAAGTCGATTCGCTCAACTATCAAGGGAGAGTAAACGCGGCGACTGAGACGGCACTCGCCACCGATGCGAAGTCAGCGTCGCGAAGTTGGCGTTAAATTCGAACGTTTGAATCAGTTATTTTCTTTCGGGCCCTTTTCAGCCCTGAACCGTGGATGCGCCGAAATTCGGGTTTCATTTATAACGAGGCAGCTTATACCCCCGAGCGTTACCGACCACTGCCGGTGGTGGTCGGTAAGTTATCCTCCGCCGAGGACGACGCGCGTTACCGATGCACACGTAAAAAATTTTCGCGAATTTTCGCGAATTTTTCGCGCGCTGAACCTTCGTCTCCGCGTCCTCCGTCCGACGAGCCTACTCTCGCCCGCACCCGTCGACCCGTTCTCGAGCTATACGGCGACAAAGAAACTTTGATTTTTCACTAATTTGACGTCATCGAAAAAGTTACGGCCAACTGGGAATTAAAGGTATATCGCCTTCCCGAATTTTCCGGGAGCCCATCGGGCCTTCGACCCCGCTTGGCTCGGCTCGACTCGGCTCGAGGTCGAGGTCGTCGGTAACGACGATGGTGGCGGGGAGGCGCGCGATTGGTCTGTCATCGCCATCCTCCCCCATACCCTTTAAAATTAATGGAAAATGTAAACCTAAACGTAGAGTCGGATTCGTAACCTCGAAGTTACAAGTCGATTCGCTCAACTATCAAGGGAGAGTAAACGCGGCGACTGAGACGGCACTCGCCACCGATGCGAAGTCAGCGTCGCGAAGTTGGCGTTAAATTCGAACGTTTGAATCAGTTATTTTCTTTCGGGCCCTTTTCAGCCCTGAACCGTGGATGCGCCGAAATTCGGGTTTCATTTATAACGCGGCAGCTTATACCCCCGAGCGTTACCGACCACTGCCGGTGGTGGTCGGTAAGTTATCCTCCGCCGAGGACGACGCGCGTTACAGATGCACACGTAAAATATTTTTCGCGAATTTTCGCGAATTTTTTGGCGCGGTAAACCTTCGTCTCCGCGTCCTCCATCCGACGAGCCTACTCTCGCCCGCACCCGTCGACCCGTTCTCGAGCTATACGGCGACAAAAAAATCGCAAAATTTCACTAATTTGACGTCACCGAAAAAGTTACGGCCAACTGGGAATTAAAGGTATATCGCCTTCCCGAATTTTCCGGGAGCCCATCGGGCCTTCGGCCCTGCTCGGCTCGGCTCGGCTCGGCTCGGCTCAGCTCGAGGTCGAGGTCGTCGGTAGCGACGATAGTGGCGGGGAGGCGCGCGATTGGTCTGTCATCGCCATCCTCCCCCCCTACCCTTTAAAATTAATGGAAAATGTAAACCAAAACGTAGAGTCGGATTCGTAACCTCGAAGTTACAAGTCGATTCGCTCAACTATCAAGGGAGAGTAAACGCGGCGACTGAGACGGCACTCGCCACCGATGCGAAGTCAGCGTCGCGAAGTTGGCGTTAAATTCGAACGTTTGAATCAGTTATTTTCTTTCGGGCCCTTTTCAGCCCTGAACCGTGGATGCGCCGAAATTCGGGTTTCATTTATAACGCGGCAGCTTATACCCCCAAGCGTTACCGACCACTGCCGGTGGTGGTCGGTAAGTTATCCTCCGCCGAGGACGACGCGCGTTACCGATGCACACGTAAAAAATTTTTCGCGAATTTTTCGCGCGGTAAACCTTTGTCTCCGCGTCCTCCGTCCGACGAGCCTACTCTCGCCCGCACCCGTCGACCCGTTCTCGAGCTATACGGCGACAAAGAAATTGCAAAATTTCACTAATTTGACGTCATCGAAAAAGTTACGGCCAACTGGGAATTAAAGGTATATCGCCTTCCCGAATTTTCCGGGAGCCCATCGGGCCTTCGGCCCCGCTCGGCTCGGCTCGACTCGGCTCGAGGTCGAGGTCGTCGGTAGCGACGATGGTGGCGGGGAGGCGCGCGATTGGTCTGTCATCGCCATCCTCCCCCCTACCCTTTAAAATTAATGGAAAATGTAAACCTAAACGTAGAGTCGGATTCGTAACCTCGAAGTTACAAGTCGATTCGCTCAACTATCAAGGGAGAGTAAACGCGGCGACTGTGGCGGCACTCGTCACCGATGCGAAGTCAGCGTCGCGAAGTTGGCGTTAAATTCGAACGTTTGAATCAGTTATTTTCTTTCGGGCCCTTTTCAGCCCTGAACCGTGGAAGCGCCGAAATTCGGGTTTTATTTTTAACGCGGCAGCTTATACCCCCGAGTGTTACCGACCACTGCCGGTGGTGGTCGGTAAGTTATCCTCCGCCGAGGTCGACGCGCGTTACCGATGCACACGTAAAAAATTTTTCGCGAATTTTCGCGAATTTTTCGCGCGGTAAACCTTCGTCTCCGCGTCCTCCGTCCGACGAGCCTACTCTCGCCCGCACCCGTCGACCTGTTCTCGAGCTATACGGCGACAAAGAAACTTTGATTTTTCACTAATTTGACGTCATCGAAAAAGTTACGGCCAACTGGGAATTAAAGGTATATCGCCTTCCCGAATTTTCCGGGAGCCCATCGGGCCTTCGGCCCCGCTCGGCTCGGCTCGACTCGGCTCGAGGTCGAGGTCGTCGGTAGCGACGATGGTGGCGGGGAGGCGCGCGATTGGTCTGTCATCGCCATCCTCCCCCCTACCCTTTAAAATTAATGGAAAATATAAACCTAAACGTAGAGTCGGATTCGTAACCTCGAAGTTACAAGTCGATTCGCTCAACTATCAAGGGAGAGTAAACGCGGCGACTGTGGCGGCACTCGCCACCGATGCGAAGTCAGCGTCGCGAAGTTGGCGTTAAATTCGAACGTTTGAATCAGTTATATTCTTTCGGGCCCTTTTCAGCCCTGAACCGTGTTAGCGCCGAAATTCGGGTTTCATTTTTAACGCGGCAGCTTATACCCCCGAGCGTTACCGACCACTGCCGGTGGTGGTCGGTAAGTTATGCTCCGCCGAGGACGACGCGCGTTACCGATGCACACGTAAAAAATTTTTCGCGAATTTTTCGCGCGGTAAACCTTCGTCTCCGCGTCCTCCGTCCGACGAGCCTACTCTCGCCCGCACCCGTCGACCTGTTCTCGAGCTATACGGCGACAAAGAAACTTTGATTTTTCACTAATTTGACGTCATCGAAAAAGTTACGGCCAACTGGGAATTAAAGGTATATCGCCTTCCCGAATTTTCCGGGAGCCCATCGGGCCTTCGGCCCCGCTCGGCTCGGCTCGACTCGGCTCGAGGTCGAGGTCGTCGGTAGCGACGATGGTGGCGGGGAGGCGCGCGATTGGTCTGTCATCGCCATGCTCCCCCCTACCCTTTAAAATTAATGGAAAATGTAAACCTAAACGTAGAGTCGGATTCGTAACCTCGAAGTTACAAGTCGATTCGCTCAACTATCAAGGGAGAGTAAACGCGGCGACTGTGGCGGCACTCGCCACCGATGCCAAGTCGGCGTCGCGAAGTTGGCGTTAAATTCGAACGTTTGAATCAGTTATTTTCTTTCGGGCCCTTTTCAGCGCTGAACCGTGGATGCGCCGAAATTCGGGTTTCATTTATAACGCGGCAGCTTATACCCCCGAGCGTTACCGACCACTGCCGGTGGTGGTCGGTAAGTTATCCTCCGCCGAGGACGACGCGCGTTACCGATGCACACGTAAAAAATTTTTCGCGAATTTTCGCGAATTTTTCGCACGCTGAACCTTCGTCTCCGCGTCCTCCGTCCGACGAGCCTTCTCACGCCCGCACCCGTCGACCCGTTCTCGAGCTATACGGCGACAAAGAAACTTTGATTTTTCACTAATTTGACGTCATCGAAAAAGTTACGGCCAACTGGGAATTAAAGGTATATCGCCTTCCCGAATTTTCCGGGAGCCCATCGGGCCTTCGGCCCCGCTTGGCTCGGCTCGACTCGGCTCGAGGTCGAGGTCGTCGGTAACGACGATTGTGGCGGGGAGGCGCGCGATTGGTCTGTCATCGCCATGCTCCCCCCTACCCTTTAAAATTAATGGAAAATGTAAACCTAAACGTAGAGTCGGATTCGTAACCTCGAAGTTACAAGTCGATTCGCTCAACTATCAAGGGAGAGTAAACGCGGCGACTGTGGCGGCACTCGCCACCGATGCCAAGTCAGCGTCGCGAAGTTGGCGTTAAATTTGAACGTTTGAATCAGTTATTTTCTTTCGGGGCCTTTCAGCGCTGAACCGTGGAAGCGCCGAAATTCGGGTTTCATTTTTAACGCGGCAGCTTATACCCCCGTGCGTTACCGACCAATGCCGGTGGTGGTCGGTAAGTTATCCTCCGCCGAGGACGACGCGCGTTACCGATGCACACGTAAAAAATGTTTCGCGAATTTTTCGCGCGGTAAATCTTTGTCTCCGCGTCCTCCGTCCGACGAGCCTACTCTCGCCCGCACCCGTCGACCCGTTCTCGAGCTATACGGCGACAAAGAAACTTTGATTTTTCACTAATTTGACGTCATCGATAAACTTACGGCCAACTGGGAATTAAAGGTATATCGCCTTCCCGAATTTTCCGGGAGCCCATCGGGCCTTCGGCCCCGCTTGGCTCGGCTTGACTCGGCTCGTGGTCGAGGTCGTCGGTAACGACGATTGTGGCGGGGAGGCGCGCGATTGGTCTGTCATCGCCATCCTCCCCCCTACCCTTTAAAATTAATGGAAAATGTAAACCTAAATGTAGAGTCGGATTCGTAACCTCGAAGTTACAAGTCGATTCGCTCAACTATCAAGGGAGAGTAAACGCGGCGACTGTGGCGGCACTCGCCACCGATGCCAAGTCAGCGTCGCGAAGTTGGCGTTAAATTCGAACGTTTGAATCAGTTATTTTCTTTCGGGCCCTTTCAGCGCTGAACCGTGGAAGCGCCGAAATTCGGGTTTCATTTTTAACGCGGCAGCTTATACCCCCGTGCGTTACCGACCACTGCCGGTGGTGGTCGGTAAGTTATCCTCCGCCGAGGACGACGCGCGTTACCGATGCACACGTAAAAAATGTTTCGCGAATTTTTCGCGCGGTAAATCTTTGTCTCCGCGTCCTCCGTCCGACGAGCCTACTCTCGCCCGCACCCGTCGACCCGTTCTCGAGCTATACGGCGACAAAGAAATCGCAAAATTTCACTAATTTGACGTCACCGAAAAAAGTGACGGCCAACTGGGAATTAAAGGTATATCGCCTTCCCGAATTTTCCGGGAGCCCATCGGGCCTTCGGCCCCGCTCGGCTCGGCTCGACTAGGCTCGAGGTCGAGGTCGTCGGTAGCGACGATGGTGGCGGTGAGGCGCGCGATTGGTCTGTCATCGCCATCCTCCCCCCCCCCTTCCCCTTTAAAATTAATGGAAAATGTAAACCTAAACGGAGAATAGGATTCGTAACCTCGAAGTTACAAGTCGATTCGCTCAACTATCAAGGGAGAGTAAACGCGGCGACTGTGGCGGCACTCGCCACCGATGCGAAGTCAGCGTCGCAAAGTTGGCGTTAAATCCGAACGTTTGAATCAGTTATTTTCTTTCGGGCCCTTTTCTGCCCTGAACCGTGGAAGCGCCGAAATTCGGGTTTCATTTGTAACGCGGCAGCTTATACCCCCCAGCGTTACCAACCACTGCCGGTGGTGGTCGGTAAGTTATCCTCCGCCGAGGTCGACGCGCGTTACAGATGCACACGTAAAATATTTTTCGCGAATTTCCGCGAATTTTTCGCGCGGTAAACCTTCGTCTCCGCGTCGTCCGTCCGACGAGCCTACGCTCGCCCGCACCCGTCGACCCGTTCTCGAGCTATACGGCGACAAAAAAATCGCAAAATTTCACTAATTTGACGTCAGCGAAAAAGTTACGGCCAACTGGGAATTAAAGGTATATCGCCTTCCCGAATTTCCCGGGAGCCCAACGGGCCTTCGGCCCGGCTCGGCTCGCCTCGACTCGGCTCGAGGTCGAGGTCGTCGGTAGCGACGATGGTGGCGGGGAGGCGCGCGATTGGGCCTGTCATCGCCATCCTCCCCCCTACCCTTTAAAATTATCGGAAAATGTAAACCTAAACGTAGAGTCGGATTCGTAACCTCGAAGTTACAAGTCGATTCGCTCAACTATCAAGGGAGAGTAAACGCGGCGACTGTGGCGGCACTCGCCACCGATGCGAAGTCAGCGTCGCGAAGTTGGCGTTAAATTCGAACGTTTGAATCAGTTATTTTCTTTCGGGTCCTTTTCAGCCCTGAACCGTGGAAGCGCCGAAATTCGGGTTTCATTTATAACGCGGCAGCTTATACCCCCGAGCGTTATCGACCACTGCCGGTGGTGGTCGGTAAGTTATCCTCCGCCGAGGACGACGCGCGTTACCGATGCACACGTAAAAAATTTTTCGCGAATTTTTCGCTCGGTAAACCTTTGTCTCCGCGTCCTCCGTCCGACGAGCCTACTCTCGCCCGCACCCGTCGTCCCGTTCTCGAGCTATACGGCGACAAAGAAATCGCAAAATTTCACTAATTTGACGTCATCGAAAAAGTTACGGCCAACTGGGAATTAAAGGTATATCGCCTTCCCGAATTTTCCGGGAGCCCATCGGACCTTCGGCCCCGCTCGGCTCAACTCGGCTCGAGGTCGAGGTCGTCGGTAACGACGATGGTGGCGGGGAGGCGCGCGATTGGTCTGTCATCGCCATCCTCCCCCCCCTTCCCCTTTAAAATTAATGGAAAATGTAAACCTAAACGGAGAATAGGATTCGTAACCTCGAAGTTACAAGTCGATTCGCTCAACTATCAAGGGAGAGTAAACGCGGCGACTGTGGCGGCACTCGCCACCGATGCGAAGTCAGCGTCGCGAAGTTGGCGTTAAATTCGAACGTTTGAATCAGTTATTTTCTTTCGGGCCCTTTTCAGCGCTGAACCGTGGAAGCGCCGAAATTCGGGTTTCATTTTTAACGCGGCAGCTTATACCCCCGAGCGTTACCGACCACTGCCGGTGGTGGTCGGTAAGTTATGCTCCGCCGAGGACGACGCGCGTTACCGATGCACACGTAAAAAATTTTTCGCGAATTTTTCGCGCGGTAAACCTTTGTCTCCGCGTCCTCCGTCCGACGAGCCTACTCTCGCCCGCACCCGTCGACCCGTTCTCGAGCTATACGGCGACAAAGAAATTGCAAAATTTCACTAATTTGACGTCATCGAAAAAGTTACGGCCAACTGGGAATTAAAGGTATATCGCCTTCCCGAATTTTCCGGGAGCCCATCGGGCCTTCGGCCCTGCTCGGCTCGGCTCGGCTCGGCTCAGCTCGAGGTCGAGGTCGTCGGTAGCGACGATAGTGGCGGGGAGCCGCGCGATTGGTCTGTCATCGCCATCCTCCCCCCCTACCCTTAAAAATTAATGGAAAATGTAAACCAAAACGTAGAGTCGGATTCGTAACCTCGAAGTTACAAGTCGATTCGCTCAACTATCAAGGGAGAGTAAACGCGGCGACTGAGACGGCACTCGCCACCGATGCGAAGTCAGCGTCGCGAAGTTGGCGTTAAATTCCAACGTTTGAATCAGTTATTTTCTTTCGGGCCCTTTTCAGCCCTGAACCGTGGATGCGCCGAAATTCGGGTTTCATTTATAACGCGGCAGCTTATACCCCCGAGCGTTACCGACCACTGCCGGTGGTGGTCGGTAAGTTATCCTCCGCCGAGGACGACGCGCGTTACCGATGCACACGTAAAAAATTTTTCGCGAATTTTCGCGAATTTTTCGCGCGCTGAACCTTCGTCTCTGCGTCCTCCGTCCGACGAGCCTACTCTCGCCCGCACCCGTCGACCCGTTCTCGAGCTATACGGCGACAAAGAAACTTTGATTTTTCACTAATTTGACGTCATCGAAAAACTTACGGCCAACTGGGAATTAAAGGTATATCGCCTTCCCGAATTTTCTGGGAGCCCATCGGGCCTTCGGCCCCGCTTGGCTCGGCTCGACTCGGCTCGAGGTCGAGGTCGTCGGTAACGACGATTGTGGCGGGGAGGCGCGCGATTGGTCTGTCATCGCCATCCTCCCCCCTACCCTTTAAAATTAATGGAAAATGTAAACCTAAACGTAGAGTCGGATTCGTAACCTCGAAGTTACAAGTCGATTCGCTCAACTATCAAGGGAGAGTAAACGCGGCGACTGTGGCGGCACTCGCCACCGATGCCAAGTCAGCGTCGCGAAGTTGGCGTTAAATTCGAACGTTTGAATCAGTTATTTTCTTTCGGGCCCTTTCAGCGCTGAACCGTGGAAGCGCCGAAATTCGGGTTTCATTTTTAACGCGGCAGCTTATACCCCCGTGCGTTACCGACCACTGCCGGTGGTGGTCGGTAAGTTATCCTCCGCCGAGGACGACGCGCGTTACCGATGCACACGTAAAAAATGTTTCGCGAATTTTTCGCGCGGTAAATCTTTGTCTCCGCGTCCTCCGTCCGACGAGCCTACTCTCGCCCGCACCCGTCGACCCGTTCTCGAGCTATACGGCGACAAAGAAATCGCAAAATTTCACTAATTTGACGTCACCGAAAAAAGTGACGGCCAACTGGGAATTAAAGGTATATCGCCTTCCCGAATTTTCCGGGAGCCCATCGGGCCTTCGGCCCTGCTCGGCTCGGCTCGACTAGGCTCGAGGTCGAGGTCGTCGGTAGCGACGATGGTGGCGGTGAGGCGCGCGATTGGTCTGTCATCGCCATCCTCCCCCCCCCTTCCCCTTTAAAATTAATGGAAAATGTAAACCTAAACGGAGAATAGGATTCGTAACCTCGAAGTTACAAGTCGATTCGCTCAACTATCAAGGGAGAGTAAACGCGGCGACTGTGGCGGCACTCGCCACCGATGCGAAGTCAGCGTCGCAAAGTTGGCGTTAAATCCGAACGTTTGAATCAGTTATTTTCTTTCGGGCCCTTTTCTGCCCTGAACCGTGGAAGCGCCGAAATTCGGGTTTCATTTGTAACGCGGCAGCTTATACCCCCCAGCGTTACCAACCACTGCCGGTGGTGGTCGGTAAGTTATCCTCCGCCGAGGTCGACGCGCGTTACAGATGCACACGTAAAATATTTTTCGCGAATTTCCGCGAATTTTTCGCGCGGTAAACCTTCGTCTCCGCGTCGTCCGTCCTACGAGCCTACGCTCGCCCGCACCCGTCGACCCGTTCTCGAGCTATACGGCGACAAAAAAATCGCAAAATTTCACTAATTTGACGTCAGCGAAAAAGTTACGGCCAACTGGGAATTAAAGGTATATCGCCTTCCCGAATTTCCCGGGAGCCCAACGGGCCTTCGGCCCCGCTCGGCTCGCCTCGACTCGGCTCGAGGTCGAGGTCGTCGGTAGCGACGATGGTGGCGGGGAGGCGCGCGATTGGGCCTGTCATCGCCATCCTCCCCCCTACCCTTTAAAATTATCGGAAAATGTAAACCTAAACGTAGAGTCGGATTCGTAACCTCGAAGTTACAAGTCGATTCGCTCAACTATCAAGGGAGAGTAAACGCGGCGACTGTGGCGGCACTCGCCACCGATGCCAAGTCAGCGTCGCGAAGTTGGCGTTAAATTTGAACGTTTGAATCAGTTATTTTCTTTCGGGCCCTTTCAGCGCTGAACCGTGGAAGCGCCGAAATTCGGGTTTCATTTTTAACGCGGCAGCTTATACCCCCGTGCGTTACCGACCAATGCCGGTGGTGGTCGGTAAGTTATCCTCCGCCGAGGACGACGCGCGTTACCGATGCACACGTAAAAAATGTTTCGCGAATTTTTCGCGCGGTAAATCTTTGTCTCCGCGTCCTCCGTCCGACGAGCCTACTCTCGCCCGCACCCGTCGACCCGTTCTCGAGCTATACGGCGACAAAGAAACTTTGATTTTTCACTAATTTGACGTCATCGATAAACTTACGGCCAACTGGGAATTAAAGGTATATCGCCTTCCCGAATTTTCCGGGAGCCCATCGGGCCTTCGGCCCCGCTTGGCTCGGCTTGACTCGGCTCGTGGTCGAGGTCGTCGGTAACGACGATTGTGGCGGGGAGGCGCGCGATTGGTCTGTCATCGCCATCCTCCCCCCTACCCTTTAAAATTAATGGAAAATGTAAACCTAAACGTAGAGTCGGATTCGTAACCTCGAAGTTACAAGTCGATTCGCTCAACTATCAAGGGAGAGTAAACGCGGCGACTGTGGCGGCACTCGCCACCGATGCCAAGTCAGCGTCGCGAAGTTGGCGTTAAATTCGAACGTTTGAATCAGTTATTTTCTTTCGGGCCCTTTCAGCGCTGAACCGTGGAAGCGCCGAAATTCGGGTTTCATTTTTAACGCGGCAGCTTATACCCCCGTGCGTTACCGACCACTGCCGGTGGTGGTCGGTAAGTTATCCTCCGCCGAGGACGACGCGAGTTACCGATGCACACGTAAAAAATGTTTCGCGAATTTTTCGCGCGGTAAATCTTTGTCTCCGCGTCCTCCGTCCGACGAGCCTACTCTCGCCCGCACCCGTCGACCCGTTCTCGAGCTATACGGCGACAAAGAAATCGCAAAATTTCACTAATTTGACGTCACCGAAAAAAGTGACGGCCAACTGGGAATTAAAGGTATATCGCCTTCCCGAATTTTCCGGGAGCCCATCGGGCCTTCGGCCCCGCTCGGCTCGGCTCGACTAGGCTCGAGGTCGAGGTCGTCGGTAGCGACGATGGTGGCGGTGAGGCGCGCGATTGGTCTGTCATCGCCATCCTCCCCCCCCCTTCCCCTTTAAAATTAATGGAAAATGTAAACCTAAACGGAGAATAGGATTCGTAACCTCGAAGTTACAAGTCGATTCGCTCAACTATCAAGGGAGAGTAAACGCGGCGACTGTGGCGGCACTCGCCACCGATGCGAAGTCAGCGTCGCAAAGTTGGCGTTAAATCCGAACGTTTGAATCAGTTATTTTCTTTCGGGCCCTTTTCTGCCCTGAACCGTGGAAGCGCCGAAATTCGGGTTTCATTTGTAACGCGGCAGCTTATACCCCCCAGCGTTACCAACCACTGCCGGTGGTGGTCGGTAAGTTATCCTCCGCCGAGGTCGACGCGCGTTACAGATGCACACGTAAAATATTTTTCGCGAATTTCCGCGAATTTTTCGCGCGGTAAACCTTCGTCTCCGCGTCGTCCGTCCGACGAGCCTACGCTCGCCCGCACCCGTCGACCCGTTCTCGAGCTATACGGCGACAAAAAAATCGCAAAATTTCACTAATTTGACGTCAGCGAAAAAGTTACGGCCAACTGGGAATTAAAGGTATATCGCCTTCCCGAATTTCCCGGGAGCCCAACGGGCCTTCGGCCCCGCTCGGCTCGCCTCGACTCGGCTCGGCTCGGCTCAGCTCGAGGTCGAGGTCGTCGGTAGCGACGATAGTGGCGGGGAGGCGCGCGATTGGGCCTGTCATCGCCATCCTCCCCCCTACCCTTTAAAATTATCGGAAAATGTAAACCTAAACGTAGAGTCGGATTCGTAACCTCGAAGTTACAAGTCGATTCGCTCAACTATCAAGGGAGAGTAAACGCGGCGACTGTGGCGGCACTCGCCACCGATGCGAAGTCAGCGTCGCGAAGTTGGCGTTAAATTCGAACGTTTGAATCAGTTATTTTCTTTCGGGTCCTTTTCAGCCCTGAACCGTGGAAGCGCCGAAATTCGGGTTTCATTTATAACGCGGCAGCTTATAGCCCCGAGCGTTATCGACCACTGCCGGTGGTGGTCGGTAAGTTATCCTCCGCCGAGGACGACGCGCGTTACCGATGCACACGTAAAAAATTTTTCGCGAATTTTTCGCACGGTAAACCTTTGTCTCCGCGTCCTCCGTCCGACGAGCCTACTCTCGCCCGCACCCGTCGTCCCGTTCTCGAGCTATACGGCGACAAAGAAATCGCAAAATTTCACTAATTTGACGTCATCGAAAAAGTTACGGCCAACTGGGAATTAAAGGTATATCGCCTTCCCGAATTTTCCGGGAGCCCATCGGACCTTCGGCCCCGCTCGGCTCAACTCGGCTCGAGGTCGAGGTCGTCGGTAACGACGATGGTGGCGGGGAGGCGCGCGATTGGTCTGTCATCGCCATCCTCCCCCCCCTACCCCTTTAAAATTAATGGAAAATGTAAACCTAAACGGAGAATAGGATTCGTAACCTCGAAGTTACAAGTCGATTCGCTCAACTATCAAGGGAGAGTAAACGCGGCGACTGTGGCGGCACTCGCCACCGATGCGAAGTCAGCGTCGCGAAGTTGGCGTTAAATTCGAACGTTTGAATCAGTTATTTTCTTTCGGGCCCTTTTCAGCGCTGAACCGTGGAAGCGCCGAAATTCGGGTTTCATTTTTAACGCGGCAGCTTATACCCCCGAGCGTTACCGACCACTGCCGGTGGTGGTCGGTAAGTTATGCTCCGCCGAGGACGACGCGCGTTACCGATGCACACGTAAAAAATTTTTCGCGAATTTTTCGCGCGGTAAACCTTTGTCTCCGCGTCCTCCGTCCGACGAGCCTACTCTCGCCCGCACCCGTCGACCCGTTCTCGAGCTATACGGCGACAAAGAAATTGCAAAATTTCACTAATTTGACGTCATCGAAAAAGTTACGGCCAACTGGGAATTAAAGGTATATCGCCTTCCCGAATTTTCCGGGAGCCCATCGGGCCTTCGGCCCTGCTCGGCTCGGCTCGGCTCGGCTCAGCTCGAGGTCGAGGTCGTCGGTAGCGACGATAGTGGCGGGGAGCCGCGCGATTGGTCTGTCATCGCCATCCTCCCCCCCTACCCTTAAAAATTAATGGAAAATGTAAACCAAAACGTAGAGTCGGATTCGTAACCTCGAAGTTACAAGTCGATTCGCTCAACTATCAAGGGAGAGTAAACGCGGCGACTGAGACGGCACTCGCCACCGATGCGAAGTCAGCGTCGCGAAGTTGGCGTTAAATTCCAACGTTTGAATCAGTTATTTTCTTTCGGGCCCTTTTCAGCCCTGAACCGTGGATGCGCCGAAATTCGGGTTTCATTTATAACGCGACAGCTTATACCCCCGAGCGTTACCGACCACTGCCGGTGGTGGTCGGTAAGTTATCCTCCGCCGAGGACGACGCGCGTTACCGATGCACACGTAAAAAATTTTTCGCGAATTTTCGCGAATTTTTCGCGCGCTGAACCTTCGTCTCTGCGTCCTCCGTCCGACGAGCCTACTCTCGCCCGCACCCGTCGACCCGTTCTCGAGCTATACGGCGACAAAGAAACTTTGATTTTTCACTAATTTGACGTCATCGAAA
This sequence comes from Lasioglossum baleicum, assembly GCF_051020765.1. Taxonomy (NCBI): domain Eukaryota; kingdom Metazoa; phylum Arthropoda; class Insecta; order Hymenoptera; family Halictidae; genus Lasioglossum; species Lasioglossum baleicum. Next base: position 430,711 of record NC_134933.1, read on the forward strand.
AACTTACGGCCAACTGGGAATTAAAGGTATATCGCCTTCCCGAATTTTCTGGGAGCCCATCGGGCCTTCGGCCCCGCTTGGCTCGGCTCGACTCGGCTCGAGGTCGAGGTCGTCGGTAACGACGATTGTGGCGGGGAGGCGCGCGATTGGTCTGTCATCGCCATCCTCCCCCCTACCCTTTAAAATTAATGGAAAATGTAAACCTAAACGTAGAGTCGGATTCGTAACCTCGAAGTTACAAGTCGATTCGCTCAACTATCAAGGGAGAGTAAACGCGGCGACTGTGGCGGCACTCGCCACCGATGCCAAGTCAGCGTCGCGAAGTTGGCGTTAAATTCGAACGTTTGAATCAGTTATTTTCTTTCGGGCCCTTTCAGCGCTGAACCGTGGAAGCGCCGAAATTCGGGTTTCATTTTTAACGCGGCAGCTTATACCCCCGTGCGTTACCGACCACTGCCGGTGGTGGTCGGTAAGTTATCCTCCGCCGAGGACGACGCGCGTTACCGATGCACACGTAAAAAATGTTTCGCGAATTTTTCGCGCGGTAAATCTTTGTCTCCGCGTCCTCCGTCCGACGAGCCTACTCTCGCCCGCACCCGTCGACCCGTTCTCGAGCTATACGGCGACAAAGAAATCGCAAAATTTCACTAATTTGACGTCACCGAAAAAAGTGACGGCCAACTGGGAATTAAAGGTATATCGCCTTCCCGAATTTTCCGGGAGCCCATCGGGCCTTCGGCCCTGCTCGGCTCGGCTCGACTAGGCTCGAGGTCGAGGTCGTCGGTAGCGACGATGGTGGCGGTGAGGCGCGCGATTGGTCTGTCATCGCCATCCTCCCCTCCCCTTCCCCTTTAAAATTAATGGAAAATGTAAACCTAAACGGAGAATAGGATTCGTAACCTCGAAGTTACAAGTCGATTCGCTCAACTATCAAGGGAGAGTAAACGCGGCGACTGTGGCGGCACTCGCCACCGATGCGAAGTCAGCGTCGCAAAGTTGGCGTTAAATCCGAACGTTTGAATCAGTTATTTTCTTTCGGGCCCTTTTCTGCCCTGAACCGTGGGAGCGCCGAAATTCGGGTTTCATTTGTAACGCGGCAGCTTATACCCCCCAGCGTTACCAACCACTGCCGGTGGTGGTCGGTAAGTTATCCTCCGCCGAGGTCGACGCGCGTTACAGATGCACACGTAAAATATTTTTCGCGAATTTCCGCGAATTTTTCGCGCGGTAAACCTTCGTCTCCGCGTCGTCCGTCCTACGAGCCTACGCTCGCCCGCACCCGTCGACCCGTTCTCGAGCTATACGGCGACAAAAAAATCGCAAAATTTCACTAATTTGACGTCAGCGAAAAAGTTACGGCCAACTGGGAATTAAAGGTATATCGCCTTCCCGAATTTCCCGGGAGCCCAACGGGCCTTCGGCCCCGCTCGGCTCGCCTCGACTCGGCTCGAGGTCGAGGTCGTCGGTAGCGACGATGGTGGCGGGGAGGCGCGCGATTGGGCCTGTCATCGCCATCCTCCCCCCTACCCTTTAAAATTATCGGAAAATGTAAACCTAAACGTAGAGTCGGATTCGTAACCTCGAAGTTACAAGTCGATTCGCTCAACTATCAAGGGAGAGTAAACGCGGCGACTGTGGCGGCACTCGCCACCGATGCCAAGTCAGCGTCGCGAAGTTGGCGTTAAATTTGAACGTTTGAATCAGTTATTTTCTTTCGGGCCCTTTCAGCGCTGAACCGTGGAAGCGCCGAAATTCGGGTTTCATTTTTAACGCGGCAGCTTATACCCCCGTGCGTTACCGACCAATGCCGGTGGTGGTCGGTAAGTTATCCTCCGCCGAGGACGACGCGCGTTACCGATGCACACGTAAAAAATGTTTCGCGAATTTTTCGCGCGGTAAATCTTTGTCTCCGCGTCCTCCGTCCGACGAGCCTACTCTCGCCCGCACCCGTCGACCCGTTCTCGAGCTATACGGCGACAAAGAAACTTTGATTTTTCACTAATTTGACGTCATCGATAAACTTACGGCCAACTGGGAATTAAAGGTATATCGCCTTCCCGAATTTTCCGGGAGCCCATCGGGCCTTCGGCCCCGCTTGGCTCGGCTTGACTCGGCTCGTGGTCGAGGTCGTCGGTAACGACGATTGTGGCGGGGAGGCGCGCGATTGGTCTGTCATCGCCATCCTCCCCCCTACCCTTTAAAATTAATGGAAAATGTAAACCTAAACGTAGAGTCGGATTCGTAACCTCGAAGTTACAAGTCGATTCGCTCAACTATCAAGGGAGAGTAAACGCGGCGACTGTGGCGGCACTCGCCACCGATGCCAAGTCAGCGTCGCGAAGTTGGCGTTAAATTCGAACGTTTGAATCAGTTATTTTCTTTCGGGCCCTTTCAGCGCTGAACCGTGGAAGCGCCGAAATTCGGGTTTCATTTTTAACGCGGCAGCTTATACCCCCGTGCGTTACCGACCACTGCCGGTGGTGGTCGGTAAGTTATCCTCCGCCGAGGACGACGCGCGTTACCGATGCACACGTAAAAAATGTTTCGCGAATTTTTCGCGCGGTAAATCTTTGTCTCCGCGTCCTCCGTCCGACGAGCCTACTCTCGCCCGCACCCGTCGACCCGTTCTCGAGCTATACGGCGACAAAGAAATCGCAAAATTTCACTAATTTGACGTCACCGAAAAAAGTGACGGCCAACTGGGAATTAAAGGTATATCGCCTTCCCGAATTTTCCGGGAGCCCATCGGGCCTTCGGCCCCGCTCGGCTCGGCTCGACTAGGCTCGAGGTCGAGGTCGTCGGTAGCGACGATGGTGGCGGTGAGGCGCGCGATTGGTCTGTCATCGCCATCCTCCCCCCCCCTTCCCCTTTAAAATTAATGGAAAATGTAAACCTAAACGGAGAATAGGATTCGTAACCTCGAAGTTACAAGTCGATTCGCTCAACTATCAAGGGAGAGTAAACGCGGCGACTGTGGCGGCACTCGCCACCGATGCGAAGTCAGCGTCGCAAAGTTGGCGTTAAATCCGAACGTTTGAATCAGTTATTTTCTTTCGGGCCCTTTTCTGCCCTGAACCGTGGAAGCGCCGAAATTCGGGTTTCATTTGTAACGCGGCAGCTTATACCCCCCAGCGTTACCAACCACTGCCGGTGGTGGTCGGTAAGTTATCCTCCGCCGAGGTCGACGCGCGTTACAGATGCACACGTAAAATATTTTTCGCGAATTTCCGCGAATTTTTCGCGCGGTAAACCTTCGTCTCCGCGTCGTCCGTCCGACGAGCCTACGCTCGCCCGCACCCGTCGACCCGTTCTCGAGCTATACGGCGACAAAAAAATCGCAAAATTTCACTAATTTGACGTCAGCGAAAAAGTTACGGCCAACTGGGAATTAAAGGTATATCGCCTTCCCGAATTTCCCGGGAGCCCAACGGGCCTTCGGCCCCGCTCGGCTCGCCTCGACTCGGCTCGAGGTCGAGGTCGTCGGTAGCGACGATGGTGGCGGGGAGGCGCGCGATTGGGCCTGTCATCGCCATCCTCCCCCCTACCCTTTAAAATTATCGGAAAATGTAAACCTAAACGTAGAGTCGGATTCGTAACCTCGAAGTTACAAGTCGATTCGCTCAACTATCAAGGGAGAGTAAACGCGGCGACTGTGGCGGCACTCGCCACCGATGCGAAGTCAGCGTCGCGAAGTTGGCGTTAAATTCGAACGTTTGAATCAGTTATTTTCTTTCGGGTCCTTTTCAGCCCTGAACCGTGGAAGCGCCGAAATTCGGGTTTCATTTATAACGCGGCAGCTTATACCCCCGAGCGTTATCGACCACTACCGGTGGTGGTCGGTAAGTTATCCTCCGCCGAGGACGACGCGCGTTACCGATGCACACGTAAAAAATTTTTCGCGAATTTTTCGCACGGTAAACCTTTGTCTCCGCGTCCTCCGTCCGACGAGCCTACTCTCGCCCGCACCCGTCGTCCCGTTCTCGAGCTATACGGCGACAAAGAAATCGCAAAATTTCACTAATTTGACGTCATCGAAAAAGTTACGGCCAACTGGGAATTAAAGGTATATCGCCTTCCCGAATTTTCCGGGAGCCCATCGGACCTTCGGCCCCGCTCGGCTCAACTCGGCTCGAGGTCGAGGTCGTCGGTAACGACGATGGTGGCGGGGAGGCGCGCGATTGGTCTGTCATCGCCATCCTCCCCCCCCTTCCCCTTTAAAATTAATGGAAAATGTAAACCTAAACGGAGAATAGGATTCGTAACCTCGAAGTTACAAGTCGATTCGCTCAACTATCAAGGGAGAGTAAACGCGGCGACTGTGGCGGCACTCGCCACCGATGCGAAGTCAGCGTCGCGAAGTTGGCGTTAAATTCGAACGTTTGAATCAGTTATTTTCTTTCGGGCCCTTTTCAGCGCTGAACCGTGGAAGCGCCGAAATTCGGGTTTCATTTTTAACGCGGCAGCTTATACCCCCGAGCGTTACCGACCACTGCCGGTGGTGGTCGGTAAGTTATGCTCCGCCGAGGACGACGCGCGTTACCGATGCACACGTAAAAAATTTTTCGCGAATTTTTCGCGCGGTAAACCTTTGTCTCCGCGTCCTCCGTCCGACGAGCCTACTCTCGCCCGCACCCGTCGACCCGTTCTCGAGCTATACGGCGACAAAGAAATTGCAAAATTTCACTAATTTGATGTCATCGAAAAAGTTACGGCCAACTGGGAATTAAAGGTATATCGCCTTCCCGAATTTTCCGGGAGCCCATCGGGCCTTCGGCCCTGCTCGGCTCGGCTCGGCTCGGCTCAGCTCGAGGTCGAGGTCGTCGGTAGCGACGATAGTGGCGGGGAGCCGCGCGATTGGTCTGTCATCGCCATCCTCCCCCCCTACCCTTAAAAATTAATGGAAAATGTAAACCAAAACGTAGAGTCGGATTCGTAACCTCGAAGTTACAAGTCGATTCGCTCAACTATCAAGGGAGAGTAAACGCGGCGACTGAGACGGCACTCGCCACCGATGCGAAGTCAGCGTCGCGAAGTTGGCGTTAAATTCCAACGTTTGAATCAGTTATTTTCTTTCGGGCCCTTTTCAGCCCTGAACCGTGGATGCGCCGAAATTCGGGTTTCATTTATAACGCGGCAGCTTATACCCCCGAGCGTTACCGACCACTGCCGGTGGTGGTCGGTAAGTTATCCTCCGCCGAGGACGACGCGCGTTACCGATGCACACGTAAAAAATTTTTCGCGAATTTTCGCGAATTTTTCGCGCGCTGAACCTTCGTCTCTGCGTCCTCCGTCCGACGAGCCTACTCTCGCCCGCACCCGTCGACCCGTTCTCGAGCTATACGGCGACAAAGAAACTTTGATTTTTCACTAATTTGACGTCATCGAAAAACTTACGGCCAACTGGGAATTAAAGGTATATCGCCTTCCCGAATTTTCTGGGAGCCCATCGGGCCTTCGGCCCCGCTTGGCTCGGCTCGACTCGGCTCGAGGTCGAGGTCGTCGGTAACGACGATTGTGGCGGGGAGGCGCGCGATTGGTCTGTCATCGCCATCCTCCCCCCTACCCTTTAAAATTAATGGAAAATGTAAACCTAAACGTAGAGTCGGATTCGTAACCTCGAAGTTACAAGTCGATTCGCTCAACTATCAAGGGAGAGTAAACGCGGCGACTGTGGCGGCACTCGCCACCGATGCCAAGTCAGCGTCGCGAAGTTGGCGTTAAATTCGAACGTTTGAATCAGTTATTTTCTTTCGGGCCCTTTCAGCGCTGAACCGTGGAAGCGCCGAAATTCGGGTTTCATTTTTAACGCGGCAGCTTATACCCCCGTGCGTTACCGACCACTGCCGGTGGTGGTCGGTAAGTTATCCTCCGCCGAGGACGACGCGCGTTACCGATGCACACGTAAAAAATTTTTCGCGAATTTTTCGCGCGGTAAATCTTTGTCTCCGCGTCCTCCGTCCGACGAGCCTACTCTCGCCCGCACCCGTCGACCCGTTCTCGAGCTATACGGCGACAAAGAAATCGCAAAATTTCACTAATTTGACGTCACCGAAAAAAGTGACGGCCAACTGGGAATTAAAGGTATATCGCCTTCCCGAATTTTCCGGGAGCCCATCGGGCCTTCGGCCCTGCTCGGCTCGGCTCGACTAGGCTCGAGGTCGAGGTCGTCGGTAGCGACGATGGTGGCGGTGAGGCGCGCGATTGGTCTGTCATCGCCATCCTCCCCCCCCCCCCTTCCCCTTTAAAATTAATGGAAAATGTAAACCTAAACGGAGAATAGGATTCGTAACCTCGAAGTTACAAGTCGATTCGCTCAACTATCAAGGGAGAGTAAACGCGGCGACTGTGGCGGCACTCGCCACCGATGCGAAGTCAGCGTCGCAAAGTTGGCGTTAAATCCGAACGTTTGAATCAGTTATTTTCTTTCGGGCCCTTTTCTGCCCTGAACCGTGGAAGCGCCGAAATTCGGGTTTCATTTGTAACGCGGCAGCTTATACCCCCCAGCGTTACCAACCACTGCCGGTGGTGGTCGGTAAGTTATCCTCCGCCGAGGTCGACGCGCGTTACAGATGCACACGTAAAATATTTTTCGCGAATTTCCGCGAATTTTTCGCGCGGTAAACCTTCGTCTCCGCGTCGTCCGTCCTACGAGCCTACGCTCGCCCGCACCCGTCGACCCGTTCTCGAGCTATACGGCGACAAAAAAATCGCAAAATTTCACTAATTTGACGTCAGCGAAAAAGTTACGGCCAACTGGGAATTAAAGGTATATCGCCTTCCCGAATTTCCCGGGAGCCCAACGGGCCTTCGGCCCCGCTCGGCTCGCCTCGACTCGGCTCGAGGTCGAGGTCGTCGGTAGCGACGATGGTGGCGGGGAGGCGCGCGATTGGGCCTGTCATCGCCATCCTCCCCCCTACCCTTTAAAATTATCGGAAAATGTAAACCTAAACGTAGAGTCGGATTCGTAACCTCGAAGTTACAAGTCGATTCGCTCAACTATCAAGGGAGAGTAAACGCGGCGACTGTGGCGGCACTCGCCACCGATGCCAAGTCAGCGTCGCGAAGTTGGCGTTAAATTTGAACGTTTGAATCAGTTATTTTCTTTCGGGCCCTTTCAGCGCTGAACCGTGGAAGCGCCGAAATTCGGGTTTCATTTTTAACGCGGCAGCTTATACCCCCGTGCGTTACCGACCACTGCCGGTGGTGGTCGGTAAGTTATCCTCCGCCGAGGACGACGCGCGTTACCGATGCACACGTAAAAAATGTTTCGCGAATTTTTCGAGCGGTAAACCTTTGTCTCCGCGTCCTCCGTCCGACGAGCCTACTCTCGCCCGCACCCGTCGACCCGTTCTCGAGCTATACGGCGACAAAGAAACTTTGATTTTTCACTAATTTGACGTCATCGAAAAAGTTACGGCCAACTGGGAATAAAAGGTATATCGCCTTCCCGAATTTTCCGGGAGCCCATCGGGCCTTCGGCCCCGCTTGGCTCGGCTCGACTCGGCTCGAGGTCGAGGTCGTCGGTAACGACGATGGTGGCGGGGAGGCGCGCGATTGGTCTGTCATCGCCATCCTCCCCCCTTCCCTTTAAAATTAATGGAAAATGTAAACCTTAACGTAGAGTCGGATTCGTAACCTCGAAGTTACAAGTCGATTCGCTCAACTATCAAGGGAGAGTAAACGCGGCGACTGTGGCGGCACTCGCCACCGATGCGAAGTCAGTGTCGCGAAGTTGGCGTTAAATTCGAAGTTTGAATCAGTTATTTTCTTTCGGGCCCTTTTCAGCCCTGAACCGTGGAAGCGCCGGAATTCGGGTTTCATTTTTAACGCGGCAGCTTATACCCCCGAGCGTTACCGACCACTGCCGGTGGTGGTCGGTAAGTTATCCTCCGCCGAGGACGACGCGCGTTACCGATGCACACGTAAAAAATTTTTCGCGAATTTTTCGCGCGGTAAACCTTTGTCTCCGCGTCCTCCGTCCGACGAGCCTACTCTCGCCCGCACCCGTCGACCCGTTCTCGAGCTATACGGCGACAAAGAAATTGCAAAATTTCACTAATTTGACGTCATCGAAAAAGTTACGGCCAACTGGGAATTAAAGGTATATCGCCTTCCCGAATTTTCCGGGAGCCCATCGGGCCTTCGGCCCCGCTCGGCTCGGCTCGACTCGGCTCGAGGTCGAGGTCGTCGGTAGCGACGATGGTGGCGAGGAGGCGCGCGATTGGTCTGTCATCGCCATCCTCCCCCCTACCCTTTAAAATTAATGGAAAATGTAAACCTAAACGTAGAGTCGGATTAGTAACCTCGAAGTTACAAGTCGATTCGCTCAACTATCAAGGGAGAGTAAACGCGGCGACTGTGGCGGCACTCGCCACCGATGCGAAGTCAGCGTCGCGAAGTTGGCGTTAAATTCGAACGTTTGAATCAGTTATTTTCTTTCGGGCCCTTTTCAGCCCTGAACCGTGGAAGCGCCGAAATTCGGGTTTCATTTTTAACGCGGCAGCTTATACCCCCGAGTGTTACCGACCACTGCCGGTGGTGGTCGGTAAGTTATCCTCCGCCGAGGTTGACGCGCGTTACCGATGCACACGTAAAAAATTTTTCGCGAATTTTCGCGAATTTTTCGCGCGGTAAACCTTCGTCTCCGCGTCCTCCGTCCGACGAGCCTACTCTCGCCCGCACCCGTCGACCTGTTCTCGAGCTATACGGCGACAAAGAAACTTTGATTTTTCACTAATTTGACGTCATCGAAAAAGTTACGGCCAACTGGGAATTAAAGGTATATCGCCTTCCCGAATTTTCCGGGAGCCCATCGGGCCTTCGGCCCTGCTCGGCTCGGCTCGGCTCGGCTCAGCTCGAGGTCGAGGTCGTCGGTAGCGACGATGGTGGCGGGGAGGCGCGCGATTGGTCTGTCATCGCCATCCTCCCCCCCTACCCTTTAAAATTAATGGAAAATGTAAACCTAAACGTAGAGTCGGATTCGTAACCTCGAAGTTACAAGTCGATTCGCTCAACTATCAAGGGAGAGTAAACGCGGCGACTGAGGCGGCACTCGCCACCGATGTGAAGTCAGCGTCGCGAAGTTGGCGTTAAATTCGAAAGTTTGAATCAGTTATTTTCTTTCGGGCCCTTTTCAGCCCTGAACCGTGGAAGCGCCGAAATTCGGGTTTCATTTATAACGCGGCAGCTTATACCCCTGAGCGTTACCGACCACTGCCGGTGGTGGTCGGTGAGTTATCGTCCGCCGAGGACGACGCGCGTTAGCGATTCACACGTAAAAAATTTTTCGCGAATTTTTCGCGCGGTAAATCTTTGTCTCCGCGTCCTCCGTCCGACGAGCCTACTCTCGCCCGCACCCGTCGACCCGTTCTCGAGCTATACGGCGACAAAGAAATCGCAAAATTTCACTAATTTGACGTCATCGAAAAAGTTACGGCCAACTGGGAATTAAAGGTATATCGCCTTCCCGAATTTTCCGGGAGCCCATCGGGCCTTCGGCCCCGCTCGGCTCGGCTCGACTATGCTCGAGGTCGAGGTCGTCGGTAACGACGATGGTGGCGGGGAGGCGCGCGATTGGTCTGTCATCGCCATCCTCCCCCCCTACCCTTTAAAATTAATGGAAAATGTAAACCTAAACGTAGAGTCGGATTCTTAACCTCGAAGTTACAAGTCGATTCGCTCAACTATCAAGGGAGAGTAAACGCGGCGACTGTGGCGGCACTCGCCACCGATGCGAAGTCAGCGTCGCAAAGTTGGCGTTTAATTCGAACGTTTGAATCAGTTATTTTCTTTCGGGCCCTTTTCAGCCCTGAACCGTGGAAGCGCCAAAATTCGGGTTTCATTTATAACGCGGCAGCTTATACCCCCGAGCGTTACCGACCACTGTCGGTGGTGGTCGGTAAGTTATGCTCCGCCGAGGACGACGCGCGTTACCGATGCACACGTAAAAAATTTTTCGCGCGGTAAACCTTCGTCTCCGCGTCCTCCGTCCGACGAGCCTACTCTCGCCCGCACCCGTCGACCTGTTCTCGAGCTATACGGCGACAAAGAAACTTTGATTTTTCACTAATTTGACGTCATCGAAAAAGTTACGGCCAACTGGGAATTAAAGGTATATCGCCTTCCCGAATTTTCCGGCAGCCCATCGGGCCTTCGGCCCCGCTCGGCTCGGCTCGACTCGGCTCGAGGTCGAGGTCGTCGGTAGCGACGATGGTGGCGGGGAGGCGCGCGATTGGTCTGTCATCGCCATCCTCCCCCCTACCCTTTAAAATTAATGGAAAATATAAACCTAAACGTAGAGTCGGATTCGTAACCTCGAAGTTACAAGTCGATTCGCTCAACTATCAAGGGAGAGTAAACGCGGCGACTGTGGCGGCACCCGCCACCGATGCGAAGTCAGCGTCGCGAAGTTGGCGTTAAATTCGAACGTTTGAATCAGTTATTTTCTTTCGGGCCCTTTTCAGCCCTGACCCGTGGATGCGCCGAAATTCGGGTTTCATTTATAACGCGGCAGCTTATACCCCCGAGCGTTACCGACCACTGCCGGTGGTGGTCGGTAAGTTATCCTCCGCCGAGGACGACGCGCGTTACCGATGCACACGTAAAAAATTTTTCGCGAATTTTCGCGAATTTTTCGCACGCTGAACCTTCGTCTCCGCGTCCTCCGTCCGACGAGCCTTCTCTCGCCCGGACCCGTCGACCCGTTCTCGAGCTATACGGCGACAAAGAAACTTTGATTTTTCACTAATTTGACGTCATCGAAAAAGTTACGGCCAACTGGGAATTAAAGGTATATCGCCTTCCCGAATTTTCCGGGAGCCCATCGGGCCTTCGGCCCCGCTTGGCTCGGCTCGACTCGGCTCGAGGTCGAGGTCGTCGGTAACGACGATGGTGGCGGGGAGGCGCGCGATTGGTCTGTCATCGCCATCCTCCCCCCTACCCTTTAAAATTAATGGAAAATGTAAACCTAAACGTAGAGTCGGATTCGTAACCTCGAAGTTACAAGTCGATTCGCTCAACTATCAAGGGAGAGTAAACGCGGCGACTGTGGCGGCACTCGCCACCGATGCCAAGTCAGCGTCGCGAAGTTGGCGTTAAATTCGAACGTTTGAATCAGTTATTTTCTTTCGGGTCCTTTTCAGCCCTGAACCGTGGAAGCGCCGAAATTCGGGTTTCATTTATAACGCGGCAGCTTATACCCCCGAGCGTTACCGACCACTGCCGGTGGTGGTCGGTAAGTTATCCTCCGCCGAGGACGACGCGCGTTACCGATGCACACGTAAAAAATTTTTCGCGAATTTTTCGCACGGTAAACCTTTGTCTCGGCGTCCTCCGTCCGACGAGCCTACTCTCGCCCGCACCCGTCGTCCCGTTCTAGAGCTATACGGCGACAAAGAAATCGCAAAATTTCACTAATTTGACGTCATCGAAAAAGTTACGGCCAACTGGGAATTAAAGGTATATCGCCTTCCCGAATTTTCCGGGAGCCCATCGGGCCTTCGGCCCCGCTCGGCTCGGCTCGACTCGGCTCGAGGTCGAGGTCGTCGGTAACGACGATGGTGGCGGGGAGGCGCGCGATTGGTCTGTCATCGCCATCCTCCCCCCCCTACCCTTTAAAATTAATGGAAAATGTAAACCTAAACGTAGAGTCGGATTCGTAACCTCGAAGTTACAAGTCGATTCGCTCAACTATCAAGGGAGAGTAAACGCGGCGACTGTGGCGGCACTCGCCACCGATGCGAAGTCAGCGTCGCGAAGTTGGCGTTAAATTCGAACGTTTGAATCAGTTATTTTCTTTCGGGTCCTTTTCAGCCCTGAACCGTGGAAGCGCCGAAATTCGGGTTTCATTTATAACGCGGCAGCTTATACCCCCGAGCGTTACCGACCACTGCCGGTGGTGGTCGGTAAGTTATCCTCCGCCGAGGACGACGCGCGTTACCGATGCACACGTAAAAAATTTTTCGCGAATTTTTCGCACGGTAAACCTTTGTCTCCGCGTCCTCCGTCCGACGAGCCTACTCTCGCCCGCACCCGTCGTCCCGTTCTAGAGCTATACGGCGACAAAGAAATCGCAAAATTTCACTAATTTGACGTCATCGAAAAAGTTACGGCCAACTGGGAATTAAAGGTATATCGCCTTCCCGAATTTTCCGGGAGCCCATCGGGCCTTCGGCCCCGCTCGGCTCGGCTCGACTCGGCTCGAGGTCGAGGTCGTCGGTAACGACGATGGTGGCGGGGAGGCGCGCGATTGGTCTGTCATCGCCATCCTCCCCCCCTACCCTTTAAAATTAATGGAAAATGTAAACCTAAACGTAGAGTCGGATTCGTAACCTCGAAGTTACAAGTCGATTCGCTCAACTATCAAGGGAGAGTAAACGCGGCGACTGTGGCGGCACTCGCCACCGATGCGAAGTCAGCGTCGCGAAGTTGGCGTTAAATTCGAACGTTTGAATCAGTTATTTTCTTTCGGGTCCTTTTCAGCCCTGAACCGTGGAAGCGCCGAAATTCGGGTTTCATTTATAACGCGGCAGCTTATACCCCCGAGCGTTACCGACCACTGCCGGTGGTGGTCGGTAAGTTATCCTCCGCCGAGGACGACGCGCGTTACCGACGCACACGTAAAAAATTTTTCGCGAATTTTTCGCACGGTAAACCTTTGTCTCCGCGTCCTCCGTCCGACGAGCCTACTCTCGCCCGCACCCGTCGTCCCGTTCTCGAGCTATACGGCGACAAAGAAATCGCAAAATTTCACTAATTTGACGTCATCGAAAAAGTTACGGCCAACTGGGAATTAAAGGTATATCGCCTTCCCGAATTTTCCGGGAGCCCATCGGGCCTTCGGCCCCGCTCGGCTCGGCTCGACTCGGCTCGAGGTCGAGGTCGTCGGTAACGACGATGGTGGCGGGGAGGCGCGCGATTGGTCTGTCATCGCCATCCTCACCCCCCTTCCCCTTTAAAATTAATGGAAAATGTAAACCTAAACGGAGAATAGGATTCGTAACCTCGAAGTTACAAGTCGATTCGCTCAACTATCAAGGGAGAGTAAACGCGGCGACTGTGGCGGCACTCGCCACCGATGCGAAGTCAGCGTCGCGAAGTTGGCGTTAAATTCGAACGTTTGAATCAGTTATTTTCTTTCGGGCCCTTTTCAGCGCTGAACCGTGGAAGCGCCGAAATTCGGGTTTCATTTTTAACGCGGCAGCTTATACCCCCGAGCGTTACCGACCACTGCCGGTGGTGGTCGGTAAGTTATGCTCCGCCGAGGACGACGCGCGTTACCGATGCACACGTAAAAAATTTTTCGCGAATTTTTCGCGCGGTAAACCTTCGTCTCCGCGTCCTCCGTCCGACGAGCCTACTCTCGCCCGCACCCGTCGACCTGTTCTCGAGCTATACGGCGACAAAGAAACTTTGATTTTTCACTAATTTGACGTCATCGAAAAAGTTACGGCCAACTGGGAATTAAAGGTATATCGCCTTCCCGAATTTTCCGGGAGCCCATCGGGCCTTCGGCCCCGCTCGGCTCGGCTCGACTCGGCTCGAGGTCGAGGTCGTCGGTAGCGACGATGGTGGCGGGGAGGCGCGCGATTGGTCTGTCATCGCCATCCTCCCCCCTACCCTTTAAAATTAATGGAAAATATAAACCTAAACGTAGAGTCGGATTCGTAACCTCGAAGTTACAAGTCGATTCGCTCAACTATCAAGGGAGAGTAAACGCGGCGACTGTGGCGGCACCCGCCACCGATGCGAAGTCAGCGTCGCGAAGTTGGCGTTAAATTCGAACGTTTGAATCAGTTATTTTCTTTCGGGCCCTTTTCAGCCCTGACCCGTGGATGCGCCGAAATTCGGGTTTCATTTATAACGCGGCAGCTTATACCCCCGAGCGTTACCGACCACTGCCGGTGGTGGTCGGTAAGTTATCCTCCGCCGAGGACGACGCGCGTTACCGATGCACACGTAAAAAATTTTTCGCGAATTTTCGCGAATTTTTCGCACGCTGAACCTTCGTCTCCGCGTCCTCCGTCCGACGAGCCTTCTCTCGCCCGCACCCGTCGACCCGTTCTCGAGCTATACGGCGACAAAGAAACTTTGATTTTTCACTAATTTGACGTCATCGAAAAAGTTACGGCCAACTGGGAATTAAAGGTATATCGCCTTCCCGAATTTTCCGGGAGCCCATCGGGCCTTCGGCCCCGCTTGGCTCGGCTCGACTCGGCTCGAGGTCGAGGTCGTCGGTAACGACGATGGTGGCGGGGAGGCGCGCGATTGGTCTGTCATCGCCATCCTCCCCCCTACCCTTTAAAATTAATGGAAAATGTAAACCTAAACGTAGAGTCGGATTCGTAACCTCGAAGTTACAAGTCGATTCGCTCAACTATCAAGGGAGAGTAAACGCGGCGACTGTGGCGGCACTCGCCACCGATCCCAAGTCAGCGTCGCGAAGTTGGCGTTAAATTCGAACGTTTGAATCAGTTATTTTCTTTCGGGTCCTTTTCAGCCCTGAACCGTGGAAGCGCCGAAATTCGGGTTTCATTTATAACGCGGCAGCTTATACCCCCGAGCGTTACCGACCACTGCCGGTGGTGGTCGGTAAGTTATCCTCCGCCGAGGTTGACGCGCGTTACCGATGCACACGTAAAAAATTTTTCGCGAATTTTCGCGAATTTTTCGCGCGGTAAACCTTCGTCTCCGCGTCCTCCGTCCGACGAGCCTACTCTCGCCCGCACCCGTCGACCTGTTCTCGAGCTATACGGCGACAAAGAAACTTTGATTTTTCACTAATTTGACGTCATCGAAAAAGTTACGGCCAACTGGGAATTAAAGGTATATCGCCTTCCCGAATTTTCCGGGAGCCCATCGGGCCTTCGGCCCTGCTCGGCTCGGCTCGGCTCGGCTCAGCTCGAGGTCGAGGTCGTCGGTAGCGACGATGGTGGCGGGGAGGCGCGCGATTGGTCTGTCATCGCCATCCTCCCCCCCTGCCCTTTAAAATTAACGGAAAATGTAAACCTAAACGTAGAGTCGGATTCGTAACCTCGAAGTTACAAGTCGATTCGCTCAACTATCAAGGGAGAGTAAACGCGGCGACTGTGGCGGCACTCGCCACCGATGCGAAGTCAGCGTCGCGAAGTTGGCGTTAAATTCGAACGTTTAAAACAGTTATTTTCTTTCGGGCACTTTTCAGCCCTGGACCGTGGAAGCGCCGAAATTCGGGTTTCATTTATAACGCGGCAGCTTATACCCCCGAGCGTTACCGACCACTGCCGGTGGTGGTCGGTAAGTTATCCTCCGCCGAGGACGACGCGCGTTACTGATGCACACGTAAAAAATTTTTCGCGAATTTTCGCGAATTTTTCGCGCGCTGAACCTTCGTCTCCGCGTCCTCCGTCCGACGAGCCTACTCTCGCCCGCACCGGTCGACCCGTTCTCGAGCTATACGGCGACAAAGAAACTTTGATTTTTCACTAATTTGACGTCATCGAAAAAGTTACGGCCAACTGGGAATTAAAGGTATATCGCCTTCCCGAATTTTCCGGGAGCCCATCGGGCCTTCGGCCCCGCTCGGCTCGGCTCGGCTCAGCTCGAGGTCGAGGTCGTCGGTAGCGACGATGGTGGCGGGGAGGCGCGCGATTGGTCTGTCATCGCCATCCTCCCCCCCTACCCTTTAAAATTAATGGAAAATGTAAACCTAAACGTAGAGTCGGATTCGTAACCTCGAAGTTACAAGTCGATTCGCTCAACTATCAAGGGAGAGTAAACGCGGCGACTGAGGCGGCACTCGCCACCGATGTGAAGTCAGCGTCGCGAAGTTGGCGTTAAATTCGAAAGTTTGAATCAGTTATTTTCTTTCGGGCCCTTTTCAGCCCTGAACCGTGGAAGCGCCGAAATTCGGGTTTCATTTATAACGCGGCAGCTTATACCCCTGAGCGTTACCGACCACTGCCGGTGGTGGTCGGTGAGTTATCGTCCGCCGAGGACGACGCGCGTTAGCGATTCACACGTAAAAAATTTTTCGCGAATTTTTCGCGCGGTAAATCTTTGTCTCCGCGTCCTCCGTCCGACGAGCCTACTCTCGCCCGCACCCGTCGACCCGTTCTCGAGCTATACGGCGACAAAGAAATCGCAAAATTTCACTAATTTGACGTCATCGAAAAAGTTACGGCCAACTGGGAATTAAAGGTATATCGCCTTCCCGAATTTTCCGGGAGCCCATCGGGCCTTCGGCCCCGCTCGGCTCGGCTCGACTATGCTCGAGGTCGAGGTCGTCGGTAACGACGATGGTGGCGGGGAGGCGCGCGATTGGTCTGTCATCGCCATCCTCCCCCCCTACCCTTTAAAATTAATGGAAAATGTAAACCTAAACGTAGAGTCGGATTCTTAACCTCGAAGTTACAAGTCGATTCGCTCAACTATCAAGGGAGAGTAAACGCGGCGACTGTGGCGGCACTCGCCACCGATGCGAAGTCAGCGTCGCAAAGTTGGCGTTAAATTCGAACGTTTGAATCAGTTATTTTCTTTCGGGCCCTTTTCAGCCCTGACCCGTGGATGCGCCGAAATTCGGGTTTCATTTATAACGCGGCAGCTTATACCCCCGAGCGTTACCGACCACTGCCGGTGGTGGTCGGTAAGTTATCCTCCGCCGAGGACGACGCGCGTTACCGATGCACACGTAAAAAATTTTTCGCGAATTTTCGCGAATTTTTCGCACGCTGAACCTTCGTCTCCGCGTCCTCCGTCCGACGAGCCTTCTCTCGCCCGGACCCGTCGACCCGTTCTCGAGCTATACGGCGACAAAGAAACTTTGATTTTTCACTAATTTGACGTCATCGAAAAAGTTACGGCCAACTGGGAATTAAAGGTATATCGCCTTCCCGAATTTTCCGGGAGCCCATCGGGCCTTCGGCCCCGCTTGGCTCGGCTCGACTCGGCTCGAGGTCGAGGTCGTCGGTAACGACGATGGTGGCGGGGAGGCGCGCGATTGGTCTGTCATCGCCATCCTCCCCCCTACCCTTTAAAATTAATGGAAAATGTAAACCTAAACGTAGAGTCGGATTCGTAACCTCGAAGTTACAAGTCGATTCGCTCAACTATCAAGGGAGAGTAAACGCGGCGACTGTGGCGGCACTCGCCACCGATGCCAAGTCAGCGTCGCGAAGTTGGCGTTAAATTCGAACGTTTGAATCAGTTATTTTCTTTCGGGTCCTTTTCAGCCCTGAACCGTGGAAGCGCCGAAATTCGGGTTTCATTTATAACGCGGCAGCTTATACCCCCGAGCGTTACCGACCACTGCCGGTGGTGGTCGGTAAGTTATCCTCCGCCGAGGACGACGCGCGTTACCGATGCACACGTAAAAAATTTTTCGCGAATTTTTCGCACGGTAAACCTTTGTCTCGGCGTCCTCCGTCCGACGAGCCTACTCTCGCCCGCACCCGTCGTCCCGTTCTAGAGCTATACGGCGACAAAGAAATCGCAAAATTTCACTAATTTGACGTCATCGAAAAAGTTACGGCCAACTGGGAATTAAAGGTATATCGCCTTCCCGAATTTTCCGGGAGCCCATCGGGCCTTCGGCCCCGCTCGGCTCGGCTCGACTCGGCTCGAGGTCGAGGTCGTCGGTAACGACGATGGTGGCGGGGAGGCGCGCGATTGGTCTGTCATCGCCATCCTCCCCCCCCTACCCTTTAAAATTAATGGAAAATGTAAACCTAAACGTAGAGTCGGATTCGTAACCTCGAAGTTACAAGTCGATTCGCTCAACTATCAAGGGAGAGTAAACGCGGCGACTGTGGCGGCACTCGCCACCGATGCGAAGTCAGCGTCGCGAAGTTGGCGTTAAATTCGAACGTTTGAATCAGTTATTTTCTTTCGGGTCCTTTTCAGCCCTGAACCGTGGAAGCGCCGAAATTCGGGTTTCATTTATAACGCGGCAGCTTATACCCCCGAGCGTTACCGACCACTGCCGGTGGTGGTCGGTAAGTTATCCTCCGCCGAGGACGACGCGCGTTACCGATGCACACGTAAAAAATTTTTCGCGAATTTTTCGCACGGTAAACCTTTGTCTCCGCGTCCTCCGTCCGACGAGCCTACTCTCGCCCGCACCCGTCGTCCCGTTCTAGAGCTATACGGCGACAAAGAAATCGCAAAATTTCACTAATTTGACGTCATCGAAAAAGTTACGGCCAACTGGGAATTAAAGGTATATCGCCTTCCCGAATTTTCCGGGAGCCCATCGGGCCTTCGGCCCCGCTCGGCTCGGCTCGACTCGGCTCGAGGTCGAGGTCGTCGGTAACGACGATGGTGGCGGGGAGGCGCGCGATTGGTCTGTCATCGCCATCCTCCCCCCCTACCCTTTAAAATTAATGGAAAATGTAAACCTAAACGTAGAGTCGGATTCGTAACCTCGAAGTTACAAGTCGATTCGCTCAACTATCAAGGGAGAGTAAACGCGGCGACTGTGGCGGCACTCGCCACCGATGCGAAGTCAGCGTCGCGAAGTTGGCGTTAAATTCGAACGTTTGAATCAGTTATTTTCTTTCGGGTCCTTTTCAGCCCTGAACCGTGGAAGCGCCGAAATTCGGGTTTCATTTATAACGCGGCAGCTTATACCCCCGAGCGTTACCGACCACTGCCGGCGGTGGTCGGTAAGTTATCCTCCGCCGAGGACGACGCGCGTTACCGACGCACACGTAAAAAATTTTTCGCGAATTTTTCGCACGGTAAACCTTTGTCTCCGCGTCCTCCGTCCGACGAGCCTACTCTCGCCCGCACCCGTCGTCCCGTTCTCGAGCTATACGGCGACAAAGAAATCGCAAAATTTCACTAATTTGACGTCATCGAAAAAGTTACGGCCAACTGGGAATTAAAGGTATATCGCCTTCCCGAATTTTCCGGGAGCCCATCGGGCCTTCGGCCCCGCTCGGCTCGGCTCGACTCGGCTCGAGGTCGAGGTCGTCGGTAACGACGATGGTGGCGGGGAGGCGCGCGATTGGTCTGTCATCGCCATCCTCACCCCCCTTCCCCTTTAAAATTAATGGAAAATGTAAACCTAAACGGAGAATAGGATTCGTAACCTCGAAGTTACAAGTCGATTCGCTCAACTATCAAGGGAGAGTAAACGCGGCGACTGTGGCGGCACTCGCCACCGATGCGAAGTCAGCGTCGCGAAGTTGGCGTTAAATTCGAACGTTTGAATCAGTTATTTTCTTTCGGGCCCTTTTCAGCGCTGAACCGTGGAAGCGCCGAAATTCGGGTTTCATTTTTAACGCGGCAGCTTATACCCCCGAGCGTTACCGACCACTGCCGGTGGTGGTCGGTAAGTTATGCTCCGCCGAGGACGACGCGCGTTACCGATGCACACGTAAAAAATTTTTCGCGAATTTTTCGCGCGGTAAACCTTCGTCTCCGCGTCCTCCGTCCGACGAGCCTACTCTCGCCCGCACCCGTCGACCTGTTCTCGAGCTATACGGCGACAAAGAAACTTTGATTTTTCACTAATTTGACGTCATCGAAAAAGTTACGGCCAACTGGGAATTAAAGGTATATCGCCTTCCCGAATTTTCCGGGAGCCCATCGGGCCTTCGGCCCCGCTCGGCTCGGCTCGACTCGGCTCGAGGTCGAGGTCGTCGGTAGCGACGATGGTGGCGGGGAGGCGCGCGATTGGTCTGTCATCGCCATCCTCCCCCCTACCCTTTAAAATTAATGGAAAATATAAACCTAAACGTAGAGTCGGATTCGTAACCTCGAAGTTACAAGTCGATTCGCTCAACTATCAAGGGAGAGTAAACGCGGCGACTGTGGCGGCACCCGCCACCGATGCGAAGTCAGCGTCGCGAAGTTGGCGTTAAATTCGAACGTTTGAATCAGTTATTTTCTTTCGGGCCCTTTTCAGCCCTGACCCGTGGATGCGCCGAAATTCGGGTTTCATTTATAACGCGGCAGCTTATACCCCCGAGCGTTACCGACCACTGCCGGTGGTGGTCGGTAAGTTATCCTCCGCCGAGGACGACGCGCGTTACCGATGCACACGTAAAAAATTTTTCGCGAATTTTCGCGAATTTTTCGCACGCTGAACCTTCGTCTCCGCGTCCTCCGTCCGACGAGCCTTCTCTCGCCCGCACCCGTCGACCCGTTCTCGAGCTATACGGCGACAAAGAAACTTTGATTTTTCACTAATTTGACGTCATCGAAAAAGTTACGGCCAACTGGGAATTAAAGGTATATCGCCTTCCCGAATTTTCCGGGAGCCCATCGGGCCTTCGGCCCCGCTTGGCTCGGCTCGACTCGGCTCGAGGTCGAGGTCGTCGGTAACGACGATGGTGGCGGGGAGGCGCGCGATTGGTCTGTCATCGCCATCCTCCCCCCTACCCTTTAAAATTAATGGAAAATGTAAACCTAAACGTAGAGTCGGATTCGTAACCTCGAAGTTACAAGTCGATTCGCTCAACTATCAAGGGAGAGTAAACGCGGCGACTGTGGCGGCACTCGCCACCGATCCCAAGTCAGCGTCGCGAAGTTGGCGTTAAATTCGAACGTTTGAATCAGTTATTTTCTTTCGGGTCCTTTTCAGCCCTGAACCGTGGAAGCGCCGAAATTCGGGTTTCATTTATAACGCGGCAGCTTATACCCCCGAGCGTTACCGACCACTGCCGGTGGTGGTCGGTAAGTTATCCTCCGCCGAGGTTGACGCGCGTTACCGATGCACACGTAAAAAATTTTTCGCGAATTTTCGCGAATTTTTCGCGCGGTAAACCTTCGTCTCCGCGTCCTCCGTCCGACGAGCCTACTCTCGCCCGCACCCGTCGACCTGTTCTCGAGCTATACGGCGACAAAGAAACTTTGATTTTTCACTAATTTGACGTCATCGAAAAAGTTACGGCCAACTGGGAATTAAAGGTATATCGCCTTCCCGAATTTTCCGGGAGCCCATCGGGCCTTCGGCCCTGCTCGGCTCGGCTCGGCTCGGCTCAGCTCGAGGTCGAGGTCGTCGGTAGCGACGATGGTGGCGGGGAGGCGCGCGATTGGTCTGTCATCGCCATCCTCCCCCCCTGCCCTTTAAAATTAACGGAAAATGTAAACCTAAACGTAGAGTCGGATTCGTAACCTCGAAGTTACAAGTCGATTCGCTCAACTATCAAGGGAGAGTAAACGCGGCGACTGTGGCGGCACTCGCCACCGATGCGAAGTCAGCGTCGCGAAGTTGGCGTTAAATTCGAACGTTTAAAACAGTTATTTTCTTTCGGGCACTTTTCAGCCCTGGACCGTGGAAGCGCCGAAATTCGGGTTTCATTTATAACGCGGCAGCTTATACCCCCGAGCGTTACCGACCACTGCCGGTGGTGGTCGGTAAGTTATCCTCCGCCGAGGACGACGCGCGTTACTGATGCACACGTAAAAAATTTTTCGCGAATTTTCGCGAATTTTTCGCGCGCTGAACCTTCGTCTCCGCGTCCTCCGTCCGACGAGCCTACTCTCGCCCGCACCGGTCGACCCGTTCTCGAGCTATACGGCGACAAAGAAACTTTGATTTTTCACTAATTTGACGTCATCGAAAAAGTTACGGCCAACTGGGAATTAAAGGTATATCGCCTTCCCGAATTTTCCGGGAGCCCATCGGGCCTTCGGCCCCGCTCGGCTCGGCTCGGCTCAGCTCGAGGTCGAGGTCGTCGGTAGCGACGATGGTGGCGGGGAGGCGCGCGATTGGTCTGTCATCGCCATCCTCCCCCCCTACCCTTTAAAATTAATGGAAAATGTAAACCTAAACGTAGAGTCGGATTCGTAACCTCGAAGTTACAAGTCGATTCGCTCAACTATCAAGGGAGAGTAAACGCGGCGACTGAGGCGGCACTCGCCACCGATGTGAAGTCAGCGTCGCGAAGTTGGCGTTAAATTCGAAAGTTTGAATCAGTTATTTTCTTTCGGGCCCTTTTCAGCCCTGAACCGTGGAAGCGCCGAAATTCGGGTTTCATTTATAACGCGGCAGCTTATACCCCTGAGCGTTACCGACCACTGCCGGTGGTGGTCGGTGAGTTATCGTCCGCCGAGGACGACGCGCGTTAGCGATTCACACGTAAAAAATTTTTCGCGAATTTTTCGCGCGGTAAATCTTTGTCTCCGCGTCCTCCGTCCGACGAGCCTACTCTCGCCCGCACCCGTCGACCCGTTCTCGAGCTATACGGCGACAAAGAAATCGCAAAATTTCACTAATTTGACGTCATCGAAAAAGTTACGGCCAACTGGGAATTAAAGGTATATCGCCTTCCCGAATTTTCCGGGAGCCCATCGGGCCTTCGGCCCCGCTCGGCTCGGCTCGACTATGCTCGAGGTCGAGGTCGTCGGTAACGACGATGGTGGCGGGGAGGCGCGCGATTGGTCTGTCATCGCCATCCTCCCCCCCTACCCTTTAAAATTAATGGAAAATGTAAACCTAAACGTAGAGTCGGATTCTTAACCTCGAAGTTACAAGTCGATTCGCTCAACTATCAAGGGAGAGTAAACGCGGCGACTGTGGCGGCACTCGCCACCGATGCGAAGTCAGCGTCGCAAAGTTGGCGTTAAATTCGAACGTTTGAATCAGTTATTTTCTTTCGGGCCCTTTTCAGCCCTGACCCGTGGATGCGCCGAAATTCGGGTTTCATTTATAACGCGGCAGCTTATACCCCCGAGCGTTACCGACCACTGCCGGTGGTGGTCGGTAAGTTATCCTCCGCCGAGGACGACGCGCGTTACCGATGCACACGTAAAAAATTTTTCGCGAATTTTCGCGAATTTTTCGCACGCTGAACCTTCGTCTCCGCGTCCTCCGTCCGACGAGCCTTCTCTCGCCCGGACCCGTCGACCCGTTCTCGAGCTATACGGCGACAAAGAAACTTTGATTTTTCACTAATTTGACGTCATCGAAAAAGTTACGGCCAACTGGGAATTAAAGGTATATCGCCTTCCCGAATTTTCCGGGAGCCCATCGGGCCTTCGGCCCCGCTTGGCTCGGCTCGACTCGGCTCGAGGTCGAGGTCGTCGGTAACGACGATGGTGGCGGGGAGGCGCGCGATTGGTCTGTCATCGCCATCCTCCCCCCTACCCTTTAAAATTAATGGAAAATGTAAACCTAAACGTAGAGTCGGATTCGTAACCTCGAAGTTACAAGTCGATTCGCTCAACTATCAAGGGAGAGTAAACGCGGCGACTGTGGCGGCACTCGCCACCGATGCCAAGTCAGCGTCGCGAAGTTGGCGTTAAATTCGAACGTTTGAATCAGTTATTTTCTTTCGGGTCCTTTTCAGCCCTGAACCGTGGAAGCGCCGAAATTCGGGTTTCATTTATAACGCGGCAGCTTATACCCCCGAGCGTTACCGACCACTGCCGGTGGTGGTCGGTAAGTTATCCTCCGCCGAGGACGACGCGCGTTACCGATGCACACGTAAAAAATTTTTCGCGAATTTTTCGCACGGTAAACCTTTGTCTCGGCGTCCTCCGTCCGACGAGCCTACTCTCGCCCGCACCCGTCGTCCCGTTCTAGAGCTATACGGCGACAAAGAAATCGCAAAATTTCACTAATTTGACGTCATCGAAAAAGTTACGGCCAACTGGGAATTAAAGGTATATCGCCTTCCCGAATTTTCCGGGAGCCCATCGGGCCTTCGGCCCCGCTCGGCTCGGCTCGACTCGGCTCGAGGTCGAGGTCGTCGGTAACGACGATGGTGGCGGGGAGGCGCGCGATTGGTCTGTCATCGCCATCCTCCCCCCCCTACCCTTTAAAATTAATGGAAAATGTAAACCTAAACGTAGAGTCGGATTCGTAACCTCGAAGTTACAAGTCGATTCGCTCAACTATCAAGGGAGAGTAAACGCGGCGACTGTGGCGGCACTCGCCACCGATGCGAAGTCAGCGTCGCGAAGTTGGCGTTAAATTCGAACGTTTGAATCAGTTATTTTCTTTCGGGTCCTTTTCAGCCCTGAACCGTGGAAGCGCCGAAATTCGGGTTTCATTTATAACGCGGCAGCTTATACCCCCGAGCGTTACCGACCACTGCCGGTGGTGGTCGGTAAGTTATCCTCCGCCGAGGACGACGCGCGTTACCGATGCACACGTAAAAAATTTTTCGCGAATTTTTCGCACGGTAAACCTTTGTCTCCGCGTCCTCCGTCCGACGAGCCTACTCTCGCCCGCACCCGTCGTCCCGTTCTAGAGCTATACGGCGACAAAGAAATCGCAAAATTTCACTAATTTGACGTCATCGAAAAAGTTACGGCCAACTGGGAATTAAAGGTATATCGCCTTCCCGAATTTTCCGGGAGCCCATCGGGCCTTCGGCCCCGCTCGGCTCGGCTCGACTCGGCTCGAGGTCGAGGTCGTCGGTAACGACGATGGTGGCGGGGAGGCGCGCGATTGGTCTGTCATCGCCATCCTCCCCCCCTACCCTTTAAAATTAATGGAAAATGTAAACCTAAACGTAGAGTCGGATTCGTAACCTCGAAGTTACAAGTCGATTCGCTCAACTATCAAGGGAGAGTAAACGCGGCGACTGTGGCGGCACTCGCCACCGATCCCAAGTCAGCGTCGCGAAGTTGGCGTTAAATTCGAACGTTTGAATCAGTTATTTTCTTTCGGGTCCTTTTCAGCCCTGAACCGTGGAAGCGCCGAAATTCGGGTTTCATTTATAACGCGGCAGCTTATACCCCCGAGCGTTACCGACCACTGCCGGTGGTGGTCGGTAAGTTATCCTCCGCCGAGGACGACGCGCGTTACCGACGCACACGTAAAAAATTTTTCGCGAATTTTTCGCACGGTAAACCTTTGTCTCCGCGTCCTCCGTCCGACGAGCCTACTCTCGCCCGCACCCGTCGTCCCGTTCTCGAGCTATACGGCGACAAAGAAATCGCAAAATTTCACTAATTTGACGTCATCGAAAAAGTTACGGCCAACTGGGAATTAAAGGTATATCGCCTTCCCGAATTTTCCGGGAGCCCATCGGGCCTTCGGCCCCGCTCGGCTCGGCTCGACTCGGCTCGAGGTCGAGGTCGTCGGTAACGACGATGGTGGCGGGGAGGCGCGCGATTGGTCTGTCATCGCCATCCTCACCCCCCTTCCCCTTTAAAATTAATGGAAAATGTAAACCTAAACGGAGAATAGGATTCGTAACCTCGAAGTTACAAGTCGATTCGCTCAACTATCAAGGGAGAGTAAACGCGGCGACTGTGGCGGCACTCGCCACCGATGCGAAGTCAGCGTCGCGAAGTTGGCGTTAAATTCGAACGTTTGAATCAGTTATTTTCTTTCGGGCCCTTTTCAGCGCTGAACCGTGGAAGCGCCGAAATTCGGGTTTCATTTTTAACGCGGCAGCTTATACCCCCGAGCGTTACCGACCACTGCCGGTGGTGGTCGGTAAGTTATGCTCCGCCGAGGACGACGCGCGTTACCGATGCACACGTAAAAAATTTTTCGCGAATTTTTCGCGCGGTAAACCTTCGTCTCCGCGTCCTCCGTCCGACGAGCCTACTCTCGCCCGCACCCGTCGACCTGTTCTCGAGCTATACGGCGACAAAGAAACTTTGATTTTTCACTAATTTGACGTCATCGAAAAAGTTACGGCCAACTGGGAATTAAAGGTATATCGCCTTCCCGAATTTTCCGGGATCCCATCGGGCCTTCGGCCCCGCTCGGCTCGGCTCGACTCGGCTCGAGGTCGAGGTCGTCGGTAGCGACGATGGTGGCGGGGAGGCGCGCGATTGGTCTGTCATCGCCATCCTCCCCCCTACCCTTTAAAATTAATGGAAAATATAAACCTAAACGTAGAGTCGGATTCGTAACCTCGAAGTTACAAGTCGATTCGCTCAACTATCAAGGGAGAGTAAACGCGGCGACTGTGGCGGCACCCGCCACCGATGCGAAGTCAGCGTCGCGAAGTTGGCGTTAAATTCGAACGTTTGAATCAGTTATTTTCTTTCGGGCCCTTTTCAGCCCTGACCCGTGGATGCGCCGAAATTCGGGTTTCATTTATAACGCGGCAGCTTATACCCCCGAGCGTTACCGACCACTGCCGGTGGTGGTCGGTAAGTTATCCTCCGCCGAGGACGACGCGCGTTACCGATGCACACGTAAAAAATTTTTCGCGAATTTTCGCGAATTTTTCGCACGCTGAACCTTCGTCTCCGCGTCCTCCGTCCGACGAGCCTTCTCTCGCCCGCACCCGTCTACCCGTTCTCGAGCTATACGGCGACAAAGAAACTTTGATTTTTCACTAATTTGACGTCATCGAAAAAGTTACGGCCAACTGGGAATTAAAGGTATATCGCCTTCCCGAATTTTCCGGGAGCCCATCGGGCCTTCGGCCCCGCTTGGCTCGGCTCGACTCGGCTCGAGGTCGAGGTCGTCGGTAACGACGATGGTGGCGGGGAGGCGCGCGATTGGTCTGTCATCGCCATCCTCCCCCCTACCCTTTAAAATTAATGGAAAATGTAAACCTAAACGTAGAGTCGGATTCGTAACCTCGAAGTTACAAGTCGATTCGCTCAACTATCAAGGGAGAGTAAACGCGGCGACTGTGGCGGCACTCGCCACCGATCCCAAGTCAGCGTCGCGAAGTTGGCGTTAAATTCGAACGTTTGAATCAGTTATTTTCTTTCGGGTCCTTTTCAGCCCTGAACCGTGGAAGCGCCGAAATTCGGGTTTCATTTATAACGCGGCAGCTTATACCCCCGAGCGTTACCGACCACTGCCGGTGGTGGTCGGTAAGTTATCCTCCGCCGAGGACGACGCGCGTTACCGATGCACACGTAAAAAATTTTTCGCGAATTTTTCGCACGGTAAACCTTTGTCTCCGCGTCCTCCGTCCGACGAGCCTACTCTCGCCCGCACCCGTCGTCCCGTTCTAGAGCTATACGGCGACAAAGAAATCGCAAAATTTCTCTAATTTGACGTCATCGAAAAAGTTACGGCCAACTGGGAGTTAAAGGTATATCGCCTTCCCGAATTTTCCGGGAGCCCATCGGGCCTTCGGCCCCGCTCGGCTCGGCTCGACTCGGCTCGAGGTCGAGGTCGTCGGTAACGACGATGGTGGCGGGGAGGCGCGCGATTGGTCTGTCATCGGCATCCTCCCCCCCCTACCCTTTAAAATTAATGGAAAATGTAAACCTAAACGTAGAGTCGGATTCGTAACCTCGAAGTTACAAGTCGATTCGCTCAACTATCAAGGGAGAGTAAACGCGGCGACTGTGGCGGCACTCGCCACCGATGCGAAGTCAGCGTCGCGAAGTTGGCGTTAAATTCGAACGTTTGAATCAGTTATTTTCTTTCGGGTCCTTTTCAGCCCTGAACCGTGGAAGCGCCGAAATTCGGGTTTCATTTATAACGCGGCAGCTTATACCCCCGAGCGTTACCGACCACTGCCGGTGGTGGTCGGTAAGTTATCCTCCGCCGAGGACGACGCGCGTTACCGATGCACACGTAAAAAATTTTTCGCGAATTTTTCGCACGGTAAACCTTTGTCTCCGCGTCCTCCGTCCGACGAGCCTACTCTCGCCCGCACCCGTCGTCCCGTTCTAGAGCTATACGGCGACAAAGAAATCGCAAAATTTCACTAATTTGACGTCATCGAAAAAGTTACGGCCAACTGGGAATTAAAGGTATATCGCCTTCCCGAATTTTCCGGGAGCCCATCGGGCCTTCGGCCCCGCTCGGCTCGGCTCGACTCGGCTCGAGGTCGAGGTCGTCGGTAACGACGATGGTGGCGGGGAGGCGCGCGATTGGTCTGTCATCGCCATCCTCCCCCCCTACCCTTTAAAATTAATGGAAAATGTAAACCTAAACGTAGAGTCGGATACGTAACCTCGAAGTTACAAGTCGATTCGCTCAACTATCAAGGGAGAGTAAACGCGGCGACTGTGGCGGCACTCGCCACCGATGCGAAGTCAGCGTCGCGAAGTTGGCGTTAAATTCGAACGTTTGAATCAGTTATTTTCTTTCGGGCCCTTTTCAGCCCTGAACCGTGGATGCGCCGAAATTCGGGTTTCATTTTTAACGCGGCAGCTTATACCCCCGTGCGTTACCGACCACTGCCGGTGGTGGTCGGTAAGTTATCCTCCGCCGAGGTCGACGCGCGTTACAGATGCACACGTAAAATATTTTTCGCGAATTTTCGCGAATTTTTCGCGCGGTAAACCTTTGTCTCCGCGTCCTCCGTCCGACGAGTCTACTCTCGCCCGCACCCGTCGACCCGTTCTCGAGCTATACGGCGACAAAAAAATCGCAAAATTTCACTAATTTGACGTCACCGAAAAAGTTACGGCCAACTGGGAATTAAAGGTATATCGCCTTCCCGAATTTTCCGGGAGCCCATCGGGCCTTCGGCCCTGCTCGGCTCGGCTCGGCTCGGCTCGGCTCAGCTCGAGGTCGAGGTCGTCGGTAACGACGATGGTGGCGGGGAGGCGCGCGATTGGTCTGTCATCGCCATCCTCCCCCCTACCCTTTAAAATTAATGGTAAATGTAAACCTAAACGTAGAGTAGGATTCGTAACCTCGAAGTTACAAGTCGATTCGCTCAACTATCAAGGGAGAGTAAACGCGGCGACTGTGGCGGCACTCGCCACCGATGCGAAGTCAGCGTCGCGAAGTTGGCGTTAAATTCGAAGTTTGAATCAGTTATTTTCTTTCGGGCCCTTTTCAGCCCTGAACCGTGGAAGCGCCGAAATTCGGGTTTCATTTTTAACGCGGCAGCTTATACCCCCGAGCGTTACCGACCACTGCCGGTGGTGGTCGGTAAGTTATCCTCCGCCGAGGACGACGCGCGTTACCGATGCACACGTAAAAAATTTTTCGCGAATTTTTCGCGCGGTAAACCTTTGTCTCCGCGTCCTCCGTCCGACGAGCCTACTCTCGCCCGCACCCGTCGACCCGTTCTCGAGCTATACGGCGACAAAGAAATTGCAAAATTTCACTAATTTGACGTCATCGAAAAAGTTACGGCCAACTGGGAATTAAAGGTATATCGCCTTCCCGAATTTTCCGGGAGCCCATCGGGCCTTCGGCCCCGCTCGGCTCGGCTCGACTCGGCTCGAGGTCGAGGTCGTCGGTAGCGACGATGGTGGCGGGGAGGCGCGCGATTGGTCTGTCATCGCCATCCTCCCCCCTACCCTTTAAAATTAATGGAAAATGTAAACGTAAACGTAGAGTCGGATTCGTAACCTCGAAGTTACAAGTCGATTCGCTCAACTATCAAGGGAGAGTAAACGCGGCGACTGTGGCGGCACTCGCCACCGATGCGAAGTCAGCGTCGCGAAGTTGGCGTTAAATTCGAACGTTTGAATCAGTTATTTTCTTTCGGGCCCTTTTCAGCCCTGAACCGTGGAAGCGCCGAAATTCGGGTTTCATTTTTAACGCGGCAGCTTATACCCCCGAGTGTTACCGACCACTGCCGGTGGTGGTCGGTAAGTTATCCTCCGCCGAGGTTGACGCGCGTTACCGATGCACACGTAAAAAATTTTTCGCGAATTTTCGCGAATTTTTCGCGCGGTAAACCTTCGTCTCCGCGTCCTCCGTCCAACGAGCCTACTCTCGCCCGCACCCGTCGACCTGTTCTCGAGCTATACGGCGACAAAGAAACTTTGATTTTTCACTAATTTGACGTCATCGAAAAAGTTACGGCCAACTGGGAATTAAAGGTATATCGCCTTCCCGAATTTTCCGGGAGCCCATCGGGCCTTCGGCCCTGCTCGGCTCGGCTCGGCTCAGCTCAGCTCGAGGTCGAGGTCGTCGGTAGCGACGATGGTGGCGGGGAGGCGCGCGATTGGTCTGTCATCGCCATCCTCCCCCCCTACCCTTTAAAATTAACGGAAAATGTAAACCTAAACGTAGAGTCGGATTCGTAACCTCGAAGTTACAAGTCGATTCGCTCAACTATCAAGGGAGAGTAAACGCGTCGACTGTGGCGGCACTCGCCACCGATGCGAAGTCAGCGTCGCGAAGTTGGCGTTAAATTCGAACGTTTAAAACAGTTATTTTCTTTCGGGCACTTTTCAGCCCTGGACCGTGGAAGCGCCGAAATTCGGGTTTCATTTATAACGCGGCAGCTTATACCCCCGAGCGTTACCGACCACTGCCGGTGGTGGTCGGTAAGTTATCCTCCGCCGAGGTCGACGCGCGTTACAGATGCACACGTAAAAAATTTTTCGCGAATTTTTCGCGCGGTAAACCTTTGTCTCCGCGTCCTCCGTCCGACGAGCCTACTCTCGCCCGCACCCGTCGACCCGTTCTCGAGCTATACGGCGACAAAGAAATTGCAAAATTTCACTAATTTGACGTCATCGAAAAAGTTACGGCCAACTGGGAATTAAAGGTATATCGCCTTCCCGAATTTTCCGGGAGCCCATCGGGCCTTCGGCCCCGCTCGGCTCGGCTCGACTCGGCTCGAGGTCGAGGTCGTCGGTAGCGACGATGGTGGCGGGGAGGCGCGCGATTGGTCTGTCATCGCCATCCTCCCCCCTACCCTTTAAAATTAATGGAAAATGTAAACGTAAACGTAGAGTCGGATTCGTAACCTCGAAGTTACAAGTCGATTCGCTCAACTATCAAGGGAGAGTAAACGCGGCGACTGTGGCGGCACTCGCCACCGATGCGAAGTCAGCGTCGCGAAGTTGGCGTTAAATTCGAACGTTTGAATCAGTTATTTTCTTTCGGGCCCTTTTCAGCCCTGAACCGTGGAAGCGCCGAAATTCGGGTTTCATTTTTAACGCGGCAGCTTATACCCCCGAGTGTTACCGACCACTGCCGGTGGTGGTCGGTAAGTTATCCTCCGCCGAGGTTGACGCGCGTTACCGATGCACACGTAAAAAATTTTTCGCGAATTTTCGCGAATTTTTCGCGCGGTAAACCTTCGTCTCCGCGTCCTCCGTCCAACGAGCCTACTCTCGCCCGCACCCGTCGACCTGTTCTCGAGCTATACGGCGACAAAGAAACTTTGATTTTTCACTAATTTGACGTCATCGAAAAAGTTACGGCCAACTGGGAATTAAAGGTATATCGCCTTCCCGAATTTTCCGGGAGCCCATCGGGCCTTCGGCCCTGCTCGGCTCGGCTCGGCTCGGCTCAGCTCGAGGTCGAGGTCGTCGGTAGCGACGATGGTGGCGGGGAGGCGCGCGATTGGTCTGTCATCGCCATCCTCCCCCCCTACCCTTTAAAATTAACGGAAAATGTAAACCTAAACGTAGAGTCGGATTCGTAACCTCGAAGTTACAAGTCGATTCGCTCAACTATCAAGGGAGAGTAAACGCGGCGACTGTGGCGGCACTCGCCACCGATGCGAAGTCAGCGTCGCGAAGTTGGCGTTAAATTCGAACGTTTAAAACAGTTATTTTCTTTCGGGCACTTTTCAGCCCTGGACCGTGGAAGCGCCGAAATTCGGGTTTCATTTATAACGCGGCAGCTTATACCCCCGAGCGTTACCGACCACTGCCGGTGGTGGTCGGTAAGTTATCCTCCGCCGAGGTCGACGCGCGTTACAGATGCACACGTAAAATATTTTTCGCGAATTTTCGCGAATTTTTCGCGCGGTAAACCTTTGTCTCCGCGTCCTCCGTCCGACGAGCCTACTCTCGCCCGCACCCGTCGACCCGTTCTCGAGCTATACGGCGACAAAGAAATTGCAAAATTTCACTAATTTGACGTCAGCGAAAAAGTTACGGCCAACTGGGAATTAAAGGTATATCGCCTTCCCGAATTTTCCGGGAGCCCAACGGGCCTTCGGCCCCGCTCGGCTCGCCTCGACTCGGCTCGAGGTCGAGGTCGTCGGTAGCGACGATGGTGGCGGGGAGGCGCGCGATTGGGTCTGTCATCGCCATCCTCCCCCCTACCCTTTAAAATTAACGGAAAATGTAAACCTAAACGTAGAGTCGGATTCGTAACCTCGAAGTTACAAGTCGATTCGCTCAACTATCAAGGGAGAGTAAACGCGGCGACTGTGGCGGCACTCGCCACCGATGCGAAGTCAGCGTCGCAAAGTTGGCGTTTAATTCGAACGTTTGAATCAGTTATTTTCTTTCGGGCCCTTTTCAGCCCTGAACCGTGGAAGCGCCGAAATTCGGGTTTCATTTTTAACGCGGCAGCTTATACCCCCGAGCGTTACCGACCACTGCCGGTGGTGGTCGGTAAGTTATCCTCCGCCGAGGTCGACGCGCGTTACCGATGCACACGTAAAAAATTTTTCGCGAATTTTCGCGAATTTTTCGCGCGGTAAACCTTCGTCTCCGCGTCCTCCGTCCGACGAGCCTACTCTCGCCCGCACCCGTCGACCTGTTCTCGAGCTATACGGCGACAAAGAAACTTTGATTTTTCACTAATTTGACGTCATCGAAAAAGTTACGGCCAACTGGGAATTAAAGGTATATCGCCTTCCCGAATTTTCCGGGAGGCCATCGGGCCTTCGGCCCTGCTCGGCTCGGCTCGGCTCGGCTCAGCTCGAGGTCGAGGTCGTCGGTAGCGACGATGGTGGCGGGGAGGCGCGCGATTGGTCTGTCATCGCCATCCTCCCCCCCTACCCTTTAAAATTAACGGAAAATGTAAACCTAAACGTAGAGTCGGATTCGTAACCTCGAAGTTACAAGTCGATTCGCTCAACTATCAAGGGAGAGTAAACGCGGCGACTGTGGCGGCACTCGCCACCGATGCGAAGTCAGCGTCGCGAAGTTGGCGTTAAATTCGAACGTTTAAAACAGTTATTTTCTTTCGGGCACTTTTCAGCCCTGGACCGTGGAAGCGCCGAAATTCGGGTTTCATTTATAACGCGGCAGCTTATACCCCCGAGCGTTACCGACCACTGCCGGTGGTGGTCGGTAAGTTATCCTCCGCCGAGGTCGACGCGCGTTACAGATGCACACGTAAAATATTTTTCGCGAATTTTCGCGAATTTTTCGCGCGGTAAACCTTTGTCTCCGCGTCCTCCGTCCGACGAGCCTACTCTCGCCCGCACCCGTCGACCCGTTCTCGAGCTATACGGCGACAAAGAAATTGCAAAATTTCACTAATTTGACGTCATCGAAAAAGTTACGGCCAACTGGGAATTAAAGGTATATCGCCTTCCCGAATTTTCCGGGAGCCCATCGGGCCTTCGGCCCCGCTCGGCTCGGCTCGACTCGGCTCGAGGTCGAGGTCGTCGGTAGCGACGATGGTGGCGGGGAGGCGCGCGATTGGTCTGTCATCGCCATCCTCCCCCCTACCCTTTAAAATTAATGGAAAATGTAAACCTAAACGTAGAGTCGGATTCGTAACCTCGAAGTTACAAGTCGATTCGCTCAACTATCAAGGGAGAGTAAACGCGGCGACTGTGGCGGCACTCGCCACCGATGCGAAGTCAGCGTCGCGAAGTTGGCGTTAAATTCGAACGTTTGAATCAGTTATTTTCTTTCGGGCCCTTTTCAGCCCTGAACCGTGGAAGCGCCGAAATTCGGGTTTCATTTTTAACGCGGCAGCTTATACCCCCGAGTGTTACCGACCACTGCCGGTGGTGGTCGGTAAGTTATCCTCCGCCGAGGTTGACGCGCGTTACCGATGCACACGTAAAAAATTTTTCGCGAATTTTCGCGAATTTTTCGCGCGGTAAACCTTCGTCTCCGCGTCCTCCGTCCGACGAGCCTACTCTCGCCCGCACCCGTCGACCTGTTCTCGAGCTATACGGCGACAAAGAAACTTTGATTTTTCACTAATTTGACGTCATCGAAAAAGTTACGGCCAACTGGGAATTAAAGGTATATCGCCTTCCCGAATTTTCCGGGAGCCCATCGGGCCTTCGGCCCTGCTCGGCTCGGCTCGGCTCGGCTCAGCTCGAGGTCGAGGTCGTCGGTAGCGACGATGGTGGCGGGGAGGCGCGCGATTGGTCTGTCATCGCCATCCTCCCCCCCTACCCTTTAAAATTAACGGAAAATGTAAACCTAAACGTAGAGTCGGATTCGTAACCTCGAAGTTACAAGTCGATTCGCTCAACTATCAAGGGAGAGTAAACGCGGCGACTGTGGCGGCACTCGCCACCGATGCGAAGTCAGCGTCGCGAAGTTGGCGTTAAATTCGAACGTTTAAAACAGTTATTTTCTTTCGGGCACTTTTCAGCCCTGGACCGTGGAAGCGCCGAAATTCGGGTTTCATTTATAACGCGGCAGCTTATACCCCCGAGCGTTACCGACCACTGCCGGTGGTGGTCGGTAAGTTATCCTCCGCCGAGGTCGACGCGCGTTACAGATGCACACGTAAAATATTTTTCGCGAATTTTCGCGAATTTTTCGCGCGGTAAACCTTTGTCTCCGCGTCCTCCGTCCGACGAGCCTACTCTCGCCCGCACCCGTCGACCCGTTCTCGAGCTATACGGCGACAAAGAAATTGCAAAATTTCACTAATTTGACGTCATCGAAAAAGTTACGGCCAACTGGGAATTAAAGGTATATCGCCTTCCCGAATTTTCCGGGAGCCCATCGGGCCTTCGGCCCCGCTCGGCTCGGCTCGACTCGGCTCGAGGTCGAGGTCGTCGGTAGCGACGATGGTGGCGGGGAGGCGCGCGATTGGTCTGTCATCGCCATCCTCCCCCCTACCCTTTAAAATTAATGGAAAATGTAAACCTAAACGTAGAGTCGGATTCGTAACCTCGAAGTTACAAGTCGATTCGCTCAACTATCAAGGGAGAGTAAACGCGGCGACTGTGGCGGCACTCGCCACCGATGCGAAGTCAGCGTCGCGAAGTTGGCGTTAAATTCGAACGTTTGAATCAGTTATTTTCTTTCGGGCCCTTTTCAGCCCTGAACCGCGGAAGCGCCGAAATTCGGGTTTCATTTTTAACGCGGCAGCTTATACCCCCGAGTGTTACCGACCACTGCCGGTGGTGGTCGGTAAGTTATCCTCCGCCGAGGTTGACGCGCGTTACCGATGCACACGTAAAAAATTTTTCGCGAATTTTCGCGAATTTTTCGCGCGGTAAACCTTCGTCTCCGCGTCCTCCGTCCAACGAGCCTACTCTCGCCCGCACCCGTCGACCTGTTCTCGAGCTATACGGCGACAATGAAACTTTGATTTTTCACTAATTTGACGTCATCGAAAAAGTTACGGCCAACTGGGAATTAAAGGTATATCGCCTTCCCGAATTTTCCGGGAGCCCATCGGGCCTTCGGCCCTGCTCGGCTCGGCTCGGCTCGGCTCAGCTCGAGGTCGAGGTCGTCGGTAGCGACGATGGTGGCGGGGAGGCGCGCGATTGGTCTGTCATCGCCATCCTCCCCCCCTACCCTTTAAAATTAACGGAAAATGTAAACCTAAACGTAGAGTCGGATTCGTAACCTCGAAGTTACAAGTCGATTCGCTCAACTATCAAGGGAGAGTAAACGCGGCGACTGTGGCGGCACTCGCCACCGGTGCGAAGTCAGCGTCGCGAAGTTGGCGTTAAATTCGAACGTTTAAAACAGTTATTTTCTTTCGGGCACTTTTCAGCCCTGGACCGTGGAAGCGCCGAAATTCGGGTTTCATTTATAACGCGGCAGCTTATACCCCCGAGCGTTACCGACCACTGCCGGTGGTGGTCGGTAAGTTATCCTCCGCCGAGGTCGACGCGCGTTACAGATGCACACGTAAAATATTTTTCGCGAATTTTCGCGAATTTTTCGCGCGGTAAACCTTTGTCTCCGCGTCCTCCGTCCGACGAGCCTACTCTCGCCCGCACCCGTCGACCCGTTCTCGAGCTATACGGCGACAAAGAAATTGCAAAATTTCACTAATTTGACGTCATCGAAAAAGTTACGGCCAACTGGGAATTAAAGGTATATCGCCTTCCCGAATTTTCCGGGAGCCCATCGGGCCTTCGGCCCCGCTCGGCTCGGCTCGACTCGGCTCGAGGTCGAGGTCGTCGGTAGCGACGATGGTGGCGGGGAGGCGCGCGATTGGTCTGTCATCGCCATCCTCCCCCCTACCCTTTAAAATTAATGGAAAATGTAAACCTAAACGTAGAGTCGGATTCGTAACCTCGAAGTTACAAGTCGATTCGCTCAACTATCAAGGGAGAGTAAACGCGGCGACTGTGGCGGCACTCGCCACCGATGCGAAGTCAGCGTCGCGAAGTTGGCGTTAAATTCGAACGTTTGAATCAGTTATTTTCTTTCGGGCCCTTTTCAGCCCTGAACCGTGGAAGCGCCGAAATTCGGGTTTCATTTTTAACGCGGCAGCTTATACCCCCGAGTGTTACCGACCACTGCCGGTGGTGGTCGGTAAGTTATCCTCCGCCGAGGTTGACGCGCGTTACCGATGCACACGTAAAAAATTTTTCGCGAATTTTCGCGAATTTTTCGCGCGGTAAACCTTCGTCTCCGCGTCCTCCGTCCGACGAGCCTACTCTCGCCCGCACCCGTCGACCTGTTCTCGAGCTATACGGCGACAAAGAAACTTTGATTTTTCACTAATTTGACGTCATCGAAAAAGTTACGGCCAACTGGGAATTAAAGGTATATCGCCTTCCCGAATTTTCCGGGAGCCCATCGGGCCTTCGGCCCTGCTCGGCTCGGCTCGGCTCGGCTCAGCTCGAGGTCGAGGTCGTCGGTAGCGACGATGGTGGCGGGGAGGCGCGCGATTGGTCTGTCATCGCCATCCTCCCCCCCTACCCTTTAAAATTAACGGAAAATGTAAACCTAAACGTAGAGTAGGATTCGTAACCTCGAAGTTACAAGTCGATTCGCTCAACTATCAAGGGAGAGTAAACGCGGCGACTGTGGCGGCACTCGCCACCGATGCGAAGTCAGCGTCGCGAAGTTGGCGTTAAATTCGAACGTTTAAAACAGTTATTTTCTTTCGGGCACTTTTCAGCCCTGGACTGTGGAAGCGCCGAAATTCGGGTTTCATTTATAACGCGGCAGCTTATACCCCCGAGCGTTACCGACCACTGCCGGTGGTGGTCGGTAAGTTATCCTCCGCCGAGGTTGACGCGCGTTACCGATGCACACGTAAAAAATTTTTCGCGAATTTTCGCGAATTTTTCGCGCGGTAAACCTTCGTCTCCGCGTCCTCCGTCCGACGAGCCTACTCTCGCCCGCACCCGTCGACCTGTTCTCGAGCTATACGGCGACAAAGAAACTTTGATTTTTCACTAATTTGACGTCATCGAAAAAGTTACGGCCAACTGGGAATTAAAGGTATATCGCCTTCCCGAATTTTCCGGGAGCCCATCGGGCCTTCGGCCCTGCTCGGCTCGGCTCGGCTCGGCTCAGCTCGAGGTCGAGGTCGTCGGTAGCGACGATGGTGGCGGGGAGGCGCGCGATTGGTCTGTCATCGCCATCCTCCCCCCCTACCATTTAAAATTAACGGAAAATGTAAACCTAAACGTAGAGTAGGATTCGTAACCTCGAAGTTACAAGTCGATTCGCTCAACTATCAAGGGAGAGTAAACGCGGCGACTGTGGCGGCACTCGCCACCGATGCGAAGTCAGCGTCGCGAAGTTGGCGTTAAATTCGAACGTTTAAATCAGTTATTTTCTTTCGGGCCCTTTTCAGCCCTGAACCGTGGAAGCGCCGAAATTCGGGTTTCATTTATAACGCGGCAGCTTACACCACCGAGCGTTACCGACCACTGCCGGTGGTGGTCGGTTATTTATCCTCCGCCGAGGACGACGCGCGTTACCGATGCACACGTAAAAAATTTTTCGCGAATTTTCGCGAATTTTTCGCGCGCTGAACCTTCGTCTCCGCGTCCTCCGTCCGACGAGCCTACTCTCGCCCGCACCCGTCGACCCGTTCTCGAGCTATACGGCGACAAAGAAACTTTGATTTTTCACTAATTTGACGTCATCGAAAAAGTTACGGCCAACTGGGAATTAAAGGTATATCGCCTTCCCGAATTTTCCGGGAGCCCATCGGGCCTTCGGCCCTGCTCGGCTCGGCTCGGCTCGGCTCAGCTCGAGGTCGAGGTCGTCGGTAGCGACGATGGTGGCGGGGAGGCGCGCGATTGGTCTGTCATCGCCATCCTCCCCCCCTACCATTTAAAATTAACGGAAAATGTAAACCTAAACGTAGAGTAGGATTCGTAACCTCGAAGTTACAAGTCGATTCGCTCAACTATCAAGGGAGAGTAAACGCGGCGACTGTGGCGGCACTCGCCACCGATGCGAAGTCAGCGTCGCGAAGTTGGCGTTAAATTCGAAGTTTGAATCAGTTATTTTCTTTCGGGCCCTTTTCAGCCCTGAACCGCGGAAGCGCCGAAATTCGGGTTTCATTTTTAACGCGGCAGCTTATACCCCCGAGCGTTACCGACCACTGCCGGTGGTGGTCGGTAAGTTATCCTCCGCCGAGGTCGACGCGCGTTACAGATGCACACGTAAAATATTTTTCGCGAATTTTCGCGAATTTTTCGCGCGGTAAACCTTTGTCTCCGCGTCCTCCGTCCGACGAGCCTACTCTCGCCCGCACCCGTCGACCCGTTCTCGAGCTATACGGCGACAAAGAAATTGCAAAATTTCACTAATTTGACGTCATCGAAAAAGTTACGGCCAACTGGGAATTAAAGGTATATCGCCTTCCCGAATTTTCCGGGAGCCCATCGGGCCTTCGGCCCCGCTCGGCTCGGCTCGACTCGGCTCGAGGTCGAGGTCGTCGGTAGCGACGATGGTGGCGGGGAGGCGCGCGATTGGTCTGTCATCGCCATCCTCCCCCCTACCCTTTAAAATTAATGGAAAATGTAAACCTAAACGTAGAGTCGGATTCGTAACCTCGAAGTTACAAGTCGATTCGCTCAACTATCAAGGGAGAGTAAACGCGGCGACTGTGGCGGCACTCGCCACCGATGCGAAGTCAGCGTCGCGAAGTTGGCGTTAAATTCGAACGTTTGAATCAGTTATTTTCTTTCGGGCCCTTTTCAGCCCTGAACCGCGGAAGCGCCGAAATTCGGGTTTCATTTTTAACGCGGCAGCTTATACCCCCGAGTGTTACCGACCACTGCCGGTGGTGGTCGGTAAGTTATCCTCCGCCGAGGTTGACGCGCGTTACCGATGCACACGTAAAAAATTTTTCGCGAATTTTCGCGAATTTTTCGCGCGGTAAACCTTCGTCTCCGCGTCCTCCGTCCAACGAGCCTACTCTCGCCCGCACCCGTCGACCTGTTCTCGAGCTATACGGCGACAATGAAACTTTGATTTTTCACTAATTTGACGTCATCGAAAAAGTTACGGCCAACTGGGAATTAAAGGTATATCGCCTTCCCGAATTTTCCGGGAGCCCATCGGGCCTTCGGCCCTGCTCGGCTCGGCTCGGCTCGGCTCAGCTCGAGGTCGAGGTCGTCGGTAGCGACGATGGTGGCGGGGAGGCGCGCGATTGGTCTGTCATCGCCATCCTCCCCCCCTACCATTTAAAATTAACGGAAAATGTAAACCTAAACGTAGAGTAGGATTCGTAACCTCGAAGTTACAAGTCGATTCGCTCAACTATCAAGGGAGAGTAAACGCGGCGACTGTGGCGGCACTCGCCACCGATGCGAAGTCAGCGTCGCGAAGTTGGCGTTAAATTCGAAGTTTGAATCAGTTATTTTCTTTCGGGCCCTTTTCAGCCCTGAACCGCGGAAGCGCCGAAATTCGGGTTTCATTTTTAACGCGGCAGCTTATACCCCCGAGCGTTACCGACCACTGCCGGTGGTGGTCGGTAAGTTATCCTCCGCCGAGGTCGACGCGCGTTACAGATGCACACGTAAAATATTTTTCGCGAATTTTCGCGAATTTTTCGCGCGGTAAACCTTTGTCTCCGCGTCCTCCGTCCGACGAGCCTACTCTCGCCCGCACCCGTCGACCCGTTCTCGAGCTATACGGCGACAAAGAAATTGCAAAATTTCACTAATTTGACGTCATCGAAAAAGTTACGGCCAACTGGGAATTAAAGGTATATCGCCTTCCCGAATTTTCCGGGAGCCCATCGGGCCTTCGGCCCCGCTCGGCTCGGCTCGACTCGGCTCGAGGTCGAGGTCGTCGGTAGCGACGATGGTGGCGGGGAGGCGCGCGATTGGTCTGTCATCGCCATCCTCCCCCCTACCCTTTAAAATTAATGGAAAATGTAAACCTAAACGTAGAGTCGGATTCGTAACCTCGAAGTTACAAGTCGATTCGCTCAACTATCAAGGGAGAGTAAACGCGGCGACTGTGGCGGCACTCGCCACCGATGCGAAGTCAGCGTCGCGAAGTTGGCGTTAAATTCGAACGTTTGAATCAGTTATTTTCTTTCGGGCCCTTTTCAGCCCTGAACCGCGGAAGCGCCGAAATTCGGGTTTCATTTTTAACGCGGCAGCTTATACCCCCGAGTGTTACCGACCACTGCCGGTGGTGGTCGGTAAGTTATCCTCCGCCGAGGTTGACGCGCGTTACCGATGCACACGTAAAAAATTTTTCGCGAATTTTCGCGAATTTTTCGCGCGGTAAACCTTCGTCTCCGCGTCCTCCGTCCAACGAGCCTACTCTCGCCCGCACCCGTCGACCTGTTCTCGAGCTATACGGCGACAATGAAACTTTGATTTTTCACTAATTTGACGTCATCGAAAAAGTTACGGCCAACTGGGAATTAAAGGTATATCGCCTTCCCGAATTTTCCGGGAGCCCATCGGGCCTTCGGCCCTGCTCGGCTCGGCTCGGCTCGGCTCAGCTCGAGGTCGAGGTCGTCGGTAGCGACGATGGTGGCGGGGAGGCGCGCGATTGGTCTGTCATCGCCATCCTCCCCCCCTACCCTTTAAAATTAACGGAAAATGTAAACCTAAACGTAGAGTCGGATTCGTAACCTCGAAGTTACAAGTCGATTCGCTCAACTATCAAGGGAGAGTAAACGCGGCGACTGTGGCGGCACTCGCCACCGATGCGAAGTCAGCGTCGCGAAGTTGGCGTTAAATTCGAACGTTTAAAACAGTTATTTTCTTTCGGGCACTTTTCAGCCCTGGACCGTGGAAGCGCCGAAATTCGGGTTTCATTTATAACGCGGCAGCTTATACCCCCGAGCGTTACCGACCACTGCCGGTGGTGGTCGGTAAGTTATCCTCCGCCGAGGTCGACGCGCGTTACAGATGCACACGTAAAATATTTTTCGCGAATTTTCGCGAATTTTTCGCGCGGTAAACCTTTGTCTCCGCGTCCTCCGTCCGACGAGCCTACTCTCGCCCGCACCCGTCGACCCGTTCTCGAGCTATACGGCGACAAAGAAATTGCAAAATTTCACTAATTTGACGTCATCGAAAAAGTTACGGCCAACTGGGAATTAAAGGTATATCGCCTTCCCGAATTTTCCGGGAGCCCATCGGGCCTTCGGCCCCGCTCGGC
The DNA here is from genome assembly GCF_051020765.1 of Lasioglossum baleicum. Classification (NCBI taxonomy): domain Eukaryota; kingdom Metazoa; phylum Arthropoda; class Insecta; order Hymenoptera; family Halictidae; genus Lasioglossum; species Lasioglossum baleicum. Next base: position 471,991 of record NC_134933.1, read on the forward strand.
TCGGCTCGACTCGGCTCGAGGTCGAGGTCGTCGGTAGCGACGATGGTGGCGGGGAGGCGCGCGATTGGTCTGTCATCGCCATCCTCCCCCCTACCCTTTAAAATTAATGGAAAATGTAAACCTAAACGTAGAGTCGGATTCGTAACCTCGAAGTTACAAGTCGATTCGCTCAACTATCAAGGGAGAGTAAACGCGGCGACTGTGGCGGCACTCGCCACCGATGCGAAGTCAGCGTCGCGAAGTTGGCGTTAAATTCGAACGTTTGAATCAGTTATTTTCTTTCGGGCCCTTTTCAGCCCTGAACCGTGGAAGCGCCGAAATTCGGGTTTCATTTTTAACGCGGCAGCTTATACCCCCGAGTGTTACCGACCACTGCCGGTGGTGGTCGGTAAGTTATCCTCCGCCGAGGTTGACGCGCGTTACCGATGCACACGTAAAAAATTTTTCGCGAATTTTCGCGAATTTTTCGCGCGGTAAACCTTCGTCTCCGCGTCCTCCGTCCGACGAGCCTACTCTCGCCCGCACCCGTCGACCTGTTCTCGAGCTATACGGCGACAAAGAAACTTTGATTTTTCACTAATTTGACGTCATCGAAAAAGTTACGGCCAACTGGGAATTAAAGGTATATCGCCTTCCCGAATTTTCCGGGAGCCCATCGGGCCTTCGGCCCTGCTCGGCTCGGCTCGGCTCGGCTCAGCTCGAGGTCGAGGTCGTCGGTAGCGACGATGGTGGCGGGGAGGCGCGCGATTGGTCTGTCATCGCCATCCTCCCCCCCTACCCTTTAAAATTAACGGAAAATGTAAACCTAAACGTAGAGTAGGATTCGTAACCTCGAAGTTACAAGTCGATTCGCTCAACTATCAAGGGAGAGTAAACGCGGCGACTGTGGCGGCACTCGCCACCGATGCGAAGTCAGCGTCGCGAAGTTGGCGTTAAATTCGAACGTTTAAAACAGTTATTTTCTTTCGGGCACTTTTCAGCCCTGGACTGTGGAAGCGCCGAAATTCGGGTTTCATTTATAACGCGGCAGCTTATACCCCCGAGCGTTACCGACCACTGCCGGTGGTGGTCGGTAAGTTATCCTCCGCCGAGGTTGACGCGCGTTACCGATGCACACGTAAAAAATTTTTCGCGAATTTTCGCGAATTTTTCGCGCGGTAAACCTTCGTCTCCGCGTCCTCCGTCCGACGAGCCTACTCTCGCCCGCACCCGTCGACCCGTTCTCGAGCTATACGGCGACAAAGAAATTGCAAAATTTCACTAATTTGACGTCATCGAAAAAGTTACGGCCAACTGGGAATTAAAGGTATATCGCCTTCCCGAATTTTCCGGGAGCCCATCGGGCCTTCGGCCCCGCTCGGCTCGGCTCGACTCGGCTCGAGGTCGAGGTCGTCGGTAGCGACGATGGTGGCGGGGAGGCGCGCGATTGGTCTGTCATCGCCATCCTCCCCCCTACCCTTTAAAATTAATGGAAAATGTAAACCTAAACGTAGAGTCGGATTCGTAACCTCGAAGTTACAAGTCGATTCGCTCAACTATCAAGGGAGAGTAAACGCGGCGACTGTGGCGGCACTCGCCACCGATGCGAAGTCAGCGTCGCGAAGTTGGCGTTAAATTCGAACGTTTGAATCAGTTATTTTCTTTCGGGCCCTTTTCAGCCCTGAACCGTGGAAGCGCCGAAATTCGGGTTTCATTTTTAACGCGGCAGCTTATACCCCCGAGTGTTACCGACCACTGCCGGTGGTGGTCGGTAAGTTATCCTCCGCCGAGGTTGACGCGCGTTACCGATGCACACGTAAAAAATTTTTCGCGAATTTTCGCGAATTTTTCGCGCGGTAAACCTTCGTCTCCGCGTCCTCCGTCCGACGAGCCTACTCTCGCCCGCACCCGTCGACCTGTTCTCGAGCTATACGGCGACAAAGAAACTTTGATTTTTCACTAATTTGACGTCATCGAAAAAGTTACGGCCAACTGGGAATTAAAGGTATATCGCCTTCCCGAATTTTCCGGGAGCCCATCGGGCCTTCGGCCCTGCTCGGCTCGGCTCGGCTCGGCTCAGCTCGAGGTCGAGGTCGTCGGTAGCGACGATGGTGGCGGGGAGGCGCGCGACTGGTCTGTCATCGCCATCCTCCCCCCCTACCCTTTAAAATTAACGGAAAATGTAAACCTAAACGTAGAGTAGGATTCGTAACCTCGAAGTTACAAGTCGATTCGCTCAACTATCAAGGGAGAGTAAACGCGGCGACTGTGGCGGCACTCGCCACCGATGCGAAGTCAGCGTCGCGAAGTTGGCGTTAAATTCGAACGTTTAAAACAGTTATTTTCTTTCGGGCACTTTTCAGCCCTGGACTGTGGAAGCGCCGAAATTCGGGTTTCATTTATAACGCGGCAGCTTATACCCCCGAGCGTTACCGACCACTGCCGGTGGTGGTCGGTAAGTTATCCTCCGCCGAGGTTGACGCGCGTTACCGATGCACACGTAAAAAATTTTTCGCGAATTTTCGCGAATTTTTCGCGCGGTAAACCTTCGTCTCCGCGTCCTCCGTCCGACGAGCCTACTCTCGCCCGCACCCGTCGACCTGTTCTCGAGCTATACGGCGACAAAGATACTTTGATTTTTCACTAATTTGACGTCATCGAAAAAGTTACGGCCAACTGGGAATTAAAGGTATATCGCCTTCCCGAATTTTCCGGGAGCCCATCGGGCCTTCGGCCCTGCTCGGCTCGGCTCGGCTCGGCTCAGCTCGAGGTCGAGGTCGTCGGTAGCGACGATGGTGGCGGGGAGGCGCGCGATTGGTCTGTCATCGCCATCCTCCCCCCCTACCATTTAAAATTAACGGAAAATGTAAACCTAAACGTAGAGTAGGATTCGTAACCTCGAAGTTACAAGTCGATTCGCTCAACTATCAAGGGAGAGTAAACGCGGCGACTGTGGCGGCACTCGCCACCGATGCGAAGTCAGCGTCGCGAAGTTGGCGTTAAATTCGAACGTTTAAATCAGTTATTTTCTTTCGGGCCCTTTTCAGCCCTGAACCGTGGAAGCGCCGAAATTCGGGTTTCATTTATAACGCGGCAGCTTACACCACCGAGCGTTACCGACCACTGCCGGTGGTGGTCGGTTATTTATCCTCCGCCGAGGACGACGCGCGTTACCGATGCACACGTAAAAAATTTTTCGCGAATTTTCGCGAATTTTTCGCGCGCTGAACCTTCGTCTCCGCGTCCTCCGTCCGACGAGCCTACTCTCGCCCGCACCCGTCGACCCGTTCTCGAGCTATACGGCGACAAAGAAACTTTGATTTTTCACTAATTTGACGTCATCGAAAAAGTTACGGCCAACTGGGAATTAAAGGTATATCGCCTTCCCGAATTTTCCGGGAGCCCATCGGGCCTTCGGCCCCGCTCGGCTCGGCTCGGCTCAGCTCGAGGTCGAGGTCGTCGGTAGCGACGATGGTGGCGGGGAGGCGCGCGATTGGTCTGTCATCGCCATCCTCCCCCCCTACCCTTTAAAATTAACGGAAAATGTAAACCTAAACGTAGAGTCGGATTCGTAACCTCGAAGTTACAAGTCGATTCGCTCAACTATCAAGGGAGAGTAAACGCGGCGACTGTGGCGGCACTCGCCACCGATGCGAAGTCAGCGTCGCTAAGTTGGCGTTAAATTCGAACGTTCGAATCAGTTATTTTCTTTCGGGCCCTTTTCAGCCCTGAACCGTGGAAGCGCCGAAATTCGGGTTTCATTTTTAACGCGGCAGCTTATACCCTCGAGCGTTACCGACCACTGCCGGTGGTGGTCGGTGAGTTATCGTCCGCCGAGGACGACGCGCGTTACCGATTCACACGTAAAAAATTTTTCGCGAATTTTTCGCGCGGTAAATCTTTGTCTCCGCGTCTTCCGTCCGACGAGCCTACTCTCGCCCGCACCCGTCGATCCGTTCTCGAGCTATACGGCGACAAAGAAATCGCAAAATTTCACTAATTTGACGTCACCGAAAAAAGTGACGGCCAACTGGGAATTAAAGGTATATCGCCTTCCCGAATTTTCCGGGAGCCCATCGGGCCTTCGGTCCTGCTCGGCTCGGCTCGGCTCGGCTCGAGGTCGAGGTCGAGGTCGTCGGTAGCGACGATAGTGGCGGGGAGGCGCGCGATTGGTCTGTCATCGCCATCCTCCCCCCCTACCCTTTAAAATTAATGGAAAATGTAAACCAAAACGTAGAGTCGGATTCGTAACCTCGAAGTTACAAGTCGATTCGCTCAACTATCAAGGGAGAGTAAACGCGGCGACTGAGACGGCACTCGCCACCGATGCGAAGTCAGCGTCGCGAAGTTGGCGTTAAAATCGAACGTTTGAATCAGTTATTTTCTTTCGGGCCCTTTTCAGCCCTGAACCGTGGATGCGCCGAAATTCGGGTTTCATTTATAACGCGGCAGCTTATACCCCCGAGCGTTACCGACCACTGCCGGTTGTGGTCGGTAAGTTATCCTCCGCCGAGGACGACGCGCGTTACCGATGCACACGTAAAAAATTTTTCGCGAATTTTCGCGAATTTTTCGCGCGCTGAACCTTCGTCTCCGCGTCCTCCGTCCGACGAGCCTACTCTCGCCCGCACCCGTCGACCCGTTCTCGAGCTATACGGCGACAAAGAAACTTTGATTTTTCACTAATTTGACGTCATCGAAAAACTTACGGCCAACTGGGAATTAAAGGTATATCGCCTTCCCGAATTTTCCGGGAGCCCATCGGGCCTTCGGCCCCGCTTGGCTCGGCTCGACTCGGCTCGAGGTCGAGGTCGTCAGTAACGACGATTGTGGCGGGGAGGCGCGCGATTGGTCTGTCATCGCCATCCTCCCCCCTACCCTTTAAAATTAATGGAAAATGTAAACCTAAACGTAGAGTCGGATTCGTAACCTCGAAGTTACAAGTCGATCCGCTCAACTATCAAGGGAGAGTAAACGCGGCGACTGTGGCGGCACTCGCCACCGATGCCAAGTCAGCGTCGCGAAGTTGGCGTTAAATTCGAACGTTTGAATCAGTTATTTTCTTTCGGGCCCTTTCAGCGCTGAACCGTGGAAGCGCCGAAATTCGGGTTTCATTTTTAACGCGGCAGCTTATACCCCCGTGCGTTACCGACCACTGCCGGTGGTGGTCGGTAAGTTATCCTCCGCCGAGGACGACGCGCGTTACAGATGCACACGTAAAATATTTTTCGCGAATTTTCGCGAATTTTTCGCGCGGTAAACCTTCGTCTCCGCGTCCTCCGTCCGACGAGCCTACTCTCGCCCGCACCCGTCGACCCGTTCTCGAGCTATACGGCGACAAAAAAATCGCAAAATTTCACTAATTTGACGTCACCGAAAAAGTTACGGCCAACTGGGAATTAAAGGTATATCGCCTTCCCGAATTTTCCGGGAGCCCATCGGGCCTTCGGCCCTGCTCGGCTCGGCTCGGCTCGGCTCGGCTCAGTTCGAGGTCGAGGTCGTCGGTAGCGACGATAGTGGCGGGGAGGCGCGCGATTGGTCTGTCATCGCCATCCTCCCCCCCTACCCTTTAAAATTAATGGAAAATGTAAACCAAAACGTAGAGTCGGATTCGTAACCTCGAAGTTACAAGTCGATTCGCTCAACTATCAAGGGAGAGTAAACGCGGAGACTGAGACGGCACTCGCCACCGATGCGAAGTCAGCGTCGCGAAGTTGGCGTTAAATTCGAACGTTTGAATCAGTTATTTTCTTTCGGGCCCTTTTCAGCCCTGAACCGTGGATGCGCCGAAATTCGGGTTTCATTTATAACGCGGCAGCTTATACCCCCGAGCGTTACCGACCACTGCCGGTGGTGGTCGGTAAGTTATCCTCCGCCGAGGAAGACGCGCGTTACCGATGCACACGTAAAAAATTTTTCGCGAATTTTCGCGAATTTTTCGCGCGCTGAACCATCGTCTCCGCGTCCTCCGTCCGACGAGCCTACTCTCGCCCGCACCCGTCGACCCGTTCTCGAGCTATACGGCGACAAAGAAACTTTGATTTTTCACTAATTTGACGTCATCGAAAAACTTACGGCCAACTGGGAATTAAAGGTATATCGCCTTCCCGAATTTTCCGGGAGCCCATCGGGCCTTCGGCCCCGCTTGGCTCGGCTCGACTCGGCTCGAGGTCGAGGTCGTCAGTAACGACGATTGTGGCGGGGAGGCGCGCGATTGGTCTGTCATCGCCATCCTCCCCCCTACCCTTTAAAATTAATGGAAAATGTAAACCTAATCGTAGAGTCGGATTCGTAACCTCGAAGTTACAAGTCGATCCGCTCAACTATCAAGGGAGAGTAAACGCGGCGACTGTGGCGGCACTCGCCACCGATGCCAAGTCAGCGTCGCGAAGTTGGCGTTAAATTCGAACGTTTGAATCAGTTATTTTCTTTCGGGCCCTTTCAGCGCTGAACCGTGGAAGCGCCGAAATTCGGGTTTCATTTTTAACGCGGCAGCTTATACCCCCGTGCGTTACCGACCACTGCCGGTGGTGGTCGGTAAGTTATCCTCCGCCGAGGACGACGCGCGTTACCGATGCACACGTAAAAAATGTTTCGCGAATTTTTCGCGCGGTAAATCTTTGTCTCCGCGTCCTCCGTCCGACGAGCCTACTCTCGCCCGCACCCGTCGACCCGTTCTCGAGCTATACGGCGACAAAGAAATCGCAAAATTTCACTAATTTGACGTCACCGAAAAAAATGACGGCCAACTGGGAATTAAAGGTATATCGCCTTCCCGAATTTTCCGGGAGCCCATCGGGCCCTCGGCCCCGCTCGGCTCGGCTCGACTAGGCTCGAGGTCGAGGTCGTCGGTAGCGACGATGGTGGCGGGGAGGCGCGCGATTGGTCTGTCATCGCCATCCCCCCCTTCCCCTTTAAAATTAATGGAAAATGTAAACCTAAACGGAGAATAGGATTCGTAACCTCGAAGTTACAAGTCGATTCGCTCAACTATCAAGGGAGAGTAAACGCGGCGACTGTGGCGGCACTCGCCACCGATGCGAAGTCAGCGTCGCAAAGTTGGCGTTAAATCCGAACGTTTGAATCAGTTATTTTCTTTCGGGCCCTTTTCTGCCCTGAACCGTGGAAGCGCCGAAATTCGGGTTTCATTTGTAACGCGGCAGCTTATACCCCCCAGCGTTACCGACCACTGCCGGTGGTGGTCGGTAAGTTATCCTCCGCCGAGGTCGACGCGCGTTACAGATGCACACGTAAAATATTTTTCGCGAATTTTCGCGAATTTTTCGCACGGTAAACCTTTGTCTCCGCGTCCTCCGTCCGACGAGCCTACTCTCGCCCGCACCCGTCGACCCGTTCTCGAGCTATACGGCGACAAAGAAATTGCAAAATTTCACTAATTTGACGTCATCGAAAAAGTTACGGCCAACTGGGAATTAAAGGTATATCGCCTTCCCGAATTTTCCGGGAGCCCATCGGGCCTTCGGCCCCGCTCGGCTCGGCTCGACTCGGCTCGAGGTCGAGGTCGTCGGTAGCGACGATGGTGGCGGGGAGGCGCGCGATTGGTCTGTCATCGCCATCCTCCCCCCTACCCTTTAAAATTAATGGAAAATGTAAACCTAAACGTAGAGTCGGATTCGTAACCTCGAAGTTACAAGTCGATTCGCTCAACTATCAAGGGAGAGTAAACGCGGCGACTGTGGCGGCACTCGCCACCGATGCGAAGTCAGCGTCGCGAAGTTGGCGTTAAATTCGAACGTTTGAATCAGTTATTTTCTTTCGGGCCCTTTTCAGCCCTGAACCGTGGAAGCGCCGAAATTCGGGTTTCATTTTTAACGCGGCAGCTTATACCCCCGAGTGTTACCGACCACTGCCGGTGGTGGTCGGTAAGTTATCCTCCGCCGAGGTTGACGCGCGTTACCGATGCACACGTAAAAAATTTTTCGCGAATTTTCGCGAATTTTTCGCGCGGTAAACCTTCGTCTCCGCGTCCTCCGTCCGACGAGCCTACTCTCGCCCGCACCCGTCGACCTGTTCTCGAGCTATACGGCGACAAAGAAACTTTGATTTTTCACTAATTTGACGTCATCGAAAAAGTTACGGCCAACTGGGAATTAAAGGTATATCGCCTTCCCGAATTTTCCGGGAGCCCATCGGGCCTTCGGCCCTGCTCGGCTCGGCTCGGCTCGGCTCAGCTCGAGGTCGAGGTCGTCGGTAGCGACGATGGTGGCGGGGAGGCGCGCGATTGGTCTGTCATCGCCATCCTCCCCCCCTACCCTTTAAAATTAACGGAAAATGTAAACCTAAACGTAGAGTAGGATTCGTAACCTCGAAGTTACAAGTCGATTCGCTCAACTATCAAGGGAGAGTAAACGCGGCGACTGTGGCGGCACTCGCCACCGATGCGAAGTCAGCGTCGCGAAGTTGGCGTTAAATTCGAACGTTTAAAACAGTTATTTTCTTTCGGGCACTTTTCAGCCCTGGACCGTGGAAGCGCCGAAATTCGGGTTTCATTTATAACGCGGCAGCTTATACCCCCGAGCGTTACCGACCACTGCCCTTGGTGGTCGGTAAGTTATCCTCCGCCGAGGTTGACGCGCGTTACCGATGCACACGTAAAAAATTTTTCGCGAATTTTCGCGAATTTTTCGCGCGGTAAACCTTCGTCTCCGCGTCCTCCGTCCGACGAGCCTACTCTCGCCCGCACCCGTCGACCTGTTCTCGAGCTATACGGCGACAAAGAAACTTTGATTTTTCACTAATTTGACGTCATCGAAAAAGTTACGGCCAACTGGGAATTAAAGGTATATCGCCTTCCCGAATTTTCCGGGAGCCCATCGGGCCTTCGGCCCTGCTCGGCTCGGCTCGGCTCGGCTCAGCTCGAGGTCGAGGTCGTCGGTAGCGACGATGGTGGCGGGGAGGCGCGCGATTGGTCTGTCATCGCCATCCTCCCCCCCTACCCTTTAAAATTAACGGAAAATGTAAACCTAAACGTAGAGTAGGATTCGTAACCTCGAAGCAGAGAGTATATGAGAGTGCTCACGCCCGGGTTTTGGCCGTGCCGCTTTTGTCTCCACATCATGTTTAGCCTGGAACAGCTCCTACATCATCTTTAGCATGGAACAGAACCTACATCATCTTTAGCAAGAAACAGAACCCACTTTACTGTTAGCACATCTGACGACATCTGTGACAATCTGTGTCGCTCGAATATTTCTCTTACGCCCTCTAGGATATATTCTGACTGGAGTGAGAAACAGGAGGCCACCAGAGGCCACCGACGGCATTTCGTCGGTGCAGAAAACACTGTGTCGTGTTAGCAACGCGCCCGCGCGCTACACTCACCAACGTACCTTTACTATATCCGTGTGCGCTGCTTGTGCGCTTATGCCAGCCACAATCTATTTTTAGCACTTGCCATGTTGCCATGTTCTATTGCTTTACGGCGGAAGCGAAACTGAAATTCGGCTGTCGAGCCGTCGAGCGTATGAATCGCAATCTGGAGCTAGCATTCGGGTCCCCGTGCAGCGGGGATTTTTTTTTAATTTTTATTTTTCATTACTTTTTTAATTACATTTTTTAACCTTCCAAAAAATTAAAAATGTTAAAACTATGTTCAAAATATGTATTCATTTTAAATAGAAACGTTTTGTTACTGTCATAATTGCATTAATAAAAATTGGTATATGATCGAGAACAGGTTGATGGTATTTATTTGGACTGATTGGAGAATACGAAAATGCAGGAAGTATTTTTTATATAGTTTATGAAACAATTTGTAGATTTATTAGTTGTCAAACAAATAATAAAATAAATTGTATAATATATATAAATTGATTTTATACTAGCATACACAAGTTTATTTATTAAAAAATACAGTCATAACTATAATTATAATAGAATTTCATAAAATGTATATTGAGGTTATTGCAAACTCATCTTTTTTCGCAATGATGCTCTAATTTCATTGCTTCTCTCGAATGTCCATTTCCTTCCGAGACAGTGGCGTTTCTAGCAGGTGTAAATAAAAAATGTTGATATAAAATGTATCATAATTAAACTACAATTATTCTAATAACGTGGAATGTAGTACATATTAAGTTTTAGTTACCCGGATTTTCTTCTTCGACGTTAAGCACTCTTTACTGCTTCTCGTAATTTACGTATATGCAACATTAGGGTGGACCTTATTTTTCGACCATGAAATTTTTTTGGTCCCGTAAACCAGAATTGTGACAAATGTTGAGAAAATGGTCTGGAAAAATTTTGGGGCCGTTTGAATAATGGGAAAATGAGTTTTTAATGGAAAATGGGAATTTTTTAAATCTTGACATAAATAGACGTTATGATATATCGTTGAATTTGTCTTTTTTCTCTTTAAGAATCCATATATAGCATAAACAGTTGTTGATAGAAAAAACATCCGTGACCTTGAAAACTTTAAATAATGACTTTGAAAAAATTTTTTTCCTTTGATACCATATCCAACTCCTTATATACTACAACTTTTGTTTGAAGAGTTTTTTCATATATACATAACTGGCAGAGATATTACATATAAATAAATTCATTAATACGCTCCAATCTACAAAAGAACAAGAAAGCGAGCTAATAAAAACGTGGTAAAAATAGTTCTAATATCGGAAAAAGAAGTTATTATGAATAATAAGTAGTCTGACTGAAACATGGACTGAAGGTGGTCAATGATACCGCTGAACGGGGCGTTAAACTAATGGAGGATCATAATAAAATTTTATCTAGAAACAAATAGAAGAAATAATATATGTATACTATACAAACTGTGATGGAATATCGAAAGCAGTATCCTGACGCCACAAAGCAGAATTTGTCAAAGGATTTGTAAATATTTTTTAATATCGCGAGAAACACCTGATCAATCCCTACATGATTAATTGCATTTTTAAGAGGCATTGAAGACTGCTTGTTAACTGGGAGTTATTAAATTTTTCATTTTCCTCAGAGTCAGTAAGTTCTTTATTTTTTTCGAAGTCACATTAAGTTTTAAATTTTTCATTTTCTTCAGTGTCGTCAAGTTTTTTCATAGAGTCATTGAAGTTTCCATTTTTCTTGGAGTCATTCAATTTTTCATTTTCTTCAGCGTCATTAAGTTCTTTATTTTTCTCGGAGTCATTAAGTTTTTCATTTTTCTTGGAGTCATTGAAAAGTCCCTCTTTGCCGTTTACGCGCTGTCGTTAAAAAAGTTCTGGTATGTTGCTAGTCTAAAAATATGATCAATGCTATTTTTCAGTTTCTCTAAAAAATCTGCATTTGTCTAATTTTTGCGTGTTTTTCAGTTTGTGTAATTAACATTTTGAACCAAAAAATCGGGAAAAAATCTCAAATATCAATTTCAATTAAATGCACTTACATGATTAAATTAATGCAAGTAAATAGGAAAAATTGACCGAAAATTGAATGGCGCAACGGCTGTTTTAATAATTCGAAGGACTACCTCGTCCGGCTAGACCCTTCATTCCAAATTGTAATATTCCAATATTTCAGTATCATTTTAAATATTTCAAGTACTATTTAAAACTATTAATGAGTTTTAACAACAAAATATTTTAAATGGAAAACTAAATTTTGACAAATAAAATACGATTATAGCAAGCTTGCTATAAATGTCGAAAACTCGAGTGTGGCCAGAGACATTATTTTCAGGAAACACTAGTCTATGATGACGAACGGAAAAAAGGGAAGTGAAGCTCGAGGGCTTCGGTTGCCGCGGAGTGGAGTGAAACATTGTAACATGATACGGGTCGGGTCGGGTATATCGATGTAAAATAACACAATATTTTTTAAGAATTATTATTTTATATTAAAATGTTTGTAGCTTATTGCAACGTTGACCGATTTTGACGAAATTTTCAGAATATGTTTAATTGACACATATCTATAAAACGTATTTTTAAAATTTTCAATGTAGGCCCATATAAAGATGTTGTAAAATGCAACTTTTAGTAAGTAAGTAAATACGTATTTATTTATTTATTTCAGCCTCGTGGCCCAGAAATTGGACTTGGATTATAATTCTCGAAGCCATTCATCCCTCTATTTATCCATTCATCCGTTCCTCCACCCATCCATCCATATCGCATGCCACATCAAATACCTTATTGTCAATGTTGATCTATCCCAATCCCAATGTCTCCCCGCTAATCCCGCCTCTCTCTTGATTATCTCTTGTGATTAATTCTTTCCTTTTTTCTCTATACTCCTAACCCATTCTACAATTTCTCCCACTCTTTTCTCCTGTACTATCTTTTCTATACTTATGTTAATTTTTTCTACCCCTTCACAGTCTTCTGCCAGGTGTTTTAGTTTCCCCAAGTGTCTCTCATTTTTTCTACAATTCCGATCAGTTGCTATTTTTGAAAAAATTATTTTCACATCCTGTACTAAACTAATTGTTCTAGCTTCCCAAAAAGTTCAAATCGTATAGTACAATATTAAAGAAGTTATCATTTTTAGAGCGTCCGAAAATTTTTGCGAGTCACAGTATGTACATATATCGCACAGAACACAATTCTTCTTTCTATTAAATCGCATTTCTTAGGTCAAACAATTGCGTTTTGTAATGTATAATAACATGTAATAATAATGTAAAATGTAATAACGTTAAAAATTACTTAATATACACTCGCGGTAAAATCAATAAGTATAACTTTCGTCCTCACAGCAGAAATGTCGAAAAAATTTTGACAATGATGTCCCACAATAAAAAAAATCTGAAAAAACTTGACGACACTGCCTGCTGTAGTACTTTATCAAGGAACCAAACAGTAGAATAGCATGTTTTCATATTTTCTAGAAATCTGCATTTTTCCGATTTTTGGGTGTTTTTCATTGTTTACGACTACAGTTTGCAACCAAAAAATCTGAAAAAATTCTATAAAATGCGTCTTAGGATCCAAAATATGTAACATTTTTTTTAGAATTTTAGAACGTATTTGAGACCGGAAAATTGCGCTCGACTGTGCAACAGGCCTAACGGTTCTGGAGAACCGATTACACTGTCCAACACCAAATTTGTTTTCAATATACTGTTGGGTCCTTCTTATAGAGTTTTTTGCGCTGATTCCGAATCTGTCCTTAATTTTTCTCCTATACGCACAGTTTTTGAAAAACATGGCTTTGAAAAAAAACATATTTTTCAACTTTAAACAAATATTGTGGTTATTATAAAAGATATTGAATTGTTCTTTACAGCAAAAGATTCTGTAGACTTTCCCGAATACAGTGATATCCATATTAATACATTATGATTGTTTAAACATGTTTAAACAATGATTAAAGACGGAGAGACACTACTTTTGCACCAATTTTTGAGGATATTTTTCAATTTATCTCAAAAAATTAGGGTCCAGCGGAAAATCGAACTATACCACGCGATAGAGCAGACTTTTATCTTGAGAAACCACCCTTTCAAGTTTGTAACGTCGACGTTTTTTTCGAACCAGAAAACAAAATAACTAATATAGGATATTAGAATGTAATGGAGAAGCGTTTGAGCATCTTCTTCAATAAAGACATTTTTTGAAAATATCTCGAGATCTAATAATTTTTTGCCATGTGTACCCCAATCATTTTTTACGTAGAATGAACAGAAGAATCGATCTGTGTAAAAAACAATATGCATTTCTATATAAAGAAATGATGCAATTGTTAATTGCACATGCACTGCTGCATCCAAAAAAAGTTAAAGACCTACAGATGTAGTTTTCTTCGAACCATTTATCTTTCTCCTTTTGCATTTTTTTGTAAATGCAATAATAACCGAGTTATGACTTGTAACAATTGCGTGAATCACCCGGGCCTGTATACTTAAAATTTAAAAAATACGTTTTATAGATTTGTGACAATTAAACATATTCTGAAAATTTCAGGGTAACCCTAAATAAAGTTATTCTTTTAAATTTTCGTAGAAAAAATTGGTTTTCAATTTGGTTTAATTAATAATAACTGTGCCTAAAAATATGAAAAAAATTGGAGACAGTATTGATGACAGTAAGTATTTCATCATTAAATTAATTTCCAAGATGGTGGCTTTTAAACTTCGATATAAAATCTGTGTTTCTTCGAAATCTTCCGGCTTTTCTATTTTTTAAAACTAGAGTTTGCAACAAAGGCTCGGGAAAAATTAAAATACTTCTATGAATATAATTTATATTATTAGAGATTTGTATATTAGTTACATATTTGATATAAAACAATATAAACTGTATGTCCTAATCCTGGCCAATGATGATGTACGATCTGATCCAGTCTAAAGATGATGTAGGATCTGATCCAGGCTAAAGATGATGTAGGATCTGTTCTAGGCTAAAGATGATGTAGGATCTGATCCAGGCTAAAGATGATGTAGGATCTGATCCAGGCTAAAGATGATGTAGGATCTGTTCTAGGCTAAAGATGATGTAGGATCTTGTCCATGCTAAAGATGATGTAGGATCTTGTCCATGCTAAAGATGATGTAGGAGCTGATCCAGGCTAAGTACTAGACTAGGGGGCAGCACTATATGGGCACGGCCAAAACCCGGGCGTGAGCACTCTCATATACTCTCTGCTCGAAGTTACAAGTCGATTCGCTCAACTATCAAGGGAGAGTAAACGCGGCGACTGTGGCGGCACTCGCCACCGATGCGAAGTCAGCGTCGCGAAGTTGGCGTTAAATTCGAACGTTTACAACAGTTATTTTCTTTCTGGCACTTTTCAGCCCTGGACCGTGGAAGCGCCGAAATTCGGGTTTCATTTATAACGCGGCAGCTTATACCCCCGAGCGTTACCGACCACTGCCGGTGGTGGTCGGTAAGTTATCCTCCGCCGAGGTCGACGCGCGTTACAGATGCACACGTAAAATATTTTTCGCGAATTTTCGCGAATTTTTCGCACGGTAAACCTTTGTCTCCGCGTCCTCCGTCCGACGAGCCTACTCTCGCCCGCACCCGTCGACCCGTTCTCGAGCTATACGGCGACAAAGAAACTTTGATTTTTCACTAATTTGACGTCATCGAAAAACTTACGGCCAACTGGGAATTAAAGGTATATCGCCTTCCCGAATTTTCCGGGAGCCCATCGGGCCTTCGGCCCCGCTTGGCTCGGCTTGACTCGGCTCGAGGTCGAGGTCGTCGGTAACGACGATTGTGGCGGGGAGGCGCGCGATTGGTCTGTCATCGCCATCCTCCCCCCTACCCTTTAAAATTAATGGAAAATGTAAACCTAAACGTAGAGTCGGATTCGTAACGTCGAAGTTACAAGTCGATTCGCTCAACTATCAAGGGAGAGTAAACGCGGCGACTGTGGCGGCACTCGCCACCGATGCCAAGTCAGCGTCGCGAAGTTGGCGTTAAATTCGAACGTTTGAATCAGTTATTTTCTTTCGGGCCCTTTCAGCGCTGAACCGTGGAAGCGCCGAAATTCGGGTTTCATTTTTAACGCGGCAGCTTATACCCCCGTGCGTTACCGACCACTGCCGGTGGTGGTCGGTAAGTTATCCTCCACCGAGGACGACGCGCGTTACCGATGCACACGTAAAAAATGTTTCGCGAATTTTTCGCGCGGTAAATCTTTGTCTCCGCGTCCTCCGTCCGACGAGCCTACTCTCGCCCGCACCCGTCGACCCGTTCTCGAGCTATACGGCGACAAAGAAATCGCAAAATTTCACTAATTTGACGTCACCGAAAAAAGTGACGGCCAACTGGGAATTAAAGGTATATCGCCTTCCCGAATTTTCCGGGAGCCCATCGGGCCTTCGGCCCCGCTCGGCTCGGCTCGACTAGGCTCGACTAGGCTCGAGGTCGAGGTCGTCGGTAGCGACGATGGTGGCGGGGAGGCGCGCGATTGGTCTGTCATCGCCATCCCCCCCCCCTTCCCCTTTAAAATTAATGGAAAATGTAAAACTAAACGGAGAATAGGATTCGTAACCTCGAAGTTACAAGTCGATTCGCTCAACTATCAAGGGAGAGTAAACGCGGCGACTGTGGCGGCACTCGCCACCGATGCGAAGTCAGCGTCGCAAAGTTGGCGTTAAATCCGAACGTTTGAATCAGTTATTTTCTTTCGGGCCCTTTTCTGCCCTGAACCGTGGAAGCGCCGAAATTCGGGTTTCATTTGTAACGTGGCAGCTTATACCCCCGAGCGTTACCGACCACTGCCGGTGGTGGTCGGTAAGTTATCCTCCGCCGAGGTCGACGCGCGTTACAGATGCACACGTAAAATATTTTTCGCGAATTTTCGCGAATTTTTCGCACGGTAAACCTTTGTCTCCGCGTCCTCCGTCCGACGAGCCTACTCTCGCCCGCACCCGTGGACCCGTTCTCGAGCTATACGGCGACAAAGAAATTGCAAAATTTCACTAATTTGACGTCATCGAAAAAGTTACGGCCAACTGGGAATTAAAGGTATATCGCCTTCCCGAATTTTCCGGGAGCCCATCGGGCCTTCGGCCCCGCTCGGCTCGGCTCGACTCGGCTCGAGGTCGAGGTCGTCGGTAGCGACGATGGTGGCGGGGAGGCGCGCGATTGGTCTGTCATCGCCATCCTCCCCCCTACCCTTTAAAATTAATGGAAAATGTAAACCTAAACGTAGAGTCGGATTCGTAACCTCGAAGTTACAAGTCGATTCGCTCAACTATCAAGGGAGAGTAAACGCGGCGACTGTGGCGGCACTCGCCACCGATGCGAAGTCAGCGTCGCGAAGTTGGCGTTAAATTCGAACGTTTGAATCAGTTATTTTCTTTCGGGCCCTTTTCAGCCCTGAACCGTGGAAGCGCCGAAATTCGGGTTTCATTTTTAACGTGGCAGCTTATACCCCCGAGCGTTACCGACCACTGCCGGTGGTGGTCGGTAAGTTATCCTCCGCCGAGGTCGACGCGCGTTACAGATGCACACGTAAAATATTTTTCGCGAATTTTCGCGAATTTTTCGCACGGTAAACCTTTGTCTCCGCGTCCTCCGTCCGACGAGCCTACTCTCGCCCGCACCCGTCGACCCGTTCTCGAGCTATACGGCGACAAAGAAATTGCAAAATTTCACTAATTTGACGTCATCGAAAAAGTTACGGCCAACTGGGAATTAAAGGTATATCGCCTTCCCGAATTTTCCGGGAGCCCATCGGGCCTTCGGCCCCGCTCGGCTCGGCTCGACTCGGCTCGAGGTCGAGGTCGTCGGTAGCGACGATGGTGGCGGGGAGGCGCGCGATTGGTCTGTCATCGCCATCCTCCCCCCTACCCTTTAAAATTAATGGAAAATGTAAACCTAAACGTAGAGTCGGATTCGTAACCTCGAAGTTACAAGTCGATTCGCTCAACTATCAAGGGAGAGTAAACGCGGCGACTGTGGCGGCACTCGCCACCGATGCGAAGTCAGCGTCGCGAAGTTGGCGTTAAATTCGAACGTTTGAATCAGTTATTTTCTTTCGGGCCCTTTTCAGCCCTGAACCGTGGAAGCGCCGAAATTCGGGTTTCATTTTTAACGCGGCAGCTTATACCCCCGAGTGTTACCGACCACTGCCGGTGGTGGTCGGTAAGTTATCCTCCGCCGAGGTTGACGCGCGTTACCGATGCACACGTAAAAAATTTTTCGCGAATTTTCGCGAATTTTTCGCGCGGTAAACCTTCGTCTCCGCGTCCTCCGTCCGACGAGCCTACTCTCGCCCGCACCCGTCGACCTGTTCTCGAGCTATACGGCGACAAAGAAACTTTGATTTTTCACTAATTTGACGTCATCGAAAAAGTTACGGCCAACTGGGAATTAAAGGTATATCGCCTTCCCGAATTTTCCGGGAGCCCATCGGGCCTTCGGCCCTGCTCGGCTCGGCTCGGCTCGGCTCAGCTCGAGGTCGAGGTCGTCGGTAGCGACGATGGTGGCGGGGAGGCGCGCGATTGGTCTGTCATCGCCATCCTCCCCCCCTACCCTTTAAAATTAACGGAAAATGTAAACCTAAACGTAGAGTAGGATTCGTAACCTCGAAGTTACAAGTCGATTCGCTCAACTATCAAGGGAGAGTAAACGCGGCGACTGTGGCGGCACTCGCCACCGATGCGAAGTCAGCGTCGCGAAGTTGGCGTTAAATTCGAACGTTTAAAACATTTATTTTCTTTCGGGCACTTTTCAGCCCTGGACCGTGGAAGCGCCGAAATTCGGGTTTCATTTATAACGCGGCAGCTTATACCCCCGAGCGTTACCGACCACTGCCGGTGGTGGTCGGTAAGTTATCCTCCGCCGAGGACGACGCGCGTTACTGATGCACACGTAAAAAATTTTTCGCGAATTTTCGCGAATTTTTCGCGCGCTGAACCTTCGTCTCCGCGTCCTCCGTCCGACGAGCCTACTCTCGCCCGCACCCGTCGACCCGTTCTCGAGCTATACGGCGACAAAGAAACTTTGATTTTTCACTAATTTGACGTCATCGAAAAAGTTACGGCCAACTGGGAATTAAAGGTATATCGCCTTCCCGAATTTTCCGGGAGCACATCGGGCCTTAGGCCCCGCTCGGCTCGGCTCGGCTCAGCTCGAGGTCGAGGTCGTCGGTAGCGACGATGGTGGCGGGGAGGCGCGCGATTGGTCTGTCATCGCCATCCTCCCCCCTACCCTTTAAAATTAATGGAAAATGTAAACCTAAACGTAGAGTCGGATTCGTAACCTCGAAGTTACAAGTCGATTCGCTCAACTATCAAGGGAGAGTAAACGCGGCGACTGTGGCGGCACTCGCCACCGATGCGAAGTCAGCGTCGCGAAGTTGGCGTTAAATTCGAACGTTCGAATCAGTTATTTTCTTTCGGGCCCTTTTCAGCCCTGAACCGTGGAAGCGCCGAAATTCGGGTTTCATTTTTAACGCGGCAGCTTATACCCTCGAGCGTTACCGACCACTGCCGGTGGTGGTCGGTGAGTTATCGTCCGCCGAGGACGACGCGCGTTACCGATTCACACGTAAAAAATTTTTCGCGAATTTTTCGCGCGGTAAATCTTTGTCTCCGCGTCTTCCGTCCGACGAGCCTACTCTCGCCCGCACCCGTCGATCCGTTCTCGAGCTATACGGCGACAAAGAAATCGCAAAATTTCACTAATTTGACGTCAGCGAAAAAGTTACGGCCAACTGGGAATTAAAGGTATATCGCCTTCCCGAATTTTCCGGGAGCCCAACGGGCCTTCGGCCCCGCTCGGCTCGCCTCGACTCGGCTCAGCTCGAGGTCGAGGTCGTCGGTAGCGACGATGGTGGCGGGGAGGCGCGCGATTGGTCTGTCATCGCCATCCTCCCCCCCTACCCTTTAAAATTAACGGAAAATGTAAACCTAAACGTAGAGTAGGATTCGTAACCTCGAAGTTACAAGTCGATTCGCTCAACTATCAAGGGAGAGTAAACGCGGCGACTGTGGCGGCACTCGCCACCGATGCGAAGTCAGCGTCGCGAAGTTGGCGTTAAATTCGAACGTTTAAAACAGTTATTTTCTTTCGGGCACTTTTCAGCCCTGGACCGTGGAAGCGCCGAAATTCGGGTTTCATTTATAACGCGGCAGCTTATACCCCCGAGCGTTACCGACCACTGCCGGTGGTGGTCGGTAAGTTATCCTCCGCCGAGGTTGACGCGCGTTACCGATGCACACGTAAAAAATTTTTCGCGAATTTTCGCGAATTTTTCGCGCGGTAAACCTTCGTCTCCGCGTCCTCCGTCCGACGAGCCTACTCTCGCCCGCACCCGTCGACCTGTTCTCGAGCTATACGGCGACAAAGAAACTTTGATTTTTCACTAATTTGACGTCATCGAAAAAGTTACGGCCAACTGGGAATTAAAGGTATATCGCCTTCCCGAATTTTCCGGGAGCCCATCGGGCCTTCGGCCCTGCTCGGCTCGGCTCGGCTCGGCTCAGCTCGAGGTCGAGGTCGTCGGTAGCGACGATGGTGGCGGGGAGGCGCGCGATTGGTCTGTCATCGCCATCCTCCCCCCCTACCCTTTAAAATTAACGGAAAATGTAAACCTAAACGTAGAGTAGGATTCGTAACCTCGAAGTTACAAGTCGATTCGCTCAACTATCAAGGGAGAGTAAACGCGGCGACTGTGGCGGCACTCGCCACCGATGCGAAGTCAGCGTCGCGAAGTTGGCGTTAAATTCGAACGTTTAAAACAGTTATTTTCTTTCGGGCACTTTTCAGCCCTGGACCGTGGAAGCGCCGAAATTCGGGTTTCATTTATAACGCGGCAGCTTATACCCCCGAGCGTTACCGACCACTGCCGGTGGTGGTCGGTAAGTTATCCTCCGCCGAGGACGACGCGCGTTACTGATGCACACGTAAAAAATTTTTCGCGAATTTTCGCGAATTTTTCGCGCGCTGAACCTTCGTCTCCGCGTCCTCCGTCCGACGAGCCTACTCTCGCCCGCACCCGTCGACCCGTTCTCGAGCTATACGGCGACAAAGAAACTTTGATTTTTCACTAATTTGACGTCATCGAAAAAGTTACGGCCAACTGGGAATTAAAGGTATATCGCCTTCCCGAATTTTCCGGGAGCCCATCGGGCCTTAGGCCCCGCTCGGCTCGGCTCGGCTCAGCTCGAGGTCGAGGTCGTCGGTAGCGACGATGGTGGCGGGGAGGCGCGCGATTGGTCTGTCATCGCCATCCTCCCCCCTACCCTTTAAAATTAATGGAAAATGTAAACCTAAACGTAGAGTCGGATTCGTAACCTCGAAGTTACAAGTCGATTCGCTCAACTATCAAGGGAGAGTAAACGCGGCGACTGTGGCGGCACTCGCCACCGATGCGAAGTCAGCGTCGCGAAGTTGGCGTTAAATTCGAACGTTCGAATCAGTTATTTTCTTTCGGGCCCTTTTCAGCCCTGAACCGTGGAAGCGCCGAAATTCGGGTTTCATTTTTAACGCGGCAGCTTATACCCTCGAGCGTTACCGACCACTGCCGGTGGTGGTCGGTGAGTTATCGTCCGCCGAGGACGACGCGCGTTACCGATTCACACGTAAAAAATTTTTCGCGAATTTTTCGCGCGGTAAATCTTTGTCTCCGCGTCTTCCGTCCGACGAGCCTACTCTCGCCCGCACCCGTCGATCCGTTCTCGAGCTATACGGCGACAAAGAAATCGCAAAATTTCACTAATTTGACGTCAGCGAAAAAGTTACGGCCAACTGGGAATTAAAGGTATATCGCCTTCCCGAATTTTCCGGGAGCCCAACGGGCCTTCGGCCCCGCTCGGCTCGCCTCGACTCGGCTCGAGGTCGAGGATCGTCGGTAGCGACGATGGTGGCGGGGAGGCGCGCGATTGGTCTGTCATCGCCATCCTCCCCCCCTACCCTTTAAAATTAACGGAAAATGTAAACCTAAACGTAGAGTCGGATTCG
This sequence comes from Lasioglossum baleicum, assembly GCF_051020765.1. Taxonomy (NCBI): domain Eukaryota; kingdom Metazoa; phylum Arthropoda; class Insecta; order Hymenoptera; family Halictidae; genus Lasioglossum; species Lasioglossum baleicum. The sequence continues at coordinate 493,332 of NC_134933.1, forward strand.
TAACCTCGAAGTTACAAGTCGATTCGCTCAACTATCAAGGGAGAGTAAACGCGGCGACTGTGGCGGCACTCGCCACCGATGCGAAGTCAGCGTCGCGAAGTTGGCGTTAAATTCGAACGTTTAAATCAGTTATTTTCTTTCGGGCCCTTTTCAGCCCTGAACCGTGGAAGCGCCGAAATTCGGGTTTCATTTATAACGCGGCAGCTTACACCACCGAGCGTTACCGACCACTGCCGGTGGTGGTCGGTTATTTATCCTCCGCCGAGGACGACGCGCGTTACCGATGCACACGTAAAAAATTTTTCGCGAATTTTCGCGAATTTTTCGCGCGCTGAACCTTCGTCTCCGCGTCCTCCGTCCGACGAGCCTACTCTCGCCCGCACCCGTCGACCCGTTCTCGAGCTATACGGCGACAAAGAAACTTTGATTTTTCACTAATTTGACGTCATCGAAAAAGTTACGGCCAACTGGGAATTAAAGGTATATCGCCTTCCCGAATTTTCCGGGAGCCCATCGGGCCTTCGGCCCCGCTCGGCTCGGCTCGGCTCAGCTCGAGGTCGAGGTCGTCGGTAGCGACGATGGTGGCGGGGAGGCGCGCGATTGGTCTGTCATCGCCATCCTCCCCCCCTACCCTTTAAAATTAACGGAAAATGTAAACCTAAACGTAGAGTCGGATTCGTAACCTCGAAGTTACAAGTCGATTCGCTCAACTATCAAGGGAGAGTAAACGCGGCGACTGTGGCGGCACTCGCCACCGATGCGAAGTCAGCGTCGCGAAGTTGGCGTTAAATTCGAACGTTTGAATCAGTTATTTTCTTTCGGGCCCTTTTCAGCGCTGAACCGTGGAAGCGCCGAAATTCGGGTTTCATTTTTAACGCGGCAGCTTATACCCCCGAGCGTTACCGACCACTGCCGGTGGTGGTCGGTAAGTTATGCTCCGCCGAGGACGACGCGCGTTACCGATGCACACGTAAAAAATTTTTCGCGAATTTTTCGCGCGCTGAACCTTCGTCTCCGCGTCCTCCGTCCGACGAGCCTACTCTCGCCCGCACCCGTCGACCCGTTCTCGAGCTATACGGCGACAAAGAAACTTTGATTTTTCACTAATTTGACGTCATCGAAAAAGTTACGGCCAACTGGGAATAAAAGGTATATCGCCTTCCCGAATTTTCCGGGAGCCCATCGGGCCTTCGGCCCCGCTCGGCTCGGCTCGACTCGGCTCGAGGTCGAGGTCGTCGGTAGCGACGATGGTGGCGGGGAGGCGCGCGATTGGTCTGTCATCGCCATCCTCCCCCCTTCCCTTTAAAATTAATGGAAAATGTAAACCTAAACGTAGAGTCGGATTCGTAACCTCGAAGTTACAAGTCGATTCGCTCAACTATCAAGGGAGAGTAAACGCGGCGACTGTGGCGGCACTCGCCACCGATGCGAAGTCAGCGTCGCGAAGTTGGCGTTAAATTCGAACGTTTGAATCAGTTATTTTCTTTCGGGCCCTTTTCAGCCCTGAACCGTGGAAGCGCCGAAATTCGGGTTTCATTTTTAACGCGGCAGCTTATACCCCCGAGTGTTACCGACCACTGCCGGTGGTGGTCGGTAAGTTATCCTCCGCCGAGGTCGACGCGCGTTACCGATGCACACGTAAAAAATTTTTCGCGAATTTTTCGCGCGGTAAACCTTCGTCTCCGCGTCCTCCGTCCGACGAGCCTACTCTCGCCCGCACCCGTCGACCTGTTCTCGAGCTATACGGCGACAAAGAAACTTTGATTTTTCACTAATTTGACGTCATCGAAAAAGTTACGGCCAACTGGGAATTAAAGGTATATCGCCTTCCCGAATTTTCCGGGAGCCCATCGGGCCTTCGGCCCTGCTCGGCTCGGCTCGGCTCGGCTCAGCTCGAGGTCGAGGTCGTCGGTAGCGACGATGGTGGCGGGGAGGCGCGCGATTGGTCTGTCATCGCCATCCTCCCCCCCTACCCTTTAAAATTAACGGAAAATGTAAACCTAAACGTAGAGTAGGATTCGTAACCTCGAAGTTACAAGTCGATTCGCTCAACTATCAAGGGAGAGTAAACGCGGCGACTGTGGCGGCACTCGCCACCGATGCGAAGTCAGCGTCGCGAAGTTGGCGTTAAATTCGAACGTTTAAAACAGTTATTTTCTTTCGGGCACTTTTCAGCCCTGGACCGTGGAAGCGCCGAAATTCGGGTTTCATTTATAACGCGGCAGCTTATACCCCCGAGCGTTACCGACCACTGCCGGTGGTAAGTTATCCTCCGCCGAGGACGACGCGCGTTACTGATGCACACGTAAAAAATTTTTCGCGAATTTTCGCGAATTTTTCGCGCGCTGAACCTTCGTCTCCGCGTCCTCCGTCCGACGAGCCTACTCTCGCCCGCACCCGTCGACCCGTTCTCGAGCTATACGGCGACAAAGAAACTTTGATTTTTCACTAATTTGACGTCATCGAAAAAGTTACGGCCAACTGGGAATTAAAGGTATATCGCCTTCCCGAATTTTCCGGGAGCCCATCGGGCCTTAGGCCCCGCTCGGCTCGGCTCGGCTCAGCCCGAGGTCGAGGTCGTCGGTAGCGACGATGGTGGCGGGGAGGCGCGCGATTGGTCTGTCATCGCCATCCTCCCCCCCTACCCCTTTAAAATTAATGGAAAATGTAAACCTAAACGTAGAGTCGGATTCGTAACCTCGAAGTTACAAGTCGATTCGCTCAACTATCAAGGGAGAGTAAACGCGGCGACTGTGGCGGCACTCGCCACCGATGCGAAGTCAGCGTCGCGAAGTTGGCGTTAAATTCGAACGTTCGAATCAGTTATTTTCTTTCGGGCCCTTTTCAGCCCTGAACCGTGGAAGCGCCGAAATTCGGGTTTCATTTTTAACGCGGCAGCTTATACCCTCGAGCGTTACCGACCACTGCCGGTGGTGGTCGGTGAGTTATCGTCCGCCGAGGACGACGCGCGTTACCGATTCACACGTAAAAAATTTTTCGCGAATTTTTCGCGCGGTAAATCTTTGTCTCCGCGTCTTCCGTCCGACGAGCCTACTCTCGCCCGCACCCGTCGATCCGTTCTCGAGCTATACGGCGACAAAGAAATCGCAAAATTTCACTAATTTGACGTCAGCGAAAAAGTTACGGCCAACTGGGAATTAAAGGTATATCGCCTTCCCGAATTTTCCGGGAGCCCAACGGGCCTTCGGCCCCGCTCGGCTCGCCTCGACTCGGCTCGAGGTCGAGGTCGTCGGTAGCGACGATGGTGGCGGGGAGGCGCGCGATTGGTCTGTCATCGCCATCCTCCCCCCCTACCTTTTAAAATTAACGGAAAATGTAAACCTAAACGTAGAGTCGGATTCGTAACCTCGAAGTTACAAGTCGATTCGCTCAACTATCAAGGGAGAGTAAACGCGGCGACTGTGGCGGCACTCGCCACCGATGCGAAGTCAGCGTCGCGAAGTTGGCGTTAAATTCGAACGTTTAAATCAGTTATTTTCTTTCGGGCACTTTTCAGCCCTGGACCGTGGAAGCGCCGAAATTCGGGTTTCATTTATAACGCGGCAGCTTATACCCCCGAGCGTTACCGACCACTGCCGGTGGTAAGTTATCCTCCGCCGAGGACGACGCGCGTTACCGATGCACACGTAAAAAATTTTTCGCGAATTTTCGCGAATTTTTCGCGCGCTGAACCTTCGTCTCCGCGTCCTCCGTCCGACGAGCCTACTCTCGCCCGCACCCGTCGACCCGTTCTCGAGCTATACGGCGACAAAGAAACTTTGATTTTTCACTAATTTGACGTCATCGAAAAACTTACGGCCAACTGGGAATTAAAGGTATATCGCCTTCCCGAATTTTCCGGGAGCCCATCGGGCCTTCGGCCCCGCTTGGCTCGGCTTGACTCGGCTCGAGGTCGAGGTCGTCGGTAACGACGATTGTGGCGGGGAGGCGCGCGATTGGTCTGTCATCGCCATCCTCCCCCCTACCCTTTAAAATTAATGGAAAATGTAAACCTAAACGTAGAGTCGGATTCGTAACCTCGAAGTTACAAGTCGATTCGCTCAACTATCAAGGGAGAGTAAACGCGGCGACCGTGGCGGCACTCGCCACCGATGCCAAGTCAGCGTCGCGAAGTTGGCGTTAAATTCGAACGTTTGAATCAGTTATTTTCTTTCGGGCCCTTTCAGCGCTGAACCGTGGAAGCGCCGAAATTCGGGTTTCATTTTTAACGCGGCAACTTATACCCCCGTGCGTTACCGACCACTGCCGGTGGTGGTCGGTAAGTTATCCTCCGCCGAGGACGACGCGCGTTACCGATGCACACGTAAAAAATGTTTCGCGAATTTTTCGCGCGGTAAATCTTTGTCTCCGCGTCCTCCGTCCGACGAGCCTACTCTCGCCCGCACCCGTCGACCCGTTCTCGAGCTATACGGCGACAAAGAAATCGCAAAATTTCACTAATTTGACGTCACCGAAAAAAGTGACGGCCAACTGGGAATTAAAGGTATATCGCCTTCCCGAATTTTCCGGGAGCCCATCGGGCCTTCGGCCCCGCTCGGCTCGGCTCGACTAGGCTCGAGGTCGAGGTCGTCGGTAGCGACGATGGTGGCGGGGAGGCGCGCGATTGGTCTGTCATCGCCATCCCCCCCCCCTTCCCCTTTAAAATTAATGGAAAATGTAAACCTAAACGGAGAATAGGATTCGTAACCTCGAAGTTACAAGTCGATTCGCTCAACTATCAAGGGAGAGTAAACGCGGCGACTGTGGCGGCACTCGCCACCGATGCGAAGTCAGCGTCGCAAAGTTGGCGTTAAATCCGAACGTTTGAATCAGTTATTTTCTTTCGGGCCCTTTTCTGCCCTGAACCGTGGAAGCGCCGAAATTCGGGTTTCATTTGTAACGCGGCAGCTTATACCCCCCAGCGTTACCGACCACTGCCGGTGGTGGTCGGTAAGTTATCCTCCGCCGAGGTCGACGCGCGTTACAGATGCACACGTAAAATATTTTTCGCGAATTTTCGCGAATTTTTCGCGCGGTAAACCTTCGTCTCCGCGTCCTCCGTCCGACGAGCCTACTCTCGCCCGCACCCGTCGACCCGTTCTCGAGCTATACGGCGACAAAAAAATCGCAAAATTTCACTAATTTGACGTCACCGAAAAAGTTACGGCCAACTGGGAATTAAAGGTATATCGCCTTCCCGAATTTTCCGGGAGCCCATCGGGCCTTCGGCCCTGCTCGGCTCGGCTCGGCTCGGCTCGACTCGGCTCGAGGTCGAGGATCGTCGGTAGCGACGATGGTGGCGGGGAGGCGCGCGATTGGTCTGTCATCGCCATCCTCCCCCCCTACCCTTTAAAATTAACGGAAAATGTAAACCTAAACGTAGAGTCGGATTCGTAACCTCGAAGTTACAAGTCGATTCGCTCAACTATCAAGGGAGAGTAAACGCGGCGACTGTGGCGGCACTCGCCACCGATGCGAAGTCAGCGTCGCGAAGTTGGCGTTAAATTCGAACGTTTAAATCAGTTATTTTCTTTCGGGCCCTTTTCAGCCCTGAACCGTGGAAGCGCCGATATTCGGGTTTCATTTATAACGCGGCAGCTTACACCACCGAGCGTTACCGACCACTGCCGGTGGTGGTCGGTTATTTATCCTCCGCCGAGAACGACGCGCGTTACCGATGCACACGTAAAAAATTTTTCGCGAATTTTCGCGAATTTTTCGCGCGCTGAACCTTCGTCTCCGCGTCCTCCGTCCGACGAGCCTACTCTCGCCCGCACCCGTCGACCCGTTCTCGAGCTATACGGCGACAAAGAAACTTTGATTTTTCACTAATTTGACGTCATCGAAAAAGTTACGGCCAACTGGGAATTAAAGGTATATCGCCTTCCCGAATTTTCCGGGAGCCCATCGGGCCTTCGGCCCCGCTCGGCTCGGCTCGGCTCAGCTCGAGGTCGAGGTCGTCGGTAGCGACGATGGTGGCGGGGAGGCGCGCGATTGGTCTGTCATCGCCATCCTCCCCCCCTTCCCTTTAAAATTAACGGAAAATGTAAACCTAAACGTAGAGTCGGATTCGTAACCTCGAAGTTACAAGTCGATTCGCTCAACTATCAAGGGAGAGTAAACGCGGCGACTGTGGCGGCACTCGCCACCGATGCGAAGTCAGCGTCGCGAAGTTGGCGTTAAATTCGAATGTTTGAATCAGTTATTTTCTTTCGGGCCCTTTTCAGCGCTGAACCGTGGAAGCGCCGAAATTCGGGTTTCATTTTTAACGCGGCAGCTTATACCCCCGAGCGTTACCGACCACTGCCGGTGGTGGTCGGTAAGTTATGCTCCGCCGAGGACGACGCGCGTTACCGATGCACACGTAAAAAATTTTTCGCGAATTTTTCGCGCGCTGAACCTTCGTCTCCGCGTCCTCCGTCCGACGAGCCTACTCTCGCCCGCACCCGTCGACCCGTTCTCGAGCTATACGGCGACAAAGAAACTTTGATTTTTCACTAATTTGACGTCATCGAAAAAGTTACGGCCAACTGGGAATAAAAGGTATATCGCCTTCCCGAATTTTCCGGGAGCCCAACGGGCCTTCGGCCCCGCTCGGCTCGCCTCGACTCGGCTCGAGGTCGAGGTCGTCGGTAGCGACGATGGTGGCGGGGAGGCGCGCGATTGGTCTGTCATCGCCATCCTCCCCCCCTACCCTTTAAAATTAACGGAAAATGTAAACCTAAACGTAGAGTCGGATTCGTAACCTCGAAGTTACAAGTCGATTCGCTCAACTATCAAGGGAGAGTAAACGCGGCGACTGTGGCGGCACTCGCCACCGATGCCAAGTCAGCGTCGCGAAGTTGGCGTTAAATTCGAACGTTTGAATCAGTTATTTTCTTTCGGGCCCTTTCAGCGCTGAACCGTGGAAGCGCCGAAATTCGGGTTTCATTTTTAACGCGGCAACTTATACCCCCGTGCGTTACCGACCACTGCCGGTGGTGGTCGGTAAGTTATCCTCCGCCGAGGACGACGCGCGTTACCGATGCACACGTAAAAAATGTTTCGCGAATTTTTCGCGCGGTAAATCTTTGTCTCCGCGTCCTCCGTCCGACGAGCCTACTCTCGCCCGCACCCGTCGACCCGTTCTCGAGCTATACGGCGACAAAGAAATCGCAAAATTTCACTAATTTGACGTCACCGAAAAAAGTGACGGCCAACTGGGAATTAAAGGTATATCGCCTTCCCGAATTTTCCGGGAGCCCATCGGGCCTTCGGCCCCGCTCGGCTCGGCTCGACTAGGCTCGAGGTCGAGGTCGTCGGTAGCGACGATGGTGGCGGGGAGGCGCGCGATTGGTCTGTCATCGCCATCCCCCCCCCCTTCCCCTTTAAAATTAATGGAAAATGTAAACCTAAACGGAGAATAGGATTCGTAACCTCGAAGTTACAAGTCGATTCGCTCAACTATCAAGGGAGAGTAAACGCGGCGACTGTGGCGGCACTCGCCACCGATGCGAAGTCAGCGTCGCAAAGTTGGCGTTAAATCCGAACGTTTGAATCAGTTATTTTCTTTCGGGCCCTTTTCTGCCCTGAACCGTGGAAGCGCCGAAATTCGGGTTTCATTTGTAACGCGGCAGCTTATACCCCCCAGCGTTACCGACCACTGCCGGTGGTGGTCGGTAAGTTATCCTCCGCCGAGGTCGACGCGCGTTACAGATGCACACGTAAAATATTTTTCGCGAATTTTCGCGAACTTTTCGCGCGGTAAACCTTCGTCTCCGCGTCCTCCGTCCGACGAGCCTACTCTCGCCCTCACCCGTCGACCCGTTCTCGAGCTATACGGCGACAAAAAAATCGCAAAATTTCACTAATTTGACGTCACCGAAAAAGTTACGGCCAACTGGGAATTAAAGGTATATCGCCTTCCCGAATTTTCCGGGAGCCCATCGGGCCTTCGGCCCTGCTCGGCTCGGCTCGGCTCGGCTCGACTCGGCTCGAGGTCGAGGATCGTCGGTAGCGACGATGGTGGCGGGGAGGCGCGCGATTGGTCTGTCATCGCCATCCTCCCCCCCTACCCTTTAAAATTAACGGAAAATGTAAACCTAAACGTAGAGTCGGATTCGTAACCTCGAAGTTACAAGTCGATTCGCTCAACTATCAAGGGAGAGTAAACGCGGCGACTGTGGCGGCACTCGCCACCGATGCGAAGTCAGCGTCGCGAAGTTGGCGTTAAATTCGAACGTTTAAATCAGTTATTTTCTTTCGGGCCCTTTTCAGCCCTGAACCGTGGAAGCGCCGATATTCGGGTTTCATTTATAACGCGGCAGCTTACACCACCGAGCGTTACCGACCACTGCCGGTGGTGGTCGGTTATTTATCCTCCGCCGAGGACGACGCGCGTTACCGATGCACACGTAAAAAATTTTTCGCGAATTTTCGCGAATTTTTCGCGCGCTGAACCTTCGTCTCCGCGTCCTCCGTCCGACGAGCCTACTCTCGCCCGCACCCGTCGACCCGTTCTCGAGCTATACGGCGACAAAGAAACTTTGATTTTTCACTAATTTGACGTCATCGAAAAAGTTACGGCCAACTGGGAATTAAAGGTATATCGCCTTCCCGAATTTTCCGGGAGCCCATCGGGCCTTCGGCCCCGCTCGGCTCGGCTCGGCTCAGCTCGAGGTCGAGGTCGTCGGTAGCGACGATGGTGGCGGGGAGGCGCGCGATTGGTCTGTCATCGCCATCCTCCCCCCCTACCCTTTAAAATTAACGGAAAATGTAAACCTAAACGTAGAGTCGGATTCGTAACCTCGAAGTTACAAGTCGATTCGCTCAACTATCAAGGGAGAGTAAACGCGGCGACTGTGGCGGCACTCGCCACCGATGCGAAGTCAGCGTCGCGAAGTTGGCGTTAAATTCGAACGTTTGAATCAGTTATTTTCTTTCGGGCCCTTTTCAGCGCTGAACCGTGGAAGCGCCGAAATTCGGGTTTCATTTTTAACGCGGCAGCTTATACCCCCGAGCGTTACCGACCACTGCCGGTGGTGGTCGGTAAGTTATGCTCCGCCGAGGACGACGCGCGTTACCGATGCACACGTAAAAAATTTTTCGCGAATTTTTCGCGCGCTGAACCTTCGTCTCCGCGTCCTCCGTCCGACGAGCCTACTCTCGCCCGCACCCGTCGACCCGTTCTCGAGCTATACGGCGACAAAGAAACTTTGATTTTTCACTAATTTGACGTCATCGAAAAAGTTACGGCCAACTGGGAATAAAAGGTATATCGCCTTCCCGAATTTTCCGGGAGCCCAACGGGCCTTCGGCCCCGCTCGGCTCGCCTCGACTCGGCTCGAGGTCGAGGTCGTCGGTAGCGACGATGGTGGCGGGGAGGCGCGCGATTGGTCTGTCATCGCCATCCTCCCCCCCTACCCTTTAAAATTAACGGAAAATGTAAACCTAAACGTAGAGTCGGATTCGTAACCTCGAAGTTACAAGTCGATTCGCTCAACTATCAAGGGAGAGTAAACGCGGCGACTGTGGCGGCACTCGCCACCGATGCGAAGTCAGCGTCGCGAAGTTGGCGTTAAATTCGAACGTTTGAATCAGTTATTTTCTTTCGGGCCCTTTTCAGCGCTGAACCGTGGAAGCGCCGAAATTCGGGTTTCATTTTTAACGCGGCAGCTTATACCCCCGAGCGTTACCGACCACTGCCGGTGGTGGTCGGTAAGTTATGCTCCGCCGAGGACGACGCGCGTTACCGATGCACACGTAAAAAATTTTTCGCGAATTTTTCGCGCGCTGAACCTTCGTCTCCGCGTCCTCCGTCCGACGAGCCTACTCTCGCCCGCACCCGTCGACCCGTTCTCGAGCTATACGGCGACAAAGAAACTTTGATTTTTCACTAATTTGACGTCATCGAAAAAGTTACGGCCAACTGGGAATAAAAGGTATATCGCCTTCCCGAATTTTCCGGGAGCCCATCGGGCCTTCGGCCCCGCTCGGCTCGGCTCGACTCGGCTCGAGGTCGAGGTCGTCGGTAGCGACGATGGTGGCGGGGAGGCGCGCGATTGGTCTGTCATCGCCATCCTCCCCCCTTCCCTTTAAAATTAATGGAAAATGTAAACCTAAACGTAGAGTCGGATTCGTAACCTCGAAGTTACAAGTCGATTCGCTCAACTATCAAGGGAGAGTAAACGCGGCGACTGTGGCGGCACTCGCCACCGATGCGAAGTCAGCGTCGCGAAGTTGGCGTTAAATTCGAACGTTTGAATCAGTTATTTTCTTTCGGGCCCTTTTCAGCCCTGAACCGTGGAAGCGCCGAAATTCGGGTTTCATTTTTAACGCGGCAGCTTATACCCCCGAGTGTTACCGACCACTGCCGGTGGTGGTCGGTAAGTTATCCTCCGCCGAGGTCGACGCGCGTTACCGATGCACACGTAAAAAATTTTTCGCGAATTTTTCGCGCGGTAAACCTTCGTCTCCGCGTCCTCCGTCCGACGAGCCTACTCTCGCCCGCACCCGTCGACCTGTTCTCGAGCTATACGGCGACAAAGAAACTTTGATTTTTCACTAATTTGACGTCATCGAAAAAGTTACGGCCAACTGGGAATTAAAGGTATATCGCCTTCCCGAATTTTCCGGGAGCCCATCGGGCCTTCGGCCCTGCTCGGCTCGGCTCGGCTCGGCTCAGCTCGAGGTCGAGGTCGTCGGTAGCGACGATGGTGGCGGGGAGGCGCGCGATTGGTCTGTCATCGCCATCCTCCCCCCCCTACCCTTTAAAATTAACGGAAAATGTAAACCTAAACGTAGAGTCGGATTCGTAACCTCGAAGTTACAAGTCGATTCGCTCAACTATCAAGGGAGAGTAAACGCGGCGACTGTGGCGGCACTCGCCACCGATGCGAAGTCAGCGTCGCGAAGTTGGCATTAAATTCGAACGTTTAAAACAGTTATTTTCTTTCGGGCACTTTTCAGCCCTGGACCGTGGAAGCGCCGAAATTCGGGTTTCATTTATAACGCGGCAGCTTATACCCCCGAGCGTTACCGACCACTGCCGGTGGTAAGTTATCCTCCGCCGAGGACGACGCGCGTTACTGATGCACACGTAAAAAATTTTTCGCGAATTTTCGCGAATTTTTCGCGCGCTGAACCTTCGTCTCCGCGTCCTCCGTCCGACGAGCCTACTCTCGCCCGCACCCGTCGACCCGTTCTCGAGCTATACGGCGACAAAGAAACTTTGATTTTTCACTAATTTGACGTCATCGAAAAAGTTACGGCCAACTGGGAATTAAAGGTATATCGCCTTCCCGAATTTTCCGGGAGCCCATCGGGCCTTAGGCCCCGCTCGGCTCGGCTCGGCTCAGCTCGAGGTCGAGGTCGTCGGTAGCGACGATGGTGGCGGGGAGGCGCGCGATTGGTCTGTCATCGCCATCCTCCCCCCCTACCCCTTTAAAATTAATGGAAAATGTAAACCTAAACGTAGAGTCGGATTCGTAACCTCGAAGTTACAAGTCGATTCGCTCAACTATCAAGGGAGAGTAAACGCGGCGACTGTGGCGGCACTCGCCACCGATGCGAAGTCAGCGTCGCGAAGTTGGCGTTAAATTCGAACGTTCGAATCAGTTATTTTCTTTCGGGCCCTTTTCAGCCCTGAACCGTGGAAGCGCCGAAATTCGGGTTTCATTTTTAACGCGGCAGCTTATACCCTCGAGCGTTACCGACCACTGCCGGTGGTGGTCGGTGAGTTATCGTCCGCCGAGGACGACGCGCGTTACCGATTCACACGTAAAAAATTTTTCGCGAATTTTTCGCGCGGTAAATCTTTGTCTCCGCGTCTTCCGTCCGACGAGCCTACTCTCGCCCGCACCCGTCGATCCGTTCTCGAGCTATACGGCGACAAAGAAATCGCAAAATTTCACTAATTTGACGTCAGCGAAAAAGTTACGGCCAACTGGGAATTAAAGGTATATCGCCTTCCCGAATTTTCCGGGAGCCCAACGGGCCTTCGGCCCCGCTCGGCTCGCCTCGACTCGGCTCGAGGTCGAGGTCGTCGGTAGCGACGATGGTGGCGGGGAGGCGCGCGATTGGTCTGTCATCGCCATCCTCCCCCCCTACCTTTTAAAATTAACGGAAAATGTAAACCTAAACGTAGAGTCGGATTCGTAACCTCGAAGTTACAAGTCGATTCGCTCAACTATCAAGGGAGAGTAAACGCGGCGACTGTGGCGGCACTCGCCACCGATGCGAAGTCAGCGTCGCGAAGTTGGCGTTAAATTCGAACGTTTAAATCAGTTATTTTCTTTCGGGCACTTTTCAGCCCTGGACCGTGGAAGCGCCGAAATTCGGGTTTCATTTATAACGCGGCAGCTTATACCCCCGAGCGTTACCGACCACTGCCGGTGGTAAGTTATCCTCCGCCGAGGACGACGCGCGTTACCGATGCACACGTAAAAAATTTTTCGCGAATTTTCGCGAATTTTTCGCGCGCTGAACCTTCGTCTCCGCGTCCTCCGTCCGACGAGCCTACTCTCGCCCGCACCCGTCGACCCGTTCTCGAGCTATACGGCGACAAAGAAACTTTGATTTTTCACTAATTTGACGTCATCGAAAAACTTACGGCCAACTGGGAATTAAAGGTATATCGCCTTCCCGAATTTTCCGGGAGCCCATCGGGCCTTCGGCCCCGCTTGGCTCGGCTTGACTCGGCTCGAGGTCGAGGTCGTCGGTAACGACGATTGTGGCGGGGAGGCGCGCGATTGGTCTGTCATCGCCATCCTCCCCCCTACCCTTTAAAATTAATGGAAAATGTAAACCTAAACGTAGAGTCGGATTCGTAACCTCGAAGTTACAAGTCGATTCGCTCAACTATCAAGGGAGAGTAAACGCGGCGACCGTGGCGGCACTCGCCACCGATGCCAAGTCAGCGTCGCGAAGTTGGCGTTAAATTCGAACGTTTGAATCAGTTATTTTCTTTCGGGCCCTTTCAGCGCTGAACCGTGGAAGCGCCGAAATTCGGGTTTCATTTTTAACGCGGCAACTTATACCCCCGTGCGTTACCGACCACTGCCGGTGGTGGTCGGTAAGTTATCCTCCGCCGAGGACGACGCGCGTTACCGATGCACACGTAAAAAATGTTTCGCGAATTTTTCGCGCGGTAAATCTTTGTCTCCGCGTCCTCCGTCCGACGAGCCTACTCTCGCCCGCACCCGTCGACCCGTTCTCGAGCTATACGGCGACAAAGAAATCGCAAAATTTCACTAATTTGACGTCACCGAAAAAAGTGACGGCCAACTGGGAATTAAAGGTATATCGCCTTCCCGAATTTTCCGGGAGCCCATCGGGCCTTCGGCCCCGCTCGGCTCGGCTCGACTAGGCTCGAGGTCGAGGTCGTCGGTAGCGACGATGGTGGCGGGGAGGCGCGCGATTGGTCTGTCATCGCCATCCCCCCCCCTTCCCCTTTAAAATTAATGGAAAATGTAAACCTAAACGGAGAATAGGATTCGTAACCTCGAAGTTACAAGTCGATTCGCTCAACTATCAAGGGAGAGTAAACGCGGCGACTGTGGCGGCACTCGCCACCGATGCGAAGTCAGCGTCGCAAAGTTGGCGTTAAATCCGAACGTTTGAATCAGTTATTTTCTTTCGGGCCCTTTTCTGCCCTGAACCGTGGAAGCGCCGAAATTCGGGTTTCATTTGTAACGCGGCAGCTTATACCCCCCAGCGTTACCGACCACTGCCGGTGGTGGTCGGTAAGTTATCCTCCGCCGAGGTCGACGCGCGTTACAGATGCACACGTAAAATATTTTTCGCGAATTTTCGCGAATTTTTCGCGCGGTAAACCTTCGTCTCCGCGTCCTCCGTCCAACGAGCCTACTCTCGCCCGCACCCGTCGACCCGTTCTCGAGCTATACGGCGACAAAAAAATCGCAAAATTTCACTAATTTGACGTCACCGAAAAAGTTACGGCCAACTGGGAATTAAAGGTATATCGCCTTCCCGAATTTTCCGGGAGCCCATCGGGCCTTCGGCCCTGCTCGGCTCGGCTCGGCTCGGCTCAGTTCGAGGTCGAGGTCGTCGGTAGCGACGATAGTGGCGGGGAGGCGCGCGATTGGTCTGTCATCGCCATCCTCCCCCCCTACCCTTTAAAATTAATGGAAAATGTAAACCAAAACGTAGAGTCGGATTCGTAACCTCGAAGTTACAAGTCGATTCGCTCAACTATCAAGGGAGAGTAAACGCGGAGACTGAGACGGCACTCGCCACCGATGCGAAGTCAGCGTCGCGAAGTTGGCGTTAAATTCGAACGTTTGAATCAGTTATTTTCTTTCGGGCCCTTTTCAGCCCTGAACCGTGGATGCGCCGAAATTCGGGTTTCATTTATAACGCGGCAGCTTATACCCCCGAGCGTTACCGACCACTGCCGGTGGTGGTCGGTAAGTTATCCTCCGCCGAGGACGACGCGCGTTACCGATGCACACGTAAAAAATTTTTCGCGAATTTTCGCGAATTTTTCGCGCGCTGAACCATCGTCTCCGCGTCCTCCGTCCGACGAGCCTACTCTCGCCCGCACCCGTCGACCCGTTCTCGAGCTATACGGCGACAAAGAAACTTTGATTTTTCACTAATTTGACGTCATCGAAAAACTTACGGCCAACTGGGAATTAAAGGTATATCGCCTTCCCGAATTTTCCGGGAGCCCATCGGGCCTTCGGCCCCGCTTGGCTCGGCTTGACTCGGCTCGAGGTCGAGGTCGTCGGTAACGACGATTGTGGCGGGGAGGCGCGCGATTGGTCTGTCATCGCCATCCTCCCCCCTACCCTTTAAAATTAATGGAAAATGTAAACCTAAACGTAGAGTCGGATTCGTAACCTCGAAGTTACAAGTCGATTCGCTCAACTATCAAGGGAGAGTAAACGCGGCGACCGTGGCGGCACTCGCCACCGATGCCAAGTCAGCGTCGCGAAGTTGGCGTTAAATTCGAACGTTTGAATCAGTTATTTTCTTTCGGGCCCTTTCAGCGCTGAACCGTGGAAGCGCCGAAATTCGGGTTTCATTTTTAACGCGGCAACTTATACCCCCGTGCGTTACCGACCACTGCCGGTGGTGGTCGGTAAGTTATCCTCCGCCGAGGACGACGCGCGTTACCGATGCACACGTAAAAAATGTTTCGCGAATTTTTCGCGCGGTAAATCTTTGTCTCCGCGTCCTCCGTCCGACGAGCCTACTCTCGCCCGCACCCGTCGACCCGTTCTCGAGCTATACGGCGACAAAGAAATCGCAAAATTTCACTAATTTGACGTCACCGAAAAAAGTGACGGCCAACTGGGAATTAAAGGTATATCGCCTTCCCGAATTTTCCGGGAGCCCATCGGGCCTTCGGCCCCGCTCGGCTCGGCTCGACTAGGCTCGAGGTCGAGGTCGTCGGTAGCGACGATGGTGGCGGGGAGGCGCGCGATTGGTCTGTCATCGCCATCCCCCCCCCTTCCCCTTTAAAATTAATGGAAAATGTAAACCTAAACGGAGAATAGGATTCGTAACCTCGAAGTTACAAGTCGATTCGCTCAACTATCAAGGGAGAGTAAACGCGGCGACTGTGGCGGCACTCGCCACCGATGCGAAGTCAGCGTCGCAAAGTTGGCGTTAAATCCGAACGTTTGAATCAGTTATTTTCTTTCGGGCCCTTTTCTGCCCTGAACCGTGGAAGCGCCGAAATTCGGGTTTCATTTGTAACGCGGCAGCTTATACCCCCCAGCGTTACCGACCACTGCCGGTGGTGGTCGGTAAGTTATCCTCCGCCGAGGTCGACGCGCGTTACAGATGCACACGTAAAATATTTTTCGCGAATTTTCGCGAATTTTTCGCGCGGTAAACCTTCGTCTCCGCGTCCTCCGTCCAACGAGCCTACTCTCGCCCGCACCCGTCGACCCGTTCTCGAGCTATACGGCGACAAAAAAATCGCAAAATTTCACTAATTTGACGTCACCGAAAAAGTTACGGCCAACTGGGAATTAAAGGTATATCGCCTTCCCGAATTTTCCGGGAGCCCATCGGGCCTTCGGCCCTGCTCGGCTCGGCTCGGCTCGGCTCAGTTCGAGGTCGAGGTCGTCGGTAGCGACGATAGTGGCGGGGAGGCGCGCGATTGGTCTGTCATCGCCATCCTCCCCCCCTACCCTTTAAAATTAATGGAAAATGTAAACCAAAACGTAGAGTCGGATTCGTAACCTCGAAGTTACAAGTCGATTCGCTCAACTATCAAGGGAGAGTAAACGCGGAGACTGAGACGGCACTCGCCACCGATGCGAAGTCAGCGTCGCGAAGTTGGCGTTAAATTCGAACGTTTGAATCAGTTATTTTCTTTCGGGCCCTTTTCAGCCCTGAACCGTGGATGCGCCGAAATTCGGGTTTCATTTATAACGCGGCAGCTTATACCCCCGAGCGTTACCGACCACTGCCGGTGGTGGTCGGTAAGTTATCCTCCGCCGAGGACGACGCGCGTTACCGATGCACACGTAAAAAATTTTTCGCGAATTTTCGCGAATTTTTCGCGCGCTGAACCATCGTCTCCGCGTCCTCCGTCCGACGAGCCTACTCTCGCCCGCACCCGTCGAC
Organism: Lasioglossum baleicum; assembly: GCF_051020765.1. Lineage (NCBI taxonomy): Eukaryota > Metazoa > Arthropoda > Insecta > Hymenoptera > Halictidae > Lasioglossum > Lasioglossum baleicum. The sequence continues at coordinate 509,913 of NC_134933.1, forward strand.
CCGTTCTCGAGCTATACGGCGACAAAGAAACTTTGATTTTTCACTAATTTGACGTCATCGAAAAACTTACGGCCAACTGGGAATTAAAGGTATATCGCCTTCCCGAATTTTCCGGGAGCCCATCGGGCCTTCGGCCCCGCTTGGCTCGGCTCGACTCGGCTCGAGGTCGAGGTCGTCAGTAACGACGATTGTGGCGGGGAGGCGCGCGATTGGTCTGTCATCGCCATCCTCCCCCCTACCCTTTAAAATTAATGGAAAATGTAAACCTAAACGTAGAGTCGGATTCGTAACCTCGAAGTTACAAGTCGATCCGCTCAACTATCAAGGGAGAGTAAACGCGGCGACTGTGGCGGCACTCGCCACCGATGCCAAGTCAGCGTCGCGAAGTTGGCGTTAAATTCGAACGTTTGAATCAGTTATTTTCTTTCGGGCCCTTTCAGCGCTGAACCGTGGAAGCGCCGAAATTCGGGTTTCATTTTTAACGCGGCAGCTTATACCCCCGTGCGTTACCGACCACTGCCGGTGGTGGTCGGTAAGTTATCCTCCGCCGAGGACGACGCGCGTTACCGATGCACACGTAAAAAATGTTTCTCGAATTTTTCGCGCGGTAAATCTTTGTCTCCGCGTCCTCCGTCCGACGAGCCTACTCTCGCCCGCACCTGTCGACCCGTTCTCGAGCTATACGGCGACAAAGAAATCGCAAAATTTCACTAATTTGACGTCACCGAAAAAAATGACGGCCAACTGGGAATTAAAGGTATATCGCCTTCCCGAATTTTCCGGGAGCCCATCGGGCCCTCGGCCCCGCTCGGCTCGGCTCGACTAGGCTCGAGGTCGAGGTCGTCGGTAGCGACGATGGTGGCGGGGAGGCGCGCGATTGGTCTGTCATCGCCATCCCCCCCTTCCCCTTTAAAATTAATGGAAAATGTAAACCTAAACGGAGAATAGGATTCGTAACCTCGAAGTTACAAGTCGATTCGCTCAACTATCAAGGGAGAGTAAACGCGGCGACTGTGGCGGCACTCGCCACCGATGCGAAGTCAGCGTCGCAAAGTTGGCGTTAAATCCGAACGTTTGAATCAGTTATTTTCTTTCGGGCCCTTTTCTGCCCTGAACCGTGGAAGCGCCGAAATTCGGGTTTCATTTGTAACGCGGCAGCTTATACCCCCCAGCGTTACCGACCACTGCCGGTGGTGGTCGGTAAGTTATCCTCCGCCGAGGTCGACGCGCGTTACAGATGCACACGTAAAATATTTTTCGCGAATTTTCGCGAATTTTTCGCGCGGTAAACCTTCGTCTCCGCGTCCTCCGTCCGACGAGCCTACTCTCGCCCGCACCCGTCGACCCGTTCTCGAGCTATTCGGCGACAAAAAAATCGCAAAATTTCACTAATTTGACGTCACCGAAAAAGTTACGGCCAACTGGGAATTAAAGGTATATCGCCTTCCCGAATTTTCCGGGAGCCCATCGGGCCTTCGGCCCTGCTCGGCTCAGTTCGAGGTCGAGGTCGTCGGTAGCGACGATAGTGGCGGGGAGGCGCGCGATTGGTCTGTCATCGCCATCCTCCCCCCCTACCCTTTAAAATTAATGGAAAATGTAAACCAAAACGTAGAGTCGGATTCGTAACCTCGAAGTTACAAGTCGATTCGCTCAACTATCAAGGGAGAGTAAACGCGGCGACTGTGGCGGCACTCGCCACCGATGCGAAGTCAGCGTCGCGAAGTTGGCGTTAAATTCGAACGTTTGAATCAGTTATTTTCTTTCGGGCCCTTTTCAGCCCTGAACCGTGGATGCGCCGAAATTCGGGTTTCATTTTTAACGCGGCAGCTTATACCCCCGAGCGTTACCGACCACTGCCGGTGGTGGTCGGTAAGTTATCCTCCGCCGAGGACGACGCGCGTTACCGATGCACACGTAAAAAATTTTTCGCGAATTTTCGCGAATTTTTCGCACGCTGAACCTTCGTCTCCGCGTCCTCCGTCCGACGAGCCTTCTCTCGCCCGCACCCGTCGACCCGTTTTCGAGCTATACGGCGACAAAGAAACTTTGATTTTTCACTAATTTGACGTCATCGAAAAAGTTACGGCCAACTGGGAATTAAAGGTATATCGCCTTCCCGAATTTTCCGGGAGCCCATCGGGCCTTCGGCCCCGCTTGGCTCGGCACGACTCGGCTCGAGGTCGAGGTCGTCGGTAACGACGATGGTGGCGGGGAGGCGCGCGATTGGTCTGTCATCGCCATCCTCCCCCCTACCCTTTAAAATTAATGGAAAATGTAAACCTAAACGTAGAGTCGGATTCGTAACCTCGAAGTTACAAGTCGATTCGCTCAACTATCAAGGGAGAGTAAACGCGGCGACTGTGGCGGCACTCGCCACAGATGCCAAGTCAGCGTCGCGAAGTTGGCGTTAAATTCGAACGTTTGAATCAGTTATTTTCTTTCGGGCCCTTTTCAGCGCTGAACCGTGGAAGCGCCGAAATTCGGGTTTCATTTTTAACGCGGCAGCTTATACCCCCGTGCGTTACCGACCACTGCCGGTGGTGGTCGGTAAGTTATCCTCCGCCGAGGACGACGCGCGTTACCGATGCACACGTAAAAAATGTTTCGCGAATTTTTCGCACGGTAAATCTTTGTCTCCGCGTCCTCCGTCCGACGAGCCTACTCTCGCCCGCACCCGTCGACCCGTTCTCGAGCTATACGGCGACAAAGAAATCGCAAAATTTCACTAATTTGACGTCACCGAAAAAAGTGACGGCCAACTGGGAATTAAAGGTATATCGCCTTCCCGAATTTTCCGGGAGCCCATCGGGCCTTCGGCCCCGCTCGGCTCGGCTCGACTAGGCTCGAGGTCGAGGTCGTCGGTAGCGACGATGGTGGCGGGGAGGCGCGCGATTGGTCTGTCATGGCCATCCTCCCCCCCCTTCCCCTTTAAAATTAATGGAAAATGTAAACCTAAACGGAGAATAGGATTCGTAACCTCGAAGTTACAAGTCGATTCGCTCAACTATCAAGGGAGAGTAAACGCGGCGACTGTGGCGGCACTCGCCACAGATGCCAAGTCAGCGTCGCGAAGTTGGCGTTAAATTCGAACGTTTGAATCAGTTATTTTCTTTCGGGCCCTTTTCAGCGCTGAACCGTGGAAGCGCCGAAATTCGGGTTTCATTTTTAACGCGGCAGCTTATACCCCCGTGCGTTACCGACCACTGCCGGTGGTGGTCGGTAAGTTATCCTCCGCCGAGGACGACGCGCGTTACCGATGCACACGTAAAAAATGTTTCGCGAATTTTTCGCACGGTAAATCTTTGTCTCCGCGTCCTCCGTCCGACGAGCCTACTCTCGCCCGCACCCGTCGACCCGTTCTCGAGCTATACGGCGACAAAGAAATCGCAAAATTTCACTAATTTGACGTCACCGAAAAAAGTGACGGCCAACTGGGAATTAAAGGTATATCGCCTTCCCGAATTTTCCGGGAGCCCATCGGGCCTTCGGCCCCGCTCGGCTCGGCTCGACTAGGCTCGAGGTCGAGGTCGTCGGTAGCGACGATGGTGGCGGGGAGGCGCGCGATTGGTCTGTCATCGGCATCCCCCCCTTCCCCTTTAAAATTAATGGAAAATGTAAACCTAAACGGAGAATAGGATTCGTAACCTCGAAGTTACAAGTCGATTCGCTCAACTATCAAGGGAGAGTAAACGCGGCGACTGTGGCGGCACTCGCCACCGATGCGAAGTCAGCGTCGCGAAGTTGGCGTTAAATTCGAACGTTTGAATCAGTTATTTTCTTTCGGGCCCTTTCAGCGCTGAACCGTGGAAGCGCCGAAATTCGGGTTTCATTTTTAACGCGGCAGCTTATACCCCCGTGCGTTACCGACCACTGCCGGTGGTGGTCGGTAAGTTATCCTCCGCCGAGGACGACGCGCGTTACCGATGCACACGTAAAAAATGTTTCGCGAATTTTTCGCGCGGTAAATCTTTGTCTCCGCGTCCTCCGTCCGACGAGCCTACTCTCGCCCGCACCCGTCGACCCGTTCTCGAGCTATACGGCGACAAAGAAATCGCAAAATTTCACTAATTTGACGTCACCGAAAAAAGTGACGGCCAACTGGGAATTAAAGGTATATCGCCTTCCCGAATTTTCCGGGAGCCCATCGGGCCTTCGGCCCCGCTCGGCTCGGCTCGACTAGGCTCGAGGTCGAGGTCGTCGGTAGCGACGATGGTGGCGGGGAGGCGCGCGATTGGTCTGTCATCGGCATCCCCCCCTTCCCCTTTAAAATTAATGGAAAATGTAAACCTAAACGGAGAATAGGATTCGTAACCTCGAAGTTACAAGTCGATTCGCTCAACTATCAAGGGAGAGTAAACGCGGCGACTGTGGCGGCACTCGCCACCGATGCGAAGTCAGCGTCGCAAAGTTGGCGTTAAATCCGAACGTTTGAATCAGTTATTTTCTTTCGGGCCCTTTTCTGCCCTGAACCGTGGAAGCGCCGAAATTCGGGTTTCATTTGTAACGCGGCAGCTTATACCCCCCAGCGTTACCGACCACTGCCGGTGGTGGTCGGTAAGTTATCCTCCGCCGAGGTCGACGCGCGTTACAGATGCACACGTAAAATATTTTTCGCGAATTTTCGCGAATTTTTCGCGCGGTAAACCTTCGTCTCCGCGTCCTCCGTCCGACGAGCCTACTCTCGCCCGCACCCGTCGACCCGTTCTCGAGCTATACGGCGACAAAAAAATCGCAAAATTTCACTAATTTGACGTCACCGAAAAAGTTACGGCCAACTGGGAATTAAAGGTATATCGCCTTCCCGAATTTTCCGGGAGCCCATCGGGCCTTCGGCCCTGCTCGGCTCAGTTCGAGGTCGAGGTCGTCGGTAGCGACGATAGTGGCGGGGAGGCGCGCGATTGGTCTGTCATCGCCATCCTCCCCCCCTACCCTTTAAAATTAATGGAAAATGTAAACCAAAACGTAGAGTCGGATTCGTAACCTCGAAGTTACAAGTCGATTCGCTCAACTATCAAGGGAGAGTAAACGCGGAGACTGAGACGGCACTCGCCACCGATGCGAAGTCAGCGTCGCGAAGTTGGCGTTAAATTCGAACGTTTGAATCAGTTATTTTCTTTCGGGCCCTTTTCAGCCCTGAACCGTGGATGCGCCGAAATTCGGGTTTCATTTATAACGCGGCAGCTTATACCCCCGAGCGTTACCGACCACTGCCGGTGGTGGTCGGTAAGTTATCCTCCGCCGAGGACGACGCGCGTTACCGATGCACACGTAAAAAATGTTTCGCGAATTTTTCGCGCGGTAAATCTTTGTCTCCGCGTCCTCCGTCCGACGAGCCTACTCTCGCCCGCACCCGTCGACCCGTTCTCGAGCTATACGGCGACAAAGAAATCGCAAAATTTCACTAATTTGACGTCAGCGAAAAAGTTACGGCCAACTGGGAATTAAAGGTATATCGCCTTCCCGAATTTTCCGGGAGCCCAACGGGCCTTCGGCCCCGCTCGGCTCGCCTCGACTCGGCTCGAGGTCGAGGTCGTCGGTAGCGACGATGGTGGCGGGGAGGCGCGCGATTGGTCTGTCATCGGCATCCCCCCCTTCCCCTTTAAAATTAATGGAAAATGTAAACCTAAACGGAGAATAGGATTCGTAACCTCGAAGTTACAAGTCGATTCGCTCAACTATCAAGGGAGAGTAAACGCGGCGACTGTGGCGGCACTCGCCACCGATGCGAAGTCAGCGTCGCGAAGTTGGCGTTAAATTCGAACGTTTGAATCAGTTATTTTCTTTCGGGCCCTTTCAGCGCTGAACCGTGGAAGCGCCGAAATTCGGGTTTCATTTTTAACGCGGCAGCTTATACCCCCGTGCGTTACCGACCACTGCCGGTGGTGGTCGGTAAGTTATCCTCCGCCGAGGACGACGCGCGTTACCGATGCACACGTAAAAAATGTTTCGCGAATTTTTCGCGCGGTAAATCTTTGTCTCCGCGTCCTCCGTCCGACGAGCCTACTCTCGCCCGCACCCGTCGACCCGTTCTCGAGCTATACGGCGACAAAGAAATCGCAAAATTTCACTAATTTGACGTCACCGAAAAAAGAGACGGCCACCTGGGAATTAAAGGTATATCGCCTTCCCGAATTTTCCGGGAGCCCATCGGGCCTTCGGCCCCGCTCGGCTCGGCTCGACTAGGCTCGAGGTCGAGGTCGTCGGTAGCGACGATGGTGGCGGGGAGGCGCGCGATTGGTCTGTCATCGGCATCCCCCCCTTCCCCTTTAAAATTAATGGAAAATGTAAACCTAAACGGAGAATAGGATTCGTAACCTCGAAGTTACAAGTCGATTCGCTCAACTATCAAGGGAGAGTAAACGCGGCGACTGTGGCGGCACTCGCCACCGATGCGAAGTCAGCGTCGCAAAGTTGGCGTTAAATCCGAACGTTTGAATCAGTTATTTTCTTTCGGGCCCTTTTCTGCCCTGAACCGTGGAAGCGCCGAAATTCGGGTTTCATTTGTAACGCGGCAGCTTATACCCCCCAGCGTTACCGACCACTGCCGGTGGTGGTCGGTAAGTTATCCTCCGCCGAGGTCGACGCGCGTTACAGATGCACACGTAAAATATTTTTCCGCGAATTTTCGCGAATTTTTCGCGCGGTAAACCTTCGTCTCCGCGTCCTCCGTCCGACGAGCCTACTCTCGCCCGCACCCGTCGACCCGTTCTCGAGCTATACGGCGACAAAAAAATCGCAAAATTTCACTAATTTGACGTCACCGAAAAAGTTACGGCCAACTGGGAATTAAAGGTATATCGCCTTCCCGAATTTTCCGGGAGCCCATCGGGCCTTCGGCCCTGCTCGGCTCAGTTCGAGGTCGAGGTCGTCGGTAGCGACGATAGTGGCGGGGAGGCGCGCGATTGGTCTGTCATCGCCATCCTCCCCCCCTTCCCTTTAAAATTAATGGAAAATGTAAACCAAAACGTAGAGTCGGATTCGTAACCTCGAAGTTACAAGTCGATTCGCTCAACTATCAAGGGAGAGTAAACGCGGCGACTGTGGCGGCACTCGCCACCGATGCGAAGTCAGCGTCGCAAAGTTGGCGTTAAATTCGAACGTTTGAATCAGTTATTTTCTTTCGGGCCCTTTTCAGCCCTGAACCGTGGATGCGCCGAAATTCGGGTTTCATTTATAACGCGGCAGCTTATACCCCCGAGCGTTACCGACCACTGCCGGTGGTGGTCGGTAAGTTATCCTCCGCCGAGGACGACGCGCGTTACCGATGCACACGTAAAAAATGTTTCGCGAATTTTTCGCGCGGTAAATCTTTGTCTCCGCGTCCTCCGTCCGACGAGCCTACTCTCGCCCGCACCCGTCGACCCGTTCTCGAGCTATACGGCGACAAAGAAATCGCAAAATTTCACTAATTTGACGTCAGCGAAAAAGTTACGGCCAACTGGGAATTAAAGGTATATCGCCTTCCCGAATTTTCCGGGAGCCCAACGGGCCTTCGGCCCCGCTCGGCTCGCCTCGACTCGGCTCGAGGTCGAGGTCGTCGGTAGCGACGATGGTGGCGGGGAGGCGCGCGATTGGTCTGTCATCGCCATCCTCCCCCCCTTCCCTTTAAAATTAATGGAAAATGTAAACCTAAACGTAGAGTCGGATTCGTAACCTCGAAGTTACAAGTCGATTCGCTCAACTATCAAGGGAGAGTAAACGCGGCGACTGTGGCGGCACTCGCCACCGATGCGAAGTCAGCGCCGCGAAGTTGGCGTTAAATTCGAAAGTTTGAATCAGTTATTTTCTTTCGGGCCCTTTTCAGCCCTGAACCGTGGAAGCGCCGAAATTCGGGTTTCATTTTTAACGCGGCAGCTTATACCCTCGAGCGTTACCGACCACTGCCGGTGGTGGTCGGTGAGTTATCGTCCGCCGAGGACGACGCGCGTTACCGATTCACACGTAAAAAATTTTTCGCGAATTTTTCGCGCGGTAAATCTTTGTCTCCGCGTCCTCCGTCCGACGAACCTACTCTCGCACGCACCCGTCGATCCGTTCTCGAGCTATACGGCGACAAAGAAATCGCAAAATTTCACTAATTTGACGTCAGCGAAAAAGTTACGGCCAACTGGGAATTAAAGGTATATCGCCTTCCCGAATTTTCCGGGAGCCCATCGGGCCTTCGGCCCCGCTCGGCTCGGCTCGACTCGGCTCGAGGTCGAGGTCGTCGGTAGCGACGATGGTGGCGGGGAGGCGCGCGATTGGTCTGTCATCGCCATCCTCCCCCCTACCCTTTAAAATTAATGGAAAATATAAACCTAAACGTAGAGTCGGATTCGTAACCTCGAAGTTACAAGTCGATTCGCTCAACTATCAAGGGAGAGTAAACGCGGCGACTGTGGCGGCACTCGCCACCGATGCGAAGTCAGCGTCGCGAAGTTGGCGTTAAATTCGAACGTTTGAATCAGTTATTTTCTTTCGGGCCCTTTTCAGCCCTGAACCGTGGATGCGCCGAAATTCGGGTTTCATTTTTAACGCGGCAGCTTATACCCCCGAGCGTTACCGACCACTGCCGGTGGTGGTCGGTAAGTTATCCTCCGCCGAGGACGACGCGCGTTACCGATGCACACGTAAAAAATTTTTCGCGAATTTTCGCGAATTTTTCGCACGCTGAACCTTCGTCTCCGCGTCCTCCGTCCGACGAGCCTTCTCTCGCCCGCACCCGTCGACCCGTTTTCGAGCTATACGGCGACAAAGAAACTTTGATTTTTCACTAATTTGACGTCATCGAAAAAGTTACGGCCAACTGGGAATTAAAGGTATATCGCCTTCCCGAATTTTCCGGGAGCCCATCGGGCCTTCGGCCCCGCTTGGCTCGGCACGACTCGGCTCGAGGTCGAGGTCGTCGGTAACGACGATGGTGGCGGGGAGGCGCGCGATTGGTCTGTCATCGCCATCCTCCCCCCTCCCCTTTAAAATTAATGGAAAATGTAAACCTAAACGTAGAGTCGGATTCGTAACCTCGAAGTTACAAGTCGATTCGCTCAACTATCAAGGGAGAGTAAACGCGGCGACTGTGGCGGCACTCGCCACAGATGCCAAGTCAGCGTCGCGAAGTTGGCGTTAAATTCGAACGTTTGAATCAGTTATTTTCTTTCGGGCCCTTTTCAGCCCTGAACCGTGGATGCGCCGAAATTCGGGTTTCATTTATAACGCGGCAGCTTATACCCCCGAGCGTTACCGACCACTGCCGGTGGTGGTCGGTAATTTATCCTCAGCCGAGGACGACGCGCGTTACCGATGCACACGTAAAAAATGTTTCGCGAATTTTCGCGAATTTTTCGCGCGCTGAACCATCGTCTCCGCGTCCTCCGTCCGACGAGCCTACTCTCGCCCGCACCCGTCGACCCGTTCTCGAGCTATACGGCGACAAAGAAACTTTGATTTTTCACTAATTTGACGTCATCGAAAAACTTACGGCCAACTGGGAATTAAAGGTATATCGCCTTCCCGAATTTTCCGGGAGCCCATCGGGCCTTCGGCCCCGCTCGGCTCGGCTCGACTAGGCTCGAGGTCGAGGTCGTCGGTAGCGACGATGGTGGCGGGGAGGCGCGCGATTGGTCTGTCATCGCCATCCCCCCCCCTTCCCCTTTAAAATTAATGGAAAATGTAAACCTAAACGGAGAATAGGATTCGTAACCTCGAAGTTACAAGTCGATTCGCTCAACTATCAAGGGAGAGTAAACGCGGCGACTGTGGCGGCACTCGCCACCGATGCGAAGTCAGCGTCGCGAAGTTGGCGTTAAATCCGAACGTTTGAATCAGTTATTTTCTTTCGGGCCCTTTTCTGCCCTGAACCGTGGAAGCGCCGAAATTCGGGTTTCATTTGTAACGCGGCAGCTTATACCCCCCAGCGTTACCGACCACTGCCGGTGGTGGTCGGTAAGTTATGCTCCGCCGAGGACGACGCGCGTTACCGATGCACACGTAAAAAATTTTTCGCGAATTTTTCGCGCGGTAAACCTTTGTCTCCGCGTCCTCCGTCCGACGAGCCTACTCTCGCCCGCACCCGTCGACCCGTTCTCGAGCTATACGGCGACAAAGAAATCGCAAAATTTCACTAATTTGACGTCACCGAAAAAAGTGACGGCCAACTGGGAATTAAAGGTATATCGCCTTCCCGAATTTTCCGGGAGCCCATCGGGCCTTCGGCCCCGCTCGGCTCGGCTCGACTAGGCTCGAGGTCGAGGTCGTCGGTAGCGACGATGGTGGCGGGGAGGCGCGCGATTGGTCTGTCATCGCCATCCCCCCCCCCTTCCCCTTTAAAATTAATGGAGAATGTAAACCTAAACGGAGAATAGGATTCGTAACCTCGAAGTTACAAGTCGATTCGCTCAACTATCAAGGGAGAGTAAACGCGGCGACTGTGGCGGCACTCGCCACCGATGCGAAGTCAGCGTCGCAAAGTTGGCGTTAAATCCGAACGTTTGAATCAGTTATTTTCTTTCGGGCCCTTTTCTGCCCTGAACCGTGGAATCGCCGAAATTCGGGTTTCGTTTGTAACGCGGCAGATTATACCCCCCAGCGTTACCGACCACTGCCGGTGGTGGTCGGTAAGTTATCCTCCGCCGAGGTCGACGCGCGTTACAGATGCACACGTAAAATATTTTTCGCGAATTTCCGCGAATTTTTCGCGCGGTAAACCTTCGTCTCCGCGTCCTCCGTCCGACGAGCCTACGCTCGCCCGCACCCGTCGACCCGTTCTCGAGCTATACGGCGACAAAAAAATCGCAAAATTTCACTAATTTGACGTCAGCGAAAAAGTTACGGCCAACTGGGAATTAAAGGTATATCGCCTTCCCGAATTTTCCGGGAGCCCAACGGGCCTTCGGCCCCGCTCGGCAAGCCTCGACTCGGCTCGAGGTCGAGGTCGTCGGTAGCGACGATGGTGGCGGGGAGGCGCGCGATTGGTCTGTCATCGCCATCCTCCCCCCCCTTCCCCTTTAAAATTAATGGAAAATGTAAACCTAAACGGAGAATAGGATTCGTAACCTCGAAGTTACAAGTCGATTCGCTCAACTATCAAGGGAGAGTAAACGCGGCGACTGTGGCGGCACTCGCCACCGATGCGAAGTCAGCGTCGCGAAGTTGGCGTTAAATTCGAACGTTTGAATCAGTTATTTTCTTTCGGGCCCTTTTCAGCGCTGAACCGTGGAAGCGCCGAAATACGGGTTTCATTTTTAACGCGGCAGATTATACCCCCCAGCGTTACCGACCACTGCCGGTGGTGGTCGGTAAGTTATCCTCCGCCGAGGTCGACGCGCGTTACAGATGCACACGTAAAATATTTTTCGCGAATTTCCGCGAATTTTTCGCGCGGTAAACCTTCGTCTCCGCGTCCTCCGTCCGACGAGCCTACGCTCGCCCGCACCCGTCGACCCGTTCTCGAGCTATACGGCGACAAAAAAATCGCAAAATTTCACTAATTTGACGTCAGCGAAAAAGTTACGGCCAACTGGGAATTAAAGGTATATCGCCTTCCCGAATTTCCCGGGAGCCCAACGGGCCTTCGGCCCCGCTCGGCTCGCCTCGACTCGGCTCGAGGTCGAGGTCGTCGGTAGCGACGATGGTGGCGGGGAGGCGCGCGATTGGTCTGTCATCGCCATCCTCCCCCCCCCCTTCCCCTTTAAAATTAATGGAAAATGTAAACCTAAACGGAGAATAGGATTCGTAACCTCGAAGTTACAAGTCGATTCGCTCAACTATCAAGGGAGAGTAAACGCGGCGACTGTGGCGGCACTCGCCACCGATGCGAAGTCAGCGTCGCAAAGTTGGCGTTAAATCCGAACGTTTGAATCAGTTATTTTCTTTCGGGCCCTTTTCTGCCCTGAACCGTGGAATCGCCGAAATTCGGGTTTCGTTTGTAACGCGGCAGATTATACCCCCCAGCGTTACCGACCACTGCCGGTGGTGGTCGGTAAGTTATCCTCCGCCGAGGTCGACGCGCGTTACAGATGCACACGTAAAATATTTTTCGCGAATTTCCGCGAATTTTTCGCGCGGTAAACCTTCGTCTCCGCGTCCTCCGTCCGACGAGCCTACGCTCGCCCGCACCCGTCGACCCGTTCTCGAGCTATACGGCGACAAAAAAATCGCAAAATTTCACTAATTTGACGTCAGCGAAAAAGTTACGGCCAACTGGGAATTAAAGGTATATCGCCTTCCCGAATTTTCCGGGAGCCCAACGGGCCTTCGGCCCCGCTTGGCTCGCCTCGACTCGGCTCGAGGTCGAGGTCGTCGGTAGCGACGATGGTGGCGGGGAGGCGCGCGATTGGGCCTGTCATCGCCATCCTCCCCCCCCCTTCCCCTTTAAAATTAATGGAAAATGTAAACCTAAACGGAGAATAGGATTCGTAACCTCGAAGTTACAAGTCGATTCGCACAACTATCAAGGGAGAGTAAACGCGGCGACTGTGGCGGCACTCGCCACCGATGCGAAGTCAGCGTCGCGAAGTTGGCGTTAAATTCGAACGTTTGAATCAGTTATTTTCTTTCGGGCCCTTTTCAGCGCTGAACCGTGGAAGCGCCGAAATTCGGGTTTCATTTTTAACGCGGCAGCTTATACCCCCGAGCGTTACCGACCACTGCCGGTGGTGGTCGGTAAGTTATGCTCCGCCGAGGACGACGCGCGTTACCGATGCACACGTAAAAAATTTTTCGCGAATTTTTCGCGCGGTAAACCTTTGTCTCCGCGTCCTCCGTCCGACGAGCCTACTCTCGCCCGCACCCGTCGACCCGTTCTCGAGCTATACGGCGACAAAGAAATCGCAAAATTTCACTAATTTGACGTCAGCGAAAAAGTTACGGCCAACTGGGAATTAAAGGTATATCGCCTTCCCGAATTTTCCGGGAGCCCAACGGGCCTTCGGCCCCGCTCGGCTCGCCTCGACTCGGCTCGAGGTCGAGGTCGTCGGTAGCGACGATGGTGGCGGGGAGGCGCGCGATTGGTCTGTCATCGCCATCCTCCAACCCTTCCCTTTAAAATTAATGGAAAATGTAAACCTAAACGTAGAGTCGGATTCGTAACCTCGAAGTTACAAGTCGATTCGCTCAACTATCAAGGGAGAGTAAACGCGGCGACTGTGGCGGCACTCGCCACCGATGCGAAGTCAGCGCCGCGAAGTTGGCGTTAAATTCGAAAGTTTGAATCAGTTATTTTCTTTCGGGCCCTTTTCAGCCCTGAACCGTGGAAGCGCCGAAATTCGGGTTTCATTTTTAACGCGGCAGCTTATACCCTCGAGCGTTACCGACCACTGCCGGTGGTGGTCGGTGAGTTATCGTCCGCCGAGGACGACGCGCGTTACCGATTCACACGTAAAAAATTTTTCGCGAATTTTTCGCGCGGTAAATCTTTGTCTCCGCGTCCTCCGTCCGACGAACCTACTCTCGCCCGCACCCGTCGATCCGTTCTCGAGCTATACGGCGACAAAGAAATCGCAAAATTTCACTAATTTGACGTCAGCGAAAAAGTTACGGCCAACTGGGAATTAAAGGTATATCGCCTTCCCGAATTTTCCGGGAGCCCATCGGGCCTTCGGCCCCGCTCGGCTCGGCTCGACTCGGCTCGAGGTCGAGGTCGTCGGTAGCGACGATGGTGGCGGGGAGGCGCGCGATTGGTCTGTCATCGCCATCCTCCCCCCTACCCTTTAAAATTAATGGAAAATATAAACCTAAACGTAGAGTCGGATTCGTAACCTCGAAGTTACAAGTCGATTCGCTCAACTATCAAGGGAGAGTAAACGCGGCGACTGTGGCGGCACTCGCCACCGATGCGAAGTCAGCGTCGCGAAGTTGGCGTTAAATTCGAACGTTTGAATCAGTTATTTTCTTTCGGGCCCTTTTCAGCCCTGAACCGTGGATGCGCCGAAATTCGGGTTTCATTTTTAACGCGGCAGCTTATACCCCCGAGCGTTACCGACCACTGCCGGTGGTGGTCGGTAAGTTATCCTCCGCCGAGGACGACGCGCGTTACCGATGCACACGTAAAAAATTTTTCGCGAATTTTCGCGAATTTTTCGCACGCTGAACCTTCGTCTCCGCGTCCTCCGTCCGACGAGCCTTCTCTCGCCCGCACCCGTCGACCCGTTTTCGAGCTATACGGCGACAAAGAAACTTTGATTTTTCACTAATTTGACGTCATCGAAAAAGTTACGGCCAACTGGGAATTAAAGGTATATCGCCTTCCCGAATTTTCCGGGAGCCCATCGGGCCTTCGGCCCCGCTTGGCTCGGCACGACTCGGCTCGAGGTCGAGGTCGTCGGTAACGACGATGGTGGCGGGGAGGCGCGCGATTGGTCTGTCATCGCCATCCTCCCCCCTACCCTTTAAAATTAATGGAAAATGTAAACCTAAACGTAGAGTCGGATTCGTAACCTCGAAGTTACAAGTCGATTCGCTCAACTATCAAGGGAGAGTAAACGCGGCGACTGTGGCGGCACTCGCCACAGATGCCAAGTCAGCGTCGCGAAGTTGGCGTTAAATTCGAACGTTTGAATCAGTTATTTTCTTTCGGGCCCTTTTCAGCCCTGAACCGTGGATGCGCCGAAATTCGGGTTTCATTTATAACGCGGCAGCTTATACCCCCGAGCGTTACCGACCACTGCCGGTGGTGGTCGGTAATTTATCCTCAGCCGAGGACGACGCGCGTTACCGATGCACACGTAAAAAATGTTTCGCGAATTTTCGCGAATTTTTCGCGCGCTGAACCATCGTCTCCGCGTCCTCCGTCCGACGAGCCTACTCTCGCCCGCACCCGTCGACCCGTTCTCGAGCTATACGGCGACAAAGAAACTTTGATTTTTCACTAATTTGACGTCATCGAAAAACTTACGGCCAACTGGGAATTAAAGGTATATCGCCTTCCCGAATTTTCCGGGAGCCCATCGGGCCTTCGGCCCCGCTCGGCTCGGCTCGACTAGGCTCGAGGTCGAGGTCGTCGGTAGCGACGATGGTGGCGGGGAGGCGCGCGATTGGTCTGTCATCGCCATCCCCCCCCCTTCCCCTTTAAAATTAATGGAAAATGTAAACCTAAACGGAGAATAGGATTCGTAACCTCGAAGTTACAAGTCGATTCGCTCAACTATCAAGGGAGAGTAAACGCGGCGACTGTGGCGGCACTCGCCACCGATGCGAAGTCAGCGTCGCGAAGTTGGCGTTAAATCCGAACGTTTGAATCAGTTATTTTCTTTCGGGCCCTTTTCTGCCCTGAACCGTGGAAGCGCCGAAATTCGGGTTTCATTTGTAACGCGGCAGCTTATACCCCCCAGCGTTACCGACCACTGCCGGTGGTGGTCGGTAAGTTATGCTCCGCCGAGGACGACGCGCGTTACCGATGCACACGTAAAAAATTTTTCGCGAATTTTTCGCGCGGTAAACCTTTGTCTCCGCGTCCTCCGTCCGACGAGCCTACTCTCGCCCGCACCCGTCGACCCGTTCTCGAGCTATACGGCGACAAAGAAATCGCAAAATTTCACTAATTTGACGTCACCGAAAAAAGTGACGGCCAACTGGGAATTAAAGGTATATCGCCTTCCCGAATTTTCCGGGAGCCCATCGGGCCTTCGGCCCCGCTCGGCTCGGCTCGACTAGGCTCGAGGTCGAGGTCGTCGGTAGCGACGATGGTGGCGGGGAGGCGCGCGATTGGTCTGTCATCGCCATCCTCCCCCCCCCTTCCCCTTTAAAATTAATGGAGAATGTAAACCTAAACGGAGAATAGGATTCGTAACCTCGAAGTTACAAGTCGATTCGCTCAACTATCAAGGGAGAGTAAACGCGGCGACTGTGGCGGCACTCGCCACCGATGCGAAGTCAGCGTCGCAAAGTTGGCGTTAAATCCGAACGTTTGAATCAGTTATTTTCTTTCGGGCCCTTTTCTGCCCTGAACCGTGGAATCGCCGAAATTCGGGTTTCGTTTGTAACGCGGCAGATTATACCCCCCAGCGTTACCGACCACTGCCGGTGGTGGTCGGTAAGTTATCCTCCGCCGAGATCGACGCGCGTTACAGATGCACACGTAAAATATTTTTCGCGAATTTCCGCGAATTTTTCGCGCGGTAAACCTTCGTCTCCGCGTCCTCCGTCCGACGAGCCTACGCTCGCCCGCACCCGTCGACCCGTTCTCGAGCTATACGGCGACAAAAAAATCGCAAAATTTCACTAATTTGACGTCAGCGAAAAAGTTACGGCCAACTGGGAATTAAAGGTATATCGCCTTCCCGAATTTTCCGGGAGCCCAACGGGCCTTCGGCCCCGCTCGGCACGCCTCGACTCGGCTCGAGGTCGAGGTCGTCGGTAGCGACGATGGTGGCGGGGAGGCGCGCGATTGGTCTGTCATCGCCATCCTCCCCCCCCTACCCCTTTAAAATTAATGGAAAATGTAAACCTAAACGGAGAATAGGATTCGTAACCTCGAAGTTACAAGTCGATTCGCTCAACTATCAAGGGAGAGTAAACGCGGCGACTGTGGCGGCACTCGCCACCGATGCGAAGTCAGCGTCGCGAAGTTGGCGTTAAATTCGAACGTTTGAATCAGTTATTTTCTTTCGGGCCCTTTTCAGCGCTGAACCGTGGAAGCGCCGAAATACGGGTTTCATTTTTAACGCGGCAGATTATACCCCCCAGCGTTACCGACCACTGCCGGTGGTGGTCGGTAAGTTATCCTCCGCCGAGGTCGACGCGCGTTACAGATGCACACGTAAAATATTTTTCGCGAATTTCCGCGAATTTTTCGCGCGGTAAACCTTCGTCTCCGCGTCCTCCGTCCGACGAGCCTACGCTCGCCCGCACCCGTCGACCCGTTCTCGAGCTATACGGCGACAAAAAAATCGCAAAATTTCACTAATTTGACGTCAGCGAAAAAGTTACGGCCAACTGGGAATTAAAGGTATATCGCCTTCCCGAATTTCCCGGGAGCCCAACGGGCCTTCGGCCCCGCTCGGCTCGCCTCGACTCGGCTCGAGGTCGAGGTCGTCGGTAGCGACGATGGTGGCGGGGAGGCGCGCGATTGGTCTGTCATCGCCATCCTCCCCCCCCCTTCCCCTTTAAAATTAATGGAAAATGTAAACCTAAACGGAGAATAGGATTCGTAACCTCGAAGTTACAAGTCGATTCGCTCAACTATCAAGGGAGAGTAAACGCGGCGACTGTGGCGGCACTCGCCACCGATGCGAAGTCAGCGTCGCAAAGTTGGCGTTAAATCCGAACGTTTGAATCAGTTATTTTCTTTCGGGCCCTTTTCTGCCCTGAACCGTGGAATCGCCGAAATTCGGGTTTCGTTTGTAACGCGGCAGATTATACCCCCCAGCGTTACCGACCACTGCCGGTGGTGGTCGGTAAGTTATCCTCCGCCGAGGTCGACGCGCGTTACAGATGCACACGTAAAATATTTTTCGCGAATTTCCGCGAATTTTTCGCGCGGTAAACCTTCGTCTCCGCGTCCTCCGTCCGACGAGCCTACGCTCGCCCGCACCCGTCGACCCGTTCTCGAGCTATACGGCGACAAAAAAATCGCAAAATTTCACTAATTTGACGTCAGCGAAAAAGTTACGGCCAACTGGGAATTAAAGGTATATCGCCTTCCCGAATTTTCCGGGAGCCCAACGGGCCTTCGGCCCCGCTCGGCTCGCCTCGACTCGGCTCGAGGTCGAGGTCGTCGGTAGCGACGATGGTGGCGGGGAGGCGCGCGATTGGGCCTGTCATCGCCATCGTCCCCCCCCCCTTCCCCTTTAAAATTAATGGAAAATGTAAACCTAAACGGAGAATAGGATTCGTAACCTCGAAGTTACAAGTCGATTCGCACAACTATCAAGGGAGAGTAAACGCGGCGACTGTGGCGGCACTCGCCACCGATGCGAAGTCAGCGTCGCGAAGTTGGCGTTAAATTCGAACGTTTGAATCAGTTATTTTCTTTCGGGCCCTTTTCAGCGCTGAACCGTGGAAGCGCCGAAATTCGGGTTTCATTTTTAACGCGGCAGCTTATACCCCCGAGCGTTACCGACCACTGCCGGTGGTGGTCGGTAAGTTATGCTCCGCCGAGGACGACGCGCGTTACCGATGCACACGTAAAAAATTTTTCGCGAATTTTTCGCGCGGTAAACCTTTGTCTCCGCGTCCTCCGTCCGACGAGCCTACTCTCGCCCGCACCCGTCGACCCGTTCTCGAGCTATACGGCGACAAAGAAATCGCAAAATTTCACTAATTTGACGTCACCGAAAAAAGTGACGGCCAACTGGGAATTAAAGGTATATCGCCTTCCCGAATTTTCCGGGAGCCCATCGGGCCTTCGGCCCCGCTCGGCTCGGCTCGACTAGGCTCGAGGTCGAGGTCGTCGGTAGCGACGATGGTGGCGGGGAGGCGCGCGATTGGTCTGTCATCGCCATCCTCCCCCCCCTTCCCCTTTAAAATTAATGGAAAATGTAAACCTAAACGGAGAATAGGATTCGTAACCTCGAAGTTACAAGTCGATTCGCTCAACTATCAAGGGAGAGTAAACGCGGCGACTGTGGCGGCAGTCGCCACCGATGCGAAGTCAGCGTCGCGAAGTTGGCGTTAAATTCGAACGTTTGAATCAGTTATTTTCTTTCGGGTCCTTTTCAGCCCTGAACCGTGGAAGCGCCGAAATTCGGGTTTCATTTATAACGCGGCAGCTTATACCCCCGAGCGTTACCGACCACTGCCGGTGGTGGTCGGTAAGTTATCCTCCGCCGAGGACGACGCGCGTTACCGATGCACACGTAAAAAATTTTTCGCGAATTTATCGCACGGTAAACCTTTGTCTCCGCGTCCTCCGTCCGACGAGCCTACTCTCGCCCGCACCCGTCGTCCCGTTCTCGAGCTATACGGCGACAAAGAAATCGCAAAATTTCACTAATTTGACGTCATCGAAAAAGTTACGGCCAACTGGGAATTAAAGGTATATCGCCTTCCCGAATTTTCCGGGAGCCCATCGGGCCTTCGGCAACGCTCGGCTCGGCTCGACTCGGCTCGAGGTCGAGGTCGTCGGTAACGACGATGGTGGCGGGGAGGCGCGCGATTGGTCTGTCATCGCCATCCTCCCCCCCCCCCTTCCCCTTTAAAATTAATGGAAAATGTAAACCTAAACGGAGAATAGGATTCGTAACCTCGAAGTTACAAGTCGATTCGCTCAACTATCAAGGGAGAGTAAACGCGGCGACTGTGGCGGCACTCGCCACCGATGCGAAGTCAGCGTCGCGAAGTTGGCGTTAAATTCGAACGTTTGAATCAGTTATTTTCTTTCGGGCCCCTTTCAGCGCTGAACCGTGGAAGCGCCGAAATTCGGGTTTCATTTTTAACGCGGCAGCTTATACCCCCGAGCGTTACCGACCACTGCCGGTGGTGGTCGGTAAGTTATGCTCCGCCGAGGACGACGCGCGTTACCGATGCACACGTAAAAAATTTTTCGCGAATTTTTCGCGCGGTAAACCTTTGTCTCCGCGTCCTCCGTCCGACGAGCCTACTCTCGCCCGCACCCGTCGACCCGTTCTCGAGCTATGCGGCGACAAAGAAATTGCAAAATTTCACTAATTTGACGTCATCGAAAAAGTTACGGCCAACTGGGAATTAAAGGTATATCGCCTTCCCGAATTTTCCGGGAGCCCATCGGGCCTTCGGCCCTGCTCGGCTCGGCTCGGCTCGGCTCAGCTCGAGGTCGAGGTCGTCGGTAGCGACGATGGTGGCGGGGAGGCGCGCGATTGGTCTGTCATCGCCATCCTCCCCCCTACCCTTTAAAATTAATGGAAAATATAAACCTAAACGTAGAGTCGGATTCGTAACCTCGAAGTTACAAGTCGATTCGCTCAACTATCAAGGGAGAGTAAACGCGGCGACTGTGGCGGCACTCGCCACCGATGCGAAGTCAGCGTCGCGAAGTTGGCGTTAAATTCGAACGTTTGAATCAGTTATTTTCTTTCGGGCCCTTTTCAGCCCTGAACCGTGGATGCGCCGAAATTCGGGTTTCATTTTTAACGCGGCAGCTTATACCCCCGAGCGTTACCGACCACTGCCGGTGGTGGTCGGTAAGTTATCCTCCGCCGAGGACGACGCGCGTTACCGATGCACACGTAAAAAATTTTTCGCGAATTTTCGCGAATTTTTCGCACGCTGAACCTTCGTCTCCGCGTCCTCCGTCCGACGAGCCTTCTCTCGCCCGCACCCGTCGACCCGTTTTCGAGCTATACGGCGACAAAGAAACTTTGATTTTTCACTAATTTGACGTCATCGAAAAAGTTACGGCCAACTGGGAATTAAAGGTATATCGCCTTCCCGAATTTTCCGGGAGCCCATCGGGCCTTCGGCCCCGCTTGGCTCGGCACGACTCGGCTCGAGGTCGAGGTCGTCGGTAACGACGATGGTGGCGGGGAGGCGCGCGATTGGTCTGTCATCGCCATCCTCCCCCCTCCCCTTTAAAATTAATGGAAAATGTAAACCTAAACGTAGAGTCGGATTCGTAACCTCGAAGTTACAAGTCGATTCGCTCAACTATCAAGGGAGAGTAAACGCGGCGACTGTGGCGGCACTCGCCACAGATGCCAAGTCAGCGTCGCGAAGTTGGCGTTAAATTCGAACGTTTGAATCAGTTATTTTCTTTCGGGCCCTTTTCAGCCCTGAACCGTGGATGCGCCGAAATTCGGGTTTCATTTATAACGCGGCAGCTTATACCCCCGAGCGTTACCGACCACTGCCGGTGGTGGTCGGTAATTTATCCTCAGCCGAGGACGACGCGCGTTACCGATGCACACGTAAAAAATGTTTCGCGAATTTTCGCGAATTTTTCGCGCGCTGAACCATCGTCTCCGCGTCCTCCGTCCGACGAGCCTACTCTCGCCCGCACCCGTCGACCCGTTCTCGAGCTATACGGCGACAAAGAAACTTTGATTTTTCACTAATTTGACGTCATCGAAAAACTTACGGCCAACTGGGAATTAAAGGTATATCGCCTTCCCGAATTTTCCGGGAGCCCATCGGGCCTTCGGCCCCGCTCGGCTCGGCTCGACTAGGCTCGAGGTCGAGGTCGTCGGTAGCGACGATGGTGGCGGGGAGGCGCGCGATTGGTCTGTCATCGCCATCCCCCCCCCTTCCCCTTTAAAATTAATGGAAAATGTAAACCTAAACGGAGAATAGGATTCGTAACCTCGAAGTTACAAGTCGATTCGCTCAACTATCAAGGGAGAGTAAACGCGGCGACTGTGGCGGCACTCGCCACCGATGCGAAGTCAGCGTCGCGAAGTTGGCGTTAAATCCGAACGTTTGAATCAGTTATTTTCTTTCGGGCCCTTTTCTGCCCTGAACCGTGGAAGCGCCGAAATTCGGGTTTCATTTGTAACGCGGCAGCTTATACCCCCCAGCGTTACCGACCACTGCCGGTGGTGGTCGGTAAGTTATGCTCCGCCGAGGACGACGCGCGTTACCGATGCACACGTAAAAAATTTTTCGCGAATTTTTCGCGCGGTAAACCTTTGTCTCCGCGTCCTCCGTCCGACGAGCCTACTCTCGCCCGCACCCGTCGACCCGTTCTCGAGCTATACGGCGACAAAGAAATCGCAAAATTTCACTAATTTGACGTCACCGAAAAAAGTGACGGCCAACTGGGAATTAAAGGTATATCGCCTTCCCGAATTTTCCGGGAGCCCATCGGGCCTTCGGCCCCGCTCGGCTCGGCTCGACTAGGCTCGAGGTCGAGGTCGTCGGTAGCGACGATGGTGGCGGGGAGGCGCGCGATTGGTCTGTCATCGCCATCCCCCCCCCCTTCCCCTTTAAAATTAATGGAGAATGTAAACCTAAACGGAGAATAGGATTCGTAACCTCGAAGTTACAAGTCGATTCGCTCAACTATCAAGGGAGAGTAAACGCGGCGACTGTGGCGGCACTCGCCACCGATGCGAAGTCAGCGTCGCAAAGTTGGCGTTAAATCCGAACGTTTGAATCAGTTATTTTCTTTCGGGCCCTTTTCTGCCCTGAACCGTGGAATCGCCGAAATTCGGGTTTCGTTTGTAACGCGGCAGATTATACCCCCCAGCGTTACCGACCACTGCCGGTGGTGGTCGGTAAGTTATCCTCCGCCGAGGTCGACGCGCGTTACAGATGCACACGTAAAATATTTTTCGCGAATTTCCGCGAATTTTTCGCGCGGTAAACCTTCGTCTCCGCGTCCTCCGTCCGACGAGCCTACGCTCGCCCGCACCCGTCGACCCGTTCTCGAGCTATACGGCGACAAAAAAATCGCAAAATTTCACTAATTTGACGTCAGCGAAAAAGTTACGGCCAACTGGGAATTAAAGGTATATCGCCTTCCCGAATTTTCCGGGAGCCCAACGGGCCTTCGGCCCCGCTCGGCAAGCCTCGACTCGGCTCGAGGTCGAGGTCGTCGGTAGCGACGATGGTGGCGGGGAGGCGCGCGATTGGTCTGTCATCGCCATCCTCCCCCCCCTTCCCCTTTAAAATTAATGGAAAATGTAAACCTAAACGGAGAATAGGATTCGTAACCTCGAAGTTACAAGTCGATTCGCTCAACTATCAAGGGAGAGTAAACGCGGCGACTGTGGCGGCACTCGCCACCGATGCGAAGTCAGCGTCGCGAAGTTGGCGTTAAATTCGAACGTTTGAATCAGTTATTTTCTTTCGGGCCCTTTTCAGCGCTGAACCGTGGAAGCGCCGAAATACGGGTTTCATTTTTAACGCGGCAGATTATACCCCCCAGCGTTACCGACCACTGCCGGTGGTGGTCGGTAAGTTATCCTCCGCCGAGGTCGACGCGCGTTACAGATGCACACGTAAAATATTTTTCGCGAATTTCCGCGAATTTTTCGCGCGGTAAACCTTCGTCTCCGCGTCCTCCGTCCGACGAGCCTACGCTCGCCCGCACCCGTCGACCCGTTCTCGAGCTATACGGCGACAAAAAAATCGCAAAATTTCACTAATTTGACGTCAGCGAAAAAGTTACGGCCAACTGGGAATTAAAGGTATATCGCCTTCCCGAATTTCCCGGGAGCCCAACGGGCCTTCGGCCCCGCTCGGCTCGCCTCGACTCGGCTCGAGGTCGAGGTCGTCGGTAGCGACGATGGTGGCGGGGAGGCGCGCGATTGGTCTGTCATCGCCATCCTCCCCCCCCCCTTCCCCTTTAAAATTAATGGAAAATGTAAACCTAAACGGAGAATAGGATTCGTAACCTCGAAGTTACAAGTCGATTCGCTCAACTATCAAGGGAGAGTAAACGCGGCGACTGTGGCGGCACTCGCCACCGATGCGAAGTCAGCGTCGCAAAGTTGGCGTTAAATCCGAACGTTTGAATCAGTTATTTTCTTTCGGGCCCTTTTCTGCCCTGAACCGTGGAATCGCCGAAATTCGGGTTTCGTTTGTAACGCGGCAGATTATACCCCCCAGCGTTACCGACCACTGCCGGTGGTGGTCGGTAAGTTATCCTCCGCCGAGGTCGACGCGCGTTACAGATGCACACGTAAAATATTTTTCGCGAATTTCCGCGAATTTTTCGCGCGGTAAACCTTCGTCTCCGCGTCCTCCGTCCGACGAGCCTACGCTCGCCCGCACCCGTCGACCCGTTCTCGAGCTATACGGCGACAAAAAAATCGCAAAATTTCACTAATTTGACGTCAGCGAAAAAGTTACGGCCAACTGGGAATTAAAGGTATATCGCCTTCCCGAATTTTCCGGGAGCCCAACGGGCCTTCGGCCCCGCTTGGCTCGCCTCGACTCGGCTCGAGGTCGAGGTCGTCGGTAGCGACGATGGTGGCGGGGAGGCGCGCGATTGGGCCTGTCATCGCCATCCTCCCCCCCCCTTCCCCTTTAAAATTAATGGAAAATGTAAACCTAAACGGAGAATAGGATTCGTAACCTCGAAGTTACAAGTCGATTCGCACAACTATCAAGGGAGAGTAAACGCGGCGACTGTGGCGGCACTCGCCACCGATGCGAAGTCAGCGTCGCGAAGTTGGCGTTAAATTCGAACGTTTGAATCAGTTATTTTCTTTCGGGCCCTTTTCAGCGCTGAACCGTGGAAGCGCCGAAATTCGGGTTTCATTTTTAACGCGGCAGCTTATACCCCCGAGCGTTACCGACCACTGCCGGTGGTGGTCGGTAAGTTATGCTCCGCCGAGGACGACGCGCGTTACCGATGCACACGTAAAAAATTTTTCGCGAATTTTTCGCGCGGTAAACCTTTGTCTCCGCGTCCTCCGTCCGACGAGCCTACTCTCGCCCGCACCCGTCGACCCGTTCTCGAGCTATACGGCGACAAAGAAATCGCAAAATTTCACTAATTTGACGTCAGCGAAAAAGTTACGGCCAACTGGGAATTAAAGGTATATCGCCTTCCCGAATTTTCCGGGAGCCCAACGGGCCTTCGGCCCCGCTCGGCTCGCCTCGACTCGGCTCGAGGTCGAGGTCGTCGGTAGCGACGATGGTGGCGGGGAGGCGCGCGATTGGTCTGTCATCGCCATCCTCCAACCCTTCCCTTTAAAATTAATGGAAAATGTAAACCTAAACGTAGAGTCGGATTCGTAACCTCGAAGTTACAAGTCGATTCGCTCAACTATCAAGGGAGAGTAAACGCGGCGACTGTGGCGGCACTCGCCACCGATGCGAAGTCAGCGCCGCGAAGTTGGCGTTAAATTCGAAAGTTTGAATCAGTTATTTTCTTTCGGGCCCTTTTCAGCCCTGAACCGTGGAAGCGCCGAAATTCGGGTTTCATTTTTAACGCGGCAGCTTATACCCTCGAGCGTTACCGACCACTGCCGGTGGTGGTCGGTGAGTTATCGTCCGCCGAGGACGACGCGCGTTACCGATTCACACGTAAAAAATTTTTCGCGAATTTTTCGCGCGGTAAATCTTTGTCTCCGCGTCCTCCGTCCGACGAACCTACTCTCGCCCGCACCCGTCGATCCGTTCTCGAGCTATACGGCGACAAAGAAATCGCAAAATTTCACTAATTTGACGTCAGCGAAAAAGTTACGGCCAACTGGGAATTAAAGGTATATCGCCTTCCCGAATTTTCCGGGAGCCCATCGGGCCTTCGGCCCCGCTCGGCTCGGCTCGACTCGGCTCGAGGTCGAGGTCGTCGGTAGCGACGATGGTGGCGGGGAGGCGCGCGATTGGTCTGTCATCGCCATCCTCCCCCCTACCCTTTAAAATTAATGGAAAATATAAACCTAAACGTAGAGTCGGATTCGTAACCTCGAAGTTACAAGTCGATTCGCTCAACTATCAAGGGAGAGTAAACGCGGCGACTGTGGCGGCACTCGCCACCGATGCGAAGTCAGCGTCGCGAAGTTGGCGTTAAATTCGAACGTTTGAATCAGTTATTTTCTTTCGGGCCCTTTTCAGCCCTGAACCGTGGATGCGCCGAAATTCGGGTTTCATTTTTAACGCGGCAGCTTATACCCCCGAGCGTTACCGACCACTGCCGGTGGTGGTCGGTAAGTTATCCTCCGCCGAGGACGACGCGCGTTACCGATGCACACGTAAAAAATTTTTCGCGAATTTTCGCGAATTTTTCGCACGCTGAACCTTCGTCTCCGCGTCCTCCGTCCGACGAGCCTTCTCTCGCCCGCACCCGTCGACCCGTTTTCGAGCTATACGGCGACAAAGAAACTTTGATTTTTCACTAATTTGACGTCATCGAAAAAGTTACGGCCAACTGGGAATTAAAGGTATATCGCCTTCCCGAATTTTCCGGGAGCCCATCGGGCCTTCGGCCCCGCTTGGCTCGGCACGACTCGGCTCGAGGTCGAGGTCGTCGGTAACGACGATGGTGGCGGGGAGGCGCGCGATTGGTCTGTCATCGCCATCCTCCCCCCTACCCTTTAAAATTAATGGAAAATGTAAACCTAAACGTAGAGTCGGATTCGTAACCTCGAAGTTACAAGTCGATTCGCTCAACTATCAAGGGAGAGTAAACGCGGCGACTGTGGCGGCACTCGCCACAGATGCCAAGTCAGCGTCGCGAAGTTGGCGTTAAATTCGAACGTTTGAATCAGTTATTTTCTTTCGGGCCCTTTTCAGCCCTGAACCGTGGATGCGCCGAAATTCGGGTTTCATTTATAACGCGGCAGCTTATACCCCCGAGCGTTACCGACCACTGCCGGTGGTGGTCGGTAATTTATCCTCAGCCGAGGACGACGCGCGTTACCGATGCACACGTAAAAAATGTTTCGCGAATTTTCGCGAATTTTTCGCGCGCTGAACCATCGTCTCCGCGTCCTCCGTCCGACGAGCCTACTCTCGCCCGCACCCGTCGACCCGTTCTCGAGCTATACGGCGACAAAGAAACTTTGATTTTTCACTAATTTGACGTCATCGAAAAACTTACGGCCAACTGGGAATTAAAGGTATATCGCCTTCCCGAATTTTCCGGGAGCCCATCGGGCCTTCGGCCCCGCTCGGCTCGGCTCGACTAGGCTCGAGGTCGAGGTCGTCGGTAGCGACGATGGTGGCGGGGAGGCGCGCGATTGGTCTGTCATCGCCATCCCCCCCCCTTCCCCTTTAAAATTAATGGAAAATGTAAACCTAAACGGAGAATAGGATTCGTAACCTCGAAGTTACAAGTCGATTCGCTCAACTATCAAGGGAGAGTAAACGCGGCGACTGTGGCGGCACTCGCCACCGATGCGAAGTCAGCGTCGCGAAGTTGGCGTTAAATCCGAACGTTTGAATCAGTTATTTTCTTTCGGGCCCTTTTCTGCCCTGAACCGTGGAAGCGCCGAAATTCGGGTTTCATTTGTAACGCGGCAGCTTATACCCCCCAGCGTTACCGACCACTGCCGGTGGTGGTCGGTAAGTTATGCTCCGCCGAGGACGACGCGCGTTACCGATGCACACGTAAAAAATTTTTCGCGAATTTTTCGCGCGGTAAACCTTTGTCTCCGCGTCCTCCGTCCGACGAGCCTACTCTCGCCCGCACCCGTCGACCCGTTCTCGAGCTATACGGCGACAAAGAAATCGCAAAATTTCACTAATTTGACGTCACCGAAAAAAGTGACGGCCAACTGGGAATTAAAGGTATATCGCCTTCCCGAATTTTCCGGGAGCCCATCGGGCCTTCGGCCCCGCTCGGCTCGGCTCGACTAGGCTCGAGGTCGAGGTCGTCGGTAGCGACGATGGTGGCGGGGAGGCGCGCGATTGGTCTGTCATCGCCATCCTCCCCCCCCCTTCCCCTTTAAAATTAATGGAGAATGTAAACCTAAACGGAGAATAGGATTCGTAACCTCGAAGTTACAAGTCGATTCGCTCAACTATCAAGGGAGAGTAAACGCGGCGACTGTGGCGGCACTCGCCACCGATGCGAAGTCAGCGTCGCAAAGTTGGCGTTAAATCCGAACGTTTGAATCAGTTATTTTCTTTCGGGCCCTTTTCTGCCCTGAACCGTGGAATCGCCGAAATTCGGGTTTCGTTTGTAACGCGGCAGATTATACCCCCCAGCGTTACCGACCACTGCCGGTGGTGGTCGGTAAGTTATCCTCCGCCGAGATCGACGCGCGTTACAGATGCACACGTAAAATATTTTTCGCGAATTTCCGCGAATTTTTCGCGCGGTAAACCTTCGTCTCCGCGTCCTCCGTCCGACGAGCCTACGCTCGCCCGCACCCGTCGACCCGTTCTCGAGCTATACGGCGACAAAAAAATCGCAAAATTTCACTAATTTGACGTCAGCGAAAAAGTTACGGCCAACTGGGAATTAAAGGTATATCGCCTTCCCGAATTTTCCGGGAGCCCAACGGGCCTTCGGCCCCGCTCGGCACGCCTCGACTCGGCTCGAGGTCGAGGTCGTCGGTAGCGACGATGGTGGCGGGGAGGCGCGCGATTGGTCTGTCATCGCCATCCTCCCCCCCCTACCCCTTTAAAATTAATGGAAAATGTAAACCTAAACGGAGAATAGGATTCGTAACCTCGAAGTTACAAGTCGATTCGCTCAACTATCAAGGGAGAGTAAACGCGGCGACTGTGGCGGCACTCGCCACCGATGCGAAGTCAGCGTCGCGAAGTTGGCGTTAAATTCGAACGTTTGAATCAGTTATTTTCTTTCGGGCCCTTTTCAGCGCTGAACCGTGGAAGCGCCGAAATACGGGTTTCATTTTTAACGCGGCAGATTATACCCCCCAGCGTTACCGACCACTGCCGGTGGTGGTCGGTAAGTTATCCTCCGCCGAGGTCGACGCGCGTTACAGATGCACACGTAAAATATTTTTCGCGAATTTCCGCGAATTTTTCGCGCGGTAAACCTTCGTCTCCGCGTCCTCCGTCCGACGAGCCTACGCTCGCCCGCACCCGTCGACCCGTTCTCGAGCTATACGGCGACAAAAAAATCGCAAAATTTCACTAATTTGACGTCAGCGAAAAAGTTACGGCCAACTGGGAATTAAAGGTATATCGCCTTCCCGAATTTCCCGGGAGCCCAACGGGCCTTCGGCCCCGCTCGGCTCGCCTCGACTCGGCTCGAGGTCGAGGTCGTCGGTAGCGACGATGGTGGCGGGGAGGCGCGCGATTGGTCTGTCATCGCCATCCTCCCCCCCCCTTCCCCTTTAAAATTAATGGAAAATGTAAACCTAAACGGAGAATAGGATTCGTAACCTCGAAGTTACAAGTCGATTCGCTCAACTATCAAGGGAGAGTAAACGCGGCGACTGTGGCGGCACTCGCCACCGATGCGAAGTCAGCGTCGCAAAGTTGGCGTTAAATCCGAACGTTTGAATCAGTTATTTTCTTTCGGGCCCTTTTCTGCCCTGAACCGTGGAATCGCCGAAATTCGGGTTTCGTTTGTAACGCGGCAGATTATACCCCCCAGCGTTACCGACCACTGCCGGTGGTGGTCGGTAAGTTATCCTCCGCCGAGGTCGACGCGCGTTACAGATGCACACGTAAAATATTTTTCGCGAATTTCCGCGAATTTTTCGCGCGGTAAACCTTCGTCTCCGCGTCCTCCGTCCGACGAGCCTACGCTCGCCCGCACCCGTCGACCCGTTCTCGAGCTATACGGCGACAAAAAAATCGCAAAATTTCACTAATTTGACGTCAGCGAAAAAGTTACGGCCAACTGGGAATTAAAGGTATATCGCCTTCCCGAATTTTCCGGGAGCCCAACGGGCCTTCGGCCCCGCTCGGCTCGCCTCGACTCGGCTCGAGGTCGAGGTCGTCGGTAGCGACGATGGTGGCGGGGAGGCGCGCGATTGGGCCTGTCATCGCCATCGTCCCCCCCCCCTTCCCCTTTAAAATTAATGGAAAATGTAAACCTAAACGGAGAATAGGATTCGTAACCTCGAAGTTACAAGTCGATTCGCACAACTATCAAGGGAGAGTAAACGCGGCGACTGTGGCGGCACTCGCCACCGATGCGAAGTCAGCGTCGCGAAGTTGGCGTTAAATTCGAACGTTTGAATCAGTTATTTTCTTTCGGGCCCTTTTCAGCGCTGAACCGTGGAAGCGCCGAAATTCGGGTTTCATTTTTAACGCGGCAGCTTATACCCCCGAGCGTTACCGACCACTGCCGGTGGTGGTCGGTAAGTTATGCTCCGCCGAGGACGACGCGCGTTACCGATGCACACGTAAAAAATTTTTCGCGAATTTTTCGCGCGGTAAACCTTTGTCTCCGCGTCCTCCGTCCGACGAGCCTACTCTCGCCCGCACCCGTCGACCCGTTCTCGAGCTATACGGCGACAAAGAAATCGCAAAATTTCACTAATTTGACGTCACCGAAAAAAGTGACGGCCAACTGGGAATTAAAGGTATATCGCCTTCCCGAATTTTCCGGGAGCCCATCGGGCCTTCGGCCCCGCTCGGCTCGGCTCGACTAGGCTCGAGGTCGAGGTCGTCGGTAGCGACGATGGTGGCGGGGAGGCGCGCGATTGGTCTGTCATCGCCATCCTCCCCCCCCTTCCCCTTTAAAATTAATGGAAAATGTAAACCTAAACGGAGAATAGGATTCGTAACCTCGAAGTTACAAGTCGATTCGCTCAACTATCAAGGGAGAGTAAACGCGGCGACTGTGGCGGCAGTCGCCACCGATGCGAAGTCAGCGTCGCGAAGTTGGCGTTAAATTCGAACGTTTGAATCAGTTATTTTCTTTCGGGTCCTTTTCAGCCCTGAACCGTGGAAGCGCCGAAATTCGGGTTTCATTTATAACGCGGCAGCTTATACCCCCGAGCGTTACCGACCACTGCCGGTGGTGGTCGGTAAGTTATCCTCCGCCGAGGACGACGCGCGTTACCGATGCACACGTAAAAAATTTTTCGCGAATTTATCGCACGGTAAACCTTTGTCTCCGCGTCCTCCGTCCGACGAGCCTACTCTCGCCCGCACCCGTCGTCCCGTTCTCGAGCTATACGGCGACAAAGAAATCGCAAAATTTCACTAATTTGACGTCATCGAAAAAGTTACGGCCAACTGGGAATTAAAGGTATATCGCCTTCCCGAATTTTCCGGGAGCCCATCGGGCCTTCGGCAACGCTCGGCTCGGCTCGACTCGGCTCGAGGTCGAGGTCGTCGGTAACGACGATGGTGGCGGGGAGGCGCGCGATTGGTCTGTCATCGCCATCCTCCCCCCCCCCTTCCCCTTTAAAATTAATGGAAAATGTAAACCTAAACGGAGAATAGGATTCGTAACCTCGAAGTTACAAGTCGATTCGCTCAACTATCAAGGGAGAGTAAACGCGGCGACTGTGGCGGCACTCGCCACCGATGCGAAGTCAGCGTCGCGAAGTTGGCGTTAAATTCGAACGTTTGAATCAGTTATTTTCTTTCGGGCCCCTTTCAGCGCTGAACCGTGGAAGCGCCGAAATTCGGGTTTCATTTTTAACGCGGCAGCTTATACCCCCGAGCGTTACCGACCACTGCCGGTGGTGGTCGGTAAGTTATGCTCCGCCGAGGACGACGCGCGTTACCGATGCACACGTAAAAAATTTTTCGCGAATTTTTCGCGCGGTAAACCTTTGTCTCCGCGTCCTCCGTCCGACGAGCCTACTCTCGCCCGCACCCGTCGACCCGTTCTCGAGCTATGCGGCGACAAAGAAATTGCAAAATTTCACTAATTTGACGTCATCGAAAAAGTTACGGCCAACTGGGAATTAAAGGTATATCGCCTTCCCGAATTTTCCGGGAGCCCATCGGGCCTTCGGCCCTGCTCGGCTCGGCTCGGCTCGGCTCAGCTCGAGGTCGAGGTCGTCGGTAGCGACGATAGTGGCGGGGAGGCGCGCGATTGGTCTGTCATCGCCATCCTCCCCCCTACCCTTTAAAATTAATGGAAAATGTAAACCAAAACGTAGAGTCAGATTCGTAACCTCGAAGTTACAAGTCGATTCGCTCAACTATCAAGGGAGAGTAAACGCGGCGACTGAGACGGCACTCGCCACCGATGCGAAGTCAGCGTCGCGAAGTTGGCGTTAAATTCGAACGTTTGAATCAGTTATTTTCTTTCGGGCCCTTTTCAGCCCTGAACCGTGGATGCGCCGAAATTCGGGTTTCATTTATAACGCGGCAGCTTATACCCCCGAGCGTTACCGACCACTGCCGGTGGTGGTCGGTAAGTTATCCTCCGCCGAGGACGACGCGCGTTACCGATGCACACGTAAAAAATTTTTCGCGAATTTTCGCGAATTGTTCGCGCGCTGAACCTTCGTCTCCGCCTCCTCCGTCCGACGAGCCTACTCTCGCCCGCACCCGTCGACCCGTTCTCGAGCTATACGGCGACAAAGAAACTTTGATTTTTCACTAATTTGACGTCATCGAAAAACTTACGGCCAACTGGGAATTAAAGGTATATCGCCTTCCCGAATTTTCCGGGAGCCCATCGGGCCTTCGGCCCCGCTCGGCTCGGCTCGACTAGGCTCGAGGTCGAGGTCGTCGGTAGCGACGATGGTGGCGGGGAGGCGCGCGATTGGTCTGTCATCGCCATCCCCCCCCTTCCCCTTTAAAATTAATGGAAAATGTAAACCTAAACGGAGAATAGGATTCGTAACCTCGAAGTTACAAGTCGATTCGCTCAACTATCAAGGGAGAGTAAACGCGGCGACTGTGGCGGCACTCGCCACCGATGCGAAGTCAGCGTCGCGAAGTTGGCGTTAAATTCGAACGTTTGAATCAGTTATTTTCTTTCGGGCCCTTTTCAGCGCTGAACCGTGGAAGCGCCGAAATTCGGGTTTCATTTTTAACGCGGCAGATTATACCCCCCAGCGTTACCGACCACTGCCGGTGGTGGTCGGTAAGTTATCCTCCGCCGAGGTCGACGCGCGTTACAGATGCACACGTAAAATATTTTTCGCGAATTTCCGCGAATTTTTCGCGCGGTAAACCTTCGTCTCCGCGTCCTCCGTCCGACGAGCCTACGCTCGCCCGCACCCGTCGACCCGTTCTCGAGCTATACGGCGACAAAAAAATCGCAAAATTTCACTAATTTGACGTCAGCGAAAAAGTTACGGCCAACTGGGAATTAAAGGTATATCGCCTTCCCGAATTTTCCGGGAGCCCAACGGGCCTTCGGCCCCGCTCGGCACGCCTCGACTCGGCTCGAGGTCGAGGTCGTCGGTAGCGACGATGGTGGCGGGGAGGCGCGCGATTGGTCTGTCATCGCCATCCTCCCCCCCCCTTCCCCTTTAAAATTAATGGAAAATGTAAACCTAAACGGAGAATAGGATTCGTAACCTCGAAGTTACAAGTCGATTCGCTCAACTATCAAGGGAGAGTAAACGCGGCGACTGTGGCGGCACTCGCCACCGATGCGAAGTCAGCGTCGCAAAGTTGGCGTTAAATCCGAACGTTTGAATCAGTTATTTTCTTTCGGGCCCTTTTCTGCCCTGAACCGTGGAATCGCCGAAATTCGGGTTTCGTTTGTAACGCGGCAGATTATACCCCCCAGCGTTACCGACCACTGCCGGTGGTGGTCGGTAAGTTATCCTCCGCCGAGGTCGACGCGCGTTACAGATGCACACGTAAAATATTTTTCGCGAATTTCCGCGAATTTTTCGCGCGGTAAACCTTCGTCTCCGCGTCCTCCGTCCGACGAGCCTACGCTCGCCCGCACCCGTCGACCCGTTCTCGAGCTATACGGCGACAAAAAAATCGCAAAATTTCACTAATTTGACGTCAGCGAAAAAGTTACGGCCAACTGGGAATTAAAGGTATATCGCCTTCCCGAATTTTCCGGGAGCCCAACGGGCCTTCGGCCCCGCTCGGCTCGCCTCGACTCGGCTCGAGGTCGAGGTCGTCGGTAGCGACGATGGTGGCGGGGAGGCGCGCGATTGGGCCTGTCATCGCCATCCTCCCCCCCCCCTTCCCCTTTAAAATTAATGGAAAATGTAAACCTAAACGGAGAATAGGATTCGTAACCTCGAAGTTACAAGTCGATTCGCACAACTATCAAGGGAGAGTAAACGCGGCGACTGTGGCGGCACTCGCCACCGATGCGAAGTCAGCGTCGCGAAGTTGGCGTTAAATTCGAACGTTTGAATCAGTTATTTTCTTTCGGGCCCTTTTCAGCGCTGAACCGTGGAAGCGCCGAAATTCGGGTTTCATTTTTAACGCGGCAGCTTATACCCCCGAGCGTTACCGACCACTGCCGGTGGTGGTCGGTAAGTTATGCTCCGCCGAGGACGACGCGCGTTACCGATGCACACGTAAAAAATTTTTCGCGAATTTTTCGCGCGGTAAACCTTTGTCTCCGCGTCCTCCGTCCGACGAGCCTACTCTCGCCCGCACCCGTCGACCCGTTCTCGAGCTATACGGCGACAAAGAAATTGCAAAATTTCACTAATTTGACGTCATCGAAAAAGTTACGGCCAACTGGGAATTAAAGGTATATCGCCTTCCCGAATTTTCCGGGAGCCCATCGGGCCTTCGGTCCTGCTCGGCTCGGCTCGGCTCGGCTCGAGGTCGAGGTCGAGGTCGTCGGTAACGACGATGGTGGCGGGGAGGCGCGCGATTGGTCTGTCATCGCCATCCTCCCCCCTACCCTTTAAAATTAATGGAAAATGTAAACCTAAACGTAGAGTCGGATTCGTAACCTCGAAGTTACAAGTCGATTCGCTCAACTATCAAGGGAGAGTAAACGCGGCGACTGTGGCGGCACTCGCCACAGATGCCAAGTCAGCGTCGCGAAGTTGGCGTTAAATTCGAACGTTTGAATCAGTTATTTTCTTTCGGGCCCTTTTCAGCGCTGAACCGTGGAAGCGCCGAAATTCGGGTTTCATTTTTAACGCGGCAGCTTATACCCCCGTGCGTTACCGACCACTGCCGGTGGTGGTCGGTAAGTTATCCTCCGCCGAGGACGACGCGCGTTACCGATGCACACGTAAAAAATGTTTCGCGAATTTTTCGCACGGTAAATCTTTGTCTCCGCGTCCTCCGTCCGACGAGCCTACTCTCGCCCGCACCCGTCGACCCGTTCTCGAGCTATACGGCGACAAAGAAATCGCAAAATTTCACTAATTTGACGTCACCGAAAAAAGTGACGGCCAACTGGGAATTAAAGGTATATCGCCTTCCCGAATTTTCCGGGAGCCCATCGGGCCTTCGGCCCCGCTCGGCTCGGCTCGACTAGGCTCGAGGTCGAGGTCGTCGGTAGCGACGATGGTGGCGGGGAGGCGCGCGATTGGTCTGTCATCGCCATCCTCCCCCCCCCTTCCCCTTTAAAATTAATGGAAAATGTAAACCTAAACGGAGAATAGGATTCGTAACCTCGAAGTTACAAGTCGATTCGCTCAACTATCAAGGGAGAGTAAACGCGGCGACTGTGGCGGCACTCGCCACCGATGCGAAGTCAGCGTCGCGAAGTTGGCGTTAAATTCGAACGTTTGAATCAGTTATTTTCTTTCGGGTCCTTTTCAGCCCTGAACCGTGGAAGCGCCGAAATTCGGGTTTCATTTATAACGCGGCAGCTTATACCCCCGAGCGTTACCGACCACTGCCGGTGGTGGTCGGTAAGTTATCCTCCGCCGAGGACGACGCGCGTTACCGATGCACACGTAAAAAATTTTTCGCGAATTTATCGCACGGTAAACCTTTGTCTCCGCGTCCTCCGTCCGACGAGCCTACTCTCGCCCGCACCCGTCGTCCCGTTCTCGAGCTATACGGCGACAAAGAAATCGCAAAATTTCACTAATTTGACGTCATCGAAAAAGTTACGGCCAACTGGGAATTAAAGGTATATCGCCTTCCCGAATTTTCCGGGAGCCCATCGGGCCTTCGGCAACGCTCGGCTCGGCTCGACTCGGCTCGAGGTCGAGGTCGTCGGTAACGACGATGGTGGCGGGGAGGCGCGCGATTGGTCTGTCATCGCCATCCTCCCCCCCCCCTTCCCCTTTAAAATTAATGGAAAATGTAAACCTAAACGGAGAATAGGATTCGTAACCTCGAAGTTACAAGTCGATTCGCTCAACTATCAAGGGAGAGTAAACGCGGCGACTGTGGCGGCACTCGCCACCGATGCGAAGTCAGCGTCGCGAAGTTGGCGTTAAATTCGAACGTTTGAATCAGTTATTTTCTTTCGGGCCCTTTTCAGCGCTGAACCGTGGAAGCGCCGAAATTCGGGTTTCATTTTTAACGCGGCAGCTTATACCCCCGAGCGTTACCGACCACTGCCGGTGGTGGCCGGTAAGTTATGCTCCGCCGAGGACGACGCGCGTTACCGATGCACACGTAAAAAATTTTTCGCGAATTTTTCGCGCGGTAAACCTTTGTCTCCGCGTCCTCCGTCCGACGAGCCTACTCTCGCCCGCACCCGTCGACCCGTTCTCGAGCTATACGGCGACAAAGAAATTGCAAAATTTCACTAATTTGACGTCATCGAAAAAGTTACGGCCAACTGGGAATTAAAGGTATATCGCCTTCCCGAATTTTCCGGGAGCCCATCGGGCCTTCGGCCCTGCTCGGCTCGGCTCGGCTCGGCTCAGCTCGAGGTCGAGGTCGTCGGTAGCGACGATAGTGGCGGGGAGGCGCGCGATTGGTCTGTCATCGCCATCCTCCCCCCCTACCCTTTAAAATTAATGGAAAATGTAAACCAAAACGTAGAGTCAGATTCGTAACCTCGAAGTTACAAGTCGATTCGCTCAACTATCAAGGGAGAGTAAACGCGGCGACTGAGACGGCACTCGCCACCGATGCGAAGTCAGCGTCGCGAAGTTGGCGTTAAATTCGAACGTTTGAATCAGTTATTTTCTTTCGGGCCCTTTTCAGCCCTGAACCGTGGATGCGCCGAAATTCGGGTTTCATTTATAACGCGGCAGCTTATACCCCCGAGCGTTACCGACCACTGCCGGTGGTGGTCGGTAAGTTATCCTCCGCCGAGGACGACGCGCGTTACCGATGCACATGTAAAAAATTTTTCGCGAATTTTCGCGAATTGTTCGCGCGCTGAACCTTCGTCTCCGCGTCCTCCGTCCGACGAGCCTACTCTCGCCCGCACCCGTCGACCCATTCTCGAGCTATACGGCGACAAAGAAACTTTGATTTTTCACTAATTTGACGTCATCGAAAAACTTACGGCCAACTGGGAATTAAAGGTATATCGCCTTCCCGAATTTTCCGGGAGCCCATCGGGCCTTCGGCCCCGCTCGGCTCGGCTCGACTAGGCTCGAGGTCGAGGTCGTCGGTAGCGACGATGGTGGCGGGGAGGCGCGCGATTGGTCTGTCATCGCCATCCCCCCCCTTCCCCTTTAAAATTAATGGAAAATGTAAACCTAAACGGAGAATAGGATTCGTAACCTCGAAGTTACAAGTCGATTCGCTCAACTATCAAGGGAGAGTAAACGCGGCGACTGTGGCGGCACTCGCCACCGATGCGAAGTCAGCGTCGCGAAGTTGGCTTTAAATCCGAACGTTTGAATCAGTTATTTTCTTTCGGGCCCTTTTCTGCCCTGAACCGTGGAAGCGCCGAAATTCGGGTTTCATTTGTAACGCGGCAGCTTATACCCCCCAGCGTTACCGACCACTGCCGGTGGTGGTCGGTAAGTTATGCTCCGCCGAGGACGACGCGCGTTACCGATGCACACGTAAAAAATTTTTCGCGAATTTTTCGCGCGGTAAACATTTGTCTCCGCGTCCTCCGTCCGACGAGCCTACTCTCGCCCGCACCCGTCGACCCGTTCTCGAGCTATACGGCGACAAAGAAATCGCAAAATTTCACTAATTTGACGTCACCGAAAAAAGTGACGGCCAACTGGGAATTAAAGGTATATCGCCTTCCCGAATTTTCCGGGAGCCCATCGGGCCTTCGGCCCCGCTCGGCTCGGCTCGACTAGGCTCGAGGTCGAGGTCGTCGGTAGCGACGATGGTGGCGGGGAGGCGCGCGATTGGTCTGTCATCGCCATCCTCCCCCCCCCTTCCCCTTTAAAATTAATGGAAAATGTAAACCTAAACGGAGAATAGGATTCGTAACCTCGAAGTTACAAGTCGATTCGCTCAACTATCAAGGGAGAGTAAACGCGGCGACTGTGGCGGCACTCGCCACCGATGCGAAGTCAGCGTCGCGAAGTTGGCGTTAAATTCGAACGTTTGAATCAGTTATTTTCTTTCGGGTCCTTTTCAGCCCTGAACCGTGGAAGCGCCGAAATTCGGGTTTCATTTATAACGCGGCAGCTTATACCCCCGAGCGTTACCGACCACTGCCGGTGGTGGTCGGTAAGTTATCCTCCGCCGAGGACGACGCGCGTTACCGATGCACACGTAAAAAATTTTTCGCGAATTTTTCGCACGGTAAACCTTTGTCTCCGCGTCCTCCGTCCGACGAGCCTACTCTCGCCCGCACCCGTCGACCCGTTCTCGAGCTATACGGCGACAAAGAAACTTTGATTTTTCACTAATTTGACGTCATCGAAAAAGTTACGGCCAACTGGGAATAAAAGGTATATCGCCTTCCCGAATTTTCCGGGAGCCCATCGGGCCTTCGGCCCCGCTTGGCTCGGCTCGACTCGGCTCGAGGTCGAGGTCGTCGGTAACGACGATGGTGGCGGGGAGGCGCGCGATTGGTCTGTCATCGCCATCCTCCCCCCTACCCTTTAAAATTAATGGAAAATGTAAACCTAAACGTAGAGTCGGATTCGTAACCTCGAAGTTACAAGTCGATTCGCTCAACTATCAAGGGAGAGTAAACGCGGCGACTGTGGCGGCACTCGCCACCGATGCGAAGTCAGCGTCGCGAAGTTGGCGTTAAATTCGAACGTTTGAATCAGTTATTTTCTTTCGGGCCCTTTTCAGCCCTGAACCGTGGAAGCGCCGCAATTCGGGTTTCATTTTTAACGCGGCAGCTTATACCCCCGAGTGTTACCGACCACTGCCGGTGGTGGTCGGTAAGTTATCCTCCGCCGAGGTTGACGCGCGTTACCGATGCACTCGTAAAAAATTTTTCGCGAATTTTCGCGAATTTTTCGCGCGGTAAACCTTCGTCTCCGCGTCCTCCGTCCGACGAGCCTACTCTCGCCCGCACCCGTCGACCTGACCTCGAGCTATACGGCGACAAAGAAACTTTGATTTTTCACTAAATTGACGTCATCGAAAAACTTACGGCCAACTGGGAATTAAAGGTATATCGCCTTCCCGAATTTTCCGGGAGCCCATCGGGCCTTCGGCCCTGCTCGGCTCGGCTCGGCTCGGCTCAGCTCGAGGTCGAGGTCGTCGGTAGCGACGATGGTGGCGGGGAGGCGCGCGATTGGTCTGTCATCGCCATCCTCCCCCCCTACCCTTTAAAATTAACGGAAAATGTAAACCTAAACGTAGAGTCGGATTCGTAACCTCGAAGTTACAAGTCGATTCGCTCAACTATCAAGGGAGAGTAAACGCGGCGACTGTGGCGGCACTCGCCACCGATGCGAAGTCAGCGTCGCGAAGTTGGCGTTAAATTCGAACGTTTAAAACAGTTATTTTCTTTCGGGCACTTTTCAGCCCTGGACCGTGGAAGCGCCGAAATTCGGGTTTCATTTATAACGCGGCAGCTTATACCCCCGAGCGTTGCCGACCACTGCCGGTGGTGGTCGGTAAGTTATCCTCCGCCGAGGACGACGCGCGTTACTGATGCACACGTAAAAAATTTTTCGCGAATTTTCGCGAATTTTTCGCGCGCTGAACCTTCGTCTCCGCGTCCTCCGTCCGACGAGCCTACTCTCGCCCGCACCCGTCGACCCGTTCTCGAGCTATACGGCGACAAAGAAACTTTGATTTTTCACTAATTTGACGTCATCGAAAAAGTTACGGCCAACTGGGAATTAAAGGTATATCGCCTTCCCGAATTTTCCGGGAGCCCATCGGGCCTTAGGCCCCGCTCGGCTCGGCTCGGCTCAGCTCGAGGTCGAGGTCGTCGGTAGCGACGATGGTGGCGGGGAGGCGCGCGATTGGTCTGTCATCGCCATCCTCCCCCCCTACCCTTTAAAATTAATGGAAAATGTAAACCTAAACGTAGAGTCGGATTCGTAACCTCGAAGTTACAAGTCGATTCGCTCAACTATCAAGGGAGAGTAAACGCGGCGACTGTGGCGGCACTCGCCACCGATGCGAAGTCAGCGTCGCGAAGTTGGCGTTAAATTCGAACGTTCGAATCAGTTATTTTCTTTCGGGCCCTTTTCAGCCCTGAACCGTGGAAGCGCCGAAATTCGGGTTTCATTTTTAACGCGGCAGCTTATACCCTCGAGCGTTACCGACCACTGCCGGTGGTGGTCGGTGAGTTATCGTCCGCCGAGGACGACGCGCGTTACCGATTCACACGTAAAAAACTTTTCGCGAATTTTTCGCGCGGTAAATCTTTGTCTCCGCGTCTTCCGTCCGACGAGCCTACTCTCGCCCGCACCCGTCGATCCGTTCTCGAGCTATACGGCGACAAAGAAATCGCAAAATTTCACTAATTTGACGTCATCGAAAAACTTACGGCCAACTGGGAATTAAAGGTATATCGCCTTCCCGAATTTTCCGGGAGCCCAACGGGCCTTCGGCCCCGCTCGGCTCGCCTCGACTCGGCTCGAGGTCGAGGTCGTCGGTAGCGACGATGGTGGCGGGGAGGCGCGCGATTGGGTCTGTCATCGCCATCCTCCCCCCTACCCTTTAAAATTAACGGAAAATGTAAACCTAAACGTAGAGTCGGATTCGTAACCTCGAAGTTACAAGTCGATTCGCTCAACTATCAAGGGAGAGTAAACGCGGCGACTGTGGCGGCACTCGCCACCGATGCGAAGTCAGCGTCGCGAAGTTGGCGTTAAATTCGAACGTTTGAATCAGTTATTTTCTTTCGGGCCCTTTTCAGCCCTGAACCGTGGAAGCGCCGAAATTCGGGTTTCATTTATAACGCGGCAGCTTATACCCCCGAGCGTTACCGACCACTGCCGGTGGTGGTCGGTAAGTTATCCTCCGCCGAGGACGACGCGCGTTACCGATGCACACGTAAAAAATTTTTCGCGAATTTTTCGCACGGTAAACCTTCGTCTCCGCGTCCTCCGTCCGACGAGCCTACTCTCGCCCGCACCCGTCGACCCGTTCTCGAGCTATACGGCGACAAAGAAATCGCAAAATTTCACTAATTTGACGTCATCGAAAAAGTTACGGCCAACTGGGAATTAAAGGTATATCGCCTTCCCGAATTTTCCGGGAGCCCATCGGGCCTTCGGCCCCGCTTGGCTCGGCTCGACTCGGCTCGAGGTCGAGGTCGTCGGTAACGACGATGGTGGCGGGGAGGCGCGCGATTGGTCTGTCATCGCCATCCTCCCCCCTACCCTTTAAAATTAATGGAAAATGTAAACCTAAACGTAGAGTCGGATTCGTAACCTCGAAGTTACAAGTCGATTCGCTCAACTATCAAGGGAGAGTAAACGCGGCGACTGTGGCGGCACTCGCCACCGATGCCAAGTCAGCGTCGCGAAGTTGGCGTTAAATTCGAACGTTTGAATCAGTTATTTTCTTTCGGGCCCTTTTCAGCGCTGAACCGTGGAAGCGCCGAAATTCGGGTTTCATTTTTAACGCGGCAGCTTATACCCCCGTGCGTTACCGACCACTGCCGGTGGTGGTCGGTAAGTTATCCTCCGCCGAGGACGACGCGCGTTACCGATGCACACGTAAAAAATGTTTCGCGAATTTTTCGCACGGTAAATCTTTGTCTCCGCGTCCTCCGTCCGACGAGCCTACTCTCGCCCGCACCCGTCGACCCGTTCTCGAGCTATACGGCGACAAAGAAATCGCAAAATTTCACTAATTTGACGTCACCGAAAAAAGTGACGGCCAACTGGGAATTAAAGGTATATCGCCTTCCCGAATTTTCCGGGAGCCCATCGGGCCTTCGGCCCCGCTCGGCTCGGCTCGACTAGGCTCGAGGTCGAGGTCGTCGGTAGCGACGATGGTGGCGGGGAGGCGCGCGATTGGTCTGTCATCGCCATCCTCCCCCCCCCCTTCCCCTTTAAAATTAATGGAAAATGTAAACCTAAACGGAGAATAGGATTCGTAACCTCGAAGTTACAAGTCGATTCGCTCAACTATCAAGGGAGAGTAAACGCGGCGACTGTGGCGGCACTCGCCACCGATGCAAAGTCAGCGTCGCAAAGTTGGCGTTAAATCCGAACGTTTGAATCAGTTATTTTCTTTCGGGCCCTTTTCTGCCCTGAACCGTGGAATCGCCGAAATTCGGGTTTCGTTTGTAACGCGGCAGATTATACCCCCCAGCGTTACCGACCACTGCCGGTGGTGGTCGGTAAGTTATCCTCCGCCGAGGTCGACGCGCGTTACAGATGCACACGTAAAATATTTTTCGCGAATTTCCGCGAATTTTTCGCGCGGTAAACCTTCGTCTCCGCGTCCTCCGTCCGACGAGCCTACGCTCGCCCGCACCCGTCGACCCGTTCTCGAGCTATACGGCGACAAAAAAATCGCAAAATTTCACTAATTTGACGTCAGCGAAAAAGTTACGGCCAACTGGGAATTAAAGGTATATCGCCTTCCCGAATTTTCCGGGAGCCCAACGGGCCTTCGGCCCCGCTCGGCTCGCCTCGACTCGGCTCGAGGTCGAGGTCGTCGGTAGCGACGATGGTGGCGGGGAGGCGCGCGATTGGTCTGTCATCGCCATCCTCCCCCCCTACCCTTTAAAATTAATGGAAAATGTAAACCTAAACGTAGAGTCGGATTCGTAACCTCGAAGTTACAAGTCGATCCGCTCAACTATCAAGGGAGAGTAAACGCGGCGACTGTGGCGGCACTCGCCACCGATGCCAAGTCAGCGTCGCGAAGTTGGCGTTAAATTCGAACGTTTGAATCAGTTATTTTCTTTCGGGCCCTTTCAGCGCTGAACCGTGGAAGCGCCGAAATTCGGGTTTCATTTTTAACGCGGCAGCTTATACCCCCGTGCGTTACCGACCACTGCCGGTGGTGGTCGGTAAGTTATCCTCCGCCGAGGACGACGCGCGTTACCGATGCACACGTAAAAAATGTTTCGCGAATTTTTCGCGCGGTAAATCTTTGTCTCCGCGTCCTCCGTCCGACGAGCCTACTCTCGCCCGCACCCGTCGACCCGTTCTCGAGCTATACGGCGACAAAGAAATCGCAAAATTTCACTAATTTGACGTCACCGAAAAAAGTGACGGCAAACTGGGAATTAAAGGTATATCGCCTTCCCGAATTTTCCGGGAGCCCATCGGGCCTTCGGCCCCGCTCGGCTCGGCTCGACTAGGCTCGAGGTCGAGGTCGTCGGTAGCGACGATGGTGGCGGGGAGGCGCGCGATTGGTCTGTCATCGCCATCCTCCCCCCCCCCTTCCCCTTTAAAATTAATGGAAAATGTAAACCTAAACGGAGAATAGGATTCGTAACCTCGAAGTTACAAGTCGATTCGCTCAACTATCAAGGGAGAGTAAACGCGGCGACTGTGGCGGCACTCGCCACCGATGCGAAGTCAGCGTCGCAAAGTTGGCGTTAAATCCGAACGTTTGAATCAGTTATTTTCTTTCGGGCCCTTTTCTGCCCTGAACCGTGGAAGCGCCGAAATTCGGGTTTCATTTGTAACGCGGCAGCTTATACCCCCCAGCGTTACCGACCACTGCCGGTGGTGGTCGGTAAGTTATCCTCCGCCGAGGTCGACGCGCGTTACAGATGCACACGTAAAATATTTTTCGCGAATTTTCGCGAATTTTTCGCGCGGTAAACCTTCGTCTCCGCGTCCTCCGTCCGACGAGCCTACTCTCGCCCGCACCCGTCGACCCGTTCTCGAGCTATACGGCGACAAAAAAATCGCAAAATTTCACTAATTTGACGTCACCGAAAAAGTTACGGCCAACTGGGAATTAAAGGTATATCGCCTTCCCGAATTTTCCGGGAGCCCAACGGGCCTTCGGCCCTGCTCGGCTCGGCTCGGCTCGGCTCGGCTCAGCTCGAGGTCGAGGTCGTCGGTAGCGACGATAGTGGCGGGGAGGCGCGCGATTGGTCTGTCATCGCCATCCTCCCCCCCTACCCTTTAAAATTAATGGAAAATGTAAACCAAAACGTAGAGTCGGATTCGTAACCTCGAAGTTACAAGTCGATTCGCTCAACTATCAAGGGAGAGTAAACGCGGCGACTGAGACGGCACTCGCCACCGATGCGAAGTCAGCGTCGCGAAGTTGGCGTTAAATTCGAACGTTTGAATCAGTTATTTTCTTTCGGGCCCTTTTCAGCCCTGAACCGTGGATGCGCCGAAATTCGGGTTTCATTTATAACGCGGCAGCTTATACCCCCGAGCGTTACCGACCACTGCCGGTGGTGGTCGGTAAGTTATCCTCCGCCGAGGACGACGCGCGTTACCGATGCACACGTAAAAAATTTTTCGCGAATTTTCGCGAATTTTTCGCGCGCTGAACCTTCGTCTCCGCGTCCTCCGTCCGACGAGCCTACTCTCGCCCGCACCCGTCGACCCGTTCTCGAGCTATACGGCGACAAAGAAACTTTGATTTTTCACTAATTTGACGTCATCGAAAAAGTTACGGCCAACTGGGAATAAAAGGTATATCGCCTTCCCGAATTTTCCGGGAGCCCATCGGGCCTTCGGCCCCGCTTGGCTCGGCTCGACTCGGCTCGAGGTCGAGGTCGTCGGTAACGACGATGGTGGCGGGGAGGCGCGCGATTGGTCTGTCATCGCCATCCTCCCCCCTACCCTTTAAAATTAATGGAAAATGTAAAC
The DNA here is from genome assembly GCF_051020765.1 of Lasioglossum baleicum. NCBI lineage: Eukaryota > Metazoa > Arthropoda > Insecta > Hymenoptera > Halictidae > Lasioglossum > Lasioglossum baleicum. Next base: position 554,075 of record NC_134933.1, read on the forward strand.
CTAAACGTAGAGTCGGATTCGTAACCTCGAAGTTACAAGTCGATTCGCTCAACTATCAAGGGAGAGTAAACGCGGCGACTGTGGCGGCACTCGCAACCGATGCGAAGTCAGCGTCGCGAAGTTGGCGTTAAATTCGAACGTTTGAATCAGTTATTTTCTTTCGGGCCCTTTTCTGCCCTGAACCGTGGAAGCGCCGAAATTCGGGTTTCATTTTTAACGCGGCAGCTTATACCCCCGAGTGTTACCGACCACTGCCGGTGGTGGTCGGTAAGTTATCCTCCGCCGAGGTTGACGCGCGTTACCGATGCACTCGTAAAAAATTTTTCGCGAATTTTCGCGAATTTTTCGCGCGGTAAACCTTCGTCTCCGCGTCCTCCGTCCGACGAGCCTACTCTCGCCCGCACCCGTCGACCTGTTCTCGAGCTATACGGCGACAAAGAAACTTTGATTTTTCACTAAATTGACGTCATCGAAAAACTTACGGCCAACTGGGAATTAAAGGTATATCGCCTTCCCGAATTTTCCGGGAGCCCATCGGGCCTTCGGCCCTGCTCGGCTCGGCTCGGCTCGGCTCAGCTCGAGGTCGAGGTCGTCGGTAGCGACGATGGTGGCGGGGAGGCGCGCGATTGGTCTGTCATCGCCATCCTCCCCCCCCTACCCTTTAAAATTAACGGAAAATGTAAACCTAAACGTAGAGTCGGATTCGTAACCTCGAAGTTACAAGTCGATTCGCTCAACTATCAAGGGAGAGTAAACGCGGCGACTGTGGCGGCACTCGCCACCGATGCGAAGTCAGCGTCGCGAAGTTGGCGTTAAATTCGAACGTTTAAAACAGTTATTTTCTTTCGGGCACTTTTCAGCCCTGGACCGTGGAAGCGCCGAAATTCGGGTTTCATTTATAACGCGGCAGCTTATACCCCCGAGCGTTGCCGACCACTGCCGGTGGTGGTCGGTAAGTTATCCTCCGCCGAGGACGACGCGCGTTACTGATGCACACGTAAAAAATTTTTCGCGAATTTTCGCGAATTTTTCGCGCGCTGAACCTTCGTCTCCGCGTCCTCCGTCCGACGAGCCTACTCTCGCCCGCACCCGTCGACCCGTTCTCGAGCTATACGGCGACAAAGAAACTTTGATTTTTCACTAATTTGACGTCATCGAAAAAGTTACGGCCAACTGGGAATTAAAGGTATATCGCCTTCCCGAATTTTCCGGGAGCCCATCGGGCCTTAGGCCCCGCTCGGCTCGCCTCGACTCGGCTCGAGGTCGAGGTCGTCGGTAGCGACGATGGTGGCGGGGAGGCGCGCGATTGGGTCTGTCATCGCCATCCTCCCCCCTACCCTTTAAAATTAACGGAAAATGTAAACCTAAACGTAGAGTCGGATTCGTAACCTCGAAGTTACAAGTCGATTCGCTCAACTATCAAGGGAGAGTAAACGCGGCGACTGTGGCGGCACTCGCCACCGATGCGAAGTCAGCGTCGCGAAGTTGGCGTTAAATTCGAACGTTTGAATCAGTTATTTTCTTTCGGGCCCTTTTCAGCCCTGAACCGTGGAAGCGCCGAAATTCGGGTTTCATTTATAACGCGGCAGCTTATACCCCCGAGCGTTACCGACCACTGCCGGTGGTGGTCGGTAAGTTATCCTCCGCCGAGGACGACGCGCGTTACCGATGCACACGTAAAAAATTTTTCGCGAATTTTTCGCACGGTAAACCTTCGTCTCCGCGTCCTCCGTCCGACGAGCCTACTCTCGCCCGCACCCGTCGACCCGTTCTCGAGCTATACGGCGACAAAGAAATCGCAAAATTTCACTAATTTGACGTCATCGAAAAAGTTACGGCCAACTGGGAATTAAAGGTATATCGCCTTCCCGAATTTTCCGGGAGCCCATCGGGCCTTCGGCCCCGCTTGGCTCGGCTCGACTCGGCTCGAGGTCGAGGTCGTCGGTAACGACGATAGTGGCGGGGAGGCGCGCGATTGGTCTGTCATCGCCATCCTCCCCCCTACCCTTTAAAATTAATGGAAAATGTAAACCTAAACGTAGAGTCGGATTCGTAACCTCGAAGTTACAAGTCGATTCGCTCAACTATCAAGGGAGAGTAAACGCGGCGACTGTGGCGGCACTCGCCACCGATGCGAAGTCAGCGTCGCGAAGTTGGCGTTAAATTCGAACGTTTGAATCAGTTATTTTCTTTCGGGCCCTTTTCAGCGCTGAACCGTGGAAGCGCCGAAATTCGGGTTTCATTTTTAACGCGGCAGCTTATACCCCCGTGCGTTACCGACCACTGCCGGTGGTGGTCGGTAAGTTATCCTCCGCCGAGGACGACGCGCGTTACCGATGCACACGTAAAAAATGTTTCGCGAATTTTTCGCACGGTAAATCTTTGTCTCCGCGTCCTCCGTCCGACGAGCCTACTCTCGCCCGCACCCGTCGACCCGTTCTCGAGCTATACGGCGACAAAGAAATCGCAAAATTTCACTAATTTGACGTCATCGAAAAAGTTACGGCCAACTGGGAATAAAAGGTATATCGCCTTCCCGAATTTTCCGGGAGCCCATCGGGCCTTCGGCCCCGCTTGGCTCGGCTCGACTCGGCTCGAGGTCGAGGTCGTCGGTAACGACGATGGTGGCGGGGAGGCGCGCGATTGGTCTGTCATCGCCATCCTCCCCCCTACCCTTTAAAATTAATGGAAAATGTAAACCTAAACGTAGAGTCGGATTCGTAACCTCGAAGTTACAAGTCGATTCGCTCAACTATCAAGGGAGAGTAAACGCGGCGACTGTGGCGGCACTCGCAACCGATGCGAAGTCAGCGTCGCGAAGTTGGGGTTAAATTCGAACGTTTGAATCAGTTATTTTCTTTCGGGCCCTTTTCTGCCCTGAACCGTGGAAGCGCCGAAATTCGGGTTTCATTTTTAACGCGGCAGCTTATACCCCCGAGTGTTACCGACCACTGCCGGTGGTGGTCGGTAAGTTATCCTCCGCCGAGGTTGACGCGCGTTACCGATGCACTCGTAAAAAATTTTTCGCGAATTTTCGCGAATTTTTCGCGCGGTAAACCTTCGTCTCCGCGTCCTCCGTCCGACGAGCCTACTCTCGCCCGCACCCGTCGACCTGTTCTCGAGCTATACGGCGACAAAGAAACTTTGATTTTTCACTAAATTGACGTCATCGAAAAACTTACGGCCAACTGGGAATTAAAGCTATATCGCCTTCCCGAATTTTCCGGGAGCCCATCGGGCCTTCGGCCCTGCTCGGCTCGGCTCGGCTCGGCTCAGCTCGAGGTCGAGGTCGTCGGTAGCGACGATGGTGGCGGGGAGGCGCGCGATTGGTCTGTCATCGCCATCCTCCCCCCCTACCCTTTAAAATTAACGGAAAATGTAAACCTAAACGTAGAGTCGGATTCGTAACCTCGAAGTTACAAGTCGATTCTTATACCCCCGTGCGTTACCGACCACTGCCGGTGGTGGTCGGTAAGTTATCCTCCGCCGAGGACGACGCGCGTTACCGATGCACACGTAAAAAATGTTTCGCGAATTTTTCGCGCGGTAAATCTTTGTCTCCGCGTCCTCCGTCCGACGAGCCTACTCTCGCCCGCACCCGTCGACCCGTTCTCGAGCTATACGGCGACAAAGAAATCGCAAAATTTCACTAATTTGACGTCACCGAAAAAAGTGACGGCCAACTGGGAATTAAAGGTATATCGCCTTCCCGAATTTTCCGGGAGCCCATCGGGCCTTCGGCCCCGCTCGGCTCGGCTCGACTAGGCTCGAGGTCGAGGTCGTCGGTAGCGACGATGGTGGCGGGGAGGCGCGCGATTGGTCTGTCATCGCCATCCCCCCCTTCCCCTTTAAAATTAATGGAAAATGTAAACCTAAACGGAGAATAGGATTCGTAATCTCGAAGTTACAAGTCGATTCGCTCAACTATCAAGGGAGAGTAAACGCGGCGACTGTGGCGGCACTCGCCACCGATGCGAAGTCAGCGTCGCAAAGTTGGCGTTAAATCCGAACGTTTGAATCAGTTATTTTCTTTCGGGCCCTTTTCTGCCCTGAACCGTGGAAGCGCCGAAATTCGGGTTTCATTTGTAACGCGGCAGCTTATACCCCCCAGCGTTACCGACCACTGCCGGTGGTGGTCGGTAAGTTATCCTCCGCCGAGGTCGACGCGCGTTACAGATGCACACGTAAAATATTTTTCGCGAATTTTCGCGAATTTTTCGCGCGGTAAACCTTCGTCTCCGCGTCCTCCGTCCGACGAGCCTACTCTCGCCCGCACCCGTCGACCCGTTCTCGAGCTATACGGCGACAAAGAAATCGCAAAATTTCACTAATTTGACGTCACCGAAAAAAATGACGGCCAACTGGGAATTAAAGGTATATCGCCTTCCCGAATTTTCCGGGAGCCCATCGGGCCTTCGGCCCTGCTCGGCTCAGCTCGAGGTCGAGGTCGTCGGTAGCGACGATGGTGGCGGGGAGGCGCGCGATTGGTCTGTCATCGCCATCCCCCCCTTCCCCTTTAAAATTAATGGAAAATGTAAACCTAAACGGAGAATAGGATTCGTAACCTCGAAGTTACAAGTCGATTCGCTCAACTATCAAGGGAGAGTAAACGCGGCGACTGTGGCGGCACTCGCCACCGATGCGAAGTCAGCGTCGCAAAGTTGGCGTTAAATCCGAACGTTTGAATCAGTTATTTTCTTTCGGGCCCTTTTCTGCCCTGAACCGTGGAAGCGCCGAAATTCGGGTTTCATTTGTAACGCGGCAGCTTATACCCCCCAGCGTTACCGACCACTGCCGGTGGTGGTCGGTAAGTTATCCTGCGCCGAGGTCGACGCGCGTTACAGATGCACACGTAAAATATTTTTCGCGAATTTTCGCGAATTTTTCGCGCGGTAAACCTTCGTCTCCGCGTCCTCCGTCCGACGAGCCTACTCTCGCCCGCACCCGTCGACCCGTTCTCGAGCTATACGGCGACAAAGAAATCGCAAAATTTCACTAATTTGACGTCACCGAAAAATGTGACGGCCAACTGGGAATTAAAGGTATATCGCCTTCCCGAATTTTCCGGGAGCCCATCGGGCCTTCGGCCCCGCTCGGCTCGGCTCGACTAGGCTCGAGGTCGAGGTCGTCGGTAGCGACGATGGTGGCGGGGAGGCGCGCGATTGGTCTGTCATCGCCATCCTCCCCCCCCCTTCCCCTTTAAAATTAATGGAAAATGTAAACCTAAACGGAGAATAGGATTCGTAACCTCGAAGTTACAAGTCGATTCGCTCAACTATCAAGGGAGAGTAAACGCGGCGACTGTGGCGGCACTCGCCACCGATGCGAAGTCAGCGTCGCGAAGTTGGCGTTAAATTCGAACGTTTGAATCAGTTATTTTCTTTCGGGCCCTTTTCTGCCCTGAACCGTGGAAGCGCCGAAATTCGGGTTTCATTTGTAACGCGGCAGCTTATACCCCCCAGCGTTACCGACCACTGCCGGTGGTGGTCGGTAAGTTATCCTCCGCCGAGGTCGACGCGCGTTACAGATGCACACGTAAAATATTTTTCGCGAATTTCCGCGAATTTTTCGCGCGGTAAACCTTCGTCTCCGCGTCCTCCGTCCGACGAGCCTACGCTCGCCCGCACCCGTCGACCCGTTCTCGAGCTATACGGCGACAAAAAAATCGCAAAATTTCACTAATTTGACGTCAGCGAAAAAGTTACGGCCAACTGGGAATTAAAGGTATATCGCCTTCCCGAATTTCCCGGGAGCCCAACGGGCCTTCGGCCCCGCTCGGCTCGGCTCGGCTCAGCTCGAGGTCGAGGTCGTCGGTAGCGACGATGGTGGCGGGGAGGCGCGCGATTGGTCTGTCATCGCCATCCTCCCCCCCTACCCTTTAAAATTAACGGAAAATGTAAACCTAAACGTAGAGTCGGATTCGTAACCTCGAAGTTACAAGTCGATTCGCTCAACTATCAAGGGAGAGTAAACGCGGCGACTGTGGCGGCACTCGCCACCGATGCGAAGTCAGCGTCGCGAAGTTGGCGTTAAATTCGAACGTTCGAATCAGTTATTTTCTTTCGGGCCCTTTTCAGCCCTGAACCGTGGAAGCGCCGAAATTCGGGTTTCATTTTTAACGCGGCAGCTTATACCCTCGAGCGTTACCGACCACTGCCGGTGGTGGTCGGTGAGTTATCGTCCGCCGAGGACGACGCGCGTTACCGATTCACACGTAAAAAATTTTTCGCGAATTTTTCGCGCGGTAAATCTTTGTCTCTGCGTCTTCCGTCCGACGAGCCTACTCTCTCCCGCACCCGTCGATCCGTTCTCGAGCTATACGGCGACAAAGAAATCGCAAAATTTCACTAATTTGACGTCAGCGAAAAAGTTACGGCCAACTGGGAATTAAAGGTATATCGCCTTCCCGAATTTTCCGGGAGCCCATCGGGCCTTCGGCCCCGCTTGGCTCGGCTCGACTCGGCTCGAGGTCGAGGTCGTCGGTAACGACGATGGTGGCGGGGAGGCGCGCGATTGGTCTGTCATCGCCATCCTCCCCCCTACCCTTTAAAATTAATGGAAAATGTAAACCTAAACGTAGAGTCGGATTCGTAACCTCGAAGTTACAAGTCGATTCGCTCAACTATCAAGGGAGAGTAAACGCGGCGACTGTGGCGGCACTCGCAACCGATGCGAAGTCAGCGTCGCGAAGTTGGGGTTAAATTCGAACGTTTGAATCAGTTATTTTCTTTCGGGCCCTTTTCTGCCCTGAACCGTGGAAGCGCCGAAATTCGGGTTTCATTTTTAACGCGGCAGCTTATACCCCCGAGTGTTACCGACCACTGCCGGTGGTGGTCGGTAAGTTATCCTCCGCCGAGGTTGACGCGCGTTACCGATGCACTCGTAAAAAATTTTTCGCGAATTTTCGCGAATTTTTCGCGCGGTAAACCTTCGTCTCCGCGTCCTCCGTCCGACGAGCCTACTCTCGCCCGCACCCGTCGACCTGTTCTCGAGCTATACGGCGACAAAGAAACTTTGATTTTTCACTAAATTGACGTCATCGAAAAACTTACGGCCAACTGGGAATTAAAGGTATATCGCCTTCCCGAATTTTCCGGGAGCCCATCGGGCCTTCGGCCCTGCTCGGCTCGGCTCGGCTCGGCTCAGCTCGAGGTCGAGGTCGTCGGTAGCGACGATGGTGGCGGGGAGGCGCGCGATTGGTCTGTCATCGCCATCCTCCCCCCCTACCCTTTAAAATTAACGGAAAATGTAAACCTAAACGTAGAGTCGGATTCGTAACCTCGAAGTTACAAGTCGATTCTTATACCCCCGTGCGTTACCGACCACTGCCGGTGGTGGTCGGTAAGTTATCCTCCGCCGAGGACGACGCGCGTTACCGATGCACACGTAAAAAATGTTTCGCGAATTTTTCGCGCGGTAAATCTTTGTCTCCGCGTCCTCCGTCCGACGAGCCTACTCTCGCCCGCACCCGTCGACCCGTTCTCGAGCTATACGGCGACAAAGAAATCGCAAAATTTCACTAATTTGACGTCACCGAAAAAAGTGACGGCCAACTGGGAATTAAAGGTATATCGCCTTCCCGAATTTTCCGGGAGCCCATCGGGCCTTCGGCCCCGCTCGGCTCGGCTCGACTAGGCTCGAGGTCGAGGTCGTCGGTAGCGACGATGGTGGCGGGGAGGCGCGCGATTGGTCTGTCATCGCCATCCCCCCCTTCCCCTTTAAAATTAATGGAAAATGTAAACCTAAACGGAGAATAGGATTCGTAATCTCGAAGTTACAAGTCGATTCGCTCAACTATCAAGGGAGAGTAAACGCGGCGACTGTGGCGGCACTCGCCACCGATGCGAAGTCAGCGTCGCAAAGTTGGCGTTAAATCCGAACGTTTGAATCAGTTATTTTCTTTCGGGCCCTTTTCTGCCCTGAACCGTGGAAGCGCCGAAATTCGGGTTTCATTTGTAACGCGGCAGCTTATACCCCCCAGCGTTACCGACCACTGCCGGTGGTGGTCGGTAAGTTATCCTCCGCCGAGGTCGACGCGCGTTACAGATGCACACGTAAAATATTTTTCGCGAATTTTCGCGAATTTTTCGCGCGGTAAACCTTCGTCTCCGCGTCCTCCGTCCGACGAGCCTACTCTCGCCCGCACCCGTCGACCCGTTCTCGAGCTATACGGCGACAAAGAAATCGCAAAATTTCACTAATTTGACGTCACCGAAAAAAATGACGGCCAACTGGGAATTAAAGGTATATCGCCTTCCCGAATTTTCCGGGAGCCCATCGGGCCTTCGGCCCTGCTCGGCTCAGCTCGAGGTCGAGGTCGTCGGTAGCGACGATGGTGGCGGGGAGGCGCGCGATTGGTCTGTCATCGCCATCCCCCCCTTCCCCTTTAAAATTAATGGAAAATGTAAACCTAAACGGAGAATAGGATTCGTAACCTCGAAGTTACAAGTCGATTCGCTCAACTATCAAGGGAGAGTAAACGCGGCGACTGTGGCGGCACTCGCCACCGATGCGAAGTCAGCGTCGCAAAGTTGGCGTTAAATCCGAACGTTTGAATCAGTTATTTTCTTTCGGGCCCTTTTCTGCCCTGAACCGTGGAAGCGCCGAAATTCGGGTTTCATTTGTAACGCGGCAGCTTATACCCCCCAGCGTTACCGACCACTGCCGGTGGTGGTCGGTAAGTTATCCTGCGCCGAGGTCGACGCGCGTTACAGATGCACACGTAAAATATTTTTCGCGAATTTTCGCGAATTTTTCGCGCGGTAAACCTTCGTCTCCGCGTCCTCCGTCCGACGAGCCTACTCTCGCCCGCACCCGTCGACCCGTTCTCGAGCTATACGGCGACAAAGAAATCGCAAAATTTCACTAATTTGACGTCACCGAAAAATGTGACGGCCAACTGGGAATTAAAGGTATATCGCCTTCCCGAATTTTCCGGGAGCCCATCGGGCCTTCGGCCCCGCTCGGCTCGGCTCGACTAGGCTCGAGGTCGAGGTCGTCGGTAGCGACGATGGTGGCGGGGAGGCGCGCGATTGGTCTGTCATCGCCATCCTCCCCCCCCCCTTCCCCTTTAAAATTAATGGAAAATGTAAACCTAAACGGAGAATAGGATTCGTAACCTCGAAGTTACAAGTCGATTCGCTCAACTATCAAGGGAGAGTAAACGCGGCGACTGTGGCGGCACTCGCCACCGATGCGAAGTCAGCGTCGCGAAGTTGGCGTTAAATTCGAACGTTTGAATCAGTTATTTTCTTTCGGGCCCTTTTCTGCCCTGAACCGTGGAAGCGCCGAAATTCGGGTTTCATTTGTAACGCGGCAGCTTATACCCCCCAGCGTTACCGACCACTGCCGGTGGTGGTCGGTAAGTTATCCTCCGCCGAGGTCGACGCGCGTTACAGATGCACACGTAAAATATTTTTCGCGAATTTCCGCGAATTTTTCGCGCGGTAAACCTTCGTCTCCGCGTCCTCCGTCCGACGAGCCTACGCTCGCCCGCACCCGTCGACCCGTTCTCGAGCTATACGGCGACAAAAAAATCGCAAAATTTCACTAATTTGACGTCAGCGAAAAAGTTACGGCCAACTGGGAATTAAAGGTATATCGCCTTCCCGAATTTCCCGGGAGCCCAACGGGCCTTCGGCCCCGCTCGGCTCGGCTCGGCTCAGCTCGAGGTCGAGGTCGTCGGTAGCGACGATGGTGGCGGGGAGGCGCGCGATTGGTCTGTCATCGCCATCCTCCCCCCCTACCCTTTAAAATTAACGGAAAATGTAAACCTAAACGTAGAGTCGGATTCGTAACCTCGAAGTTACAAGTCGATTCGCTCAACTATCAAGGGAGAGTAAACGCGGCGACTGTGGCGGCACTCGCCACCGATGCGAAGTCAGCGTCGCGAAGTTGGCGTTAAATTCGAACGTTCGAATCAGTTATTTTCTTTCGGGCCCTTTTCAGCCCTGAACCGTGGAAGCGCCGAAATTCGGGTTTCATTTTTAACGCGGCAGCTTATACCCTCGAGCGTTACCGACCACTGCCGGTGGTGGTCGGTGAGTTATCGTCCGCCGAGGACGACGCGCGTTACCGATTCACACGTAAAAAATTTTTCGCGAATTTTTCGCGCGGTAAATCTTTGTCTCTGCGTCTTCCGTCCGACGAGCCTACTCTCGCCCGCACCCGTCGATCCGTTCTCGAGCTATACGGCGACAAAGAAATCGCAAAATTTCACTAATTTGACGTCAGCGAAAAAGTTACGGCCAACTGGGAATTAAAGGTATATCGCCTTCCCGAATTTTCCGGGAGCCCAACGGGCCTTCGGCCCCGCTCGGCTCGCCTCGACTCGGCTCGAGGTCGAGGTCGTCGGTAGCGACGATGGTGGCGGGGAGGCGCGCGATTGGTCTGTCATCGCCATCCTCCCCCCCTACCCTTTAAAATTAACGGAAAATGTAAACCTAAACGTAGAGTCGGATTCGTAACCTCGAAGTTACAAGTCGATTCGCTCAACTATCAAGGGAGAGTAAACGCGGCGACTGTGGCGGCACTCGCCACCGATGCGAAGTCAGCGTCGCGAAGTTGGCGTTAAATTCGAACGTTTAAATCAGTTATTTTCTTTCGGGCCCTTTTCAGCCCTGAACCGTGGAAGCGCCGAAATTCGGGTTTCATTTATAACGCGGCAGCTTATACCACCGAGCGTTACCGACCACTGCCGGTGGTGGTCGGTTAGTTGTCCTCCGCCGAGGACGACGCGCGTTACCGATATACACGTAAAAAATTTTTCGCGAATTTTCGCGAATTTTTCGCGCGCTGAACCTTCGTCTCCGCGTCCTCCGTCCGACGAGCCTACTCCCGCCCGCACCCGTCGACCCGTTCTCGAGCTATACGGCGACAAAGAAACTTTGATTTTTCACTAATTTGACGTCATCGAAAAAGTTACGGCCAACTGGGAATTAAAGGTATATCGCCTTCCCGAATTTTCCGGGAGCCCATCGGGCCTTCGGCCCCGCTCGGCTCGGCTCGGATCAGCTCGAGGTCGAGGTCGTCGGTAGCGACGATGGTGGCGGGGAGGCGCGCGATTGGTCTGTCATCGCCATCCTCCCCCCCTACCCTTTAAAATTAATGGAAAATGTAAACCTAAACGGAGAATAGGATTCGTAACCTCGAAGTTACAAGTCGATTCGCTCAACTATCAAGGGAGAGTAAACGCGGCGACTGTGGCGGCACTCGCCACCGATGCGAAGTCAGCGTCGCGAAGTTGGCGTTAAATTCGAACGTTTAAATCAGTTATTTTCTTTCGGGCCCTTTTCAGCCCTGAACCGTGGATGCGCCGAAATTCGGGTTTCATTTATAACGCGGCAGCTTATACCCCCGAGCGTTACCGACCACTGCCGGTGGTGGTCGGTAAGTTATCCTCCGCCGAGGACGACGCGCGTTACCGATGCACACGTAAAAAATTTTTCGCGAATTTTCGCGAATTTTTCGCGCGCTGAACCATCGTCTCCGCGTCCTCCGTCCGACGAGCCTACTCTCGCCCGCACCCGTCGACCCGTTCTCGAGCTATACGGCGACAAAGAAACTTTGATTTTTCACTAATTTGACGTCATCGAAAAACTTACGGCCATCTGGGAATTAAAGGTATATCGCCTTCCCGAATTTTCCGGGAGCCCATCGGGCCTTCGGCCCCGCTTGGCTCGGCTCGACTCGGCTCGAGGTCGAGGTCGTCAGTAACGACGATTGTGGCGGGGAGGCGCGCGATTGGTCTGTCATCGCCATCCTCCCCCCTACCCTTTAAAATTAATGGAAAATGTAAACCTAAACGTAGAGTCGGATTCGTAACCTCGAAGTTACAAGTCGATCCGCTCAACTATCAAGGGAGAGTAAACGCGGCGACTGTGGCGGCACTCGCCACCGATGCCAAGTCAGCGTCGCGAAGTTGGCGTTAAATTCGAACGTTTGAATCAGTTATTTTCTTTCGGGCCCTTTCAGCGCTGAACCGTGGAAGCGCCGAAATTCGGGTTTCATTTTTAACGCGGCAGCTTATACCCCCGTGCGTTACCGACCACTGCCGGTGGTGGTCGGTAAGTTATCCTCCGCCGAGGACGACGCGCGTTACCGATGCACACGTAAAAAATGTTTCGCGAATTTTTCGCGCGGTAAATCTTTGTCTCCGCGTCCTCCGTCCGACGAGCCTACTCTCGCCCGCACCCGTCGACCCGTTCTCGAGCTATACGGCGACAAAGAAATCGCAAAATTTCACTAATTTGACGTCACCGAAAAAAATGACGGCCAACTGGGAATTAAAGGTATATCGCCTTCCCGAATTTTCCGGGAGCCCATCGGGCCCTCGGCCCCGCTCGGCTCGGCTCGACTAGGCTCGAGGTCGAGGTCGTCGGTAGCGACGATGGTGGCGGGGAGGCGCGCGATTGGTCTGTCATCGCCATCCCCCCCTTCCCCTTTAAAATTAATGGAAAATGTAAACCTAAACGGAGAATAGGATTCGTAACCTCGAAGTTACAAGTCGATTCGCTCAACTATCAAGGGAGAGTAAACGCGGCGACTGTGGCGGCACTCGCCACCGATGCGAAGTCAGCGTCGCAAAGTTGGCGTTAAATCCGAACGTTTGAATCAGTTATTTTCTTTCTGGCCCTTTTCAGCCCTGAACCGTGGATGCGCCGAAATTCGGGTTTCATTTATAACGCGGCAGCTTATACCCCCGAGCGTTACCGACCACTGCCGGTGGTGGTTGGTAAGTTATCCTCCGCCGAGGACGACGCGCGTTACCGATGCACACGTAAAAAATTTTTCGCGAATTTTCGCGAATTTTTCGCGCGCTGAACCTTCGTCTCCGCGTCCTCCGTCCGACGAGCCTACTCTCGCCCGCACCCGTCGACCCGTTCTCGAGCTATACGGCGACAAAGAAACTTTGATTTTTCACTAATTTGACGTCATCGAAAAACTTACGGCCAACTGGGAATTAAAGGTATATCGCCTTCCCGAATTTTCCGGGAGCCCATCGGGCCTTCGGCCCCGCTCGGCTCGGCTCGACTAGGCTCGAGGTCGAGGTCGTCGGTAGCGACGATGGTGGCGGGGAGGCGCGCGATTGGTCTGTCATCGCCATCCCCCCCCCTTCCCCTTTAAAATTAATGGAAAATGTAAACCTAAACGGAGAATAGGATTCGTAACCTCGAAGTTACAAGTCGATTCGCTCAACTATCAAGGGAGAGTAAACGCGGCGACTGTGGCGGCACTCGCCACCGATGCGAAGTCAGCGTCGCGAAGTTGGCGTTAAATCCGAACGTTTGAATCAGTTATTTTCTTTCGGGCCCTTTTCTGCCCTGAACCGTGGAAGCGCCGAAATTCGGGTTTCATTTGTAACGCGGCAGCTTATACCCCCCAGCGTTACCGACCAATGCCGGTGGTGGTCGGTAAGTTATCCTCCGCCGAGGTCGACGCGCGTTACAGATGCACACGTAAAATATTTTTCGCGAATTTTCGCGAATTTTTCGCGCGGTAAACCTTCGTCTCCGCGTCCTCCGTCCGACGAGCCTACTCTCGCCCGCACCCGTCGACCCGTTCTCGAGCTATACGGCGACAAAAAAATCGCAAAATTTCACTAATTTGACGTCACCGAAAAAGTTACGGCCAACTGGGAATTAAAGGTATATCGCCTTCCCGAATTTTCCGGGAGCCCATCGGGCCTTCGGCCCTGCTCGGCTCAGCTCGAGGTCGAGGTCGTCGGTAGCGACGATAGTGGCGGGGAGGCGCGCGATTGGTCTGTCATCGCCATCCTCCCCCCCTACCCTTTAAAATTAATGGAAAATGTAAACCAAAACGTAGAGTCGGATTCGTAACCTCGAAGTTACAAGTCGATTCGCTCAACTATCAAGGGAGAGTAAACGCGGAGACTGAGACGGCACTCGCCACCGATGCGAAGTCAGCGTCGCGAAGTTGGCGTTAAATTCGAACGTTTGAATCAGTTATTTTCTTTCGGGCCCTTTTCAGCCCTGAACCGTGGATGCGCCGAAATTCGGGTTTCATTTATAACGCGGCAGCTTATACCCCCGAGCGTTACCGACCACTGCCGGTGGTGGTCGGTAAGTTATCCTCCTCCGAGGACGACGCGCGTTACCGATGCACACGTAAAAAATGTTTCGCGAATTTTTCGCACGGTAAATCTTTGTCTCCGCGTCCTCCGTCCGACGAGCCTACTCTCGCCCGCACCCGTCGACCCGTTCTCGAGCTATACGGCGACAAAGAAATCGCAAAATTTCACTAATTTGACGTCACCGAAAAATGTGACGGCCAACTGGGAATTAAAGGTATATCGCCTTCCCGAATTTTCCGGGAGCCCATCGGGCCTTCGGCCCCGCTCGGCTCGGCTCGACTAGGCTCGAGGTCGAGGTCGTCGGTAGCGACGATGGTGGCGGGGAGGCGCGCGATTGGTCTGTCATCGCCATCCTCCCCCCCTACCCTTTAAAATTAACGGAAAATGTAAACCTAAACGTAGAGTCGGATTCGTAACCTCGAAGTTACAAGTCGATTCGCTCAACTATCAAGGGAGAGTAAACGCGGCGACTGTGGCGGCACTCGCCACCGATGCGAAGTCAGCGTCGCGAAGTTGGCGTTAAATTCGAACGTTCGAATCAGTTATTTTCTTTCGGGCCCTTTTCAGCCCTGAACCGTGGAAGCGCCGAAATTCGGGTTTCATTTTTAACGCGGCAGCTTATACCCTCGAGCGTTACCGACCACTGCCGGTGGTGGTCGGTGAGTTATCGTCCGCCGAGGACGACGCGCGTTACCGATTCACACGTAAAAAATTTTTCGCGAATTTTTCGCGCGGTAAATCTTTGTCTCTGCGTCTTCCGTCCGACGAGCCTACTCTCGCCCGCACCCGTCGATCCGTTCTCGAGCTATACGGCGACAAAGAAATCGCAAAATTTCACTAATTTGACGTCAGCGAAAAAGTTACGGCCAACTGGGAATTAAAGGTATATCGCCTTCCCGAATTTTCCGGGAGCCCAACGGGCCTTCGGCCCCGCTCGGCTCGCCTCGACTCGGCTCGAGGTCGAGGTCGTCGGTAGCGACGATGGTGGCGGGGAGGCGCGCGATTGGTCTGTCATCGCCATCCTCCCCCCCTACCCTTTAAAATTAACGGAAAATGTAAACCTAAACGTAGAGTCGGATTCGTAACCTCGAAGTTACAAGTCGATTCGCTCAACTATCAAGGGAGAGTAAACGCGGCGACTGTGGCGGCACTCGCCACCGATGCGAAGTCAGCGTCGCGAAGTTGGCGTTAAATTCGAACGTTTAAATCAGTTATTTTCTTTCGGGCCCTTTTCAGCCCTGAACCGTGGAAGCGCCGAAATTCGGGTTTCGTTTATAACGCGGCAGCTTATACCACCGAGCGTTACCGACCACTGCCGGTGGTGGTCGGTTAGTTGTCCTCCGCCGAGGACGACGCGCGTTACCGATATACACGTAAAAAATTTTTCGCGAATTTTCGCGAATTTTTCGCGCGCTGAACCTTCGTCTCCGCGTCCTCCGTCCGACGAGCCTACTCCCGCCCGCACCCGTCGACCCGTTCTCGAGCTATACGGCGACAAAGAAACTTTGATTTTTCACTAATTTGACGTCATCGAAAAAGTTACGGCCAACTGGGAATTAAAGGTATATCGCCTTCCCGAATTTTCCGGGAGCCCATCGGGCCTTCGGCCCCGCTCGGCTCGGCTCGACTAGGCTCGAGGTCGAGGTCGTCGGTAGCGACGATGGTGGCGGGGAGGCGCGCGATTGGTCTGTCATCGCCATCCCCCCCCCTTCCCCTTTAAAATTAATGGAAAATGTAAACCTAAACGGAGAATAGGATTCGTAACCTCGAAGTTACAAGTCGATTCGCTCAACTATCAAGGGAGAGTAAACGCGGCGACTGTGGCGGCACTCGCCACCGATGCGAAGTCAGCGTCGCGAAGTTGGCGTTAAATCCGAACGTTTGAATCAGTTATTTTCTTTCGGGCCCTTTTCTGCCCTGAACCGTGGAAGCGCCGAAATTCGGGTTTCATTTGTAACGCGGCAGCTTATACCCCCCAGCGTTACCGACCACTGCCGGTGGTGGTCGGTAAGTTATGCTCCGCCGAGGACGACGCGCGTTACCGATGCACACGTAAAAAATTTTTCGCGAATTTTTCGCGCGGTAAACCTTTGTCTCCGCGTCCTCCGTCCGACGAGCCTACTCTCGCCCGCACCCGTCGACCCGTTCTCGAGCTATACGGCGACAAAGAAATCGCAAAATTTCACTAATTTGACGTCACCGAAAAAAGTGACGGCCAACTGGGAATTAAAGGTATATCGCCTTCCCGAATTTTCCGGGAGCCCATCGGGCCTTCGGCCCCGCTCGGCTCGGCTAGACTAGGCTCGAGGTCGAGGTCGTCGGTAGCGACGATAGTGGCGGGGAGGCGCGCGATTGGTCTGTCATCGCCATCCTCCCCCCCTACCCTTTAAAATTAATGGAAAATGTAAACCAAAACGTAGAGTCGGATTCGTAACCTCGAAGTTACAAGTCGATTCGCTCAACTATCAAGGGAGAGTAAACGCGGCGTCTGAGACGGCACTCGCCACCGATGCGAAGTCAGCGTCGCGAAGTTGGCGTTAAATTCGAACGTTTGAATCAGTTATTTTCTTTCTGGCCCTTTTCAGCCCTGAACCGTGGATGCGCCGAAATTCGGGTTTCATTTATAACGCGGCAGCTTATACCCCCGAGCGTTACCGACCACTGCCGGTGGTGGTCGGTAAGTTATCCTCCGCCGAGGACGACGCGCGTTACCGATGCACACGTAAAAAATTTTTCGCGAATTTTCGCGAATTTTTCGCGCGCTGAACCTTCGTCTCCGCGTCCTCCGTCCGACGAGCCTACTCTCGCCCGCACCCGTCGACCCGTTCTCGAGCTATACGGCGACAAAGAAACTTTGATTTTTCACTAATTTGACGTCATCGAAAAACTTACGGCCAACTGGGAATTAAAGGTATATCGCCTTCCCGAATTTTCCGGGAGCCCATCGGGCCTTCGGCCCCGCTCGGCTCGGCTCGACTAGGCTCGAGGTCGAGGTCGTCGGTAGCGACGATGGTGGCGGGGAGGCGCGCGATTGGTCTGTCATCGCCATCCCCCCCCCTTCCCCTTTAAAATTAATGGAAAATGTAAACCTAAACGGAGAATAGGATTCGTAACCTCGAAGTTACAAGTCGATTCGCTCAACTATCAAGGGAGAGTAAACGCGGCGACTGTGGCGGCACTCGCCACCGATGCGATGTCAGCGTCGCGAAGTTGGCGTTAAATCCGAACGTTTGAATCAGTTATTTTCTTTCGGGCCCTTTTCAGCCCTGAACCGTGGATGCGCCGAAATTCGGGTTTCATTTATAACGCGGCAGCTTATACCCCCGAGCGTTACCGACCACTGCCGGTGGTGGTCGGTAAGTTATCCTCCGCCGAGGACGACGCGCGTTACCGATGCACACGTAAAAAATTTTTCGCGAATTTTTCGCGCGCTGAACCTTCGTCTCCGCGTCCTCCGTCCGACGAGCCTACTCTCGCCCGCACCCGTCGACCCGTTCTCGAGCTATACGGCGACAAAGAAACTTTGATTTTTCACTAATTTGACGTCATCGAAAAACTTACGGCCAACTGGGAATTAAAGGTATATCGCCTTCCCGAATTTTCCGGGAGCCCATCGGGCCTTCGGCCCCGCTCGGCTCGGCTCGACTAGGCTCGAGGTCGAGGTCGTCGGTAGCGACGATGGTGGCGGGGAGGCGCGCGATTGGTCTGTCATCGCCATCCCCCCCCCCCTTCCCCTTTAAAATTAATGGAAAATGTAAACCTAAACGGAGAATAGGATTCGTAACCTCGAAATTACAAGTCGATTCGCTCAACTATCAAGGGAGAGTAAACGCGGCGACTGTGGCGGCACTCGCCACCGATGCGAAGTCAGCGTCGCGAAGTTGGCGTTAAATCCGAACGTTTGAATCAGTTATTTTCTTTCGGGCCCTTTTCTGCCCTGAACCGTGGAAGCGCCGAAATTCGGGTTTCATTTGTAACGCGGCAGCTTATACCCCCCAGCGTTACCGACCACTGCCGGTGGTGGTCGGTAAGTTATCCTCCGCCGAGGACGACGCGCGTTACCGATGCACACGTAAAAAATTTTTCGCGAATTTTCGCGAATTTTTCGCGCGGTAAACCTTCGTCTCCGCGTCCTCCGTCCGACGAGCCTACTCTCGCCCGCACCCGTCGACCCGTTCTCGAGCTATACGGCGACAAAGAAACTTTGATTTTTCACTAATTTGACGTCATCGAAAAAGTTACGGCCAACTGCGAATTAAAGGTATATCGCCTTCCCGAATTTTCCGGGAGCCCATCGGGCCTTCGGCCCCGCTTGGCTCGGCTCGACTCGGCTCGAGGTCGAGGTCGTCGGTAACGACGATGGTGGCGGGGAGGCGCGCGATTGGTCTGTCATCGCCATCCTCCCCCCTACCCTTTAAAATTAATGGAAAATGTAAACCTAAACGTAGAGTCGGATTCGTAACCTCGAAGTTACAAGTCGATTCGCTCAACTATCAAGGGAGGGTAAACGCGGCGACTGTGGCGGCACTCGCCACCGTTGCGAAGTCAGCGTCGCGAAGTTGGCGTTAAATTCGAACGTTTGAATCAGTTATTTTCTTTCGGGCCCTTTTCAGCGCTGAACCGTGGAAGCGCCGAAATTCGGGTTTCATTTTTAACGCGGCAGCTTATACCCCCGGGCGTTACCGACCACTGCCGGTGGTGGTCGGTAAGTTATGCTCCGCCGAGGACGACGCGCGTTACCGATGCACACGTAAACAATTTTTCGCGAATTTTTCGCGCGGTAAACCTTTGTCTCCGCGTCCTCCGTCCGACGAGCCTACTCTCGCCCGCACCCGTCGACCCGTTCTCGAGCTATACGGCGACAAAGAAATTGCAAAATTTCACTAATTTGACGTCATCGAAAAAGTTACGGCCAACTGGGAATTAAAGGTATATCGCCTTCCCGAATTTTCCGGGAGCCCATCGGGCCTTCGGCCCTGCTCGGCTCGGCTCGGCTCGGCTCAGCTCGAGGTCGAGGTCGTCGGTAGCGACGATAGTGGCGGGGAGGCGCGCGATTGGTCTGTCATCGCCATCCTCCCCCCCTACCCTTTAAAATTAATGGAAAATGTAAACCAAAACGTAGAGTCGGATTCGTAACCTCGAAGTTACAAGTCGATTCGCTCAACTATCAAGGGAGAGTAAACGCGGCGACTGAGACGGCACTCGCCACCGATGCGAAGTCAGCGTCGCGAAGTTGGCGTTAAATTCGAACGTTTGAATCAGTTATTTTCTTTCGGGCCCTTTTCAGCCCTGAACCGTGGATGCGCCGAAATTCGGGTTTCATTTATAACGCGGCAGCTTATACCCCCGAGCGTTACCGACCACTGCCGGTGGTGGTCGGTAAGTTATCCTCCGCCGAGGACGACGCGCGTTACCGATGCACACGTAAAAAATTTTTCGCGAATTTTCGCGAATTTTTCACGCGCTGAACCTTCGTCTCCGCGTCCTCCGTCCGACGAGCCTACTCTCGCCCGCACCCGTCGACCCGTTCTCGAGCTATACGGCGACAAAGAAACTTTGATTTTTCACTAATTTGACGTCATCGAAAAACTTACGGCCAACTGGGAATTAAAGGTATATCGCCTTCCCGAATTTTCCGGGAGCCCATCGGGCCTTCGGCCCCGCTCGGCTCGGCTCGACTAGGCTCGAGGTCGAGGTCGTCGGTAGCGACGATGGTGGCGGGGAGGCGCGCGATTGGTCTGTCATCGCCATCCCCCCCTTCCCCTTTAAAATTAATGGAAAATGTAAACCTAAACGGAGAATAGGATTCGTAACCTCGAAGTTACAAGTCGATTCGCTCAACTATCAAGGGAGAGTAAACGCGGCGACTGTGGCGGCACTCGCCACCGATGCGAAGTCAGCGTCGCGAAGTTGGCGTTAAATCCGAACGTTTGAATCAGTTATTTTCTTTCGGGCCCTTTTCTGCCCTGAACCGTGGAAGCGCCGAAATTCGGGTTTCATTTGTAACGCGGCAGCTTATACCCCCCAGCGTTACCGACCACTGCCGGTGGTGGTCGGTAAGTTATCCTCCGCCGAGGTCGACGCGCGTTACAGATGCACACGTAAAATATTTTTCGCGAATTTTCGCGAATTTTTCGCGCGGTAAACCTTCGTCTCCGCGTCCTCCGTCCGACGAGCCTACTCTCGCCCGCACCCGTCGACCCGTTCTCGAGCTATACGGCGACAAAAAAATCGCAAAATTTCACTAATTTGACGTCACCGAAAAAGTTACGGCCAACTGGGAATTAAAGGTATATCGCCTTCCCGAATTTTCCGGGAGCCCATCGGGCCTTCGGCCCTGCTCGGCTCAGCTCGAGGTCGAGGTCGTCGGTAGCGACGATAGTGGCGGGGAGGCGCGCGATTGGTCTGTCATCGCCATCCTCCCCCCCTACCCTTTAAAATTAATGGAAAATGTAAACCAAAACGTAGAGTCGGATTCGTAACCTCGAAGTTACAAGTCGATTCGCTCAACTATCAAGGGAGAGTAAACGCGGCGACTGTGGCGGCACTCGCCACCGATGCGAAGTCAGCGTCGCGAAGTTGGCGTTAAATCCGAACGTTTGAATCAGTTATTTTCTTTCGGGCCCTTTTCTGCCCTGAACCGTGGAAGCGCCGAAATTCGGGTTTCATTTGTAACGCGGCAGCTTATACCCCCCAGCGTTACCGACCACTGCCGGTGGTGGTCGGTAAGTTATCCTCCGCCGAGGTCGACGCGCGTTACAGATGCACACGTAAAATATTTTTCGCGAATTTTCGCGAATTTTTCGCGCGGTAAACCTTCGTCTCCGCGTCCTCCGTCCGACGAGCCTACTCTCGCCCGCACCCGTCGACCCGTTCTCGAGCTATACGGCGACAAAAAAATCGCAAAATTTCATTAATTTGACGTCACCGAAAAAGTTACGGCCAACTGGGAATTAAAGGTATATCGCCTTCCCGAATTTTCCGGGAGCCCATCGGGCCTTCGGCCCTGCTCGGCTCGGCTCGGCTCGGCTCGGCTCAGCTCGAGGTCGAGGTCGTCGGTAGCGACGATAGTGGCGGGGAGGCGCGCGATTGGTCTGTCATCGCCATCCTCCCCCCCTACCCTTTAAAATTAATGGAAAATGTAAACCAAAACGTAGAGTCGGATTCGTAACCTCGAAGTTACAAGTCGATTCGCTCAACTATCAAGGGAGAGTAAACGCGGCGACTGAGACGGCACTCGCCACCGATGCGAAGTCAGCGTCGCGAAGTTGGCGTTAAATTCGAACGTTTGAATCAGTTATTTTCTTTCGGGCCCTTTTCAGCCCTGAACCGTGGATGCGCCGAAATTCGGGTTTCATTTATAACGCGGCAGCTTATACCCCCGAGCGTTACCGACCACTGCCGGTGGTGGTCGGTAAGTTATCCTCCGCCGAGGACGACGCGCGTTACCGATGCACACGTAAAAAATTTTTCGCGAATTTTCGCGAATTTTTCGCTCGCTGAACCTTCGTCTCCGCGTCCTCCGTCCGACGAGCCTACTCTCGCCCGCACCCGTCGACCCGTTCTCGAGCTATACGGCGACAAAGAAACTTTGAGTTTTCACTAATTTGACGTCATCGAAAAAGTTACGGCCAACTGGGAATTAAAGGTATATCGCCTTCCCGAATTTTCCGGGAGCCCATCGGGCCTTCGGCCCCGCTTGGCTCGGCTCGACTCGGCTCGAGGTCGAGGTCGTCGGTAACGACGATGGTGGCGGGAGGCGCGCGATTGGTCTGTCATCGCCATCCTCCCCCCTACCCTTTAAAATTAATGGAAAATGTAAACCTAAACGTAGAGTCGGAGTCGTAACCTCGAAGTTACAAGTCGATTCGCTCAACTATCAAGGGAGAGTAAACGCGGCGACTGTGGCGGCACTCGCCACCGATGCGAAGTCAGCGTCGCGAAGTTGGCGTTAAATTCGAACGTTCGAATCAGTTATTTTCTTTCGGGCCCTTTTCAGCCCTGAACCGTGGAAGCGCCGAAATTCGGGTTTCATTTTTAACGCGGCAGCTTATACCCTCGAGCGTTACCGACCACTGCCGGTGGTGGTCGGTGAGTTATCGTCCGCCGAGGACGACGCGCGTTACCGATTCACACGTAAAAAATTTTTCGCGAATTTTTCGCGCGGTAAATCTTTGTCTCTGCGTCTTCCGTCCGACGAGCCTACTCTCGCCCGCACCCGTCGATCCGTTCTCGAGCTATACGGCGACAAAGAAATCGCAAAATTTCACTAATTTGACGTCAGCGAAAAAGTTACGGCCAACTGGGAATTAAAGGTATATCGCCTTCCCGAATTTTCCGGGAGCCCAACGGGCCTTCGGCCCCGCTCGGCTCGCCTCGACTCGGCTCGAGGTCGAGGTCGTCGGTAGCGACGATGGTGGCGGGGAGGCGCGCGATTGGTCTGTCATCGCCATCCTCCCCCCCTACCCTTTAAAATTAACGGAAAATGTAAACCTAAACGTAGAGTCGGATTCGTAACCTCGAAGTTACAAGTCGATTCGCTCAACTATCAAGGGAGAGTAAACGCGGCGACTGTGGCGGCACTCGCCACCGATGCGAAGTCAGCGTCGCGAAGTTGGCGTTAAATTCGAACGTTTAAATCAGTTATTTTCTTTCGGGCCCTTTTCAGCCCTGAACCGTGGAAGCGCCGAAATTCGGGTTTCGTTTATAACGCGGCAGCTTATACCACCGAGCGTTACCGACCACTGCCGGTGGTGGTCGGTTAGTTGTCCTCCGCCGAGGACGACGCGCGTTACCGATATACACGTAAAAAATTTTTCGCGAATTTTCGCGAATTTTTCGCGCGCTGAACCTTCGCCTCCGCGTCCTCCGTCCGACGAGCCTACTCCCGCCCGCACCCGTCGACCCGTTCTCGAGCTATACGGCGACAAAGAAACTTTGATTTTTCACTAATTTGACGTCATCGAAAAAGTTACGGCCAACTGGGAATTAAAGGTATATCGCCTTCCCGAATTTTCCGGGAGCCCATCGGGCCTTCGGCCCCGCTCGGCTCGGCTCGACTAGGCTCGAGGTCGAGGTCGTCGGTAGCGACGATGGTGGCGGGGAGGCGCGCGATTGGTCTGTCATCGCCATCCCCCCCCTTCCCCTTTAAAATTAATGGAAAATGTAAACCTAAACGGAGAATAGGATTCGTAACCTCGAAGTTACAAGTCGATTCGCTCAACTATCAAGGGAGAGTAAACGCGGCGACTGTGGCGGCACTCGCCACCGATGCGAAGTCAGCGTCGCGAAGTTGGCGTTAAATCCGAACGTTTGAATCAGTTATTTTCTTTCGGGCCCTTTTCTGCCCTGAACCGTGGAAGCGCCGAAATTCGGGTTTCATTTGTAACGCGGCAGCTTATACCCCCCAGCGTTACCGACCACTGCCGGTGGTGGTCGGTAAGTTATGCTCCGCCGAGGACGACGCGCGTTACCGATGCACACGTAAAAAATTTTTCGCGAATTTTTCGCGCGGTAAACCTTTGTCTCCGCGTCCTCCGTCCGACGAGCCTACTCTCGCCCGCACCCGTCGACCCGTTCTCGAGCTATACGGCGACAAAGAAATCGCAAAATTTCACTAATTTGACGTCACCGAAAAAAGTGACGGCCAACTGGGAATTAAAGGTATATCGCCTTCCCGAATTTTCCGGGAGCCCATCGGGCCTTCGGCCCCGCTCGGCTCGGCTAGACTAGGCTCGAGGTCGAGGTCGTCGGTAGCGACGATAGTGGCGGGGAGGCGCGCGATTGGTCTGTCATCGCCATCCTCCCCCCCTACCCTTTAAAATTAATGGAAAATGTAAACCAAAACGTAGAGTCGGATTCGTAACCTCGAAGTTACAAGTCGATTCGCTCAACTATCAAGGGAGAGTAAACGCGGCGTCTGAGACGGCACTCGCCACCGATGCGAAGTCAGCGTCGCGAAGTTGGCGTTAAATTCGAACGTTTGAATCAGTTATTTTCTTTCTGGCCCTTTTCAGCCCTGTACCGTGGATGCGCCGAAATTCGGGTTTCATTTATAACGCGGCAGCTTATACCCCCGAGCGTTACCGACCACTGCCGGTGGTGGTCGGTAAGTTATCCTCCGCCGAGGACGACGCGCGTTACCGATGCACACGTAAAAAATTTTTCGCGAATTTTCGCGAATTTTTCGCGCGCTGAACCTTCGTCTCCGCGTCCTCCGTCCGACGAGCCTACTCTCGCCCGCACCCGTCGACCCGTTCTCGAGCTATACGGCGACAAAGAAACTTTGATTTTTCACTAATTTGACGTCATCGAAAAACTTACGGCCAACTGGGAATTAAAGGTATATCGCCTTCCCGAATTTTCCGGGAGCCCATCGGGCCTTCGGCCCCGCTCGGCTCGGCTCGACTAGGCTCGAGGTCGAGGTCGTCGGTAGCGACGATGGTGGCGGGGAGGCGCGCGATTGGTCTGTCATCGCCATCCCCCCCCCTTCCCCTTTAAAATTAATGGAAAATGTAAACCTAAACGGAGAATAGGATTCGTAACCTCGAAGTTACAAGTCGATTCGCTCAACTATCAAGGGAGAGTAAACGCGGCGACTGTGGCGGCACTCGCCACCGATGCGATGTCAGCGTCGCGAAGTTGGCGTTAAATCCGAACGTTTGAATCAGTTATTTTCTTTCGGGCCCTTTTCAGCCCTGAACCGTGGATGCGCCGAAATTCGGGTTTCATTTATAACGCGGCAGCTTATACCCCCGAGCGTTACCGACCACTGCCGGTGGTGGTCGGTAAGTTATCCTCCGCCGAGGACGACGCGCGTTACCGATGCACACGTAAAAAATTTTTCGCGAATTTTTCGCGCGCTGAACCTTCGTCTCCGCGTCCTCCGTCCGACGAGCCTACTCTCGCCCGCACCCGTCGACCCGTTCTCGAGCTATACGGCGACAAAGAAACTTTGATTTTTCACTAATTTGACGTCATCGAAAAACTTACGGCCAACTGGGAATTAAAGGTATATCGCCTTCCCGAATTTTCCGGGAGCCCATCGGGCCTTCGGCCCCGCTCGGCTCGGCTCGACTAGGCTCGAGGTCGAGGTCGTCGGTAGCGACGATGGTGGCGGGGAGGCGCGCGATTGGTCTGTCATCGCCATCCCCCCCCCCTTCCCCTTTAAAATTAATGGAAAATGTAAACCTAAACGGAGAATAGGATTCGTAACCTCGAAATTACAAGTCGATTCGCTCAACTATCAAGGGAGAGTAAACGCGGCGACTGTGGCGGCACTCGCCACCGATGCGAAGTCAGCGTCGCGAAGTTGGCGTTAAATCCGAACGTTTGAATCAGTTATTTTCTTTCGGGCCCTTTTCTGCCCTGAACCGTGGAAGCGCCGAAATTCGGGTTTCATTTGTAACGCGGCAGCTTATACCCCCCAGCGTTACCGACCACTGCCGGTGGTGGTCGGTAAGTTATCCTCCGCCGAGGACGACGCGCGTTACCGATGCACACGTAAAAAATTTTTCGCGAATTTTCGCGAATTTTTCGCGCGGTAAACCTTCGTCTCCGCGTCCTCCGTCCGACGAGCCTACTCTCGCCCGCACCCGTCGACCCGTTCTCGAGCTATACGGCGACAAAGAAACTTTGATTTTTCACTAATTTGACGTCATCGAAAAAGTTACGGCCAACTGCGAATTAAAGGTATATCGCCTTCCCGAATTTTCCGGGAGCCCATCGGGCCTTCGGCCCCGCTTGGCTCGGCTCGACTCGGCTCGAGGTCGAGGTCGTCGGTAACGACGATGGTGGCGGGGAGGCGCGCGATTGGTCTGTCATCGCCATCCTCCCCCCTACCCTTTAAAATTAATGGAAAATGTAAACCTAAACGTAGAGTCGGATTCGTAACCTCGAAGTTACAAGTCGATTCGCTCAACTATCAAGGGAGGGTAAACGCGGCGACTGTGGCGGCACTCGCCACCGTTGCGAAGTCAGCGTCGCGAAGTTGGCGTTAAATTCGAACGTTTGAATCAGTTATTTTCTTTCGGGCCCTTTTCAGCGCTGAACCGTGGAAGCGCCGAAATTCGGGTTTCATTTTTAACGCGGCAGCTTATACCCCCGAGCGTTACCGACCACTGCCGGTGGTGGTCGGTAAGTTATGCTCCGCCGAGGACGACGCGCGTTACCGATGCACACGTAAACAATTTTTCGCGAATTTTTCGCGCGGTAAACCTTTGTCTCCGCGTCCTCCGTCCGACGAGCCTACTCTCGCCCGCACCCGTCGACCCGTTCTCGAGCTATACGGCGACAAAGAAATTGCAAAATTTCACTAATTTGACGTCATCGAAAAAGTTACGGCCAACTGGGAATTAAAGGTATATCGCCTTCCCGAATTTTCCGGGAGCCCATCGGGCCTTCGGCCCTGCTCGGCTCGGCTCGGCTCGGCTCAGCTCGAGGTCGAGGTCGTCGGTAGCGACGATAGTGGCGGGGAGGCGCGCGATTGGTCTGTCATCGCCATCCTCCCCCCCTACCCTTTAAAATTAATGGAAAATGTAAACCAAAACGTAGAGTCGGATTCGTAACCTCGAAGTTACAAGTCGATTCGCTCAACTATCAAGGGAGAGTAAACGCGGCGACTGAGACGGCACTCGCCACCGATGCGAAGTCAGCGTCGCGAAGTTGGCGTTAAATTCGAACGTTTGAATCAGTTATTTTCTTTCGGGCCCTTTTCAGCCCTGAACCGTGGATGCGCCGAAATTCGGGTTTCATTTATAACGCGGCAGCTTATACCCCCGAGCGTTACCGACCACTGCCGGTGGTGGTCGGTAAGTTATCCTCCGCCGAGGACGACGCGCGTTACCGATGCACACGTAAAAAATTTTTCGCGAATTTTCGCGAATTTTTCACGCGCTGAACCTTCGTCTCCGCGTCCTCCGTCCGACGAGCCTACTCTCGCCCGCACCCGTCGACCCGTTCTCGAGCTATACGGCGACAAAGAAACTTTGATTTTTCACTAATTTGACGTCATCGAAAAACTTACGGCCAACTGGGAATTAAAGGTATATCGCCTTCCCGAATTTTCCGGGAGCCCATCGGGCCTTCGGCCCCGCTCGGCTCGGCTCGACTAGGCTCGAGGTCGAGGTCGTCGGTAGCGACGATGGTGGCGGGGAGGCGCGCGATTGGTCTGTCATCGCCATCCCCCCCTTCCCCTTTAAAATTAATGGAAAATGTAAACCTAAACGGAGAATAGGATTCGTAACCTCGAAGTTACAAGTCGATTCGCTCAACTATCAAGGGAGAGTAAACGCGGCGACTGTGGCGGCACTCGCCACCGATGCGAAGTCAGCGTCGCGAAGTTGGCGTTAAATCCGAACGTTTGAATCAGTTATTTTCTTTCGGGCCCTTTTCTGCCCTGAACCGTGGAAGCGCCGAAATTCGGGTTTCATTTGTAACGCGGCAGCTTATACCCCCCAGCGTTACCGACCACTGCCGGTGGTGGTCGGTAAGTTATCCTCCGCCGAGGTCGACGCGCGTTACAGATGCACACGTAAAATATTTTTCGCGAATTTTCGCGAATTTTTCGCGCGGTAAACCTTCGTCTCCGCGTCCTCCGTCCGACGAGCCTACTCTCGCCCGCACCCGTCGACCCGTTCTCGAGCTATACGGCGACAAAAAAATCGCAAAATTTCACTAATTTGACGTCACCGAAAAAGTTACGGCCAACTGGGAATTAAAGGTATATCGCCTTCCCGAATTTTCCGGGAGCCCATCGGGCCTTCGGCCCTGCTCGGCTCAGCTCGAGGTCGAGGTCGTCGGTAGCGACGATAGTGGCGGGGAGGCGCGCGATTGGTCTGTCATCGCCATCCTCCCCCCCTACCCTTTAAAATTAATGGAAAATGTAAACCAAAACGTAGAGTCGGATTCGTAACCTCGAAGTTACAAGTCGATTCGCTCAACTATCAAGGGAGAGTAAACGCGGCGACTGAGACGGCACTCGCCACCGATGCGAAGTCAGCGTCGCGAAGTTGGCGTTAAATTCGAACGTTTGAATCAGTTATTTTCTTTCGGGCCCTTTTCAGCCCTGAACCGTGGATGCGCCGAAATTCGGGTTTCATTTATAACGCGGCAGCTTATACCCCCGAGCGTTACCGACCACTGCCGGTGGTGGTCGGTAAGTTATCCTCCGCCGAGGACGACGCGCGTTACCGATGCACACGTAAAAAATTTTTCGCGAATTTTCGCGAATTTTTCGCGCGCTGAACCTTCGTCTCCGCGTCCTCCGTCCGACGAGCCTACTCTCGCCCGCACCCGTCGACCCGTTCTCGAGCTATACGGCGACAAAGAAACTTTGATTTTTCACTAATTTGACGTCATCGAAAAACTTACGGCCAACTGGGAATTAAAGGTATATCGCCTTCCCGAATTTTCCGGGAGCCCATCGGGCCTTCGGCCCCGCTCGGCTCGGCTCGACTAGGCTCGAGGTCGAGGTCGTCGGTAGCGACGATGGTGGCGGGGAGGCGCGCGATTGGTCTGTCATCGCCATCCCCCCCTTCCCCTTTAAAATTAATGGAAAATGTAAACCTAAACGGAGAATAGGATTCGTAACCTCGAAGTTACAAGTCGATTCGCTCAACTATCAAGGGAGAGTAAACGCGGCGACTGTGGCGGCACTCGCCACCGATGCGAAGTCAGCGTCGCGAAGTTGGCGTTAAATCCGAACGTTTGAATCAGTTATTTTCTTTCGGGCCCTTTTCTGCCCTGAACCGTGGAAGCGCCGAAATTCGGGTTTCATTTGTAACGCGGCAGCTTATACCCCCCAGCGTTACCGACCACTGCCGGTGGTGGTCGGTAAGTTATCCTCCGCCGAGGTCGACGCGCGTTACAGATGCACACGTAAAATATTTTTCGCGAATTTTCGCGAATTTTTCGCGCGGTAAACCTTCGTCTCCGCGTCCTCCGTCCGACGAGCCTACTCTCGCCCGCACCCGTCGACCCGTTCTCGAGCTATACGGCGACAAAAAAATCGCAAAATTTCACTAATTTGACGTCACCGAAAAAGTTACGGCCAACTGGGAATTAAAGGTATATCGCCTTCCCGAATTTTCCGGGAGCCCATCGGGCCTTCGGCCCTGCTCGGCTCGGCTCGGCTCGGCTCGGCTCAGCTCGAGGTCGAGGTCGTCGGTAGCGACGATAGTGGCGGGGAGGCGCGCGATTGGTCTGTCATCGCCATCCTCCCCCCCTACCCTTTAAAATTAATGGAAAATGTAAACCAAAACGTAGAGTCGGATTCGTAACCTCGAAGTTACAAGTCGATTCGCTCAACTATCAAGGGAGAGTAAACGCGGCGACTGAGACGGCACTCGCCACCGATGCGAAGTCAGCGTCGCGAAGTTGGCGTTAAATTCGAACGTTTGAATCAGTTATTTTCTTTCGGGCCCTTTTCAGCCCTGAACCGTGGATGCGCCGAAATTCGGGTTTCATTTATAACGCGGCAGCTTATACCCCCGAGCGTTACCGACCACTGCCGGTGGTGGTCGGTAAGTTATCCTCCGCCGAGGACGACGCGCGTTACCGATGCACACGTAAAAAATTTTTCGCGAATTTTCGCGAATTTTTCGCTCGCTGAACCTTCGTCTCCGCGTCCTCCGTCCGACGAGCCTACTCTCGCCCGCACCCGTCGACCCGTTCTCGAGCTATACGGCGACAAAGAAACTTTGATTTTTCACTAATTTGACGTCATCGAAAAAGTTACGGCCAACTGGGAATTAAAGGTATATCGCCTTCCCGAATTTTCCGGGAGCCCATCGGGCCTTCGGCCCCGCTTGGCTCGGCTCGACTCGGCTCGAGGTCGAGGTCGTCGGTAACGACGATGGTGGCGGGAGGCGCGCGATTGGTCTGTCATCGCCATCCTCCCCCCTACCCTTTAAAATTAATGGAAAATGTAAACCTAAACGTAGAGTCGGATTCGTAACCTCGAAGTTACAAGTCGATTCGCTCAACTATCAAGGGAGAGTAAACGCGGCGACTGTGGCGGCACTCGCCACCGATGCCAAGTCAGCGTCGCGAAGTTGGCGTTAAATTCGAACGTTTGAATCAGTTATTTTCTTTCGGGCCCTTTTCAGCGCTGAACCGTGGAAGCGCCGAAATTCGGGTTTCATTTTTAACGCGGCAGCTTATACCCCCGTGCGTTACCGACCACTGCCGGTGGTGGTCGGTAAGTTATCCTCCGCCGAGGACGACGCGCGTTACCGATGCACACGTAAAAAATGTTTCGCGAATTTTTCGCACGGTAAATCTTTGTCTCCGCGTCCTCCGTCCGACGAGCCTACTCTCGCCCGCACCCGTCGACCCGTTCTCGAGCTATACGGCGACAAAGAAATCGCAACATTTCACTAATTTGACGTCACCGAAAAAAGTGACGGCCAACTGGGAATTAAAGGTATATCGCCTTCCCGAATTTTCCGGGAGCCCATCGGGCCTTCGGCCCCGCTCGGCTCGGCTCGACTAGGCTCGAGGTCGAGGTCGTCGGTAGCGACGATGGTGGCGGGGAGGCGCGCGATTGGTCTGTCATCGCCATCCTCCACCCCCTTCCCCTTTAAAATTAATGGAAAATGTAAACCTAAACGGAGAATAGGATTCGTAACCTCGAAGTTACAAGTCGATTCGCTCAACTATCAAGGGAGAGTAAACGCGGCGACTATGGCGGCACTCGCCACCGATGCGAAGTCAGCGTCGCAAAGTTGGCGTTAAATCCGAACGTTTGAATCAGGTATTTTCTTTCGGGCCCTTTTCTGCCCTGAACCGTGGAAGCGCCGAAATTCGGGTTTCATTTGTAACGCGGCAGCTTATACCCCCCAGCGTTACCGACCACTGCCGGTGGTGGTCGGTAAGTTATCCTCCGCCGAGGTCGACGCGCGTTACAGATGCACACGTAAAATATTTTTCGCGAATTTCCGCGAATTTTTCGCGCGGTAAACCTTCGTCTCCGCGTCCTCCGTCCGACGAGCCTACTCTCGCCCGCACCCGTCGACCCGTTCTCGAGCTATACGGCGACAAAGAAATTGCAAAATTTCACTAATTTGACGTCATCGAAAAAGTTACGGCCAACTGGGAATTAAAGGTATATCGCCTTCCCGAATTTTCCGGGAGCCCATCGGGCCATCGGCCCTGCTCGGCTCGGCTCGGCTCAGCTCGAGGTCGAGGTCGTCGGTAGCGACGATAGTGGCGGGGAGGCGCGCGATTGGTCTGTCATCGCCATCCTCCCCCCCTACCCTTTAAAATTAATGGAAAATGTAAACCAAAACGTAGAGTCGGATTCGTAACCTCGAAGTTACAAGTCGATTCGCTCAACTATCAAGGGAGAGTAAACGCGGCGACTGAGACGGCACTCGCCACCGATGCGAAGTCAGCGTCGCGAAGTTGGCGTTAAATTCGAACGTTTGAATCAGTTATTTTCTTTCGGGCCCTTTTCAGCGCTGAACCGTGGAAGCGCCGAAATTCGGGTTTCATTTTTAACGCGGCAGCTTATACCCCCGTGCGTTACCGACCACTGCCGGTGGTGGTCGGTAAGTTATAATCCGCCGAGGACGACGCGCGTTACCGATGCACACGTAAAAAATGTTGCGCGAATTTTTCGCGCGGTAAATCTTTGTCTCCGCGTCCTCCGTCCGACGAGCCTACTCTCGCCCGCACCCGTCGACCCGTTCTCGAGCTATACGGCGACAAAGAAATCGCAAAATTTCACTAATTTGACGTCACCGAAAAAAGTGACGGCCAACTGGGAATTAAAGGTATATCGCCTTCCCGAATTTTCCGGGAGCCCATCGGGCCTTCGGCCCCGCTCGGCTCGGCTCGACTAGGCTCGAGGTCGAGGTCGTCGGTAGCGACGATGGTGGCGGGGAGGCGCGCGATTGGTCTGTCATCGCCATCCCCCCCCCTTCCCCTTTAGAATTAATGGAAAATGTAAACCTAAACGGAGAATAGGATTCGTAACCTCGAAGTTACAAGTCGATTCGCTCAACTATCAAGGGAGAGTAAACGCGGCGACTGTGGCGGCACTCGCCACCGATGCGAAGTCAGCGTCGCAAAGTTGGCGTTAAATCCGAACGTTTGAATCAGTTATTTTCTTTCGGGCCCTTTTTTGCCCTGAACCGTGGAAGCGCCGAAATTCGGGTTTCATTTGTAACGCGGCAGCTTATACCCCCCAGCGTTACCGACCACTGCCGGTGGTGGTCGGTAAGTTATCCTCCGCCGAGGTCGACGCGCGTTACCGATGCACACGTAAAAAATTTTTCGCGAATTTTTCGCGCGGTAAACCTTTGTCTCCGCGTCCTCCGTCCGACGAGCCTACTCTCGCCCGCACCCGTCTCCCCGTTCTCGAGCTATACGGCGACAAAGAAATTGCAAAATTTCACTAATTTGACGTCATCGAAAAAGTTACGGCCAACTGGGAATTAAAGGTATATCGCCTTCCCGAATTTTCCGGGAGCCCATCGGGCCTTCGGCCCCGCTCGGCTCGGCTCGACTCGGCTCGAGGTCGAGGTCGTCGGTAGCGACGATAGTGGCGGGGAGGCGCGCGATTGGTCTGTCATCGCCATCCTCCCCCCCTACCCTTTAAAATTAATGGAAAATGTAAACCAAAACGTAGAGTCGGATTCGTAACCTCGAAGTTACAAGTCGATTCGCTCAACTATCAAGGGAGAGTAAACGCGGCGACTGTGGCGGCACTCGCCACCGATGCGAAGTCAGCGTCGCAAAGTTGGCGTTAAATCCGAACGTTTGAATCAGTTATTTTCTTTCGGGCCCTTTTCTGCCCTGAACCGTGGAAGCGCCGAAATTCGGGTTTCATTTGAAACGCGGCAGCTTATACCCCCCAGCGTTACCGACCACTGCCGGTGGTGGTCGGTAAGTTATCCTCCGCCGAGGTCGACGCGCGTTACAGATGCACACGTAAAATATTTTTCGCGAATTTCCGCGAATTTTTCGCGCGGTAAACCTTCGTCTCCGCGTCCTCCGTCCGACGAGCCTACGCTCGCCCGCACCCGTCGACCCGTTCTCGAGCTATACGGCGACAAAAAAATCGCAAAATTTCACTAATTTGACGTCAGCGAAAAAGTTACGGCCAACTGGGAATTAAAGGTATATCGCCTTCCCGAATTTTCCGGGAGCCCATCGGGCCTTCGGCCCCGCTTGGCTCGGCTCGACTCGGCTCGAGGTCGAGGTCGTCGGTAACGACGATGGTGGCGGGGAGGCGCGCGATTGGTCTGTCATCGCCATCCTCCCCCCTACCCTTTAAAATTAATGGAAAATGTAAACCTAAACGTAGAGTCGAATTCGTAACCTCGAAGTTACAAGTCGATTCGCTCAACTATCAAGGGAGAGTAAACGCGGCGACTGTGGCGGCACTCGCCACCGATGCCAAGTCAGCGTCGCGAAGTTGGCGTTAAATTCGAACGTTTGAATCAGTTATTTTCTTTCGGGCCCTTTTCAGCGCTGAACCGTGGAAGCGCCGAAATTCGGGTTTCATTTTTAACGCGGCAGCTTATACCCCCGTGCGTTACCGACCACTGCCGGTGGTGGTCGGTAAGTTATCCTCCGCCGAGGACGACGCGCGTTACCGATGCACACGTAAAAAATGTTTCGCGAATTTTTCGCACGGTAAATCTTTGTCTCCGCGTCCTCCGTCCGACGAGCCTACTCTCGCCCGCACCCGTCGACCCGTTCTCGAGCTATACGGCGACAAAGAAATCGCAACATTTCACTAATTTGACGTCACCGAAAAAAGTGACGGCCAACTGGGAATTAAAGGTATATCGCCTTCCCGAATTTTCCGGGAGCCCATAGGGCCTTCGGCCCCGCTCGGCTCGGCTCGACTAGGCTCGAGGTCGAGGTCGTCGGTAGCGACGATGGTGGCGGGGAGGCGCGCGATTGGTCTGTCATCGCCATCCTCCCCCCCCCCTTCCCCTTTAAAATTAATGGAAAATGTAAACCTAAACGGAGAATAGGATTCGTAACCTCGAAGTTACAAGTCGATTCGCTCAACTATCAAGGGAGAGTAAACGCGGCGACTGTGGCGGCACTCGCCACCGATGCGAAGTCAGCGTCGCAAAGTTGGCGTTAAATCCGAACGTTTGAATCAGTTATTTTCTTTCGGGCCCTTTTCTGCCCTGAACCGTGGAATCGCCGAAATTCGGGTTTCGTTTGTAACGCGGCAGATTATACCCCCCAGCGTTACCGACCACTGCCGGTGGTGGTCGGTAAGTTATCCTCCGCCGAGGTCGACGCGCGTTACAGATGCACACGTAAAATATTTTTCGCGAATTTCCGCGAATTTTTCGCGCGGTAAACCTTCGTCTCCGCGTCCTCCGTCCGACGAGCCTACGCTCGCCCGCACCCGTCGACCCGTTCTCGAGCTATACGGCGACAAAAAAATCGCAAAATTTCACTAATTTGACGTCAGCGAAAAAGTTACGGCCAACTGGGAATTAAAGGTATATCGCCTTCCCGAATTTTCCGGGAGCCCAACGGGCCTTCGGCCCCGCTCGGCTCGCCTCGACTCGGCTCGAGGTCGAGGTCGTCGGTAGCGACGATGGTGGCGGGGAGGCGCGCGATTGGGCCTGTCATCGCCATCCCCCCCCCCCCTTCCCCTTTAAAATTAATGGAAAATGTAAACCTAAACGGAGAATAGGATTCGTAACCTCGAAGTTACAAGTCGATTCGCTCAACTATCAAGGGAGAGTAAACGCGGCGACTGTGGCGGCACTCGCCACCGATGCGAAGTCAGCGTCGCGAAGTTGGCGTTAAATTCGAACGTTTGAATCAGTTATTTTCTTTCGGGCCCTTTTCAGCGCTGAACCGTGGAAGCGCCGAAATTCGGGTTTCATTTTTAACGCGGCAGCTTATACCCCCGAGCGTTACCGACCACTGCCGGTGGTGGTCGGTAAGTTATGCTCCGCCGAGGACGACGCGCGTTACCGATGCACACGTAAAAAATTTTTCGCGAATTTTTCGCGCGGTAAACCTTTGTCTCCGCGTCCTCCGTCCGACGAGCCTACTCTCGCCCGCACCCGTCGACCCGTTCTCGAGCTATACGGCGACAAAGAAATTGCAAAATTTCACTATTTTGACGTCATCGAAAAAGTTACGGCCAACTGGGAATTAAAGGTATATCGCCTTCCCGAATTTTCCGGGAGCCCATCGGGCCTTCGGTCCTGCTCGGCTCGGCTCGGCTCGGCTCGAGGTCGAGGTCGAGGTCGTCGGTAGCGACGATAGTGGCGGGGAGGCGCGCGATTGGTCTGTCATCGCCATCCTCCCCCCCTACCCTTTAAAATTAATGGAAAATGTAAACCAAAACGTAGAGTCGGATTCGTAACCTCGAAGTTACAAGTCGATTCGCTCAACTATCAAGGGAGAGTAAACGCGGCGACTGAGACGGCACTCGCCACCGATGCGAAGTCAGCGTCGCGAAGTTGGCGTTAAATTCGAACGTTTGAATCAGTTATTTTCTTTCGGGCCCTTTTCAGCCCTGAACCGTGGATGCGCCGAAATTCGGGTTTCATTTATAACGCGGCAGCTTATACCCCCGAGCGTTACCGACCACTGCCGGTGGTGGTCGGTAAGTTATCCTCCGCCGAGGACGACGCGCGTTACCGATGCACACGTAAAAAATTTTTCGCGAATTTTCGCGAATTTTTCGCGCGCTGAACCTTCGTCTCCGCGTCCTCCGTCCGACGAGCCTACTCTCGCCCGCACCCGTCGACCCGTTCTCGAGCTATACGGCGACAAAGAAACTTTGATTTTTCACTAATTTGACGTCATCGAAAAAGTTACGGCCAACTGGGAATAAAAGGTATATCGCCTTCCCGAATTTTCCGGGAGCCCATCGGGCCTTCGGCCCCGCTTGGCTCGGCTCGACTCGGCTCGAAGTCGAGGTCGTCGGTAACGACGATGGTGACGGGGAGGCGCGCGATTGGTCTGTCATCGCCATCCTCCCCCCTACCCTTTAAAATTAATGGAAAATGTAAACCTAAACGTAGAGTCGGATTCGTAACCTCGAAGTTACAAGTCGATTCGCTCAACTATCAAGGGAGAGTAAACGCGGCGACTGTGGCGGCACTCGCCACCGATGCGAAGTCAGCGTCGCGAAGTTGGCGTTAAATTCGAACGTTTGAATCAGTTATTTTCTTTCGGGCCCTTTTCAGCCCTGAACCGTGGAAGCGCCGAAATTCGGGTTTCATTTTTAACGCGGCAGCTTATACCCCCGAGTGTTACCGACCACTGCCGGTGGTGGTCGGTAAGTTATCCTCCGCCGAGGTTGACGCGCGTTACCGATGCACTCGTAAAAAATTTTTCGCGAATTTTCGCGAATTTTTCGCGCGGTAAACCTTCGTCTCCGCGTCCTCCGTCCGACGAGCCTACTCTCGCCCGCACCCGTCGACCTGTTCTCGAGCTATACGGCGACAAAGAAACTTTGATTTTTCACTAAATTGACGTCATCGAAAAACTTACGGCCAACTGGGAATTAAAGGTATATCGCGTTCCCGAATTTTCCGGGAGCCCATCGGGCCTTAGGCCCCGCTCGGCTCGGCTCGGCTCAGCTCGAGGTCGAGGTCGTCGGTAGCGACGATGGTGGCGGGGAGGCGCGCGATTGGTCTGTCATCGCCATCCTCCCCCCCTACCCTTTAAAATAAATGGAAAATGTAAACCTAAACGTAGAGTCGGATTCGTAACCTCGAAGTTACAAGTCGATTCGCTCAACTATCAAGGGAGAGTAAACGCGGCGACTGTGGCGGCACTCGCCACCGATGCGAAGTCAGCGTCGCGAAGTTGGCGTTAAATTCGAACGTTCGAATCAGTTATTTTCTTTCGGGCCCTTTCAGCCCTGAACCGTGGAAGCGCCGAAATTCGGGTTTCATTTTTAACGCGGCAGCTTATACCCTCGAGCGTTACCAACCACTGCCGGTGGTGGTCGGTGAGTTATCGTCCGCCGAGGACGACGCGCGTTACCGATTCACACGTAAAAAACTTTTCGCGAATTTTTCGCGCGGTAAATCTTTGTCTCCGCGTCTTCCGTCCGACGAGCCTACTCTCGCCCGCACCCGTCGATCCGTTCTCGAGCTATACGGCGACAAAGAAATCGCAAAATTTCACTAATTTGACGTCAGCGAAAAAGTTACGGCCAACTGGGAATTAAAGGTATATCGCCTTCCCGAATTTTCCGGGAGCCCAACGGGCCTTCGGCCCCGCTCGGCTCGCCTCGACTCGGCTCGAGGTCGAGGTCGTCGGTAGCGACGATGGTGGCGGGGAGGCGCGCGATTGGGTCTGTCATCGCCATCCTCCCCCCTACCCTTTAAAATTAACGGAAAATGTAAACCTAAACGTAGAGTCGGATTCGTAACCTCGAAGTTACAAGTCGATTCGCTCAACTATCAAGGGAGAGTAAACGCGGCGACTGTGGCGGCACTCGCCACCGATGCGAAGTCAGCGTCGCAAAGTTGGCGTTAAATCCGAACGTTTGAATCAGTTATTTTCTTTCGGGCCCTTTTCTGCCCTGAACCGTGGAAGCGCCGAAATTCGGGTTTCATTTGTAACGCGGCAGCTTATACCCCCCAGCGTTACCGACCACTGCCGGTGGTGGTCGGTAAGTTATCCTCCGCCGAGGTCGACGCGCGTTACAGATGCACACGTAAAATATTTTTCGCGAATTTCCGCGAATTTTTCGCGCGGTAAACCTTCGTCTCCGCGTCCTCCGTCCGACGAGCCTACGCTCGCCCGCACCCGTCGACCCGTTCTCGAGCTATACGGCGACAAAAAAATCGCAAAATTTCACTAATTTGACGTCAGCGAAAAAGTTACGGCCAACTGGGAATTAAAGGTATATCGCCTTCCCGAATTTTCCGGGAGCCCATCGGGCCTTCGGCCCCGCTTGGCTCGGCTCGACTCGGCTCGAGGTCGAGGTCGTCGGTAACGACGATGGTGGCGGGGAGGCGCGCGATTGGTCTGTCATCGCCATCCTCCCCCCTACCCTTTAAAATTAATGGAAAATGTAAACCTAAACGTAGAGTCGGATTCGTAACCTCGAAGTTACAAGTCGATTCGCTCAACTATCAAGGGAGAGTAAACGCGGCGACTGTGGCGGCACTCGCCACCGATGCCAAGTCAGCGTCGCGAAGTTGGCGTTAAATTCGAACGTTTGAATCAGTTATTTTCTTTCGGGCCCTTTTCAGCGCTGAACCGTGGAAGCGCCGAAATTCGGGTTTCATTTTTAACGCGGCAGCTTATACCCCCGTGCGTTACCGACCACTGCCGGTGGTGGTCGGTAAGTTATCCTCCGCCGAGGACGACGCGCGTTACCGATGCACACGTAAAAAATGTTTCGCGAATTTTTCGCACGGTAAATCTTTGTCTCCGCGTCCTCCGTCCGACGAGCCTACTCTCGCCCGCACCCGTCGACCCGTTCTCGAGCTATACGGCGACAAAGAAATCGCAAAATTTCACTAATTTGACGTCACCGAAAAAAGTGACGGCCAACTGGGAATTAAAGGTATATCGCCTTCCCGAATTTTCCGGGAGCCCATAGGGCCTTCGGCCCCGCTCGGCTCGGCTCGACTAGGCTCGAGGTCGAGGTCGTCGGTAGCGACGATGGTGGCGGGGAGGCGCGCGATTGGTCTGTCATCGCCATCCTCCCCCCCCCTTCCCCTTTAAAATTAATGGAAAATGTAAACCTAAACGGAGAATAGGATTCGTAACCTCGAAGTTACAAGTCGATTCGCTCAACTATCAAGGGAGAGTAAACGCGGCGACTGTGGCGGCACTCGCCACCGATGCGAAGTCAGCGTCGCAAAGTTGGCGTTAAATCCGAACGTTTGAATCAGTTATTTTCTTTCGGGCCCTTTTCTGCCCTGAACCGTGGAATCGCCGAAATTCGGGTTTCGTTTGTAACGCGGCAGATTATACCCCCCAGCGTTACCGACCACTGCCGGTGGTGGTCGGTAAGTTATCCTCCGCCGAGGTCGACGCGCGTTACAGATGCACACGTAAAATATTTTTCGCGAATTTCCGCGAATTTTTCGCGCGGTAAACCTTCGTCTCCGCGTCCTCCGTCCGACGAGCCTACGCTCGCCCGCACCCGTCGACCCGTTCTCGAGCTATACGGCGACAAAAAAATCGCAAAATTTCACTAATTTGACGTCAGCGAAAAAGTTACGGCCAACTGGGAATTAAAGGTATATCGCCTTCCCGAATTTTCCGGGAGCCCATCGGGCCTTCGGCCCTGCTCGGCTCGGCTCGGCTCGGCTCGGCTCAGCTCGAGGTCGAGGTCGTCGGTAGCGACGATAGTGGCGGGGAGGCGCGCGATTGGTCTGTCATCGCCATCCTCCCCCCCTACCCTTTAAAATTAATGGAAAATGTAAACCAAAACGTAGAGTCGGATTCGTAACCTCGAAGTTACAAGTCGATTCGCTCAACTATCAAGGGAGAGTAAACGCGGCGACTGAGACGGCACTCGCCACCGATGCGAAGTCAGCGTCGCGAAGTTGGCGTTAAATTCGAACGTTTGAATCAGTTATTTTCTTTCGGGCCCTTTTCAGCCCTGAACCGTGGATGCGCCGAAATTCGGGTTTCATTTATAACGCGGCAGCTTATACCCCCGAGCGTTACCGACCACTGCCGGTGGTGGTCGGTAAGTTATCCTCCGCCGAGGACGACGCGCGTTACCGATGCACACGTAAAAAATTTTTCGCGAATTTTCGCGAATTTTTCGCGCGCTGAACCTTCGTCTCCGCGTCCTCCGTCCGACGAGCCTACTCTCGCCCGCACCCGTCGACCTGTTCTCGAGCTATACGGCGACAAAGAAACTTTGATTTTTCACTAAATTGACGTCATCGAAAAACTTACGGCCAACTGGGAATTAAAGGTATATCGCCTTCCCGAATTTTCCGGGAGCCCATCGGGCCTTCGGCCCTGCTCGGCTCGGCTCGGCTCGGCTCAGCTCGAGGTCGAGGTCGTCGGTAGCGACGATGGTGGCGGGGAGGCGCGCGATTGGGTCTGTCATCGCCATCCTCCCCCCTACCCTTTAAAATTAACGGAAAATGTAAACCTAAACGTAGAGTCGGATTCGTAACCTCGAAGTTACAAGTCGATTCGCTCAACTATCAAGGGAGAGTAAACGCGGCGACTGTGGCGGCACTCGCCACCGATGCGAAGTCAGCGTCGCGAAGTTGGCGTTAAATTCGAACGTTTGAATCAGTTATTTTCTTTCGTGCCCTTTTCAGCCCTGAACCGTGGAAGCGCCGAAATTCGGGTTTCATTTATAACGCGGCAGCTTATACCCCCGAGCGTTACCGACCACTGCCGGTGGTGGTCGGTAAGTTATCCTCCGCCGAGGACGACGCGCGTTACCGATGCACACGTAAAAAATTTTTCGCGAATTTTTCGCACGGTAAACCTTCGTCTCCGCGTCCTCGGTCCGACGAGCCTACTCTCGCCCGCACCCGTCGACCCGTTCTCGAGCTATACGGCGACAAAGAAATCGCAAAATTTCACTAATTTGACGTCATCGAAAAAGTTACGGCCAACTGGGAATTAAAGGTATATCGCCTTCCCGAATTTTCCGGGAGCCCATCGGGCCTTCGGCCCCGCTTGGCTCGGCTCGACTCGGCTCGAGGTCGAGGTCGTCGGTAACGACGATGGTGGCGGGGAGGCGCGCGATTGGTCTGTCATCGCCATCCTCCCCCCTACCCTTTAAAATTAATGGAAAATGTAAACCTAAACGTAGAGTCGGATTCGTAACCTCGAAGTTACAAGTCGATTCGCTCAACTATCAAGGGAGAGTAAACGCGGCGACTGTGGCGGCACTCGCCACCGATGCCAAGTCAGCGTCGCGAAGTTGGCGTTAAATTCGAACGTTTGAATCAGTTATTTTCTTTCGGGCCCTTTTCAGCGCTGAACCGTGGAAGCGCCGAAATTCGGGTTTCATTTTTAACGCGGCAGCTTATACCCCCGTGCGTTACCGACCACTGCCGGTGGTGGTCGGTAAGTTATCCTCCGCCGAGGACGACGCGCGTTACCGATGCACACGTAAAAAATGTTTCGCGAATTTTTCGCACGGTAAATCTTTGTCTCCGCGTCCTCCGTCCGACGAGCCTACTCTCGCCCGCACCCGTCGACCCGTTCTCGAGCTATACGGCGACAAAGAAATCGCAAAATTTCACTAATTTGACGTCATCGAAAAAGTTACGGCCAACTGGGAATTAAAGGTATATCGCCTTCCCGAATTTTCCGGGAGCCCATCGGGCCTTCGGTCCTGCTCGGCTCGGCTCGGCTCGGCTCGAGGTCGAGGTCGAGGTCGTCGGTAGCGACGATAGTGGCGGGGAGGCGCGCGATTGGTCTGTCATCGCCATCCTCCCCCCCTACCCTTTAAAATTAATGGAAAATGTAAACCAAAACGTAGAGTCGGATTCGTAACCTCGAAGTTACAAGTCGATTCGCTCAACTATCAAGGGAGAGTAAACGCGGCGACTGAGACGGCACTCGCCACCGATGCCAAGTCAGCGTCGCGAAGTTGGCGTTAAATTCGAACGTTTGAATCAGTTATTTTCTTTCGGGCCCTTTCAGCGCTGAACCGTGGAAGCGCCGAAATTCGGGTTTCATTTTTAACGCGGCAGCTTATACCCCCGTGCGTTACCGACCACTGCCGGTGGTGGTCGGTAAGTTATCCTCCGCCGAGGACGACGCGCGTTACCGATGCACACGTAAAAAATGTTTCGCGAATTTTTCGCGCGGTAAATCTTTGTCTCCGCGTCCTCCGTCCGACGAGCCTACTCTCGCCCGCACCCGTCGACCCGTTCTCGAGCTATACGGCGACAAAGAAATCGCAAAATTTCACTAATTTGACGTCACCGAAAAAAGTGACGGCCAACTGGGAATTAAAGGTATATCGCCTTCCCGAATTTTCCGGGAGCCCATCGGGCCTTCGGCCCCGCTCGGCTCGGCTCGACTAGGCTCGAGGTCGAGGTCGTCGGTAGCGACGATGGTGGCGGGGAGGCGCGCGATTGGTCTGTCATCGCCATCCCCCCCTTCCCCTTTAAAATTAATGGAAAATGTAAACATAAACGGAGAATAGGATTCGTAATCTCGAAGTTACAAGTCGATTCGCTCAACTATCAAGGGAGAGTAAACGCGGCGACTGTGGCGGCACTCGCCACCGATGCGAAGTCAGCGTCGCAAAGTTGGCGTTAAATCCGAACGTTTGAATCAGTTATTTTCTTTCGGGCCCTTTTCTGCCCTGAACCGTGGAAGCGCCGAAATTCGGGTTTCATTTGTAACGCGGCAGCTTATACCCCCCAGCGTTACCGACCACTGCCGGTGGTGGTCGGTAAGTTATCCTCCGCCGAGGTCGACGCGCGTTACAGATGCACACGTAAAATATTTTTCGCGAATTTTCGCGCGGTAAATCTTTGTCTCCGCGTCCTCCGTCCGACGAGCCTACTCTCGCCCGCACCCGTCGACCCGTTCTCGAGCTATACGGCGACAAAGAAATCGCAAAATTTCACTAATTTGACGTCACCGAAAAAAGTGACGGCCAACTGGGAATTAAAGGTATATCGCCTTCCCGAATTTTCCGGGAGCCCATCGGGCCTTCGGCCCCGCTCGGCTCGGCTCGACTAGGCTCGAGGTCGAGGTCGTCGGTAGCGACGATGGTGGCGGGGAGGCGCGCGATTGGTCTGTCATCGCCATCCCCCCCTTCCCCTTTAAAATTAATGGAAAATGTAAACCTAAACGGAGAATAGGATTCGTAATCTCGAAGTTACAAGTCGATTCGCTCAACTATCAAGGGAGAGTAAACGCGGCGACTGTGGCGGCACTCGCCACCGATGCGAAGTCAGCGTCGCAAAGTTGGCGTTAAATCCGAACGTTTGAATCAGTTATTTTCTTTCGGGCCCTTTTCTGCCCTGAACCGTGGAAGCGCCGAAATTCGGGTTTCATTTGTAACGCGGCAGCTTATACCCCCCAGCGTTACCGACCACTGCCGGTGGTGGTCGGTAAGTTATCCTCCGCCGAGGTCGACGCGCGTTACAGATGCACACGTAAAATATTTTTCGCGAATTTTCGCGAATTTTTCGCGCGGTAAACCTTCGTCTCCGCGTCCTCCGTCCGACGAGCCTACTCTCGCCCGCACCCGTCGACCCGTTCTCGAGCTATACGGCGACAAAAAAATCGCAAAATTTCACTAATTTGACGTCACCGAAAAAGTTACGGCCAACTGGGAATTAAAGGTATATCGCCTTCCCGAATTTTCCGGGAGCCCATCGGGCCTTCGGCCCTGCTCGGATCGGCTCGGCTCGGCTCGGCTCAGCTCGAGGTCGAGGTCGTCGGTAGCGACGATAGTGGCGGGGAGGCGCGCGATTGGTCTGTCATCGCCATCCTCCCCCCCTACCCTTTAAAATTAATGGAAAATGTAAACCAAAACGTAGAGTCGGATTCGTAACCTCGAAGTTACAAGTCGATTCGCTCAACTATCAAGGGAGAGTAAACGCGGAGACTGAGACGGCACTCGCCACCGATGCGAAGTCAGCGTCGCGAAGTTGGCGTTAAATTCGAACGTTTGAATCAGTTATTTTCTTTCGGGCCCTTTTCAGCCCTGAACCGTGGATGCGCCGAAATTCGGGTTTCATTTATAACGCGGCAGCTTATACCCCCGAGCGTTACCGACCACTGCCGGTGGTGGTCGGTAAGTTATCCTCCCCCGAGGACGACGCGCGTTACCGATGCACACGTAAAAAATTTTTCGCGAATTTTCGCGAATTTTTCGCGCGCTGAACCATCGTCTCCGCGTCCTCCGTCCGACGAGCCTACTCTCGCCCGCACCCGTCGACCCGTTCTCGAGCTATACGGCGACAAAGAAACTTTGATTTTTCACTAATTTGACGTCATCGAAAAACTTACGGCCATCTGGGAATTAAAGGTATATCGCCTTCCCGAATTTTCCGGGAGCCCATCGGGCCTTCGGCCCCGCTTGGCTCGGCTCGACTCGGCTCGAGGTCGAGGTCGTCAGTAACGACGATTGTGGCGGGGAGGCGCGCGATTGGTCTGTCATCGCCATCCTCCCCCCTACCCTTTAAAATTAATGGAAAATGTAAACCTAAACGTAGAGTCGGATTCGTAACCTCGAAGTTACAAGTCGATCCGCTCAACTATCAAGGGAGAGTAAACGCGGCGACTGTGGCGGCACTCGCCACCGATGCCAAGTCAGCGTCGCGAAGTTGGCGTTAAATTCGAACGTTTGAATCAGTTATTTTCTTTCGGGCCCTTTCAGCGCTGAACCGTGGAAGCGCCGAAATTCGGGTTTCATTTTTAACGCGGCAGCTTATACCCCCGTGCGT
The DNA here is from genome assembly GCF_051020765.1 of Lasioglossum baleicum. NCBI lineage: Eukaryota > Metazoa > Arthropoda > Insecta > Hymenoptera > Halictidae > Lasioglossum > Lasioglossum baleicum. Next base: position 598,532 of record NC_134933.1, read on the forward strand.
TACCGACCACTGCCGGTGGTGGTCGGTAAGTTATCCTCCGCCGAGGACGACGCGCGTTACCGATGCACACGTAAAAAATGTTTCGCGAATTTTTCGCGCGGTAAATCTTTGTCTCCGCGTCCTCCGTCCGACGAGCTTACTCTCGCCCGCACCCGTCGACCCGTTCTCGAGCTATACGGCGACAAAGAAATCGCAAAATTTCACTAATTTGACGTCACCGAAAAAAATGACGGCCAACTGGGAATTAAAGGTATATCGCCTTCCCGAATTTTCCGGGAGCCCATCGGGCCCTCGGCCCCGCTCGGCTCGGCTCGACTAGGCTCGAGGTCGAGGTCGTCGGTAGCGACGATGGTGGCGGGGAGGCGCGCGATTGGTCTGTCATCGCCATCCCCCCCTTCCCCTTTAAAATTAATGGAAAATGTAAACCTAAACGGAGAATAGGATTCGTAACCTCGAAGTTACAAGTCGATTCGCTCAACTATCAAGGGAGAGAAAACGCGGCGACTGTGGCGGCACTCGCCACCGATGCGAAGTCAGCGTCGCAAAGTTGGCGTTAAATCCGAACGTTTGAATCAGTTATTTTCTTTCGGGCCCTTTTCTGCCCTGAACCGTGGAAGCGCCGAAATTCGGGTTTCATTTGTAACGCGGCAGCTTATACCCCCCAGCGTTACCGACCACTGCCGGTGGTGGTCGGTAAGTTATCCTCCGCCGAGGTCGACGCGCGTTACAGATGCACACGTAAAATATTTTTCGAGAATTTTCGCGAATTTTTCGCGCGGTAAACCTTCGTCTCCGCGTCCTCCGTCCGACGAGCCTACTCTCGCCCGCACCCGTCGACCCGTTCTCGAGCTATACGGCGACAAAAAAATCGCAAAATTTCACTAATTTGACGTCACCGAAAAAGTTACGGCCAACTGGGAATTAAAGGTATATCGCCTTCCCGAATTTTCCGGGAGCCCATCGGGCCTTCGGCCCTGCTCGGCTCAGCTCGAGGTCGAGGTCGTCGGTAGCGACGATAGTGGCGGGGAGGCGCGCGATTGGTCTGTCATCGCCATCCTCCCCCCCTACCCTTTAAAATTAATGGAAAATGTAAACCAAAACGTAGAGTCGGATTCGTAACCTCGAAGTTACAAGTCGATTCGCTCAACTATCAAGGGAGAGTAAACGCGGAGACTGAGACGGCACTCGCCACCGATGCGAAGTCAGCGTCGCGAAGTTGGCGTTAAATTCGAACGTTTGAATCAGTTATTTTCTTTCGGGCCCTTTTCAGCCCTGAACCGTGGATGCGCCGAAATTCGGGTTTCATTTATAACGCGGCAGCTTATACCCCCGAGCGTTACCGACCACTGCCGGTGGTGGTCGGTAAGTTATCCTCCTCCGAGGACGACGCGCGTTACCGATGCACACGTAAAAAATGTTTCGCGAATTTTTCGCACGGTAAATCTTTGTCTCCGCGTCCTCCGTCCGACGAGCCTACTCTCGCCCGCACCCGTCGACCCGTTCTCGAGCTATACGGCGACAAAGAAATCGCAAAATTTCACTAATTTGACGTCACCGAAAAATGTGACGGCCAACTGGGAATTAAAGGTATATCGCCTTCCCGAATTTTCCGGGAGCCCATCGGGCCTTCGGCCCCGCTCGGCTCGGCTCGACTAGGCTCGAGGTCGAGGTCGTCGGTAGCGACGATGGTGGCGGGGAGGCGCGCGATTGGTCTGTCATCGCCATCCTCCCCCCCCCTTCCCCTTTAAAATTAATGGAAAATGTAAACCTAAACGGAGAATAGGATTCGTAACCTCGAAGTTACAAGTCGATTCGCTCAACTATCAAGGGAGAGTAAACGCGGAGACTGAGACGGCACTCGCCACCGATGCGAAGTCAGCGTCGCGAAGTTGGCGTTAAATTCGAACGTTCGAATCAGTTATTTTCTTTCGGGCCCTTTTCAGCCCTGAACCGTGGAAGCGCCGAAATTCGGGTTTCATTTTTAACGCGGCAGCTTATACCCTCGAGCGTTACCGACCACTGCCGGTGGTGGTCGGTGAGTTATCGTCCGCCGAGGACGACGCGCGTTACCGATTCACACGTAAAAAATTTTTCGCGAATTTTTCGCGCGGTAAATCTTTGTCTCTGCGTCTTCCGTCCGACGAGCCTACTCTCGCCCGCACCCGTCGATCCGTTCTCGAGCTATACGGCGACAAAGAAATCGCAAAATTTCACTAATTTGACGTCAGCGAAAAAGTTACGGCCAACTGGGAATTAAAGGTATATCGCCTTCCCGAATTTTCCGGGAGCCCAACGGGCCTTCGGCCCCGCTCGGCTCGCCTCGACTCGGCTCGAGGTCGAGGTCGTCGGTAGCGACGATGGTGGCGGGGAGGCGCGCGATTGGTCTGTCATCGCCATCCTCCCCCCCTACCCTTTAAAATTAACGGAAAATGTAAACCTAAACGTAGAGTCGGATTCGTAACCTCGAAGTTACAAGTCGATTCGCTCAACTATCAAGGGAGAGTAAACGCGGCGACTGTGGCGGCACTCGCCACCGATGCGAAGTCAGCGTCGCGAAGTTGGCGTTAAATTCGAACGTTTAAATCAGTTATTTTCTTTCGGGCCCTTTTCAGCCCTGAACCGTGGAAGCGCCGAAATTCGGGTTTCATTTATAACGCGGCAGCTTATACCACCGAGCGTTACCGACCACTGCCGGTGGTGGTCGGTTAGTTGTCCTCCGCCGAGGACGACGCGCGTTACCGATATACACGTAAAAAATTTTTCGCGAATTTTCGCGAATTTTTCGCGCGCTGAACCTTCGTCTCCGCGTCCTCCGTCCGACGAGCCTACTCCCGCCCGCACCCGTCGACCCGTTCTCGAGCTATACGGCGACAAAGAAACTTTGATTTTTCACTAATTTGACGTCATCGAAAAAGTTACGGCCAACTGGGAATTAAAGGTATATCGCCTTCCCGAATTTTCCGGGAGCCCATCGGGCCTTCGGCCCCGCTCGGCTCGGCTCGGATCAGCTCGAGGTCGAGGTCGTCGGTAGCGACGATGGTGGCGGGGAGGCGCGCGATTGGTCTGTCATCGCCATCCTCCCCCCCTACCCTTTAAAATTAATGGAAAATGTAAACCTAAACGGAGAATAGGATTCGTAACCTCGAAGTTACAAGTCGATTCGCTCAACTATCAAGGCAGAGTAAACGCGGCGACTGTGGCGGCACTCGCCACCGATGCGAAGTCAGCGTCGCGAAGTTGGCGTTAAATCCGAACTTTTGAATCAGTTATTTTCTTTCGGGCCCTTTTCAGCCCTGAACCGTGGAAGCGCCGAAATTCGGGTTTCATTTATAACGCGGCAGCTTATACCACCGAGCGTTACCGACCACTGCCGGTGGTGGTCGGTTAGTTGTCCTCCGCCGAGGACGACGCGCGTTACCGATATACACGTAAAAAATTTTTCGCGAATTTTCGCGAATTTTTCGCGCGCTGAACCTTCGTCTCCGCGTCCTCCGTCCGACGAGCCTACTCTCGCCCGCACCCGTCGACCCGTTCTCGAGCTATACGGCGACAAAGAAACTTTGATTTTTCACTAATTTGACGTCATCGAAAAACTTACGGCCAACTGGGAATTAAAGGTATATCGCCTTCCCGAATTTTCCGGGAGCCCATCGGGCCTTCGGCCCCGCTCGGCTCGGCTCGACTAGGCTCGAGGTCGAGGTCGTCGGTAGCGACGATGGTGGCGGGGAGGCGCGCGATTGGTCTGTCATCGCCATCCCCCCCCCCTTCCCCTTTAAAATTAATGGAAAATGTAAACCTAAACGGAGAATAGGATTCGTAACCTCGAAGTTACAAGTCGATTCGCTCAACTATCAAGGGAGAGTAAACGCGGCGACTGTGGCGGCACTCGCCACCGATGCGAAGTCAGCGTCGCGAAGTTGGCGTTAAATCCGAACGTTTGAATCAGTTATTTTCTTTCGGGCCCTTTTCTGCCCTGAACCGTGGAAGCGCCGAAATTCGGGTTTCATTTGTAACGCGGCAGCTTATACCCCCCAGCGTTACCGACCACTGCCGGTGGTGGTCGGTAAGTTATGCTCCGCCGAGGACGACGCGCGTTACCGATGCACACGTAAAAAATTTTTCGCGAATTTTTCGCGCGGTAAACCTTTGTCTCCGCGTCCTCCGTCCGACGAGCCTACTCTCGCCCGCACCCGTCGACCCGTTCTCGAGCTATACGGCGACAAAGAAATCGCAAAATTTCACTAATTTGACGTCACCGAAAAAAGTGACGGCCAACTGGGAATTAAAGGTATATCGCCTTCCCGAATTTTCCGGGAGCCCATCGGGCCTTCGGCCCCGCTCGGCTCGGCTAGACTAGGCTCGAGGTCGAGGTCGTCGGTAGCGACGATAGTGGCGGGGAGGCGCGCGATTGGTCTGTCATCGCCATCCTCCCCCCCTACCCTTTAAAATTAATGGAAAATGTAAACCAAAACGTAGAGTCGGATTCGTAACCTCGAAGTTACAAGTCGATTCGCTCAACTATCAAGGGAGAGTAAACGCGGCGTCTGAGACGGCACTCCCCACCGATGCGAAGTCAGCGTCGCGAAGTTGGCGTTAAATTCGAACGTTTGAATCAGTTATTTTCTTTCTGGCCCTTTTCAGCCCTGAACCGTGGATGCGCCGAAATTCGGGTTTCATTTATAACGCGGCAGCTTATACCCCCGAGCGTTACCGACCACTGCCGGTGGTGGTCGGTAAGTTATCCTCCGCCGAGGACGACGCGCGTTACCGATGCACACGTAAAAAATTTTTCGCGAATTTTCGCGAATTTTTCGCGCGCTGAACCTTCGTCTCCGCGTCCTCCGTCCGACGAGCCTACTCTCGCCCGCACCCGTCGACCCGTTCTCGAGCTATACGGCGACAAAGAAATCGCAAAATTTCACTAATTTGACGTCACCGAAAAAAGTGACGGCCAACTGGGAATTAAAGGTATATCGCCTTCCCGAATTTTCCGGGAGCCCATCGGGCCTTCGGCCCCGCTCGGCTCGGCTCGACTAGGCTCGAGGTCGAGGTCGTCGGTAGCGACGATGGTGGCGGGGAGGCGCGCGATTGGTCTGTCAACGCCATCCTCCCCCCCCTTCCCCTTTAAAATTAATGGAAAATGTAAACCTAAACGGAGAATAGGATTCGTAACCTCGAAGTTACAAGTCGATTCGCTCAACTATCAAGGGAGAGTAAACGCGGCGACTGTGGCGGCACTCGCCACCGATGCGAAGTCAGCGTCGCAAAGTTGGCGTTAAATCCGAACGTTTGAATCAGTTATTTTCTTTCGGGCCCTTTTCTGCCCTGAACCGTGGAAGCGCCGAAATTCGGGTTTCATTTGTAACGCGGCAGCTTATACCCCCCAGCGTTACCGACCACTGCCGGTGGTGGTCGGTAAGTTATCCTCCGCCGAGGTCGACGCGCGTTACAGATGCACACGTAAAATATTTTTCGCGAATTTCCGCGAATTTTTCGCGCGGTAAACCTTCGTCTCCGCGTCCTCCGTCCGACGAGCCTACGCTCGCCCGCACCCGTCGACCCGTTCTCGAGCTATACGGCGACAAAAAAATCGCAAAATTTCCCTAATTTGACGTCAGCGAAAAAGTTACGGCCAACTGGGAATTAAAGGTATATCGCCTTCCCGAATTTCCCGGGAGCCCAACGGGCCTTCGGCCCCGCTCGGCTCGGCTCGGCTCAGCTCGAGGTCGAGGTCGTCGGTAGCGACGATGGTGGCGGGGAGGCGCGCGATTGGTCTGTCATCGCCATCCTCCCCCCCTACCCTTTAAAATTAACGGAAAATGTAAACCTAAACGTAGAGTCGGATTCGTAACCTCGAAGTTACAAGTCGATTCGCTCAACTATCAAGGGAGAGTAAACGCGGCGACTGTGGCGGCACTCGCCACCGATGCGAAGTCAGCGTCGCGAAGTTGGCGTTAAATTCGAACGTTTGAATCAGTTATTTTCTTTCGGGCCCTTTTCAGCCCTAAACCGTGGATGCGCCGAAATTCGGGTTTCATTTATAACGCGGCAGCTTATACCCCCGAGCGTTACCGACCACTGCCGGTGGTGGTCGGTAAGTTATCCTCCTCCGAGGACGACGCGCGTTACCGATGCACACGTAAAAAATGTTTCGCGAATTTTTCGCACGGTAAATCTTTGTCTCCGCGTCCTCCGTCCGACGAGCCTACTCTCGCCCGCACCCGTCGACCCGTTCTCGAGCTATACGGCGACAAAGAAATCGCAAAATTTCACTAATTTGACGTCACCGAAAAATGTGACGGCCAACTGGGAATTAAAGGTATATCGCCTTCCCGAATTTTCCGGGAGCCCATCGGGCCTTCGGCCCCGCTCGGCTCGGCTCGACTAGGCTCGACGTCGAGGTCGTCGGTAGCGACGATGGTGGCGGGGAGGCGCGCGATTGGTCTGTCATCGCCATCCTCCCCCCCCTTCCCCTTTAAAATTAATGGAAAATGTAAACCTAAACGGAGAATAGGATTCGTAACCTCGAAGTTACAAGTCGATTCGCTCAACTATCAAGGGAGAGTAAACGCGGCGACTGTGGCGGCACTCGCCACCGATGCGAAGTCAGCGTCGCAAAGTTGGCGTTAAATCCGAACGTTTGAATCAGTTATTTTCTTTCGGGCCCTTTTCTGCCCTGAACCGTGGAAGCGCCGAAATTCGGGTTTCATTTGTAACGCGGCAGCTTATACCCCCCAGCGTTACCGACCACTGCCGGTGGTGGTCGGTAAGTTATCCTCCGCCGAGGTCGACGCGCGTTACAGATGCACACGTAAAATATTTTTCGCGAATTTCCGCGAATTTTTCGCGCGGTAAACCTTCGTCTCCGCGTCCTCCGTCCGACGAGCCTACGCTCGCCCGCACCCGTCGACCCGTTCTCGAGCTATACGGCGACAAAAAAATCGCAAAATTTCACTAATTTGACGTCAGCGAAAAAGTTACGGCCAACTGGGAATTAAAGGTATATCGCCTTCCCGAATTTCCCGGGAGCCCAACGGGCCTTCGGCCCCGCTCGGCTCGGCTCGGCTCAGCTCGAGGTCGAGGTCGTCGGTAGCGACGATGGTGGCGGGGAGGCGCGCGATTGGTCTGTCATCGCCATCCTCCCCCCCTACCCTTTAAAATTAACGGAAAATGTAAACCTAAACGTAGAGTCGGATTCGTAACCTCGAAGTTACAAGTCGATTCGCTCAACTATCAAGGGAGAGTAAACGCGGCGACTGTGGCGGCACTCGCCACCGATGCGAAGTCAGCGTCGCGAAGTTGGCGTTAAATTCGAACGTTCGAATCAGTTATTTTCTTTCGGGCCCTTTTCAGCCCTGAACCGTGGAAGCGCCGAAATTCGGGTTTCATTTTTAACGCGGCAGCTTATACCCTCGAGCGTTACCGACCACTGCCGGTGGTGGTCGGTGAGTTATCGTCCGCCGAGGACGACGCGCGTTACCGATTCACACGTAAAAAATTTTTCGCGAATTTTTCGCGCGGTAAATCTTTGTCTCTGCGTCTTCCGTCCGACGAGCCTACTCTCGCCCGCACCCGTCGATCCGTTCTCGAGCTATACGGCGACAAAGAAATCGCAAAATTTCACTAATTTGACGTCAGCGAAAAAGTTACGGCCAACTGGGAATTAAAGGTATATCGCCTTCCCGAATTTTCCGGGAGCCCAACGGGCCTTCGGCCCCGCTCGGCTCGCCTCGACCCGGCTCGAGGTCGAGGTCGTCGGTAGCGACGATGGTGGCGGGGAGGCGCGCGATTGGTCTGTCATCGCCATCCTCCCCCCCTACCCTTTAAAATTAACGGAAAATGTAAACCTAAACGGAGAATAGGATTCGTAACCTCGAAGTTACAAGTCGATTCGCTCAACTATCAAGGGAGAGTAAACGCGGCGACTGTGGCGGCACTCGCCACCGATGCGAAGTCAGCGTCGCGAAGTTGGCGTTAAATTCGAACGTTTAAATCAGTTATTTTCTTTCGGGCCCTTTTCAGCCCTGAACCGTGGAAGCGCCGAAATTCGGGTTTCATTTATAACGCGGCAGCTTATACCACCGAGCGTTACCGACCACTGCCGGTGGTGGTCGGTTAGTTGTCCTCCGCCGAGGACGACGCGCGTTACCGATATACACGTAAAAAATTTTTCGCGAATTTTCGCGAATTTTTCGCGCGCTGAACCTTCGTCTCCGCGTCCTCCGTCCGACGAGCCTACTCCCGCCCGCACCCGTCGACCCGTTCTCGAGCTATACGGCGACAAAGAAACTTTGATTTTTCACTAATTTGACGTCATCGAAAAACTTACGGCCAACTGGGAATTAAAGGTATATCGCCTTCCCGAATTTTCCGGGAGCCCATCGGGCCTTCGGCCCCGCTCGGCTCGGCTCGACTAGGCTCGAGGTCGAGGTCGTCGGTAGCGACGATGGTGGCGGGGAGGCGCGCGATTGGTCTGTCATCGCCATCCCCCCCCCCTTCCCCTTTAAAATTAATGGAAAATGTAAACCTAAACGGAGAATAGGATTCGTAACCTCGAAGTTACAAGTCGATTCGCTCAACTATCAAGGGAGAGTAAACGCGGCGACTGTGGCGGCACTCGCCACCGATGCGAAGTCAGCGTCGCGAAGTTGGCGTTAAATCCGAACGTTTGAATCAGTTATTTTCTTTCGGGCCCTTTTCTGCCCTGAACCGTGGAAGCGCCGAAATTCGGGTTTCATTTGTAACGCGGCAGCTTATACCCCCCAGCGTTACCGACCACTGCCGGTGGTGGTCGGTAAGTTATGCTCCGCCGAGGACGACGCGCGTTACCGATGCACACGTAAAAAATTTTTCGCGAATTTTTCGCGCGGTAAACCTTTGTCTCCGCGTCCTCCGTCCGACGAGCCTACTCTCGCCCGCACCCGTCGACCCGTTCTCGAGCTATACGGCGACAAAGAAATCGCAAAATTTCACTAATTTGACGTCACCGAAAAAAGTGACGGCCAACTGGGAATTAAAGGTATATCGCCTTCCCGAATTTTCCGGGAGCCCATCGGGCCTTCGGCCCCGCTCGGCTCGGCTAGACTAGGCTCGAGGTCGAGGTCGTCGGTAGCGACGATAGTGGCGGGGAGGCGCGCGATTGGTCTGTCATCGCCATCCTCCCCCCCTACCCTTTAAAATTAATGGAAAATGTAAACCAAAACGTAGAGTCGGATTCGTAACCTCGAAGTTACAAGTCGATTCGCTCAACTATCAAGGGAGAGTAAACGCGGCGTCTGAGACGGCACTCCCCACCGATGCGAAGTCAGCGTCGCGAAGTTGGCGTTAAATTCGAACGTTTGAATCAGTTATTTTCTTTCTGGCCCTTTTCAGCCCTGAACCGTGGATGCGCCGAAATTCGGGTTTCATTTATAACGCGGCAGCTTATACCCCCGAGCGTTACCGACCACTGCCGGTGGTGGTCGGTAAGTTATCCTCCGCCGAGGACGACGCGCGTTACCGATGCACACGTAAAAAATTTTTCGCGAATTTTCGCGAATTTTTCGCGCGCTGAACCTTCGTCTCCGCGTCCTCCGTCCGACGAGCCTACTCTCGCCCGCACCCGTCGACCCGTTCTCGAGCTATACGGCGACAAAGAAATCGCAAAATTTCACTAATTTGACGTCACCGAAAAATGTGACGGCCAACTGGGAATTAAAGGTATATCGCCTTCCCGAATTTTCCGGGAGCCCATCGGGCCTTCGGCCCCGCTCGGCTCGGCTCGACTAGGCTCGAGGTCGAGGTCGTCGGTAGCGACGATGGTGGCGGGGAGGCGCGCGATTGGTCTGTCAACGCCATCCTCCCCCCCCTTCCCCTTTAAAATTAATGGAAAATGTAAACCTAAACGGAGAATAGGATTCGTAACCTCGAAGTTACAAGTCGATTCGCTCAACTATCAAGGGAGAGTAAACGCGGCGACTGTGGCGGCACTCGCCACCGATGCGAAGTCAGCGTCGCAAAGTTGGCGTTAAATCCGAACGTTTGAATCAGTTATTTTCTTTCGGGCCCTTTTCTGCCCTGAACCGTGGAAGCGCCGAAATTCGGGTTTCATTTGTAACGCGGCAGCTTATACCCCCCAGCGTTACCGACCACTGCCGGTGGTGGTCGGTAAGTTATCCTCCGCCGAGGTCGACGCGCGTTACAGATGCACACGTAAAATATTTTTCGCGAATTTCCGCGAATTTTTCGCGCGGTAAACCTTCGTCTCCGCGTCCTCCGTCCGACGAGCCTACGCTCGCCCGCACCCGTCGACCCGTTCTCGAGCTATACGGCGACAAAAAAATCGCAAAATTTCCCTAATTTGACGTCAGCGAAAAAGTTACGGCCAACTGGGAATTAAAGGTATATCGCCTTCCCGAATTTCCCGGGAGCCCAACGGGCCTTCGGCCCCGCTCGGCTCGGCTCGGCTCAGCTCGAGGTCGAGGTCGTCGGTAGCGACGATGGTGGCGGGGAGGCGCGCGATTGGTCTGTCATCGCCATCCTCCCCCCCTACCCTTTAAAATTAACGGAAAATGTAAACCTAAACGTAGAGTCGGATTCGTAACCTCGAAGTTACAAGTCGATTCGCTCAACTATCAAGGGAGAGTAAACGCGGCGACTGTGGCGGCACTCGCCACCGATGCGAAGTCAGCGTCGCGAAGTTGGCGTTAAATTCGAACGTTTGAATCAGTTATTTTCTTTCGGGCCCTTTTCAGCCCTGAACCGTGGATGCGCCGAAATTCGGGTTTCATTTATAACGCGGCAGCTTATACCCCCGAGCGTTACCGACCACTGCCGGTGGTGGTCGGTAAGTTATCCTCCTCCGAGGACGACGCGCGTTACCGATGCACACGTAAAAAATGTTTCGCGAATTTTTCGCACGGTAAATCTTTGTCTCCGCGTCCTCCGTCCGACGAGCCTACTCTCGCCCGCACCCGTCGACCCGTTCTCGAGCTATACGGCGACAAAGAAATCGCAAAATTTCACTAATTTGACGTCACCGAAAAATGTGACGGCCAACTGGGAATTAAAGGTATATCGCCTTCCCGAATTTTCCGGGAGCCCATCGGGCCTTCGGCCCCGCTCGGCTCGGCTCGACTAGGCTCGAGGTCGAGGTCGTCGGTAGCGACGATGGTGGCGGGGAGGCGCGCGATTGGTCTGTCATCGCCATCCTCCCCCCCCTTCCCCTTTAAAATTAATGGAAAATGTAAACCTAAACGGAGAATAGGATTCGTAACCTCGAAGTTACAAGTCGATTCGCTCAACTATCAAGGGAGAGTAAACGCGGCGACTGTGGCGGTACTCGCCACCGATGCGAAGTCAGCGTCGCAAAGTTGGCGTTAAATCCGAACGTTTGAATCAGTTATTTTCTTTCGGGCCCTTTTCTGCCCTGAACCGTGGAAGCGCCGAAATTCGGGTTTCATTTGTAACGCGGCAGCTTATACCCCCCAGCGTTACCGACCACTGCCGGTGGTGGTCGGTAAGTTATCCTCCGCCGAGGTCGACGCGCGTTACAGATGCACACGTAAAATATTTTTCGCGAATTTCCGCGAATTTTTCGCGCGGTAAACCTTCGTCTCCGCGTCCTCCGTCCGACGAGCCTACGCTCGCCCGCACCCGTCGACCCGTTCTCGAGCTATACGGCGACAAAAAAATCGCAAAATTTCACTAATTTGACGTCAGCGAAAAAGTTACGGCCAACTGGGAATTAAAGGTATATCGCCTTCCCGAATTTCCCGGGAGCCCAACGGGCCTTCGGCCCCGCTCGGCTCGGCTCGGCTCAGCTCGAGGTCGAGGTCGTCGGTAGCGACGATGGTGGCGGGGAGGCGCGCGATTGGTCTGTCATCGCCATCCTCCCCCCCTACCCTTTAAAATTAACGGAAAATGTAAACCTAAACGTAGAGTCGGATTCGTAACCTCGAAGTTACAAGTCGATTCGCTCAACTATCAAGGGAGAGTAAACGCGGCGACTGTGGCGGCACTCGCCACCGATGCGAAGTCAGCGTCGCGAAGTTGGCGTTAAATTCGAACGTTCGAATCAGTTATTTTCTTTCGGGCCCTTTTCAGCCCTGAACCGTGGAAGCGCCGAAATTCGGTTTTCATTTTTAACGCGGCAGCTTATACCCTCGAGCGTTACCGACCACTGCCGGTGGTGGTCGGTGAGTTATCGTCCGCCGAGGACGACGCGCGTTACCGATTCACACGTAAAAAATTTTTCGCGAATTTTTCGCGCGGTAAATCTTTGTCTCTGCGTCTTCCGTCCGACGAGCCTACTCTCGCCCGCACCCGTCGATCCGTTCTCGAGCTATACGGCGACAAAGAAATCGCAAAATTTCACTAATTTGACGTCAGCGAAAAAGTTACGGCCAACTGGGAATTAAATGTATATCGCCTTCCCGAATTTTCCGGGAGCCCAACGGGCCTTCGGCCCCGCTCGGCTCGCCTCGACCCGGCTCGAGGTCGAGGTCGTCGGTAGCGACGATGGTGGCGGGGAGGCGCGCGATTGGTCTGTCATCGCCATCCTCCCCCCCTACCCTTTAAAATTAACGGAAAATGTAAACCTAAACGTAGAGTCGGATTCGTAACCTCGAAGTTACAAGTCGATTCGCTCAACTATCAAGGGAGAGTAAACGCGGCGACTGTGGCGGCACTCGCCACCGATGCGAAGTCAGCGTCGCGAAGTTGGCGTTAAATTCGAACGTTTAAATCAGTTATTTTCTTTCGGGCCCTTTTCAGCCCTGAACCGTGGAAGCGCCGAAATTCGGGTTTCATTTATAACGCGGCAGCTTATACCACCGAGCGTTACCGACCACTGCCGGTGGTGGTCGGTTAGTTGTCCTCCGCCGAGGACGACGCGCGTTACCGATATACACGTAAAAAATTTTTCGCGAATTTTCGCGAATTTTTCGCGCGCTGAACCTTCGTCTCCGCGTCCTCCGTCCGACGAGCCTACTCCCGCCCGCACCCGTCGACCCGTTCTCGAGCTATACGGCGACAAAGAAACTTTGATTTTTCACTAATTTGACGTCATCGAAAAAGTTACGGCCAACTGGGAATTAAAGGTATATCGCCTTCCCGAATTTTCCGGGAGCCCATCGGGCCTTCGGCCCCGCTCGGCTCGGCTCGGATCAGCTCGAGGTCGAGGTCGTCGGTAGCGACGATGGTGGCGGGGAGGCGCGCGATTGGTCTGTCATCGCCATCCTCCCCCCCTACCCTTTAAAATTAATGGAAAATGTAAACCTAAACGGAGAATAGGATTCGTAACCTCGAAGTTACAAGTCGATTCGCTCAACTATCAAGGGAGAGTAAACGCGGCGACTGTGGCGGCACTCGCCACCGATGCGAAGTCAGCGTCGCGAAGTTGGCGTTAAATTCGAACGTTTAAATCAGTTATTTTCTTTCGGGCCCTTTTCAGCCCTGAACCGTGGAAGCGCCGAAATTCGGGTTTCATTTATAACGCGGCAGCTTATACCACCGAGCGTTACCGACCACTGCCGGTGGTGGTCGGTTAGTTGTCCTCCGCCGAGGACGACGCGTGTTACCGATATACACGTAAAAAATTTTTCGCGAATTTTCGCGAATTTTTCGCGCGCTGAACCTTCGTCTCCGCGTCCTCCGTCCGACGAGCCTACTCTCGCCCGCACCCGTCGACCCGTTCTCGAGCTATACGGCGACAAAGAAACTTTGATTTTTCACTAATTTGACGTCATCGAAAAACTTACGGCCAACTGGGAATTAAAGGTATATCGCCTTCCCGAATTTTCCGGGAGCCCATCGGGCCTTCGGCCCCGCTCGGCTCGGCTCGACTAGGCTCGAGGTCGAGGTCGTCGGTAGCGACGATGGTGGCGGGGAGGCGCGCGATTGGTCTGTCATCGCCATCCCCCCCCCCCTTCCCCTTTAAAATTAATGGAAAATGTAAACCTAAACGGAGAATAGGATTCGTAACCTCGAAGTTACAAGTCGATTCGCTCAACTATCAAGGGAGAGTAAACGCGGCGACTGTGGCGGCACTCGCCACCGATGCGAAGTCAGCGTCGCGAAGTTGGCGTTAAATCCGAACGTTTGAATCAGTTATTTTCTTTCGGGCCCTTTTCTGCCCTGAACCGTGGAAGCGCCGAAATTCGGGTTTCATTTGTAACGCGGCAGCTTATACCCCCCAGCGTTACCGACCAATGCCGGTGGTGGTCGGTAAGTTATCCTCCGCCGAGGTCGACGCGCGTTACAGATGCACACGTAAAATATTTTTCGCGAATTTTCGCGAATTTTTCGCGCGGTAAACCTTCGTCTCCGCGTCCTCCGTCCGACGAGCCTACTCTCGCCCGCACCCGTCGACCCGTTCTCGAGCTATACGGCGACAAAAAAATCGCAAAATTTCACTAATTTGACGTCACCGAAAAAATTACGGCCAACTGGGAATTAAAGGTATATCGCCTTCCCGAATTTTCCGGGAGCCCATCGGGCCTTCGGCCCTGCTCGGCTCAGCTCGAGGTCGAGGTCGTCGGTAGCGACGATAGTGGCGGGGAGGCGCGCGATTGGTCTGTCATCGCCATCCTCCCCCCTACCCTTTAAAATTAATGGAAAATGTAAACCAAAACGTAGAGTCGGATTCGTAACCTCGAAGTTACAAGTCGATTCGCTCAACTATCAAGGGAGAGTAAACGCGGAGACTGAGACGGCACTCGCCACCGATGCGAAGTCAGCGTCGCGAAGTTGGCGTTAAATTCGAACGTTTGAATCAGTTATTTTCTTTCGGGCCCTTTTCAGCCCTGAACCGTGGATGCGCCGAAATTCGGGTTTCATTTATAACGCGGCAGCTTATACCCCCGAGCGTTACCGACCACTGCCGGTGGTGGTCGGTAAGTTATCCTCCTCCGAGGACGACGCGCGTTACCGATGCACACGTAAAAAATGTTTCGCGAATTTTTCGCACGGTAAATCTTTGTCTCCTCGTCCTCCGTCCGACGAGCCTACTCTCGCCCGCACCCGTCGACCCGTTCTCGAGCTATACGGCGACAAAGAAATCGCAAAATTTCACTAATTTGACGTCACCGAAAAATGTGACGGCCAACTGGGAATTAAAGGTATATCGCCTTCCCGAATTTTCCGGGAGCCCATCGGGCCTTCGGCCCCGCTCGGCTCGGCTCGACTAGGCTCGAGGTCGAGGTCGTCGGTAGCGACGATGGTGGCGGGGAGGCGCGCGATTGGTCTGCCATCGCCATCCTCCCCCCCCTTCCCCTTTAAAATTAATGGAAAATGTAAACCTAAACGGAGAATAGGATTCGTAACCTCGAAGTTACAAGTCGATTCGCTCAACTATCAAGGGAGAGTAAACGCGGCGACTGTGGCGGCACTCGCCACCGATGCGAAGTCAGCGTCGCAAAGTTGGCGTTAAATCCGAACGTTTGAATCAGTTATTTTCTTTCGGGCCCTTTTCTGCCCTGAACCGTGGAAGCGCCGAAATTCGGGTTTCATTTGTAACGCGGCAGCTTATACCCTCGAGCGTTACCGACCACTGCCGGTGGTGGTCGGTCAGTTATCGTCCGCCGAGGACGACGCGCGTTACCGATTCACACGTAAAAAATTTTTCGCGAATTTTTCGCGCGGTAAATCTTTGTCTCTGCGTCTTCCGTCCGACGAGCCTACTCTCGCCCGCACCCGTCGATCCGTTCTCGAGCTATACGGCGACAAAGAAATCGCAAAATTTCACTAATTTGACGTCAGCGAAAAAGTTACGGCCAACTGGGAATTAAAGGTATATCGCCTTCCCGAAATTTCCGGGAGCCCAACGGGCCTTCGGCCCCGCTCGGCTCGCCTCGACTCGGCTCGAGGTCGAGGTCGTCGGTAGCGACGATGGTGGCGGGGAGGCGCGCGATTGGTCTGTCATCGCCATCCTCCCCCCCTACCCTTTAAAATTAACGGAAAATGTAAACCTAAACGTAGAGTCGGATTCGTAACCTCGAAGTTACAAGTCGATTCGCTCAACTATCAAGGGAGAGTAAACGCGGCGACTGTGGCGGCACTCGCCACCGATGCGAAGTCAGCGTCGCGAAGTTGGCGTTAAATTCGAACGTTTAAATCAGTTATTTTCTTTCGGGCCCTTTTCAGCCCTGAACCGTGGAAGCGCCGAAATTCGGGTTTCATTTATAACGCGGCAGCTTATACCACCGAGCGTTACCGACCACTGCCGGTGGTGGTCGGTTAGTTGTCCTCCGCCGAGGACGACGCGCGTTACCGATATACACGTAAAAAAATTTTCGCGCGCTGAACCTTCGTCTCCGCGTCCTCCGTCCGACGAGCCTACTCCCGCCCGCACCCGTCGACCCGTTCTCGAGCTATACGGCGACAAAGAAACTTTGATTTTTCACTAATTTGACGTCATCGAAAAAGTTACGGCCAACTGGGAATTAAAGGTATATCGCCTTCCCGAATTTTCCGGGAGCCCATCGGGCCTTCGGCCCCGCTCGGCTCGGCTCGGATCAGCTCGAGGTCGAGGTCGTCGGTAGCGACGATGGTGGCGGGGAGGCGCGCGATTGGTCTGTCATCGCCATCCTCCCCCCCTACCCTTTAAAATTAATGGAAAATGTAAACCTAAACGGAGAATAGGATTCGTAACCTCGAAGTTACAAGTCGATTCGCTCAACTATCAAGGGAGAGTAAACGCGGCGACTGTGGCGGCACTCGCCACCGATGCGAAGTCAGCGTCGCGAAGTTGGCGTTAAATTCGAACGTTTAAATCAGTTATTTTCTTTCGGGCCCTTTTCAGCCCTGAACCGTGGAAGCGCCGAAATTCGGGTTTCATTTATAACGCGGCAGCTTATACCACCGAGCGTTACCGACCACTGTCGGTGGTGGTCGGTTAGTTGTCCTCCGCCGAGGACGACGCGCGTTACCGATATACACGTAAAAAATTTTTCGCGAATTTTCGCGAATTTTTCGCGCGCTGAACCTTCGTCTCCGCGTCCTCCGTCCGACGAGCCTACTCTCGCCCGCACCCGTCGACCCGTTCTCGAGCTATACGGCGACAAAGAAACTTTGATTTTTCACTAATTTGACGTCATCGAAAAACTTACGGCCAACTGGGAATTAAAGGTATATCGCCTTCCCGAATTTTCCGGGAGCCCATCGGGCCTTCGGCCCCGCTCGGCTCGGCTCGACTAGGCTCGAGGTCGAGGTCGTCGGTAGCGACGATGGTGGCGGGGAGGCGCGCGATTGGTCTGTCATCGCCATCCCCCCCCCTTCCCCTTTAAAATTAATGGAAAATGTAAACCTAAACGGAGAATAGGATTCGTAACCTCGAAGTTACAAGTCGATTCGCTCAACTATCAAGGGAGAGTAAACGCGGCGACTGAGACGGCACTCGCCACCGATGCGAAGTCAGCGTCGCGAAGTTGGCGTTAAATTCGAACGTTTGAATCAGTTATTTTCTTTCGGGCCCTTTTCAGCCCTGAACCGTGGATGCGCCGAAATTCGGGTTTCATTTATAACGCGGCAGCTTATACCCCCGAGCGTTACCGACCACTGCCGGTGGTGGTCGGTAAGTTATCCTCCGCCGAGGACGTCGCGCGTTACCGATGCACACGTAAAAAATTTTTCGCGAATTTTCGCGAATTTTTCGCGCGCTGAACCTTCGTCTCCGCGTCCTCCGTCCGACGAGCCTACTCTCGCCCGCACCCGTCGACCCGTTCTCGAGCTATACGGCGACAAAGAAACTTTGATTTTTCACTAATTTGACGTCATCGAAAAAGTTACGGCCAACTGGGAATTAAAGGTATATCGCCTTCCCGAATTTTCCGGGTGCCCATCGGGCCTTCTTCCCCGCTTGGCTCGGCTCGACTCGGCTCGAGGTCGAGGTCGTCGGTAACGACGATGGTGGCGGGGAGGCGCGCGATTGGTCTGTCATCGCCATCCTCCCCCCTACCCTTTAAAATTAATGGAAAATGTAAACCTAAACGTAGAGTCGGATTCGTAACCTCGAAGTTACAAGTCGATTCGCTCAACTATCAAGGGAGAGTAAACGCGGCGACTGTGGCGGCACTCGCCACCGATGCGAAGTCAGCGTCGCGAAGTTGGCGTTAAATTCGAACGTTTGAATCAGTTATTTTCTTTCGGGCCCTTTTCAGCGCTGAACCGTGGAAGCGCCGAAATTCGGGTTTCATTTTTAACGCGGCAGCTTATACCCCCGAGCGTTACCGACCACTGCCGGTGGTGGTCGGTAAGTTATGCTCCGCCGAGGACGACGCGCGTTACCGATGCACACGTAAAAAATTTTTCGCGAATTTTTCGCTCGGTAAACCTTTGTCTCCGCGTCCTCCGTCCGACGAGCCTACTCTCGCCCGCACCCGTCGACCCGTTCTCGAGCTATACGGCGACAAAGAAATTGCAAAATTTCACTAATTTGACGTCATCGAAAAAGTTACGGCCAACTGGGAATTAAAGGTATATCGCCTTCCCGAATTTTCCGGGAGCCCATCGGGCCTTCGGCCCTGCTCGGCTCGGCTCGGCTCAGCTCGAGGTCGAGGTCGTCGGTAGCGACGATAGTGGCGGGGAGGCGCGCGATTGGTCTGTCATCGCCATCCTCCCCCCCTACCCTTTAAAATTAATGGAAAATGTAAACCAAAACGTAGAGTCGGATTCGTAACCTCGAAGTTACAAGTCGATTCGCTCAACTATCAAGGGAGAGTAAACGCGGCGACTGAGACGGCACTCGCCACCGATGCGAAGTCAGCGTCGCGAAGTTGGCGTTAAATTCGAACGTTTGAATCAGTTATTTTCTTTCGGGCCCTTTTCAGCCCTGAACCGTGGATGCGCCGAAATTCGGGTTTCATTTATAACGCGGCAGCTTATACCCCCGAGCGTTACCGACCACTGCCGGTGGTGGTCGGTAAGTTATCCTCCGCCGAGGACGACGCGCGTTACCGATGCACACGTAAAAAATTTTTCGCGAATTTTCGCGAATTTTTCGCGCGCTGAACCTTCGTCTCCGCGTCCTCCGTCCGACGAGCCTACTCTCGCCCGCACCCGTCGACCCGTTCTCGAGCTATACGGCGACAAAGAAACTTTGATTTTTCACTAATTTGACGTCATCGAAAAACTTACGGCCAACTGGGAATTAAAGGTATATCGCCTTCCCGAATTTTCCGGGAGCCCATCGGGCCTTCGGCCCCGCTCGGCTCGGCTCGACTAGGCTCGAGGTCGAGGTCGTCGGTAGCGACGATGGTGGCGGGGAGGCGCGCGATTGGTCTGTCATCGCCATCCCCCCCCCCTTCCCCTTTAAAATTAATGGAAAATGTAAACCTAAACGGAGAATAGGATTCGTAACCTCGAAGTTACAAGTCGATTCGCTCAACTATCAAGGGAGAGTAAACGCGGCGACTGTGGCGGCACTCGCCACCGATGCGAAGTCAGCGTCGCGAAGTTGGCGTTAAATCCGAACGTTTGAATCAGTTATTTTCTTTCGGGCCCTTTTCTGCCCTGAACCGTGGAAGCGCCGAAATTCGGGTTTCATTTGTAACGCGGCAGCTTATACCCCCCAGCGTTACCGACCACTGCCGGTGGTGGTCGGTAAGTTATCCTCCGCCGAGGTCGACGCGCGTTACAGATGCACACGTAAAATATTTTTCGCGAATTTTCGCGAATTTTTCGCGCGGTAAACCTTCGTCTCCGCGTCCTCCGTCCGACGAGCCTACTCTCGCCCGCACCCGTCGACCCGTTCTCGAGCTATACGGCGACAAAAAAATCGCAAAATTTCACTAATTTGACGTCACCGAAAAAGTTACGGCCAACTGGGAATTAAAGGTATATCGCCTTCCCGAATTTTCCGGGAGCCCATCGGGCCTTCGGCCCTGCTCGGCTCGGCTCGGCTCGGCTCGGCTCAGCTCGAGGTCGAGGTCGTCGGTAGCGACGATAGTGGCGGGGAGGCGCGCGATTGGTCTGTCATCGCCATCCTCCCCCCCTACCCTTTAAAATTAATGGAAAATGTAAACCAAAACGTAGAGTCGGATTCGTAACCTCGAAGTTACAAGTCGATTCGCTCAACTATCAAGGGAGAGTAAACGCGGCGACTGAGACGGCACTCGCCACCGATGCGAAGTCAGCGTCGCGAAGTTGGCGTTAAATTCGAACGTTTGAATCAGTTATTTTCTTTCGGGCCCTTTTCAGCCCTGAACCGTGGATGCGCCGAAATTCGGGTTTCATTTATAACGCGGCAGCTTATACCCCCGAGCGTTACCGACCACTGCCGGTGGTGGTCGGTAAGTTATCCTCCGCCGAGGACGACGCGCGTTACCGATGCACACGTAAAAAATTTTTCGCGAATTTTTCGCGCGGTAAACCTTTGTCTCCGCGTCCTCCGTCCGACGAGCCTACTCTCGCCCGCACCCGTCGACCCGTTCTCGAGCTATACGGCGACAAAGAAACTTTGATTTTTCACTAATTTGACGTCATCGAAAAACTTACGGCCAACTGGGAATTAAAGGTATATCGCCTTCCCGAATTTTCCGGGAGCCCATCGGGCCTTCGGCCCCGCTCGGCTCGGCTCGACTAGGCTCGAGGTCGAGGTCGTCGGTAGCGACGATGGTGGCGGGGAGGCGCGCGATTGGTCTGCAATCGCCATCCCCCCCCTTCCCCTTTAAAATTAATGGAAAATGTAAACCTAAACGGAGAATA
Organism: Lasioglossum baleicum; assembly: GCF_051020765.1. Lineage (NCBI taxonomy): Eukaryota > Metazoa > Arthropoda > Insecta > Hymenoptera > Halictidae > Lasioglossum > Lasioglossum baleicum. The sequence continues at coordinate 619,214 of NC_134933.1, forward strand.
GGATTCGTAACCTCGAAGTTACAAGTCGATTCGCTCAACTATCAAGGGAGAGTAAACGCGGCGACTGTGGCGGCACTCGCCACCGATGCGAAGTCAGCGTCGCGAAGTTGGCGTTAAATCCGAACGTTTGAATCAGTTATTTTCTTTCGGGCCCTTTTCTGCCCTGAACCGTGGAAGCGCCGAAATTCGGGTTTCATTTGTAACGCGGCAGCTTATACCCCCCAGCGTTACCGACCACTGCCGGTGGTGGTCGGTAAGTTATCCTCCGCCGAGGTCGACGCGCGTTACAGATGCACACGTAAAATATTTTTCGCGAATTTTCGCGAATTTTACGCGCGGTAAACCTTCGTCTCCGCGTCCTCCGTCCGACGAGCCTACTCTCGCCCGCACCCGTCGACCCGTTCTCGAGCTATACGGCGACAAAAAAATCGCAAAATTTCACTAATTTGACGTCACCGAAAAAGTTACGGCCAACTGGGAATTAAAGGTATATCGCCTTCCCGAATTTTCCGGGAGCCCATCGGGCCTTCGGCCCTGCTCGGCTCGGCTCGGCTCGGCTCGGCTCAGCTCGAGGTCGAGGTCGTCGGTAGCGACGATAGTGGCGGGGAGGCGCGCGATTGGTCTGTCATCGCCATCCTCCCCCCCTACCCTTTAAAATTAATGGAAAATGTAAACCAAAACGTAGAGTCGGATTCGTAACCTCGAAGTTACAAGTCGATTCGCTCAACTATCAAGGGAGAGTAAACGCGGCGACTGAGACGGCACTCGCCACCGATGCGAAGTCAGCGTCGCGAAGTTGGCGTTAAATTCGAACGTTTGAATCAGTTATTTTCTTTCGGGCCCTTTTCAGCCCTGAACCGTGGATGCGCCGAAATTCGGGTTTCATTTATAACGCGGCAGCTTATACCCCCGAGCGTTACCGACCACTGCCGGTGGTGGTCGGTAAGTTATCCTCCGCCGAGGACGACGCGCGTTACCGATGCACACGTAAAAAATTTTTCGCGAATTTTTCGCGCGGTAAACCTTTGTCTCCGCGTCCTCCGTCCGACGAGCCTACTCTCGCTCGCACCCGTCGACCCGTTCTCGAGCTATACGGCGACAAAGAAACTTTGATTTTTCACTAATTTGACGTCATCGAAAAAGTTACGGCCAACTGCGAATTAAAGGTATATCGCCTTCCCGAATTTTCTGGGAGCCCATCGGGCCTTCGGCCCCGCTTGGCTCGGCTCGACTCGGCTCGAGGTCGAGGTCGTCGGTAACGACGATGGTGGCGGGGAGGCGCGCGATTGGTCTGTCATCGCCATCCTCCCCCCTACCCTTTAAAATTAATGGAAAATGTAAACCTAAACGTAGAGTCGGATTCGTAACCTCGAAGTTACAAGTCGATTCGCTCAACTATCAAGGGAGGGTAAACGCGGCGACTGTGGCGGCACTCGCCACCGATGCGAAGTCAGCGTCGCGAAGTTGGCGTTAAATTCGAACGTTTGAATCAGTTATTTTCTTTCGGGCCCTTTTCAGCGCTGAACCGTGGAAGCGCCGAAATTCGGGTTTCATTTTTAACGCGGCAGCTTATACCTCCGAGCGTTACCGACCACTGCCGGTGGTGGTCGGTAAGTTATGCTCCGCCGAGGACGACGCGCGTTACCGATGCACACGTAAACAATTTTTCGCGAATTTTTCGCGCGGTAAACCTTTGTCTCCGCGTCCTCCGTCCGACGAGCCTACTCTCGCCCGCACCCGTCGACCCGTTCTCGAGCTATACGGCGACAAAGAAATTGCAAAATTTCACTAATTTGACGTCATCGAAAAAGTTACGGCCAACTGGGAATTAAAGGTATATCGCCTTCCCGAATTTTCCGGGAGCCCATCGGGCCTTCGGCCCTGCTCGGCTCGGCTCGGCTCGGCTCAGCTCGAGGTCGAGGTCGTCGGTAGCGACGATAGTGGCGGGGAGGCGCGCGATTGGTCTGTCATCGCCATCCTCCCCCCCTACCCTTTAAAATTAATGGAAAATGTAAACCAAAACGTAGAGTCGGATTCGTAACCTCGAAGTTACAAGTCGATTCGCTCAACTATCAAGGGAGAGTAAACGCGGCGACTGAGACGGCACTCGCCACCGATGCGAAGTCAGCGTCGCGAAGTTGGCGTTAAATTCGAACGTTTGAATCAGTTATTTTCTTTCGGGCCCTTTTCAGCCCTGAACCGTGGATGCGCCGAAATTCGGGTTTCATTTATAACGCGGCAGCTTATACCCCCGAGCGTTACCGACCACTGCCGGTGGTGGTCGGTAAGTTATCCTCCGCCGAGGACGACGCGCGTTACCGATGCACACGTAAAAAATTTTTCGCGAATTTTCGCGAATTTTTCGCGCGCTGAACCTTCGTCTCCGCGTCCTCCGTCCGACGAGCCTACTCTCGCCCGCACCCGTCGACCCGTTCTCGAGCTATACGGCGACAAAGAAACTTTGATTTTTCACTAATTTGACGTCATCGAAAAACTTACGGCCAACTGGGAATTAAAGGTATATCGCCTTCCCGAATTTTCCGGGAGCCCATCGGGCCTTCGGCCCCGCTCGGCTCGGCTCGACTAGGCTCGAGGTCGAGGTCGTCGGTAGCGACGATGGTGGCGGGGAGGCGCGCGATTGGTCTGTCATCGCCATCCCCCCCTTCCCCTTTAAAATTAATGGAAAATGTAAACCTAAACGGAGAATAGGATTCGTAACCTCGAAGTTACAAGTCGATTCGCTCAACTATCAAGGGAGAGTAAACGCGGCGACTGTGGCGGCACTCGCCACCGATGCGAAGTCAGCGTCGCGAAGTTGGCGTTAAATCCGAACGTTTGAATCAGTTATTTTCTTTCGGGCCCTTTTCTGCCCTGAACCGTGGAAGCGCCGAAATTCGGGTTTCATTTGTAACGCGGCAGCTTATACCCCCCAGCGTTACCGACCACTGCCGGTGGTGGTCGGTAAGTTATCCTCCGCCGAGGTCGACGCGCGTTACAGATGCACACGTAAAATATTTTTCGCGAATTTTCGCGAATTTTTCGCGCGGTAAACCTTCGTCTCCGCGTCCTCCGTCCGACGAGCCTACTCTCGCCCGCACCCGTCGACCCGTTCTCGAGCTATACGGCGACAAAGAAACTTTGATTTTTCACTAATTTGACGTCATCGAAAAAGTTACGGCCAACTGCGAATTAAAGGTATATCGCCTTCCCGAATTTTCCGGGAGCCCATCGGGCCTTCGGCCCCGCTTGGCTCGGCTCGACTCGGCTCGAGGTCGAGGTCGTCGGTAACGACGATGGTGGCGGGGAGGCGCGCGATTGGTCTGTCATCGCCATCCTCCCCCCTACCCTTTAAAATTAATGGAAAATGTAAACCTAAACGTAGAGTCGGATTCGAAACCTCGAAGTTACAAGTCGATTCGCTCAACTATCAAGGGAGGGTAAACGCGGCGACTGTGGCGGCACTCGCCACCGATGCGAAGTCAGCGTCGCGAAGTTGGCGTTAAATTCGAACGTTTGAATCAGTTATTTTCTTTCGGGCCCTTTTCAGCGCTGAACCGTGGAAGCGCCGAAATTCGGGTTTCATTTTTAACGCGGCAGCTTATACCCCCGAGCGTTACCGACCACTGCCGGTGGTGGTCGGTAAGTTATGCTCCGCCGAGGACGACGCGCGTTACCGATGCACACGTAAACAATTTTTCGCGAATTTTTCGCGCGGTAAACCTTTGTCTCCGCGTCCTCCGTCCGACGAGCCTACTCTCGCCCGCACCCGTCGACCCGTTCTCGAGCTATACGGCGACAAAGAAATTGCAAAATTTCACTAATTTGACGTCATCGAAAAAGTTACGGCCAACTGGGAATTAAAGGTATATCGCCTTCCCGAATTTTCCGGGAGCCCATCGGGCCTTCGGCCCTGCTCGGCTCGGCTCGGCTCGGCTCAGCTCGAGGTCGAGGTCGTCGGTAGCGACGATAGTGGCGGGGAGGCGCGCGATTGGTCTGTCATCGCCATCCTCCCCCCCTACCCTTTAAAATTAATGGAAAATGTAAACCAAAACGTAGAGTCGGATTCGTAACCTCGAAGTTACAAGTCGATTCGCTCAACTATCAAGGGAGAGTAAACGCGGCGACTGAGACGGCACTCGCCACCGATGCGAAGTCAGCGTCGCGAAGTTGGCGTTAAATTCGAACGTTTGAATCAGTTATTTTCTTTCGGGCCCTTTTCAGCCCTGAACCGTGGATGCGCCGAAATTCGGGTTTCATTTATAACGCGGCAGCTTATACCCCCGAGCGTTACCGACCACTGCCGGTGGTGGTCGGTAAGTTATCCTCCGCCGAGGACGACGCGCGTTACCGATGCACACGTAAAAAATTTTTCGCGAATTTTCGCGTATTTTTCGCGCGCTGAACCTTCGTCTCCGCGTCCTCCGTCCGACGAGCCTACTCTCGCCCGCACCCGTCGACCCGTTCTCGAGCTATACGGCGACAAAGAAACTTTGATTTTTCACTAATTTGACGTCATCGAAAAACTTACGGCCAACTGGGAATTAAAGGTATATCGCCTTCCCGAATTTTCCGGGAGCCCATCGGGCCTTCGGCCCCGCTCGGCTCGGCTCGACTAGGCTCGAGGTCGAGGTCGTCGGTAGCGACGATGGTGGCGGGGAGGCGCGCGATTGGTCTGTCATCGCCATCCCCCCCTTCCCCTTTAAAATTAATGGAAAATGTAAACCTAAACGGAGAATAGGATTCGTAACCTCGAAGTTACAAGTCGATTCGCTCAACTATCAAGGGAGAGTAAACGCGGCGACTGTGGCGGCACTCGCCACCGATGCGAAGTCAGCGTCGCGAAGTTGGCGTTAAATCCGAACGTTTGAATCAGTTATTTTCTTTCGGGCCCTTTTCTGCCCTGAACCGTGGAAGCGCCGAAATTCGGGTTTCATTTGTAACGCGGCAGCTTATACCCCCCAGCGTTACCGACCACTGCCGGTGGTGGTCGGTAAGTTATCCTCCGCCGAGGTCGACGCGCGTTACAGATGCACACGTAAAATATTTTTCGCGAATTTTCGCGAATTTTTCGCGCGGTAAACCTTCGTCTCCGCGTCCTCCGTCCGACGAGCCTACTCTCGCCCGCACCCGTCGACCCGTTCTCGAGCTATACGGCGACAAAGAAACTTTGATTTTTCACTAATTTGACGTCATCGAAAAAGTTACGGCCAACTGCGAATTAAAGGTATATCGCCTTCCCGAATTTTCCGGGAGCCCATCGGGCCTTCGGCCCCGCTTGGCTCGGCTCGACTCGGCTCGAGGTCGAGGTCGTCGGTAACGACGATGGTGGCGGGGAGGCGCGCGATTGGTCTGTCATCGCCATCCTCCCCCCTACCCTTTAAAATTAATGGAAAATGTAAACCTAAACGTAGAGTCGGATTCGAAACCTCGAAGTTACAAGTCGATTCGCTCAACTATCAAGGGAGGGTAAACGCGGCGACTGTGGCGGCACTCGCCACCGATGCGAAGTCAGCGTCGCGAAGTTGGCGTTAAATTCGAACGTTTGAATCAGTTATTTTCTTTCGGGCCCTTTTCAGCGCTGAACCGTGGAAGCGCCGAAATTCGGGTTTCATTTTTAACGCGGCAGCTTATACCCCCGAGCGTTACCGACCACTGCCGGTGGTGGTCGGTAAGTTATGCTCCGCCGAGGACGACGCGCGTTACCGATGCACACGTAAACAATTTTTCGCGAATTTTTCGCGCGGTAAACCTTTGTCTCCGCGTCCTCCGTCCGACGAGCCTACTCTCGCCCGCAGCCGTCGACCCGTTCTCGAGCTATACGGCGACAAAGAAATTGCAAAATTTCACTAATTTGACGTCATCGAAAAAGTTACGGCCAACTGGGAATTAAAGGTATATCGCCTTCCCGAATTTTCCGGGAGCCCATCGGGCCTTCGGCCCTGCTCGGCTCGGCTCGGCTCGGCTCAGCTCGAGGTCGAGGTCGTCGGTAGCGACGATAGTGGCGGGGAGGCGCGCGATTGGTCTGTCATCGCCATCCTCCCCCCCTACCCTTTAAAATTAATGGAAAATGTAAACCAAAACGTAGAGTCGGATTCGTAACCTCGAAGTTACAAGTCGATTCGCTCAACTATCAAGGGAGAGTAAACGCGGCGACTGAGACGGCACTCGCCACCGATGCGAAGTCAGCGTCGCGAAGTTGGCGTTAAATTCGAACGTTTGAATCAGTTATTTTCTTTCGGGCCCTTTTCAGCCCTGAACCGTGGATGCGCCGAAATTCGGGTTTCATTTATAACGCGGCAGCTTATACCCCCGAGCGTTACCGACCACTGCCGGTGGTGGTCGGTAAGTTATCCTCCGCCGAGGACGACGCGCGTTACCGATGCACACGTAAAAAATTTTTCGCGAATTTTCGCGAATTTTTCGCGCGCTGAACCTTCGTCTCCGCGTCCTCCGTCCGACGAGCCTACTCTCGCCCGCACCCGTCGACCCGTTCTCGAGCTATACGGCGACAAAGAAACTTTGATTTTTCACTAATTTGACGTCATCGAAAAACTTACGGCCAACTGGGAATTAAAGGTATATCGCCTTCCCGAATTTTCCGGGAGCCCATCGGGCCTTCGGCCCCGCTCGGCTCGGCTCGACTAGGCTCGAGGTCGAGGTCGTCGGTAGCGACGATGGTGGCGGGGAGGCGCGCGATTGGTCTGTCATCGCCATCCCCCCCTTCCCCTTTAAAATTAATGGAAAATGTAAACCTAAACGGAGAATAGGATTCGTAACCTCGAAGTTACAAGTCGATTCGCTCAACTATCAAGGGAGAGTAAACGCGGCGACTGTGGCGGCACTCGCCACCGATGCGAAGTCAGCGTCGCGAAGTTGGCGTTAAATCCGAACGTTTGAATCAGTTATTTTCTTTCGGGCCCTTTTCTGCCCTGAACCGTGGAAGCGCCGAAATTCGGGTTTCATTTGTAACGCGGCAGCTTATACCCCCCAGCGTTACCGACCACTGCCGGTGGTGGTCGGTAAGTTATCCTCCGCCGAGGTCGACGCGCGTTACAGATGCACACGTAAAATATTTTTCGCGAATTTTCGCGAATTTTTCGCGCGGTAAACCTTCGTCTCCGCGTCCTCCGTCCGACGAGCCTACTCTCGCCCGCACCCGTCGACCCGTTCTCGAGCTATACGGCGACAAAAAAATCGCAAAATTTCACTAATTTGACGTCACCGAAAAAGTTACGGCCAACTGGGAATTAAAGGTATATCGCCTTCCCGAATTTTCCGGGAGCCCATCGGGCCTTCGGCCCTGCTCGGCTCGGCTCGGCTCGGCTCGGCTCAGCTCGAGGTCGAGGTCGTCGGTAGCGACGATAGTGGCGGGGAGGCGCGCGATTGGTCTGTCATCGCCATCCTCCCCCCCTACCCTTTAAAATTAATGGAAAATGTAAACCAAAACGTAGAGTCGGATTCGTAACCTCGAAGTTACAAGTCGATTCGCTCAACTATCAAGGGAGAGTAAACGCGGCGACTGAGACGGCACTCGCCACCGATGCGAAGTCAGCGTCGCGAAGTTGGCGTTAAATTCGAACGTTTGAATCAGTTATTTTCTTTCGGGCCCTTTTCAGCCCTGAACCGTGGATGCGCCGAAATTCGGGTTTCATTTATAACGCGGCAGCTTATACCCCCGAGCGTTACCGACCACTGCCGGTGGTGGTCGGTAAGTTATCCTCCGCCGAGGACGACGCGCGTTACCGATGCACACGTAAAAAATTTTTCGCGAATTTTTCGCGCGGTAAACCTTTGTCTCCGCGTCCTCCGTCCGACGAGCCTACTCTCGCTCGCACCCGTCGACCCGTTCTCGAGCTATACGGCGACAAAGAAACTTTGATTTTTCACTAATTTGACGTCATCGAAAAAGTTACGGCCAACTGCGAATTAAAGGTATATCGCCTTCCCGAATTTTCTGGGAGCCCATCGGGCCTTCGGCCCCGCTTGGCTCGGCTCGACTCGGCTCGAGGTCGAGGTCGTCGGTAACGACGATGGTGGCGGGGAGGCGCGCGATTGGTCTGTCATCGCCATCCTCCCCCCTACCCTTTAAAATTAATGGAAAATGTAAACCTAAACGTAGAGTCGGATTCGTAACCTCGAAGTTACAAGTCGATTCGCTCAACTATCAAGGGAGGGTAAACGCGGCGACTGTGGCGGCACTCGCCACCGATGCGAAGTCAGCGTCGCGAAGTTGGCGTTAAATTCGAACGTTTGAATCAGTTATTTTCTTTCGGGCCCTTTTCAGCGCTGAACCGTGGAAGCGCCGAAATTCGGGTTTCATTTTTAACGCGGCAGCTTATACCTCCGAGCGTTACCGACCACTGCCGGTGGTGGTCGGTAAGTTATGCTCCGCCGAGGACGACGCGCGTTACCGATGCACACGTAAACAATTTTTCGCGAATTTTTCGCGCGGTAAACCTTTGTCTCCGCGTCCTCCGTCCGACGAGCCTACTCTCGCCCGCACCCGTCGACCCGTTCTCGAGCTATACGGCGACAAAGAAATTGCAAAATTTCACTAATTTGACGTCATCGAAAAAGTTACGGCCAACTGGGAATTAAAGGTATATCGCCTTCCCGAATTTTCCGGGAGCCCATCGGGCCTTCGGCCCTGCTCGGCTCGGCTCGGCTCGGCTCAGCTCGAGGTCGAGGTCGTCGGTAGCGACGATAGTGGCGGGGAGGCGCGCGATTGGTCTGTCATCGCCATCCTCCCCCCCTACCCTTTAAAATTAATGGAAAATGTAAACCAAAACGTAGAGTCGGATTCGTAACCTCGAAGTTACAAGTCGATTCGCTCAACTATCAAGGGAGAGTAAACGCGGCGACTGAGACGGCACTCGCCACCGATGCGAAGTCAGCGTCGCGAAGTTGGCGTTAAATTCGAACGTTTGAATCAGTTATTTTCTTTCGGGCCCTTTTCAGCCCTGAACCGTGGATGCGCCGAAATTCGGGTTTCATTTATAACGCGGCAGCTTATACCCCCGAGCGTTACCGACCACTGCCGGTGGTGGTCGGTAAGTTATCCTCCGCCGAGGACGACGCGCGTTACCGATGCACACGTAAAAAATTTTTCGCGAATTTTCGCGAATTTTTCGCGCGCTGAACCTTCGTCTCCGCGTCCTCCGTCCGACGAGCCTACTCTCGCCCGCACCCGTCGACCCGTTCTCGAGCTATACGGCGACAAAGAAACTTTGATTTTTCACTAATTTGACGTCATCGAAAAACTTACGGCCAACTGGGAATTAAAGGTATATCGCCTTCCCGAATTTTCCGGGAGCCCATCGGGCCTTCGGCCCCGCTCGGCTCGGCTCGACTAGGCTCGAGGTCGAGGTCGTCGGTAGCGACGATGGTGGCGGGGAGGCGCGCGATTGGTCTGTCATCGCCATCCCCCCCTTCCCCTTTAAAATTAATGGAAAATGTAAACCTAAACGGAGAATAGGATTCGTAACCTCGAAGTTACAAGTCGATTCGCTCAACTATCAAGGGAGAGTAAACGCGGCGACTGTGGCGGCACTCGCCACCGATGCGAAGTCAGCGTCGCGAAGTTGGCGTTAAATCCGAACGTTTGAATCAGTTATTTTCTTTCGGGCCCTTTTCTGCCCTGAACCGTGGAAGCGCCGAAATTCGGGTTTCATTTGTAACGCGGCAGCTTATACCCCCCAGCGTTACCGACCACTGCCGGTGGTGGTCGGTAAGTTATCCTCCGCCGAGGTCGACGCGCGTTACAGATGCACACGTAAAATATTTTTCGCGAATTTTCGCGAATTTTTCGCGCGGTAAACCTTCGTCTCCGCGTCCTCCGTCCGACGAGCCTACTCTCGCCCGCACCCGTCGACCCGTTCTCGAGCTATACGGCGACAAAGAAACTTTGATTTTTCACTAATTTGACGTCATCGAAAAAGTTACGGCCAACTGCGAATTAAAGGTATATCGCCTTCCCGAATTTTCCGGGAGCCCATCGGGCCTTCGGCCCCGCTTGGCTCGGCTCGACTCGGCTCGAGGTCGAGGTCGTCGGTAACGACGATGGTGGCGGGGAGGCGCGCGATTGGTCTGTCATCGCCATCCTCCCCCCTACCCTTTAAAATTAATGGAAAATGTAAACCTAAACGTAGAGTCGGATTCGAAACCTCGAAGTTACAAGTCGATTCGCTCAACTATCAAGGGAGGGTAAACGCGGCGACTGTGGCGGCACTCGCCACCGATGCGAAGTCAGCGTCGCGAAGTTGGCGTTAAATTCGAACGTTTGAATCAGTTATTTTCTTTCGGGCCCTTTTCAGCGCTGAACCGTGGAAGCGCCGAAATTCGGGTTTCATTTTTAACGCGGCAGCTTATACCCCCGAGCGTTACCGACCACTGCCGGTGGTGGTCGGTAAGTTATGCTCCGCCGAGGACGACGCGCGTTACCGATGCACACGTAAACAATTTTTCGCGAATTTTTCGCGCGGTAAACCTTTGTCTCCGCGTCCTCCGTCCGACGAGCCTACTCTCGCCCGCACCCGTCGACCCGTTCTCGAGCTATACGGCGACAAAGAAATTGCAAAATTTCACTAATTTGACGTCATCGAAAAAGTTACGGCCAACTGGGAATTAAAGGTATATCGCCTTCCCGAATTTTCCGGGAGCCCATCGGGCCTTCGGCCCTGCTCGGCTCGGCTCGGCTCGGCTCAGCTCGAGGTCGAGGTCGTCGGTAGCGACGATAGTGGCGGGGAGGCGCGCGATTGGTCTGTCATCGCCATCCTCCCCCCCTACCCTTTAAAATTAATGGAAAATGTAAACCAAAACGTAGAGTCGGATTCGTAACCTCGAAGTTACAAGTCGATTCGCTCAACTATCAAGGGAGAGTAAACGCGGCGACTGAGACGGCACTCGCCACCGATGCGAAGTCAGCGTCGCGAAGTTGGCGTTAAATTCGAACGTTTGAATCAGTTATTTTCTTTCGGGCCCTTTTCAGCCCTGAACCGTGGATGCGCCGAAATTCGGGTTTCATTTATAACGCGGCAGCTTATACCCCCGAGCGTTACCGACCACTGCCGGTGGTGGTCGGTAAGTTATCCTCCGCCGAGGACGACGCGCGTTACCGATGCACACGTAAAAAATTTTTCGCGAATTTTCGCGAATTTTTCGCGCGCTGAACCTTCGTCTCCGCGTCCTCCGTCCGACGAGCCTACTCTCGCCCGCACCCGTCGACCCGTTCTCGAGCTATACGGCGACAAAGAAACTTTGATTTTTCACTAATTTGACGTCATCGAAAAACTTACGGCCAACTGGGAATTAAAGGTATATCGCCTTCCCGAATTTTCCGGGAGCCCATCGGGCCTTCGGCCCCGCTCGGCTCGGCTCGACTAGGCTCGAGGTCGAGGTCGTCGGTAGCGACGATGGTGGCGGGGAGGCGCGCGATTGGTCTGTCATCGCCATCCCCCCCTTCCCCTTTAAAATTAATGGAAAATGTAAACCTAAACGGAGAATAGGATTCGTAACCTCGAAGTTACAAGTCGATTCGCTCAACTATCAAGGGAGAGTAAACGCGGCGACTGTGGCGGCACTCGCCACCGATGCGAAGTCAGCGTCGCGAAGTTGGCGTTAAATCCGAACGTTTGAATCAGTTATTTTCTTTCGGGCCCTTTTCTGCCCTGAACCGTGGAAGCGCCGAAATTCGGGTTTCATTTGTAACGCGGCAGCTTATACCCCCCAGCGTTACCGACCACTGCCGGTGGTGGTCGGTAAGTTATCCTCCGCCGAGGTCGACGCGCGTTACAGATGCACACGTAAAATATTTTTCGCGAATTTTCGCGAATTTTTCGCGCGGTAAACCTTCGTCTCCGCGTCCTCCGTCCGACGAGCCTACTCTCGCCCGCACCCGTCGACCCGTTCTCGAGCTATACGGCGACAAAGAAACTTTGATTTTTCACTAATTTGACGTCATCGAAAAAGTTACGGCCAACTGCGAATTAAAGGTATATCGCCTTCCCGAATTTTCCGGGAGCCCATCGGGCCTTCGGCCCCGCTTGGCTCGGCTCGACTCGGCTCGAGGTCGAGGTCGTCGGTAACGACGATGGTGGCGGGGAGGCGCGCGATTGGTCTGTCATCGCCATCCTCCCCCCTACCCTTTAAAATTAATGGAAAATGTAAACCTAAACGTAGAGTCGGATTCGAAACCTCGAAGTTACAAGTCGATTCGCTCAACTATCAAGGGAGGGTAAACGCGGCGACTGTGGCGGCACTCGCCACCGATGCGAAGTCAGCGTCGCGAAGTTGGCGTTAAATTCGAACGTTTGAATCAGTTATTTTCTTTCGGGCCCTTTTCAGCGCTGAACCGTGGAAGCGCCGAAATTCGGGTTTCATTTTTAACGCGGCAGCTTATACCCCCGAGCGTTACCGACCACTGCCGGTGGTGGTCGGTAAGTTATGCTCCGCCGAGGACGACGCGCGTTACCGATGCACACGTAAACAATTTTTCGCGAATTTTTCGCGCGGTAAACCTTTGTCTCCGCGTCCTCCGTCCGACGAGCCTACTCTCGCCCGCAGCCGTCGACCCGTTCTCGAGCTATACGGCGACAAAGAAATTGCAAAATTTCACTAATTTGACGTCATCGAAAAAGTTACGGCCAACTGGGAATTAAAGGTATATCGCCTTCCCGAATTTTCCGGGAGCCCATCGGGCCTTCGGCCCTGCTCGGCTCGGCTCGGCTCGGCTCAGCTCGAGGTCGAGGTCGTCGGTAGCGACGATAGTGGCGGGGAGGCGCGCGATTGGTCTGTCATCGCCATCCTCCCCCCCTACCCTTTAAAATTAATGGAAAATGTAAACCAAAACGTAGAGTCGGATTCGTAACCTCGAAGTTACAAGTCGATTCGCTCAACTATCAAGGGAGAGTAAACGCGGCGACTGAGACGGCACTCGCCACCGATGCGAAGTCAGCGTCGCGAAGTTGGCGTTAAATTCGAACGTTTGAATCAGTTATTTTCTTTCGGGCCCTTTTCAGCCCTGAACCGTGGATGCGCCGAAATTCGGGTTTCATTTATAACGCGGCAGCTTATACCCCCGAGCGTTACCGACCACTGCCGGTGGTGGTCGGTAAGTTATCCTCCGCCGAGGACGACGCGCGTTACCGATGCACACGTAAAAAATTTTTCGCGAATTTTCGCGAATTTTTCGCGCGCTGAACCTTCGTCTCCGCGTCCTCCGTCCGACGAGCCTACTCTCGCCCGCACCCGTCGACCCGTTCTCGAGCTATACGGCGACAAAGAAACTTTGATTTTTCACTAATTTGACGTCATCGAAAAACTTACGGCCAACTGGGAATTAAAGGTATATCGCCTTCCCGAATTTTCCGGGAGCCCATCGGGCCTTCGGCCCCGCTCGGCTCGGCTCGACTAGGCTCGAGGTCGAGGTCGTCGGTAGCGACGATGGTGGCGGGGAGGCGCGCGATTGGTCTGTCATCGCCATCCCCCCCTTCCCCTTTAAAATTAATGGAAAATGTAAACCTAAACGGAGAATAGGATTCGTAACCTCGAAGTTACAAGTCGATTCGCTCAACTATCAAGGGAGAGTAAACGCGGCGACTGTGGCGGCACTCGCCACCGATGCGAAGTCAGCGTCGCGAAGTTGGCGTTAAATCCGAACGTTTGAATCAGTTATTTTCTTTCGGGCCCTTTTCTGCCCTGAACCGTGGAAGCGCCGAAATTCGGGTTTCATTTGTAACGCGGCAGCTTATACCCCCCAGCGTTACCGACCACTGCCGGTGGTGGTCGGTAAGTTATCCTCCGCCGAGGTCGACGCGCGTTACAGATGCACACGTAAAATATTTTTCGCGAATTTTCGCGAATTTTTCGCGCGGTAAACCTTCGTCTCCGCGTCCTCCGTCCGACGAGCCTACTCTCGCCCGCACCCGTCGACCCGTTCTCGAGCTATACGGCGACAAAAAAATCGCAAAATTTCACTAATTTGACGTCACCGAAAAAGTTACGGCCAACTGGGAATTAAAGGTATATCGCCTTCCCGAATTTTCCGGGAGCCCATCGGGCCTTCGGCCCCGCTCGGCTCGGCTCGACTAGGCTCGAGGTCGAGGTCGTCGGTAGCGACGATGGTGGCGGGGAGGCGCGCGATTGGTCTGTCATCGCCATCCCCCCCTTCCCCTTTAAAATTAATGGAAAATGTAAACCAAAACGTAGAGTCGGATTCGTAACCTCGAAGTTACAAGTCGATTCGCTCAACTATCAAGGGAGAGTAAACGCGGCGACTGAGACGGCACTCGCCACCGATGCGAAGTCAGCGTCGCGAAGTTGGCGTTAAATTCGAACGTTTGAATCAGTTATTTTCTTTCGGGCCCTTTTCAGCCCTGAACCGTGGATGCGCCGAAATTCGGGTTTCATTTATAACGCGGCAGCTTATACCCCCGAGCGTTACCGACCACTGCCGGTGGTGGTCGGTAAGTTATCCTCCGCCGAGGACGACGCGCGTTACCGATGCACACGTAAAAAATTTTTCGCGAATTTTCGCGAATTTTTCGCGCGCTGAACCTTCGTCTCCGCGTCCTCCGTCCGACGAGCCTACTCTCGCCCGCACCCGTCGACCCGTTCTCGAGCTATACGGCGACAAAGAAACTTTGATTTTTCACTAATTTGACGTCATCGAAAAACTTACGGCCAACTGGGAATTAAAGGTATATCGCCTTCCCGAATTTTCCGGGAGCCCATGGGGCCTTCGGCCCCGCTTGGCTCGGCTCGACTAGGCTCGAGGTCGAGGTCGTCGGTAGCGACGATGGTGGCGGGGAGGCGCGCGATTGGTCTGTCATCGCCATCCCCCCCTTCCCCTTTAAAATTAATGGAAAATGTAAACCTAAACGGAGAATAGGATTCGTAACCTCGAAGTTACAAGTCGATTCGCTCAACTATCAAGGGAGAGTAAACGCGGCGACTGTGGCGGCACTCGCCACCGATGCGAAGTCAGCGTCGCGAAGTTGGCGTTAAATCCGAACGTTTGAATCAGTTATTTTCTTTCGGGCCCTTTTCTGCCCTGAACCGTGGAAGCGCCGAAATTCGGGTTTCATTTGTAACGCGGCAGCTTATACCCCCCAGCGTTACCGACCACTGCCGGTGGTGGTCGGTAAGTTATCCTCCGCCGAGGTCGACGCGCGTCACAGATGCACACGTAAAATATTTTTCGCGAATTTTCGCGAATTTTTCGCGCGGTAAACCTTCGTCTCCGCGTCCTCCGTCCGACGAGCCTACTCTCGCCCGCACCCGTCGACCCGTTCTCGAGCTATACGGCGACAAAAAAATCGCAAAATTTCACTAATTTGACGTCACCGAAAAAGTTACGGCCAACTGGGAATTAAAGGTATATCGCCTTCCCGAATTTTCCGGGAGCCCATCGGGCCTTCGGCCCTGCTCGGCTCGGCTCGGCTCGGCTCGGCTCAGCTCGAGGTCGAGGTCGTCGGTAGCGACGATAGTGGCGGGGAGGCGCGCGATTGGTCTGTCATCGCCATCCTCCCCCCCTACCCTTTAAAATTAATGGAAAATGTAAACCAAAACGTAGAGTCGGATTCGTAACCTCGAAGTTACAAGTCGATTCGCTCAACTATCAAGGGAGAGTAAACGCGGCGACTGAGACGGCACTCGCCACCGATGCGAAGTCAGCGTCGCGAAGTTGGCGTTAAATTCGAACGTTTGAATCAGTTATTTTCTTTCGGGCCCTTTTCAGCCCTGAACCGTGGATGCGCCGAAATTCGGGTTTCATTTATAACGCGGCAGCTTATACCCCCGAGCGTTACCGACCACTGCCGGTGGTGGTCGGTAAGTTATCCTCCGCCGAGGACGACGCGCGTTACCGATGCACACGTAAAAAATTTTTCGCGAATTTTCGCGAATTTTTCGCGCGCTGAACCTTCGTCTCCGCGTCCTCCGTCCGACGAGCCTACTCTCGCCCGCACCCGTCGACCCGTTCTCGAGCTATACGGCGACAAAGAAACTTTGATTTTTCACTAATTTGACGTCATCGAAAAAGTTACGGCCAACTGGGAATTAAAGGTATATCGCCTTCCCGAATTTTCCGGGAGCCCATCGGGCCTTCGGCCCCGCTTGGCTCGGCTCGACTCGGCTCGAGGTCGAGGTCGTCGGTAACGACGATGGTGGCGGGGAGGCGCGCGATTGGTCTGTCATCGCCATCCTCCCCCCTACCCTTTAAAATTAATGGAAAATGTAAACCTAAACGTAGAGTCGGATTCGTAACCTCGAAGTTACAAGTCGATTCGCTCAACTATCAAGGGAGAGTAAACGCGGCGACTGTGGCGGCACTCGCCACCGATGCCAAGTCAGCGTCGCGAAGTTGGCGTTAAATTCGAACGTTTGAATCAGTTATTTTCTTTCGGGCCCTTTTCAGCGCTGAACCGTGGAAGCGCCGAAATTCGGGTTTCATTTTTAACGCGGCAGCTTATACCCCCGTGCGTTACCGACCACTGCCGGTGGTGGTCGGTAAGTTATCCTCCGCCGAGGACGACGCGCGTTACCGATGCACACGTAAAAAATGTTTCGCGAATTTTTCGCACGGTAAATCTTTGTCTCCGCGTCCTCCGTCCGACGAGCCTACTCTCGCCCGCACCCGTCGACCCGTTCTCGAGCTATACGGCGACAAAGAAATCGCAACATTTCACTAATTTGACGTCACCGAAAAAAGTGACGGCCAACTGGGAATTAAAGGTATATCGCCTTCCCGAATTTTCCGGGAGCCCATCGGGCCTTCGGCCCCGCTCGGCTCGGCTCGACTAGGCTCGAGGTCGAGGTCGTCGGTAGCGACGATGGTGGCGGGGAGGCGCGCGATTGGTCTGTCATCGCCATCCTCCACCCCCTTCCCCTTTAAAATTAATGGAAAATGTAAACCTAAACGGAGAATAGGATTCGTAACCTCGAAGTTACAAGTCGATTCGCTCAACTATCAAGGGAGAGTAAACGCGGCGACTATGGCGGCACTCGCCACCGATGCGAAGTCAGCGTCGCAAAGTTGGCGTTAAATCCGAACGTTTGAATCAGTTATTTTCTTTCGGGCCCTTTTCTGCCCTGAACCGTGGAAGCGCCGAAATTCGGGTTTCATTTGTAACGCGGCAGCTTATACCCCCCAGCGTTACCGACCACTGCCGGTGGTGGTCGGTAAGTTATCCTCCGCCGAGGTCGACGCGCGTTACAGATGCACACGTAAAATATTTTTCGCGAATTTCCGCGAATTTTTCGCGCGGTAAACCTTCGTCTCCGCGTCCTCCGTCCGACGAGCCTACGCTCGCCCGCACCCGTCGACCCGTTCTCGAGCTATACGGCGACAAAAAAATCGCAAAATTTCACTAATTTGACGTCAGCGAAAAAGTTACGGCCAACTGGGAATTAAAGGTATATCGCCTTCCCGAATTTTCCGGGAGCCCAACGGGCCTTCGGCCCCGCTCGGCTCGCCTCGACTCGGCTCGAGGTCGAGGTCGTCGGTAGCGACGATGGTGACGGGGAGGCGCGCGATTGGGTCTGTCATCGCCATCCTCCCCCCTACCCTTTAAAATTAACGGAAAATGTAAACCTAAACGTAGAGTCGGATTCGTAACCTCGAAGTTACAAGTCGATTCGCTCAACTATCAAGGGAGAGTAAACGCGGCGACTGTGGCGGCACTCGCCACCGATGCGAAGTCAGCGTCGCAAAGTTGGCGTTAAATTCGAACGTTTGAATCAGTTATTTTCTTTCGGGCCCTTTTCAGCGCTGAACCGTGGAAGCGCCGAAATTCGGGTTTCATTTTTAACCCGGCAGCTTATACCCCCGAGCGTTACCGACCACTGCCGGTGGTGGTCGGTAAGTTATGCTCCGCCGAGGACGACGCGCGTTACCGATGCACACGTAAAAAATTTTTCGCGAATTTTTCGCGCGGTAAACCTTTGTCTCCGCGTCCTCCGTCCGACGAGCCTACTCTCGCCCGCACCCGTCGACCCGTTCTCGAGCTATACGGCGACAAAGAAATTGCAAAATTTCACTAATTTGACGTCATCGAAAAAGTTACAGCCAACTGGGAATTAAAGGTATATCGCCTTCCCGAATTTTCCGGGAGCCCATCGGGCCATCGGCCCTGCTCGGCTCGGCTCGGCTCAGCTCGAGGTCGAGGTCGTCGGTAGCGACGATAGTGGCGGGGAGGCGCGCGATTGGTCTGTCATCGCCATCCTCCCCCCCTACCCTTTAAAATTAATGGAAAATGTAAACCAAAACGTAGAGTCGGATTCGTAACCTCGAAGTTACAAGTCGATTCGCTCAACTATCAAGGGAGAGTAAACGCGGCGACTGAGACGGCACTCGCCACCGATGCGAAGTCAGCGTCGCGAAGTTGGCGTTAAATTCGAACGTTTGAATCAGTTATTTTCTTTCGGGCCCTTTTCAGCGCTGAACCGTGGAAGCGCCGAAATTCGGGTTTCATTTTTAACGCGGCAGCTTATACCCCCGTGCGTTACCGACCACTGCCGGTGGTGGTCGGTAAGTTATAATCCGCCGAGGACGACGCGCGTTACCGATGCACACGTAAAAAATGTTGCGCGAATTTTTCGCGCGGTAAATCTTTGTCTCCGCGTCCTCCGTCCGACGAGCCTACTCTCGCCCGCACCCGTCTCCCCGTTCTCGAGCTATACGGCGACAAAGAAATTGCAAAATTTCACTAATTTGACGTCATCGAAAAAGTTACGGCCAACTGGGAATTAAAGGTATATCGCCTTCCCGAATTTTCCGGGAGCCCATCGGGCCTTCGGCCCCGCTCGGCTCGGCTCGACTCGGCTCGAGGTCGAGGTCGTCGGTAGCGACGATAGTGGCGGGGAGGCGCGCGATTGGTCTGTCATCGCCATCCTCCCCCCCTACCCTTTAAAATTAATGGAAAATGTAAACCAAAACGGAGAATAGGATTCGTAACCTCGAAGTTACAAGTCGATTCGCTCAACTATCAAGGGAGAGTAAACGCGGCGACTGTGGCGGCACTCGCCACCGATGCGAAGTCAGCGTCGCAAAGTTGGCGTTAAATCCGAACGTTTGAATCAGTTATTTTCTTTCGGGCCCTTTTTTGCCCTGAACCGTGGAAGCGCCGAAATTCGGGTTTCATTTGTAACGCGGCAGCTTATACCCCCCAGCGTTACCGACCACTGCCGGTGGTGGTCGGTAAGTTATCCTCCGCCGAGGTCGACGCGCGTTACCGATGCACACGTAAAAAATTTTTCGCGAATTTTTCGCGCGGTAAACCTTTGTCTCCGCGTCCTCCGTCCGACGAGCCTACTCTCGCCCGCACCCGTCTCCCCGTTCTCGAGCTATACGGCGACAAAGAAATTGCAAAATTTCACTAATTTGACGTCATCGAAAAAGTTACGGCCAACTGGGAATTAAAGGTATATCGCCTTCCCGAATTTTCCGGGAGCCCATCGGGCCTTCGGCCCCGCTCGGCTCGGCTCGACTCGGCTCGAGGTCGAGGTCGTCGGTAGCGACGATAGTGGCGGGGAGGCGCGCGATTGGTCTGTCATCGCCATCCTCCCCCCCTACCCTTTAAAATTAATGGAAAATGTAAACCAAAACGTAGAGTCGGATTCGTAACCTCGAAGTTACAAGTCGATTCGCTCAACTATCAAGGGAGAGTAAACGCGGCGACTGTGGCGGCACTCGCCACCGATGCGAAGTCAGCGTCGCAAAGTTGGCGTTAAATCCGAACGTTTGAATCAGTTATTTTCTTTCGGGCCCTTTTCTGCCCTGAACCGTGGAAGCGCCGAAATTCGGGTTTCATTTGTAACGCGGCAGCTTATACCCCCCAGCGTTACCGACCACTGCCGGTGGTGGTCGGTAAGTTATCCTCCGCCGAGGTCGACGCGCGTTACAGATGCACACGTAAAATATTTTTCGCGAATTTCCGCGAATTTTTCGCGCGGTAAACCTTCGGCTCCGCGTCCTCCGTCCGACGAGCCTACGCTCGCCCGCACCCGTCGACCCGTTCTCGAGCTATACGGCGACAAAAAAATCGCAAAATTTCACTAATTTGACGTCAGCGAAAAAGTTACGGCCAACTGGGAATTAAAGGTATATCGCCTTCCCGAATTTTCCGGGAGCCCATCGGGCCTTCGGCCCCGCTCGGCTCGGCTCGGCTCAGCTCGAGGTCGAGGTCGTCGGTAGCGACGATGGTGGCGGGGAGGCGCGCGATTGGTCTGTCATCGCCATCCTCCCCCCCTACCCTTTAAAATTAATGGAAAATGTAAACCTAAACGGAGAATAGGATTCGTAACCTCGAAGTTACAAGTCGATTCGCTCAACTATCAAGGGAGAGTAAACGCGGCGACTGTGGCGGCACTCGCCACCGATGCGAAGTCAGCGTCGCGAAGTTGGCGTTAAATTCGAACGTTTAAATCAGTTATTTTCTTTCGGGCCCTTTTCAGCCCTGAACCGTGGAAGCGCCGAAATTCGGGTTTCATTTATAACGCGGCAGCTTATACCACCGAGCGTTACCGACCACTGCCGGTGGTGGTCGGTTAGTTGTCCTCCGCCGAGGACGACGCGCGTTACCGATATACACGTAAAAAATTTTTCGCGAATTTTCGCGAATTTTTCGCGCGCTGAACCTTCGTCTCCGCGTCCTCCGTCCGACGAGCCTACTCTCGCCCGCACCCGTCGACCCGTTCTCGAGCTATACGGCGACAAAGAAACTTTGATTTTTCACTAATTTGACGTCATCGAAAAACTTACGGCCAATTGGGAATTAAAGGTATATCGCCTTCCCGAATTTTCCGGGAGCCCATCGGGCCTTCGGCCCCGCTCGGCTCGGCTCGACTAGGCTCGAGGTCGAGGTCGTCGGTAGCGACGATGGTGGCGGGGAGGCGCGCGATTGGTCTGTCATCGCCATCCTCCCCCCCCCCTTCCCCTTTAAAATTAATGGAAAATGTAAACCTAAACGGAGAATAGGATTCGTAACCTCGAAGTTACAAGTCGATTCGCTCAACTATCAAGGGAGAGTAAACGCGGCGACTGTGGCGGCACTCGCCACCGATGCGAAGTCAGCGTCGCGAAGTTGGCGTTAAATTCGAACGTTTGAATCAGTTATTTTCTTTCGGGCCCTTTTCAGCCCTGAACCGTGGATGCGCCGAAATTCGGGTTTCATTTATAACGCGGCAGCTTATACCCCCGAGCGTTACCGACCACTGCCGGTGGTGGTCGGTAAGTTATCCTCCGCCGAGGACGACGCGCGTTACCGATGCACACGTAAAAAATTTTTCGCGAATTTTCGCGAATTTTTCGCGCGCTGAACCTTCGTCTCCGCGTCCTCCGTCCGACGAGCCTACTCTCGCCCGCACCCGTCGACCCGTTCTCGAGCTATACGGCGACAAAGAAACTTTGATTTTTCACTAATTTGACGTCATCGAAAAAGTTACGGCCAACTGGGAATTAAAGGTATATCGCCTTCCCGAATTTTCCGGGAGCCCATCGGGCCTTCGGCCCCGCTTGGCTCGGCTCGACTCGGCTCGAGGTCGAGGTCGTCGGTAACGACGATGGTGGCGGGGAGGCGCGCGATTGGTCTGTCATCGCCATCCTCCCCCCTACCCTTTAAAATTAATGGAAAATGTAAACCTAAACGTAGAGTCGGATTCGTAACCTCGAAGTTACAAGTCGATTCGCTCAACTATCAAGGGAGAGTAAACGCGGCGACTGTGGCGGCACTCGCCACCGATGCGAAGTCAGCGTCGCGAAGTTGGCGTTAAATTCGAACGTTTGAATCAGTTATTTTCTTTCGGGCCCTTTTCAGCGCTGAACCGTGGAAGCGCCGAAATTCGGGTTTCATTTTTAACGCGGCAGCTTATACCCCCGAGCGTTACCGACCACTGCCGGTGGTGGTCGGTAAGTTATGCTCCGCCGAGGACGACGCGCGTTACCGATGCACACGTAAAAAATTTTTCGCGAATTTTTCGCGCGGTAAACCTTTGTCTCCGCGTCCTCCGTCCGACGAGCCTACTCTCGCCCGCACCCGTCGACCCGTTCTCGAGGTATACGGCGACAAAGAAATTGCAAAATTTCACTAATTTGACGTCATCGAAAAAGTTACGGCCAACTGGGAATTAAAGGTATATCGCCTTCCCGAATTTTCCGGGAGCCCATCGGGCCTTCGGCCCTGCTCGGCTCGGCTCGGCTCAGCTCGAGGTCGAGGTCGTCGGTAGCGACGATAGTGGCGGGGAGGCGCGCGATTGGTCTGTCATCGCCATCCTCCCCCCCTACCCTTTAAAATTAATGGAAAATGTAAACCAAAACGTAGAGTCGGATTCGTAACCTCGAAGTTACAAGTCGATTCGCTCAACTATCAAGGGAGAGTAAACGCGGCGACTGAGACGGCACTCGCCACCGATGCGAAGTCAGCGTCGCGAAGTTGGCGTTAAATTCGAACGTTTGAATCAGTTATTTTCTTTCGGGCCCTTTTCAGCCCTGAACCGTGGATGCGCCGAAATTCGGGTTTCATTTATAACGCGGCAGCTTATACCCCCGAGCGTTACCGACCACTGCCGGTGGTGGTCGGTAAGTTATCCTCCGCCGAGGACGACGCGCGTTACCGATGCACACGTAAAAAATTTTTCGCGAATTTTCGCGAATTTTTCGCGCGGTAAACCTTCGTCTCCGCGTCCTCCGTCCGACGAGCCTACTCTCGCCCGCACCCGTCGACCCGTTCTCGAGCTATACGGCGACAAAAAAATCGCAAAATTTCACTAATTTGACGTCACCGAAAAAGTTACGGCCAACTGGGAATTAAAGGTATATCGCCTTCCCGAATTTTCCGGGAGCCCATCGGGCCTTCGGCCCTGCTCGGCTCGGCTCGGCTCGGCTCGGCTCAGCTCGAGGTCGAGGTCGTCGGTAGCGACGATAGTGGCGGGGAGGCGCGCGATTGGTCTGTCATCGCCATCCTCCCCCCCTACCCTTTAAAATTAATGGAAAATGTAAACCAAAACGTAGAGTCGGATTCGTAACCTCGAAGTTACAAGTCGATTCGCTCAACTATCAAGGGAGAGTAAACGCGGCGACTGAGACGGCACTCGCCACCGATGCGAAGTCAGCGTCGCGAAGTTGGCGTTAAATTCGAACGTTTGAATCAGTTATTTTCTTTCGGGCCCTTTTCAGCCCTGAACCGTGGATGCGCCGAAATTCGGGTTTCATTTATAACGCGGCAGCTTATACCCCCGAGCGTTACCGACCACTGCCGGTGGTGGTCGGTAAGTTATCCTCCGCCGAGGACGACGCGCGTTACCGATGCACACGTAAAAAATTTTTCGCGAATTTTCGCGAATTTTTCGCGCGCTGAACCTTCGTCTCCGCGTCCTCCGTCCGACGAGCCTACTCTCGCCCGCACCCGTCGACCCGTTCTCGAGCTATACGGCGACAAAGAAACTTTGATTTTTCACTAATTTGACGTCATCGAAAAAGTTACGGCCAACTGGGAATTAAAGGTATATCGCCTTCCCGAATTTTCCGGGAGCCCATCGGGCCTTCGGCCCCGCTTGGCTCGGCTCGACTCGGCTCGAGGTCGAGGTCGTCGGTAACGACGATGGTGGCGGGGAGGCGCGCGATTGGTCTGTCATCGCCATCCTCCCCCCTACCCTTTAAAATTAATGGAAAATGTAAACCTAAACGTAGAGTCGGATTCGTAACCTCGAAGTTACAAGTCGATTCGCTCAACTATCAAGGGAGGGTAAACGCGGCGACTGTGGCGGCACTCGCCACCGATGCGAAGTCAGCGTCGCGAAGTTGGCGTTAAATTCGAACGTTTGAATCAGTTATTTTCTTTCGGGCCCTTTTCAGCGCTGAACCGTGGAAGCGCCGAAATTCGGGTTTCATTTTTAACGGGGCAGCTTATACCCCCGAGCGTTACCGACCACTGCCGGTGGTGGTCGGTAAGTTATGCTCCGCCGAGGACGACGCGCGTTACCGATGCACACGTAAAAAATTTTTCGCTAATTTTTCGCGCGGTAAACCTTTGTCTCCGCGTCCTCCGTCCGACGAGCCTACTCTCGCCCGCACCCGTCGACCCGTTCTCGAGCTATACGGCGACAAAGAAATTGCAAAATTTCACTAATTTGACGTCATCGAAAAAGTTACGGCCAACTGGGAATTAAAGGTATATCGCCTTCCCGAATTTTCCGGGAGCCCATCGGGCCTTCGGCCCTGCTCGGCTCGGCTCGGCTCGGCTCAGCTCGAGGTCGAGGTCGTCGGTAGCGACGATAGTGGCGGGGAGGCGCGCGATTGGTCTGTCATCGCCATCCTCCCCCCCTACCCTTTAAAATTAATGGAAAATGTAAACCAAAACGTAGAGTCGGATTCGTAACCTCGAAGTTACAAGTCGATTCGCTCAACTATCAAGGGAGAGTAAACGCGGCGACTGAGACGGCACTCGCCACCGATGCGAAGTCAGCGTCGCGAAGTTGGCGTTAAATTCGAACGTCTGAATCAGTTATTTTCTTTCGGGCCCTTTTCAGCCCTGAACCGTGGATGCGCCGAAATTCGGGTTTCATTTATAACGCGGCAGCTTATACCCCCGAGCGTTACCGACCACTGCCGGTGGTGGTCGGTAAGTTATCCTCCGCCGAGGACGACGCGCGTTACCGATGCACACGTAAAAAATTTTTCGCGAATTTTCGCGAATTTTTCGCGCGCTGAACCTTCGTCTCCGCGTCCTCCGTCCGACGAGCCTACTCTCGCCCGCACCCGTCGACCCGTTCTCGAGCTATACGGCGACAAAGAAACTTTGATTTTTCACTAATTTGACGTCATCGAAAAACTTACGGCCAACTGGGAATTAAAGGTATATCGCCTTCCCGAATTTTCCGGGAGCCCATCGGGCCTTCGGCCCCGCTCGGCTCGGCTCGACTAGGCTCGAGGTCGAGGTCGTCGGTAGCGACGATGGTGGCGGGGAGGCGCGCGATTGGTCTGTCATCGCCATCCCCCCCTTCCCCTTTAAAATTAATGGAAAATGTAAACCTAAACGGAGAATAGGATTCGTAACCTCGAAGTTACAAGTCGATTCGCTCAACTATCAAGGGAGAGTAAACGCGGCGACTGTGGCGGCACTCGCCACCGATGCGAAGTCAGCGTCGCGAAGTTGGCGTTAAATCCGAACGTTTGAATCAGTTATTTTCTTTCGGGCCCTTTTCTGCCCTGAACCGTGGAAGCGCCGAAATTCGGGTTTCATTTGTAACGCGGCAGCTTATACCCCCCAGCGTTACCGACCACTGCCGGTGGTGGTCGGTAAGTTATCCTCCGCCGAGGTCGACGCGCGTTACAGATGCACACGTAAAATATTTTTCGCGAATTTTCGCGAATTTTTCGCGCGGTAAACCTTCGTCTCCGCGTCCTCCGTCCGACGAGCCTACTCTCGCCCGCACCCGTCGACCCGTTCTCGAGCTATACGGCGACAAAAAAATCGCAAAATTTCACTAATTTGACGTCACCGAAAAAGTTACGGCCAACTGGGAATTAAAGGTATATCGCCTTCCCGAATTTTCCGGGAGCCCATCGGGCCTTCGGCCCTGCTCGGCTCGGCTCGGCTCGGCTCGGCTCAGCTCGAGGTCGAGGTCGTCGGTAGCGACGATAGTGGCGGGGAGGCGCGCGATTGGTCTGTCATCGCCATCCTCCCCCCCTACCCTTTAAAATTAATGGAAAATGTAAACCAAAACGTAGAGTCGGATTCGTAACCTCGAAGTTACAAGTCGATTCGCTCAACTATCAAGGGAGAGTAAACGCGGCGACTGAGACGGCACTCGCCACCGATGCGAAGTCAGCGTCGCGAAGTTGGCGTTAAATTCGAACGTTTGAATCAGTTATTTTCTTTCGGGCCCTTTTCAGCCCTGAACCGTGGATGCGCCGAAATTCGGGTTTCATTTATAACGCGGCAGCTTATACCCCCGAGCGTTACCGACCACTGCCGGTGGTGGTCGGTAAGTTATCCTCCGCCGAGGACGACGCGCGTTACCGATGCACACGTAAAAAATTTTTCGCGAATTTTCGCGAATTTTTCGCGCGCTGAACCTTCGTCTCCGCGTCCTCCGTCCGACGAGCCTACTCTCGCCCGCACCCGTCGACCCGTTCTCGAGCTATACGGCGACAAAGAAACTTTGATTTTTCACTAATTTGACGTCATCGAAAAAGTTACGGCCAACTGGGAATTAAAGGTATATCGCCTTCCCGAATTTTCCGGGAGCCCATCGGGCCTTCGGCCCCGCTTGGCTCGGCTCGACTCGGCTCGAGGTCGAGGTCGTCGGTAACGACGATGGTGGCGGGGAGGCGCGCGATTGGTCTGTCATCGCCATCCTCCCCCCTACCCTTTAAAATTAATGGAAAATGTAAACCTAAACGTAGAGTCGGATTCGTAACCTCGAAGTTACAAGTCGATTCGCTCAACTATCAAGGGAGAGTAAACGCGGCGACTGTGGCGGCACTCGCCACCGATGCCAAGTCAGCGTCGCGAAGTTGGCGTTAAATTCGAACGTTTGAATCAGTTATTTTCTTTCGGGCCCTTTTCAGCGCTGAACCGTGGAAGCGCCGAAATTCGGGTTTCATTTATAACGCGGCAGCTTATACCCCCGAGCGTTACCGACCACTGCCGGTGGTGGTCGGTAAGTTATCCTCCGCCGAGGACGACGCGCGTTACCGATGCACACGTAAAAAATTTTTCGCGAATTTTCGCGAATTTTTCGCGCGGTAAACCTTTGTCTCCGCGTCCTCCGTCCGACGAGCCTACTCTCGCCCGCACCCGTCGACCCGTTCTCGAGCTATACGGCGACAAAGAAACTTTGATTTTTCACTAATTTGACGTCATCGAAAAAGTTACGGCCAACTGGGAATTAAAGGTATATCGCCTTCCCGAATTTTCCGGGAGCCCATCGGGCCTTCGGCCCCGCTTGGCTCGGCTCGACTCGGCTCGAGGTCGAGGTCGTCGGTAACGACGATGGTGGCGGGGAGGCGCGCGATTGGTCTGTCATCGCCATCCTCCCCCCTACCCTTTAAAATTAATGGAAAATGTAAACCTAAACGTAGAGTCGGATTCGTAACCTCGAAGTTACAAGTCGATTCGCTCAACTATCAAGGGAGAGTAAACGCGGCGACTGTGGCGGCACTCGCCACCGATGCCAAGTCAGCGTCGCGAAGTTGGCGTTAAATTCGAACGTTTGAATCAGTTATTTTCTTTCGGGCCCTTTTCAGCGCTGAACCGTGGAAGCGCCGAAATTCGGGTTTCATTTTTAACGCGGCAGCTTATACCCCCGTGCGTTACCGACCACTGCCGGTGGTGGTCGGTAAGTTATCCTCCGCCGAGGACGACGCGCGTTACCGATGCACACGTAAAAAATGTTTCGCGAATTTTTCGCACGGTAAATCTTTGTCTCCGCGTCCTCCGTCCGACGAGCCTACTCTCGCCCGCACCCGTCGACCCGTTCTCGAGCTATACGGCGACAAAGAAATCGCAACATTTCACTAATTTGACGTCACCGAAAAAAGTGACGGCCAACTGGGAATTAAAGGTATATCGCCTTCCCGAATTTTCCGGGAGCCCATCGGGCCTTCGGCCCCGCTCGGCTCGGCTCGACTAGGCTCGAGGTCGAGGTCGTCGGTAGCGACGATGGTGGCGGGGAGGCGCGCGATTGGTCTGTCATCGCCATCCTCCACCCCCTTCCCCTTTAAAATTAATGGAAAATGTAAACCTAAACGGAGAATAGGATTCGTAACCTCGAAGTTACAAGTCGATTCGCTCAACTATCAAGGGAGAGTAAACGCGGCGACTGTGGCGGCACTCGCCACCGATGCGAAGTCAGCGTCGCAAAGTTGGCGTTAAATCCGAACGTTTGAATCAGTTATTTTCTTTCGGGCCCTTTTCTGCCCTGAACCGTGGAAGCGCCGAAATTCGGGTTTCATTTGTAACGCGGCAGCTTATACCCCCCAGCGTTACCGACCACTGCCGGTGGTGGTCGGTAAGTTATCCTCCGCCGAGGTCGACGCGCGTTACAGATGCACACGTAAAATATTTTTCGCGAATTTCCGCGAATTTTTCGCGCGGTAAACCTTCGTCTCCGCGTCCTCCGTCCGACGAGCCTACGCTCGCCCGCACCCGTCGACCCGTTCTCGAGCTATACGGCGACAAAAAAATCGCAAAATTTCACTAATTTGACGTCAGCGAAAAAGTTACGGCCAACTGGGAATTAAAGGTATATCGCCTTCCCGAATTTTCCGGGAGCCCAACGGGCCTTCGGCCCCGCTCGGCTCGCCTCGACTCGGCTCGAGGTCGAGGTCGTCGGTAGCGACGATGGTGGCGGGGAGGCGCGCGATTGGGTCTGTCATCGCCATCCTCCGCCCTACCCTTTAAAATTAACGGAAAATGTAAACCTAAACGTAGAGTCGGATTCGTAACCTCGAAGTTACAAGTCGATTCGCTCAACTATCAAGGGAGAGTAAACGCGGCGACTGTGGCGGCACTCGCCACCGATGCGAAGTCAGCGTCGCAAAGTTGGCGTTAAATTCGAACGTTTGAATCAGTTATTTTCTTTCGGGCCCTTTTCAGCGCTGAACCGTGGAAGCGCCGAAATTCGGGTTTCATTTTTAACCCGGCAGCTTATACCCCCGAGCGTTACCGACCACTGCCGGTGGTGGTCGGTAAGTTATGCTCCGCCGAGGACGACGCGCGTTACCGATGCACACGTAAAAAATTTTTCGCGAATTTTTCGCGCGGTAAATCTTTGTCTCCGCGTCCTCCGTCCGACGAGCCTACTCTCGCCCGCACCCGTCTACCCGTTCTCGAGCTATACGGCGACAAAGAAATCGCAAAATTTCACTAATTTGACGTCACCGAAAAAAGTGACGGCCAACTGGGAATTAAAGGTATATCGCCTTCCCGAATTTTCCGGGAGCCCATCGGGCCTTCGGCCCCGCTCGGCTCGGCTCGACTAGGCTCGAGGTCGAGGTCGTCGGTAGCGACGATGGTGGCGGGGAGGCGCGCGATTGGTCTGTCATCGCCATCCTCCCCCCCTACCCTTTAAAATTAATGGAAAATGTAAACCAAAACGTAGAGTCGGATTCGTAACCTCGAAGTTACAAGTCGATTCGCTCAACTATCAAGGGAGAGTAAACGCGGCGACTGAGACGGCACTCGCCACCGATGCGAAGTCAGCGTCGCGAAGTTGGCGTTAAATTCGAACGTTTGAATCAGTTATTTTCTTTCGGGCCCTTTTCAGCGCTGAACCGTGGAAGCGCCGAAATTCGGGTTTCATTTTTAACGCGGCAGCTTATACCCCCGTGCGTTACCGACCACTGCCGGTGGTGGTCGGTAAGTTATCCTCCGCCGAGGTCGACGCGCGTTACAGATGCACACGTAAAATATTTTTCGCGAATTTTCGCGAATTTTTCGCGCGGTAAACCTTCGTCTCCGCGTCCTCCGTCCGACGAGCCTACTCTCGCCCGCACCCGTCGACCCGTTCTCGAGCTATACGGCGACAAAAAAATCGCAAAATTTCACTAATTTGACGTCACCGAAAAAGTTACGGCCAACTGGGAATTAAAGGTATATCGCCTTCCCGAATTTTCCGGGAGCCCATCGGGCCTTCGGCCCTGCTCGGCTTGGCTCGGCTCGGCTCGAGGTCGAGGTCGTCGGTAGCGACGATGGTGGCGGGGAGGCGCGCGATTGGGTCTGTCATCGCCATCCTCCCCCCTACCCTTTAGAATTAATGGAAAATGTAAACCTAAACGGAGAATAGGATTCGTAACCTCGAAGTTACAAGTCGATTCGCTCAACTATCAAGGGAGAGTAAACGCGGCGACTGTGGCGGCACTCGCCACCGATGCGAAGTCAGCGTCGCAAAGTTGGCGTTAAATCCGAACGTTTGAATCAGTTATTTTCTTTCGGGCCCTTTTCTGCCCTGAACCGTGGAAGCGCCGAAATTCGGGTTTCATTTTTAACGCGGCAGCTTATACCCCCGTGCGTTACCGACCACTGCCGGTGGTGGTCGGTAAGTTATCCTCCGCCGAGGACGACGCGCGTTACCGATGCACACGTAAAAAATGTTTCGCGAATTTTTCGCACGGTAAATCTTTGTCTCCGCGTCCTCCGTCCGACGAGCCTACTCTCGCCCGCACCCGTCGACCCGTTCTCGAGCTATACGGCGACAAAGAAATCGCAACATTTCACTAATTTGACGTCACCGAAAAAAGTGACGGCCAACTGGGAATTAAAGGTATATCGCCTTCCCGAATTTTCCGGGAGCCCATCGGGCCTTCGGCCCCGCTCGGCTCGGCTCGACTAGGCTCGAGGTCGAGGTCGTCGGTAGCGACGATGGTGGCGGGGAGGCGCGCGATTGGTCTGTCATCGCCATCCTCCACCCCCTTCCCCTTTAAAATTAATGGAAAATGTAAACCTAAACGGAGAATAGGATTCGTAACCTCGAAGTTACAAGTCGATTCGCTCAACTATCAAGGGAGAGTAAACGCGGCGACTGTGGCGGCACTCGCCACCGATGCGAAGTCAGCGTCGCAAAGTTGGCGTTAAATCCGAACGTTTGAATCAGTTATTTTCTTTCGGGCCCTTTTCTGCCCTGAACCGTGGAAGCGCCGAAATTCGGGTTTCATTTGTAACGCGGCAGCTTATACCCCCCAGCGTTACCGACCACTGCCGGTGGTGGTCGGTAAGTTATCCTCCGCCGAGGTCGACGCGCGTTACAGATGCACACGTAAAATATTTTTCGCGAATTTCCGCGAATTTTTCGCGCGGTAAACCTTCGTCTCCGCGTCCTCCGTCCGACGAGCCTACGCTCGCCCGCACCCGTCGACCCGTTCTCGAGCTATACGGCGACAAAAAAATCGCAAAATTTCACTAATTTGACGTCAGCGAAAAAGTTACGGCCAACTGGGAATTAAAGGTATATCGCCTTCCCGAATTTTCCGGGAGCCCAACGGGCCTTCGGCCCCGCTCGGCTCGCCTCGACTCGGCTCGAGGTCGAGGTCGTCGGTAGCGACGATGGTGGCGGGGAGGCGCGCGATTGGGTCTGTCATCGCCATCCTCCGCCCTACCCTTTAAAATTAACGGAAAATGTAAACCTAAACGTAGAGTCGGATTCGTAACCTCGAAGTTACAAGTCGATTCGCTCAACTATCAAGGGAGAGTAAACGCGGCGACTGTGGCGGCACTCGCCACCGATGCGAAGTCAGCGTCGCAAAGTTGGCGTTAAATTCGAACGTTTGAATCAGTTATTTTCTTTCGGGCCCTTTTCAGCGCTGAACCGTGGAAGCGCCGAAATTCGGGTTTCATTTTTAACCCGGCAGCTTATACCCCCGAGCGTTACCGACCACTGCCGGTGGTGGTCGGTAAGTTATGCTCCGCCGAGGACGACGCGCGTTACCGATGCACACGTAAAAAATTTTTCGCGAATTTTTCGCGCGGTAAATCTTTGTCTCCGCGTCCTCCGTCCGACGAGCCTACTCTCGCCCGCACCCGTCTACCCGTTCTCGAGCTATACGGCGACAAAGAAATCGCAAAATTTCACTAATTTGACGTCACCGAAAAAAGTGACGGCCAACTGGGAATTAAAGGTATATCGCCTTCCCGAATTTTCCGGGAGCCCATCGGGCCTTCGGCCCCGCTCGGCTCGGCTCGACTAGGCTCGAGGTCGAGGTCGTCGGTAGCGACGATGGTGGCGGGGAGGCGCGCGATTGGTCTGTCATCGCCATCCTCCCCCCCTACCCTTTAAAATTAATGGAAAATGTAAACCAAAACGTAGAGTCGGATTCGTAACCTCGAAGTTACAAGTCGATTCGCTCAACTATCAAGGGAGAGTAAACGCGGCGACTGAGACGGCACTCGCCACCGATGCGAAGTCAGCGTCGCGAAGTTGGCGTTAAATTCGAACGTTTGAATCAGTTATTTTCTTTCGGGCCCTTTTCAGCGCTGAACCGTGGAAGCGCCGAAATTCGGGTTTCATTTTTAACGCGGCAGCTTATACCCCCGTGCGTTACCGACCACTGCCGGTGGTGGTCGGTAAGTTATCCTCCGCCGAGGTCGACGCGCGTTACAGATGCACACGTAAAATATTTTTCGCGAATTTTCGCGAATTTTTCGCGCGGTAAACCTTCGTCTCCGCGTCCTCCGTCCGACGAGCCTACTCTCGCCCGCACCCGTCGACCCGTTCTCGAGCTATACGGCGACAAAAAAATCGCAAAATTTCACTAATTTGACGTCACCGAAAAAGTTACGGCCAACTGGGAATTAAAGGTATATCGCCTTCCCGAATTTTCCGGGAGCCCATCGGGCCTTCGGCCCTGCTCGGCTTGGCTCGGCTCGGCTCGAGGTCGAGGTCGTCGGTAGCGACGATGGTGGCGGGGAGGCGCGCGATTGGGTCTGTCATCGCCATCCTCCCCCCTACCCTTTAGAATTAATGGAAAATGTAAACCTAAACGGAGAATAGGATTCGTAACCTCGAAGTTACAAGTCGATTCGCTCAACTATCAAGGGAGAGTAAACGCGGCGACTGTGGCGGCACTCGCCACCGATGCGAAGTCAGCGTCGCAAAGTTGGCGTTAAATCCGAACGTTTGAATCAGTTATTTTCTTTCGGGCCCTTTTCTGCCCTGAACCGTGGAAGCGCCGAAATTCGGGTTTCATTTGTAACGCGGCAGCTTATACCCCCCAGCGTTACCGACCACTGCCGGTGGTGGTCGGTAAGTTATCCTCCGCCGAGGTCGACGCGCGTTACCGATGCACACGTAAAAAATTTTTCGCGAATTTTTCGCGCGGTAAACCTTTGTCTCCGCGTCCTCCGTCCGACGAGCCTACTCTCGCCCGCACCCGTCTCCCCGTTCTCGAGCTATACGGCGACAAAGAAATTGCAAAATTTCACTAATTTGACGTCATCGAAAAAGTTACGGCCAACTGGGAATTAAAGGTATATCGCCTTCCCGAATTTTCCGGGAGCCCATCGGGCCTTCGGCCCCGCTCGGCTCGGCTCGACTCGGCTCGAGGTCGAGGTCGTCGGTAGCGACGATAGTGGCGGGGAGGCGCGCGATTGGTCTGTCATCGCCATCCTCCCCCCCTACCCTTTAAAATTAATGGAAAATGTAAACCAAAACGTAGAGTCGGATTCGTAACCTCGAAGTTACAAGTCGATTAGCTCAACTATCAAGGGAGAGTAAACGCGGCGACTGTGGCGGCACTCGCCACCGATGCGAAGTCAGCGTCGCAAAGTTGGCGTTAAATCCGAACGTTTGAATCAGTTATTTTCTTTCGGGCCCTTTTCTGCCCTGAACCGTGGAAGCGCCGAAATTCGGGTTTCATTTGTAACGCGGCAGCTTATACCCCCCAGCGTTACCGACCACTGCCGGTGGTGGTCGGTAAGTTATCCTCCGCCGAGGTCGACGCGCGTTACAGATGCACACGTAAAATATTTTTCGCGAATTTCCGCGAATTTTTCGCGCGGTAAACCTTCGTCTCCGCGTCCTCCGTCCGACGAGCCTACGCTCGCCCGCACCCGTCGACCCGTTCTCGAGCTATACGGCGACAAAAAAATCGCAAAATTTCACTAATTTGACGTCAGCGAAAAAGTTACGGCCAACTGGGAATTAAAGGTATATCGCCTTCCCGAATTTTCCGGGAGCCCAACGGGCCTTCGGCCCCGCTCGGCTCGCCTCGACTCGGCTCGAGGTCGAGGTCGTCGGTAGCGACGATGGTGGCGGGGAGGCGCGCGATTGGGTCTGTCATCGCCATCCTCCCCCCTACCCTTTAAAATTAACGGAAAATGTAAACCTAAACGTAGAGTCGGATTCGTA
The DNA here is from genome assembly GCF_051020765.1 of Lasioglossum baleicum. Classification (NCBI taxonomy): domain Eukaryota; kingdom Metazoa; phylum Arthropoda; class Insecta; order Hymenoptera; family Halictidae; genus Lasioglossum; species Lasioglossum baleicum. The sequence continues at coordinate 653,054 of NC_134933.1, forward strand.
ACCTCGAAGTTACAAGTCGATTCGCTCAACTATCAAGGGAGAGTAAACGCGGCGACTGTGGCGGCACTCGCCACCGATGCGAAGTCAGCGTCGCAAAGTTGGCGTTAAATTCGAACGTTTGAATCAGTTATTTTCTTTCGGGCCCTTTTCAGCGCTGAACCGTGGAAGCGCCGAAATTCGGGTTTCATTTTTAACCCGGCAGCTTATACCCCCGAGCGTTACCGACCACTGCCGGTGGTGGTCGGTAAGTTATGCTCCGCCGAGGACGACGCGCGTTACCGATGCACACGTAAAAAATTTTTCGCGAATTTTTCGCGCGGTAAACCTTTGTCTCCGCGTCCTCCGTCCGACGAGCCTACTCTCGCCCGCACCCGTCGACCCGTTCTCGAGCTATACGGCGACAAAGAAATTGCAAATTTCACTAATTTGACGTCATCGAAAAAGTTACGGCCAACTGGGAATTAAAGGTATATCGCCTTCCCGAATTTTCCGGGAGCCCATCGGGCCTTCGGCCCTGCTCGGCTCGGCTCGGCTCAGCTCGAGGTCGAGGTCGTCGGTAGCGACGATAGTGGCGGGGAGGCGCGCGATTGGTCTGTCATCGCCATCCTCCACCCCCTTCCCCTTTAAAATTAATGGAAAATGTAAACCTAAACGGAGAATTGGATTCGTAACCTCGAAGTTACAAGTCGATTCGCTCAACTATCAAGGGAGAGTAAACGCGGCGACTGTGGCGGCACTCGCCACCGATGCGAAGTCAGCGTCGCAAAGTTGGCGTTAAATCCGAACGTTTGAATCAGTTATTTTCTTTCGGGCCCTTTTCTGCCCTGAACCGTGGAAGCGCCGAAATTCGGGTTTCATTTGTAACGCGGCAGCTTATACCCCCCAGCGTTACCGACCACTGCCGGTGGTGGTCGGTAAGTTATCCTCCGCCGAGGTCGACGCGCGTTACAGATGCACACGTAAAATATTTTTCGCGAATTTCCGCGAATTTTTCGCGCGGTAAACCTTCGTCTCCGCGTCCTCCGTCCGACGAGCCTACGCTCGCCCGCACCCGTCGACCCGTTCTCGAGCTATACGGCGACAAAAAAATCGCAAAATTTCACTAATTTGACGTCAGCGAAAAAGTTACGGCCAACTGGGAATTAAAGGTATATCGCCTTCCCGAATTTTCCGGGAGCCCAACGGGCCTTCGGCCCCGCTCGGCTCGCCTCGACTCGGCTCGAGGTCGAGGTCGTCGGTAGCGACGATGGTGGCGGGGAGGCGCGCGATTGGGTCTGTCATCGCCATCCTCCCCCCTACCCTTTAAAATTAACGGAAAATGTAAACCTAAACGTAGAGTCGGATTCGTAACCTCGAAGTTACAAGTCGATTCGCTCAACTATCAAGGGAGAGTAAACGCGGCGACTGTGGCGGCACTCGCCACCGATGCGAAGTCAGCGTCGCAAAGTTGGCGTTAAATTCGAACGTTTGAATCAGTTATTTTCTTTCGGGCCCTTTTCAGCGCTGAACCGTGGAAGCGCCGAAATTCGGGTTTCATTTTTAACCCGGCAGCTTATACCCCCGAGCGTTACCGACCACTGCCGGTGGTGGTCGGTAAGTTATGCTCCGCCGAGGACGACGCGCGTTACCGATGCACACGTAAAAAATTTTTCGCGAATTTTTCGCGCGGTAAACCTTTGTCTCCGCGTCCTCCGTCCGACGAGCCTACTCTCGCCCGCACCCGTCGACCCGTTCTCGAGCTATACGGCGACAAAGAAATCGCAACATTTCACTAATTTGACGTCACCGAAAAAAGTGACGGCCAACTGGGAATTAAAGGTATATCGCCTTCCCGAATTTTCCGGGAGCCCATCGGGCCTTCGGCCCCGCTCGGCTCGGCTCGACTAGGCTCGAGGTCGAGGTCGTCGGTAGCGACGATGGTGGCGGGGAGGCGCGCGATTGGTCTGTCATCGCCATCCTCCACCCCCTTCCCCTTTAAAATTAATGGAAAATGTAAACCTAAACGGAGAATTGGATTCGTAACCTCGAAGTTACAAGTCGATTCGCTCAACTATCAAGGGAGAGTAAACGCGGCGACTGTGGCGGCACTCGCCACCGATGCGAAGTCAGCGTCGCAAAGTTGGCGTTAAATCCGAACGTTTGAATCAGTTATTTTCTTTCGGGCCCTTTTCTGCCCTGAACCGTGGAAGCGCCGAAATTCGGGTTTCATTTGTAACGCGGCAGCTTATACCCCCCAGCGTTACCGACCACTGCCGGTGGTGGTCGGTAAGTTATCCTCCGCCGAGGTCGACGCGCGTTACAGATGCACACGTAAAATATTTTTCGCGAATTTCCGCGAATTTTTCGCGCGGTAAACCTTCGTCTCCGCGTCCTCCGTCCGACGAGCCTACGCTCGCCCGCACCCGTCGACCCGTTCTCGAGCTATACGGCGACAAAAAAATCGCAAAATTTCACTAATTTGACGTCAGCGAAAAAGTTACGGCCAACTGGGAATTAAAGGTATATCGCCTTCCCGAATTTTCCGGGAGCCCAACGGGCCTTCGGCCCCGCTCGGCTCGCCTCGACTCGGCTCGAGGTCGAGGTCGTCGGTAGCGACGATGGTGGCGGGGAGGCGCGCGATTGGGTCTGTCATCGCCATCCTCCCCCCTACCCTTTAAAATTAACGGAAAATGTAAACCTAAACGTAGAGTCGGATTCGTAACCTCGAAGTTACAAGTCGATTCGCTCAACTATCAAGGGAGAGTAAACGCGGCGACTGTGGCGGCACTCGCCACCGATGCGAAGTCAGCGTCGCAAAGTTGGCGTTAAATTCGAACGTTTGAATCAGTTATTTTCTTTCGGGCCCTTTTCAGCGCTGAACCGTGGAAGCGCCGAAATTCGGGTTTCATTTTTAACCCGGCAGCTTATACCCCCGAGCGTTACCGACCACTGCCGGTGGTGGTCGGTAAGTTATGCTCCGCCGAGGACGACGCGCGTTACCGATGCACACGTAAAAAATTTTTCGCGAATTTTTCGCGCGGTAAACCTTTGTCTCCGCGTCCTCCGTCCGACGAGCCTACTCTCGCCCGCACCCGTCGACCCGTTCTCGAGCTATACGGCGACAAAGAAATTGCAAAATTTCACTAATTTGACGTCATCGAAAAAGTTACGGCCAACTGGGAATTAAAGGTATATCGCCTTCCCGAATTTTCCGGGAGCCCAACGGGCCTTCGGCCCCGCTCGGCTCGCCTCGACTCGGCTCGAGGTCGAGGTCGTCGGTAGCGACGATGGTGGCGGGGAGGCGCGCGATTGGGTCTGTCATCGCCATCCTCCCCCCTACCCTTTAAAATTAACGGAAAATGTAAACCTAAACGTAGAGTCGGATTCGTAACCTCGAAGTTACAAGTCGATTCGCTCAACTATCAAGGGAGAGTAAACGCGGCGACTGTGGCGGCACTCGCCACCGATGCGAAGTCAGCGTCGCAAAGTTGGCGTTAAATTCGAACGTTTGAATCAGTTATTTTCTTTCGGGCCCTTTTCAGCGCTGAACCGTGGAAGCGCCGAAATTCGGGTTTCATTTTTAACCCGGCAGCTTATACCCCCGAGCGTTACCGACCACTGCCGGTGGTGGTCGGTAAGTTATGCTCCGCCGAGGACGACGCGCGTTACCGATGCACACGTAAAAAATTTTTCGCGAATTTTTCGCGCGGTAAACCTTTGTCTCCGCGTCCTCCGTCCGACGAGCCTACTCTCGCCCGCACCCGTCGACCCGTTCTCGAGCTATACGGCGACAAAGAAATTGCAAAATTTCACTAAATTGACGTCATCGAAAAAGTTACGGCCAACTGGGAATTAAAGGTATATCGCCTTCCCGAATTTTCCGGGAGCCCATCGGGCCTTCGGCCCTGCTCGGCTCGGCTCGGCTCAGCTCGAGGTCGAGGTCGTCGGTAGCGACGATAGTGGCGGGGAGGCGCGCGATTGGTCTGTCATCGCCATCCTCCCCCCCTACCCTTTAAAATTAATGGAAAATGTAAACCAAAACGTAGAGTCGGATTCGTAACCTCGAAGTTACAAGTCGATTCGCTCAACTATCAAGGGAGAGTAAACGCGGCGACTGAGACGGCACTCGCCACCGATGCGAAGTCAGCGTCGCGAAGTTGGCGTTAAATTCGAACGTTTGAATCAGTTATTTTCTTTCGGGCCCTTTTCAGCCCTGAACCGTGGATGCGCCGAAATTCGGGTTTCATTTATAACGCGGCAGCTTATACCCCCGAGCGTTACCGACCACTGCCGGTGGTGGTCGGTAAGTTATCCTCCGCCGAGGACGACGCGCGTTACCGATGCACACGTAAAAAATTTTTCGCGAATTTTCGCGAATTTTTCGCGCGCTGAACCTTCGTCTCCGCGTCCTCCGTCCGACGAGCCTACTCTCGCCCGCACCCGTCGACCCGTTCTCGAGCTATACGGCGACAAAGAAACTTTGATTTTTCACTAATTTGACGTCATCGAAAAACTTACGGCCAACTGGGAATTAAAGGTATATCGCCTTCCCGAATTTTCCGGGAGCCCATCGGGCCTTCGGCCCCGCTCGGCTCGGCTCGACTAGGCTCGAGGTCGAGGTCGTCGGTAGCGACGATGGTGGCGGGGAGGCGCGCGATTGGTCTGTCATCGCCATCCCCCCCCTTCCCCTTTAAAATTAATGGAAAATGTAAACCTAAACGTAGAGTCGGATTCGTAACCTCGAAGTTACAAGTCGATTCGCTCAACTATCAAGGGAGAGTAAACGCGGCGACTGTGGCGGCACTCGCCACCGATGCCAAGTCAGCGTCGCGAAGTTGGCGTTAAATTCAAACGTTTGAATCAGTTATTTTCTTTCGGGACCTTTTCAGCGCTGAACCGTGGAAGCGCCGAAATTCGGGTTTCATTTTTAACGCGGCAGCTTATACCCCCGTGCGTTACCGACCACTGCCGGTGGTGGTCGGTAAGTTATCCTCCGCCGAGGACGACGCGCGTTACCGATGCACAAGTAAAAAATGTTTCGCGAATTTTTCGCACGGTAAATCTTTGTCTCCGCGTCCTCCGTCCGACGAGCCTACTCTCGCCCGCACCCGTCGACCCGTTCTCGAGCTATACGGCGACAAAGAAATCGCAACATTTCACTAATTTGACGTCACCGAAAAAAGTGACGGCCAACTGGGAATTAAAGGTATATCGCCTTCCCGAATTTTCCGGGAGCCCATCGGGCCTTCGGCCCCGCTCGGCTCGGCTCGACTAGGCTCGAGGTCGAGGTCGTCGGTAGCGACGATGGTGGCGGGGAGGCGCGCGATTGGTCTGTCATCGCCATCCTCCACCCCCTTCCCCTTTAAAATTAATGGAAAATGTAAACCTAAACGGAGAATTGGATTCGTAACCTCGAAGTTACAAGTCGATTCGCTCAACTATCAAGGGAGAGTAAACGCGGCGACTGTGGCGGCACTCGCCACCGATGCGAAGTCAGCGTCGCAAAGTTGGCGTTAAATCCGAACGTTTGAATCAGTTATTTTCTTTCGGGCCCTTTTCTGCCCTGAACCGTGGAAGCGCCGAAATTCGGGTTTCATTTGTAACGCGGCAGCTTATACCCCCCAGCGTTACCGACCACTGCCGGTGGTGGTCGGTAAGTTATCCTCCGCCGAGGTCGACGCGCGTTACAGATGCACACGTAAAATATTTTTCGCGAATTTCCGCGAATTTTTCGCGCGGTAAACCTTCGTCTCCGCGTCCTCCGTCCGACGAGCCTACGCTCGCCCGCACCCGTCGACCCGTTCTCGAGCTATACGGCGACAAAAAAATCGCAAAATTTCACTAATTTGACGTCAGCGAAAAAGTTACGGCCAACTGGGAATTAAAGGTATATCGCCTTCCCGAATTTTCCGGGAGCCCAACGGGCCTTCGGCCCCGCTCGGCTCGCCTCGACTCGGCTCGAGGTCGAGGTCGTCGGTAGCGACGATGGTGGCGGGGAGGCGCGCGATTGGGTCTGTCATCGCCATCCTCCCCCCTACCCTTTAAAATTAACGGAAAATGTAAACCTAAACGTAGAGTCGGATTCGTAACCTCGAAGTTACAAGTCGATTCGCTCAACTATCAAGGGAGAGTAAACGCGGCGACTGTGGCGGCACTCGCCACCGATGCGAAGTCAGCGTCGCAAAGTTGGCGTTAAATTCGAACGTTTGAATCAGTTATTTTCTTTCGGGCCCTTTTCAGCGCTGAACCGTGGAAGCGCCGAAATTCGCGTTTCATTTTTAACCCGGCAGCTTATACCCCCGAGCGTTACCGACCACTGCCGGTGGTGGTCGGTAAGTTATGCTCCGCCGAGGACGACGCGCGTTACCGATGCACACGTAAAAAATTTTTCGCGAATTTTTCGCGCGGTAAACCTTTGTCTCCGCGTCCTCCGTCCGACGAGCCTACTCTCGCCCGCACCCGTCGACCCGTTCTCGAGCTATACGGCGACAAAGAAATTGCAAAATTTCACTAATTTGACGTCATCGAAAAAGTTACGGCCAACTGGGAATTAAAGGTATATCGCCTTCCCGAATTTTCCGGGAGCCCATCGGGCCTTCGGCCCTGCTCGGCTCGGCTCGGCTCAGCTCGAGGTCGAGGTCGTCGGTAGCGACGATAGTGGCGGAGAGGCGCGCGATTGGTCTGTCATCGCCATCCTCCCCCCCTACCCTTTAAAATTAATGGAAAATGTAAACCAAAACGTAGAGTCGGATTCGTAACCTCGAAGTTACAAGTCGATTCGCTCAACTAACAAGGGAGAGTAAACGCGGCGACTGAGACGGCACTCGCCACCGATGCGAAGTCAGCGTCGCGAAGTTGGCGTTAAATTCGAACGTTTGAATCAGTTATTTTCTTTCGGGCCCTTTTCAGCGCTGAACCGTGGAAGCGCCGAAATTCGGGTTTCATTTTTAACGCGGCAGCTTATACCCCCGTGCGTTACCGACCACTGCCGGTGGTGGTCGGTAAATTATAATCCGCCGAGGACGACGCGCGTTACCGATGCACGTTAAAAGTGTTGCGCGAATTTTTCGCGCGGTAAATCTTTGTCTCCGCGTCCTCCGTCCGACGAGCCTACTCTCGCCCGCACCCGTCGACCCGTTCTCGAGCTATACTGCGACAAAGAAATCGCAAAATTTCACTAATTTGACGTCACCGAAAAAAGTGACGGCCAACTGGGAATTAAAGGTATATCGCCTTCCCGAATTTTCCGGGAGCCCATCGGGCCTTCGGCCCCGCTCGGCTCGGCTCGACTAGGCTCGAGGTCGAGGTCGTCGGTAGCGACGATGGTGGCGGGGAGGCGCGCGATTGGTCTGTCATCGCCATCCCCCCCCCCCTTCCCCTTTAGAATTAATGGAAAATGTAAACCTAAACGGAGAATAGGATTCGTAACCTCGAAGTTACAAGTCGATTCGCTCAACTATCAAGGGAGAGTAAACGCGGCGACTGTGGCGGCACTCGCCACCGATGCGAAGTCAGCGTCGCAAAGTTGGCGTTAAATCCGAACGTTTGAATCAGTTATTTTCTTTCGGGCCCTTTTCTGCCCTGAACCGTGGAAGCGCCGAAATTCGGGTTTCATTTGTAACGCGGCAGCTTATACCCCCCAGCGTTACCGACCACTGCCGGTGGTGGTCGGTAAGTTATCCTCCGCCGAGGTCGACGCGCGTTACCGATGCACACGTAAAAAATTTTTCGCGAATTTTTCGCGCGGTAAACCTTTGTCTCCGCGTCCTCCGTCCGACGAGCCTACTCTCGCCCGCACCCGTCTCCCCGTTCTCGAGCTATACGGCGACAAAGAAATTGCAAAATTTCACTAATTTGACGTCATCGAAAAAGTTACGGCCAACTGGGAATTAAAGGTATATCGCCTTCCCGAATTTTCCGGGAGCCCATCGGGCCTTCGGCCCCGCTTGGCTCGGCTCGACTCGGCTCGAGGTCGAGGTCGTCGGTAACGACGATGGTGGCGGGGAGGCGCGCGATTGGTCTGTCATCGCCATCCTCCCCCCTACCCTTTAAAATTAATGGAAAATGTAAACCTAAACGTAGAGTCGGATTCGTAACCTCGAAGTTACAAGTCGATTCGCTCAACTATCAAGGGAGAGTAAACGCGGCGACTGTGGCGGCACTCGCCACCGATGCGAAGTCAGCGTCGCGAAGTTGGCGTTAAATTCGAACGTTTGAATCAGTTATTTTCTTTCGGGCCCTTTTCAGCGCTGAACCGTGGAAGCGCCGAAATTCGGGTTTCATTTTTAACGCGGCAGCTTATACCCCCGAGCGTTACCGACCACTGCCGGTGGTGGTCGGTAAGTTATGCTCCGCCGAGGACGACGCGCGTTACCGATGCACACGTAAAAAATTTTTCGCGAATTTTTCGCGCGGTAAACCTTTGTCTCCGCGTCCTCCGTCCGACGAGCCTACTCTCGCCCGCACCCGTCGACCCGTTCTCGAGCTATACGGCGACAAAGAAATTGCAAAATTTCACTAATTTGACGTCATCGAAAAAGTTACGGCCAACTGGGAATTAAAGGTATATCGCCTTCCCGAATTTTCCGGGAGCCCATCGGGCCTTCGGCCCTGCTCGGCTCGGCTCGGCTCAACTCGAGGTCGAGGTCGTCGGTAGCGACGATAGTGGCGGGGAGGCGCGCGATTGGTCTGTCATCGCCATCCTCCCCCCCTACCCTTTAAAATTAATGGAAAATGTAAACCTAAACGGAGAATAGGATTCGTAACCTCGAAGTTACAAGTCGATTCGCTCAACTATCAAGGGAGAGTAAACGCGGCGACTGTGGCGGCACTCGCCACCGATGCGAAGTCAGCGTCGCAAAGTTGGCGTTAAATCCGAACGTTTGAATCAGTTATTTTCTTTCGGGCCCTTTTCTGCCCTGAACCGTGGAAGCGCCGAAATTCGGGTTTCATTTGTAACGCGGCAGCTTATACCCCCCAGCGTTACCGACCACTGCCGGTGGTGGTCGGTAAGTTATCCTCCGCCGAGGTCGACGCGCGTTACAGATGCACACGTAAAATATTTTTCGCGAATTTCCGCGAATTTTTCGCGCGGTAAACCTTCGTCTCCGCGTCCTCCGTCCGACGAGCCTACGCTCGCCCGCACCCGTCGACCCGTTCTCGAGCTATACGGCGACAAAAAAATCGCAAAATTTCACTAATTTGACGTCAGCGAAAAAGTTACGGCCAACTGGGAATTAAAGGTATATCGCCTTCCCGAATTTTCCGGGAGCCCAACGGGCCTTCGGCCCCGCTCGGCTCGCCTCGACTCGGCTCGAGGTCGAGGTCGTCGGTAGCGACGATGGTGGCGGGGAGGCGCGCGATTGGGTCTGTCATCGCCATCCTCCCCCCTACCCTTTAAAATTAACGGAAAATGTAAACCTAAACGTAGAGTCGGATTCGTAACCTCGAAGTTACAAGTCGATTCGCTCAACTATCAAGGGAGAGTAAACGCGGCGACTGTGGCGGCACTCGCCACCGATGCGAAGTCAGCGTCGCAAAGTTGGCGTTAAATTCGAACGTTTGAATCAGTTATTTTCTTTCGGGCCCTTTTCAGCGCTGAACCGTGGAAGCGCCGAAATTCGGGTTTCATTTTTAACCCGGCAGCTTATACCCCCGAGCGTTACCGACCACTGCCGGTGGTGGTCGGTAAGTTATGCTCCGCCGAGGACGACGCGCGTTACCGATGCACACGTAAAAAATTTTTCGCGAATTTTTCGCGCGGTAAACCTTTGTCTCCGCGTCCTCCGTCCGACGAGCCTACTCTCGCCCGCACCCGTCGACCCGTTCTCGAGCTATACGGCGACAAAAAAATCGCAAAATTTCACTAATTTGACGTCAGCGAAAAAGTTACGGCCAACTGGGAATTAAAGGTATATCGCCTTCTCGAATTTTCCGGGAGCCCATCGGGCCATCGGCCCTGCTCGGCTCGGCTCGGCTCAGCTCGAGGTCGAGGTCGTCGGTAGCGACGATAGTGGCGGGGAGGCGCGCGATTGGTCTGTCATCGCCATCCTCCCCCCCTACCCTTTAAAATTAATGGAAAATGTAAACCAAAACGTAGAGTCGGATTCGTAACCTCGAAGTTACAAGTCGATTCGCTCAACTATCAAGGGAGAGTAAACGCGGCGACTGAGACGGCACTCGCCACCGATGCGAAGTCAGCGTCGCGAAGTTGGCGTTAAATTCGAACGTTTGAATCAGTTATTTTCTTTCGGGCCCTTTTCAGCGCTGAACCGTGGAAGCGCCGAAATTCGGGTTTCATTTTTAACGCGGCAGCTTATACCCCCGTGCGTTACCGACCACTGCCGGTGGTGGTCGGTAAGTTATAATCCGCCGAGGACGACGCGCGTTACCGATGCACACGTAAAAAATGTTGCGCGAATTTTTCGCGCGGTAAATCTTTGTCTCCGCGTCCTCCGTCCGACGAGCCTACTCTCGCCCGCACCCGTCGACCCGTTCTCGAGCTATACGGCGACAAAGAAATCGCAAAATTTCACTAATTTGACGTCACCGAAAAAAGTGACGGCCAACTGGGAATTAAAGGTATATCGCCTTCCCGAATTTTCCGGGAGCCCATCGGGCCTTCGGCCCCGCTCGGCTCGGCTCGGATCAGCTCGAGGTCGAGGTCGTCGGTAGCGACGATAGTGGCGGGGAGGCGCGCGATTGGTCTGTCATCGCCATCCTCCCCCCCTACCCTTTAAAATTAATGGAAAATGTAAACCAAAACGTAGAGTCGGATTCGTAACCTCGAAGTTACAAGTCGATTCGCTCAACTATCAAGGGAGAGTAAACGCGGCGACTGTGGCGGCACTCGCCACCGATGCGAAGTCAGCGTCGCAAAGTTGGCGTTAAATCCGAACGTTTGAATCAGTTATTTTCTTTCGGGCCCTTTTCTGCCCTGAACCGTGGAAGCGCCGAAATTCGGGTTTCATTTGTAACGCGGCAGCTTATACCCCCCAGCGTTACCGACCACTGCCGGTGGTGGTCGGTAAGTTATCCTCCGCCGAGGTCGACGCGCGTTACAGATGCACACGTAAAATATTTTTCGCGAATTTCCGCGAATTTTTCGCGCGGTAAACCTTCGTCTCCGCGTCCTCCGTCCGACGAGCCTACGCTCGCCCGCACCCGTCGACCCGTTCTCGAGCTATACGGCGACAAAAAAATCGCAAAATTTCACTAATTTGACGTCAGCGAAAAAGTTACGGCCAACTGGGAATTAAAGGTATATCGCCTTCCCGAATTTTCCGGGAGCCCAACGGGCCTTCGGCCCCGCTCGGCTCGCCTCGACTCGGCTCGAGGTCGAGGTCGTCGGTAGCGACGATGGTGGCGGGGAGGCGCGCGATTGGGTCTGTCATCGCCATCCTCCCCCCTACCCTTTAAAATTAACGGAAAATGTAAACCTAAACGTAGAGTCGGATTCGTAACCTCGAAGTTACAAGTCGATTCGCTCAACTATCAAGGGAGAGTAAACGCGGCGACTGTGGCGGCACTCGCCACCGATGCGAAGTCAGCGTCGCAAAGTTGGCGTTAAATTCGAACGTTTGAATCAGTTATTTTCTTTCGGGCCCTTTTCAGCGCTGAACCGTGGAAGCGCCGAAATTCGGGTTTCATTTTTAACCCGGCAGCTTATACCCCCGAGCGTTACCGACCACTGCCGGTGGTGGTCGGTAAGTTATGCTCCGCCGAGGACGACGCGCGTTACCGATGCACACGTAAAAAATTTTTCGCGAATTTTTCGCGCGGTAAACCTTTGTCTCCGCGTCCTCCGTCCGACGAGCCTACTCTCGCCCGCACCCGTCGACCCGTTCTCGAGCTATACGGCGACAAAGAAATTGCAAAATTTCACTAATTTGACGTCATCGAAAAAGTTACGGCCAACTGGGAATTAAAGGTATATCGCCTTCCCGAATTTTCCGGGAGCCCATCGGGCCATCGGCCCTGCTCGGCTCGGCTCGGCTCAGCTCGAGGTCGAGGTCGTCGGTAGCGACGATAGTGGCGGGGAGGCGCGCGATTGGTCTGTCATCGCCATCCTCCCCCCCTACCCTTTAAAATTAATGGAAAATGTAAACCAAAACGTAGAGTCGGATTCGTAACCTCGAAGTTACAAGTCGATTCGCTCAACTATCAAGGGAGAGTAAACGCGGCGACTGAGACGGCACTCGCCACCGATGCGAAGTCAGCGTCGCGAAGTTGGCGTTAAATTCGAACGTTTGAATCAGTTATTTTCTTTCGGGCCCTTTTCAGCGCTGAACCGTGGAAGCGCCGAAATTCGGGTTTCATTTTTAACGCGGCAGCTTATACCCCCGTGCGTTACCGACCACTGCCGGTGGTGGTCGGTAAGTTATAATCCGCCGAGGACGACGCGCGTTACCGATGCACACGTAAAAAATTTTTCGCGAATTTTTCGCGCGGTAAACCTTTGTCTCCGCGTCCTCCGTCCGACGAGCCTACTCTCGCCCGCACCCGTCGACCCGTTCTCGAGCTATACGGCGACAAAGAAATTGCAAAATTTCACTAATTTGACGTCATCGAAAAAGTTACGGCCAACTGGGAATTAAAGGTATATCGCCTTCCCGAATTTTCCGGGAGCCCATCGGGCCTTCGGCCCTGCTCGGCTCGGCTCGGCTCAGCTCGAGGTCGAGGTCGTCGGTAGCGACGATAGTGGCGGGGAGGCGCGCGATTGGTCTGTCATCGCCATCCTCCCCCCCTACCCTTTAAAATTAATGGAAAATGTAAACCAAAACGTAGAGTCGGATTCGTAACCTCGAAGTTACAAGTCGATTCGCTCAACTATCAAGGGAGAGTAAACGCGGCGACTGTGGCGGCACTCGCCACCGATGCGAAGTCAGCGTCGCAAAGTTGGCGTTAAATCCGAACGTTTGAATCAGTTATTTTCTTTCGGGCCCTTTTCTGCCCTGAACCGTGGAAGCGCCGAAATTCGGGTTTCATTTGTAACGCGGCAGCTTATACCCCCCAGCGTTACCGACCACTGCCGGTGGTGGTCGGTAAGTTATCCTCCGCCGAGGTCGACGCGCGTTACCGATGCAAACGTAAAAAATTTTTCGCGAATTTTTCGCGCGGTAAACCTTTGTCTCCGCGTCCTCCGTCCGACGAGCTTACTCTCGCCCGCACCCGTCTCCCCGTTCTCGAGCTATACGGCGACAAAGAAATTGCAAAATTTCACTAATTTGACGTCATCGAAAAAGTTACGGCCAACTGGGAATTAAAGGTATATCGCCTTCCCGAATTTTCCGGGAGCCCATCGGGCCTTCGGCCCTGCTCGGCTCGGCTCGGCTCAGCTCGAGGTCGAGGTCGTCGGTAGCGACGATAGTGGCGGGGAGGCGCGCGATTGGTCTGTCATCGCCATCCTCCCCCCCTACCCTTTAAAATTAATGGAAAATGTAAACCAAAACGTAGAGTCGGATTCGTAACCTCGAAGTTACAAGTCGATTCGCTCAACTATCAAGGGAGAGTAAACGCGGCGACTGAGACGGCACTCGCCACCGATGCGAAGTCAGCGTCGCGAAGTTGGCGTTAAATTCGAACGTTTGAATCAGTTATTTTCTTTCGGGCCCTTTTCAGCCCTGAACCGTGGATGCGCCGAAATTCGGGTTTCATTTATAACGCGGCAGCTTATACCCCCGAGCGTTACCGACCACTGCCGGTGGTGGTCGGTAAGTTATCCTCCGCCGAGGACGACGCGCGTTACCGATGCACACGTAAAAAATTTTTCGCGAATTTTCGCGAATTTTTCGCGCGCTGAACCTTCGTCTCCGCGTCCTCCGTCCGACGAGCCTACTCTCGCCCGCACCCGTCGACCCGTTCTCGAGCTATACGGCGACAAAGAAACTTTGATTTTTCACTAATTTGACGTCATCGAAAAAGTTACGGCCAACTGGGAATTAAAGGTATATCGCCTTCCCGAATTTTCCGGGAGCCCATCGGGCCTTCGGCCCCGCTTGGCTCGGCTCGACTCGGCTCGAGGTCGAGGTCGTCGGTAACGACGATGGTGGCGGGGAGGCGCGCGATTGGTCTGTCATCGCCATCCTCCCCCCTACCCTTTAAAATTAATGGAAAATGTAAACCTAAACGTAGAGTCGGATTCGTAACCTCGAAGTTACAAGTCGATTCGCTCAACTATCAAGGGAGAGTAAACGCGGCGACTGTGGCGGCACTCGCCACCGATGCGAAGTCAGCGTCGCGAAGTTGGCGTTAAATCCGAACGTTTGAATCAGTTATTTTCTTTCGGGCCCTTTTCTGCCCTGAACCGTGGAAGCGCCGAAATTCGGGTTTCATTTGTAACGCGGCAGCTTATACCCCCCAGCGTTACCGACCACTGCCGGTGGTGGTCGGTAAGTTATCCTCCGCCGAGGTCGACGCGCGTTACCGATGCACACGTAAAAAATTTTTCGCGAATTTTTCGCGCGGTAAACCTTTGTCTCCGCGTCCTCCGTCCGACGAGCCTACTCTCGCCCGCACCCGTCTCCCCGTTCTCGAGCTATACGGCGACAAAGAAATTGCAAAATTTCACTAATTTGACGTCATCGAAAAAGTTACGGCCAACTGGGAATTAAAGGTATATCGCCTTCCCGAATTTTCCGGGAGCCCATCGGGCCTTCGGCCCCGCTCGGCTCGGCTCGACTCGGCTCGAGGTCGAGGTCGTCGGTAGCGACGATAGTGGCGGGGAGGCGCGCGATTGGTCTGTCATCGCCATCCTCCCCCCCTACCCTTTAAAATTAATGGAAAATGTAAACCAAAACGTAGAGTCGGATTCGTAACCTCGAAGTTACAAGTCGATTCGCTCAACTATCAAGGGAGAGTAAACGCGGCGACTGTGGCGGCACTCGCCACCGATGCGAAGTCAGCGTCGCAAAGTTGGCGTTAAATTCGAACGTTTGAATCAGTTATTTTCTTTCGGGCCCTTTTCAGCGCTGAACCGTGGAAGCGCCGAAATTCGGGTTTCATTTTTAACCCGGCAGCTTATACCCCCGAGCGTTACCGACCACTGCCGGTGGTGGTCGGTAAGTTATGCTCCGCCGAGGACGACGCGCGTTACCGATGCACACGTAAAAAATTTTTCGCGAATTTTTCGCGCGGTAAACCTTTGTCTCCGCGTCCTCCGTCCGACGAGCCTACTCTCGCCCGCACCCGTCGACCCGTTCTCGAGCTATACGGCGACAAAAAAATCGCAAAATTTCACTAATTTGACGTCAGCGAAAAAGTTACGGCCAACTGGGAATTAAAGGTATATCGCCTTCCCGAATTTTCCGGGAGCCCAACGGGCCTTCGGCCCCGCTCGGCTCGCCTCGACTCGGCTCGAGGTCGAGGTCGTCGGTAGCGACGATGGTGGCGGGGAGGCGCGCGATTGGGTCTGTCATCGCCATCCTCCCCCCTACCCTTTAAAATTAACGGAAAATGTAAACCTAAACGTAGAGTCGGATTCGTAACCTCGAAGTTACAAGTCGATTCGCTCAACTATCAAGGGAGAGTAAACGCGGCGACTGTGGCGGCACTCGCCACCGATGCGAAGTCAGCGTCGCAAAGTTGGCGTTAAATTCGAACGTTTGAATCAGTTATTTTCTTTCGGGCCCTTTTCAGCGCTGAACCGTGGAAGCGCCGAAATTCGGGTTTCATTTTTAACCCGGCAGCTTATACCCCCGAGCGTTACCGACCACTGCCGGTGGTGGTCGGTAAGTTATGCTCCGCCGAGGACGACGCGCGTTACCGATGCACACGTAAAAAATTTTTCGCGAATTTTTCGCGCGGTAAACCTTTGTCTCCGCGTCCTCCGTCCGACGAGCCTACTCTCGCCCGCACCCGTCGACCCCTTCTCGAGCTATACGGCGACAAAGAAATTGCAAAATTTCACTAATTTGACGTCATCGAAAAAGTTACGGCCAACTGGGAATTAAAGGTATATCGCCTTCCCGAATTTTCCGGGAGCCCATCGGGCCTTCGGCCCTGCTCGGCTCGGCTCGGCTCAGCTCGAGGTCGAGGTCGTCGGTAGCGACGATAGTGGCGGGGAGGCGCGCGATTGGTCTGTCATCGCCATCCTCCCCCCCTACCCTTTAAAATTAATGGAAAATGTAAACCAAAACGTAGAGTCGGATTCGTAACCTCGAAGTTACAAGTCGATTCGCTCAACTATCAAGGGAGAGTAAACGCGGCGACTGAGACGGCACTCGCCACCGATGCGAAGTCAGCGTCGCGAAGTTGGCGTTAAATTCGAACGTTTGAATCAGTTATTTTCTTTCGGGCCCTTTTCAGCGCTGAACCGTGGAAGCGCCGAAATTCGGGTTTCATTTTTAACGCGGCAGCTTATACCCCCGTGCGTTACCGACCACTGCCGGTGGTGGTCGGTAAGTTATAATCCGCCGAGGACGACGCGCGTTACCGATGCACACGTAAAAAATGTTGCGCGAATTTTTCGCGCGGTAAATCTTTGTCTCCGCATCCTCCGTCCGACGAGCCTACTCTCGCCCGCACCCGTCGACCCGTTCTCGAGCTATACGGCGACAAAGAAATCGCAAAATTTCACTAATTTGACGTCACCGAAAAAAGTGACGGCCAACTGGGAATTAAAGGTATATCGCCTTCCCGAATTTTCCGGGAGCCCATCGGGCCTTCGGCCCCGCTCGGCTCGGCTCGACTAGGCTCGAGGTCGAGGTCGTCGGTAGCGACGATGGTGGCGGGGAGGCGCGCGATTGGTCTGTCATCGCCATCCCCCCCCTACCCCTTTAGAATTAATGGAAAATGTAAACCTAAACGGAGAATAGGATTCGTAACCTCGAAGTTACAAGTCGATTCGCTCAACTATCAAGGGAGAGTAAACGCGGCGACTGAGACGGCACTCGCCACCGATGCGAAGTCAGCGTCGCGAAGTTGGCGTTAAATTCGAACGTTTGAATCAGTTATTTTCTTTCGGGCCCTTTTCAGCCCTGAACCGTGGATGCGCCGAAATTCGGGTTTCATTTATAACGCGGCACCTTATACCCCCGAGCGTTACCGACCACTGCCGGTGGTGGTCGGTAAGTTATCCTCCGCCGAGGACGACGCGCGTTACCGATGCACACGTAAAAAATTTTTCGCGAATTTTCGCGAATTTTTCGCGCGCTGAACCTTCGTCTCCGCGTCCTCCGTCCGACGAGCCTACTCTCGCCCGCACCCGTCGACCCGTTCTCGAGCTATACGGCGACAAAGAAACTTTGATTTTTCACTAATTTGACGTCATCGAAAAAGTTACGGCCAACTGGGAATTAAAGGTATATCGCCTTCCCGAATTTTCCGGGAGCCCATCGGGCCTTCGGCCCCGCTTGGCTCGGCTCGGCTCAGCTCGAGGTCGAGGTCGTCGGTAGCGACGATAGTGGCGGGGAGGCGCGCGATTGGTCTGTCATCGCCATCCTCCCCCCCTACCCTTTAAAATTAATGGAAAATGTAAACCAAAACGTAGAGTCGGATTCGTAACCTCGAAGTTACAAGTCGATTCGCTCAACTATCAAGGGAGAGTAAACGCGGCGACTGAGACGGCACTCGCCACCGATGCGAAGTCAGCGTCGCGAAGTTGGCGTTAAATTCGAACGTTTGAATCAGTTATTTTCTTTCGGGCCCTTTTCAGCCCTGAACCGTGGATGCGCCGAAATTCGGGTTTCATTTATAACGCGGCAGCTTATACCCCCGAGCGTTACCGACCACTGCCGGTGGTGGTCGGTAAGTTATCCTCCGCCGAGGACGACGCGCGTTACCGATGCACACGTAAAAAATTTTTCGCGAATTTTCGCGAATTTTTCGCGCGCTGAACCTTCGTCTCCGCGTCCTCCGTCCGACGAGCCTACTCTCGCCCGCACCCGTCGACCCGTTCTCGAGCTATACGGCGACAAAGAAACTTTGATTTTTCACTAATTTGACGTCATCGAAAAACTTACGGCCAACTGGGAATTAAAGGTATATCGCCTTCCCGAATTTTCCGGGAGCCCATCGGGCCTTCGGCCCCGCTCGGCTCGGCTCGACTAGGCTCGAGGTCGAGGTCGTCGGTAGCGACGATGGTGGCGGGGAGGCGCGCGATTGGTCTGTCATCGCCATCCCCCCCCTTCCCCTTTAAAATTAATGGAAAATGTAAACCTAAACGGAGAATAGGATTCGTAACCTCGAAGTTACAAGTCGATTCTCTCAACTATCAAGGGAGAGTAAACGCGGCGACTGTGGCGGCACTCGCCACCGATGCGAAGTCAGCGTCGCGAAGTTGGCGTTAAATCCGAACGTTTGAATCAGTTATTTTCTTTCGGGCCCTTTTCTGCCCTGAACCGTGGAAGCGCCGAAATTCGGGTTTCATTTGTAACGCGGCAGCTTATACCCCCCAGCGTTACCGACCACTGCCGGTGGTGGTCGGTAAGTTATCCTCCGCCGAGGTCGACGCGCGTTACAGATGCACACGTAAAATATTTTTCGCGAATTTTCGCGAATTTTTCGCGCGGTAAACCTTCGTCTCCGCGTCCTCCGTCCGACGAGCCTACTCTCGCCCGCACCCGTCGACCCGTTCTCGAGCTATACGGCGACAAAAAAATCGCAAAATTTCACTAATTTGACGTCACCGAAAAAGTTACGGCCAACTGGGAATTAAAGGTATATCGCCTTCCCGAATTTTCCGGGAGCCCATCGGGCCTTCGGCCCTGCTCGGCTCGGCTCGGCTCAGCTCGAGGTCGAGGTCGTCGGTAGCGACGATAGTGGCGGGGAGGCGCGCGATTGGTCTGTCATCGCCATCCTCCCCCCCTACCCTTTAAAATTAATGGAAAATGTAAACCAAAACGTAGAGTCGGATTCGTAACCTCGAAGTTACAAGTCGATTCGCTCAACTATCAAGGGAGAGTAAACGCGGCGACTGAGACGGCACTCGCCACCGATGCGAAGTCAGCGTCGCGAAGTTGGCGTTAAATTCGAACGTTTGAATCAGTTATTTTCTTTCGGGCCCTTTTCAGCCCTGAACCGTGGATGCGCCGAAATTCGGGTTTCATTTATAACGCGGCAGCTTATACCCCCGAGCGTTACCGACCACTGCCGGTGGTGGTCGGTAAGTTATCCTCCGCCGAGGACGACGCGCGTTACCGATGCACACGTAAAAAATTTTTCGCGAATTTTCGCGAATTTTTCGCGCGCTGAACCTTCGTCTCCGCGTCCTCCGTCCGACGAGCCTACTCTCGCCCGCACCCGTCGACCCGTTCTCGAGCTATACGGCGACAAAGAAACTTTGATTTTTCAC
This sequence comes from Lasioglossum baleicum, assembly GCF_051020765.1. NCBI lineage: Eukaryota > Metazoa > Arthropoda > Insecta > Hymenoptera > Halictidae > Lasioglossum > Lasioglossum baleicum. The sequence continues at coordinate 672,324 of NC_134933.1, forward strand.
TAATTTGACGTCATCGAAAAAGTTACGGCCAACTGGGAATTAAAGGTATATCGCCTTCCCGAATTTTCCGGGAGCCCATCGGGTCTTCGGCCCCGCTTGGCTCGGCTCGACTCGGCTCGAGGTCGAGGTCGTCGGTAACGACGATGGTGGCGGGGAGGCGCGCGATTGGTCTGTCATCGCCATCCTCCCCCCTACCCTTTAAAATTAATGGAAAATGTAAACCTAAACGTAGAGTCGGATTCGTAACCTCGAAGTTACAAGTCGATTCGCTCAACTATCAAGGGAGAGTAAACGCGGCGACTGTGGCGGCACTCGCCACCGATGCGAAGTCAGCGTCGCGAAGTTGGCGTTAAATTCGAACGTTTGAATCAGTTATTTTCTTTCGGGCCCTTTTCAGCGCTGAACCGTGGAAGCGCCGAAATTCGGGTTTCATTTTTAACGCGGCAGCTTATACCCCCGAGCGTTACCGACCACTGCCGGTGGTGGTCGGTAAGTTATGCTCCGCCGAGGACGACGCGCGTTACCGATGCACACGTAAAAAATTTTTCGCGAATTTTTCGCGCGGTAAACCTTTGTCTCCGCGTCCTCCGTCCGACGAGCCTACTCTCGCCCGCACCCGTCTCCCCGTTCTCGAGCTATACGGCGACAAAGAAATTGCAAAATTTCACTAATTTGACGTCATCGAAAAAGTTACGGCCAACTGGGAATTAAAGGTATATCGCCTTCCCGAATTTTCCGGGAGCCCATCGGGCCTTCGGCCCCGCTTGGCTCGGCTCGACTCGGCTCGAGGTCGAGGTCGTCGGTAACGACGATGGTGGCGGGGAGGCGCGCGATTGGTCTGTCATCGCCATCCTCCCCCCTACCCTTTAAAATTAATGGAAAATGTAAACCTAAACGTAGAGTCGGATTCGTAACCTCGAAGTTACAAGTCGATTCGCTCAACTATCAAGGGAGAGTAAACGCGGCGACTGTGGCGGCACTCGCCACCGATGCGAAGTCAGCGTCGCGAAGTTGGCGTTAAATTCGAACGTTTGAATCAGTTATTTTCTTTCGGGCCCTTTTCAGCGCTGAACCGTGGAAGCGCCGAAATTCGGGTTTCATTTTTAACGCGGCAGCTTATACCCCCGTGCGTTACCGACCACTGCCGGTGGTGGTCGGTAAGTTATAATCCGCCGAGGACGACGCGCGTTACCGATGCACACGTAAAAAATGTTGCGCGAATTTTTCGCGCGGTAAATCTTTGTCTCCGCGTCCTCCGTCCGACGAGCCTACTCTCGCCCGCACCCGTCGACCCGTTCTCGAGCTATACGGCGACAAAGAAATCGCAAAATTTCACTAATTTGACGTCACCGAAAAAAGTGACGGCCAACTGGGAATTAAAGGTATATCGCCTTCCCGAATTTTCCGGGAGCCCATCGGGCCTTCGGCCCCGCTCGGCTCGGCTCGACTAGGCTCGAGGTCGAGGTCGTCGGTAGCGACGATGGTGGCGGGGAGGCGCGCGATTGGTCTGTCATCGCCATCCCCCCCCCTTCCCCTTTAGAATTAATGGAAAATGTAAACCTAAACGGAGAATAGGATTCGTAACCTCGAAGTTACAAGTCGATTCGCTCAACTATCAAGGGAGAGTAAACGCGGCGACTGTGGCGGCAATCGCCACCGATGCGAAGTCAGCGTCGCAAAGTTGGCGTTAAATCCGAACGTTTGAATCAGTTATTTTCTTTCGGGCCCTTTTCTGCCCTGAACCGTGGAAGCGCCGAAATTCGGGTTTCATTTGTAACGCGGCAGCTTATACCCCCCAGCGTTACCGACCACTGCCGGTGGTGGTCGGTAAGTTATCCTCCGCCGAGGTCGACGCGCGTTACCGATGCACACGTAAAAAATTTTTCGCCAATTTTTCGCGCGGTAAACCTTTGTCTCCGCGTCCTCCGTCCGACGAGCCTACTCTCGCCCGCACCCGTCTCCCCGTTCTCGAGCTATACGGCGACAAAGAAATTGCAAAATTTCACTAATTTGACGTCATCGAAAAAGTTACGGCCAACTGGGAATTAAAGGTATATCGCCTTCCCGAATTTTCCGGGAGCCCATCGGGCCTTCGGCCCCGCTCGGCTCGGCTCGACTCGGCTCGAGGTCGAGGTCGTCGGTAGCGACGATAGTGGCGGGGAGGCGCGCGATTGGTCTGTCATCGCCATCCTCCCCCCCTACCCTTTAAAATTAATGGAAAATGTAAACCAAAACGTAGAGTCGGATTCGTAACCTCGAAGTTACAAGTCGATTCGCTCAACTATCAAGGGAGAGTAAACGCGGCGACTGTGGCGGCACTCGCCACCGATGCGAAGTCAGCGTCGCAAAGTTGGCGTTAAATCCGAACGTTTGAATCAGTTATTTTCTTTCGGGCCCTTTTCTGCCCTGAACCGTGGAAGCGCCGAAATTCGGGTTTCATTTGTAACGCGGCAGCTTATACCCCCCAGCGTTACCGACCACTGCCGGTGGTGGTCGGTAAGTTATCCTCCGCCGAGGTCGACGCGCGTTACAGATGCACACGTAAAATATTTTTCGCGAATTTCCGCGAATTTTTCGCGCGGTAAACCTTCGTCTCCGCGTCCTCCGTCCGACGAGCCTACGCTCGCCCGCACCCGTCGACCCGTTCTCGAGCTATACGGCGACAAAAAAATCGCAAAATTTCACTAATTTGACGTCAGCGAAAAAGTTACGGCCAACTGGGAATTAAAGGTATATCGCCTTCCCGAATTTTCCGGGAGCCCAACGGGCCTTCGGCCCCGCTCGGCTCGCCTCGACTCGGCTCGAGGTCGAGGTCGTCGGTAGCGACGATGGTGGCGGGGAGGCGCGCGATTGGGTCTGTCATCGCCATCCTCCCCCCTACCCTTTAAAATTAACGGAAAATGTAAACCTAAACGTAGAGTCGGATTCGTAACCTCGAAGTTACAAGTCGATTCGCTCAACTATCAAGGGAGAGTAAACGCGGCGACTGTGGCGGCACTCGCCACCGATGCGAAGTCAGCGTCGCAAAGTTGGCGTTAAATTCGAACGTTTGAATCAGTTATTTTCTTTCGGGCCCTTTTCAGCGCTGAACCGTGGAAGCGCCGAAATTCGGGTTTCATTTTTAACCCGGCAGCTTATACCCCCGAGCGTTACCGACCACTGCCGGTGGTGGTCGGTAAGTTATGCTCCGCCGAGGACGACGCGCGTTACCGATGCACACGTAAAAAATTTTTCGCGAATTTTTCGCGCGGTAAACCTTTGTCTCCGCGTCCTCCGTCCGACGAGCCTACTCTCGCCCGCACCCGTCGACCCGTTCTCGAGCTATACGGCGACAAAGAAATTGCAAAATTTCACTAATTTGACGTCATCGAAAAAGTTACGGCCAACTGGGAATTAAAGGTATATCGCCTTCCCGAATTTTCCGGGAGCCCATCGGGCCTTCGGCCCCGCTCGGCTCGGCTCGACTCGGCTCGAGGTCGAGGTCGTCGGTAGCGACGATAGTGGCGGGGAGGCGCGCGATTGGTCTGTCATCGCCATCCTCCCCCCCTACCCTTTAAAATTAATGGAAAATGTAAACCAAAACGTAGAGTCGGATTCGTAACCTCGAAGTTACAAGTCGATTCGCTCAACTATCAAGGGAGAGTAAACGCGGCGACTGTGGCGGCACTCGCCACCGATGCGAAGTCAGCGTCGCAAAGTTGGCGTTAAATCCGAACGTTTGAATCAGTTATTTTCTTTCGGGCCCTTTTCTGCCCTGAACCGTGGAAGCGCCGAAATTCGGGTTTCATTTGTAACGCGGCAGCTTATACCCCCCAGCGTTACCGACCACTGCCGGTGGTGGTCGGTAAGTTATCCTCCGCCGAGGTCGACGCGCGTTACAGATGCACACGTAAAATATTTTTCGCGAATTTCCGCGAATTTTTCGCGCGGTAAACCTTCGTCTCCGCGTCCTCCGTCCGACGAGCCTACGCTCGCCCGCACCCGTCGACCCGTTCTCGAGCTATACGGCGACAAAAAAATCGCAAAATTTCACTAATTTGACGTCAGCGAAAAAGTTACGGCCAACTGGGAATTAAAGGTATATCGCCTTCCCGAATTTTCCGGGAGCCCAACGGGCCTTCGGCCCCGCTCGGCTCGCCTCGACTCGGCTCGAGGTCGAGGTCGTCGGTAGCGACGATGGTGGCGGGGAGGCGCGCGATTGGGTCTGTCATCGCCATCCTCCCCCCTACCCTTTAAAATTAACGGAAAATGTAAACCTAAACGTAGAGTCGGATTCGTAACCTCGAAGTTACAAGTCGATTCGCTCAACTATCAAGGGAGAGTAAACGCGGCGACTGTGGCGGCACTCGCCACCGATGCGAAGTCAGCGTCGCAAAGTTGGCGTTAAATTCGAACGTTTGAATCAGTTATTTTCTTTCGGGCCCTTTTCAGCGCTGAACCGTGGAAGCGCCGAAATTCGGGTTTCATTTTTAACCCGGCAGCTTATACCCCCGAGCGTTACCGACCACTGCCGGTGGTGGTCGGTAAGTTATGCTCCGCCGAGGACGACGCGCGTTACCGATGCACACGTAAAAAATTTTTCGCGAATTTTTCGCGCGGTAAACCTTTGTCTCCGCGTCCTCCGTCCGACGAGCCTACTCTCGCCCGCACCCGTCGACCCGTTCTCGAGCTATACGGCGACAAAGAAATTGCAAAATTTCACTAATTTGACGTCATCGAAAAAGTTACGGCCAACTGGGAATTAAAGGTATATCGCCTTCCCGAATTTTCCGGGAGCCCATCGGGCCTTCGGCCCTGCTCGGCTCGGCTCGGCTCAGCTCGAGGTCGAGGTCGTCGGTAGCGACGATAGTGGCGGGGAGGCGCGCGATTGGTCTGTCATCGCCATCCTCCCCCCCTACCCTTTAAAATTAATGGAAAATGTAAACCAAAACGTAGAGTCGGATTCGTAACCTCGAAGTTACAAGTCGATTCGCTCAACTATCAAGGGAGAGTAAACGCGGCGACTGAGACGGCACTCGCCACCGATGCGAAGTCAGCGTCGCGAAGTTGGCGTTAAATTCGAACGTTTGAATCAGTTATTTTCTTTCGGGCCCTTTTCAGCGCTGAACCGTGGAAGCGCCGAAATTCGGGTTTCATTTTTAACGCGGCAGCTTATACCCCCGTGCGTTACCGACCACTGCCGGTGGTGGTCGGTAAGTTATAATCCGCCGAGGACGACGCGCGTTACCGATGCACACGTAAAAAATGTTGCGCGAATTTTTCGCGCGGTAAATCTTTGTCTCCGCATCCTCCGTCCGACGAGCCTACTCTCGCCCGCACCCGTCGACCCGTTCTCGAGCTATACGGCGACAAAGAAATCGCAAAATTTCACTAATTTGACGTCACCGAAAAAAGTGACGGCCAACTGGGAATTAAAGGTATATCGCCTTCCCGAATTTTCCGGGAGCCCATCGGGCCTTCGGCCCCGCTCGGCTCGGCTCGACTAGGCTCGAGGTCGAGGTCGTCGGTAGCGACGATGGTGGCGGGGAGGCGCGCGATTGGTCTGTCATCGCCATCCCCCCCCCTTCCCCTTTAGAATTAATGGAAAATGTAAACCTAAACGGAGAATAGGATTCGTAACCTCGAAGTTACAAGTCGATTCGCTCAACTATCAAGGGAGAGTAAACGCGGCGACTGTGGCGGCACTCGCCACCGATGCGAAGTCAGCGTCGCGAAGTTGGCGTTAAATTCGAACGTTTGAATCAGTTATTTTCTTTCGGGCCCTTTTCAGCCCTGAACCGTGGATGCGCCGAAATTCGGGTTTCATTTATAACGCGGCACCTTATACCCCCGAGCGTTACCGACCACTGCCGGTGGTGGTCGGTAAGTTATCCTCCGCCGAGGACGACGCGCGTTACCGATGCACACGTAAAAAATTTTTCGCGAATTTTCGCGAATTTTTCGCGCGCTGAACCTTCGTCTCCGCGTCCTCCGTCCGACGAGCCTACTCTCGCCCGCACCCGTCGACCCGTTCTCGAGCTATACGGCGACAAAGAAACTTTGATTTTTCACTAATTTGACGTCATCGAAAAAGTTACGGCCAACTGGGAATTAAAGGTATATCGCCTTCCCGAATTTTCCGGGAGCCCATCGGGCCTTCGGCCCCGCTTGGCTCGGCTCGGCTCAGCTCGAGGTCGAGGTCGTCGGTAGCGACGATAGTGGCGGGGAGGCGCGCGATTGGTCTGTCATCGCCATCCTCCCCCCCTACCCTTTAAAATTAATGGAAAATGTAAACCAAAACGTAGAGTCGGATTCGTAACCTCGAAGTTACAAGTCGATTCGCTCAACTATCAAGGGAGAGTAAACGCGGCGACTGAGACGGCACTCGCCACCGATGCGAAGTCAGCGTCGCGAAGTTGGCGTTAAATTCGAACGTTTGAATCAGTTATTTTCTTTCGGGCCCTTTTCAGCCCTGAACCGTGGATGCGCCGAAATTCGGGTTTCATTTATAACGCGGCAGCTTATACCCCCGAGCGTTACCGACCACTGCCGGTGGTGGTCGGTAAGTTATCCTCCGCCGAGGACGACGCGCGTTACCGATGCACACGTAAAAAATTTTTCGCTAATTTTCGCGAATTTTTCGCGCGCTGAACCTTCGTCTCCGCGTCCTCCGTCCGACGAGCCTACTCTCGCCCGCACCCGTCGACCCGTTCTCGAGCTATACGGCGACAAAGAAACTTTGATTTTTCACTAATTTGACGTCATCGAAAAACTTACGGCCAACTGGGAATTAAAGGTATATCGCCTTCCCGAATTTTCCGGGAGCCCATCGGGCCTTCGGCCCCGCTCGGCTCGGCTCGACTAGGCTCGAGGTCGAGGTCGTCGGTAGCGACGATGGTGGCGGGGAGGCGCGCGATTGGTCTGTCATCGCCATCCCCCCCCTTCCCCTTTAAAATTAATGGAAAATGTAAACCTAAACGGAGAATAGGATTCGTAACCTCGAAGTTACAAGTCGATTCTCTCAACTATCAAGGGAGAGTAAACGCGGCGACTGTGGCGGCACTCGCCACCGATGCGAAGTCAGCGTCGCGAAGTTGGCGTTAAATCCGAACGTTTGAATCAGTTATTTTCTTTCGGGCCCTTTTCTGCCCTGAACCGTGGAAGCGCCGAAATTCGGGTTTCATTTGTAACGCGGCAGCTTATACCCCCCAGCGTTACCGACCACTGCCGGTGGTGGTCGGTAAGTTATCCTCCGCCGAGGTCGACGCGCGTTACAGATGCACACGTAAAATATTTTTCGCGAATTTTCGCGAATTTTTCGCGCGGTAAACCTTCGTCTCCGCGTCCTCCGTCCGACGAGCCTACTCTCGCCCGCACCCGTCGACCCGTTCTCGAGCTATACGGCGACAAAAAAATCGCAAAATTTCACTAATTTGACGTCACCGAAAAAGTTACGGCCAACTGGGAATTAAAGGTATATCGCCTTCCCGAATTTTCCGGGAGCCCATCGGGCCTTCGGCCCTGCTCGGCTCGGCTCGGCTCGGCTCGGCTCAGCTCGAGGTCGAGGTCGTCGGTAGCGACGATAGTGGCGGGGAGGCGCGCGATTGGTCTGTCATCGCCATCCTCCCCCCCTACCCTTTAAAATTAATGGAAAATGTAAACCAAAACGTAGAGTCGGATTCGTAACCTCGAAGTTACAAGTCGATTCGCTCAACTATCAAGGGAGAGTAAACGCGGCGACTGAGACGGCACTCGCCACCGATGCGAAGTCAGCGTCGCGAAGTTGGCGTTAAATTCGAACGTTTGAATCAGTTATTTTCTTTCGGGCCCTTTTCAGCCCTGAACCGTGGATGCGCCGAAATTCGGGTTTCATTTATAACGCGGCACCTTATACCCCCGAGCGTTACCGACCACTGCCGGTGGTGGTCGGTAAGTTATCCTCCGCCGAGGACGACGCGCGTTACCGATGCACACGTAAAAAATTTTTCGCGAATTTTCGCGAATTTTTCGCGCGCTGAACCTTCGTCTCCGCGTCCTCCGTCCGACGAGCCTACTCTCGCCCGCACCCGTCGACCCGTTCTCGAGCTATACGGCGACAAAGAAACTTTGATTTTTCACTAATTTGACGTCATCGAAAAAGTTACGGCCAACTGGGAATTAAAGGTATATCGCCTTCCCGAATTTTCCGGGAGCCCATCGGGCCTTCGGCCCCGCTTGGCTCGGCTCGACTCGGCTCGAGGTCGAGGTCGTCGGTAACGACGATGGTGGCGGGGAGGCGCGCGATTGGTCTGTCATCGCCATCCTCCCCCCTACCCTTTAAAATTAATGGAAAATGTAAACCTAAACGTAGAGTCGGATTCGTAACCTCGAAGTTACAAGTCGATTCGCTCAACTATCAAGGGAGAGTAAACGCGGCGACTGTGGCGGCACTCGCCACCGATGCCAAGTCAGCGTCGCGAAGTTGGCGTTAAATTCGAACGTTTGAATCAGTTATTTTCTTTCGGGCCCTTTTCAGCGCTGAACCGTGGAAGCGCCGAAATTCGGGTTTCATTTTTAACGCGGCAGCTTATACCCCCGTGCGTTACCGACCACTGCCGGTGGTGGTCGGTAAGTTATCCTCCGCCGAGGACGACGCGCGTTACCGATGCACACGTAAAAAATGTTTCGCGAATTTTTCGCACGGTAAATCTTTGTCTCCGCGTCCTCCGTCCGACGAGCCTACTCTCGCCCGCACCCGTCGACCCGTTCTCGAGCTATACGGCGACAAAGAAATCGCAACATTTCACTAATTTGACGTCACCGAAAAAAGTGACGGCCAACTGGGAATTAAAGGTATATCGCCTTCCCGAATTTTCCGGGAGCCCATCGGGCCTTCGGCCCCGCTCGGCTCGGCTCGACTAGGCTCGAGGTCGAGGTCGTCGGTAGCGACGATGGTGGCGGGGAGGCGCGCGATTGGTCTGTCATCGCCATCCTCCACCCCCTTCCCCTTTAAAATTAATGGAATATGTAAACCTAAACGGAGAATTGGATTCGTAACCTCGAAGTTACAAGTCGATTCGCTCAACTATCAAGGGAGAGTAAACGCGGCGACTGTGGCGGCACTCGCCACCGATGCGAAGTCAGCGTCGCAAAGTTGGCGTTAAATCCGAACGTTTGAATCAGTTATTTTCTTTCGGGCCCTTTTCTGCCCTGAACCGTGGAAGCGCCGAAATTCGGGTTTCATTTGTAACGCGGCAGCTTATACCCCCCAGCGTTACCGACCACTGCCGGTGGTGGTCGGTAAGTTATCCTCCGCCGAGGTCGACGCGCGTTACAGATGCACACGTAAAATATTTTTCGCGAATTTCCGCGAATTTTTCGCGCGGTAAACCTTCGTCTCCGCGTCCTCCGTCCGACGAGCCTACGCTCGCCCGCACCCGTCGACCCGTTCTCGAGCTATACGGCGACAAAAAAATCGCAGAATTTCACTAATTTGACGTTAGCGAAAAAGTTACGGCCAACTGGGAATTAAAGGTATATCGCCTTCCCGAATTTTCCGGGAGCCCAACGGGCCTTCGGCCCCGCTCGGCTCGCCTCGACTCGGCTCGAGGTCGAGGTCGTCGGTAGCGACGATGGTGGCGGGGAGGCGCGCGATTGGGTCTGTCATCGCCATCCTCCCCCCTACCCTTTAAAATTAACGGAAAATGTAAACCTAAACGTAGAGTCGGATTCGTAACCTCGAAGTTACAAGTCGATTCGCTCAACTATCAAGGGAGAGTAAACGCGGCGACTGTGGCGGCACTCGCCACCGATGCGAAGTCAGCGTCGCAAAGTTGGCGTTAAATTCGAACGTTTGAATCAGTTATTTTCTTTCGGGCCCTTTTCAGCGCTGAACCGTGGAAGCGCCGAAATTCGGGTTTCATTTTTAACCCGGCAGCTTATACCCCCGAGCGTTACCGACCACTGCCGGTGGTGGTCGGTAAGTTATGCTCCGCCGAGGACGACGCGCGTTACCGATGCACACGTAAAAAATTTTTCGCGAATTTTTCGCGCGGTAAACCTTTGTCTCCGCGTCCTCCGTCCGACGAGCCTACTCTCGCCCGCACCCGTCTCCCCGTTCTCGAGCTATACGGCGACAAAGAAATTGCAAAATTTCACTAATTTGACGTCATCGAAAAAGTTACGGCCAACTGGGAATTAAAGGTATATCGCCTTCCCGAATTTTCCGGGAGCCCATCGGGCCTTCGGCCCTGCTCGGCTCGGCTCGGCTCGGCTCAGCTCGAGGTCGAGGTCGTCGGTAGCGACGATAGTGGCGGGGAGGCGCGCGATTGGTCTGTCATCGCCATCCTCCCCCCCTACCCTTTAAAATTAATGGAAAATGTAAACCAAAACGTAGAGTCGGATTCGTAACCTCGAAGTTACAAGTCGATTCGCTCAACTATCAAGGGAGAGTAAACGCGGCGACTGAGACGGCACTCGCCACCGATGCGAAGTCAGCGTCGCGAAGTTGGCGTTAAATTCGAACGTTTGAATCAGTTATTTTCTTTCGGGCCCTTTTCAGCCCTGAACCGTGGATGCGCCGAAATTCGGGTTTCATTTATAACGCGGCAGCTTATACCCCCGAGCGTTACCGACCACTGCCGGTGGTGGTCGGTAAGTTATCCTCCGCCGAGGACGACGCGCGTTACCGATGCACACGTAAAAAATTTTTCGCGAATTTTCGCGAATTTTTCGCGCGCTGAACCTTCGTCTCCGCGTCCTCCGTCCGACGAGCCTACTCTCGCCCGCACCCGTCGACCCGTTCTCGAGCTATACGGCGACAAAGAAACTTTGATTTTTCACTAATTTGACGTCATCGAAAAACTTACGGCCAACTGGGAATTAAAGGTATATCGCCTTCCCGAATTTTCCGGGAGCCCATCGGGCCTTCGGCCCCGCTCGGCTCGGCTCGACTAGGCTCGAGGTCGAGGTCGTCGGTAGCGACGATGGTGGCGGGGAGGCGCGCGATTGGTCTGTCATCGCCATCCCCCCCCCCTTCCCCTTTAAAATTAATGGAAAATGTAAACCTAAACGGAGAATAGGATTCGTAACCTCGAAGTTACAAGTCGATTCTCTCAACTATCAAGGGAGAGTAAACGCGGCGACTGTGGCGGCACTCGCCACCGATGCGAAGTCAGCGTCGCGAAGTTGGCGTTAAATCCGAACGTTTGAATCAGTTATTTTCTTTCGGGCCCTTTTCTGCCCTGAACCGTGGAAGCGCCGAAATTCGGGTTTCATTTGTAACGCGGCAGCTTATACCCCCCAGCGTTACCGACCACTGCCGGTGGTGGTCGGTAAGTTATCCTCCGCCGAGGTCGACGCGCGTTACAGATGCACACGTAAAATATTTTTCGCGAATTTTCGCGAATTTTTCGCGCGGTAAACCTTCGTCTCCGCGTCCTCCGTCCGACGAGCCTACTCTCGCCCGTACCCGTCGACCCGTTCTCGAGCTATACGGCGACAAAAAAATCGCAAAATTTCACTAATTTGACGTCACCGAAAAAGTTACGGCCAACTGGGAATTAAAGGTATATCGCCTTCCCGAATTTTCCGGGAGCCCATCGGGCCTTCGGCCCTGCTCGGCTCGGCTCGGCTCGGCTCGGCTCAGCTCGAGGTCGAGGTCGTCGGTAGCGACGATAGTGGCGGGGAGGCGCGCGATTGGTCTGTCATCGCCATCCTCCCCCCCTACCCTTTAAAATTAATGGAAAATGTAAACCAAAACGTAGAGTCGGATTCGTAACCTCGAAGTTACAAGTCGATTCGCTCAACTATCAAGGGAGAGTAAACGCGGCGACTGAGACGGCACTCGCCACCGATGCGAAGTCAGCGTCGCGAAGTTGGCGTTAAATTCGAACGTTTGAATCAGTTATTTTCTTTCGGGCCCTTTTCAGCCCTGAACCGTGGATGCGCCGAAATTCGGGTTTCATTTATAACGCGGCAGCTTATACCCCCGAGCGTTACCGACCACTGCCGGTGGTGGTCGGTAAGTTATCCTCCGCCGAGGACGACGCGCGTTACCGATGCACACGTAAAAAATTTTTCGCGAATTTTCGCGAATTTTTCGCGCGCTGAACCTTCGTCTCCGCGTCCTCCGTCCGACGAGCCTACTCTCGCCCGCACCCGTCGACCCGTTCTCGAGCTATACGGCGACAAAGAAACTTTGATTTTTCACTAATTTGACGTCATCGAAAAAGTTACGGCCAACTGGGAATTAAAGGTATATCGCCTTCCCGAATTTTCCGGGAGCCCATCGGGCCTTCGGCCCCGCTTGGCTCGGCTCGACTCGGCTCGAGGTCGAGGTCGTCGGTAACGACGATGGTGGCGGGGAGGCGCGCGATTGGTCTGTCATCGCCATCCTCCCCCCTACCCTTTAAAATTAATGGAAAATGTAAACCTAAACGTAGAGTCGGATTCGTAACCTCGAAGTTACAAGTCGATTCGCTCAACTATCAAGGGAGAGTAAACGCGGCGACTGTGGCGGCACTCGCCACCGATGCCAAGTCAGCGTCGCGAAGTTGGCGTTAAATTCGAACGTTTGAATCAGTTATTTTCTTTCGGGCCCTTTTCAGCGCTGAACCGTGGAAGCGCCGAAATTCGGGTTTCATTTTTAACGCGGCAGCTTATACCCCCGTGCGTTACCGACCACTGCCGGTGGTGGTCGGTAAGTTATCCTCCGCCGAGGACGACGCGCGTTACCGATGCACACGTAAAAAATGTTTCGCGAATTTTTCGCACGGTAAATCTTTGTCTCCGCGTCCTCCGTCCGACGAGCCTACTCTCGCCCGCACCCGTCGACCCGTTCTCGAGCTATACGGCGACAAAGAAATCGCAACATTTCACTAATTTGACGTCACCGAAAAAAGTGACGGCCAACTGGGAATTAAAGGTATATCGCCTTCCCGAATTTTCCGGGAGCCCATCGGGCCTTCGGCCCCGCTCGGCTCGGCTCGACTAGGCTCGAGGTCGAGGTCGTCGGTAGCGACGATGGTGGCGGGGAGGCGCGCGATTGGTCTGTCATCGCCATCCTCCACCCCCTTCCCCTTTAAAATTAATGGAATATGTAAACCTAAACGGAGAATTGGATTCGTAACCTCGAAGTTACAAGTCGATTCGCTCAACTATCAAGGGAGAGTAAACGCGGCGACTGTGGCGGCACTCGCCACCGATGCGAAGTCAGCGTCGCAAAGTTGGCGTTAAATCCGAACGTTTGAATCAGTTATTTTCTTTCGGGCCCTTTTCTGCCCTGAACCGTGGAAGCGCCGAAATTCGGGTTTCATTTGTAACGCGGCAGCTTATACCCCCCAGCGTTACCGACCACTGCCGGTGGTGGTCGGTAAGTTATCCTCCGCCGAGGTCGACGCGCGTTACAGATGCACACGTAAAATATTTTTCGCGAATTTCCGCGAATTTTTCGCGCGGTAAACCTTCGCCTCCGCGTCCTCCGTCCGACGAGCCTACGCTCGCCCGCACCCGTCGACCCGTTCTCGAGCTATACGGCGACAAAAAAATCGCAGAATTTCACTAATTTGACGTCAGCGAAAAAGTTACGGCCAACTGGGAATTAAAGGTATATCGCCTTCCCGAATTTTCCGGGAGCCCAACGGGCCTTCGGCCCCGCTCGGCTCGCCTCGACTCGGCTCGAGGTCGAGGTCGTCGGTAGCGACGATGGTGGCGGGGAGGCGCGCGATTGGGTCTGTCATCGCCATCCTCCCCCCTACCCTTTAAAATTAACGGAAAATGTAAACCTAAACGTAGAGTCGGATTCGTAACCTCGAAGTTACAAGTCGATTCGCTCAACTATCAAGGGAGAGTAAACGCGGCGACTGTGGCGGCACTCGCCACCGATGCGAAGTCAGCGTCGCAAAGTTGGCGTTAAATTCGAACGTTTGAATCAGTTATTTTCTTTCGGGCCCTTTTCAGCGCTGAACCGTGGAAGCGCCGAAATTCGGGTTTCATTTTTAACCCGGCAGCTTATACCCCCGAGCGTTACCGACCACTGCCGGTGGTGGTCGGTAAGTTATGCTCCGCCGAGGACGACGCGCGTTACCGATGCACACGTAAAAAATTTTTCGCGAATTTTTCGCGCGGTAAACCTTTGTCTCCGCGTCCTCCGTCCGACGAGCCTACTCTCGCCCGCACCCGTCGACCCGTTCTCGAGCTATACGGCGACAAAGAAATTGCAAAATTTCACTAATTTGACGTCATCGAAAAAGTTACGGCCAACTGGGAATTAAAGGTATATCGCCTTCCCGAATTTTCCGGGAGCCCATCGGGCCTTCGGCCCTGCTCGGCTCGGCTCGGCTCAGCTCGAGGTCGAGGTCGTCGGTAGCGACGATAGTGGCGGGGAGGCGCGCGATTGGTCTGTCATCGCCATCCTCCCCCCCTACCCTTTAAAATTAATGGAAAATGTAAACCAAAACGTAGAGTCGGATTCGTAACCTCGAAGTTACAAGTCGATTCGCTCAACTATCAAGGGAGAGTAAACGCGGCGACTGTGGCGGCACTCGCCACCGATGCGAAGTCAGCGTCGCAAAGTTGGCGTTAAATCCGAACGTTTGAATCAGTTATTTTCTTTCGGGCCCTTTTCTGCCCTGAACCGTGGAAGCGCCGAAATTCGGGTTTCATTTGTAACGCGGCAGCTTATACCCCCCAGCGTTACCGACCACTGCCGGTGGTGGTCGGTAAGTTATCCTCCGCCGAGGTCGACGCGCGTTACAGATGCACACGTAAAATATTTTTCGCGAATTTTCGCGAATTTTTCGTGCGGTAAACCTTCGTCTCCGCGTCCTCCGTCCGACGAGCCTACTCTCGCCCGCACCCGTCGACCCGTTCTCGAGCTATACGGCGACAAAAAAATCGCAAAATTTCACTAATTTGACGTCACCGAAAAAGTTACGGCCAACTGGGAATTAAAGGTATATCGCCTTCCCGAATTTTCCGGGAGCCCATCGGGCCTTCGGCCCTGCTCGGCTCGGCTCGGCTCGGCTCGGCTCAGCTCGAGGTCGAGGTCGTCGGTAGCGACGATAGTGGCGGGGAGGCGCGCGATTGGTCTGTCATCGCCATCCTCCCCCCCTACCCTTTAAAATTAATGGAAAATGTAAACCAAAACGTAGAGTCGGATTCGTAACCTCGAAGTTACAAGTCGATTCGCTCAACTATCAAGGGAGAGTAAACGCGGCGACTGAGACGGCACTCGCCACCGATGCGAAGTCAGCGTCGCGAAGTTGGCGTTAAATTCGAACTTTGAATCAGTTATTTTCTTTCGGGCCCTTTTCAGCCCTGAACCGTGGATGCGCCGAAATTCGGGTTTCATTTATAACGCGGCAGCTTATACCCCCGAGCGTTACCGACCACTGCCGGTGGTGGTCGGTAAGTTATCCTCCGCCGAGGACGACGCGCGTTACCGATGCACACGTAAAAAATTTTTCGCGAATTTTTCGCGCGGTAAACCTTTGTCTCCGCGTCCTCCGTCCGACGAGCCTACTCTCGCCCGGACCCGTCGACCCGTTCTCGAGCTATACGGCGACAAAGAAATTGCAAAATTTCACTAATTTGACGTCATCGAAAAAGTTACGGCCAACTGGGAATTAAAGGTATATCGCCTTCCCGAATTTTCCGGGAGCCCATCGGGCCTTCGGCCCCGCTCGGCTCGGCTCGACTCGGCTCGAGGTCGAGGTCGTCGGTAGCGACGATGGTGGCGGGGAGGCGCGCGATTGGTCTGTCATCGCCATCCTCCCCCCTTCCCTTTAAAATTAATGGAAAATGTAAACCTAAACGTAGAGTCGGATTCGTAACCTCGAAGTTACAAGTCGATTCGCTCAACTATCAAGGGAGAGTAAACGCGGCGACTGTGGCGGCACTCGCCACCGATGCGAAGTCAGCGTCGCGAAGTTGGCGTTAAATTCGAACGTTTGAATCAGTTATTTTCTTTCGGGCCCTTTTCAGCCCTGAACCGTGTTAGCGCCGAAATTCGGGTTTCATTTTTAACGCGGCAGCTTATACCCCCGAGCGTTACCGACCACTGCCGGTGGTGGTCGGTAAGTTATGCTCCGCCGAGGACGACGCGCGTTACCGATGCACACGTAAAAAATTTTTCGCGAATTTTTCGCGCGGTAAACCTTCGTCTCCGCGTCCTCCGTCCGACGAGCCTACTCTCGCCCGCACCCGTCGACCTGTTCTCGAGCTATACGGCGACAAAGAATCTTTGATTTTTCACTAATTTGACGTCATCGAAAAAGTTACGGCCAACTGGGAATTAAAGGTATATCGCCTTCCCGAATTTTCCGGGAGCCCATCGGGCCTTCGGCCCCGCTCGGCTCGGCTCGACTCGGCTCGAGGTCGAGGTCGTCGGTAGCGACGATGGTGGCGGGGAGGCGCGCGATTGGTCTGTCATCGCCATCCTCCCCCCTTCCCTTTAAAATTAATGGAAAATGTAAACCTAAACGTAGAGTCGGATTCGTAACCTCGAAGTTACAAGTCGATTCGCTCAACTATCAAGGGAGAGTAAACGCGGCGACTGTGGCGGCACTCGCCACCGATGCGAAGTCAGCGTCGCGAAGTTGGCGTTAAATTCGAACGTTTGAATCAGTTATTTTCTTTCGGGCCCTTTTCAGCCCTGAACCGTGTTAGCGCCGAAATTCGGGTTTCATTTTTAACGCGGCAGCTTATACCCCCGAGCGTTACCGACCACTGCCGGTGGTGGTCGGTAAGTTATGCTCCGCCGAGGACGACGCGCGTTACCGATGCACACGTAAAAAATTTTTCGCGAATTTTTCGCGCGGTAAACCTTCGTCTCCGCGTCCTCCGTCCGACGAGCCTACTCTCGCCCGCACCCGTCGACCTGTTCTCGAGCTATACGGCGACAAAGAATCTTTGATTTTTCACTAATTTGACGTCATCGAAAAAGTTACGGCCAACTGGGAATTAAAGGTATATCGCCTTCCCGAATTTTCCGGGAGCCCATCGGGCCTTCGGCCCCGCTCGGCTCGGCTCGACTCGGCTCGAGGTCGAGGTCGTCGGTAGCGACGATGGTGGCGGGGAGGCGCGCGATTGGTCTGTCATCGCCATCCTCCCCCCTTCCCTTTAAAATTAATGGAAAATGTAAACCTAAACGTAGAGTCGGATTCGTAACCTCGAAGTTACAAGTCGATTCGCTCAACTATCAAGGGAGAGTAAACGCGGCGACTGTGGCGGCACTCGCCACCGATGCGAAGTCAGCGTCGCGAAGTTGGCGTTAAATTCGAACGTTTGAATCAGTTATTTTCTTTCGGGCCCTTTTCAGCCCTGAACCGTGTTAGCGCCGAAATTCGGGTTTCATTTTTAACGCGGCAGCTTATACCCCCGAGCGTTACCGACCACTGCCGGTGGTGGTCGGTAAGTTATGCTCCGCCGAGGACGACGCGCGTTACCGATGCACACGTAAAAAATTTTTCGCGAATTTTTCGCGCGGTAAACCTTCGTCTCCGCGTCCTCCGTCCGACGAGCCTACTCTCGCCCGCACCCGTCGACCTGTTCTCGAGCTATACGGCGACAAAGAAACTTTGATTTTTCACTAATTTGACGTCATCGAAAAAGTTACGGCCAACTGGGAATTAAAGGTATATCGCCTTCCCGAATTTTCCGGGAGCCCATCGGGCCTTCGGCCCTGCTCGGCTCGGCTCGGCTCGGCTCGAGGTCGAGGTCGTCGGTAGCGACGATAGTGGCGGGGAGGCGCGCGATTGGTCTGTCATCGCCATCCTCCCCCCCTACCCTTTAAAATTAATGGAAAATGTAAACCAAAACGTAGAGTCGGATTCGTAACCTCGAAGTTACAAGTCGATTCGCTCAACTATCAAGGGAGAGTAAACGCGGCGACTGAGACGGCACTCGCCACCGATGCGAAGTCAGCGTCGCGAAGTTGGCGTTAAATTCGAACGTTTGAATCAGTTATTTTCTTTCGGGCCCTTTTCAGCCCTGAACCGTGGATGCGCCGAAATTCGGGTTTCATTTATAACGCGGCAGCTTATACCCCCGAGCGTTACCGACCACTGCCGGTGGTGGTCGGTAAGTTATCCTCCGCCGAGGACGACGCGCGTTACCGATGCACACGTAAAAAATTTTTCGCGAATTTTCGCGAATTTTTCGCGCGCTGAACCTTCGTCTCCGCGTCCTCCGTCCGACGAGCCTACTCTCGCCCGCACCCGTCGACCCGTTCTCGAGCTATACGGCGACAAAGAAACTTTGATTTTTCACTAATTTGACGTCATCGAAAAAGTTACGGCCAACTGGGAATTAAAGGTATATCGCCTTCCCGAATTTTCCGGGAGCCCATCGGGCCTTCGGCCCCGCTTGGCTCGGCTCGACTCGGCTCGAGGTCGAGGTCGTCGGTAACGACGATGGTGGCGGGGAGGCGCGCGATTGGTCTGTCATCGCCATCCTCCCCCCTACCCTTTAAAATTAATGGAAAATGTAAACCTAAACGTAGAGTCGGATTCGTAACCTCGAAGTTACAAGTCGATTCGCTCAACTATCAAGGGAGAGTAAACGCGGCGACTGTGGCGGCACTCGCCACCGATGCCAAGTCAGCGTCGCGAAGTTGGCGTTAAATTCGAACGTTTGAATCAGTTATTTTCTTTCGGGCCCTTTTCAGCGCTGAACCGTGGAAGCGCCGAAATTCGGGTTTCATTTTTAACGCGGCAGCTTATACCCCCGTGCGTTACCGACCACTGCCGGTGGTGGTCGGTAAGTTATCCTCCGCCGAGGACGACGCGCGTTACCGATGCACACGTAAAAAATTTTTCGCGAATTTTTCGCACGGTAAACCTTTGTCTTCGCGTCCTCCGTCCGACGAGCCTACTCTCGCCCGCACCCGTCGTCCCGTTCTCGAGCTATACGGCGACAAAGAAATCGCAAAATTTCACTAATTTGACGTCATCGAAAAAGTTACGGCCAACTGGGAATTAAAGGTATATCGCCTTCCCGAATTTTCCGGGAGCCCATCGGGCCTTCGGCCCCGCTCGGCTCGGCTCGACTCGGCTCGAGGTCGAGGTCGTCGGTAACGACGATGGTGGCGGGGAGGCGCGCGATTTTTCTGTCATCGCCATCCTCCCCCCCTACCCTTTAAAATTAATGGAAAATGTAAACCTAAACGTAGAGTCGGATTCGTAACCTCGAAGTTACAAGTCGATTCGCTCAACTATCAAGGGAGAGTAAACGCGGCGACTGTGGCGGCACTCGCCACCGATGCGAAGTCAGCGTCGCGAAGTTGGCGTTAAATTCGAACGTTTGAATCAGTTATTTTCTTTCGGGCCCTTTTCAGCGCTGAACCGTGGAAGCGCCGAAATTCGGGTTTCATTTTTAACGCGGCAGCTTATACCCCCGAGCGTTACCGACCACTGCCGGTGGTGGTCGGTAAGTTATCCTCCGCCGAGGACGACGCGCGTTACCGATGCACACGTAAAAAATTTTTCGCGAATTTTTCGCACGGTAAACCTTTGTCTCCGCGTCCTCCGTCCGACGAGCCTACTCTCGCCCGCACCCGTCGTCCCGTTCTCGAGCTATACGGCGACAAAGAAATCGCAAAATTTCACTAATTTGACGTCATCGAAAAAGTTACGGCCAACTGGGAATTAAAGGTATATCGCCTTCCCGAATTTTCCGGGAGCCCATCGGGCCTTCGGCCCCGCTCGGCTCGGCTCGACTAGGCTCGAGGTCGAGGTCGTCGGTAGCGACGATGGTGGCGGGGAGGCGCGCGATTGGTCTGTTATCGCCATCCTCCCCCCCCTTCCCCTTTAAAATTAATGGAAAATGTAAACCTAAACGGAGAATAGGATTCGTAACCTCGAAGTTACAAGTCGATTCGCTCAACTGTCAAGGGAGAGTAAACGCGGCGACTGTGGCGGCACTCGCCACCGATGCGAAGTCAGCGTCGCGAAGTTGGCGTTAAATTCGAACGTTTGAATCAGTTATTTTCTTTCGGGCCCTTTTCAGCCCTGAACCGTGGAAGCGCCGAAATTCGGGTTTCATTTATAACGCGGCAGCTTATACCCCCGAGCGTTACCGACCACTGCCGGTGGTGGTCGGTAAGTTATCCTCCGCCGAGGACGACGCGCGTTACCGATGCACACGTAAAAAATTTTTCGCGAATTTTTCGCACGGTAAATCTTTGTCTCCGCGTCCTCCGTCCGACGAGCCTACTCTCGCCCGCACCCGTCGACCCGTTCTCGAGCTATACGGCGACAAAGAAATTGCAAAATTTCACTAATTTGACGTCATCGAAAAAGTTACGGCCAACTGGGAATTAAAGGTATATCGCCTTCCCCAATTTTCCGGGAGCCCATCGGGCCTTCGGCCCCGCTCGGCTCGGCTCGACTAGGCTCGAGGTCGAGGTCGTCGGTAGCGACGATGATGGCGGGGAGGCGCGCGATTGGTCTGTCATCGCCATCCTCCCCCCCCTTCCCCTTTAAAATTAATGGAAAATGTAAACCTAAACGGAGAATAGGATTCGTAACCTCGAAGTTACAAGTCGATTCGCTCAACTATCAAGGGAGAGTAAACGCGGCGACTGTGGCGGCACTCGCCACCGATGCGATGTCAGCGTCGCGAAGTTGGCGTTAAATTCGAACGTTTGAATCAGTTATTTTCTTTCGGGCCCTTTTCAGCCCTGAACCGTGGAAGCGCCGAAATTCGGGTTTCATTTATAACGCGGCAGCTTATACCCCCGAGCGTTACCGACCACTGCCGGTGGTGGTCGGTAAGTTATCCTCCGCTGAGGACGACGCGAGTTACCGATGCACACGTAAAAAATTTTTCGCGAATTTTTCGCACGGTAAACCTTTGTCTCCGCGTCCTCCGTCCGACGAGCCTACTCTCGCCCGCACCCGTCGTCCCGTTCTCGAGCTATACGGCGACAAAGAAATTGCAAAATTTCACTAATTTGACGTCATCGAAAAAGTTACGGCCAACTGGGAATTAAAGGTATATCGCCTTCCCGAATTTTCCGGGAGCCCATCGGGCCTTCGGCCCCGCTTGGCTCGGCTCGACTCGGCTCGAGGTCGAGGTCGTCGGTAACGACGATGGTGGCGGGGAGGCGCGCGATTGGTCTGTCATCGCCATCCTCCCCCCCTACCCTTTAAAATTAATGGAAAATGTAAACCTAAACGTAGAGTCGGATTCGTAACCTCGAAGTTACAAGTCGATTCGCTCAACTATCAAGGGAGAGTAAACGCGGCGACTGTGGCGGCACTCGCCACCGATGCCAAGTCAGCGTCGCGAAGTTGGCGTTAAATTCGAACGTTTGAATCAGTTATTTTCTTTCGGGCCCTTTTCAGCGCTGAACCGTGGAAGCGCCGAAATTCGGGTTTCATTTTTAACGCGGCAGCTTATACCCCCGTGCGTTACCGACCACTGCCGGTGGTGGTCGGTAAGTTATCCTCCGCCGAGGACGACGCGCGTTACCGATGCACACGTAAAAAATGTTTCGCGAATTTTTCGAACGGTAAATCTTTGTCTCCGCGTCCTCCGTCCGACGAGCCTACTCTCGCCCGCACCCGTCGACCCGTTCTCGAGCTATACGGCGACAAAGAAATCGCAAAATTTCACTAATTTGACGTCACCGAAAAAAGTGACGGCCAACTGGGAATTAAAGGTATATCGCCTTCCCCAATTTTCCGGGAGCCCATCGGGCCTTCGGCCCCGCTCGGCTCGGCTCGACTAGGCTCGAGGTCGAGGTCGTCGGTAGCGACGATGGTGGCGGGGAGGCGCGCGATTGGTCTGTCATCGCCATCCTCCCCCCCCCTTCCCCTTTAAAATTAATGGAAAATGTAAACCTAAACGGAGAATAGGATTCGTAACCTCGAAGTTACAAGTCGATTCGCTCAACTATCAAGGGAGAGTAAACGCGGCGACTGAGACGGCACTCGCCACCGATGCGAAGTCAGCGTCGCGAAGTTGGCGTTAAATTTGAACGTTTGAATCAGTTATTTTCTTTCGGGCCCTTTTCAGCCCTGAACCGTGGATGCGCCGAAATTCGGGTTTCATTTATAACGCGGCAGCTTATACCCCCGAGCGTTACCGACCACTGCCGGTGGTGGTCGGTAAGTTATCCTCCGCCGAGGACGACGCGCGTTACCGATGCACACGTAAAAAATTTTTCGCGAATTTTCGCGAATTTTTCGCGCGCTGAACCTTCGTCTCCGCGTCCTCCGTCCGACGAGCCTACTCTCGCCCGCACCCGTCGACCCGTTCTCGAGCTATACGGCGACAAAGAAACTTTGATTTTTCACTAATTTGACGTAATCGAAAAACTTACGGCCAACTGGGAATTAAAGGTATATCGCCTTCCCGAATTTTCCGGGAGCCCATCGGGCCTTCGGCCCCGCTTGGCTCGGCTCGACTCGGCTCGAGGTCGAGGTCGTCGGTAGCGATGATTGTGGCGGGGAGGCGCGCGATTGGTCTGTCATCGCCATCCTCCCCCCTTCCCTTTAAAATTAATGGAAAATGTAAACCTAAACGTAGAGTCGGATTCGTAACCTCGAAGTTACAAGTCGATTCGCTCAACTGTCAAGGGAGAGTAAACGCGGCGACTGTGGCGGCACTCGCCACCGATGCGAAGTCAGCGTCGCGAAGTTGGCGTTAAATTCGAACGTTTGAATCAGTTATTTTCTTTCGGGCCCTTTTCAGCCCTGAACCGTGGAAGCGCCGAAATTCGGGTTTCATTTATAACGCGGCAGCTTATACCCCCGAGCGTTACCGACCACTGCCGGTGGTGGTCGGTAAGTTATCCTCCGCCGAGGACGACGCGCGTTACCGATGCACACGTAAAAAATTTTTCGCGAATTTTTCGCACGGTAAATCTTTGTCTCCGCGTCCTCCGTCCGACGAGCCTACTCTCGCCCGCACCCGTCGACCCGTTCTCGAGCTATACGGCGACAAAGAAATTGCAAAATTTCACTAATTTGACGTCATCGAAAAAGTTACGGCCAACTGGGAATTAAAGGTATATCGCCTTCCCCAATTTTCCGGGAGCCCATCGGGCCTTCGGCCCCGCTCGGCTCGGCTCGACTAGGCTCGAGGTCGAGGTCGTCGGTAGCGACGATGATGGCGGGGAGGCGCGCGATTGGTCTGTCATCGCCATCCTCCCCCCCCTTCCCCTTTAAAATTAATGGAAAATGTAAACCTAAACGGAGAATAGGATTCGTAACCTCGAAGTTACAAGTCGATTCGCTCAACTATCAAGGGAGAGTAAACGCGGCGACTGTGGCGGCACTCGCCACCGATGCGATGTCAGCGTCGCGAAGTTGGCGTTAAATTCGAACGTTTGAATCAGTTATTTTCTTTCGGGCCCTTTTCAGCCCTGAACCGTGGAAGCGCCGAAATTCGGGTTTCATTTATAACGCGGCAGCTTATACCCCCGAGCGTTACCGACCACTGCCGGTGGTGGTCGGTAAGTTATCCTCCGCTGAGGACGACGCGAGTTACCGATGCACACGTAAAAAATTTTTCGCGAATTTTTCGCACGGTAAACCTTTGTCTCCGCGTCCTCCGTCCGACGAGCCTACTCTCGCCCGCACCCGTCGTCCCGTTCTCGAGCTATACGGCGACAAAGAAATTGCAAAATTTCACTAATTTGACGTCATCGAAAAAGTTACGGCCAACTGGGAATTAAAGGTATATCGCCTTCCCGAATTTTCCGGGAGCCCATCGGGCCTTCGGCCCCGCTTGGCTCGGCTCGACTCGGCTCGAGGTCGAGGTCGTCGGTAACGACGATGGTGGCGGGGAGGCGCGCGATTGGTCTGTCATCGCCATCCTCCCCCCCTACCCTTTAAAATTAATGGAAAATGTAAACCTAAACGTAGAGTCGGATTCGTAACCTCGAAGTTACAAGTCGATTCGCTCAACTATCAAGGGAGAGTAAACGCGGCGACTGTGGCGGCACTCGCCACCGATGCCAAGTCAGCGTCGCGAAGTTGGCGTTAAATTCGAACGTTTGAATCAGTTATTTTCTTTCGGGCCCTTTTCAGCGCTGAACCGTGGAAGCGCCGAAATTCGGGTTTCATTTTTAACGCGGCAGCTTATACCCCCGTGCGTTACCGACCACTGCCGGTGGTGGTCGGTAAGTTATCCTCCGCCGAGGACGACGCGCGTTACCGATGCACACGTAAAAAATGTTTCGCGAATTTTTCGAACGGTAAATCTTTGTCTCCGCGTCCTCCGTCCGACGAGCCTACTCTCGCCCGCACCCGTCGACCCGTTCTCGAGCTATACGGCGACAAAGAAATCGCAAAATTTCACTAATTTGACGTCACCGAAAAAAGTGACGGCCAACTGGGAATTAAAGGTATATCGCCTTCCCCAATTTTCCGGGAGCCCATCGGGCCTTCGGCCCCGCTCGGCTCGGCTCGACTAGGCTCGAGGTCGAGGTCGTCGGTAGCGACGATGGTGGCGGGGAGGCGCGCGATTGGTCTGTCATCGCCATCCTCCCCCCCCCTTCCCCTTTAAAATTAATGGAAAATGTAAACCTAAACGGAGAATAGGATTCGTAACCTCGAAGTTACAAGTCGATTCGCTCAACTATCAAGGGAGAGTAAACGCGGCGACTGAGACGGCACTCGCCACCGATGCGAAGTCAGCGTCGCGAAGTTGGCGTTAAATTTGAACGTTTGAATCAGTTATTTTCTTTCGGGCCCTTTTCAGCCCTGAACCGTGGATGCGCCGAAATTCGGGTTTCATTTATAACGCGGCAGCTTATACCCCCGAGCGTTACCGACCACTGCCGGTGGTGGTCGGTAAGTTATCCTCCGCCGAGGACGACGCGCGTTACCGATGCACACGTAAAAAATTTTTCGCGAATTTTCGCGAATTTTTCGCGCGCTGAACCTTCGTCTCCGCGTCCTCCGTCCGACGAGCCTACTCTCGCCCGCACCCGTCGACCCGTTCTCGAGCTATACGGCGACAAAGAAACTTTGATTTTTCACTAATTTGACGTAATCGAAAAACTTACGGCCAACTGGGAATTAAAGGTATATCGCCTTCCCGAATTTTCCGGGAGCCCATCGGGCCTTCGGCCCCGCTTGGCTCGGCTCGACTCGGCTCGAGGTCGAGGTCGTCGGTAGCGATGATTGTGGCGGGGAGGCGCGCGATTGGTCTGTCATCGCCATCCTCCCCCCTTCCCTTTAAAATTAATGGAAAATGTAAACCTAAACGTAGAGTCGGATTCGTAACCTCGAAGTTACAAGTCGATTCGCTCAACTATCAAGGGAGAGTAAACGCGGCGACTGTGGCGGCACTCGTCACCGATGCCAAGTCAGCGTCGCGAAGTTGGCGTTAAATTCGAACGTTTGAATCAGTTATTTTCTTTCGGGCCCTTTTCAGCGCTGAACCGTGGAAGCGACGAAATTCGGGTTTCATTTTTAACGCGGCAACTTATACCCCCGTGCGTTACCGACCACTGCCGGTGGTGGTCGGTAAGTTATCCTCCGCCGAGGACGACGCGCGTTACCGATGCACACGTAAAAAATGTTTCGCGAATTTTTCGCGCGGTAAATCTTTGTCTCCGCGTCCTCCGTCCGACGAGCCTACTCTCGCCCGCACCCGTCGACCCGTTCTCGAGCTATACGGCGACAAAGAAATCGCAAAATTTCACTAATTTGACGTCACCGAAAAAAGTGACGGCCAACTGGCAATTAAAGGTATATCGCCTTCCCGAATTTTCCGGGAGCCCATCGGGCCTTCGGCCCCGCTCGGCTCGGCTCGACTAGGCTCGAGGTCGAGGTCGTCGGTAGCGACGATGGTGGCGGGGAGGCGCGCGATTGGTCTGTCATCGCCATCCCCCCCTTCCCCTTTAAAATTAATGGAAAATGTAAACCTAAACGGAGAATAGGATTCGAAACCTCGAAGTTACAAGTCGATTCGCTCAACTATCAAGGGAGAGTAAACGCGGCGACTGTGGCGGCACTCGCCACCGATGCGAAGTCAGCGTCGCAAAGTTGGCGTTAAATCCGAACGTTTGAATCAGTTATTTTCTTTCGGGCCCTTTTCTGCCCTGAACCGTGGAAGCGCCGAAATTCGGGTTTCATTTGTAACGCGGCAGCTTATACCCCCCAGCGTTACCGACCACTGCCGGTGGTGGTCGGTAAGTTATCCTCCGCCGAGGTCGACGCGCGTTACAGATGCACACGTAAAATATTTTTCGCGAATTTTCGCGAATTTTTCGTGCGGTAAACCTTCGTCTCCGCGTCCTCCGTCCGACGAGCCTACTCTCGCCCGCACCCGTCGACCCGTTCTCGAGCTATACGGCGACAAAAAAATCGCAAAATTTCACTAATTTGACGTCACCGAAAAAGTTACGGCCAACTGGGAATTAAAGGTATATCGCCTTCCCGAATTTTCCGGGAGCTCATCGGGCCTTCGGCCCTGCTCGGCTCGGCTCGGCTCGGCTCGGCTCAGCTCGAGGTCGAGGTCGTCGGTAGCGACGATAGTGGCGGGGAGGCGCGCGATTGGTCTGTCATCGCCATCCTCCCCCCCTACCCTTTAAAATTAATGGAAAATGTAAACCAAAACGTAGAGTCGGATTCGTAACCTCGAAGTTACAAGTCGATTCGCTCAACTATCAAGGGAGAGTAAACGCGGCGACTGAGACGGCACTCGCCACCGATGCGAAGTCAGCGTCGCGAAGTTGGCGTTAAATTCGAACTTTGAATCAGTTATTTTCTTTCGGGCCCTTTTCAGCCCTGAACCGTGGATGCGCCGAAATTCGGGTTTCATTTATAACGCGGCAGCTTATACCCCCGAGCGTTACCGACCACTGCCGGTTGTGGTCGGTAAGTTATCCTCCGCCGAGGACGACGCGCGTTACCGATGCACACGTAAAAAATTTTTCGCGAATTTTTCGCGCTGTAAACCTTTGTCTCCGCGTCCTCCGTCCGACGAGCCTACTCTCGCCCGCACCCGTCGACCCGTTCTCGAGCTATACGGCGACAAAGAAATCGCAAAATTTCACTAATTTGACGTCATCGAAAAAGTTACGGCCAACTGGGAATTAAAGGTATATCGCCTTCCCGAATTTTCCGGGAGCCCATCGGGCCTTCGGCCCCGCTTGGCTCGGCTCGACTCGGCTCGAGGTCGAGGTCGTCGGTAACGACGATGGTGGCGGGGAGGCGCGCGATTGGTCTGTCATCGCCATCCTCCCCCCTACCCTTTAAAATTAATGGAAAATGTAAACCTAAACGTAGAGTCGGATTCGTAACCTCGAAGTTACAAGTCGATTCGCTCAACTATCAAGGGAGAGTAAACGCGGCGACTGTGGCGGCACTCGCCACCGATGCCAAGTCAGCGTCGCGAAGTTGGCGTTAAATTCGAACGTTTGAATCAGTTATTTTCTTTCGGGCCCTTTTCAGCCCTGAACCGTGGAAGCGCCGAAATTCGGGTTTCATTTATAACGCGGCAGCTTATACCCCCGAGCGTTACCGACCACTGCCGGTGGTGGTCGGTAAGTTATCCTCCGCCGAGGACGACGCGCGTTACCGATGCACACGTAAAAAATTTTTCGCGAATTTTTCGCGCGGTAAACCTTTGTCTCCGCGTCCTCCGTCCGACGAGCCTACTCTCGCCCGCACCCGTCGACCCGTTCTCGAGCTATACGGCGACAAAGAAATCGCAAAATTTCACTAATTTGACGTCACCGAAAAAAGTGACGGCCAACTGGGAATTAAAGGTATATCGCCTTCCCGAATTTTCCGGGAGCCCATCGGGCCTTCGGCCCCGCTCGGCTCGGCTCGACTAGGCTCGAGGTCGAGGTCGTCGGTAGCGACGATGGTGGCGGGGAGGCGCGCGATTGGTCTGTCATCGCCGTCCTCCCCCCCCTTCCCCTTTAAAATTAATGGAAAATGTAAACCTAAACGGAGAATAGGATTCGTAACCTCGAAGTTACAAGTCGATTCGCTCAACTGTCAAGGGAGAGTAAACGCGGCGACTGTGGCGGCACTCGCCACCGATGCGAAGTCAGCGTCGCGAAGTTGGCGTTAAATTCGAACGTTTGAATCAGTTATTTTCTTTCGGGCCCTTTTCAGCCCTGAACCGTGGAAGCGCCGAAATTCGGGTTTCATTTATAACGCGGCAGCTTATACCCCCGAGCGTTACCGACCACTGCCGGTGGTGGTCGGTAAGTTATCCTCCGCCGAGGACGACGCGCGTTACCGATGCACACGTAAAAAATTTTTCGCGAATTTTTCGCACGGTAAACCTTTGCCTCCGCGTCCTCCGTCCGACGAGCCTACTCTCGCCCGCACCCGTCGTCCCGTTCTCGAGCTATACGGCGACAAAGAAATCGCAAAATTTCACTAATTTGACGTCACCGAAAAAAGTGACGGCCAACTGGGAATTAAAGGTATATCGCCTTCCCGAATTTTCCGGGAGCCCATCGGGCCTTCGGCCCCGCTCGGCTCGGCTCGACTAGGCTCGAGGTCGAGGTCGTCGGTAGCGACGATGGTGGCGGGGAGGCGCGCGATTGGTCTGTCATCGCCATCCTCCCCCCCCTTCCCCTTTAAAATTAATGGAAAATGTAAACCTAAACGGAGAATAGGATTCGTAACCTCGAAGTTACAAGTCGATTCGCTCAACTGTCAAGGGAGAGTAAACGCGGCGACTGTGGCGGCACTCGCCACCGATGCGAAGTCAGCGTCGCGAAGTTGGCGTTAAATTCGAACGTTTGAATCAGTTATTTTCTTTCGGGCCCTTTTCAGCCCTGAACCGTGGAAGCGCCGAAATTCGGGTTTCATTTATAACGCGGCAGCTTATACCCCCGAGCGTTACCGACCACTGCCGGTGGTGGTCGGTAAGTTATCCTCCGCCGAGGACGACGCGCGTTACCGATGCACACGTAAAAAATTTTTCGCGAATTTTTCGCACGGTAAACCTTTGCCTCCGCGTCCTCCGTCCGACGAGCCTACTCTCGCCCGCACCCGTCGTCCCGTTCTCGAGCTATACGGCGACAAAGAAATCGCAAAATTTCACTAATTTGACGTCATCGAAAAAGTTACGGCCAACTGGGAATTAAAGGTATATCGCCTTCCCGAATTTTCCGGGAGCCCATCGGGCCTTCGGCCCCACTCGGCTCGGCTCGACTAGGCTCGAGGTCGAGGTCGTCGGTAGCGACGATGATGGCGGGGAGGCGCGCGATTGGTCTGTCATCGCCATCCTCCCCCCCCCCCTTCCCCTTTAAAATTAATGGAAAATGTAAACCTAAACGGAGAATAGGATTCGTAACCTCGAAGTTACAAGTCGATTCGCTCAACTGTCAAGGGAGAGTAAACGCGGCGACTGTGGCGGCACTCGCCACCGATGCGAAGTCAGCGTCGCGAAGTTGGCGTTAAATTCGAACGTTTGAATCAGTTATTTTCTTTCGGGCCCTTTTCAGCCCTGAACCGTGGAAGCGCCGAAATTTGGGTTTCATTTATAACGCGGCAGCTTATACCCCCGAGCGTTACCGACCACTGCCGGTGGTGGTCGGTAAGTTATCCTCCGCCGAGGACGACGTGCGTTACCGATGCTCACGTAAAAAATTTTTCGCGAATTTTCGCGAATTTTTCGCGCGCTGAACCTTCGTCTCCGCGTCCTCCGTCCGACGAGCCTACTCTCGCCCGCACCCGTCGACCCGTTCTCGAGCTATACGGCGACAAAGAAACTTTGATTTTTCACTAATTTGACGTCATCGAAAAAGTTACGGCCAACTGGGAATTAAAGGTATATCGCCTTCCCGAATTTTCCGGGAGCCCATCGGGCCTTCGGCCCCGCTTGGCTAGGCTCGACTCGGCTCGAGGTCGAGGTCGTCGGTAACGACGATGGTGGCGGGGAGGCGCGCGATTGGTCTGTCATCGCCATCCTCCCCCCCCCTTCCCCTTTAAAATTAATGGAAAATGTAAACCTAAACGTAGAGTCGGATTCGTAACCTCGAAGTTACAAGTCGATTCGCTCAACTATCAAGGGAGAGTAAACGCGGCGACTGTGGCGGCACTCGCCACCGATGCGAAGTCAGCGTCGCGAAGTTGGCGTTAAATTCGAACGTTTGAATCAGTTATTTTCTTTCGGGCCCTTTTCAGCCCTGAACCGTGGAAGCGCCGAAATTTGGGTTTCATTTATAACGCGGCAGCTTATACCCCCGAGCGTTACCGACCACTGCCGGTGGTGGTCGGTAAGTTATCCTCCGCCGAGGACGACGTGCGTTACCGATGCTCACGTAAAAAATTTTTCGCGAATTTTCGCGAATTTTTCGCGCGCTGAACCTTCGTCTCCGCGTCCTCCGTCCGACGCGCCTACTCTCGCCCGCACCCGTCGACCCGTTCTCGAGCTATACGGCGACAAAGAAACTTTGATTTTTCACTAATTTGACGTCATCGAAAAAGTTACGGCCAACTGGGAATTAAAGGTATATCGCCTTCCCGAATTTTCCGGGAGCCCATCGGGCCTTCGGCCCCGCTTGGCTCGGCTCGACTCGGCTCGAGGTCGAGGTCGTCGGTAACGACGATGGTGGCGGGGAGGCGCGCGATTGGTCTGTCATCGCCATCCTCCCCCCTACCCTTTAAAATTAATGGAAAATGTAAACCTAAACGTAGAGTCGGATTCGTAACCTCGAAGTTACAAGTCGATTCGCTCAACTATCAAGGGAGAGTAAACGCGGCGACTGTGGCGGCACTCGCCACCGATGCCAAGTCAGCGTCGCGAAGTTGGCGTTAAATTCGAACGTTTGAATCAGTTATTTTCTTTCGGGCCCTTTTCAGCGCTGAACCGTGGAAGCGCCGAAATTCGGGTTTCATTTTTAACGCGGCAGCTTATACCCCCGTGCGTTACCGACCACTGCCGGTGGTGGTCGGTAAGTTATCCTCCGCCGAGGACGACGCGCGTTACCGATGCACACGTAAAAAATGTTTCGCGAATTTTTCGAACGGTAAATCTTTGTCTCCGCGTCCTCCGTCCGACGAGCCTACTCTCGCCCGCACCCGTCGACCCGTTCTCGAGCTATACGGCGACAAAGAAATCGCAAAATTTCACTAATTTGACGTCACCGAAAAAAGTGACGGCCAACTGGGAATTAAAGGTATATCGCCTTCCCGAATTTTCCGGGAGCCCATCGGGCCTTCGGCCCCGCTCGGCTCGGCTCGACTAGGCTCGAGGTCGAGGTCGTCGGTAGCGACGATGATGGCGGGGAGGCGCGCGATTGGTCTGTCATCGCCATCCTCCCCCCCCTTCCCCTTTCAAAATTAATGGAAAATGTAAACCTAAACGGAGAATAGGATTCGTAACCTCGAAGTTACAAGTCGATTCGCTCAACTATCAAGGGAGAGTAAACGCGGCGACTGTGGCGGCACTCGCCACCGATGCGATGTCAGCGTCGCGAAGTTGGCGTTAAATTCGAACGTTTGAATCAGTTATTTTCTTTCGGGCCCTTTTCAGCCCTGAACCGTGGAAGCGCCGAAATTCGGGTTTCATTTATAACGCGGCAGCTTATACCCCCGAGCGTTACCGACCACTGCCGGTGGTGGTCGGTAAGTTATCCTCCGCCGAGGACGACGTGCGTTACCGATGCTCACGTAAAAAATTTTTCGCGAATTTTCGCGAATTTTTCGCGCGCTGAACCTTCGTCTCCGCGTCCTCCGTCCGACGCGCCTACTCTCGCCCGCACCCGTCGACCCGTTCTCGAGCTATACGGCGACAAAGAAACTTTGATTTTTCACTAATTTGACGTCATCGAAAAAGTTACGGCCAACTGGGAATTAAAGGTATATCGCCTTCCCGAATTTTCCGGGAGCCCATCGGGCCTTCGGCCCCGCTTGGCTCGGCTCGACTCGGCTCGAGGTCGAGGTCGTCGGTAACGACGATGGTGGCGGGGAGGCGCGCGATTGGTCTGTCATCGCCATCCTCCCCCCTACCCTTTAAAATTAATGGAAAATGTAAACCTAAACGTAGAGTCGGATTCGTAACCTCGAAGTTACAAGTCGATTCGCTCAACTATCAAGGGAGAGTAAACGCGGCGACTGTGGCGGCACTCGCCACCGATGCCAAGTCAGCGTCGCGAAGTTGGCGTTAAATTCGAACGTTTGAATCAGTTATTTTCTTTCGGGCCCTTTTCAGCGCTGAACCGTGGAAGCGCCGAAATTCGGGTTTCATTTTTAACGCGGCAGCTTATACCCCCGTGCGTTACCGACCACTGCCGGTGGTGGTCGGTAAGTTATCCTCCGCCGAGGACGACGCGCGTTACCGATGCACACGTAAAAAATGTTTCGCGAATTTTTCGAACGGTAAATCTTTGTCTCCGCGTCCTCCGTCCGACGAGCCTACTCTCGCCCGCACCCGTCTCCCCGTTCTCGAGCTATACGGCGACAGAGAAATCGCAAAATTTCACTAATTTGACGTCACCGAAAAAAGTGACGGCCAACTGGGAATTAAAGGTATATCGCCTTCCCGAATTTTCCGGGAGCCCATCGGGCCTTCGGCCCCGCTCGGCTCGGCTCGACTAGGCTCGAGGTCGAGGTCGTCGGTAGCGACGATGGTGGCGGGGAGGCGCGCGATTGGTCTGTCATCGCCATCCTCCCCCCCCCTTCCCCTTTAAAATTAATGGAAAATGTAAACCTAAACCTAGAGTCGGATTCGTAACCTCGAAGTTACAAGTCGATTCGCTCAACTATCAAGGGAGAGTAAACGCGGCGACTGTGGCGGCACTCGCCACCGATGCGAAGTCAGCGTCGCAAAGTTGGCGTTAAATCCGAACGTTTGAATAAGTTATTTTCTTTCGGGCCCTTTTCTGCCCTGAACCGAGGAAGCGCCGAAATTCGGGTTTCATTTGTAACGCGGCAGCTTATACCCCCCGTGCGTTACCGACCACTGCCGGTGGTGGTCGGTTAGTTATCCTCCGCCGAGGACGACGCGCGTTACCGATGCACACGTAAAAAATGTTTCGCGAATTTTTCGCACGGTAAATCTTTGTCTCCGCGTCCTCCGTCCGACGAGCCTACTCTCGCCCGCACCCGTCGACCCGTTCTCGAGCTATACGGCGACAAAGAAATCGCAAAATTTCACTAATTTGACGTCACCGAAAAAAGTGACGGCCAACTGGGAATTAAAGGTATATCGCCTTCCCGAATTTTCCGGGAGCCCATCGGGCCTTCGGCCCCGCTCGGCTCGGCTTGACTAGGCTCGAGGTCGAGGTCGTCGGTAGCGACGATGATGGCGGGGAGGCGCGCGATTGGTCTGTCATCGCCATCCTCCCCCCTACCCTTTAAAATTAATGGAAAATGTAAACCTAAACGTAGAGTCGGATTCGTAACCTCGAAGTTACAAGTCGATTCGCTCAACTATCAAGGGAGAGTAAACGCGGCGACTGTGGCGGCACTCGCCACCGATGCCAAGTCAGCGTCGCGAAGTTGGCGTTAAATTCGAACGTTTGAATCAGTTATTTTCTTTCGGGCCCTTTTCAGCGCTGAACCGTGGAAGCGCCGAAATTCGGGTTTCATTTTTAACGCGGCAGCTTATACCCCCGTGCGTTACCGACCACTGCCGGTGGTGGTCGGTAAGTTATCCTCCGCCGAGGACGACGCGCGTTACCGATGCACACGTAAAAAATGTTTCGCGAATTTTTCGCACGGTAAATCTTTGTCTCCGCGTCCTCCGTCCGACGAGCCTACTCTCGCCCGCACCCGTCGACCCGTTCTCGAGCTATACGGCGACAAAGAAATCGCAAAATTTCACTAATTTGACGTCACCGAAAAAAGTGACGGCCAACTGGGAATTAAAGGTATATCGCCTTCCCGAATTTTCCGGGAGCCCATCGGGCCTTCGGCCCCGCTCGGCTCGGCTCGACTAGGCTCGAGGTCGAGGTCGTCGGTAGCGACGATGATGGCGGGGAGGCGCGCGATTGGTCTGTCATCGCCATCCTCCCCCCCCCTTCCCCTTTCAAATTAATGGAAAATGTAAACCTAAACGGAGAATAGGATTCGTAACCTCGAAGTTACAAGTCGATTCGCTCAACTATCAAGGGAGAGTAAACGCGGCGACTGTGGCGGCACTCGCCACCGATGCGATGTCAGCGTCGCGAAGTTGGCGTTAAATTCGAACGTTTGAATCAGTTATTTTCTTTCGGGCCCTTTTCAGCCCTGAACCGTGGAAGCGCCGAAATTCGGGTTTCATTTATAACGCGGCAGCTTATACCCCCGAGCGTTACCGACCACTGCCGGTGGTGGTCGGTAAGTTATCCTCCGCCGAGGACGACGTGCGTTACCGATGCTCACGTAAAAAATTTTTCGCGAATTTTCGCGAATTTTTCGCGCGCTGAACCTTCGTCTCCGCGTCCTCCGTCCGACGAGCCTACTCTCGCCCGCACCCGTCGACCCGTTCTCGAGCTATACGGCGACAAAGAAACTTTGATTTTTCACTAATTTGACGTCATCGAAAAAGTTACGGCCAACTGAGAATTAAAGGTATATCGCCTTCCCGAATTTTCCGGGAGCCCATCGGGCCTTCGGCCCCGCTTGGCTCGGCTCGACTCGGCTCGAGGTCGAGGTCGTCGGTAACGACGATGGTGGCGGGGAGGCGCGCGATTGGTCTGTCATCGCCATCCTCCCCCCTACCCTTTAAAATTAATGGAAAATGTAAACCTAAACGTAGAGTCGGATTCGTAACCTCGAAGTTACAAGTCGATTCGCTCAACTATCAAGGGAAAGTAAACGCGGCGACTGTGGCGGCACTCGCCACCGATGCCAAGTCAGCGTCGCGAAGTTGGCGTTAAATTCGAACGTTTGAATCAGTTATTTTCTTTCGGGCCCTTTTCAGCGCTGAACCGTGGAAGCGCCGAAATTCGGGTTTCATTTTTAACGCGGCAGCACCGACGAGATACTATTAAAGACTGCCAGCCCCTGTGTTATTCCGCGGTACCGGTAAGTGGGCGCGAGTGGGCGCGGGGATAACGGGAAAGTTACAGTGATCTGATATACCACAGCGGTAAAAGTTCCACAATCGACGAGATATTCGTCAAGTTGAAGAAGAATGATATAGTAGAATGCTGACATTACCTATTCTGTAATTGCCTTATAATACTATATATAATTCTCTTATTGCATTCTTATTTTCCTTATTATCACCATTGTAATAATTGTTTACAATATAATCGATAGTTTATAGATGTAGGAAAAATGGAAGTAATTACTACGTAATATTCTACAAATGTATTGGAATTTAAAAGTAATTTGAACATTATTGCGTTATATATAAAATAATGATTCTTAAAAAATATTTTGTTATGTTGTGTAATGACAAAATTCAATTGTTCTTATTAAGATCCTTAGTAGGAAACAGAAAATTAATTTTTTTACTTATTTATCCCATACTTGTAATGCTCGACAGCATTATTGACTGCAATTATTAAAGTAGAGGTAGTAACAAGATAAAAGTATTAACTAATTAAACTAATTTTCGACGGCTCCTATCCATACAATGTTATTTAGAGGCAGTATTTCGTACGAAGATATCTAAAAAAATAATTCTATTTGACTCTATACGAATATTTCTTGCACCATATATGACGCTATTTAAAAAGTGCGTGTAACATTATTTTATTTCATTCTGAACTGAACCACTTCCTGAAACATGATTCATTTATGAGTACATTGTGCGACGAGACGAAGAGCTAGCAGACGAAGTCGAAGTCGAAATCTTAAAAGAATAAGGACTCTCCGCGTCTCTTTTTTTCCCGACGCTGTCCTTCTTTGTGTCCGAAACTTGCGTCGCTCATTGCATAAGCAAATATCATCGGAATTATATAATTTTGGTATCATTTTCATAAAAAGAAACAAAATTCACCAAATATGTTAAGGAAAATCCCATAAAAAAATAATGATAAATAATTAAGCTTTGTTGTTTGATTAGTAGTCTCACACCGATATACCCGACCCGACCCGTATCATGTTACAATGTTTCACTCCACTCCACGGCGACCGAAGCCCCCGAGCTTCACTTCCCTTTTCTCCGTTCGTCATCATAGAATAGTGTTTCCTGAAAATTGAATGTCTCTGGCCAGACTCGAGTTTTCGACATTTATAGCAAGCTTGCTATAATCTTATCTTATATGTCAAAATTTAGTTTTCTATTTAAAATATTTTGTTGTTAAAACTCATTAATAGTTTTAAATAGTACTTGAATATATTTAAAATGATATTGGAATATTGGAATATTACAATTTGGAATGAAGGGCCTAGCCGGACGAGATAGTCCTTCGAATTATTTAAACAGCCGTTGTGCCATTCAATTTTCGGTCCATTTTCCCCATTTACTTGCATTAATTTAATCATATAATTGCATTTAATTGAAATTGATATTTGAGATTTTTTCCCGATTTTTTGGTTCAAAATGTTAATTACACAAAGTGAAAAACACGCAAAAATTCGACAAATGCAGGTTTTTTAGAGAAATTGAAAAATAGCTTTGATCATATTTTTAGACTATCAACATATGTACCAGAACTTTTTTTACGACAGCTCGTAAACGACAAGGAGGGACTGAGGTACGAGGCAGCCGACACAGTTCAAAAGGCTGCGTACCGATTACATCAATGCACATAGGAAAGTTTTTTATTTTTCAATCTTTTTTACGGAATTACCAATGTATTTGTGAGATCCTTCTAATTAAAATGAGCCTAAATACGGCATAATTTGAGCCATATTTACTTATTTAAAGTGTGATAATAATTACCTAATATAGGTTATTATAATATAGGTCATTTAATATAATATATTTATAATTATAAATAATTTAGGGATGTGCGGGCCGCTCGATGTTCGGGTTCGAGTCGGGTCGGGTCGCAGAAAGTCCGGCGGCGGCCCTTCGATTCGACTTCGAATTCGTCGGGCGGGTACGAAAAGAATCGAACAAGTTCGGGCGGACGAGTTATTGCGTTATCCGAGATTCAAATACTCTGCGTTCTTATGACATAGATAATGGTAATAATGGTTTTCTTTCTTTACTTATAACGTGATTTTTAATATACTTGGTCTTTTTATAACTACATTAGGTATATTCGCCAAACGCGTGCCTGCTCTTTATTTGTATTAAAGCTTGAATAATGCACGTTTCATGTGAAAAACTTAAAAGACAATATTTCTAGCTTTTTAACGAATTTTCTCCGAATGAACGTAGATATGTATCGATAATATCATTAAAATGTCTTTACGGAAGTTATACAATACACCTAGAAGATTACAATATGGTAAAGTATGGCAATAATTATAATTAAAAACGAAATATAAATATAAACATTATACGTATTATATTTCGTGTTTATATTTTATTCTGTATTATCTATAGGCTCTATATAATTAACTTCCCGATTTTATAGGGAAGTTATTGTAATGACCCCGAAAATCGAAAATCGATTTTTTAGCAGATCTTCACGTTTCATGGTCATTGCAGTCATTTTAGACTATTTTCAGCAAAATGTTCGTGTGTGTGTGTGTGTGTGTGTGTGTGTGTGTGCGCGCGCGCGCGCGTATGGCCGTTTCTATGTAATCAAATTTTTCGTTAACGTTTCCAGAAAAAGTAACAACGCGATCAGGATGATGAATGATGCAATCGATATGCCCCGCTGTAACTTAGAGCTGATTAGATTTTGGTCCATTTTGGTCAAGTAGTTTTTTAGTTTTTTTAGTTTTTTCGAAAGAAGTTCATTCAACAATGCAATTTATACGAGAGAACGGAAAGTTTCCACCAAAGAAACAAACGTAATTACACACAAAAATTTTTTTCGATTTCTTTAAAATTTACAAAAAAAAATTTTTTTTTAATTTTTTTTTGTACCTTACGATGATGTTTCCGCTTACAATAATCGAAAATTATCCCAATGCAAGAGTGAGTTAATCATATCTACTCGCGAGAATACATTTTCAAAGAATAACGATGAAAGTACAAAAAAAAATTTATATTACAATCTTTAAAAAAACAATCAGTTCAAAACGAATTATTAACTGAGATTAAATTGAAAATTAATATAAACTATATGATAATTATTAATAACATTGATGTTGAAAACGGATTGATTAATGGAGCACACATGCGGAATATTAAAATTTATTACTTTTCAAGAAAATACTAAAATTCCGTCTATATTGTGGTTAGATTTTCAATTGGCCAGAGTAGGAGTGAAAGTAAGAACTCGTTATCGTGATTATATGAAAAATACACAAATATTGATCAAAATTTTACACCAATAATAAGAATATCGAATCAAGTAAATATGTAGAGTGAGGAAAAATATCAATTCACACGTAGTCAATTTCCAGTGGTTCCTGCTGAAGCGATTACAATTCATAAAAGTCAGGGACAAACATACGAGAAAGTATGTTTGGATTTTAAAAAATCAGAAAGGCGAACTTTACAAATATTGTATGTAGCACTGAGCAGAGTTTCAAAATTGAGCGCAGTTTATATATTTTGGGACAATTTAAATTAACAGTATCGAAGAAAACCAAGATCACTACTGCAAACCCGGATAATGAGGAGTTGTATCGTTTACGAAAAACTAATTAAGACAATTTATTTTGCAACATTAGTATGCTATAACAAGGAACCAAGCGAGCAACGAGCATACGATGTTGGTTTAATGTGACGCCATATAGCAAACATTTTGATAAGTAGAAAACTATTGAATTTCCCTGAAAACGTATAATCTTCTTAAAACGTACACTTAATAATGGTAATAATATACTGCAACTAACGAATCGGGAAGTTCTTTGTGTGGCTCGTGGAGAGTCACACACCAAATAAAAAAAAAACATTAATAGCTATAGGTACTACTAGCCATGCGTACCACTAACCCTTTCGCAAGAGCAGTCCTATCCGCGAGCTCGCAAAGCGAGCGAGCAAAAACAAACCTACTCGCGAGCGAGCGAAGCGAGCGAGCAACAATAACCCTCTAGTTTTTTATTTTATATGATTTTATTTTAAGTTAATTTCTATTTTATTTTATATTGTATACTATATATTATCTTTTAAGAATTTGTGTAAGATTAATGATAGTTAAGTAGGTTACTTAACAGTTAATAAAAACATCACCCACTGAAAAGTTATCATAACTTATTACATACCACGTTGTAAATATTTTCTTATAATTTTTTCACGTGAAACGTGCATTATTTCAAATTTTAATACAAATAACGATCATGCACATGTCTGCCGAATATACCTAATGTACTTATATAAAAATCACATTATGGACAAGTTATGAAAGAAATACGTACCATTATTATTATTATCTATTTCATAAGAACGCACAGTTGATTCTCGGGTATCGCGATAACTCGTTCGCGCGATCTTGTTCTATTGTTATAGAAGCCGCCCGACAAAGGTGAGTCATGAGTACACTGCGGATCTTTATGCAAAATAAAAAATGTTTGCATTGATTGCACGGCACATGAGCCAAATATAAATTGTATTCTTCTTTTAATTATCCTATTAAGCTGAAACTAATACGTTGATGTCCTTAAATATTTTTAACATGTCCACTGCTTTAAATTGAACGTGTACATTTTTGTCATACATGCATAAAATCCGCAGTCTAGTCATAAGCTTCCCGATGTGTCTGATGTATCGCGTACCCGACTCGAGCCCGATAGGCGAAAAACCAAAACAAGGTAATAAAAGTAGTGGTTTTTTTCCCCTCCCCAAGTTAGCACAGGGTCCTCGAGGTTGAAAACTGAGATTCGACACCCCAGAGTACCCCTAAATGACGTGTCAAAATTTCATTAAGTTCGGAATACTTTCCAGGTAGACGCCTTTTTTCGACCTGCCGACTGGACTATATGAAAAAACTTGACGACACTGAGGAAAATGAAAAATTGAATAACTCCAAGAAAAATGGAAAACTTAATGACTCCGAGAAAAATAAAGAACTTACTGACTCTGAGGAAAATGAAAACTTTAATAACTCTCAGTTAATAAGCTGTCTTCAATGCCTCTTAAAAATGCAATTAATCGCATGTAGGGATTGATCAGGTGTTTCTCTCTCTATATTAAAAAATATTTAAAAATCCTGTGACAAATCTGTTTTGTGGCGTCAGGATACTGCTGTCGATATTCCATCACAGTTTGTATAGTATATATTATTTCTCCACTTTGTTTCTATATAAAATTTTAATATGATCCTCCATTAGTTTAACGCCCCGTTCAGCGGTATCATTGACCACCTTCAGTCTATGTTTCAGTCAGTCTACTTATTATTCATAATAACTTCTTTTTCCGATATTTTAACTGTTTTTCTTTTGTAGATTGGAGCGTATTAATGAATTTAGTTAAGGTAGTAGAGAGACTTCCAGGATTGCAAGATATTCATTTACTCATTTCTCGATAATACAAACACGGGGTTTTTCACTAGTCAAAAACGCTAGATAAAACATCGATCTAGGGCGCTATCTGCCTCAAAAGTCCTATTTTTTCGATTACGAGGCGTAATTTTCATTATTCGGCAGCATGTAGCTATGAAAATAGCTATATGCGCAGTTGTATGCTTCCGAATAATGCAAATTACGCCGCTTAATATCTCTGTCAGTTATGTATATATAAAAAAACTCTTCAAACAAAAATTGTAGTATATGAGGAGGTGGATATAGTATAAGAGAAAAAATTTTTTTCAAAGTAATTATTTCAAGTTTTCAAAGTCACGGATGTTTTTTCTATCAACAACTGTTTATGCTACATACGGATTCTTAAAGAGAAAAAAGACAAATTCAACGATATATCATAACGTCTACGATATACTACGATATCTACGATATACCCTAATGTCCATATACGTAAATTACGAGAAGCAGTAAAAGGTGCTTAACGTCGAAGATGAAAATCCTGGTAATTAAAACT
This sequence comes from Lasioglossum baleicum, assembly GCF_051020765.1. Classification (NCBI taxonomy): domain Eukaryota; kingdom Metazoa; phylum Arthropoda; class Insecta; order Hymenoptera; family Halictidae; genus Lasioglossum; species Lasioglossum baleicum. The sequence continues at coordinate 713,187 of NC_134933.1, forward strand.
TAATATGTACTACATTCTACGTTATTAGAATAATTGTAGTTTAATTATGATACATTTTATATCAACATTTTTTATTTACACTTAGAAACGCACTGTCTCGGAAGGAAATGGACATTCGAGAGAAGCAATAAAATTAGAGCATCATCGCGAAAAAAGATGAGTTTACAATAACCTCAATATTTTATGAAATTCTATTATAATTATAGTTATGACTGTGTTTTTTTATTATAGGAAGACATAAGATCAAATAAACTTGTGTATGCTAGTATAAAATCAATTTATATATATTATACAATTTATTTTATTATTTGTTTGACAACTAATAAATCTACAAATTGTTTCATAAACTAAAAAATACTTCCTGCATTTTCGTATTCTCCAATCAGTCCAAATAAATACCATCAACCTGTTCTCGATCATATACCAATTTTTATTAATGCAATTATGACAGTAACAAAACGTTTCTATTTAAAATGAATACATATTTTGAACATAGTTTTAACATTTTTAATTTTTTGGAAGGTTAAAAAATGTAATTAAAAAAGTAATGAAAAATAAAAATAAAAAAAAAATCCTCGCTGCACGGGGACCCGAAGGCTAGCTCCAGATTGCGATTCATACGCTCGACGGCTCGACAGTCGAATTTCAGTTTCGTTTCCGTAAGCCGTAAAGCATGGCAACATGGCAAGTTCTAAAAATAGATTGTGGCTCGCACAAGCAGCGCACACGGATATAGTAAAGGTACGCTGGGGAGTGTAGCGCGCGGGCGCGTTGCTAACACGATACCAATACAGTGTCTTCTGCACCGACGAAATGCCGTCGTTGGCCTCCTGTTTCTCACTCCAGTCAGAATATATCCTAGAGGGCGTAAGAGAACACCGAAAAATTCGAGTCCCGCCAACTCCCGTAAGGCTGGCAGTCTTTAACAGTATCTCGTCGGTGGCGGCAGCTTATACCCCCGTGCGTTACCGACCACTGCCGGTGGTGGTCGGTAAGTTATCCTCCGCCGAGGACGACGCGCGTTACCGATGCACACGTAAAAAATGTTTCGCGAATTTTTCGAACGGTAAATCTTTGTCTCCGCGTCCTCCGTCCGACGAGCCTACTCTCGCCCGCACCCGTCTCCCCGTTCTCGAGCTATACGGCGACAAAGAAATCGCAAAATTTCACTAATTTGACGTCACCGAAAAAAGTGACGGCCAACTGGGAATTAAAGGTATATCGCCTTCCCGAATTTTCCGGGAGCCCATCGGGCCTTCGGCCCCGCTCGGCTCGGCTCGACTAGGCTCGAGGTCGAGGTCGTCGGTAGCGACGATGGTGGCGGGGAGGCGCGCGATTGGTCTGTCATCGCCATCCTCCCCCCCCTTCCCCTTTAAAATTAATGGAAAATGTAAACCTAAACCTAGAGTCGGATTCGTAACCTCGAAGTTACAAGTCGATTCGCTCAACTATCAAGGGAGAGTAAACGCGGCGACTGTGGCGGCACTCGCCACCGATGCGAAGTCAGCGTCGCAAAGTTGGCGTTAAATCCGAACGTTTGAATAAGTTATTTTCTTTCGGGCCCTTTTCTGCCCTGAACCGTGGAAGCGCCGAAATTCGGGTTTCATTTGTAACGCGGCAGCTTATACCCCCCGTGCGTTACCGACCACTGCCGGTGGTGGTCGGTAAGTTATCCTCCGCCGAGGACGACGCGCGTTACCGATGCACACGTAAAAAATGTTTCGCGAATTTTTCGCACGGTAAATCTTTGTCTCCGCGTCCTCCGTCCGACGAGCCTACTCTCGCCCGCACCCGTCGACCCGTTCTCGAGCTATACGGCGACAAAGAAATCGCAAAATTTCACTAATTTGACGTCACCGAAAAAAGTGACGGCCAACTGGGAATTAAAGGTATATCGCCTTCCCGAATTTTCCGGGAGCCCATCGGGCCTTCGGCCCCGCTCGGCTCGGCTCGACTAGGCTCGAGGTCGAGGTCGTCGGTAGCGACGATGATGGCGGGGAGGCGCGCGATTGGTCTGTCATCGCCATCCTCCCCCCCCTTCCCCTTTAAAATTAATGGAAAATGTAAACCTAAACGGAGAATAGGATTCGTAACCTCGAAGTTACAAGTCGATTCGCTCAACTATCAAGGGAGAGTAAACGCGGCGACTGTGGCGGCACTCGCCACCGATGCGAAGTCAGCGTCGCGAAGTTGGCGTTAAATTCGAACGTTTGAATCAGTTATTTTCTTTCGGGCCCTTTTCAGCCCTGAACCGTGGAAGCGCCGAAATTCGGGTTTCATTTATAACGCGGCAGCTTATACCCCCGAGCGTTACCGACCACTGCCGGTGGTGGTCGGTAAGTTATCCTCCGCCGAGGACGACGCGCGTTACCGATGCTCACGTAAAAAATTTTTCGCGAATTTTCGCGAATTTTTCGCGCGCTGAACCTTCGTCTCCGCGTCCTCCGTCCGACGAGCCTACTCTCGCCCGCACCCGTCGAACCGTTCTCGAGCTATACGGCGACAAAGAAACTTTGATTTTTCACTAATTTGACGTCATCGAAAAAGTTACGGCCAACTGGGAATTAAAGGTATATCGCCTTCCCGAATTTTCCGGGAGCCCATCGGGCCTTCGGCCCCGCTTGGCTCGGCTCGACTCGGCTCGAGGTCGAGGTCGTCGGTAACGACGATGGTGGCGGGGAGGCGCGCGATTGGTCTGTCATCGCCATCCTCCCCCCTACCCTTTAAAATTAATGGAAAATGTAAACCTAAACGTAGAGTCGGATTCGTAACCTCGAAGTTACAAGTCGATTCGCTCAACTATCAAGGGAGAGTAAACGCGGCGACTGTGGCGGCACTCGCCACCGATGCCAAGTCAGCGTCGCGAAGTTGGCGTTAAATTCGAACGTTTGAATCAGTTATTTTCTTTCGGGCCCTTTTCAGCCCTGAACCGTGGAAGCGCCGAAATTCGGGTTTCATTTATAACGCGGCAGCTTATACCCCCGAGCGTTACCGACCACTGCCGGTGGTGGTCGGTAAGTTATCCTCCGCCGAGGACGACGCGCGTTACCGATGCACACGTAAAAAATTTTTCGCGAATTTTTCGCACGGTAAACCTTTGTCTCCGCGTCCTCCGTCCGACGAGCCTACTCTCGCCCGCACCCGTTGTTCCGTTCTCGAGCTATACGGCGACAAAGAAATCGCAAAATTTCACTAATTTGACGTCATCGAAAAAGTTACGGCCAACTGGGAATTAAAGGTATATTGCCTTCCCGAATTTTCCGGGAGCCCATCGGGCCTTCGGCCCCGCTCGGCACGAGGTCGAGGTCGTCGGTAACGACGATGGTGGCGGGGAGGCGCGAGATTGGTCTGTCGTCGCCATCCTCCCCCCCTACCCTTTAAAATTAATGGAAAATGTAAACCTAAACGTAGAGTCGGATTCGTAACCTCGAAGTTACAAGTCGATTCGCTCAACTATCAAGGGAGAGTAAACGCGGCGACTGTGGCGGCACTCGCCACCGATGCCAAGTCAGCTTCGCGAAGTTGGCGTTAAATTCGAACGTTTGAATCAGTTATTTTCTTTCGGGCCCATTTCAGCCCTGAACCGTGGAAGCGCCGAAATTCGGGTTTCATTTATAACGCGGCAGCTTATACCCCCGAGCGTTACCGACCACTGCCGGTGGTGGTCGGTAAGTTATCCTCCGCCGAGGACGACGCGCGTTACCGATGCACACGTAAAAAATTTTTCGCGAATTTTTCGCACGGTAAACCTTTGTCTCCGCGTCCTCCGTCCGACGAGCCTACTCTCGCCCGCACCCGTTGTTCCGTTCTCGAGCTATACGGCGACAAAGAAATCGCAAAATTTCACTAATTTGACGTCATCGAAAAAGTTACGGCCAACTGGGAATTAAAGGTATATCGCCTTCCCGAATTTTCCGGGAGCCCATCGGGCCTTCGGCCCCGCTCGGCTCGAGGTCGAGGTCGTCGGTAACGACGATGGTGGCGGGGAGGCGCGCGATTGGTCTGTCATCGCCATCCTCCCCCCCTACCCTTTAAAATTAATGGAAAATGTAAACCTAAACGTAGAGTCGGATTCGTAACCTCGAAGTTACAAGTCGATTCGCTCAACTATCAAGGGAGAGTAAACGCGGCGACTGTGGCGGCACTCGCCACCGATGCGAAGTCAGCGTCGCGAAGTTGGCGTTAAATTCGAACGTTTGAATCAGTTATTTTCTTTCGGGCCCTTTTCAGCGCTGAACCGTGGAAGCGCCGAAATTCGGGTTTCATTTTTAACGCGGCAGCTTATACCTCCGAGCGTTACCGACCACTGCCGGTGGTGGTCGGTAAGTTATGCTCCGCCGAGGACGACGCGCGTTACCGATGCACACGTAAAAAATTTTTCGCGAATTTTTCGCGCGGTAAACCTTTGTCTCCGCGTCCTCCGACCGACGAGCCTACTCTGGCCCGCACCCGTCGACCCGTTCTCGAGCTACACGGCGACAAAGAAATCGCAAAATTTCACTAATTTGACGTCATCGAAAAAGTTACGGCCAACTGGGAATTAAAGGTATATCGCCTTCCCGAATTTTCTGGGAGCCCATCGGGCCTTCGGCCCTGCTCGGCTCGGCTCGGCTCGGCTCAGCTCGAGGTCGAGGTCGTCGGTAGCGACGATAGTGGCGGGGAGGCGCGCGATTGGTCTGTCATCGCCATCCTCCCCCCCTACCCTTTAAAATTAATGGAAAATGTAAACCAAAACGTAGAGTCGGATTCGTAACCTCGAAGTTACAAGTCGATTCGCTCAACTATCAAGGGAGAGTAAACGCGGCGACTGAGACGGCACTCGCCACCGATGCGAAGTCAGCGTCGCGAAGTTGGCGTTAAATTCGAACGTTTGAATCAGTTATTTTCTTTCGGGCCCTTTTCAGCCCTGAACCGTGGATGCGCCGAAATTCGGGTTTCATTTATAACGCGGCAGCTTATACCCCCGAGCGTTACCGACCCCTGCCGGTGGTGGTCGGTAAGTTATCCTCCGCCGAGGACGACGCGCGTTACCGATGCACACGTAAAAAATTTTTCGCGAATTTTTCGCGCGCTGAACCTTCGTCTCCGCGTCCTCCGTCCGACGAGCCTACTCTCGCCCGCACCCGTCGACCCGTTCTCGAGCTATACGGCGACAAAGAAACTTTGATTTTTCACTAATTTGACGTCATCGAAAAAGTTACGGCCAACTGGGAATTAAAGGTATATCGCCTTCCCGAATTTTCCGGGAGCCCATCGGGCCTTCGGCCCCGCTTGGCTCGGCTCGACTCGGCTCGAGGTCGAGGTCGTCGGTAACGACGATGGTGGCGGGGAGGCGCGCGATTGGTCTGTCATCGCCATCCTCCCCCCCTTCCCCTTTAAAATTAATGGAAAATGTAAACCTAAACGTAGAGTCGGATTCGTAACCTCGAAGTTACAAGTCGATTCGCTCAACTATCAAGGGAGAGTAAACGCGGCGACTGTGGCGGCACTCGCCACCGATGCGAAGTCAGCGTCGCGAAGTTGGCGTTAAATTCGAACGTTTGAATCAGTTATTTTCTTTCGGGCCCTTTTCAGCGCTGAACCGTGGAAGCGCCGAAATTCGGGTTTCATTTTTAACGCGGCAGCTTATACCCCCGTGCGTTACCGACCACTGCCGGTGGTGGTCGGTAAGTTATCCTCCGCCGAGGACGACGCGCGTTACCGATGCACACGTAAAAAATGTTTCGCGAATTTTTCGCGCGGTAAATCTTTGTCTCCGCGTCCTCCGTCCGACGAGCCTACTCTCGCCCGCACCCGTCGACCCGTTCTCGAGCTATACGGCGACAAAGAAATCGCAAAATTTCACTAATTTGACGTCACCGAAAAAAGTGACGGCCAACTGGGAATTAAAGGTATATCGCCTTCCCGAATTTTCCGGGAGCCCATCGGGCCTTCGGCCCCGCTCGGCTCGGCTCGACTAGGCTCGAGGTCGAGGTCGTCGGTAGCGACGATGATGGCGGGGAGGCGCGCGATTGGTCTGTCATCGCCATCCTCCCCCCCCCTTCCCCTTAAAAATTAATGGAAAATGTAAACCTAAACGGAGAATAGGATTCGTAACCTCGAAGTTACAAGTCGATTCGCTCAACTATCAAGGGAGAGTAAACGCGGCGACTGTGGCGGCACTCGCCACCGATGCGATGTCAGCGTCGCGAAGTTGGCGTTAAATTCGAACGTTTGAATCAGTTATTTTCTTTCGGGCCCTTTTCAGCCCTGAACCGTGGTAGCGCCGAAATTCGGGTTTCATTTATAACGCGGCAGCTTATACCCCCGAGCGTTACCGACCACTGCCGGTGGTGGTCGGTAAGTTATCCTCCGCCGAGGACGACGCGCGTTACCGATGCACACGTAAAAAATTTTTCGCGAATTTTTCGCGCGGTAAACCTTTGTCTCCGCGTCCTCCGTCCGACGAGCCTACTCTCGCCCGCACCCGTCGACCCGTTCTCGAGCTATACGGCGACAAAGAAATCGCAAAATTTCACTAATTTGACGTCACCGAAAAAAGTGACGGCCAACTGGGAATTAAAGGTATATCGCCTTACCGAATTTTCCGGGAGCCCATCGGGCCTTCGGCCCCGCTCGGCTCGGCTCGACTAGGCTCGAGGTCGAGGTCGTCGGTAGCGACGATGGTGGCGGGGAGGCGCGCGATTGGTCTGTCATCGCCATCCTCCCCCCCCTTCCCCTTTAAAATTAATGGAAAATGTAAACCTAAACGGAGAATAGGATTCGTAACCTCGAAGTTACAAGTCGATTCGCTCAACTGTCAAGGGAGAGTAAACGCGGCGACTGTGGCGGCACTCGCCACCGATGCGAAGTCAGCGTCGCGAAGTTGGCGTTAAATTCGAACGTTTGAATCAGTTATTTTCTTTCGGGCCCTTTTCAGCCCTGAACCGTGGAAGCGCCGAAATTCGGGTTTCATTTATAACGCGGCAGCTTATACCCCCCGTGCGTTACCGACCACTGCCGGTGGTGGTCGGTAAGTTATCCTCCGCCGAGGACGACGCGCGTTACCGATGCACACGTAAAAAATGTTTCGCGAATTTTTCGCACGGTAAATCTTTGTCTCCGCGTCCTCCGTCCGACGAGCCTACTCTCGCCCGCACCCGTCGACCCGTTCTCGAGCTATACGGCGACAAAGAAATCGCAAAATTTCACTAATTTGACGTCACCGAAAAAAGTGACGGCCAACTGGGAATTAAAGGTATATCGCCTTCCCGAATTTTCCGGGAGCCCATCGGGCCTTCGGCCCCGCTCGGCTCGGCTCGACTAGGCTCGAGGTCGAGGTCGTCGGTAGCGACGATGATGGCGGGGAGGCGCGCGATTGGTCTGTCATCGCCTTCCTCCCCCCCCTTCCCCTTTAAAATTAATGGAAAATGTAAACCTAAACGGAGAATAGGATTCGTAACCTCGAAGTTAAAAGTCGATTCGCTCAACTATCAAGGGAGAGTAAACGCGGCGACTGTGGCGGCACTCGCCACCGATGCCAAGTCAGCGTCGCGAAGTTGGCGTTAAATTCGAACGTTTGAATCAGTTATTTTCTTTCGGGCCCTTTTCAGCCCTGAACCGTGGAAGCGCCGAAATTCGGGTTTCATTTATAACGCGGCAGCTTATACCCCCGAGCGTTACCGACCACTGCCGGTGGTGGTCGGTAAGTTATCCTCCGCCGAGGACGACGCGCGTTACCGATGCTCACGTAAAAAATTTTTCGCGAATTTTCGCGAATTTTTCGCGCGCTGAACCTTCGTCTCCGCGTCCTCCGTCCGACGAGCCTACTCTCGCCCGCACCCGTCGAACCGTTCTCGAGCTATACGGCGACAAAGAAACTTTGATTTTTCACTAATTTGACGTCATCGAAAAAGTTACGGCCAACTGGGAATTAAAGGTATATCGCCTTCCCGAATTTTCCGGGAGCCCATCGGGCCTTCGGCCCCGCTTGGCTCGGCTCGACTCGGCTCGAGGTCGAGGTCGTCGGTAACGACGATGGTGGCGGGGAGGCGCGCGATTGGTCTGTCATCGCCATCCTCCCCCCTACCCTTTAAAATTAATGGAAAATGTAAACCTAAACGTAGAGTCGGATTCGTAACCTCGAAGTTACAAGTCGATTCGCTCAACTATCAAGGGAGAGTAAACGCGGCGACTGTGGCGGCACTCGCCACCGATGCCAAGTCAGCGTCGCGAAGTTGGCGTTAAATTCGAACGTTTGAATCAGTTATTTTCTTTCGGGCCCTTTTCAGCCCTGAACCGTGGAAGCGCCGAAATTCGGGTTTCATTTATAACGCGGCAGCTTATACCCCCGAGCGTTACCGACCACTGCCGGTGGTGGTCGGTAAGTTATCCTCCGCCGAGGACGACGCGCGTTACCGATGCTCACGTAAAAAATTTTTCGCGAATTTTCGCGAATTTTTCGCGCGCTGAACCTTCGTCTCCGCGTCCTCCGTCCGACGAGCCTACTCTCGCCCGCACCCGTCGAACCGTTCTCGAGCTATACGGCGACAAAGAAACTTTGATTTTTCACTAATTTGACGTCATCGAAAAAGTTACGGCCAACTGGGAATTAAAGGTATATCGCCTTCCCGAATTTTCCGGGAGCCCATCGGGCCTTCGGCCCCGCTTGGCTCGGCTCGACTCGGCTCGAGGTCGAGGTCGTCGGTAACGACGATGGTGGCGGGGAGGCGCGCGATTGGTCTGTCATCGCCATCCTCCCCCCTACCCTTTAAAATTAATGGAAAATGTAAACCTAAACGTAGAGTCGGATTCGTAACCTCGAAGTTACAAGTCGATTCGCTCAACTATCAAGGGAGAGTAAACGCGGCGACTGTGGCGGCACTCGCCACCGATGCCAAGTCAGCGTCGCGAAGTTGGCGTTAAATTCGAACGTTTGAATCAGTTATTTTCTTTCGGGCCCTTTTCAGCCCTGAACCGTGGAAGCGCCGAAATTCGGGTTTCATTTATAACGCGGCAGCTTATACCCCCGAGCGTTACCGACCACTGCCGGTGGTGGTCGGTAAGTTATCCTCCGCCGAGGACGACGCGCGTTACCGATGCACACGTAAAAAATTTTTCGCGAATTTTTCGCACGGTAAACCTTTGTCTCCGCGTCCTCCGTCCGACGAGCCTACTCTCGCCCGCACCCGTTGTTCCGTTCTCGAGCTATACGGCGACAAAGAAATCGCAAAATTTCACTAATTTGACGTCATCGAAAAAGTTACGGCCAACTGGGAATTAAAGGTATATTGCCTTCCCGAATTTTCCGGGAGCCCATCGGGCCTTCGGCCCCGCTCGGCACGAGGTCGAGGTCGTCGGTAACGACGATGGTGGCGGGGAGGCGCGAGATTGGTCTGTCGTCGCCATCCTCCCCCCCTACCCTTTAAAATTAATGGAAAATGTAAACCTAAACGTAGAGTCGGATTCGTAACCTCGAAGTTACAAGTCGATTCGCTCAACTATCAAGGGAGAGTAAACGCGGCGACTGTGGCGGCACTCGCCACCGATGCCAAGTCAGCTTCGCGAAGTTGGCGTTAAATTCGAACCTTTGAATCAGTTATTTTCTTTCGGGCCCATTTCAGCCCTGAACCGTGGAAGCGCCGAAATTCGGGTTTCATTTATAACGCGGCAGCTTATACCCCCGAGCGTTACCGACCACTGCCGGTGGTGGTCGGTAAGTTATCCTCCGCCGAGGACGACGCGCGTTACCGATGCACACGTAAAAAATTTTTCGCGAATTTTTCGCACGGTAAACCTTTGTCTCCGCGTCCTCCGTCCGACGAGCCTACTCTCGCCCGCACCCGTTGTTCCGTTCTCGAGCTATACGGCGACAAAGAAATCGCAAAATTTCACTAATTTGACGTCATCGAAAAAGTTACGGCCAACTGGGAATTAAAGGTATATCGCCTTCCCGAATTTTCCGGGAGCCCATCGGGCCTTCGGCCCCGCTCGGCTCGAGGTCGAGGTCGTCGGTAACGACGATGGTGGCGGGGAGGCGCGCGATTGGTCTGTCATCGCCATCCTCCCCCCCTACCCTTTAAAATTAATGGAAAATGTAAACCTAAACGTAGAGTCGGATTCGTAACCTCGAAGTTACAAGTCGATTCGCTCAACTATCAAGGGAGAGTAAACGCGGCGACTGTGGCGGCACTCGCCACCGATGCGAAGTCAGCGTCGCGAAGTTGGCGTTAAATTCGAACGTTTGAATCAGTTATTTTCTTTCGGGCCCTTTTCAGCGCTGAACCGTGGAAGCGCCGAAATTCGGGTTTCATTTTTAACGCGGCAGCTTATACCTCCGAGCGTTACCGACCACTGCCGGTGGTGGTCGGTAAGTTATGCTCCGCCGAGGACGACGCGCGTTACCGATGCACACGTAAAAAATTTTTCGCGAATTTTTCGCGCGGTAAACCTTTGTCTCCGCGTCCTCCGACCGACGAGCCTACTCTGGCCCGCACCCGTCGACCCGTTCTCGAGCTACACGGCGACAAAGAAATCGCAAAATTTCACTAATTTGACGTCATCGAAAAAGTTACGGCCAACTGGGAATTAAAGGTATATCGCCTTCCCGAATTTTCTGGGAGCCCATCGGGCCTTCGGCCCTGCTCGGCTCGGCTCGGCTCGGCTCAGCTCGAGGTCGAGGTCGTCGGTAGCGACGATAGTGGCGGGGAGGCGCGCGATTGGTCTGTCATCGCCATCCTCCCCCCCTACCCTTTAAAATTAATGGAAAATGTAAACCAAAACGTAGAGTCGGATTCGTAACCTCGAAGTTACAAGTCGATTCGCTCAACTATCAAGGGAGAGTAAACGCGGCGACTGAGACAGCACTCGCCACCGATGCGAAGTCAGCGTCGCGAAGTTGGCGTTAAATTCGAACGTTTGAATCAGTTATTTTCTTTCGGGCCCTTTTCAGCCCTGAACCGTGGATGCGCCGAAATTCGGGTTTCATTTATAACGCGGCAGCTTATACCCCCGAGCGTTACCGACCCCTGCCGGTGGTGGTCGGTAAGTTATCCTCCGCCGAGGACGACGCGCGTTACCGATGCACACGTAAAAAATTTTTCGCGAATTTTTCGCGCGCTGAACCTTCGTCTCCGCGTCCTCCGTCCGACGAGCCTACTCTCGCCCGCACCCGTCGACCCGTTCTCGAGCTATACGGCGACAAAGAAACTTTGATTTTTCACTAATTTGACGTCATCGAAAAAGTTACGGCCAACTGGGAATTAAAGGTATATCGCCTTCCCGAATTTTCCGGGAGCCCATCGGGCCTTCGGCCCCGCTTGGCTCGGCTCGACTCGGCTCGAGGTCGAGGTCGTCGGTAACGACGATGGTGGCGGGGAGGCGCGCGATTGGTCTGTCATCGCCATCCTCCCCCCCGTTCCCCTTTAAAATTAATGGAAAATGTAAACCTAAACGTAGAGTCGGATTCGTAACCTCGAAGTTACAAGTCGATTCGCTCAACTATCAAGGGAGAGTAAACGCGGCGACTGTGGCGGCACTCGCCACCGATGCGAAGTCAGCGTCGCGAAGTTGGCGTTAAATTCGAACGTTTGAATCAGTTATTTTCTTTCGGGCCCTTTTCAGCGCTGAACCGTGGAAGCGCCGAAATTCGGGTTTCATTTTTAACGCGGCAGCTTATACCCCCGTGCGTTACCGACCACTGCCGGTGGTGGTCGGTAAGTTATCCTCCGCCGAGGACGACGCGCGTTACCGATGCACACGTAAAAAATGTTTCGCGAATTTTTCGCGCGGTAAATCTTTGTCTCCGCGTCCTCCGTCCGACGAGCCTACTCTCGCCCGCACCCGTCGACCCGTTCTCGAGCTATACGGCGACAAAGAAATCGCAAAATTTCACTAATTTGACGTCACCGAAAAAAGTGACGGCCAACTGGGAATTAAAGGTATATCGCCTTCCCGAATTTTCCGGGAGCCCATCGGGCCTTCGGCCCCGCTCGGCTCGGCTCGACTAGGCTCGAGGTCGAGGTCGTCGGTAGCGACGATGATGGCGGGGAGGCGCGCGATTGGTCTGTCATCGCCATCCTCCCCCCCCCTTCCCCTTTAAAATTAATGGAAAATGTAAACCTAAACGGAGAATAGGATTCGTAACCTCGAAGTTACAAGTCGATTCGCTCAACTATCAAGGGAGAGTAAACGCGGCGACTGTGGCGGCACTCGCCACCGATGCGATGTCAGCGTCGCGAAGTTGGCGTTAAATTCGAACGTTTGAATCAGTTATTTTCTTTCGGGCCCTTTTCAGCCCTGAACCGTGGTAGCGCCGAAATTCGGGTTTCATTTATAACGCGGCAGCTTATACCCCCGAGCGTTACCGACCACTGCCGGTGGTGGTCGGTAAGTTATCCTCCGCCGAGGACGACGCGCGTTACCGATGCACACGTAAAAAATTTTTCGCGAATTTTTCGCGCGGTAAACCTTTGTCTCCGCGTCCTCCGTCCGACGAGCCTACTCTCGCCCGCACCCGTCGACCCGTTCTCGAGCTATACGGCGACAAAGAAATCGCAAAATTTCACTAATTTGACGTCACCGAAAAAAGTGACGGCCAACTGGGAATTAAAGGTATATCGCCTTACCGAATTTTCCGGGAGCCCATCGGGCCTTCGGCCCCGCTCGGCTCGGCTCGACTAGGCTCGAGGTCGAGGTCGTCGGTAGCGACGATGGTGGCGGGGAGGCGCGCGATTGGTCTGTCATCGCCATCCTCCCCCCCTACCCTTTAAAATTAATGGAAAATGTAAACCTAAACGTAGAGTCGGATTCGTAACCTCGAAGTTACAAGTCGATTCGCTCAACTATCAAGGGAGAGTAAACGCGGCGACTGTGGCGGCACTCGCCACCGATGCGAAGTCAGCGTCGCGAAGTTGGCGTTAAATTCGAACGTTTGAATCAGTTATTTTCTTTCGGGCCCTTTTCAGCGCTGAACCGTGGAAGCGCCGAAATTCGGGTTTCATTTTTAACGCGGCAGCTTATACCCCCGTGCGTTACCGACCACTGCCGGTGGTGGTCGGTAAGTTATCCTCCGCCGAGGACGACGCGCGTTACCGATGCACACGTAAAAAATTTTTCGCGAATTTTTCGCGCGGTAAACCTTTGTCTCCGCGTCCTCCGTCCGACGAGCCTACTCTCGCCCGCACCCGTCGACCCGTTCTCGAGCTATACGGCGACAAAGAAATCGCAAAATTTCACTAATTTGACGTCACCGAAAAAAGTGACGGCCAACTGGGAATTAAAGGTATATCGCCTTCCCGAATTTTCCGGGAGCCCATCGGGCCTTCGGCTCCGCTCGGCTCGGCTCGACTAGGCTCGAGGTCGAGGTCGTCGGTAGCGACGATGGTGGCGGGGAGGCGCGCGATTGGTCTGTCATCGCCATCCTCCCCCCCCTTCCCCTTTAAAATTAATGGAAAATGTAAACCTAAACGGAGAATAGGATTCGTAACCTCGAAGTTACAAGTCGATTCGCTCAACTGTCAAGGGAGAGTAAACGCGGCGACTGTGGCGGCACTCGCCACCGATGCGAAGTCAGCGTCGCGAAGTTGGCGTTAAATTCGAACGTTTGAATCAGTTATTTTCTTTCGGGCCCTTTTCAGCCCTGAACCGTGGAAGCGCCGAAATTCGGGTTTCATTTATAACGCGGCAGCTTATACCCCCGAGCGTTACCGACCACTGCCGGTGGTGGTCGGTAAGTTATCCTCCGCCGAGGACGACGCGCGTTACCGATGCACACGTAAAAAATTTTTCGCGAATTTTTCGCGCGGTAAACCTTTGTCTCCGCGTCCTCCGTCCGACGAGCCTACTCTCGCCCGCACCCGTCGACCCGTTCTCGAGCTATACGGCGACAAAGAAATCGCAAAATTTCACTAATTTGACGTCACCGAAAAAAGTGACGGCCAACTGGGAATTAAAGGTATATCGCCTTCCCGAATTTTCCGGGAGCCCATCGGGCCTTCGGCACCGCTCGGCTCGGCTCGACTAGGCTCGAGGTCGAGGTCGTCGGTAGCGACGATGGTGGCGGGGAGGCGCGCGATTGGTCTGTCATCGCCATCCTCCCCCCCCTTCCCCTTTAAAATTAATGGAAAATGTAAACCTAAACGGAGAATAGGATTCGTAACCTCGAAGTTACAAGTCGATTCGCTCAACTGTCAAGGGAGAGTAAACGCGGCGACTGTGGCGGCACTCGCCACCGATGCGAAGTCAGCGTCGCGAAGTTGGCGTTAAATTCGAACGTTTGAATCAGTTATTTTCTTTCGGGCCCTTTTCAGCCCTGAACCGTGGAAGCGCCGAAATTCGGGTTTCATTTATAACGCGGCAGCTTATACCCCCGAGCGTTACCGACCACTGCCGGTGGTGGTCGGTAAGTTATCCTCCGCCGAGGACGACGCGCGTTACCGATGCACACGTAAAAAATTTTTCGCGAATTTTTCGCACGGTAAACCTTTGTCTCCGCGTCCTCCGTCCGACGAGCCTACTCTCGCCCGCACCCGTCGTCCCGTTCTCGAGCTATACGGCGACAAAGAAATCGCAAAATTTCACTAATTTGACGTCATCGAAAAAGTTACGGCCAACTGGGAATTAAAGGTATATCGCCTTCCCGAATTTTCCGGGAGCCCATCGGGCCTTCGGCCCCGCTCGGCTCGGCTCGACTCGGCACGAGGTCGAGGTCGTCGGTAACGACGATGGTGGCGGGGAGGCGCGAGATTGGTCTGTCATCGCCATCCTCCCCCCCTACCCTTTAAAATTAATGGAAAATGTAAACCTAAACGTAGAGTCGGATTCGTAACCTCGAAGTTACAAGTCGATTCGCTCAACTATCAAGGGAGAGTAAACGCGGCGACTGTGGCGGCACTCGCCACCGATGCGATGTCAGCGTCGCGAAGTTGGCGTTAAATTCGAACGTTTGAATCAGTTATTTTCTTTCGGGCCCTTTTCAGCCCTGAACCGTGGAAGCGCCGAAATTCGGGTTTCATTTATAACGCGGCAGCTTATACCCCCGAGCGTTACCGACCACTGCCGGTGGTGGTCGGTAAGTTATCCTCCGCCGAGGACGACGCGCGTTACCGATGCACACGTAAAAAATTTTTCGCGAATTTTTCGCGCGGTAAACCTTTGTCTCAGCGTCCTCCGTCCGACGAGCCTACTCTCGCCCGCACCCGTCGACCCGTTCTCGAGCTATACGGCGACAAAGAAATCGCAAAATTTCACTAATTTGACGTCACCGAAAAAAGTGACGGCCAACTGGGAATTAAAGGTATATCGCCTTCCCGAATTTTCCGGGAGCCCATCGGGCCTTCGGCACCGCTCGGCTCGGCTCGACTAGGCTCGAGGTCGAGGTCGTCGGTAGCGACGATGGTGGCGGGGAGGCGCGCGATTGGTCTGTCATCGCCATCCTCCCCCCCCCTTCCCCTTTAAAATTAATGGAAAATGTAAACCTAAACGGAGAATAGGATTCGTAACCTCGAAGTTACAAGTCGATTCGCTCAACTGTCAAGGGAGAGTAAACGCGGCGACTGTGGCGGCACTCGCCACCGATGCGAAGTCAGCGTCGCGAAGTTGGCGTTAAATTCGAACGTTTGAATCAGTTATTTTCTTTCGGGCCCTTTTCAGCCCTGAACCGTGGAAGCGCCGAAATTCGGGTTTCATTTATAACGCGGCAGCTTATACCCCCGAGCGTTACCGACCACTGCCGGTGGTGGTCGGTAAGTTCTCCTCCGCCGAGGACGACGCGCGTTACCGATGCACACGTAAAAAATGTTTCGCGAATTTTTCGCACGGTAAATCTTTGTCTCCGCGTCCTCCGTCCGACGAGCCTACTCTCGCCCGCACCCGTCGACCCGTTCTCGAGCTATACGGCGACAAAGAAATCGCAAAATTTCACTAATTTGACGTCACCGAAAAAAGTGACGGCCAACTGGGAATTAAAGGTATATCGCCTTCCCGAATTTTCCGGGAGCCCATCGGGCCTTCGGCCCCGCTCGGCTCGGCTCGACTAGGCTCGAGGTCGAGGTCGTCGGTAGCGACGATGATGGCGGGGAGGCGCGCGATTGGTCTGTCATCGCCATCCTCCCCCCCCTTCCCCTTTAAAATTAATGGAAAATGTAAACCTAAACGGAGA
Source organism: Lasioglossum baleicum (assembly GCF_051020765.1). Taxonomy (NCBI): domain Eukaryota; kingdom Metazoa; phylum Arthropoda; class Insecta; order Hymenoptera; family Halictidae; genus Lasioglossum; species Lasioglossum baleicum. The sequence goes on from NC_134933.1 coordinate 729,325, forward strand.
ATAGGATTCGTAACCTCGAAGTTACAAGTCGATTCGCTCAACTATCAAGGGAGAGTAAACGCGGCGACTGTGGCGGCACTCGCCACCGATGCGAAGTCAGCGTCGCGAAGTTGGCGTTAAATTCGAACGTTTGAATCAGTTATTTTCTTTCGGGCCCTTTTCAGCCCTGAACCGTGGAAGCGCCGAAATTCGGGTTTCATTTATAACGCGGCAGCTTATACCCCCGAGCGTTACCGACCACTGCCGGTGGTGGTCGGTAAGTTATCCTCCGCCGAGGACGACGTGCGTTACCGATGCTCACGTAAAAAATTTTTCGCGAATTTTCGCGAATTTTTCGCGCGCTGAACCTTCGTCTCCGCGTCCTCCGTCCGACGAGCCTACTCTCGCCCGCACCCGTCGACCCGTTCTCGAGCTATACGGCGACAAAGAAACTTTGATTTTTCACTAATTTGACGTCATCGAAAAAGTTAAGGCCAACTGGGAATTAAAGGTATATCGCCTTCCCGAATTTTCCGGGAGCCCATCGGGCCTTCGGCCCCGCTTGGCTCGGCTCGACTCGGCTCAGCTCGAGGTCGAGGTCGTCGGTAGCGACGATAGTGGCGGGGAGGCGGGGAGGCGCGCGATTGGTCTGTCATCGCCATCCTCCCCCCCATACCCTTTAAAATTAATGGAAAATGTAAACCAAAACGTAGAGTCGGATTCGTAACCTCGAAGTTACAAGTCGATTCGCTCAACTATCAAGGGAGAGTAAACGCGGCGACTGAGACGGCACTCGCCACCGATGCGAAGTCAGCGTCGCGAAGTTGGCGTTAAATTCGAACGTTTGAATCAGTTATTTTCTTTCGGGCCCTTTTCAGCCCTGAACCGTGGATGCGCCGAAATTCGGGTTTCATTTATAACGCGGCAGCTTATACCCCCGAGCGTTACCGACCACTGCCGGTGGTGGTCGGTAAGTTATCCTCCGCCGAGGACGACGCGCGTTACCGATGCACACGTAAAAAATTTTTCGCGAATTTTCGCGAATTTTTCGCGCGCTGAACCTTCGTCTCCGCGTCCTCCGTCCGACGAGCCTACTCTCGCCCGCACCCGTCGACCCGTTCTCGAGCTATACGGCGACAAAGAAACTTTGATTTTTCACTAATTTGACGTCATCGAAAAAGTTACGGCCAACTGGGAATTAAAGGTATATCGCCTTCCCGAATTTTCCGGGAGCCCATCGGGCCTTCGGCCCCGCTCGGCTCGGCTCGACTCGGCACGAGGTCGAGGTCGTCGGTAACGACGATGGTGGCGGGGAGGCGCGAGATTGGTCTGTCATCGCCATCCTCCCCCCCTACCCTTTAAAATTAATGGAAAATGTAAACCTAAACGTAGAGTCGGATTCGTAACCTCGAAGTTACAAGTCGATTCGCTCAACTATCAAGGGAGAGTAAACGCGGCGACTGTGGCGGCACTCGCCACCGATGCGATGTCAGCGTCGCGAAGTTGGCGTTAAATTCGAACGTTTGAATCAGTTATTTTCTTTCGGGCCCTTTTCAGCCCTGAACCGTGGAAGCGCCGAAATTCGGGTTTCATTTATAACGCGGCAGCTTATACCCCCGAGCGTTACCGACCACTGCCGGTGGTGGTCGGTAAGTTATCCTCCGCCGAGGACGACGCGCGTTACCGATGCACACGTAAAAAATTTTTCGCGAATTTTTCGCGCGGTAAACCTTTGTCTCAGCGTCCTCCGTCCGACGAGCCTACTCTCGCCCGCACCCGTCGACCCGTTCTCGAGCTATACGGCGACAAAGAAATCGCAAAATTTCACTAATTTGACGTCACCGAAAAAAGTGACGGCCAACTGGGAATTAAAGGTATATCGCCTTCCCGAATTTTCCGGGAGCCCATCGGGCCTTCGGCACCGCTCGGCTCGGCTCGACTAGGCTCGAGGTCGAGGTCGTCGGTAGCGACGATGGTGGCGGGGAGGCGCGCGATTGGTCTGTCATCGCCATCCTCCCCCCCCCTTCCCCTTTAAAATTAATGGAAAATGTAAACCTAAACGGAGAATAGGATTCGTAACCTCGAAGTTACAAGTCGATTCGCTCAACTGTCAAGGGAGAGTAAACGCGGCGACTGTGGCGGCACTCGCCACCGATGCGAAGTCAGCGTCGCGAAGTTGGCGTTAAATTCGAACGTTTGAATCAGTTATTTTCTTTCGGGCCCTTTTCAGCCCTGAACCGTGGAAGCGCCGAAATTCGGGTTTCATTTATAACGCGGCAGCTTATACCCCCGAGCGTTACCGACCACTGCCGGTGGTGGTCGGTAAGTTCTCCTCCGCCGAGGACGACGCGCGTTACCGATGCACACGTAAAAAATGTTTCGCGAATTTTTCGCACGGTAAATCTTTGTCTCCGCGTCCTCCGTCCGACGAGCCTACTCTCGCCCGCACCCGTCGACCCGTTCTCGAGCTATACGGCGACAAAGAAATCGCAAAATTTCACTAATTTGACGTCACCGAAAAAAGTGACGGCCAACTGGGAATTAAAGGTATATCGCCTTCCCGAATTTTCCGGGAGCCCATCGGGCCTTCGGCCCCGCTCGGCTCGGCTCGACTAGGCTCGAGGTCGAGGTCGTCGGTAGCGACGATGATGGCGGGGAGGCGCGCGATTGGTCTGTCATCGCCATCCTCCCCCCCCTTCCCCTTTAAAATTAATGGAAAATGTAAACCTAAACGGAGAATAGGATTCGTAACCTCGAAGTTACAAGTCGATTCGCTCAACTATCAAGGGAGAGTAAACGCGGCGACTGTGGCGGCACTCGCCACCGATGCGAAGTCAGCGTCGCGAAGTTGGCGTTAAATTCGAACGTTTGAATCAGTTATTTTCTTTCGGGCCCTTTTCAGCCCTGAACCGTGGAAGCGCCGAAATTCGGGTTTCATTTATAACGCGGCAGCTTATACCCCCGAGCGTTACCGACCACTGCCGGTGGTGGTCGGTAAGTTATCCTCCGCCGAGGACGACGTGCGTTACCGATGCTCACGTAAAAAATTTTTCGCGAATTTTCGCGAATTTTTCGCGCGCTGAACCTTCGTCTCCGCGTCCTCCGTCCGACGAGCCTACTCTCGCCCGCACCCGTCGACCCGTTCTCGAGCTATACGGCGACAAAGAAACTTTGATTTTTCACTAATTTGACGTCATCGAAAAAGTTAAGGCCAACTGGGAATTAAAGGTATATCGCCTTCCCGAATTTTCCGGGAGCCCATCGGGCCTTCGGCCCCGCTTGGCTCGGCTCGACTCGGCTCAGCTCGAGGTCGAGGTCGTCGGTAGCGACGATAGTGGCGGGGAGGCGGGGAGGCGCGCGATTGGTCTGTCATCGCCATCCTCCCCCCCATACCCTTTAAAATTAATGGAAAATGTAAACCAAAACGTAGAGTCGGATTCGTAACCTCGAAGTTACAAGTCGATTCGCTCAACTATCAAGGGAGAGTAAACGCGGCGACTGAGACGGCACTCGCCACCGATGCGAAGTCAGCGTCGCGAAGTTGGCGTTAAATTCGAACGTTTGAATCAGTTATTTTCTTTCGGGCCCTTTTCAGCCCTGAACCGTGGATGCGCCGAAATTCGGGTTTCATTTATAACGCGGCAGCTTATACCCCCGAGCGTTACCGACCACTGCCGGTGGTGGTCGGTAAGTTATCCTCCGCCGAGGACGACGCGCGTTACCGATGCACACGTAAAAAATTTTTCGCGAATTTTCGCGAATTTTTCGCGCGCTGAACCTTCGTCTCCGCGTCCTCCGTCCGACGAGCCTACTCTCGCCCGCACCCGTCGACCCGTTCTCGAGCTATACGGCGACAAAGAAACTTTGATTTTTCACTAATTTGACGTCATCGAAAAAGTTACGGCCAACTGGGAATTAAAGGTATATCGCCTTCCCGAATTTTCCGGGAGCCCATCGGGCCTTCGGCCCCGCTTGGCTCGGCTCGACTCGGCTCGAGGTCGAGGTCGTCGGTAACGACGATGGTGGCGGGGAGGCGCGCGATTGGTCTGTCATCGCCATCCTCCCCCCTACCCTTCAAAATTAATGGAAAATGTAAACCTAAACGTAGAGTCGGATTCGTAACCTCGAAGTTACAAGTCGATTCGCTCAATTATCAAGGGAGAGTAAACGCAGCGACTGTGGCGGCACTCGCCACCGATGCCAAGTCAACGTCGCAAAGTTGGCGTTAAATCCGAACGTTTGAATAAGTTATTTTCTTTCGGGCCCTTTTCTGCCCTGAACCGTGGAAGCGCCGAAATTCGGGTTTCATTTGTAACGCGGCAGCTTATACCCCCCGTGCGTTACCGACCACTGCCGGTGGTGGTCGGTAAGTTATCCTCCGCCGAGGACGACGCGCGTTACCGATGCACACGTAAAAAATGTTTCGCGAATTTTTCGCACGGTAAATCTTTGTCTCCGCGTCCTCCGTCCGACGAGCCTACTCTCGCCCGCACCCGTCGACCCGTTCTCGAGCTATACGGCGACAAAGAAATCGCAAAATTTCCCTAATTTGACGTCACCGAAAAAAGTGACGGCCAACTGGGAATTAAAGGTATATCGCCTTCCCGAATTTTCCGGGAGCCCACCGGGCCTTCGGCCCCGCTCGGCTCGGCTCGACTAGGCTCGAGGTCGAGGTCGCCGGTAGCGACGATGATGGCGGGGAGGCGCGAGATTGGTCTGTCATCGCCATCCTCCCCCCCTACCCTTTAAAATTAATGGAAAATGTAAACCTAAACGTAGAGTCGGATTCGTAACCTCGAAGTTACAAGTCGATTCGCTCAACTATCAAGGGAGAGTAAACGCGGCGACTGTGGCGGCACTCGCCACCGATGCGAAGTCAGCGTCGCGAAGTTGGCGTTAAATTCGAACGTTTGAATCAGTTATTTTCTTTCGGGCCCTTTTCAGCGCTGAACCGTGGAAGCGCCGAAATTCGGGTTTCATTTATAACGCGGCAGCTTATACCCCCGAGCGTTACCGACCACTGCCGGTGGTGGTCGGTAAGTTATCCTCCGCCGAGGACGACGCGCGTTACCGATGCACACGTAAAAAATTTTTCGCGAATTTTTCGCGCGGTAAACCTTTGTCTCCGCGTCCTCCGTCCGACGAGCCTACTCTCGCCCGCACCCGTCGACCCGTTCTCGAGCTATACGGCGACAAAGAAATCGCAAAATTTCACTAATTTGACGTCACCGAAAAAAGTGACGGCCAACTGGGAATTAAAGGTATATCGCCTTCCCGAATTTTCCGGGAGCCCAACGGGCCTTCGGCCCTGCACGGCTCGGCTCGGCTCGGCTCAGCTCGAGGTCGAGGTCGTCGGTCGCGACGATAGTGGCGGGGAGGCGCGCGATTGGTCTGTCATCGCCATCCTCCCCCCCCTTCCCCTTTAAAATTAATGGAAAATGTAAACCTAAACGGAGAATAGGATTCGTAACCTCGAAGTTACAAGTCGATTCGCTCAACTATCAAGGGAGTGTAAACGCGGCGACTGTGGCGGCACTCGCCACCGATGCGATGTCAGCGTCGCGAAGTTGGCGTTAAATTCGAACGTTTGAATCAGTTATTTTCTTTCGGGCCCTTTTCAGCCCTGAACCGTGGAAGCGCCGAAATTCGGGTTTCATTTATAACGCGGCAGCTTATACCCCCGAGCGTTACCGACCACTGCCGGTGGTGGTCGGTAAGTTATCCTCCGCCGAGGACGACGCGCGTTACCGATGCACACGTAAAAAATTTTTCGCGAATTTTTCGCGCGGTAAACCTTTGTCTCCGCGTCCTCCGTCCGACGAGCCTACTCTCGCCCGCACCCGTCGACCCGTTCTCGAGCTATACGGCGACAAAGAAATCGCAAAATTTCACTAATTTGACGTCACCGAAAAAAGTGACGGCCAACTGGGAATTAAAGGTATATCGCCTTCCCGAATTTTCCGGGAGCCCATCGGGCCTTCGGCCCCGCTCGGCTCGGCTCGACTAGGCTCGAGGTCGAGGTCGTCGGTAGCGACGATGGTGGCGGGGAGGCGCGCGATTGGTCTGTCATCGCCATCCTCCCCCCCCCTACCCCTTTAAAATTAATGGAAAATGTAAACCTATACGGAGAATAGGATTCGTAACCTCGAAGTTACAAGTCGATTCGCTCAACTATCAAGGGAGATTAAACGCGGCGACTGTGGCGGCACTCGCCACCGATGCGAAGTCAGCGTCGCAAAGTTGGCGTTAAATCCGAACTTTTGAATCAGTTATTTTCTTTCGGGCCCTTTTCTGCCCTGAACCGTGGAAGCGCCGAAATTCGGGCACCGACGAGATACTGTTAAAGACTGCCAGCCTTACGGGAGTTGGCGGGACTCGAATTTTTCGGTGTTCTCTTACGCCCTCTAGGATATATTCTGACTGGAGTGAGAAACAGGAGGCCAACGACGGCATTTCGTCGGTGCAGAAGACACTGTATTGGTATCGTGTTAGCAACGCGCCCGCGCGCTACACTCACCAGCGTACCTTTACTATATCCGTGTGCGCTGCTTGTGCGAGCCACAATCTATTTTTAGAACTTGCCATGTTGCCATGCTTTACGGCTTACGGAAACGAAACTGAAATTCGACTGTCGAGCCGTCGAGCGTATGAATCGCAATCTGGAGCTAGCATTCGAGTCCCCGTGCAGCGGGGATTTTTTTTTAATTTTTATTTTTCATTACTTTTTTAATTACATTTTTTAACCTTCCAAAAAATTAAAAATGTAAAAACTATGTTCAAAATATGTATTCATTTTAAATAGAAACGTTTTGTTACTGTCATAATTGCATTAATAAAAATTGGTATATGATCGAGAACAGGTTGATGGTATTTATTTGGACTGATTGGAGAATACGAAAATGCAGGAAGTATTTTTTAGTTTATGAATCAATTTGTAGATTTATTAGTTGTCAAACAAATAATAAAATAAATTGTATAATATATATAAATTGATTTTATACTAGCATACACAAGTTTATTTGATCTTCTGTCTTCCTATAATAAAAAAACACAGTCATAACTATAATTATAATAGAATTTCATAAAATATTGAGGTTATTGCAAACTCATCTTTTTTCGCGATGATGCTCTAATTTTATTGTTTCTCTCGAATGTCCATTTCCTTCCGAGACAGTGCGTTTCTAAGTGTAAATAAAAAATGTTGATATAAAATGTATCATAATTAAACTACAATTATTCTAATAACGTAGAATGTAGTACATATTAAGTTTTAATTACCAGGATTTTCTTCTTCGACGTTAAGCACCCTTTACTGCTTCTCGTAATTTACGTATATGGACATTAGGGTGGACCTTATTTTTCGACCATGAAATTTTTTTGTCCCGTAAACCAGAATTGTAACAAATGTTGAGAAAATGATCTGGAAAAATTTTGGGGCCGATTGGATCATGGGAAAATGAGGCGCAGCAAATTTGAAAATTTTGAATTTTTTAAATCTTTACATAAATAGACGGTATGATATATCGTTGAATTTGTCTTTTTTCTCTTTAAGAATCCGTATGTAGCATAAACAGTTGTTGATAGAAAAAACATCCGTGACTTTGAAAACTTTAAATAATTACTTTGAAAAAAAATTTTTTCTCTGATACTATATCCACCTCCTTATATACTACAACTTTTGTTTGAAGAGTTTTTTTATATATACATAACTGACAGAGATATTAAGGGGCGTAATTTGCATTATTCGGAAGCATACAACTGCGCATATAGCTATTTTCATAGCTACATGCTGCCGAATAATGAAAATTACGCCTCGTAATCGAAAAAATAGGACTTTTGAGGCAGATAGCGCCCTAGATCGATGTTTTATCTAGCGTTTTTGACTAGTGAAAAACCCCGTGTTTGTATTATCGAGAAATGAGTAAATGAATATCTTGCAATCCTGGAAGTCTCTCTACTACCTTAACTAAATTCATTAATACGCTCCAATCTACAAAAGAAAAACAGTTAAAATATCGGAAAAAGAAGTTATTATGAATAACAAGTAGACTGACTGAAACATAGACTGAAGGTGGTCAATGATACCGCTGAACGGGGCGTTAAACTAATGGAGGATCATATTAAAATTTTATATAGAAACAAAGTGGAGAAATAATATATACTATACAAACTGTGATGGAATATCGACAGCAGTATCCTGACGCCACAAAACAGATTTGTCAAAGGATTTTTAAATATTTTTTAATATAGAGAGAGAAACACCTGATCAATCCCTACATGCGATCAATTGCATTTTTAAGAGGCATTGAAGACAGCTTATTAACTGAGAGTTATTAAAGTTTTCATTTTTCTCAGAGTCAGTAAGTTCTTTATTTTTCTCGGAGTCATTAAGTTTTCCATTTTTCTTGGAGTTATTCAATTTTTCATTTTCCTCAGTGTCGTCAAGTTTTTTCATATAGTCCAGTCGGCAGGTCGAAAAAAGGCGTCTACCTGGAAAGTATTCCGAACTTAATGAAATTTTGACACGTCATTTAGGGGTACTCTGGGGTGTCGAATCTCAGTTTTCGACCTCGAGGACCCTGTGCTAAATTGGGGAGGGGGAAAAAACCACTACTTTTATTACCTTGTTTTGGTTTTTCGCCTATCGGGCTCGAGTCGGGTACGCGATACATCAGACACATCGGGAAGCTTATGACTAGACTGCGGATTTAATGCATGTATGACAAAAATGTACACGTTCAATTTAAAGCAGTGGACATGTTAAAAATATTTAAGGACATCAACGTATTAGTTTCAGCTTAATAGGATAATTAAAAGAAGAATACAATTTATATTTGGCTCATGTGCCGTGCAATCAATGCAAACATTTTTTATTTTGCATAAAGATCCGCAGTGTACTCATGACTCACCTTTGTCGGGCGGCTTCTAAAACAATAGAACAAGATCGCGCGAACGAGTTATCGCGATACCCGAGAATCAACTGTGCGTTCTTATATGAAATAGATAATAATAATAATGGTACGTATTTCTTTCATAACTTGTCCATAATGTGATTTTTATATAAGTACATTAGGTATATTCGGCAGACATGTGCATGATCGTTATTTGTATTAAAATTTGAAATAATGCACGTTTCACGTGAAAAAATTATAAGAAAATATTTACAACGTGGTATGTAATAAGTTATGATAACTTTTCAGTGGGTGATGTTTTTATTAACTGTTAAGTAACCTACTTAACTATCATTAATCTTACACAAATTCTTAAAAGATAATATATAGTATACAATATAAAATAAAATAGAAATTAACTTAAAATAAAATCATATAAAATGAAAAACTAGAGGGTTATTGTTGCTCGCTCGCTTCGATCGCTCGCGAGTAGGGTTGTTTTTGCTCGCTCGCTTTGCTCGCTCGCGGATAGGACTGCTCTTGCGAAAGGGTTAGTGGTACGCATGGCTAGTAGTACCTATAGCTATTAATGTTTTTTTTTTATTTGGTGTGTGACTCTCCACGAGCCACACAAAGAACTTCCGATTCGTTAGTTGCAGTATATTATTATCATTATTAAGTGTACGTTTTAAGAAGATTATACGTTTTCAGGGAAATTCAATAGTTTTCTACTTATCAAAATGTTTGCTATATGGCGTCACATTAAACCAACATCGTATGCTCGTTGCTCGCTTGGTTCCTTGTTATAGCATACTAATGTTGCAAAATAAATTGTTTTAATTAGTTTTTCGCAAACGATACAACTCCTCATTATCCGGGTTTGCAGTAGTGATCTTGGTTTTCTTCGATACTGTTAATTTAAATTGTCCCAAAATATATAAACTGCGCTCAATTTTGAAACTCTGCTCAGTGCTACATACAATATTTGTAAAGTTCGCCTTTCTGATTTTTTAAAATCCAAACATACTTCCTTGTATGTTTGTCCCTGACTTTTATGAATCGTAATCGCTTCAGCAGGAACCACTGGAAATTGACTACGTGTGATTTGATATTTTTCCTCACTCGACATATTTACTTGATTCGATATTTTTATTATTGGTGTAAAATTTTGATCAATATTTGTGCATTTTTCATATAATCACGATAACGAGTTCTTACTTTCACTCCTACTCTGGCCAATTGAAAATCTAACCACAATATAGACGGAATTTTAGTATTTTCTTGAAAAGTAATAAATTTTAATATTCCGCATGTGTGCTCCATTAATAAATCCGTTTTCAACATCAATGTTATTAATAATTATCATATAGTTTATATTAATTTTCAATTTAATCTCAGTTAATAATTCGTTTTGAACTGATTGTTTTTTTAAAGATTGTAATATAAATTTTTTTTGTACTTTCATCGATATTCTTTGAAAATGTATTCTCGCGAGTAGAGATGATTAACTCACTCTTGCATTGGGATAATTTTCGATTATTGTAAGCGGAAACATCATCGTAAGGCACAAAAAAAAATTAAAAAAAATTTTTTTTTTAATTTTAAAGAAATCGAAAAAAAATTTTTTGTGTAATTACGTTTGTTTCTTCGGTGGAAACTTTCGGTTCTCTCGTATAAATTGCATTGTTGAATGAACTTCTTTCGAAAAAACTAAAAAAACTAAAAAACTACTTGACCAAAATGGACCAAAATCTAATCAACTCTAAGTTACAGCGGGGCATATCGATTGCATCATTCATCATCCTGATCGCGTTGTTACTATTTCTGAAAACGTTAACGAAAAATTTGAGTACATAGAAACGGCCATACGCGCGCGCGCACGCACACACACACACATACGAACATTTTGCTGAAAATAGTCTAAAATGACTGCAATGACCATGAAACGTGAAGATCTGCTAAAAAATCGATTTTCGATTTTCGGGGTCATTACAATAACTTCCCTATAAAATCGGGAAGTTAATTATATAGAGCCTATAGATAATACAGAATAAAATATAAACACGAAATATAATACGTATAATGTTTATATTTATATTTCGTTTTTAATTATTGCCATACTTTACCATATTGTAATCTTCTAGGTGTATTGTATAACTTCCGTAAAGACATTTTAATGATATTATCGATACATATCTAAGTTCATTCGGAGAAAATTCGTTAAAAAGCTAGAAATATTGTCTTTTAAGTTTTTCACATGAAACGTGCATTATTCAAGCTTTAATACAAATAAAGAGCACGCGTTTGGCGAATATACCTAATGTAGTTATAAAAAAACCAAGTATATTAAAAATCACGTTATAAGTAAAGAAAGAAAACCATTATTACCATTATCTATGTCATAAGAACGCAGAGTATTTGAATCTCGGATAACGCAATAACTCGTCCGCCCGAACTTGTTCTATTCTTTTCGTACCCGCCCGACGAATTCGAAGTCGAATCGAAGGGCCGCCGCCGGACTTTCTGCGACCCGACCCGATTCGAACCCGAACATCGAGCGGCCCGCACATCCCTAAATTATTTATAATTATAAATATATTATATTAAATGACCTATATTATAATAACCTATATTAGGTAATTATGATCACACTTTAAATAAGTAAATATGGCTCAAATTGTGCCGTATTTAGGCTCATTTTAATTAGAAGAATCTCACAAATACGTTGGTAATTCCGTAAAAAAAGATTGAAAAATAAAAAACTTTCCTATGTGCATTGATGTAATCGGTACGCAGCCTTTTGAACTGTGTCGGCTGCCTCGTACCTCAGTCCCTGTTTGTCGTTTACGAGATGTCGTAAAAAAAGTTCTGGTACATATGTTGATAGTCTAAAAATATGATCAATGCTATTTTTCTATTTCTCTAAAAAACCTGCATTTGTCGAATTTTTGCGTGTTTTTCACTTTGTGTAATTAACATTTTGAACCAAAAAATCGGGAAAAAATCTCAAATATCAATTTCAATTAAATGCAATTATATGATTAAATTAATGCAAGTAAATGGGGAAAATGGACCGAAAATTGAATGGCACAACGGCTGTTTAAATAATTCGAAGGACTATCTCGTCCGGCTAGGCCCTTCATTCCAAATTGTAATATTCCAATATTCCAATATCATTTTAAATATATTCAAGTACTATTTAAAACTATTAATGAGTTTTAACAACAAAATATTTTAAATAGAAAACTAAATTTTGACATATAAGATAAGATTATAGCAAGCTTGCTATAAATGTCGAAAACTCGAGTCTGGCCAGAGACATTCAATTTTCAGGAAACACTATTCTATGATGACGAACGGAGAAAAGGGAAGTGAAGCTCGGGGGCTTCGGTCGCCGTGGAGTGGAGTGAAACATTGTAACATGATACGGGTCGGGTCGGGTATATCGGTGTGAGACTACTAATCAAACAACAAAGCTTAATTATTTATCATTACTTTTTTATAGGATTTTCCTTAACATATTTGGTGAATTTTGTTTCTTTTTATGAAAATGATACCAAAATTATATAATTCCGATGATATTTGCTTATGCAATGAGCGACGCAAGTTTCGGACACAAAGAAGGACAGCGTCGGGAAAAGAAGAGACGCGGAGAGTCCTTATTCTTTTAAGATTTCGACTTCGACTTCGTCTGCTAGATCTTCGCCTCGTCGCACAATGTACTCATAAATGAATCATGTTTCAGGAAGTGGTTCAGTTCAGAATGAAATAAAATAATGTTACAAGCACTTTTTAAATAGCGTCATATATGGTGCAAGAAATATTCGTATAGAGTCAAATAGAATTATTTTTTTAGATATCTTCGTACGAAATACTGCCTCTAAATAACATTGTATGGATAGGAGCCGTCGAAAATTAGTTTAATTAGTTAATACTTTTATCTTGTTACTACCTCTACTTTAATAATTGCAGTCAATAATGCTGTCGAGCATTACAAGTATGGGATAAATAAGTAAAAAAATTAATTTTCTGTTTCCTACTAAGGATCTTAATAAGAACGATTGAATTTTGTCATTACACAACATAACAAAATATTTTTTAAGAATCATTATTTTATATATAACGCAATAATGTTCAAATTACTTTTAAATTCCAATACATTTGTAGAATATTACGTAGTAATTACTTCCATTTTTCCTACATCTATAAACTATCGATTATATTGTAAACAATTATTACAATGGTGATAATAAGGAAAATAAGAATGCAATAAGTGAATTATATATAGTATTATAAGGCAATTACAGAATAGGTAATGTCAGCATTCTACTATATCATTCTTCTTCAACTTGACGAATATCTCGTCGATTGTGGAACTTTTACCGCTGTGGTATATCAGATCACTGTAACTTTCCCGTTATCCCCGCGCCCACTCGCGCCCACTTACCGGTCCCGCGGAATAACACAGGGGCTGGCAGTCTTTAATAGTATCTCGTCGGTGATTCGGGTTTCATTTGTAACGCGGCAGCTTATACCCCCCAGCGTTACCGACCACTGCCGGTGGTGGTCGGTAAGTTATCCTCCGCCGAGGACGACGCGCGTTACCGATGCACACGTAAAAAATGTTTCGCGAATTTTTCGAACGGTAAATCTTTGTCTCCGCGTCCTCCGTCCGACGAGCCTACTCTCGCCCGCACCCGTCGACCCGTTCTCGAGCTATACGGCGACAAAGAAATCGCAAAATTTCACTAATTTGACGTCACCGAAAAAAGTGACGGCCAACTGGGAATTAAAGGTATATCGCCTTCCCGAATTTTCCGGGAGCCCATCGGGCCTTCGGCTCCGCTCGGCTCGGCTCGACTAGGCTCGAGGTCGAGGTCGTCGGTAGCGACGATGGTGGCGGGGAGGCGCGCGATTGGTCTGTCATCGCCATCCTCCCCCCCTTCCCCTTTAAAATTAATGGAAAAGGTAAACCTAAACGTAGAGTCGGATTCGTAACCTCGAAGTTACAAGTCGATTCGCTCAACTATCAAGGGAGAGTAAACGCGGCGACTGTGGCGGCACTCGCCACCGATGCGAAGTCAGCGTCGCAAAGTTGGCGTTAAATCCGAACGTTTGAATAAGTTATTTTCTTTCGGGCCCTTTTCTGCCCTGAACCGTGGAAGCGCCGAAATTCGGGTTTCATTTATAACGCGGCAGCTTATACCCCCGAGCGTTACCGACCACTGCCGGTGGTGGTCGGTAAGTTATCCTCCGCCGAGGACGACGCGCGTTACCGATGCACACGTAAAAAATTTTTCGCGAATTTTTCGCGCGGTAAACCTTTGTCTCCGCGTCCTCCGTCCGACGAGCCTACTCTCGCCCGCACCCGTCGACCCGTTCTCGAGCTATACGGCGACAAAGAAATCGCAAAATTCCACTAATTTGACGTCACCGAAAAAAGTGACGGCCAACTGGGAATTAAAGGTATATCGCCTTCCCGAATTTTCCGGGAGCACATCGGGCGTTCGGCCCCGCTCGGCTCGGCTCGACTAGGCTCGAGGTCGAGGTCGTCGGTAGCGACGATGGTGGCGGGGAGGCGCGCGATTGGTCTGTCATCGCCATCCTCCCCCCCCCCCTACCCCTTTAAAATTAATGGAAAATGTAAACCTAAACGGAGAATAGGATTCGTAACCTCGAAGTTACAAGTCGATTCGCTCAACTATCAAGGGAGATTAAACGCGGCGACTGTGGCGGCACTCGCCACCGATGCGAAGTCAGCGTCGCAAAGTTGGCGTTAAATCCGAACTTTTGAATCAGTTATTTTCTTTCGGGCCCTTTTCTGCCCTGAACCGTGGAAGCGCCGAAATTCGGGTTTCATTTGTAACGCGGCAGCTTATACCCCCCAGCGTTACCGACCACTGCCGGTGGTGGTCGGTAAGTTATCCTCCGCCGAGGTCGACGCGCGTTACAGATGCACACGTAAAATATTTTTCGCGAATTTTCGCGAATTTTTCGCGCGGTAAACCTTCGTCTCCGCGTCCTCCGTCCGACGAGCCTACTCTCGCCCGCACCCGTCGACCCGTTCTCGAGCTATACGGCGACAAAAAAATCGCAAAATTTCACTAATTTGACGTCACCGAAAAAGTTACGGCCAACTGGGAATTAAAGGTATATCGCCTTCCCGAATTTTCCGGGAGCCCATCGGGCCTTCGGCCCTGCTCGGCTCGGCTCGGCTCGGCTCAGCTCGAGGTCGAGGTCGTCGGTAGCGACGATAGTGGCGGGGAGGCGCGCGATTGGTCTGTCATCGCCATCCTCCCCCCCCTACCCTTTAAAATTAATGGAAAATGTAAACCAAAACGTAGAGTCGGATTCGTAACCTCGAAGTTACAAGTCGATTCGCTCAACTATCAAGGGAGAGTAAACGCGGCGACTGAGACGGCACTCGCCACCGATGCGAAGTCAGCGTCGCGAAGTTGGCGTTAAATTCGAACGTTTGAATAAGTTATTTTCTTTCGGGCCCTTTTCTGCCCTGAACCGTGGAAGCGCCGAAATTCGGGTTTCATTTGTAACGCGGCAGCTTATACCCCCCGTGCGTTACCGACCACTGCCGGTGGTGGTCGGTAAGTTATCCTCCGCCGAGGACGACGCGCGTTACCGATGCACACGTAAAAAATGTTTCGCGAATTTTTCGCACGGTAAATCTTTGTCTCCGCGTCCTCCGTCCGACGAGCCTACTCTCGCCCGCACCCGTCGACCCGTTCTCGAGCTATACGGCGACAAAGAAATCGCAAAATTTCACTAATTTGACGTCACCGAAAAAAGTGACGGCCAACTGGGAATTAAAGGTATATCGCCTTCCCGAATTTTCCGGGAGCCCATCGGGCCTTCGGCCCCGCTCGGCTCGGCTCGACTAGGCTCGAGGTCGAGGTCGTCGGTAGCGACGATGATGGCGGGGAGGCGCGCGATTGGTCTGTCATCGCCATCCTCCCCCCCCCTTCCCCTTTAAAATTAATGGAAAATGTAAACCTAAACGGAGAATAGGATTCGTAACCTCGAAGTTACAAGTCGATTCGCTCAACTATCAAGGGAGAGTAAACGCGGCGACTGTGGCGGCACTCGCCACTGATGCGATGTCAGCGTCGCGAAGTTGGCGTTAAATTCGAACGTTTGAATCAGTTATTTTCTTTCGGGCCCTTTTCAGCCCTGAACCGTGGAAGCGCCGAAATTCGGGTTTCATTTATAACGCGGCAGCTTATACCCCCGAGCGTTACCGACCACTGCCGGTGGTGGTCGGTAAGTTATCCTCCGCCGAGGACGACGCGCGTTACCGATGCACACGTAAAAAATTTTTCGCGAATTTTTCGCGCGGTAAACCTTTGTCTCCGCGTCCTCCGTCCGACGAGCCTACTCTCGCCCGCACCCGTCGACCCGTTCTCGAGCTATACGGCGACAAAGAAATCGCAAAATTTCACTAATTTGACGTCACCGAAAAAAGTGACAGCCAACTGGGAATTAAAGGTATATCGCCTTCCCGAATTTTCCGGGAGCCCATCGGGCCTTCGGCCCCGCTCGGCTCGGCTCGACTAGGCTCGAGGTCGAGGTCGTCGGTAGCGACGATGGTGGCGGGGAGGCGCGCGATTGGTCTGTCATCGCCATCCTCCCCCCCCTTCCCCTTTAAAATTAATGGAAAATGTAAACCTAAACGGAGAATAGGATTCGTAACCTCGAAGTTACAAGTCGATTCGCTCAACTGTCAAGGGAGAGTAAACGCGGCGACTGTGGCGGCACTCGCCACCGATGCGAAGTCAGCGTCGCGAAGTTGGCGTTAAATTCGAACGTTTGAATCAGTTATTTTCTTTCGGGCCCTTTTCAGCGCTGAACCGTGGAAGCGCCGAAATTCGGGTTTCATTTATAACGCGGCAGCTTATACCCCCGAGCGTTACCGACCACTGCCGGTGGTGGTCGGTAAGTTATCCTCCGCCGAGGACGACGCGCGTTACCGATGCACACGTAAAAAATTTTTCGCGAATTTTTCGCGCGGTAAACCTTTGTCTCCGCGTCCTCCGTCCGACGAGCCTACTCTCGCCCGCACCCGTCGACCCGTTCTCGAGCTATACGGCGACAAAGAAATCGCAAAATTTCACTAATTTGACGTCACCGAAAAAAGTGACGGCCAACTGGGAATTAAAGGTATATCGCCTTCCCGAATTTTCCGGGAGCCCATCGGGCCTTCGGCCCCGCTTGGCTCGGCTCGACTCGGCTCGAGGTCGAGGTCGTCGGTAACGACGATGGTGGCGGGGAGGGGCGCGATTGGTCTGTCATCGCCATCCTCCCCCCTACCCTTCAAAATTAATGGAAAATGTAAACCTAAACGTAGAGTCGGATTCGTAACCTCGAAGTTACAAGTCGATTCGCTCAACTATCAAGGGAGAGTAAACGCGGCGACTGTGGCGGCACTCGCCACCGATGCCAAGTCAGCGTCGCGAAGTTGGCGTTAAATTCGAACGTTTGAATCAGTTATTTTCTTTCGGGCCCTTTTCAGCGCTGAACCGTGGAAGCGCCGAAATTCGGGTTTCATTTTTAACGCGGCAGCTTATACCCCCGTGCGTTACCGACCACTGCCGGTGGTGGTCGGTAAGTTATCCTCCGCCGAGGACGACGCGCGTTACCGATGCACACGTAAAAAATGTTTCGCGAATTTTTCGAACGGTAAATCTTTGTCTCCGCGTCCTCCGTCCGACGAGCCTACTCTCGCCCGCACCCGTCGACCCGTTCTCGAGCTATACGGCGACAAAGAAATCGCAAAATTTCACTAATTTGACGTCACCGAAAAAAGTGACGGCCAACTGGGAATTAAAGGTATATCGCCTTCCCGAATTTTCCGGGAGCCCACCGGGCCTTCGGCTCCGCTCGGCTCGGCTCGACTAGGCTCGAGGTCGAGGTCGTCGGTAGCGACGATGGTGGCGGGGAGGCGCGCGATTGGTCTGTCATCGCCATCCTCCCCCCCCCCCTTCCCCTTTAAAATTAATGGAAAATGTAAACCTAAACGTAGAGTCGGATTCGTAACCTCGAAGTTACAAGTCGATTCGCTCAACTATCAAGGGAGAGTAAACGCGGCGACTGTGGCGGCACTCGCCACCGATGCGAAGTCAGCGTCGCAAAGTTGGCGTTAAATCCGAACGTTCGAATAAGTTATTTTCTTTCGGGCCCTTTTCTGCCCTGAACCGTGGAAGCGCCGAAATTCGGGTTTCATTTGTAACGCGGCAGCTTATACCCCCCGTGCGTTACCGACCACTGCCGGTGGTGGTCGGTAAGTTATCCTCCGCCGAGGACGACGCGCGTTACCGATGCACACGTAAAAAATGTTTCGCGAATTTTTCGCACGGTAAATCTTTGTCTCCGCGTCCTCCGTCCGACGAGCCTACTCTCGCCCGCACCCGTCGACCCGTTCTCGAGCTATACGGCGACAAAGAAATCGCAAAATTTCACTAATTTGACGTCACCGAAAAAAGTGACGGCCAACTAGGAATTAAAGGTATATCGCCTTCCCGAATTTTCCGGGAGCCCATCGGGCCTTCGGCCCCGCTCGGCTCGGCTCGACTAGGCTCGAGGTCGAGGTCGTCGGTAGCGACGATGATGGCGGGGAGGCGCGCGATTGTTCTGCCATCGCCATCCTCCCCCCCCCCTTCCCCTTTAAAATTAATGGAAAATGTAAACCTAAACGGAGAATAGGATTCGTAACCTCGAAGTTACAAGTCGATTCGCTCAACTATCAAGGGAGAGTGAACGCGGCGACTGTGGCGGCACTCGCCACCGATGCGAAGTCAGCGTCGCGAAGTTGGCGTTAAATTCGAACGTTTGAATCAGTTATTTTCTTTCGGGCCCTTTTCAGCCCTGAACCGTGGAAGCGCCGAAATTCGGGTTTCATTTATAACGCGGCAGCTTATACCCCCGAGCGTTACCGACCACTGCCGGTGGTGGTCGGTAAGTTATCCTCCGCCGAGGACGACGCGCGTTACCGATGCACACGTAAAAAATTTTTCGCGAATTTTTCGCACGGTAAACCTTTGTCTCCGCGTCCTCCGTCCGACGAGCCTACTCTCGCCCGCACCCGTCGACCCGTTCTCGAGCTATACGGCGACAAAGAAATCGCAAAATTTCACTAATTTGACGTCATCGAAAAAGTTACGGCCAACTGGGAATAAAAGGTATATCGCCTTCCCGAATTTTCCGGGAGCCCATCGGGCCTTCGGCCCCGCTCGGCTCGAGGTCGAGGTCGTCGGTAACGACGATGGTGGCGGGGAGGCGCGCGATTGGTCTGTCATCGCCATCCTCCCCCCCTACCCTTTAAAATTAATGGAAAATGTAAACCTAAACGTAGAGTCGGATTCGTAACCTCGAAGTTACAAGTCGATTCGCTCAACTATCAAGGGAGAGTAAACGCGGCGACTGAGACGGCACTCGCCACCGATGCGAAGTCAGCGTCGCGAAGTTGGCGTTAAATTCGAACGTTTGAATCAGTTATTTTCTTTCGGGCCCTTTTCAGCCCTGAACCGTGGATGCGCCGAAATTCGGGTTTCATTTATAACGCGGCAGCTTATACCCCCGAGCGTTACCGACCACTGCCGGTGGTGGTCGGTAAGTTATCCTCCGCCGAGGACGACGCGCGTTACCGATGCACACGTAAAAAATTTTTCGCGAATTTTTCGCGCGCTGAACCTTCGTCTCCGCGTCCTCCGTCCGACGAGCCTACTCTCGCCCGCACCCGTCGACCCGTTCTCGAGCTATACGGCGACAAAGAAATCGCAAAATTTCACTAATTTGACGTCACCGAAAAAAGTGACGGCCAACTGGGAATTAAAGGTATATCGCCTTCCCGAATTTTCCGGGAGCCCATCGGGCCTTCGGCCCCGCTCGGCTCGGCTCGACTAGGTTCGAGGTCGAGGTCGTCGGTAGCGACGATGATGACGGGGAGGCGCGCGATTGGTCTGTCATCGCCATCCTCCCCCCCCCCCTTCCCCTTTAAAATTAATGGAAAATGTAAACCTAAACGGAGAATAGGATTCGTAACCTCGAAGTTACAAGTCGATTCGCTCAACTATCAAGGGAGAGTAAACGCGGCGACTGTGGCGGCACTCGCCACCGATGCCAAGTCAGCGTCGCGAAGTTGGCGTTAAATTCCAACGTTTGAATCAGTTATTTTCTTTCGGGCCCTTTTCAGCGCTGAACCGTGGAAGCGCCGAAATTCGGGTTTCATTTTTAACGCGGCAGCTTATACCCCCGTGCGTTACCGACCACTGCCGGTGGTGGTCGGTAAGTTATCCTCCGCCGAGGACGACGCGCGTTACCGATGCACACGTAAAAAATGTTTCGCGAATTTTTCGCGCGGAAATCTTTGTCTCCGCGTCCTCCGTCCGACGAGCCTACTCTCGCCCGCACCCGTCGACCCGTTCTCGAGCTATACGGCGACAAAGAAATCGCAAAATTTCACTAATTTGACGTCACTGAAAAAAGTGACGGCCAACTGGGAATTAAAGGTATAACGCCTTCCCGAATTTTCCGGGAGCCCATCGGGCCTTCGGCCCCGCTCGGCTCGGCTCGACTAGGCTCGAGGTCGAGGTCGTCGGTAGCGACGATGGTGGCGGGGAGGCGCGCGATTGGTCTGTCATCGCCATCCTCCCCCCCCCTACCCCTTTAAAATTAATGGAAAATGTAAACCTAAACGGAGAATAGGATTCGTAACCTCGAAGTTACAAGTCGATTCGCTCAACTATCAAGGGAGAGTAAACGCGGCGACTGTGGCGGCACTCGCCACTGATGCGATGTCAGCGTCGCGAAGTTGGCGTTAAATTCGAACGTTTGAATCAGTTATTTTCTTTCGGGCCCTTTTCAGCCCTGAACCGTGGAAGCGCCGAAATTCGGGTTTCATTTATAACGCGGCAGCTTATACCCCCGAGCGTTACCGACCACTGCCGGTGGTGGTCGGTAAGTTATCCTCCGCCGAGGACGACGCGCGTTACCGATGCACACGTAAAAAATTTTTCGCGAATTTTTCGCGCGGTAAACCTTTGTCTCCGCGTCCTCCGTCCGACGAGCCTACTCTCGCCCGCACCCGTCGACCCGTTCTCGAGCTATACGACGACAAAGAAATCGCAAAATTTCACTAATTTGACGTCACCGAAAAAAGTGACAGCCAACTGGGAATTAAAGGTATATCGCCTTCCCGAATTTTCCGGGAGCCCATCGGGCCTTCGGCCCCGCTCGGCTCGGCTCGACTAGGCTCGAGGTCGAGGTCGTCGGTAGCGACGATGGTGGCGGGGAGGCGCGCGATTGGTCTGTCATCGCCATCCTCCCCCCCCTTCCCCTTTAAAATTAATGGAAAATGTAAACCTAAACGGAGAATAAGATTCGTAACCTCGAAGTTACAAGTCGATTCGCTCAACTGTCAAGGGAGAGTAAACGCGGCGACTGTGGCGGCACTCGCCACCGATGCGAAGTCAGCGTCGCGAAGTTGGCGTTAAATTCGAACGTTTGAATCAGTTATTTTCTTTCGGGCCCTTTTCAGCCCTGAACCGTGGAAGCGCCGAAATTCGGGTTTCATTTATAACGCGGCAGCTTATACCCCCGAGCGTTACCGACCACTGCCGCTGGTGGTCGGTAAATTATCCTCCGCCGAGGACGACGCGCGTTACCGATGCACACGTAAAAAATTTTTCGCGAAGTTTTCGCACGGTAAACCTTTGTCTCCGCGTCCTCCGTCCGACGAGCCTACTCTCGCCCGCACCCGTCGTCCCGTTCTCGAGCTATACGGCGACAAAGAAATCGAAAAATTTCACTAATTTGACGTCATCGAAAAAGTTACGGCCAACTGGGAATTAAAGGTATATCGCCTTCCCGAATTTTCCGGGAGCCCATCGGGCCTTCGGCCCCGCTCGGCTCGGCTCGACTAGGCTCGAGGTCGAGGTCGTCGGTAGCGACGATGGTGGCGGGGAGGCGCGCGATTGGTCTGTCATCGCCATCCTCCCCCCCCCCCCTTCCCCTTTAAAATTAATGGAAAATGTAAACCTAAACGTAGAGTCGGATTCGTAACCTCGAAGTTACAAGTCGATTCGCTCAACTATCAAGGGAGAGTAAACGCGGCGACTGTGGCGGCACTCGCCACCGATGCGAAGTCAGCGTCGCAAAGTTGGCGTTAAATCCGAACGTTCGAATAAGTTATTTTCTTTCGGGCCCTTTTCTGCCCTGAACCGTGGAAGCGCCGAAATTCGGGTTTCATTTGTAACGCGGCAGCTTATACCCCCCGTGCGTTACCGACCACTGCCGGTGGTGGTCGGTAAGTTATCCTCCGCCGAGGACGACGCGCGTTACCGATGCACACGTAAAAAATGTTTCGCGAATTTTTCGCACGGTAAATCTTTGTCTCCGCGTCCTCCGTCCGACGAGCCTACTCTCGCCCGCACCCGTCGACCCGTTCTCGAGCTATACGGCGACAAAGAAATCGCAAAATTTCACTAATTTGACGTCACCGAAAAAAGTGACGGCCAACTGGGAATTAAAGGTATATCGCCTTCCCGAATTTTCCGGGAGCCCATCGGGCCTTCGGCCCCGCTCGGCTCGGCTCGACTAGGCTCGAGGTCGAGGTCGTCGGTAGCGACGATGATGGCGGGGAGGCGCGCGATTGTTCTGCCATCGCCATCCTCCCCCCCTACCCTTTAAAATTAATGGAAAATGTAAACCTAAACGGAGAATAGGATTCGTAACCTCGAAGTTACAAGTCGATTCGCTCAACTATCAAGGGAGAGTGAACGCGGCGACTGTGGCGGCACTCGCCACCGATGCGAAGTCAGCGTCGCGAAGTTGGCGTTAAATTCGAACGTTTGAATCAGTTATTTTCTTTCGGGCCCTTTTCAGCCCTGAACCGTGGAAGCGCCGAAATTCGGGTTTCATTTATAACGCGGCAGCTTATACCCCCGAGCGTTACCGACCACTGCCGGTGGTGGTCGGTAAGTTATCCTCCGCCGAGGACGACGCGCATTACCGATGCACACGTAAAAAATTTTTCGCGAATTTTTCGCACGGTAAACCTTTGTCTCCGCGTCCTCCGTCCGACGAGCCTACTCTCGCCCGCACCCGTTGTCCCGTTCTCGAGCTATACGGCGACAAAGAAATCGCAAAATTTCACTAATTTGACGTCATCGAAAAAGTTACGGCCAACTGGGAATTAAAGGTATATCGCCTTCCCGAATTTTCCGGGAGCCCATCGGGCCTTCGGCCCCGCTCGGCTCGAGGTCGAGGTCGTCGGTAACGACGATGGTGGCGGGGAGGCGCGCGATTGGTCTGTCATCGCCATCCTCCCCCCCTACCCTTTAAAATTAATGGAAAATGTAAACCTAAACGTAGAGTCGGATTCGTAACCTCGAAGTTACAAGTCGATTCGCTCAACTATCAAGGGAGAGTAAACGCGGCGACTGAGACGGCACTCGCCACCGATGCGAAGTCAGCGTCGCGAAGTTGGCGTTAAATTCGAACGTTTGAATCAGTTATTTTCTTTCGGGCCCTTTTCAGCCCTGAACCGTGGATGCGCCGAAATTCGGGTTTCATTTATAACGCGGCAGCTTATACCCCCGAGCGTTACCGACCACTGCCGGTGGTGGTCGGTAAGTTATCCTCCGCCGAGGACGACGCGCGTTACCGATGCACACGTAAAAAATTTTTCGCGAATTTTTCGCGCGCTGAACCTTCGTCTCCGCGTCCTCCGTCCGACGAGCCTACTCTCGCCCGCACCCGTCGACCCGTTCTCGAGCTATACGGCGACAAAGAAATCGCAAAATTTCACTAATTTGACGTCACCGAAAAAAGTGACGGCCAACTGGGAATTAAAGGTATATCGCCTTCCCGAATTTTCCGGGAGCCCATCGGGCCTTCGGCCCCGCTCGGCTCGGCTCGACTAGGCTCGAGGTCGAGGTCGTCGGTAGCGACGATGATGGCGGGGAGGCGCGCGATTGGTCTGTCATCGCCATCCTCCCCCCCCTACCCCTTTAAAATTAATGGAAAATGTAAACCTAAACGGAGAATAGGATTCGTAACCTCGAAGTTACAAGTCGATTCGCTCAACTATCAAGGGAGAGTAAACGCGGCGACTGTGGCGGCACTCGCCACCGATGCCAAGTCAGCGTCGCGAAGTTGGCGTTAAATTCGAACGTTTGAATCAGTTATTTTCTTTCGGGCCCTTTTCAGCGCTGAACCGTGGAAGCGCCGAAATTCGGGTTTCATTTTTAACGCGGCAGCTTATACCCCCGTGCGTTACCGACCACTGCCGGTGGTGGTCGGTAAGTTATCCTCCGCCGAGGACGACGCGCGTTACCGATGCACACGTAAAAAATGTTTCGCGAATTTTTCGCGCGGAAATCTTTGTCTCCGCGTCCTCCGTCCGACGAGCCTACTCTCGCCCGCACCCGTCGACCCGTTCTCGAGCTATACGGCGACAAAGAAATCGCAAAATTTCACTAATTTGACGTCACCGAAAAAAGTGACGGCCAACTGAGAATTAAAGGTATATCGCCTTCCCGAATTTTCCGGGAGCCCATCGGGCCTTCGGCCCCGCTCGGCTCGGCTCGACTAGGCTCGAGGTCGAGGTCGTCGGTAGCGACGATGGTGGCGGGGAGGCGCGCGATTGGTCTGTCATCGCCATCCCTCCCCCTTCCCCTTTAAAATTAATGGAAAATGTAAACCTAAACGGAGAATAGGATTCGTAACCTCGAAGTTACAAGTCGATTCGCTCAACTATCAAGGGAGATTAAACGCGGCGACTGTGGCGGCACTCGCCACCGATGCGAAGTCAGCGTCGCAAAGTTGGCGTTAAATCCGAACGTTTGAATCAGTTATTTTCTTTCGGGCCCTTTTCTGCCCTGAACCGTGGAAGCGCCGAAATTCGGGTTTCATTTGTAACGCGGCAGCTTATACCCCCCGTGCGTTACCGACCACTGCCGGTGGTGGTCGGTAAGTTATCCTCCGCCGAGGACGACGCGCGTTACCGATGCACACGTAAAAAATGTTTCGCGACTTTTTCGCACGGTAAATCTTTGTCTCCGCGTCCTCCGTCCGACGAGCCTACTCTCGCCCGCACCCGTCGACCCGTTCTAGGGCTATACGGCGACAAACAAATCGCAAAATTTCACTAATTTGACGTCACCGAAAAAAGTGACGGCCAACTGGGAATTAAAGGTATATCGCCTTCCCGAATTTTCCGGGAGCCCATCGGGCCTTCGGCCCCGCTCGGCTCGGCTCGACTAGGCTCGAGGTCGAGGTCGTCGGTAGCGACGATGATGGCGGGGAGGCGCGCGATTGGTCTGTCATCGCCATCCTCCCCCCCTGCCCCTTTAAAATTAATGGAAAATGTAAACCTAAACGGAGAATACGATTCGTAACCTCGAAGTTACAAGTCGATTCGCTCAACTATCAAGGGAGAGTAAACGCGGCGACTGTGGCGGCACTCGCCACCGATGCGATGTCAGCGTCGCGAAGTTGGCGTTAAATTCGAACGTTTGAATCAGTTATTTTCTTTCGGGCCCTTTTCAGCCCTGAACCGTGGAAGCGCCGAAATTCGGGTTTCATTTATAACGCGGCAGCTTATACCCCCGAGCGTTACCGACCACTGCCGGTGGTGGTCGGTAAGTTATCCTCCGCCGAGGACGACGCGCGTTACCGATGCACACGTAAAAAATTTTTCGCGAATTTTTCGCGCGGTAAACCTTTGTCTCCGCGTCCTCCGTCCGACGAGCCTACTCTCGCCCGCACCCGTCGACCCGTTCTCGAGCTATACGGCGACAAAGAAATTGCAAAATTTCACTAATTTGACGTCATCGAAAAAGTTACGGCCAACTGGGAATTAAAGGTATATCGCCTTCCCGAATTTTCCGGGAGCCCATCGGGCCTTCGGCCCCGCTTGGCTCGGCTCGACTCGGCTCGAGGTCGAGGTCGTCGGTAACGACGATGGTGGCGGGGAGGCGCGCGATTGGTCTGTCATCGCCATCCCTCCCCCTTCCCCTTTAAAATTAATGGAAAATGTAAACCTAAACGGAGAATAGGATTCGTAACCTCGAAGTTACAAGTCGATTCGCTCAACTATCAAGGGAGATTAAACGCGGCGACTGTGGCGGCACTCGCCACCGATGCGAAGTCAGCGTCGCAAAGTTGGCGTTAAATCCGAACGTTTGAATCAGTTATTTTCTTTCGGGCCCTTTTCTGCCCTGAACCGTGGAAGCGCCGAAATTCGGGTTTCATTTGTAACGCGGCAGCTTATACCCCCCGTGCGTTACCGACCACTGCCGGTGGTGGTCGGTAAGTTATCCTCCGCCGAGGACGACGCGCGTTACCGATGCACACGTAAAAAATGTTTCGCGACTTTTTCGCACGGTAAATCTTTGTCTCCGCGTCCTCCGTCCGACGAGCCTACTCTCGCCCGCACCCGTCGACCCGTTCTAGGGCTATACGGCGACAAACAAATCGCAAAATTTCACTAATTTGACGTCACCGAAAAAAGTGACGGCCAACTGGGAATTAAAGGTATATCGCCTTCCCGAATTTTCCGGGAGCCCATCGGGCCTTCGGCCCCGCTCGGCTCGGCTCGACTAGGCTCGAGGTCGAGGTCGTCGGTAGCGACGATGATGGCGGGGAGGCGCGCGATTGGTCTGTCATCGCAATCCTCCCCCCCTGCCCCTTTAAAATTAATGGAAAATGTAAACCTAAACGGAGAATAGGATTCGTAACCTCGAAGTTACAAGTCGATTCGCTCAACTATCAAGGGAGAGTAAACGCGGCGACTGTGGCGGCACTCGCCACCGATGCGATGTCAGCGTCGCGAAGTTGGCGTTAAATTCGAACGTTTGAATCAGTTATTTTCTTTCGGGCCCTTTTCAGCCCTGAACCGTGGAAGCGCCGAAATTCGGGTTTCATTTATAACGCGGCAGCTTATACCCCCGAGCGTTACCGACCACTGCCGGTGGTGGTCGGTAAGTTATCCTCCGCCGAGGACGACGCGCGTTACCGATGCACACGTAAAAAATTTTTCGCGAATTTTTCGCGCGGTAAACCTTTGTCTCCGCGTCCTCCGTCCGACGAGCCTACTCTCGCCCGCACCCGTCGACCCGTTCTCGAGCTATACGGCGACAAAGAAATCGCAAAATTTCACTAATTTGACGTCACCGAAAAAAGTGACGGCCAACTGGGAATTAAAGGTATATCGCCTTCCCGAATTTTCCGGGAGCCCATCGGGCCTTCGGCCCCGCTCGGCTCGGCTCGACTAGGCTCGAGGTCGAGGTCGTCGGTAGCGACGATGGTGGCGGGGAGGCGCGCGATTGGTCTGTCATCGCCATCCTCCCCCCCTTCCCCTTTAAAATTAATGGAAAATGTAAACCTAAACGGAGAATAGGATTCGTAACCTCGAAGTTACATGTCGATTCGCTCAACTGTCAAGGGAGAGTAAACGCGGCGACTGTGGCGGCACTCGCCACCGATGCGAAGTCAGCGTCGCGAAGTTGGCGTTAAATTCGAACGTTTGAATCAGTTATTTTCTTTCGGGCCCTTTTCAGCCCTGAACCGTGGAAGCGCCGAAATTCGGGTTTCATTTATAACGCGGCAGCTTTTACCCCCGAGCGTTACCGACCACTGCCGGTGGTGGTCGGTAAGTTATCCTCCGCCGAGGACGACGCGCGTTACCGATGCACACGTAAAAAATTTTTCGCGAATTTTTCGCACGGTAAACCTTTGTCTCCGCGTCCTCCGTCCGACGAGCCTACTCTCGCCCGCACCCGTCGTCCCGTTCTCGAGCTATACGGCGACAAAGAAATCGAAAAATTTCACTAATTTGACGTCATCGAAAAAGTTACGGCCAACTGGGAATTAAAGGTATATCGCCTTCCCGAATTTTCCGGGAGCCCATCGGGCCTTCGGCCCCGCTCGGCTCGGCTCGACTCGGCACGAGGTCGAGGTCGTCGGTAACGACGGTGGTGGCGGGGAGGCGCGAGATTGGTCTGTCATCGCCATCCTCCCCCCCTGCCCTTTAAAATTAATGGAAAATGTAAACCTAAACGTAGAGTCGGATTCGTAACCTCGAAGTTACAAGTCGATTCGCTCAACTATCAAGGGAGAGTAAACGCGGCGACTGTGGCGGCACTCGCCACCGATGCGAAGTCAGCGTCGCGAAGTTGGCGTTAAATTCGAACGTTTGAATCAGTTATTTTCTTTCGGGCCCTTTTCAGCGCTGAACCGTGGAAGCGCCGAAATTCGGGTTTCATTTTTAACGCGGCAGCTTATACCCCCGTGCGTTACCGACCACTGCCGGTGGTGGTCGGTAAGTTATCCTCCGCCGAGGACGACGCGCGTTACCGATGCACACGTAAAAAATGTTTCGCGAATTTTTCGAACGGTAAATCTTTGTCTCCGCGTCCTCCGTCCGACGAGCCTACTCTCGCCCGCACCCGTCGACCCGTTCTCGAGCTATACGGCGACAAAGAAATCGCAAAATTTCACTAATTTGACGTCACCGAAAAAAGTGACGGCCAACTGGGAATTAAAGGTATATCGCCTTCCCGAATTTTCCGGGAGCCCATCGGGCCTTCGGCCCCGCTCGGCTCGGCTCGACTAGGCTCGAGGTCGAGGTCGTCGGTAGCGACGATGGTGGCGGGGAGGCGCGCGATTGGTCTGTCATCGCCATCCCCCCCCCCTTCCCCTTTAAAATTAATGGAAAATGTAAACCTAAACGGAGAATAGGATTCGTAACCTCGAAGTTACAAGTCGATTCGCTCAACTATCAAGGGAGATTAAACGCGGCGACTGTGGCGGCACTCGCCACCGATGCGAAGTCAGCGTCGCAAAGTTGGCGTTAAATCCGAACGTTTGAATCAGTTATTTTCTTTCGGGCCCTTTTCTGCCCTGAACCGTGGAAGCGCCGAAATTCGGGTTTCATTTGTAACGCGGCAGCTTATACCCCCCAGCGTTACCGACCACTGCCGGTGGTGGTCGGTAAGTTATCCTCCGCCGAGGTCGACGCGCGTTACAGATGCACACGTAAAATATTTTTCGCGAATTTTCGCGAATTTTTCGCGCGGTAAACCTTCGTCTCCGCGTCCTCCGTCCGACGAGCCTACTCTCGCCCGCACCCGTCGACCCGTTCTCGAGCTATACGGCGACAAAAAAATCGCAAAATTTCACTAATTTGACGTCACCGAAAAAGTTACGGCCAACTGGGAATTAAAGGTATATCGCCTTCCCGAATTTTCCGGGAGCCCATCGGGCCTTCGGCCCTGCTCGGCTCGGCTCGGCTCGGCTCAGCTCGAGGTCGAGGTCGTCGGTAGCGACGATAGTGGCGGGGAGGCGCGCGATTGGTCTGTCATCGCCATCCTCCCCCCCCTACCCTTTAAAATTAATGGAAAATGTAAACCAAAACGTAGAGTCGGATTCGTAACCTCGAAGTTACAAGTCGATTCGCTCAACTATCAAGGGAGAGTAAACGCGGCGACTGAGACGGCACTCGCCACCGATGCGAAGTCAGCGTCGCGAAGTTGGCGTTAAATTCGAACGTTTGAATAAGTTATTTTCTTTCGGGCCCTTTTCTGCCCTGAACCGTGGAAGCGCCGAAATTCGGGTTTCATTTGTAACGCGGCAGCTTATACCCCCCGTGCGTTACCGACCACTGCCGGTGGTGGTCGGTAAGTTATCCTCCGCCGAGGACGACGCGCGTTACCGATGCACACGTAAAAAATGTTTCGCGACTTTTTCGCACGGTAAATCTTTGTCTCCGCGTCCTCCGTCCGACGAGCCTACTCTCGCCCGCACCCGTCGACCCGTTCTAGGGCTATACGGCGACAAAGAAATCGCAAAATTTCACTAATTTGACGTCACCGAAAAAAGTGACGGCCAACTGGGAATTAAAGGTATATCGCCTTCCCGAATTTTCCGGGAGACCATCGGGCCTTCGGCCCCGCTCGGCTCGGCTCGACTAGGCTCGAGGTCGAGGTCGTCGGTAGCGACGATGATGGCGGGGAGGCGCGCGATTGGTCTGTCATCGCCATCCTCCCCCCCTGCCACTTTAAAATTAATGGAAAATGTAAACCTAAACGGAGAATAGGATTCGTAACCTCGAAGTTACAAGTCGATTCGCTCAACTATCAAGGGAGAGTAAACGCGGCGACTGTGGCGGCACTCGCCACCGATGCGATGTCAGCGTCGCGAAGTTGGCGTTAAATTCGAACGTTTGAATCAGTTATTTTCTTTCGGGCCCTTTTCAGCCCTGAACCGTGGAAGCGCCGAAATTCGGGTTTCATTTATAACGCGGCAGCTTATACCCCCGAGCGTTACCGACCACTGCCGGTGGTGGTCGGTAAGTTATCCTCCGCCGAGGACGACGCGCGTTACCGATGCACACGTAAAAAATTTTTCGCGAATTTTTCGCGCGGTAAACCTTTGTCTCCGCGTCCTCCGTCCGACGAGCCTACTCTCGCCCGCACCCGTCGACCCGTTCTCGAGCTATACGGCGACAAAGAAATCGCAAAATTTCACTAATTTGACGTCACCGAAAAAAGTGACGGCCAACTGGGAATTAAAGGTATATCGCCTTCCCGAATTTTCCGGGAGCCCATCGGGCCTTCGGCCCCGCTCGGCTCGGCTCGACTAGGCTCGAGGTCGAGGTCGTCGGTAGCGACGATGGTGGCGGGGAGGCGCGCGATTGGTCTGTCATCGCCATCCTCCCCCCCCTTCCCCTTTAAAATTAATGGAAAATGTAAACCTAAACGGAGAATAGGATTCGTAACCTCGAAGTTACAAGTCGATTCGCTCAACTGTCAAGGGAGAGTAAACGCGGCGACTGTGGCGGCACTCGCCACCGATGCGAAGTCAGCGTCGCGAAGTTGGCGTTAAATTCGAACGTTTGAATCAGTTATTTTCTTTCGGGCCCTTTTCAGCCCTGAACCGTGGAAGCGCCGAAATTCGGGTTTCATTTATAACGCGGCAGCTTATACCCCCGAGCGTTACCGACCACTGCCGGTGGTGGTCGGTAAGTTATCCTCCGCCGAGGACGACGCGCGTTACCGATGCACACGTAAAAAATTTTTCGCGAATTTTTCGCACGGTAAACCTTTGTCTCCGCGTCCTCCGTCCGACGAGCCTACTCTCGCCCGCACCCGTCGTCCCGTTCTCGAGCTATACGGCGACAAAGAAATCGAAAAATTTCACTAATTTGACGTCATCGAAAAAGTTACGGCCAACTGGGAATTAAAGGTATATCGCCTTCCCGAATTTTCCGGGAGCCCATCGGGCCTTCGGCCCCGCTCGGCTCGGCTCGACTCGGCACGAGGTCGAGGTCGTCGGTAACGACGATGGTGGCGGGGAGGCGCGAGATTGGTCTGTCATCGCCATCCTCCCCCCTGCCCTTTAAAATTAATGGAAAATGTAAACCTAAACGTAGAGTCGGATTCGTAACCTCGAAGTTACAAGTCGATTCGCTCAACTATCAAGGGAGAGTAAACGCGGCGACTGTGGCGGCACTCGCCACCGATGCGAAGTCAGCGTCGCGAAGTTGGCGTTAAATTCGAACGTTTGAATCAGTTATTTTCTTTCGGGCCCTTTTCAGCGCTGAACCGTGGAAGCGCCGAAATTCGGGTTTCATTTTTAACGCGGCAGCTTATACCCCCGTGCGTTACCGACCACTGCCGGTGGTGGTCGGTAAGTTATCCTCCGCCGAGGACGACGCGCGTTACCGATGCACACGTAAAAAATGTTTCGCGAATTTTTCGAACGGTAAATCTTTGTCTCCGCGTCCTCCGTCCGACGAGCCTACTCTCGCCCGCACCCGTCGACCCGTTCTCGAGCTATACGGCGACAAAGAAATCGCAAAATTTCACTAATTTGACGTCACCGAAAAAAGTGACGGCCAACTGGGAATTAAAGGTATATCGCCTTCCCGAATTTTCCGGGAGCCCATCGGGCCTTCGGCTCCGCTCGGCTCGGCTCGACTAGGCTCGAGGTCGAGGTCGTCGGTAGCGACGATGGTGGCGGGGAGGCGCGCGATTGGTCTGTCATCGCCATCCTCCCCCCCCCTTCCCCTTTAAAATTAATGGAAAATGTAAACCTAAACGTAGAGTCGGATTCGTAACCTCGAAGTTACAAGTCGATTCGCTCAACTATCAAGGGAGAGTAAACGCGGCGACTGTGGCGGCACTCGCCACCGATGCGAAGTCAGCGTCGCAAAGTTGGCGTTAAATCCGAACGTTCGAATAAGTTATTTTCTTTCGGGCCCTTTTCTGCCCTGAACCGTGGAAGCGCCGAAATTCGGGTTTCATTTGTAACGCGGCAGCTTATACCCCCCGTGCGTTACCGACCACTGCCGGTGGTGGTCGGTAAGTTATCCTCCGCCGAGGACGACGCGCGATACCGATGCACACGTAAAAAATGTTTCGCGAATTTTTCGCACGGTAAATCTTTGTCTCCGCGTCCTCCGTCCGACGAGCCTACTCTCGCCCGCACCCGTCGACCCGTTCTCGAGCTATACGGCGACAAAGAAATCGCAAAATTTCACTAATTTGACGTCATCGAAAAAGTTACGGCCAACTGGGAATTAAAGGTATATCGCCTTCCCGAATTTTCCGGGAGCCCATCGGGCCTTCGGCCCCGCTCGGCTCGGCTCGACTCGGCACGAGGTCAAGGTCGTCGGTAACGACGATGGTGGCGGGGAGGCGCGAGATTGGTCTGTCATCGCCATCCTCCCACCCTACCCTTTAAAATTAATGGAAAATGTAAACCTAAACGTAGAGTCGGATTCGTAACCTCGAAGTTACAAGTCGATTCGCTCAACTATCAAGGGAGAGTAAACGCGGCGACTGTGGCGGCACTCGCCACCGATGCGAAGTCAGCGTCGCGAAGTTGGCGTTAAATTCGAACGTTTGAATCAGTTATTTTCTTTCGGGCCCTTTTCAGCGCTGAACCGTGGAAGCGCCGAAATTCGGGTTTCATTTATAACGCGGCAGCTTATACCCCCGAGCGTTACCGACCACTGCCGGTGGTGGTCGGTAAGTTATCCTCCGCCGAGGACGACGCGCGTTACCGATGCACACGTAAAAAATTTTTCGCGAATTTTTCGCGCGGTAAACCTTTGTCTCCGCGTCCTCCGTCCGACGAGCCTACTCTCGCCCGCACCCGTCGACCCGTTCTCGAGCTATACGGCGACAAAGAAATTGCAAAATTTCACTAATTTGACGTCATCGAAAAAGTTACGGCCAACTGGGAATTAAAGGTATATCGCCTTCCCGAATTTTCCGGGAGCCCATCGGGCCTTCGGCCCCGCTTGGCTCGGCTCGACTCGGCTCGAGGTCGAGGTCGTCGGTAACGACGATGGTGGCGGGGAGGCGCGCGATTGGTCTGTCATCGCCATCCTCCCCCCTACCCTTCAAAATTAATGGAAAATGTAAACCTAAACGTAGAGTCGGATTCGTAACCTCGAAGTTACAAGTCGATTCGCTCAACTATCAAGGGAGAGTAAACGCGGCGACTGTGGCGGCACTCGCCACCGATGCCAAGTCAGCGTCGCGAAGTTGACGTTAAATTCGAACGTTTGAATCAGTTATTTTCTTTCGGGCCCTTTTCAGCGCTGAACCGTGGAAGCGCCGAAATTCGGGTTTCATTTTTAACGCGGCAGCTTATACCCCCGTGCGTTACCGACCACTGCCGGTGGTGGTCGGTAAGTTATCCTCCGCCGAGGACGACGCGCGTTACCGATGCACACGTAAAAAATGTTTCGCGAATTTTTCGAACGGTAAATCTTTGTCTCCGCGTCCTCCGTCCGACGAGCCTACTCTCGCCCGCACCCGTCGACCCGTTCTCGAGCTATACGGCGACAAAGAAATCGCAAAATTTCACTAATTTGACGTCACCGAAAAAAGTGACGGCCAACTGGGAATTAAAGGTATATCGCCTTCCCGAATTTTCCGGGAGCCCATCGGGCCTTCGGCTCCGCTCGGCTCGGCTCGACTAGGCTCGAGGTCGAGGTCGTCGGTAGCGACGATGGTGGCGGGGAGGCGCGCGATTGGTCTGTCATCGCCATCCTCCCCCCCCCCTTCCCCTTTAAAATTAATGGAAAATGTAAACCTAAACGTAGAGTCGGATTCGTAACCTCGAAGTTACAAGTCGATTCGCTCAACTATCAAGGGAGAGTAAACGCGGCGACTGTGGCGGCACTCGCCACCGATGCGAAGTCAGCGTCGCAAAGTTGGCGTTAAATCCGAACGTTCGAATAAGTTATTTTCTTTCGGGCCCTTTTCTGCCCTGAACCGTGGAAGCGCCGAAATTCGGGTTTCATTTGTAACGCGGCAGCTTATACCCCCCGTGCGTTACCGACCACTGCCGGTGGTGGTCGGTAAGTTATCCTCCGCCGAGGACGACGCGCGATACCGATGCACACGTAAAAAATGTTTCGCGAATTTTTCGCACGGTAAATCTTTGTCTCCGCGTCCTCCGTCCGACGAGCCTACTCTCGCCCGCACCCGTCGACCCGTTCTCGAGCTATACGGCGACAAAGAAATCGCAAAATTTCACTAATTTGACGTCATCGAAAAAGTTACGGCCAACTGGGAATTAAAGGTATATCGCCTTCCCGAATTTTCCGGGAGCCCATCGGGCCTTCGGCCCCGCTCGGCTCGGCTCGACTCGGCACGAGGTCAAGGTCGTCGGTAACGACGATGGTGGCGGGGAGGCGCGAGATTGGTCTGTCATCGCCATCCTCCCACCCTACCCTTTAAAATTAATGGAAAATGTAAACCTAAACGTAGAGTCGGATTCGTAACCTCGAAGTTACAAGTCGATTCGCTCAACTATCAAGGGAGAGTAAACGCGGCGACTGTGGCGGCACTCGCCACCGATGCGAAGTCAGCGTCGCGAAGTTGGCGTTAAATTCGAACGTTTGAATCAGTTATTTTCTTTCGGGCCCTTTTCAGCGCTGAACCGTGGAAGCGCCGAAATTCGGGTTTCATTTATAACGCGGCAGCTTATACCCCCGAGCGTTACCGACCACTGCCGGTGGTGGTCGGTAAGTTATCCTCCGCCGAGGACGACGCGCGTTACCGATGCACACGTAAAAAATGTTTCGCGAATTTTTCGCACGGTAAATCTTTGTCTCCGCGTCCTCCGTCCGACGAGCCTACTCTCGCCCGCACCCGTCGACCCGTTCTCGAGCTATACGGCGACAAAGAAATCGCAAAATTTCACTAATTTGACGTCACCGAAAAAAGTGACGGCCAACTGGGAATTAAAGGTATATCGCCTTCCCGAATTTTCCGGGAGCCCATCGGGCCTTCGGCCCCGCTCGGCTCGGCTCGACTAGGCTCGAGGTCGAGGTCGTCGGTAGCGACGATGATGGCGGGGAGGCGCGCGATTGGTCTGTCATCGCCATCCTCCCCCCCCTGCCCCTTTAAAATTAATGGAAAATGTAAACCTAAACGGAGAATAGGATTCGTAACCTCGAAGTTACAAGTCGATTCGCTGAACTATCAAGGGAGAGTAAACGCGGCGACTGTGGCGGCACTCGCCACCGATGCGATGTCAGCGTCGCGAAGTTGGCGTTAAATTCGAACGTTTGAATCAGTTATTTTCTTTCGGGCCCTTTTCAGCCCTGAACCGTGGAAGCGCCGAAATTCGGGTTTCATTTATAACGCGGCAGCTTATACCCCCGAGCGTTACCGACCACTGCCGGTGGTGGTCGGTAAGTTATCCTCCGCCGAGGACGACGCGCGTTACCGATGCACACGTAAAAAATTTTTCGCGAATTTTTCGCGCGGTAAACCTTTGTCTCCGCGTCCTCCGTCCGACGAGCCTACTCTCGCCCGCACCCGTCGACCCGTTCTCGAGCTATACGGCGACAAAGAAATCGCAAAATTTCACTAATTTGACGTCACCGAAAAAAGTGACGGCCAACTGGGAATTAAAGGTATATCGCCTTCCCGAATTTTCCGGGAGCCCATCGGGCCTTCGGCCCCGCTCGGCTCGGCTCGACTAGGCTCGAGGTCGAGGTCGTCGGTAGCGACGATGGTGGCGGGGAGGCGCGCGATTGGTCTGTCATCGCCATCCTCCCCCCCCTTCCCCTTTAAAATTAATGGAAAATGTAAACCTAAACGGAGAATAGGATTCGTAACCTCGAAGTTACAAGTCGATTCGCTCAACTGTCAAGGGAGAGTAAACGCGGCGACTGTGGCGGCACTCGCCACCGATGCGAAGTCAGCGTCGCGAAGTTGGCGTTAAATACGAACGTTTGAATCAGTTATTTTCTTTCGGGCCCTTTTCAGCCCTGAACCGTGGAAGCGCCGAAATTCGGGTTTCATTTATAACGCGGCAGCTTATACCCCCGAGCGTTACCGACCACTGCCGCTGGTGGTCGGTAAATTATCCTCCGCCGAGGACGACGCGCGTTACCGATGCACACGTAAAAAATTTTTCGCGAATTTTTCGCACGGTAAACCTTTGTCTCCGCGTCCTCCGTCCGACGAGCCTACTCTCGCCCGCACCCGTCGACCCGTTCTCGAGCTATACGGCGACAAAGAAATCGCAAAATTTCACTAATTTGACGTCATCGAAAAAGTTACGGCCAACTGGGAATTAAAGGTATATCGCCTTCCCGAATTTGCCGGGAGCCCATCGGGCCTTCGGCCCCGCTCGGCTCGAGGTCGAGGTCGTCGGTAACGACGATGGTGGCGGGGAGGCGCGCGATTGGTCTGTCATCGCCATCCTCCCCCCCTACCCTTTAAAATTAATGGAAAATGTAAACCTAAACGTAGAGTCGGATTCGTAACCTCGAAGTTACAAGTCGATTCGCTCAACTATCAAGGGAGAGTAAACGCGGCGACTGAGACGGCACTCGCCACCGATGCGAAGTCAGCGTCGCGAAGTTGGCGTTAAATTCGAACGTTTGAATCAGTTATTTTCTTTCGGGCCCTTTTCAGCCCTGAACCGTGGATGCGCCGAAATTCGGGTTTCATTTATAACGCGGCAGCTTATACCCCCGAGCGTTACCGACCACTGCCGGTGGTGGTCGGTAAGTTATCCTCCGCCGAGGACGACGCGCGTTACCGATGCACACGTAAAAAATTTTTCGCGAATTTTTCGCGCGCTGAACCTTCGTCTCCGCGTCCTCCGTCCGACGAGCCTACTCTCGCCCGCACCCGTCGACCCGTTCTCGAGCTATACGGCGACAAAGAAATCGCAAAATTTCACTAATTTGACGTCACCGAAAAAAGTGACGGCCAACTGGGAATTAAAGGTATATCGCCTTCCCGAATTTTCCGGGAGCCCATCGGGCCTTCGGCCCCGCTCGGCTCGGCTCGACTAGGCTCGAGGTCGAGGTCGTCGGTAGCGACGATGATGGCGGGGAGGCGCGCGATTGGTCTGTCATCGCCATCCTCCCCCCCCCCCCTTCCCCTTTAAAATTAATGGAAAATGTAAACCTAAACGGAGAATAGGATTCGTAACCTCGAAGTTACAAGTCGATTCGCTCAACTATCAAGGGAGAGTAAACGCGGCGACTGTGGCGGCACTCGCCACCGATGCCAAGTCAGCGTCGCGAAGTTGGCGTTAAATTCGAACGTTTGAATCAGTTATTTTCTTTCGGGCCCTTTTCAGCGCTGAACCGTGGAAGCGCCGAAATTCGGGTTTCATTTTTAACGCGGCAGCTTATACCCCCGTGCGTTACCGACCACTGCCGGTGGTGGTCGGTAAGTTATCCTCCGCCGAGGACGACGCGCGTTACCGATGCACACGTAAAAAATGTTTCGCGAATTTTTCGCGCGGAAATCTTTGTCTCCGCGTCCTCCGTCCGACGAGCCTACTCTCGCCCGCACCCGTCGACCCGTTCTCGAGCTATACGGCGACAAAGAAATCGCAAAATTTCACTAATTTGACGTCACCGAAAAAAGTGACGGCCAACTGGGAATTAAAGGTATATCGCCTTCCCGAATTTTCCGGGAGCCCATCGGGCCTTCGGCCCCGCTCGGCTCGGCTCGACTAGGCTCGAGGTCGAGGTCGTCGGTAGCGACGATGGTGGCGGGGAGGCGCGCGATTGGTCTGTCATCGCCATCCCCCCCCCCCCTTCCCCTTTAAAATTAATGGAAAATGTAAACCTAAACGGAGAATAGGATTCGTAACCTCGAAGTTACAAGTCGATTCGCTCAACTATCAAGGGAGATTAAACGCGGCGACTGTGGCGGCACTCGCCACCGATGCGAAGTCAGCGTCGCAAAGTTGGCGTTAAATCCGAACGTTTGAATCAGTTATTTTCTTTCGGGCCCTTTTCTGCCCTGAACCGTGGAAGCGCCGAAATTCGGGTTTCATTTGTAACGCGGCAGCTTATACCCCCCAGCGTTACCGACCACTGCCGGTGGTGGTCGGTAAGTTATCCTCCGCCGAGGTCGACGCGCGTTACAAATGCACACGTAAAATATTTTTCGCGAATTTTCGCGAATTTTTCGCGCGGTAAACCTTCGTCTCCGCGTCCTCCGTCCGACGAGCCTACTCTCGCCCGCACCCGTCGACCCGTTCTCGAGCTATACGGCGACAAAAAAATCGCAAAATTTCACTAATTTGACGTCACCGAAAAAAGTGACGGCCAACTGGGAATTAAAGGTATATCGCCTTCCCGAATTTTCCGGGAGCCCATCGGGCCTTCGGCCCCGCTCGGCTCGGCTCGACTAGGCTCGAGGTCGAGGTCGTCGGTAGCGACGATGGTGGCGGGGAGGCGCGCGATTGGTCTGTCATCGCCATCCTCCCCCCCCTACCCTTTAAAATTAATGGAAAATGTAAACCAAAACGTAGAGTCGGATTCGTAACCTCGAAGTTACAAGTCGATTCGCTCAACTATCAAGGGAGAGTAAACGCGGCGACTGAGACGGCACTCGCCACCGATGCGAAGTCAGCGTCGCGAAGTTGGCGTTAAATTCGAACGTTTGAATAAGTTATTTTCTTTCGGGCCCTTTTCTGCCCTGAACCGTGGAAGCGCCGAAATTCGGGTTTCATTTGTAACGCGGCAGCTTATACCCCCCGTGCGTTACCGACCACTGCCGGTGGTGGTCGGTAAGTTATCCTCCGCCGAGGACGACGCGCGTTACCGATGCACACGTAAAAAATGTTTCGCGACTTTTTCGCACGGTAAATCTTTGTCTCCGCGTCCTCCGTCCGACGAGCCTACTCTCGCCCGCACCCGTCGACCCGTTCTCGAGCTATACGGCGACAAAGAAATCGCAAAATTTCACTAATTTGACGTCACCGAAAAAAGTGACGGCCAACTGGGAATTAAAGGTATATCGCCTTCCCGAATTTTCCGGGAGCCCATCGGGCCTTCGGCCCCGCTCGGCTCGGCTCGACTAGGCTCGAGGTCGAGGTCGTCGGTAGCGACGATGATGTCGGGGAGGCGCGCGATTGGTCTGTCATCGCCATCCTCCCCCCCCTGCCCCTTTAAAATTAATGGAAAATGTAAACCTAAACGGAGAATAGGATTCGTAACCTCGAAGTTACAAGTCGATTCGCTCAACTATCAAGGGAGAGTAAACGCGGCGACTGTGGCGGCACTCGCCACCGATGCGAAGTCAGCGTCGCGAAGTTGGCGTTAAATTCGAACGTTTGAATCAGTTATTTTCTTTCGGGCCCTTTTCAGCCCTGAACCGTGGAAGCGCCGAAATTCGGGTTTCATTTATAACGCGGCAGCTTATACCCCCGAGCGTTACCGACCACTGCCGGTGGTGGTCGGTAAGTTATCCTCCGCCGAGGACGACGCGCGTTACCGATGCACACGTAAAAAATTTTTCGCGAATTTTTCGCACGGTAAACCTTTGTCTCCGCGTCCTCCGTCCGACGAGCCTACTCTCGCCCGCACCTGTCGTCCCGTTCTCGAGCTATACGGCGACAAAGAAATCGAAAAATTTCACTAATTTGACGTCATCGAAAAAGTTACGGCCAACTGGGAATTAAAGGTATATGGCCTTCCCGAATTTTCCGGGAGCCCATCGGGCCTTCGGCCCCGCTCGGCTCGGCTCGACTCGGCACGAGGTCGAGGTCGTCGGTAACGACGATGGTGGCGGGGAGGCGCGAGATTGGTCTGTCATCGCCATCCTCCCCCCCTGCCCTTTAAAATTAATGGAAAATGTAAACCTAAACGTAGAGTCGGATTCGTAACCTCGAAGTTACAAGTCGATTCGCTCAACTATCAAGGGAGAGTAAACGCGGCGACTGTGGCGGCACTCGCCACCGATGCGAAGTCAGCGTCGCGAAGTTGGCGTTAAATTCGAACGTTTGAATCAGTTATTTTCTTTCGGGCCCTTTTCAGCGCTGAACCGTGGAAGCGCCGAAATTCGGGTTTCATTTATAACGCGGCAGCTTATACCCCCGAGCGTTACCGACCACTGCCGGTGGTGGTCGGTAAGTTATCCTCCGCCGAGGACGACGCGCGTTACCGATGCACACGTAAAAAATTTTTCGCGAATTTTTCGCGCGGTAAACCTTTGTCTCCGCGTCCTCCGTCCGACGAGCCTAGTCTCGCCCGCACCCGTCGACCCGTTCTCGAGCTATACGGCGACAAAGAAATTGCAAAATTTCACTAATTTGACGTCATCGAAAAAGTTACGGCCAACTGGGAATTAAAGGTATATCGCCTTCCCGAATTTTCCGGGAGCCCATCGGGCCTTCGGCCCCGCT
This sequence comes from Lasioglossum baleicum, assembly GCF_051020765.1. Classification (NCBI taxonomy): domain Eukaryota; kingdom Metazoa; phylum Arthropoda; class Insecta; order Hymenoptera; family Halictidae; genus Lasioglossum; species Lasioglossum baleicum. Next base: position 769,896 of record NC_134933.1, read on the forward strand.
TGGCTCGGCTCGACTCGGCTCGAGGTCGAGGTCGTCGGTAACGACGATGGTGGCGGGGAGGCGCGCGATTGGTCTGTCATCGCCATCCTCCCCCCTACCCTTCAAAATTAATGGAAAATGTAAACCTAAACGTAGAGTCGGATTCGTAACCTCGAAGTTACAAGTCGATTCGCTCAACTATCAAGGGAGAGTAAACGCGGCGACTGTGGCGGCACTCGCCACCGATGCCAAGTCAGCGTCGCGAAGTTGGCGTTAAATTCGAACGTTTGAATCAGTTATTTTCTTTCGGGCCCTTTTCAGCGCTGAACCGTGGGAGCGCCGAAATTCGGGTTTCATTTTTAACGCGGCAGCTTATACCCCCGTGCGTTACCGACCACTGCCGGTGGTGGTCGGTAAGTTATCCTCCGCCGAGGACGACGCGCGTTACCGATGCACACGTAAAAAATGTTTCGCGAATTTTTCGAACGGTAAATCTTTGTCTCCGCGTCCTCCGTCCGACGAGCCTACTCTCGCCCGCACCCGTCGACCCGTTCTCGAGCTATACGGCGACAAAGAAATCGCAAAATTTCACTAATTTGACGTCACCGAAAAAAGTGACGGCCAACTGGGAATTAAAGGTATATCGCCTTCCCGAATTTTCCGGGAGCCCATCGGGCCTTCGGCTCCGCTCGGCTCGGCTCGACTAGGCTCGAGGTCGAGGTCGTCGGTAGCGACGATGGTGGCGGGGAGGCGCGCGATTGGTCTGTCATCGCCATCCTCCCCCCCCTTCCCCTTTAAAATTAATGGAAAATGTAAACCTAAACGTAGAGTCGGATTCGTAACCTCGAAGTTACAAGTCGATTCGCTCAACTATCAAGGGAGAGTAAACGCGGCGACTGTGGCGGCACTCGCCACCGATGCGAAGTCAGCGTCGCAAAGTTGGCGTTAAATCCGAACGTTCGAATAAGTTATTTTCTTTCGGGCCCTTTTCTGCCCTGAACCGTGGAAGCGCCGAAATTCGGGTTTCATTTGTAACGCGGCAGCTTATACCCCCCGTGCGTTACCGACCACTGCCGGTGGTGGTCGGTAAGTTATCCTCCGCCGAGGACGACGCGCGTTACCGATGCACACGTAAAAAATGTTTCGCGAATTTTTCGCACGGTAAATCTTTGTCTCCGCGTCCTCCGTCCGACGAGCCTACTCTCGCCCGCACCCGTCGACCCGTTCTCGAGCTATACGGCGACAAAGAAATCGCAAAATTTCACTAATTTGACGTCACCGAAAAAAGTGACGGCCAACTGGGAATTAAAGGTATATCGCCTTCCCGAATTTTCCGGGAGCCCATCGGGCCTTCGGCCCCGCTCGGCTCGGCTCGACTAGGCTCGAGGTCGAGGTCGTCGGTAGCGACGATGATGGCGGGGAGGCGCGCGATTGTTCTGTCATCGCCATCCTCCCCCCCCTCTTCCCCTTTAAAATTAATGGAAAATGTAAACCTAAACGGAGAATAGGATTCGTAACCTCGAAGTTACAAGTCGATTCGCTCAACTATCAAGGGAGAGTAAACGCGGCGACTGTGGCGGCACTCGCCACCGATGCGAAGTCAGCGTCGCGAAGTTGGCGTTAAATTCGAACGTTTGAATCAGTTATTTTCTTTCGGGCCCTTTTCAGCCCTGAACCGTGGAAGCGCTGAAATTCGGGTTTCATTTATAACGCGGCAGCTTATACCCCCGTGCGTTACCGACCACTGCCGGTGGTGGTCGGTAAGTTATCCTCCGCCGAGGACGACGCGCGTTACCGATGCACACGTAAAAAATGTTTCGCGTATTTTTCAAACGGTAAATCTTTGTCTCCGCGTCCTCCGTCCGACGAGCCTACTCTCGCCCGCACCCGTCGACCCGTTCTCGAGCTATACGGCGACAAAGAAATCGCAAAATTTCACTAATTTGACGTCACCGAAAAAAGTGACGGCCAACTGGGAATTAAAGGTATATCGCCTTCCCGAATTTTCCGGGAGCCCACCGGGCCTTCGGCTCCGCTCGGCTCGGCTCGACTAGGCTCGAGGTCGAGGTCGTCGGTAGCGACGATGGTGGCGGGGAGGCGCGCGATTGGTCTGTCATCGCCATCCTCCCCCCCCCCCTTCCCCTTTAAAATTAATGGAAAATGTAAACCTAAACGTAGAGTCGGATTCGTAACCTCGAAGTTACAAGTCGATTCGCTCAACTATCAAGGGAGAGTAAACGCGGCGACTGTGGCGGCACTCGCCACCGATGCGAAGTCAGCGTCGCAAAGTTGGCGTTAAATCCGAACGTTCGAATAAGTTATTTTCTTTCGGGCCCTTTTCTGCCCTGAACCGTGGAAGCGCCGAAATTCGGGTTTCATTTGTAACGCGGCAGCTTATACCCCCCGTGCGTTACCGACCACTGCCGGTGGTGGTCGGTAAGTTATCCTCCGCCGAGGACGACGCGCGTTACCGATGCACACGTAAAAAATGTTTCGCGAATTTTTCGCACGGTAAATCTTTGTCTCCGCGTCCTCCGTCCGACGAGCCTACTCTCGCCCGCACCCGTCGACCCGTTCTCGAGCTATACGGCGACAAAGAAATCGCAAAATTTCACTAATTTGACGTCACCGAAAAAAGTGACGGCCAACTGGGAATTAAAGGTATATCGCCTTCCCGAATTTTCCGGGAGCCCATCGGGCCTTCGGCCCCGCTCGGCTCGGCTCGACTAGGCTCGAGGTCGAGGTCGTCGGTAGCGACGATGATGGCGGGGAGGCGCGCGATTGTTCTGCCATCGCCATCCTCCCCCCCCCCTTCCCCTTTAAAATTAATGGAAAATGTAAACCTAAACGGAGAATAGGATTCGTAACCTCGAAGTTACAAGTCGATTCGCTCAACTATCAAGGGAGAGTGAACGCGGCGACTGTGGCGGCACTCGCCACCGATGCGAAGTCAGCGTCGCGAAGTTGGCGTTAAATTCGAACGTTTGAATCAGTTATTTTCTTTCGGGCCCTTTTCAGCCCTGAACCGTGGAAGCGCCGAAATTCGGGTTTCATTTATAACGCGGCAGCTTATACCCCCGAGCGTTACCGACCACTGCCGGTGGTGGTCGGTAAGTTATCCTCCGCCGAGGACGACGCGCGTTACCGATGCACACGTAAAAAATTTTTCGCGAATTTTTCGCACGGTAAACCTTTGTCTCCGCGTCCTCCGTCCGACGAGCCTACTCTCGCCCGCACCCGTTGTCCCGTTCTCGAGCTATACGGCGACAAAGAAATCGCAAAATTTCACTAATTTGACGTCATCGAAAAAGTTACGGCCAACTGGGAATTAAAGGTATATCGCCTTCCCGAATTTTCCGGGAGCCCATCGGGCCTTCGGCCCCGCTCGGCTCGAGGTCGAGGTCGTCGGTAACGACGATGGTGGCGGGGAGGCGCGCGATTGGTCTGTCATCGCCATCCTCCCCCCCTACCCTTTAAAATTAATGGAAAATGTAAAACTAAACGTAGAGTCGGATTCGTAACCTCGAAGTTACAAGTCGATTCGCTCAACTATCAAGGGAGAGTAAACGCGGCGACTGAGACGGCACTCGCCACCGATGCGAAGTCAGCGTCGCGAAGTTGGCGTTAAATTCGAACGTTTGAATCAGTTATTTTCTTTCGGGCCCTTTTCAGCCCTGAACCGTGGATGCGCCGAAATTCGGGTTTCATTTATAACGCGGCAGCTTATACCCCCGAGCGTTACCGACCACTGCCGGTGGTGGTCGGTAAGTTATCCTCCGCCGAGGACGACGCGCGTTACCGATGCACACGTAAAAAATTTTTCGCGAATTTTTCGCGCGCTGAACCTTCGTCTCCGCGTCCTCCGTCCGACGAGCCTACTCTCGCCCGCACCCGTCGACCCGTTCTCGAGCTATACGGCGACAAAGAAATCGCAAAATTTCACTAATTTGACGTCACCGAAAAAAGTGACGGCCAACTGGGAATTAAAGGTATATCGCCTTCCCGAATTTTCCGGGAGCCCATCGGGCCTTCGGCCCCGCTCGGCTCGGCTCGACTAGGCTCGAGGTCGAGGTCGTCGGTAGCGACGATGGTGGCGGGGAGGCGCGCGATTGGTCTGTCATCGCCATCCCCCCCCTTCCCCTTTAAAATTAATGGAAAATGTAAACCTAAACGGAGAATAGGATTCGTAACCTCGAAGTTACAAGTCGATTCGCTCAACTATCAAGGGAGATTAAACGCGGCGACTGTGGCGGCACTCGCCACCGATGCGAAGTCACCGTCGCAAAGTTGGCGTTAAATCCGAACGTTTGAATCAGTTATTTTCTTTCGGGCCCTTTTCTGCCCTGAACCGTGGAAGCGCCGAAATTCGGGTTTCATTTGTAACGCGGCAGCTTATACCCCCCAGCGTTACCGACCACTGCCGGTGGTGGTCGGTAAGTTATCCTCCGCCGAGGTCGACGCGCGTTACAGATGCACACGTAAAATATTTTTCGCGAATTTTCGCGAATTTTTCGCGCGGTAAACCTTCGTCTCCGCGTCCTCCGTCCGACGAGCCTACTCTCGCCCGCACCCGTCGACCCGTTCTCGAGCTATACGGCGACAAAAAAATCGCAAAATTTCACTAATTTGACGTCACCGAAAAAGTTACGGCCAACTGGGAATTAAAGGTATATCGCCTTCCCGAATTTTCCGGGAGCCCATCGGGCCTTCGGCCCTGCTCGGCTCGGCTCGGCTCGGCTCAGCTCGAGGTCGAGGTCGTCGGTAGCGACGATAGTGGCGGGGAGGCGCGCGATTGGTCTGTCATCGCCATCCTCCCCCCCCTATCCCTTTAAAATTAATGGAAAATGTAAACCAAAACGTAGAGTCGGATTCGTAACCTCGAAGTTACAAGTCGATTCGCTCAACTATCAAGGGAGAGTAAACGCGGCGACTGAGACGGCACTCGCCACCGATGCGAAGTCAGCGTCGCGAAGTTGGCGTTAAATTCGAACGTTTGAATAAGTTATTTTCTTTCGGGCCCTTTTCTGCCCTGAACCGTGGAAGCGCCGAAATTCGGGTTTCATTTGTAACGCGGCAGCTTATACCCCCCGTGCGTTACCGACCACTGCCGGTGGTGGTCGGTAAGTTATCCTCCGCCGAGGACGACGCGCGTTACCGATGCACACGTAAAAAATGTTTCGCGACTTTTTCGCACGGTAAATCTTTGTCTCCGCGTCCTCCGTCCGACGAGCCTACTCTCGCCCGCACCCGTCGACCCGTTCTCGAGCTATACGGCGACAAAGAAATCGCAAAATTTCACTAATTTGACGTCACCGAAAAAAGTGACGGCCAACTGGGAATTAAAGGTATATCGCCTTCCCGAATTTTCCGGGAGCCCATCGGGCCTTCGGCCCCGCTCGGCTCGGCTCGACTAGGCTCGAGGTCGAGGTCGTCGGTAGCGACGATGATGGCGGGGAGGCGCGCGATTGGTCTGTCATCGCCATCCTCCCCCCCCTGCCCCTTTAAAATTAATGGAAAATGTAAACCTAAACGGAGAATAGGATTCGTAACCTCGAAGTTACAAGTCGATTCGCTCAACTATCAAGGGAGATTAAACGCGGCGACTGTGGCGGCACTCGCCACCGATGCGATGTCAGCGTCGCGAAGTTGGCGTTAAATTCGAACGTTTGAATCAGTTATTTTCTTTCGGGCCCTTTTCAGCCCTGAACCGTGGAAGCGCCGAAATTCGGGTTTCATTTATAACGCGGCAGCTTATACCCCCGAGCGTTACCGACCACTGCCGGTGGTGGTCGGTGAGTTATCCTCCGCCGAGGACGACGCGCGTTACCGATGCACACGTAAAAAATTTTTCGCGAATTTTTCGCGCGGTAAACCTTTGTCTCCGCGTCCTCCGTCCGACGAGCCTACTCTCGCCCGCACCCGTCGACCCGTTCTCGAGCTATACGGCGACAAAGAAATCGCAAAATTTCACTAATTTGACGTCACCGAAAAAAGTGACGGCCAACTGGGAATTAAAGGTATATCGCCTTCCCGAATTTTCCGGGAGCCCATCGGGCCTTCGGCCCCGCTCGGCTCGGCTCGACTAGGCTCGAGGTCGAGGTCGTCGGTAGCGACGATGGTGGCGGGGAGGCGCGCGATTGGTCTGTCATCGCCATCCTCCCCCCCCTACCCCTTTAAAATTAATGGAAAATGTAAACCTAAACGGAGAATAGGATTCGTAACCTCGAAGTTACAAGTCGATTCGCTCAACTGTCAAGGGAGAGTAAACGCGGCGACTGTGGCGGCACTCGCCACCGATGCGAAGTCAGCGTCGCGAAGTTGGCGTTAAATTCGAACGTTTGAATCAGTTATTTTCTTTCGGGCCCTTTTCAGCCCTGAACCGTGGAAGCGCCGAAATTCGGGTTTCATTTATAACGCGGCAGCTTATACCCCCGAGCGTTACCGACCACTGCCGGTGGTGGTCGGTAAGTTATCCTCCGCCGAGGACGACGCGCGTTACCGATGCACACGTAAAAAATTTTTCGCGAATTTTTCGCACGGTAAACCTTTGTCTCCGCGTCCTCCGTCCGACGAGCCTACTCTCGCCCGCACCCGTCGTCCCGTTCTCGAGCTATACGGCGACAAAGAAATCGAAAAATTTCACTAATTTGACGTCATCGAAAAAGTTACGGCCAACTGGGAATTAAAGGTATATCGCCTTCCCGAATTTTCCGGGAGCCCATCGGGCCTTCGGCCCAGCTCGGCTCGGCTCGACTCGGCACGAGGTCGAGGTCGTCGGTAACGACGATGGTGGCGGGGAGGCGCGAGATTGGTCTGTCATCGCCATCCTCCCCCCCTGCCCTTTAAAATTAATGGAAAATGTAAACCTAAACGTAGAGTCGGATTCGTAACCTCGAAGTTACAAGTCGATTCGCTCAACTATCAAGGGAGAGTAAACGCGGCGACTGTGGCGGCACTCGCCACCGATGCGAAGTCAGCGTCGCGAAGTTGGCGTTAAATTCGAACGTTTGAATCAGTTATTTTCTTTCGGGCCCTTTTCAGCGCTGAACAGTGGAAGCGCCGAAATTCGGGTTTCATTTATAACGCGGCAGCTTATACCCCCGAGCGTTACCGACCACTGCCGGTGGTGGTCGGTAAGTTATCCTCCGCCGAGGACGACGCGCGTTACCGATGCACACGTAAAAAATTTTTCGCGAATTTTTCGCGCGGTAAACCTTTGTCTCCGCGTCCTCCGTCCGACGAGCCTACTCTCGCCCGCACCCGTCGACCCGTTCTCGAGCTATACGGCGACAAAGAAATTGCAAAATTTCACTAATTTGACGTCATCGAAAAAGTTACGGCCAACTGGGAATTAAAGGTATATCGCCTTCCCGAATTTTCCGGGAGCCCATCGGGCCTTCGGCCCCGCTTGGCTCGGCTCGACTCGGCTCGAGGTCGAGGTCGTCGGTAACGACGATGGTGGCGGGGAGGCGCGCGATTGGTCTGTCATCGCCATCCTCCCCCCCCTTCCCCTTTAAAATTAATGGAAAATGTAAACCTAAACGTAGAGTCGGATTCGTAACCTCGAAGTTACAAGTCGATTCGCTCAACTATCAAGGGAGAGTAAACGCGGCGACTGTGGCGGCACTCGCCACCGATGCCAAGTCAGCGTCGCGAAGTTGGCGTTAAATTCGAACGTTTGAATCAGTTATTTTCTTTCGGGCCCTTTTCAGCGCTGAACCGTGGAAGCGCCGAAATTCGGGTTTCATTTTTAACGCGGCAGCTTATACCCCCGTGCGTTACCGACCACTGCCGGTGGTGGTCGGTAAGTTATCCTCCGCCGAGGACGACGCGCGTTACCGATGCACACGTAAAAAATGTTTCGCGAATTTTTCGAACGGTAAATCTTTGTCTCCGCGTCCTCCGTCCGACGAGCCTACTCTCGCCCGCACCCGTCGACCCGTTCTCGAGCTATACGGCGACAAAGAAATCGCAAAATTTCACTAATTTGACGTCACCGAAAAAAGTGACGGCCAACTGGGAATTAAAGGTATATCGCCTTCCCGAATTTTCCGGGAGCCCATCGGGCCTTCGGCTCCGCTCGGCTCGGCTCGACTAGGCTCGAGGTCGAGGTCGTCGGTAGCGACGATGGTGGCGGGGAGGCGCGCGATTGGTCTGTCATCGCCATCCTCCCCCCCCCCTTCCCCTTTAAAATTAATGGAAAATGTAAACCTAAACGTAGAGTCGGATTCGTAACCTCGAAGTTACAAGTCGATTCGCTCAACTATCAAGGGAGAGTAAACGCGGCGACTGTGGCGGCACTCGCCACCGATGCGAAGTCAGCGTCGCGAAGTTGGCGTTAAATTCGAACGTTTGAATCAGTTATTTTCTTTCGGGCCCTTTTCAGCCCTGAACCGTGGAAGCGCCGAAATTCGGGTTTCATTTATAACGCGGCAGCTTATACCCCCGAGCGTTACCGACCACTGCCGGTGGTGGTCGGTAAGTTATCCTCCGCCGAGGACGACGCGCGTTACCGATGCACACGGTAAAAATTTTTCGCGAATTTTTCGCACGGTAAACCTTTGTCTCCGCGTCCTCCGTCCGACGAGCCTACTCTCGCCCGCACCCGTTGTCCCGTTCTCGAGCTATACGGCGACAAAGAAATCGCAAAATTTCACTAATTTGACGTCATCGAAAAAGTTACGGCCAACTGGGAATTAAAGGTATATCGCCTTCCCGAATTTTCCGGGAGCCCATCGGGCCTTCGGCCCCGCTCGGCTCGAGGTCGAGGTCGTCGGTAACGACGATGGTGGCGGGGAGGCGCGCGATTGGTCTGTCATCGCCATCCTCCCCCCTACCCTTTAAAATTAATGGAAAATGTAAACCTAAACGTATAGTCGGATTCGTAACCACGAAGTTACAAGTCGATTCGCTCAACTATCAAGGGAGAGTAAACGCGGCGACTGTGGCGGCACTCGCCACCGATGCCAAGTCAGCGTCGCGAAGTTGGCGTTAAATTCGAACGTTTGAATCAGTTATTTTCTTTCGGGCCCTTTTCAGCGCTGAACCGTGGAAGCGCCGAAATTCGGGTTTCATTTTTAACGCGGCAGCTTATACCCCCGTGCGTTACCGACCACTGCCGGTGGTGGTCGGTAAGTTATCCTCCGCCGAGGACGACGCGCGATACCGATGCACACGTAAAAAATGTTTCGCGAATTTTTCGCGCGGTAAATCTTTGTCTCCGCGTCCTCCGTCCGACGAGCCTACTCTCGCCCGCACCCGTCGACCCGTTCTCGAGCTATACGGCGACAAAGAAATCGCAAAATTTCACTAATTTGACGTCACCGAAAAAAGTGACGGCCAACTGGGAATTAAAGGTATATCGCCTTCCCGAATTTTCCGGGAGCCCATCGGGCCTTCGGCCCCGCTCGGCTCGGCTCGGCTCGGCTCAGCTCGAGGTCGAGGTCGTCGGTAGCGACGATAGTGGCGGGGAGGCGCGCGATTGGTCTGTCATCGCCATCCTCCCCCCCCTACGCTTTAAAATTAATGGAAAATGTAAACCAAAACGTAGAGTCGGATTCGTAACCTCGAAGTTACAAGTCGATTCGCTCAACTATCAAGGGAGAGTAAACGCGGCGACTGAGACGGCACTCGCCACCGATGCGAAGTCAGCGTCGCGAAGTTGGCGTTAATTTCGAACGTTTGAATAAGTTATTTTCTTTCGGGCCCTTTTCTGCCCTGAACCGTGGAAGCGCCGAAATTCGGGTTTCATTTGTAACGCGGCAGCTTATACCCCCCGTGCGTTACCGACCACTGCCGGTGGTGGTCGGTAAGTTATCCTCCGCCGAGGACGACGCGCGTTACCGATGCACACGTAAAAAATGTTTCGCGACTTTTTCGCACGGTAAATCTTTGTCTCCGCGTCCTCCGTCCGACGAGCCTACTCTCGCCCGCACCCGTCGACCCGTTCTCGAGCTATACGGCGACAAAGAAATCGCAAAATTTCACTAATTTGACGTCACCGAAAAAAGTGACGGCCAACTGGGAATTAAAGGTATATCGCCTTCCCGAATTTTCCGGGAGCCCATCGGGCCTTCGGCCCCGCTCGGCTCGGCTCGACTAGGCTCGAGGTCGAGGTCGTCGGTAGCGACGATGGTGGCGGGGAGGCGCGCGATTGGTCTGTCATCGCCATCCTCCCCCCCCTACCCCTTTAAAATTAATGGAAAATGTAAACCTAAACTGAGAATAGGATTCGTAACCTCGAAGTTACAAGTCGATTCGCTCAACTGTCAAGGGAGAGTAAACGCGGCGACTGTGGCGGCACTCGCCACCGATGCGAAGTCAGCGTCGCGAAGTTGGCGTTAAATTCGAACGTTTGAATCAGTTATTTTCTTTCGGGCCCTTTTCAGCCCTGAACCGTGGAAGCGCCGAAATTCGGGTTTCATTTATAACGCGGCAGCTTATACCCCCGAGCGTTACCGACCACTGCCGGTGGTGGTCGGTAAGTTATCCTCCGCCGAGGACGACGCGCGTTACCGATGCACACGTAAAAAATTTTTCGCGAATTTTTCGCACGGTAAACCTTTGTCTCCGCGTCCTCCGTCCGACGAGCCTACTCTCGCCCGCACCCGTCGTCCCGTTCTCGAGCTATACGGCGACAAAGAAATCGAAAAATTTCACTAATTTGACGTCATCGAAAAAGTTACGGCCAACTGGGAATTAAAGGTATATCGCCTTCCCGAATTTTCCGGGAGCCCATCGGGCCTTCGGCCCCGCTCGGCTCGGCTCGACTCGGCACGAGGTCGAGGTCGTCGGTAACGACGATGGTGGCGGGGAGGCGCGAGATTGGTCTGTCATCGCCATCCTCCCCCCCTACCCTTTAAAATTAATGGAAAATGTAAACCTAAACGTAGAGTCGGATTCGTAACCTCGAAGTTACAAGTCGATTCGCTCAACTATCAAGGGAGAGTAAACGCGGCGACTGTGGCGGCACTCGCCACCGATGCGAAGTCAGCGTCGCGAAGTTGGCGTTAAATTCGAACGTTTGAATCAGTTATTTTCTTTCGGGCCCTTTTCAGCGCTGAACCGTGGAAACGCCGAAATTCGGGTTTCATTTATAACGCGGCAGCTTATACCCCCGAGCGTTACCGACCACTGCCGGTGGTGGTCGGTAAGTTATCCTCCGCCGAGGACGACGCGCGTTACCGATGCACACGTAAAAAATTTTTCGCGAATTTTTCGCGCGGTAAACCTTTGTCTCCGCGTCCTCCGTCCGACGAGCCTACTCTCGCCCGCACCCGTCGACCCGTTCTCGAGCTATACGGCGACAAAGAAATTGCAAAATTTCACTAATTTGACGTCATCGAAAAAGTTACGGCCAACTGGGAATTAAAGGTATATCGCCTTCCCGAATTTTCCGGGAGCCCATCGGGCCTTCGGCCCCGCTTGGCTCGGCTCGACTCGGCTCGAGGTCGAGGTCGTCGGTAACGACGATGGTGGCGGGGAGGCGCGCGATTGGTCTGTCATCGCCATCCTCCCCCCTACCCTTCAAAATTAATGGAAAATGTAAACCTAAACGTAGAGTCGGATTCGTAACCTCGAAGTTACAAGTCGATTCGCTCAACTATCAAGGGAGAGTAAACGCGGCGACTGTGGCGGCACTCGCCACCGATGCCAAGTCAGCGTCGCGAAGTTGGCGTTAAATTCGAACGTTTGAATCAGTTATTTTCTTTCGGGCCCTTTTCAGCGCTGAACCGTGGAAGCGCCGAAATTCGGGTTTCATTTTTAACGCGGCAGCTTATACCCCCGTGCGTTACCGACCACTGCCGGTGGTGGTCGGTAAGTTATCCTCCGCCGAGGACGACGCGCGTTACCGATGCACACGTAAAAAATGTTTCGCGAATTTTTCGAACGGTAAATCTTTGTCTCCGCGTCCTCCGTCCGACGAGCCTACTCTCGCCCGCACCCGTTGTCCCGTTCTCGAGCTATACGGCGACAAAGAAATCGCAAAATTTCACTAATTTGACGTCATCGAAAAAGTTACGGCCAACTGGGAATTAAAGGTATATCGCCTTCCCGAATTTTCCGGGAGCCCATCGGGCCTTCGGCCCCGCTCGGCTCGAGGTCGAGGTCGTCGGTAACGACGATGGTGGCGGGGAGGCGCGCGATTGGTCTGTCATCGCCATCCTTCCCCCCTACCCTTTAAAATTAATGGAAAATGTAAACCTAAACGTAGAGTCGGATTCGTAACCTCGAAGTTACAAGTCGATTCGCTCAACTATCAAGGGAGAGTAAACGCGGCGACTGTGGCGGCACTCGCCACCGATGCCAAGTCAGCGTCGCGAAGTTGGCGTTAAATTCGAACGTTTGAATCAGTTATTTTCTTTCGGGCCCTTTTCAGCGCTGAACCGTGGAAGCGCCGAAATTCGGGTTTCATTTTTAACGCGGCAGCTTATACCCCCGTGCGTTACCGACCACTGCCGGTGGTGGTCGGTAAGTTATCCTCCGCCGAGGACGACGCGCGTTACCGATGCACACGTAAAAAATGTTTCGCGAATTTTTCGAACGGTAAATCTTTGTCTCCGCGTCCTCCGTCCGACGAGCCTACTCTCGCCCGCACCCGTTGTCCCGTTCTCGAGCTATACGGCGACAAAGAAATCGCAAAATTTCACTAATTTGACGTCATCGAAAAAGTTACGGCCAACTGGGAATTAAAGGTATATCGCCTTCCCGAATTTTCCGGGAGCCCATCGGGCCTTCGGCTCGACTCGGCACGAGGTCGAGGTCGTCGGTAACGACGATGGTGGCGGGGAGGCGCGAGATTGGTCTGTCATCGCCATCCTCCCCCCTACCCTTCAAAATTAATGGAAAATGTAAACCTAAACGTAGAGTCGGATTCGTAACCTCGAAGTTACAAGTCGATTCGCTCAACTATCAAGGGAGAGTAAACGCGGCGACTGTGGCGGCACTCGCCACCGATGCCAAGTCAGCGTCGCGAAGTTGGCGTTAAATTCGAACGTTTGAATCAGTTATTTTCTTTCGCGCCCTTTTCAGCGCTGAACCGTGGAAGCGCCGAAATTCGGGTTTCATTTTTAACGCGGCAGCTTATACCCCCGTGCGTTACCGACCACTGCCGGTGGTGGTCGGTAAGTTATCCTCCGCCGAGGACGACGCGCGATACCGATGCACACGTAAAAAATGTTTCGCGAATTTTTCGCGCGGTAAATCTTTGTCTCCGCGTCCTCCGTCCGACGAGCCTACTCTCGCCCGCACCCGTCGACCCGTTCTCGAGCTATACGGCGACAAAGAAATCGCAAAATTTCACTAATTTGACGTCATCGAAAAAGTTACGGCCAACTGGGAATTAAAGGTATATCGCCTTCCCGAATTTTCCGGGAGCCCATCGGGCCTTCGGCCCCGCTCGGCTCGGCTCGACTCGGCACGAGGTCGAGGTCGTCGGTAACGACGATGGTGGCGGGGAGGCGCGAGATTGGTCTGTCATCGCCATCCTCCCCCCCTACCCTTTAAAATTAATGGAAAATGTAAACCTAAACGTAGAGTCGGATTCGTAACCTCGAAGTTACAAGTCGATTCGCTCAACTATCAAGGGAGAGTAAACGCGGCGACTGTGGCGGCACTCGCCACCGATGCGAAGTCAGCGTCGCGAAGTTGGCGTTAAATTCGAACGTTTGAATCAGTTATTTTCTTTCGGGCCCTTTTCAGCGCTGAACCGTGGAAGCGCCGAAATTCGGGTTTCATTTATAACGCGGCAGCTTATACCCCCGAGCGTTACCGACCACTGCCGGTGGTGGTCGGTAAGTTATCCTCCGCCGAGGACGACGCGCGTTACCGATGCACACGTAAAAAATGTTTCGCGAATTTTTCGCACGGTAAATCTTTGTCTCCGCGTCCTCCGTCCGACGAGCCTACTCTCGCCCGCACCCGTCGACCCGTTCTCGAGCTATACGGCGACAAAGAAATCGCAAAATTTCACTAATTTGACGTCACCGAAAAAAGTGACGGTCAACTGGGAATTAAAGGTATATCGCCTTCCCGAATTTTCCGGGAGCCCATCGGGCCTTCGGCCCCGCTCGGCTCGGCTCGGCTCGGCTCAGCTCGAGGTCGAGGTCGTCGGTAGCGACGATAGTGGCGGGGAGGCGCGCGATTGGTCTGTCATCGCCATCCTCCCCCCCCCTACCCTTTAAAATTAATGGAAAATGTAAACCAAAACGTAGAGTCGGATTCGTAACCTCGAAGTTACAAGTCGATTCGCTCAACTATCAAGGGAGAGTAAACGCGGCGACTGAGACGGCACTCGCCACCGATGCGAAGTCAGCGTCGCGAAGTTGGCGTTAAATTCGAACGTTTGAATAAGTTATTTTCTTTCGGGCCCTTTTCTGCCCTGAACCGTGGAAGCGCCGAAATTCGGGTTTCATTTGTAACGCGGCAGCTTATACCCCCCGTGCGTTACCGACCACTGCCGGTGGTGGTCGGTAAGTTATCCTCCGCCGAGGATGACGCGCGTTACCGATGCACACGTAAAAAATGTTTCGCGAATTTTTCGCACGGTAAATCTTTGTCTCCGCGTCCTCCGTCCGACGAGCCTACTCCCGCCCGCACCCGTCGACCCGTTCTCGAGCTATACGGCGACAAAGAAATCGCAAAATTTCACTAATTTGACGTCACCGAAAAAAGTGACGGCCAACTGGGAATTAAAGGTATATCGCCTTCCCGAATTTTCCGGGAGCCCATCGGGCCTTCGGCCCCGCTCGGCTCGGCTCGACTAGGCTCGAGGTCGAGGTCGTCGGTAGCGACGATGATGGCGGGGAGGCGCGCGATTGGTCTGTCATCGCCATCCTCCCCCCCCTGCCCCTTTAAAATTAATGGAAAATGTAAACCTAAACGGAGAATAGGATTCGTAACCTCGAAGTTACAAGTCGATTCGCTCAACTATCAAGGGAGAGTAAACGCGGCGACTGTGGCGGCACTCGCCACCGATGCGATGTCAGCGTCGCGAAGTTGGCGTTAAATTCGAACGTTTGAATCAGTTATTTTCTTTCGGGCCCTTTTCAGCCCTGAACCGTGGAAGCGCCGAAATTCGGGTTTCATTTATAACGCGGCAGCTTATACCCCCGAGCGTTACCGACCACTGCCGGTGGTGGTCGGTAAGTTATCCTCCGCCGAGGACGACGCGCGTTACCGATGCACACGTAAAAAATTTTTCGCGAATTTTTCGCTCGGTAAACCTTTGTCTCCGCGTCCTCCGTCCGACGAGCCTACTCTCGCCCGCACCCGTCGACCCGTTCTCGAGCTATACGGCGACAAAGAAATCGCAAAATTTCACTAATTTGACGTCACCGAAAAAAGTGACGGCCAACTGGGAATTAAAGGTATATCGCCTTCCCGAATTTTCCAGGAGCCCATCGGGCCTTCGGCCCCGCTCGGCTCGGCTCGACTAGGCTCGAGGTCGAGGTCGTCGGTAGCGACGATGGTGGCGGGGAGGCGCGCGATTGGTCTGTCATCGCCATCCTCCCCCCCCCCTTCCCCTTTAAAATTAATGGAAAATGTAAACCTAAACGGAGAATAGGATTCGTAACCTCGAAGTTACAAGTCGATTCGCTCAACTGTCAAGGGAGAGTAAACGCGGCGACTGTGGCGGCACTCGCCACCGATGCGAAGTCAGCGTCGCGAAGTTGGCGTTAAATTCGAACGTTTGAATCAGTTATTTTCTTTCGGGCCCTTTTCAGCCCTGAACCGTGGAAGCGCCGAAATTCGGGTTTCATTTATAACGCGGCAGCTTATACCCCCGAGCGTTACCGACCACTGCCGGTGGTGGTCGGTAAGTTATCCTCCGCCGAGGACGACGCGCGTTACCGATGCACACGTAAAAAATTTTTCGCGAATTTTTCGCGCGGTAAACCTTTGTCTCCGCGTCCTCCGACCGACGAGCCTACTCTGGCCCGCACCCGTCGTCCCGTTCTCGAGCTATACGGCGACAAAGAAATCGAAAAATTTCACTAATTTGACGTCACCGAAAAAAGTGACGGCCAACTGGGAATTAAAGGTATATCGCCTTCCCGAATTTTCCGGGAGCCCATCGGGCCTTCGGCTCCGCTCGGCTCGGCTCGACTAGGCTCGAGGTCGAGGTCGTCGGTAGCGACGATGGTGGCGGGGAGGCGCGCGATTGGTCTGTCATCGCCATCCTCCCCCCCCCTTCCCCTTTAAAATTAATGGAAAATGTAAACCTAAACGTAGAGTCGGATTCGTAACCTCGAAGTTACAAGTCGATTCGCTCAACTATCAAGGGAGAGTAAACGCGGCGACTGTGGCGGCACTCTCCACCGATGCGAAGTCAGCGTCGCAAAGTTGGCGTTAAATCCGAACGTTCGAATAAGTTATTTTCTTTCGGGCCCTTTTCTGCCCTGAACCGTGGAAGCGCCGAAATTCGGGTTTCATTTGTAACGCGGCAGCTTATACCCCCCGTGCGTTACCGACCACTGCCGGTGGTGGTCGGTAAGTTATCCTCCGCCGAGGACGACGCGCGTTACCGATGCACACGTAAAAAATGTATCGCGAATTTTTCGCACGGTAAATCTTTGTCTCCGCGTCCTCCGTCCGACGAGCCTACTCTCGCCCGCACCCGTCGACCCGTTCTCGAGCTATACGGCGACAAAGAAATCGCAAAATTTCACTAATTTGACGTCACCGAAAAAAGTGACGGCCAACTGGGAATTAAAGGTATATCGCCTTCCCGAATTTTCCGGGAGCCCATCGGGCCTTCGGCCCCGCTTGGCTCGGCTCGACTCGGCTCGAGGTCGAGGTCGTCGGTAACGACGATGGTGGCGGGGAGGCGCTCGATTGGTCTGTCATCGCCATCCTCCCCCCTACCCTTTAAAATTAATGGAAAATGTAAACCTAAACGTAGAGTCGGATTCGTAACCTCGAAGTTACAAGTCGATTCGCTCAACTATCAAGGGAGAGTAAACGCGGCGACTGTGGCGGCACTCGCCACCGATGCCAAGTCAGCGTCGCGAAGTTGGCGTTAAATACGAACGTTTGAATCAGTTATTTTCTTTCGGGCCCTTTTCAGCGCTGAACCGTGGAAGCGCCGAAATTCGGGTTTCATTTTTAACGCGGCAGCTTATACCCCCGTGCGTTACCGACCACTGCCGGTGGTGGTCGGTAAGTTATACTCCGCCGAGGACGACGCGCGTTACCGATGCACACGTAAAAAATGTTTCGCGAATTTTTCGCACGGTAAATCTTTGTCTCCGCGTCCTCCGTCCGACGAGCCTACTCTCGCCCGCACCCGTCGACCCGTTCTCGAGCTATACGGCGACAAAGAAATCGCAAAATTTCACTAATTTGACGTCACCGAAAAAAGTGACGGCCAACTGGGAATTAAAGGTATATCGCCTTCCCGAATTTTCCGGGAGCCCATCGGGCCTTCGGCCCCGCTCGGCTCGGCTCGACTAGGCTCGAGGTCGAGGTCGTCGGTAGCGACGATGATGGCGGGGAGGCGCGCGATTGGTCTGTCATCGCCATCCTCCCCCCCCTTCCCCTTTCAAATTAATGGAAAATGTAAACCTAAACGGAGAATAGGATTCGTAACCTCGAAGTTACAAGTCGATTCGCTCAACTATCAAGGGAGAGTAAACGCGGCGACTGTGGCGGCACTCGCCACCGATGCGATGTCAGCGTCGCGAAGTTGGCGTTAAATTCGAACGTTTGAATCAGTTATTTTCTTTCGGGCCCTTTTCAGCCCTGAACCGTGGAAGCGCCGAAATTCGGGTTTCATTTATAACGCGGCAGCTTATACCCCCGAGCGTTACCGACCACTGCCGGTGGTGGTCGGTAAGTTATCCTCCGCCGAGGACGACGTGCGTTACCGATGCTCACGTAAAAAATTTTTCGCGAATTTTCGCGAATTTTTCGCGCGCTGAACCTTCGTCTCCGCGTCCTCCGTCCGACGCGCCTACTCTCGCCCGCACCCGTCGACCCGTTCTCGAGCTATACGGCGACAAAGAAACTTTGATTTTTCACTAATTTGACGTCATCGAAAAAGTTACGGCCAACTGGGAATTAAAGGTATATCGCCTTCCCGAATTTTCCGGGAGCCCATCGGGCCTTCGGCCCCGCTTGGCTCGGCTCGACTCGGCTCGAGGTCGAGGTCGTCGGTAACGACGATGGTGGCGGGGAGGCGCGCGATTGGTCTGTCATCGCCATCCTCCCCCCTACCCTTTAAAATTAATGGAAAATATAAACCTAAACGTAGAGTCGGATTCGTAACCTCGAAGTTACAAGTCGATTCGCTCAACTATCAAGGGAGAGTAAACGCGGCGACTGTGGCGGCACTCGCCACCGATGCCAAGTCAGCGTCGCGAAGTTGGCGTTAAATTCGAACGTTTGAATCAGTTATTTTCTTTCGGGCCCTTTTCAGCGCTGAACCGTGGAAGCGCCGAAATTCGGGTTTCATATTTAACGCGGCAGCTTATACACCCGTGCGTTACCGACCACTGCCGGTGGTGGTCGGTAAGTTATCCTCCGCCGAGGACGACGCGCGTTACCGATGCACACGTAAAAAATGTTTCGCGAATTTTTCGAACGGTAAATCTTTGTCTCCGCGTCCTCCGTCCGACGAGCCTACTCTCGCCCGCACCCGTCTCCCCGTTCTCGAGCTGTACGGCGACAAAGAAATCGCAAAATTTCACTAATTTGACGTCACCGAAAAAAGTGACGGCCAACTGGGAATTAAAGGTATATCGCCTTCCCGAATTTTCCGGGAGCCCATCGGGCCTTCGGCCCCGCTCGGCTCGGCTCGACTAGGCTCGAGGTCGAGGTCGTCGGTAGCGACGATGGTGGCGGGGAGGCGCGCGATTGGTCTGTCATCGCCATCCTCCCCCCCCTTCCCCTTTAAAATTAATGGAAAATGTAAACCTAAACGGAGAATAGGATTCGTAACCTCGAAGTTACAAGTCGATTCGCTCAACTATCAAGGGAGAGTAAACGCGGCGACTGTGGCGGCACTCGCCACCGATGCGAAGTCAGCGTCGCGAAGTTGGCGTTAAATTCGAACGTTTGAATCAGTTATTTTCTTTCGGGCCCTTTTCAGCCTTGAACCGTGGAAGCGCCGAAATTCGGGTTTCATTTATAACGCGGCAGCTTATACCCCCGAGCGTTACCGACCACTGCCGGTGGTGGTCGGTAAGTTATCCTCCGCCGAGGACGACGTGCGTTACCGATGCTCACGTAAAAAATTTTTCGCGAATTTTCGCGAATTTTTCGCGCGCTGAACCTTCGTCTCCGCGTCCTCCGTCCGACGAGCCTACTCTCGCCCGCACCCGTCGACCCGTTCTCGAGCTATACGGCGACAAAGAAACTTTGATTTTTCACTAATTTGACGTCATCGAAAAAGTTAAGGCCAACTGGGAATTAAAGGTATATCGCCTTCCCGAATTTTCCGGGAGCCCATCGGGCCTTCGGCCCCGCTTGGCTCGGCTCGACTCGGCTCAGCTCGAGGTCGAGGTCGTCGGTAGCGACGATAGTGGCGGGGAGGCGCGCGATTGGTCTGTCATCGCCATCCTCCCCCCCATACCCTTTAAAATTAATGGAAAATGTAAACCAAAACGTAGAGTCGGATTCGTAACCTCGAAGTTACAAGTCGATTCGCTCAACTATCAAGGGAGAGTAAACGCGGCGACTGAGACGGCACTCGCCACCGATGCGAAGTCAGCGTCGCGAAGTTGGCGTTAAATTCGAACGTTTGAATCAGTTATTTTCTTTCGGGCCCTTTTCAGCCCTGAACCGTGGATGCGCCGAAATTCGGGTTTCATTTATAACGCGGCAGCTTATACCCCCGAGCGTTACCGACCACTGCCGGTGGTGGTCGGTAAGTTATCCTCCGCCGAGGACGACGCGCGTTACCGATGCACACGTAAAAAATTTTTCGCGAATTTTCGCGAATTTTTCGCGCGCTGAACCTTCGTCTCCGCGTCCTCCGTCCGACGAGCCTACTCTCGCCCGCACCCGTCGACCCGTTCTCGAGCTATACGGCGACAAAGAAACTTTGATTTTTCACTAATTTGACGTCATCGAAAAAGTTACGGCCAACTGGGAATTAAAGGTATATCGCCTTCCCGAATTTTCCGGGAGCCCATCGGGCCTTCGGCCCCGCTTGGCTCGGCTCGACTCGGCTCAGCTCGAGGTCGAGGTCGTCGGTAGCGACGATAGTGGCGGGGAGGCGCGCGATTGGTCTGTCATCGCCATCCTCCCCCCCATACCCTTTAAAATTAATGGAAAATGTAAACCAAAACGTAGAGTCGGATTCGTAACCTCGAAGTTACAAGTCGATTCGCTCAACTATCAAGGGAGAGTAAACGCGGCGACTGTGGCGGCACTCGCCACCGATGCGAAGTCAGCGTCGCAAAGTTGGCGTTAAATCCGAACGTTTGAATAAGTTATTTTCTTTCGGGCCCTTTTCTGCCCTGAACCGTGGAAGCGCCGAAATTCGGGTTTCATTTGTAACGCGGCAGCTTATACCCCCCGTGCGTTACCGACCACTGCCGGTGGTGGTCGGTAAGTTATCCTCCGCCGAGGACGACGCGCGTTACCGATGCACACGTAAAAAATGTTTCGCGAATTTTTCGCACGGTAAATCTTTGTCTCCGCGTCCTCCGTCCGACGAGCCTACTCTCGCCCGCACCCGTCGACCCGTTCTCGAGCTATACGGCGACAAAGAAATCGCAAAATTTCCCTAATTTGACGTCACCGAAAAAAGTGACGGCCAACTGGGAATTAAAGGTATATCGCCTTCCCGAATTTTCCGGGAGCCCATCGGGCCTTCGGCCCCGCTTGGCTCGGCTCGACTAGGCTCGAGGTCGAGGTCGTCGGTAGCGACGATGATGGCGGGGAGGCGCGAGATTGGTCTGTCATCGCCATCCTCCCCCCCTACCCTTTAAAATTAATGGAAAATGTAAACCTAAACGTAGAGTCGGATTCGTAACCTCGAAGTTACAAGTCGATTCGCTCAACTATCAAGGGAGAGTAAACGCGGCGACTGTGGCGGCACTCGCCACCGATGCGAAGTCAGCGTCGCGAAGTTGGCGTTAAATTCGAACGTTTGAATCAGTTATTTTCTTTCGGGCCCTTTTCAGCGCTGAACCGTGGAAGCGCCGAAATTCGGGTTTCATTTATAACGCGGCAGCTTATACCCCCGAGCGTTACCGACCACTGCCGGTGGTGGTCGGTAAGTTATCCTCCGCCGAGGACGACGCGCGTTACCGATGCACACGTAAAAAATTTTTCGCGAATTTTTCGCGCGGTAAACCTTTGTCTCCGCGTCCTCCGTCCGACGAGCCTACTCTCGCCCGCACCCGTCGACCCGTTCTCGAGCTATACGGCGACAAAGAAATTGCAAAATTTCACTAATTTGACGTCATCGAAAAAGTTACGGCCAACTGGGAATTAAAGGTATATCGCCTTCCCGAATTTTCCGGGAGCCCATCGGGCCTTCGGCCCCGCTTGGCTCGGCTCTACTCGGCTCGAGGTCGAGGTCGTCGGTAACGACGATGGTGGCGGGGAGGCGCGCGATTGGTCTGTCATCGCCATCCTCCCCCCTACCCTTCAAAATTAATGGAAAATGTAAACCTATACGTAGAGTCGGATTCGTAACCTCGAAGTTACAAGTCGATTCGCTCAACTATCAAGGGAGAGTAAACGCGGCGACTGTGCGGCACTCGCCACCGATGCGAAGTCAGCGTCGCGAAGTTGGCGTTAAATTCGAACGTTTGAATCAGTTATTTTCTTTCGGGCCCTTTTCAGCGCTGAACCGTGGAAGCGCCGAAATTCGGGTTTCATTTATAACGCGGCAGCTTATACCCCCGAGCGTTACCGACCACTGCCGGTGGTGGTCGGTAAGTTATCCTCCGCCGAGGACGACGCGCGTTACCGATGCACACGTAAAAAATTTTTCGCGAATTTTTCGCGCCGTAAACCTTTGTCTCCGCGTCCTCCGTCCGACGAGCCTACTCTCGCCCGCACCCGTCGACCCGTTCTCGAGCTATACGGCGACAAAGAAATCGCAAAATTTCACTAATTTGACGTCACCGAAAAAAGTGACGGCCAACTGGGAATTAAAGGTATATCGCCTTCCCGAATTTTCCGGGAGCCGAACGGGCCTTCGGCCCTGCTCGGTTCGGCTCGACTCGGCTCGAGGTCGAGGTCGTCGGTAACGACGATGGTGGCGGGGAGGCGCTCGATTGGTCTGTCATCGCCATCCTCCCCCCTACCCTTTAAAATTAATGGAAAATGTAAACCTAAACGTAGAGTCGGATTCGTAACCTCGAAGTTACAAGTCGATTCGCTCAACTATCAAGGGAGAGTAAACGCGGCGACTGTGGCGGCACTCGCCACCGATGCCAAGTCAGCGTCGCGAAGTTGGCGTTAAATTCGAACGTTTGAATCAGTTATTTTCTTTCGGGCCCTTTTCAGCGCTGAACCGTGGAAGCGCCGAAATTCGGGTTTCATTTTTAACGCGGCAGCTTATACCCCCGTGCGTTACCGACCACTGCCGGTGGTGGTCGGTAAGTTATACTCCGCCGAGGACGACGCGCGTTACCGATGCACACGTAAAAAATGTTTCGCGAATTTTTCGCACGGTAAATCTTTGTCTCCGCGTCCTCCGTCCGACGAGCCTACTCTCGCCCGCACCCGTCGACCCGTTCTCGAGCTATACGGCGACAAAGAAATCGCAAAATTTCACTAATTTGACGTCACCGAAAAAAGTGACGGCCAACTGGGAATTAAAGGTATATCGCCTTCCCGAATTTTCCGGGAGCCCATCGGGCCTTCGGCCCCGCTCGGCTCGGCTCGACTAGGCTCGAGGTCGAGGTCGTCGGTAGCGACGATGATGGCGGGGAGGCGCGCGATTGGTCTGTCATCGCCATCCTCCCCCCCCCCCCTTCCCCTTTCAAATTAATGGAAAATGTAAACCTAAACGGAGAATAGGATTCGTAACCTCGAAGTTACAAGTCGATTCGCTCAACTATCAAGGGAGAGTAAACGCGGCGACTGTGGCGGCACTCGCCACCGATGCGATGTCAGCGTCGCGAAGTTGGCGTTAAATTCGAACGTTTGAATCAGTTATTTTCTTTCGGGCCCTTTTCAGCCCTGAACCGTGGAAGCGCCGAAATTCGGGTTTCATTTATAACGCGGCAGCTTATACCCCCGAGCGTTACCGACCACTGCCGGTGGTGGTCGGTAAGTTATCCTCCGCCGAGGACGACGTGCGTTACCGATGCTCACGTAAAAAATTTTTCGCGAATTTTCGCGAATTTTTCGCGCGCTGAACCTTCGTCTCCGCGTCCTCCGTCCGACGCGCCTACTCTCGCCCGCACCCGTCGACCCGTTCTCGAGCTATACGGCGACAAAGAAACTTTGATTTTTCACTAATTTGACGTCATCGAAAAAGTTACGGCCAACTGGGAATTAAAGGTATATCGCCTTCCCGAATTTTCCGGGAGCCCATCGGGCCTTCGGCCCCGCTTGGCTCGGCTCGACTCGGCTCGAGGTCGAGGTCGTCGGTAACGACGATGGTGGCGGGGAGGCGCGCGATTGGTCTGTCATCGCCATCCTCCCCCCTACCCTTTAAAATTAATGGAAAATATAAACCTAAACGTAGAGTCGGATTCGTAACCTCGAAGTTACAAGTCGATTCGCTCAACTATCAAGGGAGAGTAAACGCGGCGACTGTGGCGGCACTCGCCACCGATGCCAAGTCAGCGTCGCGAAGTTGGCGTTAAATTCGAACGTTTGAATCAGTTATTTTCTTTCGGGCCCTTTTCAGCGCTGAACCGTGGAAGCGCCGAAATTCGGGTTTCATATTTAACGCGGCAGCTTATACACCCGTGCGTTACCGACCACTGCCGGTGGTGGTCGGTAAGTTATCCTCCGCCGAGGACGACGCGCGTTACCGATGCACACGTAAAAAATGTTTCGCGAATTTTTCGAACGGTAAATCTTTGTCTCCGCGTCCTCCGTCCGACGAGCCTACTCTCGCCCGCACCCGTCTCCCCGTTCTCGAGCTGTACGGCGACAAAGAAATCGCAAAATTTCACTAATTTGACGTCACCGAAAAAAGTGACGGCCAACTGGGAATTAAAGGTATATCGCCTTCCCGAATTTTCCGGGAGCCCATCGGGCCTTCGGCCCCGCTCGGCTCGGCTCGACTAGGCTCGAGGTCGAGGTCGTCGGTAGCGACGATGGTGGCGGGGAGGCGCGCGATTGGTCTGTCATCGCCATCCTCCCCCCCCTTCCCCTTTAAAATTAATGGAAAATGTAAACCTAAACGGAGAATAGGATTCGTAACCTCGAAGTTACAAGTCGATTCGCTCAACTATCAAGGGAGAGTAAACGCGGCGACTGTGGCGGCACTCGCCACCGATGCGAAGTCAGCGTCGCGAAGTTGGCGTTAAATTCGAACGTTTGAATCAGTTATTTTCTTTCGGGCCCTTTTCAGCCTTGAACCGTGGAAGCGCCGAAATTCGGGTTTCATTTATAACGCGGCAGCTTATACCCCCGAGCGTTACCGACCACTGCCGGTGGTGGTCGGTAAGTTATCCTCCGCCGAGGACGACGTGCGTTACCGATGCTCACGTAAAAAATTTTTCGCGAATTTTCGCGAATTTTTCGCGCGCTGAACCTTCGTCTCCGCGTCCTCCGTCCGACGAGCCTACTCTCGCCCGCACCCGTCGACCCGTTCTCGAGCTATACGGCGACAAAGAAACTTTGATTTTTCACTAATTTGACGTCATCGAAAAAGTTAAGGCCAACTGGGAATTAAAGGTATATCGCCTTCCCGAATTTTCCGGGAGCCCATCGGGCCTTCGGCCCCGCTTGGCTCGGCTCGACTCGGCTCAGCTCGAGGTCGAGGTCGTCGGTAGCGACGATAGTGGCGGGGAGGCGCGCGATTGGTCTGTCATCGCCATCCTCCCCCCCATACCCTTTAAAATTAATGGAAAATGTAAACCAAAACGTAGAGTCGGATTCGTAACCTCGAAGTTACAAGTCGATTCGCTCAACTATCAAGGGAGAGTAAACGCGGCGACTGAGACGGCACTCGCCACCGATGCGAAGTCAGCGTCGCGAAGTTGGCGTTAAATTCGAACGTTTGAATCAGTTATTTTCTTTCGGGCCCTTTTCAGCCCTGAACCGTGGATGCGCCGAAATTCGGGTTTCATTTATAACGCGGCAGCTTATACCCCCGAGCGTTACCGACCACTGCCGGTGGTGGTCGGTAAGTTATCCTCCGCCGAGGACGACGCGCGTTACCGATGCACACGTAAAAAATTTTTCGCGAATTTTCGCGAATTTTTCGCGCGCTGAACCTTCGTCTCCGCGTCCTCCGTCCGACGAGCCTACTCTCGCCCGCACCCGTCGACCCGTTCTCGAGCTATACGGCGACAAAGAAACTTTGATTTTTCACTAATTTGACGTCATCGAAAAAGTTACGGCCAACTGGGAATTAAAGGTATATCGCCTTCCCGAATTTTCCGGGAGCCCATCGGGCCTTCGGCCCCGCTTGGCTCGGCTCGACTCGGCTCAGCTCGAGGTCGAGGTCGTCGGTAGCGACGATAGTGGCGGGGAGGCGCGCGATTGGTCTGTCATCGCCATCCTCCCCCCCATACCCTTTAAAATTAATGGAAAATGTAAACCAAAACGTAGAGTCGGATTCGTAACCTCGAAGTTACAAGTCGATTCGCTCAACTATCAAGGGAGAGTAAACGCGGCGACTGTGGCGGCACTCGCCACCGATGCGAAGTCAGCGTCGCAAAGTTGGCGTTAAATCCGAACGTTTGAATAAGTTATTTTCTTTCGGGCCCTTTTCTGCCCTGAACCGTGGAAGCGCCGAAATTCGGGTTTCATTTGTAACGCGGCAGCTTATACCCCCCGTGCGTTACCGACCACTGCCGGTGGTGGTCGGTAAGTTATCCTCCGCCGAGGACGACGCGCGTTACCGATGCACACGTAAAAAATGTTTCGCGAATTTTTCGCACGGTAAATCTTTGTCTCCGCGTCCTCCGTCCGACGAGCCTACTCTCGCCCGCACCCGTCGACCCGTTCTCGAGCTATACGGCGACAAAGAAATCGCAAAATTTCCCTAATTTGACGTCACCGAAAAAAGTGACGGCCAACTGGGAATTAAAGGTATATCGCCTTCCCGAATTTTCCGGGAGCCCATCGGGCCTTCGGCCCCGCTTGGCTCGGCTCGACTAGGCTCGAGGTCGAGGTCGTCGGTAGCGACGATGATGGCGGGGAGGCGCGAGATTGGTCTGTCATCGCCATCCTCCCCCCCTGCCCTTTAAAATTAATGGAAAATGTAAACCTAAACGTAGAGTCGGATTCGTAACCTCGAAGTTACAAGTCGATTCGCTCAACTATCAAGGGAGAGTAAACGCGGCGACTGTGGCGGCACTCGCCACCGATGCGAAGTCAGCGTCGCGAAGTTGGCGTTAAATTCGAACGTTTGAATCAGTTATTTTCTTTCGGGCCCTTTTCAGCGCTGAACCGTGGAAGCGCCGAAATTCGGGTTTCATTTATAACGCGGCAGCTTATACCCCCGAGCGTTACCGACCACTGCCGGTGGTGGTCGGTAAGTTATCCTCCGCCGAGGACGACGCGCGTTACCGATGCACACGTAAAAAATTTTTCGCGAATTTTTCGCGCGGTAAACCTTTGTCTCCGCGTCCTCCGTCCGACGAGCCTACTCTCGCCCGCACCCGTCGACCCGTTCTCGAGCTATACGGCGACAAAGAAATTGCAAAATTTCACTAATTTGACGTCATCGAAAAAGTTACGGCCAACTGGGAATTAAAGGTATATCGCCTTCCCGAATTTTCCGGGAGCCCATCGGGCCTTCGGCCCCGCTTGGCTCGGCTCTACTCGGCTCGAGGTCGAGGTCGTCGGTCGCGACGATAGTGGCGGGGAGGCGCGCGATTGGTCTGTCATCGCCATCCTCCCCCCCCCTTCCCCTTTAAAATTAATGGAAAATGTAAACCTAAACGGAGAATAGGATTCGTAACCTCGAAGTTACAAGTCGATTCGCTCAACTATCAAGGGAGTGTAAACGCGGCGACTGTGGCGGCAGTCGCCACCGATGCGATGTCAGCGTCGCGAAGTTGGCGTTAAATTCGAACGTTTGAATCAGTTATTTTCTTTCGGGCCCTTTTCAGCCCTGAACCGTGGAAGCGCCGAAATTCGGGTTTCATTTATAACGCGGCAGCTTATACCCCCGAGCGTTACCGACCACTGCCGGTGGTGGTCGGTAAGTTATCCTCCGCCGAGGACGACGCGCGTTACCGATGCACACGTAAAAAATTTTTCGCGAATTTTTCGCGCGGTAAACCTTTGTCTCCGCGTCCTCCGTCCGACGAGCCTACTCTCGCCCGCACCCGTCGACCCGTTCTCGAGCTATACGGCGACAAAGAAATCGCAAAATTTCACTAATTTGACGTCACCGAAAAAAGTGACGGCCAACTGGGAATTAAAGGTATATCGCCTTCCCGAATTTTCCGGGAGCCCATCGGGCCTTCGGCCCCGCTCGGCTCGGCTCGACTAGGCTCGAGGTCGAGGTCGTCGGTAGCGACGATGGTGGCGGGGAGGCGCGCGATTGGTCTGTCATCGCCATCCTCCCCCCCCCTACCCCTTTAAAATTAATGGAAAATGTAAACCTAAACGGAGAATAGGATTCGTAACCTCGAAGTTACAAGTCGATTCGCTCAACTATCAAGGGAGATTAAACGCGGCGACTGTGGCGGCACTCGCCACCGATGCGAAGTCAGCGTCGCAAAGTTGGCGTTAAATCCGAACTTTTGAATCAGTTATTTTCTTTCGGGCCCTTTTCTGCCCTGAACCGTGGAAGCGCCGAAATTCGGGTTTCATTTGTAACGCGGCA
This sequence comes from Lasioglossum baleicum, assembly GCF_051020765.1. Lineage (NCBI taxonomy): Eukaryota > Metazoa > Arthropoda > Insecta > Hymenoptera > Halictidae > Lasioglossum > Lasioglossum baleicum. The sequence goes on from NC_134933.1 coordinate 797,803, forward strand.
GCTTATACCCCCCAGCGTTACCGACCACTGCCGGTGGTGGTCGGTAAGTTATCCTCCGCCGAGGTCGACGCGCGTTACAGATGCACACGTAAAATATTTTTCGCGAATTTTCGCGAATTTTTCGCGCGGTAAACCTTCGTCTCCGCGTCCTCCGTCCGACGAGCCTACTCTCGCCCGCACCCGTCGACCCGTTCTCGAGCTATACGGCGACAAAAAAATCGCAAAATTTCACTAATTTGACGTCACCGAAAAAGTTACGGCCAACTGGGAATTAAAGGTATATCGCCTTCCCGAATTTTCCGGGAGCCCATCGGGCCTTCGGCCCTGCTCGGCTCGGCTCGGCTCGGCTCAGCTCGAGGTCGAGGTCGTCGGTAGCGACGATAGTGGCGGGGAGGCGCGCGATTGGTCTGTCATCGCCATCCTCCCCCCCCCCTACCCTTTAAAATTAATGGAAAATGTAAACCAAAACGTAGAGTCGGATTCGTAACCTCGAAGTTACAAGTCGATTCGCTCAACTATCAAGGGAGAGTAAACGCGGCGACTGAGACGGCACTCGCCACCGATGCGAAGTCAGCGTCGCGAAGTTGGCGTTAAATTCGAACGTTTGAATAAGTTATTTTCTTTCGGGCCCTTTTCTGCCCTGAACCGTGGAAGCGCCGAAATTCGGGTTTCATTTGTAACGCGGCAGCTTATACCCCCCGTGCGTTACCGACCACTGCCGGTGGTGGTCGGTAAGTTATCCTCCGCCGAGGACGACGCGCGTTACCGATGCACACGTAAAAAATGTTTCGCGAATTTTTCGCGCGCTGAACCTTCGTCTCCGCGTCCTCCGTCCGACGAGCCTACTCTCGCCCGCACCCGTCGACCCGTTCTCGAGCTATACGGCGACAAAGAAATCGCAAAATTTCACTAATTTGACGTCACCGAAAAAAGTGACGGCCAACTGGGAATTAAAGGTATATCGCCTTCCCGAATTTTCCGGGAGCCCATCGGGCCTTCGGCCCCGCTTGGCTCGGCTCGACTCGGCTCGAGGTCGAGGTCGTCGGTAACGACGATGGTGGCGGGGAGGCGCGCGATTGGTCTGTCATCGCCATCCTCCCCCCTACCCTTCAAAATTAATGGAAAATGTAAACCTAAACGTAGAGTCGGATTCGTAACCTCGAAGTTACAAGTCGATTCGCTCAACTATCAAGGGAGAGTAAACGCGGCGACTGTGGCGGCACTCGCCACCGATGCGAAGTCAGCGTCGCAAAGTTGGCGTTAAATCCGAACGTTTGAATCAGTTATTTTCTTTCGGGCCCTTTTCAGCGCTGAACCGTGGAAGCGTCGAAATTCGGGTTTCATTTATAACGCGGCAGCTTATACCCCCGAGCGTTACCGACCACTGCCGGTGGTGGTCGGTAAGTTATCCTCCGCCGAGGACGACGCGCGTTACCGATGCACACGTAAAAAATGTTTCGCGAATTTTTCGAACGGTAAATCTTTGTCTCCGCGTCCTCCGTCCGACGAGCCTACTCTCGCCCGCACCCGTCGACCCGTTCTCGAGCTATACGGCGACAAAGAAATCGCAAAATTTCACTAATTTGACGTCACCGAAAAAAGAGACGGCCAACTGGGAATTAAAGGTATATCGCCTTCCCGAATTTTCCGGGAGCCCATCGGGCCTTCGGCTCCGCTCGGCTCGGCTCGACTAGGCTCGAGGTCGAGGTCGTCGGTAGCGACGATGGTGGCGGGGAGGCGCGCGATTGGTCTGTCATCGCCATCCTCCCCCCCTTCCCCTTTAAAATTAATGGAAAATGTAAACCTAAACGTAGAGTCGGATTCGTAACCTCGAAGTTACAAGTCGATTCGCTCAACTATCAAGGGAGAGTAAACGCGGCGACTGTGGCGGCACTCGCCACCGATGCGAAGTCAGCGTCGCAAAGTTGGCGTTAAATCCGAACGTTTGAATAAGTTATTTTCTTTCGGGCCCTTTTCTGCCCTGAACCGTGGAAGCGCCGAAATTCGGGTTTCATTTGTAACGCGGCAGCTTATACCCCCCGTGCGTTACCGACCACTGCCGGTGGTGGTCGGTAAGTTATCCTCCGCCGAGGACGACGCGCGTTACCGATGCACACGTAAAAAATGTTTCGCGAATTTTTCGCACGGTAAATCTTTGTCTCCGCGTCCTCCGTCCGACGAGCCTACTCTCGCCCGCACCCGTCGACCCGTTCTCGAGCTATACGGCGACAAAGAAATCGCAAAATTTCCCTAATTTGACGTCACCGAAAAAAGTGACGGCCAACTGGGAATTAAAGGTATATCGCCTTCCCGAATTTTCCGGGAGCCCATCGGGCCTTCGGCCCCGCTTGGCTCGGCTCGACTAGGCTCGAGGTCGAGGTCGTCGGTAGCGACGATGATGGCGGGGAGGCGCGAGATTGGTCTGTCATCGCCATCCTCCCCCCCTACCCTTTAAAATTAATGGAAAATGTAAACCTAAACGTAGAGTCGGATTCGTAACCTCGAAGTTACAAGTCGATTCGCTCAACTATCAAGGGAGAGTAAACGCGGCGACTGTGGCGGCACTCGCCACCGATGCGAAGTCAGCGTCGCGAAGTTGGCGTTAAATTCGAACGTTTGAATCAGTTATTTTCTTTCGGGCCCTTTTCAGCGCTGAACCGTGGAAGCGCCGAAATTCGGGTTTCATTTATAACGCGGCAGCTTATACCCCCGAGCGTTACCGACCACTGCCGGTGGTGGTCGGTAAGTTATCCTCCGCCGAGGACGACGCGCGTTACCGATGCACACGTAAAAAATTTTTCGCGAATTTTTCGCGCGGTAAACCTTTGTCTCCGCGTCCTCCGTCCGACGAGCCTACTCTCGCCCGCACCCGTCGACCCGTTCTCGAGCTATACGGCGACAAAGAAATTGCAAAATTTCACTAATTTGACGTCATCGAAAAAGTTACGGCCAACTGGGAATTAAAGGTATATCGCCTTCCCGAATTTTCCGGGAGCCCATCGGGCCTTCGGCCCCGCTTGGCTCGGCTCTACTCGGCTCGAGGTCGAGGTCGTCGGTAACGACGATGGTGGCGGGGAGGCGCGCGATTGGTCTGTCATCGCCATCCTCCCCCCTACCCTTCAAAATTAATGGAAAATGTAAACCTAAACGTAGAGTCGGATTCGTAACCTCGAAGTTACAAGTCGATTCGCTCAACTATCAAGGGAGAGTAAACGCGGCGACTGTGCGGCACTCGCCACCGATGCGAAGTCAGCGTCGCGAAGTTGGTGTTAAATTCGAACGTTTGAATCAGTTATTTTCTTTCGGGCCCTTTTCAGCGCTGAACCGTGGAAGCGCCGAAATTCGGGTTTCATTTATAACGCGGCAGCTTATACCCCCGAGCGTTACCGACCACTGCCGGTGGTGGTCGGTAAGTTATCCTCCGCCGAGGACGACGCGCGTTACCGATGCACACGTAAAAAATTTTTCGCGAATTTTTCGCGCCGTAAACCTTTGTCTCCGCGTCCTCCGTCCGACGAGCCTACTCTCGCCCGCACCCGTCGACCCGTTCTCGAGCTATACGGCGACAAAGAAATCGCAAAATTTCACTAATTTGACGTCACCGAAAAAAGTGACGGCCAACTGGGAATTAAAGGTATATCGCCTTCCCGAATTTTCCGGGAGCCGAACGGGCCTTCGGCCCTGCTCGGTTCGGCTCGGCTCGGCTCAGCTCGAGGTCGAGGTCGTCGGTCGCGACGATAGTGGCGGGGAGGCGCGCGATTGGTCTGTCATCGCCATCCTCCCCCCCCCTTCCCCTTTAAAATTAATGGAAAATGTAAACCTAAACGGAGAATAGGATTCGTAACCTCGAAGTTACAAGTCGATTCGCTCAACTATCAAGGGAGTGTAAACGCGGCGACTGTGGCGGCAGTCGCCACCGATGCGATGTCAGCGTCGCGAAGTTGGCGTTAAATTCGAACGTTTGAATCAGTTATTTTCTTTCGGGCCCTTTTCAGCCCTGAACCGTGGAAGCGCCGAAATTCGGGTTTCATTTATAACGCGGCAGCTTATACCCCCGAGCGTTACCGACCACTGCCGGTGGTGGTCGGTAAGTTATCCTCCGCCGAGGACGACGCGCGTTACCGATGCACACGTAAAAAATTTTTCGCGAATTTTTCGCGCGGTAAACCTTTGTCTCCGCGTCCTCCGTCCGACGAGCCTACTCTCGCCCGCACCCGTCGACCCGTTCTCGAGCTATACGGCGACAAAGAAATCGCAAAATTTCACTAATTTGACGTCACCGAAAAAAGTGACGGCCAACTGGGAATTAAAGGTATATCGCCTTCCCGAATTTTCCGGGAGCCCATCGGGCCTTCGGCCCCGCTCGGCTCGGCTCGACTAGGCTCGAGGTCGAGGTCGTCGGTAGCGACGATGGTGGCGGGGAGGCGCGCGATTGGTCTGTCATCGCCATCCTCCCCCCCCCTACCCCTTTAAAATTAATGGAAAATGTAAACCTAAACGGAGAATAGGATTCGTAACCTCGAAGTTACAAGTCGATTCGCTCAACTATCAAGGGAGATTAAACGCGGCGACTGTGGCGGCACTCGCCACCGATGCGAAGTCAGCGTCGCAAAGTTGGCGTTAAATCCGAACTTTTGAATCAGTTATTTTCTTTCGGGCCCTTTTCTGCCCTGAACCGTGGAAGCGCCGAAATTCGGGTTTCATTTGTAACGCGGCAGCTTATACCCCCCAGCGTTACCGACCACTGCCGGTGGTGGTCGGTAAGTTATCCTCCGCCGAGGTCGACGCGCGTTACAGATGCACACGTAAAATATTTTTCGCGAATTTTCGCGAATTTTTCGCGCGGTAAACCTTCGTCTCCGCGTCCTCCGTCCGACGAGCCTACTCTCGCCCGCACCCGTCGACCCGTTCTCGAGCTATACGGCGACAAAAAAATCGCAAAATTTCACTAATTTGACGTCACCGAAAAAGTTACGGCCAACTGGGAATTAAAGGTATATCGCCTTCCCGAATTTTCCGGGAGCCCATCGGGCCTTCGGCCCTGCTCGGCTCGGCTCTTCTCGGCTCAGCTCGAGGTCGAGGTCGTCGGTAGCGACGATAGTGGCGGGGAGGCGCGCGATTGGTCTGTCATCGCCATCCTCCCCCCCCCCCTACCCTTTAAAATTAATGGAAAATGTAAACCAAAACGTAGAGTCGGATTCGTAACCTCGAAGTTACAAGTCGATTCGCTCAACTATCAAGGGAGAGTAAACGCGGCGACTGAGACGGCACTCGCCACCGATGCGAAGTCAGCGTCGCGAAGTTGGCGTTAAATTCGAACGTTTGAATAAGTTATTTTCTTTCGGGCCCTTTTCTGCCCTGAACCGTGGAAGCGCCGAAATTCGGGTTTCATTTGTAACGCGGCAGCTTATACCCCCCGTGCGTTACCGACCACTGCCGGTGGTGGTCGGTAAGTTATCCTCCGCCGAGGACGACGCGCGTTACCGATGCACACGTAAAAAATGTTTCGCGAATTTTTCGCGCGCTGAACCTTCGTCTCCGCGTCCTCCGTCCGACGAGCCTACTCTCGCCCGCACCCGTCGACCCGTTCTCGAGCTATACGGCGACAAAGAAATCGCAAAATTTCACTAATTTGACGTCACCGAAAAAAGTGACGGCCAACTGGGAATTAAAGGTATATCGCCTTCCCGAATTTTCCGGGAGCCCATCGGGCCTTCGGCCCCGCTTGGCTCGGCTCGACTCGGCTCGAGGTCGAGGTCGTCGGTAACGACGATGGTGGCGGGGAGGCGCGCGATTGGTCTGTCATCGCCATCCTCCCCCCTACCCTTCAAAATTAATGGAAAATGTAAACCTAAACGTAGAGTCGGATTCGTAACCTCGAAGTTACAAGTCGATTCGCTCAACTATCAAGGGAGAGTAAACGCGGCGACTGTGGCGGCACTCGCCACCGATGCCAAGTCAGCGTCGCGAAGTTGGCGTTAAATTCGAACGTTTGAATCAGTTATTTTCTTTCGGGCCCTTTTCTGCCCTGAACCGTGGAAGCGCCGAAATTCGGGTTTCATTTGTAACGCGGCAGCTTATACCCCCCGTGCGTTACCGACCACTGCCGGTGGTGGTCGGTAAGTTATCCTCCGCCGAGGACGACGCGCGTTACCGATGCACACGTAAAAAATGTTTCGCGAATTTTTCGCGCGCTGAACCTTCGTCTCCGCGTCCTCCGTCCGACGAGCCTACTCTCGCCCGCACCCGTCGACCCGTTCTCGAGCTATACGGCGACAAAGAAATCGCAAAATTTCACTAATTTGACGTCACCGAAAAAAGTGACGGCCAACTGGGAATTAAAGGTATATCGCCTTCCCGAATTTTCCGGGAGCCCATCGGGCCTTCGGCCCCGCTTGGCTCGGCTCGACTCGGCTCGAGGTCGAGGTCGTCGGTAACGACGATGGTGGCGGGGAGGCGCGCGATTGGTCTGTCATCGCCATCCTCCCCCCTACCCTTCAAAATTAATGGAAAATGTAAACCTAAACGTAGAGTCGGATTCGTAACCTCGAAGTTACAAGTCGATTCGCTCAACTATCAAGGGAGAGTAAACGCGGCGACTGTGGCGGCACTCGCCACCGATGCCAAGTCAGCGTCGCGAAGTTGGCGTTAAATTCGAACGTTTGAATCAGTTATTTTCTTTCGGGCCCTTTTCAGCGCTGAACCGTGGAAGCGCCGAAATTCGGGTTTCATTTTTAACGCGGCAGCTTATACCCCCGTGCGTTACCGACCACTGCCGGTGGTGGTCGGTAAGTTATCCTCCGCCGAGGACGACGCGAGTTACCGATGCACACGTAAAAAATGTTTCGCGAATTTTTCGAACGGTAAATCTTTGTCTCCGCGTCCTCCGTCCGACGAGCCTACTCTCGCCCGCACCCGTCGACCCGTTCTCGAGCTATACGGCGACAAAGAAATCGCAAAATTTCACTAATTTGACGTCACCGAAAAAAGTGACGGCCAACTGGGAATTAAAGGTATATCGCCTTCCCGAATTTTCCGGGAGCCCATCGGGCCTTCGGCTCCGCTCGGCTCGGCTCGACTAGGCTCGAGGTCGAGGTCGTCGGTAGCGACGATGGTGGCGGGGAGGCGCGCGATTGGTCTGTCATCGCCATCCTCCCCCCCCCTTGCCCTTTAAAATTAATGGAAAATGTAAACCTAAACGTAGAGTCGGATTCGTAACCTCGAAGTTACAAGTCGATTCGCTCAACTATCAAGGGAGAGTAAACGCGGCGACTGTGGCGGCACTCGCCACCGATGCGAAGTCAGCGTCGCAAAGTTGGCGTTAAATCCGAACGTTCGAATAAGTTATTTTCTTTCGGGCCCTTTTCTGCCCTGAACCGTGGAAGCGCCGAAATTCGGGTTTCATTTGTAACGCGGCAGCTTATACCCCCCGTGCGTTACCGACCACTGCCGGTGGTGGTCGGTAAGTTATCCTCCGCCGAGGACGACGCGCGTTACCGATGCACACGTAAAAAATGTTTCGCGAATTTTTCGCACGGTAAATCTTTGTCTCCGCGTCACCGACGAGATACTGTTAAAGACTGCCAGCCTTACGGGAGTTGGCGGGACTCGAATTTTTCGGTGTTCTCTTACGCCCTCTAGGATATATTCTGACTGGAGTGAGAAACAGGAGGCCAACGACGGCATTTCGTCGGTGCAGAAGACACTGTATTGGTATCGTGTTAGCAACGCGCCCGCGCGCTACACTCGCCAGCGTACCTTTACTATATCCGTGTGCGCTGCTTGTGCGAGCCACAATCTATTTTTAGAACTTGCCATGTTGCCATGCTTTACGGCTTACGGAAACGAAACTGAAATTCGACTGTCGAGCCGTCGAGCGTATGAATCGCAATCTGGAGCTAGCCTTCGGGTCCCCGTACAGCGAGGATTTTTTTTTTATTTTTATTTTTCATTACTTTTTTAATTACATTTTTTAACCTTCCAAAAAATTAAAAATGTTAAAACTATGTTCAAAATATGTATTCATTTTAAATAGAAACGTTTTGTTACTGTCATAATTGCATTAATAAAAATTGGTATATGATCGAGAACAGGTTGATGGTATTTATTTGGACTGATTGGAGAATACGAAAATGCAGGAAGTATTTTTTAGTTTATGAAACAATTTGTAGATTTATTAGTTGTCAAACAAATAATAAAATAAATTGTATAATATATATAAATTGATTTTATACTAGCATACACAAGTTTATTTGATCTTCTGTCTTCCTATAATAAAAAAACACAGTCATAACTATAATTATAATAGAATTTCATAAAATATTGAGGTTATTGCAAACTCATCTTTTTTCGCGATGATGCTCTAATTTTATTGCTTCTCTCGAATGTCCATTTCCTTCCGAGACAGTGCGTTTCTAAGTGTAAATAAAAAATGTTGATATAAAATGTATCATAATTAAACTACAATTATTCTAATAACGTAGAATGTAGTACATATTAAGTTTTAATTACCAGGATTTTCTTCTTCGACGTTAAGCACCCTTTACTGCTTCTCGTAATTTACGTATATGGACATTAGGGTGGACCTTATTTTTCGACCATGAAATTTTTTTGTCCCGTAAACCAGAATTGTAACAAATGTTGAGAAAATGATCTGGAAAAATGTTGGGGCCGATTGGATCATGGGAAAATGAGGCGCAGCAAATTTGAAAATTTTGAATTTTTTAAATCTTGACATAAATAGACGTTATGATATATCGTTGAATTTGTCTTTTTTCTCTTTAAGAATCCGTATGTAGCATAAACAGTTGTTGATAGAAAAAACATCCGTGACTTTGAAAACTTGAAATAATTACTTTGAAAAAAAATTTTTTTCTGATACTATATCCACCTCCTAATATACTACAACTTTTGTTTGAAGAGTTTTTTTATATATACATAACTGACAGAGATATTAAGGGGCGTAATTTGCACTATTCGGTAGCTATTTTCATAGCTACATGCTGCCGAATAATGAAAATTACGCCTCGTAATCGAAAAAATAGGACTTTTGAGGCAGATAGCGCCCTAGATCGATGTTTTATCTAGCGTTTTTGACTAGTGAAAAACCCCGTGTTTGTATTATCGAGAAATGAGTAAATGAATATCTTGCAATCCTGGAAGTCTCTCTACTACCTTAACTAAATTCATTAATACGCTCCAATCTACAAAAGAAAAACAGTTAAAATATCGGAAAAAGAAGTTATTATGAATAATAAGTAGACTGACTGAAACATAGACTGAAGGTGGTCAATGATACCGCTGAACGGGGCGTTAAACTAATGGAGGATCATATTAAAATTTTATATAGAAACAAAGTGGAGAAATAATATATACTATACAAACTGTGATGGAATATCGACAGCAGTATCCTGACGCCACAAAACAGATTTGTCAAAGGATTTTTAAATATTTTTTAATATAGAGAGAGAAACACCTGATCAATCCCTACATGCGATTAATTGCATTTTTAAGAGGCATTGAAGACAGCTTATTAACTGAGAGTTATTAAAGTTTTCATTTTCCTCAGAGTCAGTAAGTTCTTTATTTTTCTCGGAGTCATTAAGTTTTCCATTTTTCTTGGAGTTATTCAATTTTTCATTTTCCTCAGTGTCGTCAAGTTTTTTCATATAGTCCAGTCGGCAGGTCGAAAAAAGGCGTCTACCTGGAAAGTATTCCGAACTTAATGAAATTTTGACACGTCATTTAGGGGTACTCTGGGGTGTCGAATCTCAGTTTTCGACCTCGAGGACCCTGTGCTAACTTGGGGAGGGGGAAAAAACCACTACTTTTATTACCTTGTTTTGGTTTTTCGCCTATCGGGCTCGAGTCGGGTACGCGATACATCAGACACATCGGGAAGCTTATGACTAGACTGCGGATTTTATGCATGTATGACAAAAATGTACACGTTCAATTTAAAGCAGTGGACATGTTAAAAATATTTAAGGTCATCAACGTATTAGTTTCAGCTTAATAGGATAATTAAAAGAAGAATACAATTTATATTTGGCTCATGTGCCGTGCAATCAATGCAAACATTTTTTATTTTGCATAAAGATCCGCAGTGTACTCATGACTCAACTTTGTCGGGCGGCTTCTAAAACAATAGAACAAGATCGCGCGAACGACTTATCGCGATACCCGAGAATCAACTGTGCGTTCTTATGAAATAGATAATAATAATAATGGTACGTATTTCTTTCATAACTTGTCCATAATGTGATTTTTATATAAGTACATTAGGTATATTCGGCAGACATGTGCATGATCGTTATTTGTATTAAAATTTGAAATAATGCACGTTTCACGTGAAAAAATTATAAGAAAATATTTACAACGTGGTATGTAATAAGTTATGATAACTTTTCAGTGGGTGATGTTTTTATTAACTGTTAAGTAACCTACTTAACTATCATTAATCTTACACAAATTCTTAAAAGATAATATATAGTATACAATATAAAATAAAATAGAAATTAACTTAAAATAAAATCATATAAAATAAAAAACTAGAGGGTTATTGTTGCTCGCTCGCTTCGCTCGCTCGCGAGTAGGGTTGTTTTTGCTCGCTCGCGGATAGGACTGCTCTTGCGAAAGGGTTAGTGGTACGCATGGCTAGTAGTACCTATAGCTATTAATGTTTTTTTTTTATTTGGTGTGTGACTCTCCACGAGCCACACAAAGAACTTCCCGATTCGTTAGTTGCAGTATATTATTATCATTATTAAGTGTACGTTTTAAGAAGATTATACGTTTTCAGGGAAATTCAATAGTTTTCTACTTATCAAAATGTTTGCTATATGGCGTCACATTAAACCAACATCGTATGCTCGTTGCTCGCTTGGTTCCTTGTTATAGCATACTAATGTTGCAAAATAAATTGTCTTAATTAGTTTTTCGCAAACGATACAACTCCTCATTATCCGGGTTTGCAGTAGTGATCTTGGTTTTCTTCGATACTGTTAATTTAAATTGTCCCAAAATATATAAACTGCGCTCAATTTTGAAACACTGCTCAGTGCTACATACAATATTTGTAAAGTTCGCCTTACTGATTTTTTAAAATCCAAACATACTTTCTCGTATGTTTGTCCCTGACTTTTATGAATCGTAATCGCTTCAGCAGGAACCACTGGAAATTGACTACGTGTGATTTGATATTTTTCCTCACTCGACATATTTACTTGATTCGATATTTTTATTATTGGTGTAAAATTTTGATCAATATTTGTGCATTTTTCATATAATCACGATAACGAGTTCTTACTTTCACTCCTACTCTGGCCAATTGAAAATCTAACCACAATATAGACGGAATTTTAGTATTTTCTTGAAAAGTAATAAATTTTAATATTCCGCATGTGTGCTCCATTAATCAATCCGTTTTCAACATCAATGTTATTAATAATTAACATATAGTTTATATTAATTTTCAATTTAATCTCAGTTAATAATTCGTTTTGAACTGATTGTTTTTTTAAAGATTGTAATATAAATTTTTTTTTGTACTTTCATCGATATTCTTTGAAAATGTATTCTCGCGAGTAGAGATGATTAACTCACTCTTGCATTGGGATAATTTTCGATTATTGTAAGCGGAAACATCATCGTAAGGTACAAAAAAAATTTTTTTTTTTAATTTTAAAGAAATCGAAAAAAATTTTTTTGTGTAATTACGTTTGTTTCTTCGGTGGAAACTTTCCGTTCTCTCGTATAAATTGCATTGTTGAATGAACTTCTTTCGAAAAAACTAAAAAAACTAAAAAACTACTTGACCAAAATGGACCAAAATCTAATCAGCTCTAAGTTACAGCGGGGCATATCGATTGCATCATTCATCATCCTGATCGCGTTGTTACTTTTTCTGAAAACGTTAACGAAAAATTTGGTTACATAGAAACGGCCATACGCGCGCGCGCGCGCGCACACACACACACACCACACGCACGCACGCACGCACGCACACACACACACACACACATATATACGAACATTTTGCTGAAAATAGTCTAAAATGACTGCAATGACCATGAAACGTGAAGATCTGCTAAAAAATCGATTTTCGATTTTCGGGGTCATTACAATAACTTCCCTATAAAATCGGGAAGTTAATTATATAGAGCCTATAGATAATACAGAATAAAATATAAACACGAAATATAATACGTATAATGTTTATATTTATATTTCGTTTTTAATTATTGCCATACTTTACCATATTGTAATCTTCTAGGTGTATTGTATAACTTCCGTAAAGACATTTTAATGATATTATCGATACATATCTAAGTTCATTCGGAGAAAATTCTTTAAAAAGCTAGAAATATTGTCTTTTAAGTTTTTCACATGAAACGTGCATTATTCAAGCTTTAATACAAATAAAGAGCAGGCACGCGTTTGGCGAATATACCTAATGTAGTTATAAAAAAACCAAGTATATTAAAAATCACGTTATAAGTAAAGAAAGAAAACCATTATTACCATTATCTATGTCATAAGAACGCAGAGTATTTGAATCTCGGATAACGCAATAACTCGTCCGCCCGAACTTGTTCGATTCTTTTCGTACCCGCCCGACGAATTCGAAGTCGAATCGAAGGGCCGCCGCCGGACTTTCTGCGACCCGACCCGACTCGAACCCGAACATCGAGCGGCCCGCACATCCCTAAATTATTTATAATTATAAATATATTATATTAAATGACCTATATTATAATAACCTATATTAGGTAATTATTATCACACTTTAAATAAGTAAATATGGCTCAAATTATGCCGTATTTAGGCTCATTTTAATTAGAAGGATCTCACAAATACGTTGGTAATTCCGTAAAAAAGATTGAAAAATAAAAAACTTTCCTATGTGCATTGATGTAATCGGTACGCAGCCTTTTGAACTGTGTCGGCTGCCTCGTACCTCAGTCCCTCTTTGTCGTTTACGAGCTGTCGTAAAAAAAGTTCTGGTACATATGTTGATAGTCTAAAAATATGATCAATGCTATTTTTCAATTTCTCTAAAAAACCTGCATTTGTCGAATTTTTGCGTGTTTTTCACTTTGTGTAATTAACATTTTAAACCAAAAAATCGGGAAAAAATCTCAAATATCAATTTCAATTAAATGCAATTATATGATTAAATTAATGCAAGTAAATGGGGAAAATGGACCGAAAATTGAATGGCACAACGGCTGTTTAAATAATTCGAAGGACTATCTCGTCCGGCTAGGCCCTTCATTCCAAATTGTAATATTCCAATATTCCAATATCATTTTAAATATATATTCAAGTACTATTTAAAACTATTAATGAGTTTTAACAACAAAATATTTTAAATAGAAAACTAAATTTTGACATATAAGATAAGATTATAGCAAGCTTGCTATAAATGTCGAAAACTCGAGTCTGGCCAGAGACATTCAATTTTCAGGAAACACTATTCTATGATGACGAACGGAGAAAAGGGAAGTGAAGCTCGGGGGCTTCGGTCGCCGTGGAGTGGAGTGAAACATTGTAACATGATACGGGTCGGGTCGGGTATATCGGTGTGAGACTACTAATCAAACAACAAAGCTTAATTATTTATCATTATTTTTTTATAGGATTTTCCTTAACATATTTGGTGAATTTTGTTTCTTTTTATGAAAATGATACCAAAATTATATAATTCCGATGATATTTGCTTATGCAATGAGCGACGCAAGTTTCGGACACAAAGAAGGACAGCGTCGGGAAAAAAAGAGACGCGGAGAGTCCTTATTCTTTTAAGATTTCGACTTCGACTTCGTCTGCTAGCTCTTCGTCTCGTCGCACAATGTACTCATAAATGAATCATGTTTCAGGAAGTGGTTCAGTTCAGAATGAAATAAAATAATGTTACACGCACTTTTTAAATAGCGTCATATATGGTGCAAGAAATATTCGTATAGAGTCATATAGAATTATTTTTTTAGATATCTTCATACGAAATACTGCCTCTAAATAACATTGTATGGATAGGAGCCGTCGAAAATTAGTTTAATTAGTTAATACTTTTATCTTGTTACTACCTTTACTTTAATAATTGCAGTCAATAATGCTGTCGAGCATTACAAGTATGGGATAAATAAGTAAAAAAATTAATTTTCTGTTTCCTACTAAGGATCTTAATAAGAACGATTGAATTTTGAAATTACACAACATAACAAAATATTTTTTAAGAATCATTATTTTATATATAAAGCAATAATGTTCAAATTACTTTTAAATTCCAATACATTTGTAGAATATTACGTAGTAATTACTTCCATTTTTCCTACATCTATAAACTATCGATTATATTGTAAACAATTATTACAATGGTGATAATAAGGAAAATAAGAATGCAATAAGAGAATTATATATAGTATTATAAGGCAATTACAGAATAGGTAATGTCAGCATTCTACTATATCATTCTTCTTCAACTTGACGAATATCTCGTCGATTGTGGAACTTTTACCGCTGTGGTATATCAGATCACTGTAACTTTCCCGTTATCCCCGCGCCCACTCGCGCCCACTTACCGGTCCCGCGGAATAACACAGGGGCTGGCAGTCTTTAATAGTATCTCGTCGGTGTCCGCGTCCTCCGTCCGACGAGCCTACTCTCGCCCGCACCCGTCGACCCGTTCTCGAGCTATACGGCGACAAAGAAATCGCAAAATTTCACTAATTTGACGTCACCGAAAAAAGTGACGGCCAACTGGGAATTAAAGGTATATCGCCTTCCCGAATTTTCCGGGAGCCCATCGGGCCTTCGGCCCCGCTCGGCTCGGCTCGACTAGGCTCGAGGTCGAGGTCGTCGGTAGCGACGATGATGGCGGGGAGGCGCGCGATTGTTCTGTCATCGCCATCCTCCCCCCCCCCCCCTTCCCCTTTAAAATTAATGGAAAATGTAAACCTAAACGGAGAATAGGATTCGTAACCTCGAAGTTACAAGTCGATTCGCTCAACTATCAAGGGAGAGTAAACGCGGCGACTGTGGCGGCACTCGCCACCGATGCGAAGTCAGCGTCGCGAAGTTGGCGTTAAATTCGAACGTTTAAATCAGTTATTTTCTTTCGGGCCCTTTTCAGCCCTGAACCGTGGAAGCGCCGAAATTCGGGTTTCATTTATAACGCGGCAGCTTATACCCCCGAGCGTTACCGACCACTGCCGGTGGTGGTCGGTAAGTTATCCTCCGCCGAGGACGACGCGCGTTACCGATGCACACGTAAAAAATTTTTCGCGAATTTTTCGCACGGTAAACCTTTGTCTCCGCGTCCTCCGTCCGACGAGCCTACTCTCGCCCGCACCCGTTGTCCCGTTCTCGAGCTATACGGCGACAAAGAAATCGCAAAATTTCACTAATTTGACGTCATCGAAAAAGTTACGGCCAACTGGGAATTAAAGGTATATCGCCATCCCGAATTTTCCGGGAGCCCATCGGGCCTTCGGCCCCGCTCGGCTCGAGGTCGAGGTCGTCGGTAACGACGATGGTGGCGGGGAGGCGCGCGATTGGTCTGTCATCGCCATCCTCCCCCCTACCCTTTAAAATTAATGGAAAATGTAAACCTAAACGTAGAGTCGGATTCGTAACCTCGAAGTTACAAGTCGATTCGCTCAACTATCAAGGGAGAGTAAACGCGGCGACTGTGGCGGCACTCGCCACCGATGCCAAGTCAGCGTCGCGAAGTTGGCGTTAAATTCGAACGTTTGAATCAGTTAATTTCTTTCGGGCCCTTTTCAGCGCTGAACCGTGGAAGCGCCGAAATTCGGGTTTCATTTTTAACGCGGCAGCTTATACCCCCGTGCGTTACCGACCACTGCCGGTGGTGGTCGGTAAGTTATCCTCCGCCGAGGACGACGCGCGTTACCGATGCACACGTAAAAAATGTTTCGCGAATTTTTCGCGCGGAAATCGTTGTCTCCGCGTCCTCCGTCCGACGAGCCTACTCTCGCCCGCACCCGTCGACCCGTTCTCGAGCTATACGGCGACAAAGAAATCGCAAAATTTCACTAATTTGACGTCACCGAAAAAAGTGACGGCCAACTGGGAATTAAAGGTATATCGCCTTCCCGAATTTTCCGGGATCCCATCGGGCCTTCGGCCCCGCTCGGCTCGGCTCGACTAGGCTCGAGGTCGAGGTCGTCGGTAGCGACGATGGTGGCGGGGAGGCGCGCGATTGGTCTGTCATCGCCATCCCCCCCCCCTTCCCCTTTAAAATTAATGGAAAATGTAAACCTAAACGGAGAATAGGATTCGTAACCTCGAAGTTACAAGTCGATTCGCTCAACTATCAAGGGAGATTAAACGCGGCGACTGTGGCGGCACTCGCCACCGATGCGAAGTCAGCGTCGCAAAGTTGGCGTTAAATCCGAACGTTTGAATCAGTTATTTTCTTTCGGGCCCTTTTCTGCCCTGAACCGTGGAAGCGCCGAAATTCGGGTTTCATTTGTAACGCGGCAGCTTATACCCCCCAGCGTTACCGACCACTGCCGGTGGTGGTCGGTAAGTTATCCTCCGCCGAGGTCGACGCGCGTTACAGATGCACACGTAAAATATTTTTCGCGAATTTTCGCGAATTTTTCGCGCGGTAAACCTTCGTCTCCGCGTCCTCCGTCCGACGAGCCTACTCTCGCCCGCACCCGTCGACCCGTTCTCGAGCTATACGGCGACAAAGAAATCGCAAAATTTCACTAATTTGACGTCACCGAAAAAGTTACGGCCAACTGGGAATTAAAGGTATATCGCCTTCCCGAATTTTCCGGGAGCCCATCGGGCCTTCGGCCCTGCTCGGCTCGGCTCGGCTCGGCTCAGCTCGAGGTCGAGGTCGTCGGTAGCGACGATAGTGGCGGGGAGGCGCGCGATTGGTCTGTCATCGCCATCCTCCCCCCCCTACCCTTTAAAATTAATGGAAAATGTAAACCAAAACGTAGAGTCGGATTCGTAACCTCGAAGTTACAAGTCGATTCGCTCAACTATCAAGGGAGAGTAAACGCGGCGACTGAGACGGCACTCGCCACCGATGCGAAGTCAGCGTCGCGAAGTTGGCGTTAAATTCGAACGTTTGAATAAGTTATTTTCTTTCGGGCCCTTTTCTGCCCTGAACCGTGGAAGCGCCGAAATTCGGGTTTCATTTGTAACGCGGCAGCTTATACCCCCCGTGCGTTACCGACCACTGCCGGTGGTGGTCGGTAAGTTATCCTCCGCCGAGGACGACGCGCGTTACCGATGCACACGTAAAAAATGTTTCGCGAATTTTTCGCACGGTAAATCTTTGTCTCCGCGTCCTCCGTCCGACGAGCCTACTCTCGCCCGCACCCGTCGACCCGTTCTCGAGCTATACGGCGACAAAGAAATCGCAAAATTTCACTAATTTGACGTCACCGAAAAAAGTGACGGCCAACTGGGAATTAAAGGTATATCGCCTTCCCGAATTTTCCGGGAGCCCATCGGGCCTTCGGCCCCGCTCGGCTCGGCTCGACTAGGCTCGAGGTCGAGGTCGTCGGTAGCGACGATGATGGCGGGGAGGCGCGCGATTGGTCTGTCATCGCCATCCTCCCCCCCCTGCCCCTTTAAAATTAATGGAAAATGTAAACCTAAACGGAGAATAGGATTCGTAACCTCGAAGTTACAAGTCGATTCGCTCAACTATCAAGGGAGAGTAAACGCGGCGACTGTGGCGGCACTCGCCACCGATGCGATGTCAGCGTCGCGAAGTTGGCGTTAAATTCGAACGTTTGAATCAGTTATTTTCTTTCGGGCCTTTTTCAGCCCTGAACCGTGGAAGCGCCGAAATTCGGGTTTCATTTATAACGCGGCAGCTTATACCACCGACGAGATACTGTTAAAGACTGCCAGCCTTACGGGAGTTGGCGGGACTTGAATTTTTCGGTGTTCTCTTACGCCCTCTAGGATATATTCTGACTGGAGTGAGAAACAGGAGGCCAACGACGGCATTTCGTCGGTGCAGAAGACACTGTATTGGTATCGTGTTAGCAACGCGCCCGCGCGCTACACTCACCAGCGTACCTTTACTATATCCGTGTGCGCTGCTTGTGCGAGCCACAATCTATTTTTAGAACTTGCCATGTTGCCATGCTTTACGGCTTACGGAAACGAAACTGAAATTCGACTGTCGAGCCGTCGAGCGTATGAATCGCAATCTGGAGCTAGCCTTCGGGTCCCCGTGCAGCGAGGATTTTTTTTTTATTTTTATTTTTCATTACTTTTTTAATTACATTTTTTAACCTTCCAAAAAATTAAAAATGTTAAAACTATGTTCAAAATATGTATTCATTTTAAATAGAAACGTTTTGTTACTGTCATAATTGCATTAATAAAAATTGGTATATGATCGAGAACAGGTTGATGGTATTTATTTGGACTGATTGGAGAATACGAAAATGCAGGAAGTATTTTTTAGTTTATGAAACAATTTGTAGATTTATTAGTTGTCAAACAAATAATAAAATAAATTGTATAATATATATAAATTGATTTTATACTAGCATACACAAGTTTATTTGATCTTCTGTCTTCCTATAATAAAAAAACACAGTCATAACTATAATTATAATAGAATTTCATAAAATATTGAGGTTATTGCAAACTCATCTTTTTTCGCGATGATGCTCTAATTTTATTGCTTCTCTCGAATGTCCATTTCCTTCCGAGACAGTGCGTTTCTAAGTGTAAATAAAAAATGTTGATATAAAATGTATCATAATTAAACTACAATTATTCTAATAACGTAGAATGTAGTACATATTAAGTTTTAATTACCAGGATTTTCTTCTTCGACGTTAAGCACCCTTTACTGCTTCTCGTAATTTACGTATATGGACATTAGGGTGGACCTTATTTTTCGACCATGAAATTTTTTTGTCCCGTAAACCAGAATTGTAACAAATGTTGAGAAAATGATCTGGAAAAATTTTGGGGCCGATTGGATCATGGGAAAATGAGGCGCAGCAAATTTGAAAATTTGGAATTTTTTAAATCTTTACATAAATAGACGTTATGATATATCGTTGAATTTGTCTTTTTTCTCTTTAAGAATCCGTATGTAGCATAAACAGTTGTTGATAGAAAAAACATCCGTGACTTTGAAAACTTGAAATAATTACTTTGAAAAAAAATTTTTTTCTGATACTATATCCACCTCCTAATATACTACAACTTTTGTTTGAAGAGTTTTTTTATATATACATAACTGACAGAGATATTAAGGGGCGTAATTTGCACTATTCGGTAGCTATTTTCATAGCTACATGCTGCCGAATAATGAAAATTACGCCTCGTAATCGAAAAAATAGGACTTTTGAGGCAGATAGCGCCCTAGATCGATGTTTTATCTAGCGTTTTTGACTAGTGAAAAACCCCGTGTTTGTATTATCGAGAAATGAGTAAATGAATATCTTGCAATCCTGGAAGTCTCTCTACTACCTTAACTAAATTCATTAATACGCTCCAATCTACAAAAGAAAAACAGTTAAAATATCGGAAAAAGAAGTTATTATGAATAATAAGTAGACTGACTGAAACATAGACTGAAGGTGGTCAATGATACCGCTGAACGGGGCGTTAAACTAATGGAGGATCATATTAAAATTTTATATAGAAACAAAGTGGAGAAATAATATATACTATACAAACTGTGATGGAATATCGACAGCAGTATCCTGACGCCACAAAACAGATTTGTCAAAGGATTTTTAAATATTTTTTAATATAGAGAGAGAAACACCTGATCAATCCCTACATGCGATTAATTGCATTTTTAAGAGGCATTGAAGACAGCTTATTAACTGAGAGTTATTAAAGTTTTCATTTTCCTCAGAGTCAGTAAGTTCTTTATTTTTCTCGGAGTCATTAAGTTTTCCATTTTTCTTGGAGTTATTCAATTTTTCATTTTCCTCAGTGTCGTCAAGTTTTTTCATATAGTCCAGTCGGCAGGTCGAAAAAAGGCGTCTACCTGGAAAGTATTCCGAACTTAATGAAATTTTGACACGTCATTTAGGGGTACTCTGGGGTGTCGAATCTCAGTTTTCGACCTCGAGGACCCTGTGCTAACTTGGGGAGGGGGAAAAAACCACTACTTTTATTACCTTGTTTTGGTTTTTCGCCTATCGGGCTCGAGTCGGGTACGCGATACATCAGACACATCGGGAAGCTTATGACTAGACTGCGGATTTTATGCATGTATGACAAAAATGTACACGTTCAATTTAAAGCAGTGGACATGTTAAAAATATTTAAGGACATCAACGTATTAGTTTCAGCTTAATAGGATAATTAAAAGAAGAATACAATTTATATTTGGCTCATGTGCCGTGCAATCAATGCAAACATTTTTTATTTTGCATAAAGATCCGCAGTGTACTCATGACTCAACTTTGTCGGGCGGCTTCTAAAACAATAGAACAAGATCGCGCGAACGACTTATCGCGATACCCGAGAATCAACTGTGCGTTCTTATGAAATAGATAATAATAATAATGGTACGTATTTCTTTCATAACTTGTCCATAATGTGATTTTTATATAAGTACATTAGGTATATTCGGCAGACATGTGCATGATCGTTATTTGTATTAAAATTTGAAATAATGCACGTTTCACGTGAAAAAATTATAAGAAAATATTTACAACGTGGTATGTAATAAGTTATGATAACTTTTCAGTGGGTGATGTTTTTATTAACTGTTAAGTAACCTACTTAACTATCATTAATCTTACACAAATTCTTAAAAGATAATATATAGTATACAATATAAAATAAAATAGAAATTAACTTAAAATAAAATCATATAAAATAAAAAACTAGAGGGTTATTGTTGCTCGCTCGCTTCGCTCGCTCGCGAGTAGGGTTGTTTTTGCTCGCTCGCTTTGCTCGCTCGCGGATAGGACTGCTCTTGCGAAAGGGTTAGTGGTACGCATGGCTAGTAGTACCTATAGCTATTAATGTTTTTTTTTATTTGGTGTGTGACTCTCCACGAGCCACACAAAGAACTTCCCGATTCGTTAGTTGCAGTATATTATTATCATTATTAAGTGTACGTTTTAAGAAGATTATACGTTTTCAGGGAAATTCAATAGTTTTCTACTTATCAAAATGTTTGCTATATGGCGTCACATTAAACCAACATCGTATGCTCGTTGCTCGCTTGGTTCCTTGTTATAGCATACTAATGTTGCAAAATAAATTGTCTTAATTAGTTTTTCGCAAACGATACAACTCCTCATTATCCGGGTTTGCAGTAGTGATCTTGGTTTTCTTCGATACTGTTAATTTAAATTGTCCCAAAATATATAAACTGCGCCCAATTTTGAAACTCTGCTCAGTGCTACATACAATATTTGTAAAGTTCGCCTTTCTGATTTTTTAAAATCCAAACATACTTTCTCGTATGTTTGTCCCTGACTTTTATGAATCGTAATCGCTTCAGCAGGAACCACTGGAAATTGACTACGTGTGATTTGATATTTTTCCTCACTCGACATATTTACTTGATTCGATATTTTTATTATTGGTGTAAAATTTTGATCAATATTTGTGCATTTTTCATATAATCACGATAACGAGTTCTTACTTTCACTCCTACTCTGGCCAATTGAAAATCTAACCACAATATAGACGGAATTTTAGTATTTTCTTGAAAAGTAATAAATTTTAATATTCCGCATGTGTGCTCCATTAATCAATCCGTTTTCAACATCAATGTTATTAATAATTAACATATAGTTTATATTAATTTTCAATTTAATCTCAGTTAATAATTCGTTTTGAACTGATTGTTTTTTTAAAGATTGTAATATAAATTTTTTTTTGTACTTTCATCGATATTCTTTGAAAATGTATTCTCGCGAGTAGAGATGATTAACTCACTCTTGCATTGGGATAATTTTCGATTATTGTAAGCGGAAACATCATCATAAGGTACAAAAAAAATTTTTTTTTTAATTTTAAAGAAATCGAAAAAAATTTTTTTGTGTAATTACGTTTGTTTCTTCGGTGGAAACTTTCCGTTCTCTCGTATAAATTGCATTGTTGAATGAACTTCTTTCGAAAAAACTAAAAAAACTAAAAAACTACTTGACCAAAATGGACCAAAATCTAATCAGCTCTAAGTTACAGCGGGGCATATCGATTGCATCATTCATCATCCTGATCGCGTTGTTACTTTTTCTGAAAACGTTAACGAAAAATTTGGTTACATAGAAACGGCCATACGCGCGCGCGCGCGCGCACACACACACACACCACACGCACGCACGCACGCACGCACGCACGCACGCACACACACACACACACACACATATATACGAACATTTTGCTGAAAATAGTCTAAAATGACTGCAATGACCATGAAACGTGAAGATCTGCTAAAAAATCGATTTTCGATTTTCGGGGTCATTACAATAACTTCCCTATAAAATCGGGAAGTTAATTATATAGAGCCTATAGATAATACAGAATAAAATATAAACACGAAATATAATACGTATAATGTTTATATTTATATTTCGTTTTTAATTATTGCCATACTTTACCATATTGTAATCTTCTAGGTGTATTGTATAACTTCCGTAAAGACATTTTAATGATATTATCGATACATATCTAAGTTCATTCGGAGAAAATTCTTTAAAAAGCTAGAAATATTGTCTTTTAAGTTTTTCACATGAAACGTGCATTATTCAAGCTTTAATACAAATAAAGAGCAGGCACGCGTTTGGCGAATATACCTAATGTAGTTATAAAAAAACCAAGTATATTAAAAATCACGTTATAAGTAAAGAAAGAAAACCATTATTACCATTATCTATGTCATAAGAACGCAGAGTATTTGAATCTCGGATAACGCAATAACTCGTCCGCCCGAACTTGTTCGATTCTTTTCGTACCCGCCCGACGAATTCGAAGTCGAATCGAAGGGCCGCCGCCGGACTTTCTGCGACCCGACCCGACTCGAACCCGAACATCGAGCGGCCCGCACATCCCTAAATTATTTATAATTATAAATATATTATATTAAATGACCTATATTATAATAACCTATATTAGGTAATTATTATCACACTTTAAATAAGTAAATATGGCTCAAATTATGCCGTATTTAGGCTCATTTTAATTAGAAGGATCTCACAAATACGTTGGTAATTCCGTAAAAAAGATTGAAAAATAAAAAACTTTCCTATGTGCATTGATGTAATCGGTACGCAGCCTTTTGAACTGTGTCGGCTGCCTCGTACCTCAGTCCCTCTTTGTCGTTTACGAGCTGTCGTAAAAAAAGTTCTGGTACATATGTTGATAGTCTAAAAATATGATCAATGCTATTTTTCAATTTCTCTAAAAAACCTGCATTTGTCGAATTTTTGCGTGTTTTTCACTTTGTGTAATTAACATTTTAAACCAAAAAATCGGGAAAAAATCTCAAATATCAATTTCAATTAAATGCAATTATATGATTAAATTAATGCAAGTAAATGGGGAAAATGGACCGAAAATTGAATGGCACAACGGCTGTTTAAATAATTCGAAGGACTATCTCGTCCGGCTAGGCCCTTCATTCCAAATTGTAATATTCCAATATTCCAATATCATTTTAAATATATTCAAGTACTATTTAAAACTATTAATGAGTTTTAACAACAAAATATTTTAAATAGAAAACTAAATTTTGACATATAAGATAAGATTATAGCAAGCTTGCTATAAATGTCGAAAACTCGAGTCTGGCCAGAGACATTCAATTTTCAGGAAACACTATTCTATGATGACGAACGGAGAAAAGGGAAGTGAAGCTCGGGGGCTTCGGTCGCCGTGGAGTGGAGTGAAACATTGTAACATGATACGGGTCGGGTCGGGTATATCGGTGTGAGACTACTAATCAAACAACAAAGCTTAATTATTTATCATTATTTTTTTATGGGATTTTCCTTAACATATTTGGTGAATTTTGTTTCTTTTTATGAAAATGATACCAAAATTATATAATTCCGATGATATTTGCTTATGCAATGAGCGACGCAAGTTTCGGACACAAAGAAGGACAGCGTCGGGAAAAAAAGAGACGCGGAGAGTCCTTATTCTTTTAAGATTTCGACTTCGACTTCGTCTGCTAGCTCTTCGTCTCGTCGCACAATGTACTCATAAATGAATCATGTTTCAGGAAGTGGTTCAGTTCAGAATGAAATAAAATAATGTTACACGCACTTTTTAAATAGCGTCATATATGGTGCAAGAAATATTCGTATAGAGTCATATAGAATTATTTTTTTAGATATCCTCATACGAAATACTGCCTCTAAATAACATTGTATGGATAGGAGCCGTCGAAAATTAGTTTAATTAGTTAATACTTTTATCTTGTTACTACCTCTACTTTAATAATTGCAGTCAATAATGCTGTCGAGCATTACAAGTATGGGATAAATAAGTAAAAAAATTAATTTTCTGTTTCCTACTAAGGATCTTAATAAGAACGATTGAATTTTGTCATTACACAACATAACAAAATATTTTTTAAGAATCATTATTTTATATATAACGCAATAATGTTCAAATTACTTTTAAATTCCAATACATTTGTAGAATATTACGTAGTAATTACTTCCATTTTTCCTACATCTATAAACTATCGATTATATTGTAAACAATTATTACAATGGTGATAATAAGGAAAATAAGAATGCAATAAGAGAATTATATATAGTATTATAAGGCAATTACAGAATAGGTAATGTCAGCATTCTACTATATCATTCTTCTTCAACTTGACGAATATCTCGTCGATTGTGGAACTTTTACCGCTGTGGTATATCAGATCACTGTAACTTTCCCGTTATCCCCGCGCCCACTCGCGCCCACTTACCGGTCCCGCGGAATAACACAGGGGCTGGCAGTCTTTAATAGTATCTCGTCGGTGCTTATACCCCCGAGCGTTACCGACCACTGCCGGTGGTGGTCGGTAAGTTATCCTCCGCCGAGGACGACGCGCGTTACCGATGCACACGTAAAAAATTTTTCGCGAATTTTTCGCGCGGTAAACCTTTGTCTCCGCGTCCTCCGTCCGACGAGCCTACTCTCGCCCGCACCCGTCGACCCGTTCTCGAGCTATACGGCGACAAAGAAATCGCAAAATTTCACTAATTTGACGTCACCGAAAAAAGTGACGGCCAACTGGGAATTAAAGGTATATCGCCTTCCCGAATTTTCCGGGAGCCCATCGGGCCTTCGGCCCCGCTCGGCTCGGCTCGACTAGGCTCGAGGTCGAGGTCGTCGGTAGCGACGATGGTGGCGGGGAGGCGCGCGATTGGTCTGTCATCGCCATCCTCCCCCCCCTTCCCCTTTAAAATTAATGGAAAATGTAAACCTAAACGGAGAATAGGATTCGTAACCTCGAAGTTACAAGTCGATTCGCTCAACTGTCAAGGGAGAGTAAACGCGGCGACTGTGGCGGCACTCGCCACCGATGCGAAGTCAGCGTCGCGAAGTTGGCGTTAAATTCGAACGTTTGAATCAGTTATTTTCTTTCGGGCCCTTTTCAGCCCTGAACCGTGGAAGCGCCGAAATTCGGGTTTCATTTATAACGCGGCAGCTTATACCCCCGAGCGTTACCGACCACTGCCGGTGGTGGTCGGTAAGTTATCCTCCGCCGAGGACGACGCGCGTTACCGATGCACACGTAAAAAATTTTTCGCGAATTTTTCGCACGGTAAACCTTTGTCTCCGCGTCCTCCGTCCGACGAGCCTACTCTCGCCCGCACCCGTCGTCCCGTTCTCGAGCTATACGGCGACAAAGAAATCGAAAAATTTCACTAATTTGACGTCATCGAAAAAGTTACGGCCAACTGGGAATTAAAGGTATATCGCCTTCCCGAATTTTCCGGGAGCCCATCGGGCCTTCGGCCCCGCTCGGCTCGGCTCGACTCGGCACGAGGTCGAGGTTGTCGGTAACGACGATGGTGGCGGGGAGGCGCGAGATTGGTCTGTCATCGCCATCCTCCCCCCCTACCCTTTAAAATTAATGGAAAATGTAAACCTAAACGTAGAGTCGGATTCGTAACCTCGAAGTTACAAGTCGATTCGCTCAACTATCAAGGGAGAGTAAACGCGGCGACTGTGGCGGCACTCGCCACCGATGCGAAGTCAGCGTCGCGAAGTTGGCGTTAAATTCGAACGTTTGAATCAGTTATTTTCTTTCGGGCCCTTTTCAGCGCTGAACCGTGGAAGCGCCGAAATTCGGGTTTCATTTATAACGCGGCAGCTTATACCCCCGAGCGTTACCGACCACTGCCGGTGGTGGTCGGTAAGTTATCCTCCGCCGAGGACGACGCGCGTTACCGATGCACACGTAAAAAATTTTTCGCGAATTTTTCGCGCGGTAAACCTTTGTCTCCGCGTCCTCCGTCCGACGAGCCTACTCTCGCCCGCACCCGTCGACCCGTTCTCGAGCTATACGGCGACAAAGAAATTGCAAAATTTCACTAATTTGACGTCATCGAAAAAGTTACGGCCAACTGGGAATTAAAGGTATATCGCCTTCCCGAATTTTCCGGGAGCCCATCGGGCCTTCGGCCCCGCTTGGCTCGGCTCGACTCGGCTCGAGGTCGAGGTCGTCGGTAACGACGATGGTGGCGGGGAGGCGCGCGATTGGTCTGTCATCGCCATCCTCCCCCCTACCCTTCAAAATTAATGGAAAATGTAAACCTAAACGTAGAGTCGGATTCGTAACCTCGAAGTTAGGAGTCGATTCGCTCAACTATCAAGGGAGAGTAAACGCGGCGACTGTGGCGGCACTCGCCACCGATGCCAAGTCAGCGTCGCGAAGTTGGCGTTAAATTCGAACGTTTGAATCAGTTATTTTCTTTCGGGCCCTTTTCAGCGCTGAACCGTGGAAGCGCCGAAATTCGGGTTTCATTTTTAACGCGGCAGCTTATACCCCCGTGCGTTACCGACCACTGCCGGTGGTGGTCGGTAAGTTATCCTCCGCCGAGGACGACGCGCGTTACCGATGCACACGTAAAAAATGTTTCGCGAATTTTTCGAACGGTAAATCTTTGTCTCCGCGTCCTCCGTCCGACGAGCCTACTCTCGCCCGCACCCGTCGACCCGTTCTCGAGCTATACGGCGACAAAGAAATCGCAAAATTTCACTAATTTGACGTCACCGAAAAAAGTGACGGCCAACTGGGAATTAAAGGTATATCGCCTTCCCGAATTTTCCGGGAGCCCATCGGGCCTTCGGCTCCGCTCGGCTCGGCTCGACTAGGCTCGAGGTCGAGGTCGTCGGTAGCGACGATGGTGGCGGGGAGGCGCGCGATTGGTCTGTCATCGCCATCCTCCCCCCCCCCCTTCCCCTTTAAAATTAATGGAAAATGTAAACCTAAACGTAGAGTCGGATTCGTAACCTCGAAGTTACAAGTCGATTCGCTCAACTATCAAGGGAGAGTAAACGCGGCGACTGTGGCGCCACTCGCCACCGATGCGAAGTCAGCGTCGCGAAGTTGGCGTTAAATTCGAACGTTTGAATCAGTTATTTTCTTTCGGGCCCTTTTCAGCGCTGAACCGTGGAAGCGCCGAAATTCGGGTTTCATTTATAACGCGGCAGCTTATACCCCCGAGCGTTACCGACCACTGCCGGTGGTGGTCGGTAAGTTATCCTCCGCCGAGGACGACGCGCGTTACCGATGCACACGTAAAAAATGTTTCGCGAATTTTTCGCACGGTAAATCTTTGTCTCCGCGTCCTCCGTCCGACGAGCCTACTCTCGCCCGCACCCGTCGACCCGTTCTCGAGCTATACGGCGACAAAGAAATCGCAAAATTTCACTAATTTGACGTCACCGAAAAAAGTGACGGCCAACTGGGAATTAAAGGTATATCGCCTTCCCGAATTTTCCGGGAGCCCATCGGGCCTTCGGCCCCGCTCGGCTCGGCTCGGCTCGGCTCAGCTCGAGGTCGAGGTCGTCGGTAGCGACGATAGTGGCGGGGAGGCGCGCGATTGGTCTGTCATCGCCATCCTCCCCCCCCTATCCCCTTTAAAATTAATGGAAAATGTAAACCAAAACGTAGAGTCGGATTCGTAACCTCGAAGTTACAAGTCGATTCGCTCAACTATCAAGGGAGAGTAAACGCGGCGACTGAGACGGCACTCGCCACCGATGCGAAGTCAGCGTCGCGAAGTTGGCGTTAAATTCGAACGTTTGAATAAGTTATTTTCTTTCGGGCCCTTTTCTGCCCTGAACCGTGGAAGCGCCGAAATTCGGGTTTCATTTGTAACGCGGCAGCTTATACCCCCCGTGCGTTACCGACCACTGCCGGTGGTGGTCGGTAAGTTATCCTCCGCCGAGGACGACGCGCGTTACCGATGCACACGTAAAAAATGTTTCGCGAATTTTTCGCACGGTAAACCTTTGTCTCCGCGTCCTCCGTCCGACGAGCCTACTCTCGCCCGCACCCATTGTCCCGTTCTCGAGCTATACGGCGACAAAGAAATCGCAAAATTTCACTAATTTGACGTCATCGAAAAAGTTACGGCCAACTGGGAATTAAAGGTATATCGCCTTCCCGAATTTTCCGGGAGCCCATCGGGCCTTCGGCCCCGCTCGGCTCGAGGTCGAGGTCGTCGGTAACGACGATGGTGGCGGGGAGGAGCGCGATTGGTCTGTCATCGCCATCCTCCCCCCCTACCCTTTAAAATTAATGGAAAATGTAAACCTAAACGTAGAGTCGGATTCGTAACCTCGAAGTTACAAGTCGATTCGCTCAACTATCAAGGGAGAGTAAACGCGGCGACTGAGACGGCACTCGCCACCGATGCGCAGTCAGCGTCGCGAAGTTGGCGTTAAATTCGAACGTTTGAATCAGTTATTTTCTTTCGGGCCCTTTTCAGCCCTGAACCGTGGATGCGCCGAAATTCGGGTTTCATTTATAACGCGGCAGCTTATACCCCCGAGCGTTACCGACCACTGCCGGTGGTGGTCGGTAAGTTATCCTCCGCCGAGGACGACGCGCGTTACCGATGCACACGTAAAAAATGTTTCGCGAATTTTTCGCACGGTAAATCTTTGTCTCCGCGTCCTCCGTCCGACGAGCCTACTCTCGCCCGCACCCGTCGACCCGTTCTCGAGCTATACGGCGACAAAGAAATCGCAAAATTTCACTAATTTGACGTCACCGAAAAAAGTGACGGCCAACTGGGAATTAAAGGTATATCGCCTTCCCGAATTTTCCGGGAGCCCATCGGGCCTTCGGCCCCGCTCGGCTCGGCTCGACTAGGCTCGAGGTCGAGGTCGTCGGTAGCGACGATGATGGCGGGGAGGCGCGCGATTGGTCTGTCATCGCCATCCTCCCCCCCCTGCCCCTTTAAAATTAATGGAAAATGTAAACCTAAACGGAGAATAGGATTCGTAACCTCGAAGTTACAAGTCGATTCGCTCAACTATCAAGGGAGAGTAAACGCGGCGACTGTGGCGGCACTCGCCACCGATGCGATGTCAGCGTCGCGAAGTTGGCGTTAAATTCGAACGTTTGAATCAGTTATTTTCTTTCGGGCCCTTTTCAGCCCTGAACCGTGGAAGCGCCGAAATTCGGGTTTCATTTATAACGCGGCAGCTTATACCCCCGAGCGTTACCGACCACTGCCGGTGGTGGTCGGTAAGTTATCCTCCGCCGAGGACGACGCGCGTTACCGATGCACACGTAAAAAATTTTTCGCGAATTTTTCGCGCGGTAAACCTTTGTCTCCGCGTCCTCCGTCCGACGAGCCTACTCTCGCCCGCACTCGTCGACCCGTTCTCGAGCTATACGGCGACAAAGAAATCGCAAAATTTCACTAATTTGACGTCACCGAAAAAAGTGACGGCCAACTGGGAATTAAAGGTATATCGCCTTCCCGAATTTTCCGGGAGCCCATCGGGCCTTCGGCCCCGCTCGGCTCGGCTCGACTAGGCTCGAGGTCGAGGTCGTCGGTAGCGACGATGGTGGCGGGGAGGCGCGCGATTGGTCTGTCATCGCCATCCTCCCCCCCCTTCCCCTTTAAAATTAATGGAAAATGTAAACCTAAACGGAGAATAGGATTCGTAACCTCGAAGTTACAAGTCGATTCGCTCAACTGTCAAGGGAGAGTAAACGCGGCGACTGTGGCGGCACTCGCCACCGATGCGAAGTCAGCGTCGCGAAGTTGGCGTTAAATTCGAACGTTTGAATCAGTTATTTTCTTTCGGGCCCTTTTCAGCCCTGAACCGTGGAAGCGCCGAAATTCGGGTTTCATTTATAACGCGGCAGCTTATACCCCCGAGCGTTACCGACCACTGCCGGTGGTGGTCGGTAAGTTATCCTCCGCCGAGGACGACGCGCGTTACCGATGCACACGTAAAAAATTTTTCGCGAATTTTTCGCACGGTAAACCTTTGTCTCCGCGTCCTCCGTCCGACGAGCCTACTCTCGCCCGCACCCGTCGTCCCGTTCTCGAGCTATACGGCGACAAAGAAATCGAAAAATTTCACTAATTTGACGTCATCGAAAAAGTTACGGCCAACTGGGAATTAAAGGTATATCGCCTTCCCGAATTTTCCGGGAGCCCATCGGGCCTTCGGCCCCGCTCGGCTCGGCTCGACTCGGCACGAGGTCGAGGTCGTCGGTAACGACGATGGTGGCGGGGAGGCGCGAGATTGGTCTGTCATCGCCATCCTCCCCCCCTACCCTTTAAAATTAATGGAAAATGTAAACCTAAACGTAGAGTCGGATTCGTAACCTCGAAGTTACAAGTCGATTCGCTCAACTATCAAGGGAGAGTAAACGCGGCGACTGTGGCGGCACTCGCCACCGATGCGAAGTCAGCGTCGCGAAGTTGGCGTTAAATTCGAACGTTTGAATCAGTTATTTTCTTTCGGGCCCTTTTCAGCGCTGAACCGTGGAAGCGCCGAAATTCGGGTTTCATTTATAACGCGGCAGCTTATACCCCCGAGCGTTACCGACCACTGCCGGTGGTGGTCGGTAAGTTATCCTCCGCCGAGGACGACGCGCGTTACCGATGCACACGTAAAAAATTTTTCGCGAATTTTTCGCGCGGTAAACCTTTGTCTCCGCGTCCTCCGTCCGACGAGCCTACTCTCGCCCGCACCCGTCGACCCGTTCTCGAGCTATACGGCGACAAAGAAATTGCAAAATTTCACTAATTTGACGTCATCGAAAAAGTTACGGCCAACTGGGAATTAAAGGTATATCGCCTTCCCGAATTTTCCGGGAGCCCATCGGGCCTTCGGCCCCGCTTGGCTCGGCTCGACTCGGCTCGAGGTCGAGGTCGTCGGTAACGACGATGGTGGCGGGGAGGCGCGCGATTGGTCTGTCATCGCCATCCTCCCCCCTACCCTTCAAAATTAATGGAAAATGTAAACCTAAACGTAGAGTCGGATTCGTAACCTCGAAGTTACAAGTCGATTCGCTCAACTATCAAGGGAGAGTAAACGCGGCGACTGTGGCGGCACTCGCCACCGATGCCAAGTCAGCGTCGCGAAGTTGGCGTTAAATTCGAACGTTTGAATCAGTTATTTTCTTTCGGGCCCTTTTCAGCGCTGAACCGTGGAAGCGCCGAAATTCGGGTTTCATTTTTAACGCGGCAGCTTATACCCCCGTGCGTTACCGACCACTGCCGGTGGTGGTCGGTAAGTTATCCTCCGCCGAGGACGACGCGCGTTACCGATGCACACGTAAAAAATATTTCGCGAATTTTTCGAACGGTAAATCTTTGTCTCCGCGTCCTCCGTCCGACGAGCCTACTCTAGCCCGCACCCGTCGACCCGTTCTCGAGCTATACGGCGACAAAGAAATCGCAAAATTTCACTAATTTGACGTCACCGAAAAAAGTGACGGCCAACTGGGAATTAAAGGTATATCGCCTTCCCGAATTTTCCGGGAGCCCATCGGGCCTTCGGCTCCGCTCGGCTCGGCTCGACTAGGCTCGAGGTCGAGGTCGTCGGTAGCGACGATGGTGGCGGGGAGGCGCGCGATTGGTCTGTCATCGCCATCCTCCCCCCCCTTCCCCTTTAAAATTAATGGAAAATGTAAACCTAAACGTAGAGTCGGATTCGTAACCTCGAAGTTACAAGTCGATTCGCTCAACTATCAAGGGAGAGTAAACGCGGCGACTGTGGCGGCACTCGCCACCGATGCGAAGTCAGCGTCGCGAAGTTGGCGTTAAATTCGAACGTTTGAATCAGTTATTTTCTTTCGGGCCCTTTTCAGCGCTGAACCGTGGAAGCGCCGAAATTCGGGTTTCATTTATAACGCGGCAGCTTATACCCCCGAGCGTTACCGACCACTGCCGGTGGTGGTCGGTAAGTTATCCTCCGCCGAGGACGACGCGCGTTACCGATGCACACGTAAAAAATTTTTCGCGAATTTTTCGCGCGGTAAACCTTTGTCTCCGCGTCCTCCGTCCGACGAGCCTACTCTCGCCCGCACCCGTCGACACGTTCTCGAGCTATACGGCGACAAAGAAATTGCAAAATTTCACTAATTTGACGTCACCGAAAAAAGTGACGGCCAACTGGGAATTAAAGGTATATCGCCTTCCCGAATTTTCCGGGAGCCCATCGGGCCTTCGGCCCCGCTCGGCTCGGCTCGACTCGGCACGAGGTCGAGGTCGTCGGTAACGACGATGGTGGCGGGGAGGCGCGAGATTGGTCTGTCATCGCCATCCTCCCCCCCTACCCTTTAAAATTAATGGAAAATGTAAACCTAAACGTAGAGTCGGATTCGTAACCTCGAAGTTACAAGTCGATTTGCTCAACTATCAAGGGAGAGTAAACGCGGCGACTGTGGCGGCACTCGCCACCGATGCGAAGTCAGCGTCGCGAAGTTGGCGTTAAATTCGAACGTTTGAATCAGTTATTTTCTTTCGGGCCCTTTTCAGCGCTGAATCGTGGAAGCGCCGAAATTCGGGTTTCATTTATAACGCGGCAGCTTATACCCCCGAGCGTTACCGACCACTGCCGGTGGTGGTCGGTAAGTTATCCTCCGCCGAGGACGACGCGCGTTACCGATGCACACGTAAAAAATTTTTCGCGAATTTTTCGCGCGGTAAACCTTTGTCTCCGCGTCCTCCGTCCGACGAGCCTACTCTCGCCCGCACCCGTCGACCCGTTCTCGAGCTATACGGCGACAAAGAAATTGCAAAATTTCACTAATTTGACGTCATCGAAAAAGTTACGGCCAACTGGGAATTAAAGGTATATCGCCTTCCCGAATTTTCCGGGAGCCCATCGGGCCTTCGGCCCCGCTTGGCTCGGCTCGACTCGGCTCGAGGTCGAGGTCGTCGGTAACGACGATGGTGGCGGGGAGGCGCGCGATTGGTCTGTCATCGCCATCCTCCCCCCTACCCTTCAAAATTAATGGAAAATGTAAACCTAAACGTAGAGTCGGATTCGTAACCTCGAAGTTACAAGTCGATTCGCTCAACTATCAAGGGAGAGTAAACGCGGCGACTGTGGCGGCACTCGCCACCGATGCCAAGTCAGCGTCGCGAAGTTGGCGTTAAATTCGAACGTTTGAATCAGTTATTTTCTTTCGGGCCCTTTTCAGCGCTGAACCGTGGAAGCGCCGAAATTCGGGTTTCATTTTTAACGCGGCAGCTTATACCCCCGTGCGTTACCGACCACTGCCGGTGGTGGTCGGTAAGTTATCCTCCGCCGAGGACGACGCGCGTTACCGATGCACACGTAAAAAATGTTTCGCGAATTTTTCGAACGGTAAATCTTTGTCTCCGCGTCCTCCGTCCGACGAGCCTACTCTCGCCCGCACCCGTCGACCCGTTCTCGAGCTATACGGCGACAAAGAAATCGCAAAATTTCACTAATTTGACGTCACCGAAAAAAGTGACGGCCAACTGGGAATTAAAGGTATATCGCCTTCCCGAATTTTCCGGGAGCCCATCGGGCCTTCGGCTCCGCTCGGCTCGGCTCGACTAGGCTCGAGGTCGAGGTCGTCGGTAGCGACGATGGTGGCGGGGAGGCGCGCGATTGGTCTGTCATCACCATCCTCCCCCCCCTTCCCCTTTAAAATTAATGGAAAATGTAAACCTAAACGTAGAGTCGGATTCGTAACCTCGAAGTTACAAGTCGATTCGCTCAACTATCAAGGGAGAGTAAACGCGGCGACTGTGGCGGCACTCGCCACCGATGCGAAGTCAGCGTCGCGAAGTTGGCGTTAAATTCGAACGTTTGAATCAGTTATTTTCTTTCGGGCCCTTTTCTGCCCTGAACCGTGGAAGCGCCGAAATTCGGGTTTCATTTGTAACGCGGCAGCTTATACCCCCCGTGCGTTACCGACCACTGCCGGTGGTGGTCGGTAAGTTATCCTCCGCCGAGGACGACGCGCGTTACCGATGCACACGTAAAAAATGTTTCGCGAATTTTTCGCACGGTAAACCTTTGTCTCCGCGTCCTCCGTCCGACGAGCCTACTCTCGCCCGCACCCGTTGTCCCGTTCTCGAGCTATACGGCGACAAAGAAATCGCAAAATTTCACTAATTTGACGTCATCGAAAAAGTTACGGCCAACTGGGAATTAAAGGTATATCGCCTTCCCGAATTTTCCGGGAGCCCATCGGGCCTTCGGCCCCGCTCGGCTCGAGGTCGAGGTCGTCGGTAACGACAATGGTGGCGGGGAGGCGCGCGATTGGTCTGTCATCGCCATCCTCCCCCCCTACCCTTTAAAATTAATGGAAAATGTAAACCTAAACGTAGAGTCGGATTCGTAACCTCGAAGTTACAAGTCGATTCGCTCAACTATCAAGGGAGAGTAAACGCGGCGACTGAGACGGCACTCGCCACCGATGCGCAGTCAGCGTCGCGAAGTTGGCGTTAAATTCGAACGTTTGAATCAGTTATTTTCTTTCGGGCCCTTTTCAGCCCTGAACCGTGGATGCGCCGAAATTCGGGTTTCATTTATAACGCGGCAGCTTATACCCCCGAGCGTTACCGACCACTGCCGGTGGTGGTCGGTAAGTTATCCTCCGCCGAGGACGACGCGCGTTACCGATGCACACGTAAAAAATTTTTCGCGAATTTTTCGCGCGCTGAACCTTCGTCTCCGCGTCCTCCGTCCGACGAGCCTACTCTCGCCCGCACCCGTCGACCCGTTCTCGAGCTATACGGCGACAAAGAAACTTTGATTTTTCACTAATTTGACGTCATCGAAAAAGTTACGGCCAACTGGGAATTAAAGGTATATCGCCTTCCCGAATTTTCCGGGAGCCCATCGGGCCTTCGGCCCCGCTTGGCTCGGCTCGACTCGGCTCGAGGTCGAGGTCGTCGGTAACGACGATGGTGGCGGGGAGGCGCGCGATTGGTCTGTCATCGCCATCCTCCCCCCCTCCCCCTTTAAAATTAATGGAAAATGTAAACCTAAACGTAGAGTCGGATTCGTAACCTCGAAGTTACAAGTCGATTCGCTCAACTATCAAGGGAGAGTAAACGCGGCGACTGTGGCGCCACTCGCCACCGATGCGAAGTCAGCGTCGCGAAGTTGGCGTTAAATTCGAACGTTTGAATCAGTTATTTTCTTTCGGGCCCTTTTCAGCGCTGAACCGTGGAAGCGCCGAAATTCGGGTTTCATTTATAACGCGGCAGCTTATACCCCCGAGCGTTACCGACCACTGCCGGTGGTGGTCGGTAAGTTATCCTCCGCCGAGGACGACGCGCGTTACCGATGCACACGTAAAAAATGTTTCGCGAATTTTTCGCACGGTAAATCTTTGTCTCCGCGTCCTCCGTCCGACGAGCCTACTCTCGCCCGCACCCGTCGACCCGTTCTCGAGCTATACGGCGACAAAGAAATCGCAAAATTTCACTAATTTGACGTCACCGAAAAAAGTGACGGCCAACTGGGAATTAAAGGTATATCGCCTTCCCGAATTTTCCGGGAGCCCATCGGGCCTTCGGCCCCGCTCGGCTCGGCTCGGCTCGGCTCAGCTCGAGGTCGAGGTCGTCGGTAGCGACGATAGTGGCGGGGAGGCGCGCGATTGGTCTGTCATCGCCATCCTCCCCCCCCTAACCCCTTTAAAATTAATGGAAAATGTAAACCAAAACGTAGAGTCGGATTCGTAACCTCGAAGTTACAAGTCGATTCGCTCAACTATCAAGGGAGAGTAAACGCGGCGACTGAGACGGCACTCGCCACCGATGCGAAGTCAGCGTCGCGAAGTTGGCGTTAAATTCGAACGTTTGAATAAGTTATTTTCTTTCGGGCCCTTTTCTGCCCTGAACCGTGGAAGCGCCGAAATTCGGGTTTCATTTGTAACGCGGCAGCTTATACCCCCCGTGCGTTACCGACCACTGCCGGTGGTGGTCGGTAAGTTATCCTCCGCCGAGGACGACGCGCGTTACCGATGCACACGTAAAAAATGTTTCGCGAATTTTTCGCACGGTAAATCTTTGTCTCCTCGTCCTCCGTCCGACGAGCCTACTCTCGCCCGCACCCGTCGACCCGTTCTCGAGCTATACGGCGACAAAGAAATCGCAAAATTTCACTAATTTGACGTCACCGAAAAAAGTGACGGCCAACTGGGAATTAAAGGTATATCGCCTTCCCGAATTTTCCGGGAGCCCATCGGGCCTTCGGCCCCGCTCGGCTCGGCTCGACTAGGCTCGAGGTCGAGGTCGTCGGTAGCGACGATGATGGCGGGGAGGCGCGCGATTGGTCTGTCATCGCCATCCTCCCCCCCCTGCCCCTTTAAAATTAATGGAAAATGTAAACCTAAACGGAGAATAGGATTCGTAACCTCGAAGTTACAAGTCGATTCGCTCAACTATCAAGGGAGAGTAAACGCGGCGACTGTGGCGGCACTCGCCACCGATGCGATGTCAGCGTCGCGAAGTTGGCGTTAAATTCGAACGTTTGAATCAGTTATTTTCTTTCGGGCCCTTTTCAGCCCTGAACCGTGGAAGCGCCGAAATTCGGGTTTCATTTATAACGCGGCAGCTTATACCCCCGAGCGTTACCGACCACTGCCGGTGGTGGTCGGTAAGTTATCCTCCGCCGAGGACGACGCGCGTTACCGATGCACACGTAAAAAATTTTTCGCGAATTTTTCGCGCGGTAAACCTTTGTCTCCGCGTCCTCCGTCCGACGAGCCTACTCTCGCCCGCACCCGTCGACCCGTTCTCGAGCTATACGGCGACAAAGAAATCGCAAAATTTCACTAATTTGACGTCACCGAAAAAAGTGACGGCCAACTGGGAATTAAAGGTATATCGCCTTCCCGAATTTTCCGGGAGCCCATCGGGCCTTCGGCCCCGCTCGGCTCGGCTCGACTAGGCTCGAGGTCGAGGTCGTCGGTAGCGACGATGGTGGCGGGGAGGCGCGCGATTGGTCTGTCATCGCCATCCTCCCCCCCCTTCCCCTTTAAAATTAATGGAAAATGTAAACCTAAACGGAGAATAGGATTCGTAACCTCGAAGTTACAAGTCGATTCGCTCAACTATCAAGGGAGAGTAAACGCGGCGACTGTGGCGGCACTCGCCACCGATGCGAAGTCAGCGTCGCGAAGTTGGCGTTAAATTCGAACGTTTGAATCAGTTATTTTCTTTCGGGCCCTTTTCAGCGCTGAACCGTGGAAGCGCCGAAATTCGGGTTTCATTTATAACGCGGCAGCTTATACCCCCGAGCGTTACCGACCACTGCCGGTGGTGGTCGGTAAGTTATCCTCCGCCGAGGACGACGCGCGTTACCGATGCACACGTAAAAAATTTTTCGCGAATTTTTCGCGCGGTAAACCTTTGTCTCCGCGTCCTCCGTCCGACGAGCCTACTCTCGCCCGCACCCGTCGACCCGTTCTCGAGCTATACGGCGACAAAGAAATTGCAAAATTTCACTAATTTGACGTCATCGAAAAAGTTACGGCCAACTGGGAATTAAAGGTATATCGCCTTCCCGAATTTTCCGGGAGCCCATCGGGCCTTCGGCCCCGCTTGGCTCGGCTCGACTCGGCTCGAGGTCGAGGTCGTCGGTAACGACGATGGTGGCGGGGAGGCGCGCGATTGGTCTGTCATCGCCATCCTCCCCCCTACCCTTCAAAATTAATGGAAAATGTAAACCTAAACGTAGAGTCGGATTCGTAACCTCGAAGTTACAAGTCGATTCGCTCAACTATCAAGGGAGAGTAAACGCGGCGACTGTGGCGGCACTCGCCACCGATGCCAAGTCAGCGTCGCGAAGTTGGCGTTAAATTCGAACGTTTGAATCAGTTATTTTCTTTCGGGCCCTTTTCAGCGCTGAACCGTGGAAGCGCCGAAATTCGGGTTTCATTTTTAACGCGGCAGCTTATACCCCCGTGCGTTACCGACCACTGCCGGTGGTGGTCGGTAAGTTATCCTCCGCCGAGGACGACGCGCGTTACCGATGCACACGTAAAAAATGTTTCGCGAATTTTTCGAACGGTAAATCTTTGTCTCCGCGTCCTCCGTCCGACGAGCCTACTCTCGCCCGCACCCGTCGACCCGTTCTCGAGCTATACGGCGACAAAGAAATCGCAAAATTTCACTAATTTGACGTCACCGAAAAAAGTGACGGCCAACTGGGAATTAAAGGTATATCGCCTTCCCGAATTTTCCGGGAGCCCATCGGGCCTTCGGCTCCGCTCGGCTCGGCTCGACTAGGCTCGAGGTCGAGGTCGTCGGTAGCGACGATGGTGGCGGGGAGGCGCGCGATTGGTCTGTCATCGCCATCCTCCCCCCCTTCCCCTTTAAAATTAATGGAAAATGTAAACCTAAACGTAGAGTCGGATTCGTAACCTCGAAGTTACAAGTCGATTCGCTCAACTATCAAGGGAGAGTAAACGCGGCGACTGTGGCGGCACTCGCCACCGATGCGAAGTCAGCGTCGCAAAGTTGGCGTTAAATCCGAACGTTCGAATAAGTTATTTTCTTTCGGGCCCTTTTCTGCCCTGAACCGTGGAAGCGCCGAAATTCGGGTTTCATTTGTAACGCGGCAGCTTATACCCCCCGTGCGTTACCGACCACTGCCGGTGGGGGTCGGTAAGTTATCCTCCGCCGAGGACGACGCGCGTTACCGATGCACACGTAAAAAATGTTTCGCGAATTTTTCGCACGGTAAATCTTTGTCTCCGCGTCCTCCGTCCGACGAGCCTACTCTCGCCCGCACCCGTCGACCCGTTCTCGAGCTATACGGCGACAAAGAAATCGCAAAATTTCACTAATTTGACGTCACCGAAAAAAGTGACGGCCAACTGGGAATTAAAGGTATATCGCCTTCCCGAATTTTCCGGGAGCCCATCGGGCCTTCGGCCCCGCTCGGCTCGGCTCGACTAGGCTCGAGGTCGAGGTCGTCGGTAGCGACGATGATGGCGGGGAGGCGCGCGATTGTTCTGTCATCGCCATCCTCCCCCCCCTCTTCCCCTTTAAAATTAATGGAAAATGTAAACCTAAACGGAGAATAGGATTCGTAACCTCGAAGTTACAAGTCGATTCGCTCAACTATCAAGGGAGAGTAAACGCGGCGACTGTGGCGGCACTCGCCACCGATGCGAAGTCAGCGTCGCGAAGTTGGCGTTAAATTCGAACGTTTGAATCAGTTATTTTCTTTCGGGCCCTTTTCAGCGCTGAACCGTGGAAGCGCCGAAATTCGGGTTTCATTTATAACGCGGCAGCTTATACCCCCGAGCGTTACCGACCACTGCCGGTGGTGGTCGGTAAGTTATCCTCCGCCGAGGACGACGCGCGTTACCGATGCACACGTAAAAAATTTTTCGCGAATTTTTCGCGCGGTAAACCTTTGTCTCCGCGTCCTCCGTCCGACGAGCCTACTCTCGCCCGCACCCGTCGACCCGTTCTCGAGCTATACGGCGACAAAGAAATTGCAAAATTTCACTAATTTGACGTCACCGAAAAAAGTGACGGCCAACTGGGAATTAAAGGTATATCGCCTTCCCGAATTTTCCGGGAGCCCATCGGGCCTTCGGCCCCGCTCGGCTCGGCTCGACTCGGCACGAGGTCGAGGTCGTCGGTAACGACGATGGTGGCGGGGAGGCGCGAGATTGGTCTGTCATCGCCATCCTCCCCCCCTACCCTTTAAAATTAATGGAAAATGTAAACCTAAACGTAGAGTCGGATTCGTAACCTCGAAGTTACAAGTCGATTTGCTCAACTATCAAGGGAGAGTAAACGCGGCGACTGTGGCGGCACTCGCCACCGATGCGAAGTCAGCGTCGCGAAGTTGGCGTTAAATTCGAACGTTTGAATCAGTTATTTTCTTTCGGGCCCTTTTCAGCGCTGAATCGTGGAAGCGCCGAAATTCGGGTTTCATTTATAACGCGGCAGCTTATACCCCCGAGCGTTACCGACCACTGCCGGTGGTGGTCGGTAAGTTATCCTCCGCCGAGGACGACGCGCGTTACCGATGCACACGTAAAAAATTTTTCGCGAATTTTTCGCGCGGTAAACCTTTGTCTCCGCGTCCTCCGTCCGACGAGCCTACTCTCGCCCGCACCCGTCGACCCGTTCTCGAGCTATACGGCGACAAAGAAATTGCAAAATTTCACTAATTTGACGTCATCGAAAAAGTTACGGCCAACTGGGAATTAAAGGTATATCGCCTTCCCGAATTTTCCGGGAGCCCATCGGGCCTTCGGCCCCGCTTGGCTCGGCTCGACTCGGCTCGAGGTCGAGGTCGTCGGTAACGACGATGGTGGCGGGGAGGCGCGCGATTGGTCTGTCATCGCCATCCTCCCCCCTACCCTTCAAAATTAATGGAAAATGTAAACCTAAACGTAGAGTCGGATTCGTAACCTCGAAGTTACAAGTCGATTCGCTCAACTATCAAGGGAGAGTAAACGCGGCGACTGTGGCGGCACTCGCCACCGATGCCAAGTCAGCGTCGCGAAGTTGGCGTTAAATTCGAACGTTTGAATCAGTTATTTTCTTTCGGGCCCTTTTCAGCGCTGAACCGTGGAAGCGCCGAAATTCGGGTTTCATTTTTAACGCGGCAGCTTATACCCCCGTGCGTTACCGACCACTGCCGGTGGTGGTCGGTAAGTTATCCTCCGCCGAGGACGACGCGCGTTACCGATGCACACGTAAAAAATGTTTCGCGAATTTTTCGAACGGTAAATCTTTGTCTCCGCGTCCTCCGTCCGACGAGCCTACTCTCGCCCGCACCCGTCGACCCGTTCTCGAGCTATACGGCGACAAAGAAATCGCAAAATTTCACTAATTTGACGTCACCGAAAAAAGTGACGGCCAACTGGGAATTAAAGGTATATCGCCTTCCCGAATTTTCCGGGAGCCCATCGGGCCTTCGGCTCCGCTCGGCTCGGCTCGACTAGGCTCGAGGTCGAGGTCGTCGGTAGCGACGATGGTGGCGGGGAGGCGCGCGATTGGTCTGTCATCGCCATCCTCCCCCCCTTCCCCTTTAAAATTAATGGAAAATGTAAACCTAAACGTA
Organism: Lasioglossum baleicum; assembly: GCF_051020765.1. NCBI lineage: Eukaryota > Metazoa > Arthropoda > Insecta > Hymenoptera > Halictidae > Lasioglossum > Lasioglossum baleicum. Next base: position 839,311 of record NC_134933.1, read on the forward strand.
GAGTCGGATTCGTAACCTCGAAGTTACAAGTCGATTCGCTCAACTATCAAGGGAGAGTAAACGCGGCGACTGTGGCGGCACTCGCCACCGATGCGAAGTCAGCGTCGCAAAGTTGGCGTTAAATCCGAACGTTCGAATAAGTTATTTTCTTTCGGGCCCTTTTCTGCCCTGAACCGTGGAAGCGCCGAAATTCGGGTTTCATTTGTAACGCGGCAGCTTATACCCCCCGTGCGTTACCGACCACTGCCGGTGGGGGTCGGTAAGTTATCCTCCGCCGAGGACGACGCGCGTTACCGATGCACACGTAAAAAATGTTTCGCGAATTTTTCGCACGGTAAATCTTTGTCTCCGCGTCCTCCGTCCGACGAGCCTACTCTCGCCCGCACCCGTCGACCCGTTCTCGAGCTATACGGCGACAAAGAAATCGCAAAATTTCACTAATTTGACGTCACCGAAAAAAGTGACGGCCAACTGGGAATTAAAGGTATATCGCCTTCCCGAATTTTCCGGGAGCCCATCGGGCCTTCGGCCCCGCTCGGCTCGGCTCGACTAGGCTCGAGGTCGAGGTCGTCGGTAGCGACGATGATGGCGGGGAGGCGCGCGATTGTTCTGTCATCGCCATCCTCCCCCCCCTCTTCCCCTTTAAAATTAATGGAAAATGTAAACCTAAACGGAGAATAGGATTCGTAACCTCGAAGTTACAAGTCGATTCGCTCAACTATCAAGGGAGAGTAAACGCGGCGACTGTGGCGGCACTCGCCACCGATGCGAAGTCAGCGTCGCGAAGTTGGCGTTAAATTCGAACGTTTGAATCAGTTATTTTCTTTCGGGCCCTTTTCAGCGCTGAACCGTGGAAGCGCCGAAATTCGGGTTTCATTTATAACGCGGCAGCTTATACCCCCGAGCGTTACCGACCACTGCCGGTGGTGGTCGGTAAGTTATCCTCCGCCGAGGACGACGCGCGTTACCGATGCACACGTAAAAAATTTTTCGCGAATTTTTCGCGCGGTAAACCTTTGTCTCCGCGTCCTCCGTCCGACGAGCCTACTCTCGCCCGCACCCGTCGACCCGTTCTCGAGCTATACGGCGACAAAGAAATTGCAAAATTTCACTAATTTGACGTCACCGAAAAAAGTGACGGCCAACTGGGAATTAAAGGTATATCGCCTTCCCGAATTTTCCGGGAGCCCATCGGGCCTTCGGCCCCGCTCGGCTCGGCTCGACTCGGCACGAGGTCGAGGTCGTCGGTAACGACGATGGTGGCGGGGAGGCGCGAGATTGGTCTGTCATCGCCATCCTCCCCCCCTACCCTTTAAAATTAATGGAAAATGTAAACCTAAACGTAGAGTCGGATTCGTAACCTCGAAGTTACAAGTCGATTTGCTCAACTATCAAGGGAGAGTAAACGCGGCGACTGTGGCGGCACTCGCCACCGATGCGAAGTCAGCGTCGCGAAGTTGGCGTTAAATTCGAACGTTTGAATCAGTTATTTTCTTTCGGGCCCTTTTCAGCGCTGAATCGTGGAAGCGCCGAAATTCGGGTTTCATTTATAACGCGGCAGCTTATACCCCCGAGCGTTACCGACCACTGCCGGTGGTGGTCGGTAAGTTATCCTCCGCCGAGGACGACGCGCGTTACCGATGCACACGTAAAAAATTTTTCGCGAATTTTTCGCGCGGTAAACCTTTGTCTCCGCGTCCTCCGTCCGACGAGCCTACTCTCGCCCGCACCCGTCGACCCGTTCTCGAGCTATACGGCGACAAAGAAATTGCAAAATTTCACTAATTTGACGTCATCGAAAAAGTTACGGCCAACTGGGAATTAAAGGTATATCGCCTTCCCGAATTTTCCGGGAGCCCATCGGGCCTTCGGCCCCGCTTGGCTCGGCTCGACTCGGCTCGAGGTCGAGGTCGTCGGTAACGACGATGGTGGCGGGGAGGCGCGCGATTGGTCTGTCATCGCCATCCTCCCCCCTACCCTTCAAAATTAATGGAAAATGTAAACCTAAACGTAGAGTCGGATTCGTAACCTCGAAGTTACAAGTCGATTCGCTCAACTATCAAGGGAGAGTAAACGCGGCGACTGTGGCGGCACTCGCCACCGATGCCAAGTCAGCGTCGCGAAGTTGGCGTTAAATTCGAACGTTTGAATCAGTTATTTTCTTTCGGGCCCTTTTCAGCGCTGAACCGTGGAAGCGCCGAAATTCGGGTTTCATTTTTAACGCGGCAGCTTATACCCCCGTGCGTTACCGACCACTGCCGGTGGTGGTCGGTAAGTTATCCTCCGCCGAGGACGACGCGCGTTACCGATGCACACGTAAAAAATGTTTCGCGAATTTTTCGAACGGTAAATCTTTGTCTCCGCGTCCTCCGTCCGACGAGCCTACTCTCGCCCGCACCCGTCGACCCGTTCTCGAGCTATACGGCGACAAAGAAATCGCAAAATTTCACTAATTTGACGTCACCGAAAAAAGTGACGGCCAACTGGGAATTAAAGGTATATCGCCTTCCCGAATTTTCCGGGAGCCCATCGGGCCTTCGGCTCCGCTCGGCTCGGCTCGACTAGGCTCGAGGTCGAGGTCGTCGGTAGCGACGATGGTGGCGGGGAGGCGCGCGATTGGTCTGTCATCGCCATCCTCCCCCCCCTTCCCCTTTAAAATTAATGGAAAATGTAAACCTAAACGTAGAGTCGGATTCGTAACCTCGAAGTTACAAGTCGATTCGCTCAACTATCAAGGGAGAGTAAACGCGGCGACTGTGGCGGCACTCGCCACCGATGCGAAGTCAGCGTCGCGAAGTTGGCGTTAAATTCGAACGTTTGAATCAGTTATTTTCTTTCGGGCCCTTTTCTGCCCTGAACCGTGGAAGCGCCGAAATTCGGGTTTCATTTGTAACGCGGCAGCTTATACCCCCCGTGCGTTACCGACCACTGCCGGTGGTGGTCGGTAAGTTATCCTCCGCCGAGGACGACGCGCGTTACCGATGCACACGTAAAAAATGTTTCGCGAATTTTTCGCACGGTAAACCTTTGTCTCCGCGTCCTCCGTCCGACGAGCCTACTCTCGCCCGCACCCGTTGTCCCGTTCTCGAGCTATACGGCGACAAAGAAATCGCAAAATTTCACTAATTTGACGTCATCGAAAAAGTTACGGCCAACTGGGAATTAAAGGTATATCGCCTTCCCGAATTTTCCGGGAGCCCATCGGGCCTTCGGCCCCGCTCGGCTCGAGGTCGAGGTCGTCGGTAACGACAATGGTGGCGGGGAGGCGCGCGATTGGTCTGTCATCGCCATCCTCCCCCCCTACCCTTTAAAATTAATGGAAAATGTAAACCTAAACGTAGAGTCGGATTCGTAACCTCGAAGTTACAAGTCGATTCGCTCAACTATCAAGGGAGAGTAAACGCGGCGACTGAGACGGCACTCGCCACCGATGCGCAGTCAGCGTCGCGAAGTTGGCGTTAAATTCGAACGTTTGAATCAGTTATTTTCTTTCGGGCCCTTTTCAGCCCTGAACCGTGGATGCGCCGAAATTCGGGTTTCATTTATAACGCGGCAGCTTATACCCCCGAGCGTTACCGACCACTGCCGGTGGTGGTCGGTAAGTTATCCTCCGCCGAGGACGACGCGCGTTACCGATGCACACGTAAAAAATTTTTCGCGAATTTTTCGCGCGCTGAACCTTCGTCTCCGCGTCCTCCGTCCGACGAGCCTACTCTCGCCCGCACCCGTCGACCCGTTCTCGAGCTATACGGCGACAAAGAAACTTTGATTTTTCACTAATTTGACGTCATCGAAAAAGTTACGGCCAACTGGGAATTAAAGGTATATCGCCTTCCCGAATTTTCCGGGAGCCCATCGGGCCTTCGGCCCCGCTTGGCTCGGCTCGACTCGGCTCGAGGTCGAGGTCGTCGGTAACGACGATGGTGGCGGGGAGGCGCGCGATTGGTCTGTCATCGCCATCCTCCCCCCTACCCTTTAAAATTAATGGAAAATGTAAACCTAAACGTAGAGTCGGATTCGTAACCTCGAAGTTACAAGTCGATTCGCTCAACTATCAAGGGAGAGTAAACGCGGCGACTGTGGCGGCACTCGCCACCGATGCCAAGTCAGCGTCGCGAAGTTGGCGTTAAATTCGAACGTTTGAATCAGTTATTTTCTTTCGGGCCCTTTTCAGCGCTGAACCGTGGAAGCGCCGAAATTCGGGTTTCATTTTTAACGCGGCAGCTTATACCCCCGTGCGTTACCGACCACTGCCGGTGGTGGTCGGTAAGTTATCCTCCGCCGAGGACGACGCGCGATACCGATGCACACGTAAAAAATGTTTCGCGAATTTTTCGCGCGGTAAATCTTTGTCTCCGCGTCCTCCGTCCGACGAGCCTACTCTCGCCCGCACCCGTCGACCCGTTCTCGAGCTATACGGCGACAAAGAAATCGCAAAATTTCACTAATTTGACGTCATCGAAAAAGTTACGGCCAACTGGGAATTAAAGGTATATCGCCTTCCCGAATTTTCCGGGAGCCCATCGGGCCTTCGGCCCCGCTCGGCTCGGCTCGACTCGGCACGAGGTCGAGGTCGTCGGTAACGACGATGGTGGTGGGGAGGCGCGAGATTGGTCTGTCATCGCCATCCTCGCCCCCTACCCTTTAAAATTAATGGAAAATGTAAACCTAAACGTAGAGTCGGATTCGTAACCTCGAAGTTACAAGTCGATTCGCTCAACTATCAAGGGAGAGTAAACGCGGCGACTGTGGCGCCACTCGCCACCGATGCGAAGTCAGCGTCGCGAAGTTGGCGTTAAATTCGAACGTTTGAATCAGTTATTTTCTTTCGGGCCCTTTTCAGCGCTGAACCGTGGAAGCGCCGAAATTCGGGTTTCATTTATAACGCGGCAGCTTATACCCCCGAGCGTTACCGACCACTGCCGGTGGTGGTCGGTAAGTTATCCTCCGCCGAGGACGACGCGCGTTACCGATGCACACGTAAAAAATGTTTCGCGAATTTTTCGCACGGTAAATCTTTGTCTCCGCGTCCTCCGTCCGACGAGCCTACTCTCGCCCGCACCCGTCGACCCGTTCTCGAGCTATACGGCGACAAAGAAATCGCAAAATTTCACTAATTTGACGTCACCGAAAAAAGTGACGGCCAACTGGGAATTAAAGGTATATCGCCTTCCCGAATTTTCCGGGAGCCCATCGGGCCTTCGGCCCCGCTCGGCTCGGCTCGGCTCGGCTCAGCTCGAGGTCGAGGTCGTCGGTAGCGACGATAGTGGCGGGGAGGCGCGCGATTGGTCTGTCATCGCCATCCTCCCCCCCCTAACCCCTTTAAAATTAATGGAAAATGTAAACCAAAACGTAGAGTCGGATTCGTAACCTCGAAGTTACAAGTCGATTCGCTCAACTATCAAGGGAGAGTAAACGCGGCGACTGAGACGGCACTCGCCACCGATGCGAAGTCAGCGTCGCGAAGTTGGCGTTAAATTCGAACGTTTGAATAAGTTATTTTCTTTCGGGCCCTTTTCTGCCCTGAACCGTGGAAGCGCCGAAATTCGGGTTTCATTTGTAACGCGGCAGCTTATACCCCCCGTGCGTTACCGACCACTGCCGGTGGTGGTCGGTAAGTTATCCTCCGCCGAGGACGACGCGCGTTACCGATGCACACGTAAAAAATGTTTCGCGAATTTTTCGCACGGTAAATCTTTGTCTCCTCGTCCTCCGTCCGACGAGCCTACTCTCGCCCGCACCCGTCGACCCGTTCTCGAGCTATACGGCGACAAAGAAATCGCAAAATTTCACTAATTTGACGTCACCGAAAAAAGTGACGGCCAACTGGGAATTAAAGGTATATCGCCTTCCCGAATTTTCCGGGAGCCCATCGGGCCTTCGGCCCCGCTCGGCTCGGCTCGACTAGGCTCGAGGTCGAGGTCGTCGGTAGCGACGATGATGGCGGGGAGGCGCGCGATTGGTCTGTCATCGCCATCCTCCCCCCCCTGCCCCTTTAAAATTAATGGAAAATGTAAACCTAAACGGAGAATAGGATTCGTAACCTCGAAGTTACAAGTCGATTCGCTCAACTATCAAGGGAGAGTAAACGCGGCGACTGTGGCGGCACTCGCCACCGATGCGATGTCAGCGTCGCGAAGTTGGCGTTAAATTCGAACGTTTGAATCAGTTATTTTCTTTCGGGCCCTTTTCAGCCCTGAACCGTGGAAGCGCCGAAATTCGGGTTTCATTTATAACGCGGCAGCTTATACCCCCGAGCGTTACCGACCACTGCCGGTGGTGGTCGGTAAGTTATCCTCCGCCGAGGACGACGCGCGTTACCGATGCACACGTAAAAAATTTTTCGCGAATTTTTCGCGCGGTAAACCTTTGTCTCCGCGTCCTCCGTCCGACGAGCCTACTCTCGCCCGCACCCGTCGACCCGTTCTCGAGCTATACGGCGACAAAGAAATCGCAAAATTTCACTAATTTGACGTCACCGAAAAAAGTGACGGCCAACTGGGAATTAAAGGTATATCGCCTTCCCGAATTTTCCGGGAGCCCATCGGGCCTTCGGCCCCGCTCGGCTCGGCTCGACTAGGCTCGAGGTCGAGGTCGTCGGTAGCGACGATGGTGGCGGGGAGGCGCGCGATTGGTCTGTCATCGCCATCCTCCCCCCCCTTCCCCTTTAAAATTAATGGAAAATGTAAACCTAAACGGAGAATAGGATTCGTAACCTCGAAGTTACAAGTCGATTCGCTCAACTATCAAGGGAGAGTAAACGCGGCGACTGTGGCGGCACTCGCCACCGATGCGAAGTCAGCGTCGCGAAGTTGGCGTTAAATTCGAACGTTTGAATCAGTTATTTTCTTTCGGGCCCTTTTCAGCGCTGAACCGTGGAAGCGCCGAAATTCGGGTTTCATTTATAACGCGGCAGCTTATACCCCCGAGCGTTACCGACCACTGCCGGTGGTGGTCGGTAAGTTATCCTCCGCCGAGGACGACGCGCGTTACCGATGCACACGTAAAAAATTTTTCGCGAATTTTTCGCGCGGTAAACCTTTGTCTCCGCGTCCTCCGTCCGACGAGCCTACTCTCGCCCGCACCCGTCGACCCGTTCTCGAGCTATACGGCGACAAAGAAATTGCAAAATTTCACTAATTTGACGTCATCGAAAAAGTTACGGCCAACTGGGAATTAAAGGTATATCGCCTTCCCGAATTTTCCGGGAGCCCATCGGGCCTTCGGCCCCGCTTGGCTCGGCTCGACTCGGCTCGAGGTCGAGGTCGTCGGTAACGACGATGGTGGCGGGGAGGCGCGCGATTGGTCTGTCATCGCCATCCTCCCCCCTACCCTTCAAAATTAATGGAAAATGTAAACCTAAACGTAGAGTCGGATTCGTAACCTCGAAGTTACAAGTCGATTCGCTCAACTATCAAGGGAGAGTAAACGCGGCGACTGTGGCGGCACTCGCCACCGATGCCAAGTCAGCGTCGCGAAGTTGGCGTTAAATTCGAACGTTTGAATCAGTTATTTTCTTTCGGGCCCTTTTCAGCGCTGAACCGTGGAAGCGCCGAAATTCGGGTTTCATTTTTAACGCGGCAGCTTATACCCCCGTGCGTTACCGACCACTGCCGGTGGTGGTCGGTAAGTTATCCTCCGCCGAGGACGACGCGCGTTACCGATGCACACGTAAAAAATGTTTCGCGAATTTTTCGAACGGTAAATCTTTGTCTCCGCGTCCTCCGTCCGACGAGCCTACTCTCGCCCGCACCCGTCGACCCGTTCTCGAGCTATACGGCGACAAAGAAATCGCAAAATTTCACTAATTTGACGTCACCGAAAAAAGTGACGGCCAACTGGGAATTAAAGGTATATCGCCTTCCCGAATTTTCCGGGAGCCCATCGGGCCTTCGGCTCCGCTCGGCTCGGCTCGACTAGGCTCGAGGTCGAGGTCGTCGGTAGCGACGATGGTGGCGGGGAGGCGCGCGATTGGTCTGTCATCGCCATCCTCCCCCCCTTCCCCTTTAAAATTAATGGAAAATGTAAACCTAAACGTAGAGTCGGATTCGTAACCTCGAAGTTACAAGTCGATTCGCTCAACTATCAAGGGAGAGTAAACGCGGCGACTGTGGCGGCACTCGCCACCGATGCGAAGTCAGCGTCGCAAAGTTGGCGTTAAATCCGAACGTTCGAATAAGTTATTTTCTTTCGGGCCCTTTTCTGCCCTGAACCGTGGAAGCGCCGAAATTCGGGTTTCATTTGTAACGCGGCAGCTTATACCCCCCGTGCGTTACCGACCACTGCCGGTGGGGGTCGGTAAGTTATCCTCCGCCGAGGACGACGCGCGTTACCGATGCACACGTAAAAAATGTTTCGCGAATTTTTCGCACGGTAAATCTTTGTCTCCGCGTCCTCCGTCCGACGAGCCTACTCTCGCCCGCACCCGTCGACCCGTTCTCGAGCTATACGGCGACAAAGAAATCGCAAAATTTCACTAATTTGACGTCACCGAAAAAAGTGACGGCCAACTGGGAATTAAAGGTATATCGCCTTCCCGAATTTTCCGGGAGCCCATCGGGCCTTCGGCCCCGCTCGGCTCGGCTCGACTAGGCTCGAGGTCGAGGTCGTCGGTAGCGACGATGATGGCGGGGAGGCGCGCGATTGTTCTGTCATCGCCATCCTCCCCCCCCTCTTCCCCTTTAAAATTAATGGAAAATGTAAACCTAAACGGAGAATAGGATTCGTAACCTCGAAGTTACAAGTCGATTCGCTCAACTATCAAGGGAGAGTAAACGCGGCGACTGTGGCGGCACTCGCCACCGATGCGAAGTCAGCGTCGCGAAGTTGGCGTTAAATTCGAACGTTTGAATCAGTTATTTTCTTTCGGGCCCTTTTCAGCCCTGAACCGTGGAAGCGCCGAAATTCGGGTTTCATTTATAACGCGGCAGCTTATACCCCCGAGCGTTACCGACCACTGCCGGTGGTGGTCGGTAAGTTATCCTCCGCCGAGGACGACGCGCGTTACCGATGCACACGTAAAAAATTTTTCGCGAATTTTTCGCACGGTAAACCTTTGTCTCCGCGTCCTCCGTCCGACGAGCCTACTCTCTCCCGCACCCGTTGTCCCGTTCTCGAGCTATACGGCGACAAAGAAATCGCAAAATTTCACTAATTTGACGTCATCGAAAAAGTTACGGCCAACTGGGAATTAAAGGTATATCGCCTTCCCGAATTTTCCGGGAGCCCATCGGGCCTTCGGCCCCGCTCGGCTCGAGGTCGAGGTCGTCGGTAACGACGATGGTGGCGGGGAGGCGCGCGATTGGTCTGTCATCGCCATCCTCCCCCCCTACCCTTTAAAATTAATGGAAAATGTAAACCTAAACGTAGAGTCGGATTCGTAACCTCGAAGTTACAAGTCGATTCGCTCAACTATCAAGGGAGAGTAAACGCGGCGACTGAGACGGCACTCGCCACCGATGCGAAGTCAGCGTCGCGAAGTTGGCGTTAAATTCGAACGTTTGAATCAGTTATTTTCTTTCGGGCCCTTTTCAGCCCTGAACCGTGGATGCGCCGAAATTCGGGTTTCATTTATAACGCGGCAGCTTATACCCCCGAGCGTTACCGACCACTGCCGGTGGTGGTCGGTAAGTTATCCTCCGCCGAGGACGACGCGCGTTACCGATGCACACGTAAAAAATTTTTCGCGAATTTTTCGCGCGCTGAACCTTCGTCTCCGCGTCCTCCGTCCGACGAGCCTACTCTCGCCCGCACCCGTCGACCCGTTCTCGAGCTATACGGCGACAAAGAAACTTTGATTTTTCACTAATTTGACGTCATCGAAAAAGTTACGGCCAACTGGGAATTAAAGGTATATCGCCTTCCCGAATTTTCCGGGAGCCCATCGGGCCTTCGGCCCCGCTTGGCTCGGCTCGACTCGGCTCGAGGTCGAGGTCGTCGGTAACGACGATGGTGGCGGGGAGGCGCGCGATTGGTCTGTCATCGCCATCCTCCCCCCTACCCTTTAAAATTAATGGAAAATGTAAACCTAAACGTAGAGTCGGATTCGTAACCTCGAAGTTACAAGTCGATTCGCTCAACTATCAAGGGAGAGTAAACGCGGCGACTGTGGCGGCACTCGCCACCGATGCCAAGTCAGCGTCGCGAAGTTGGCGTTAAATTCGAATGTTTGAATCAGTTATTTTCTTTCGGGCCCTTTTCAGCGCTGAACCGTGGAAGCGCCGAAATTCGGGTTTCATTTTTAACGCGGCAGCTTATACCCCCGTGCGTTACCGACCACTGCCGGTGGTGGTCGTTAAGTTATCCTCCGCCGAGGACGACGCGCGATACCGATGCACACGTAAAAAATGTTTCGCGAATTTTTCGCGCGGTAAATCTTTGTCTCCGCGTCCTCCGTCCGACGAGCCTACTCTCGCCCGCACCCGTCGACCCGTTCTCGAGCTATACGGCGACAAAGAAATCGCAAAATTTCACTAATTTGACGTCACCGAAAAAAGTGACGGCCAACTGGGAATTAAAGGTATATCGCCTTCCCGAATTTTCCGGGAGCCCATCGGGCCTTCGGCCCCGCTCGGCACGGCTCGACTAGGCTCGAGGTCGAGGTCGTCGGTAGCGACGATGATGGCGGGGAGGCGCGCGATTGGTCTGTCATCGCCATCCTCCCCCCCCCTACCCTTCAAAATTAATGGAAAATGTAAACCTAAACGTAGAGTCGGATTCGTAACCTCGAAGTTACAAGTCGATTCGCTCAACTATCAAGGGAGAGTAAACGCGGCGACTGTGGCGGCACTCGCCACCGATGCCAAGTCAGCGTCGCGAAGTTGGCGTTAAATTCGAACGTTTGAATCAGTTATTTTCTTTCGGGCCCTTTTCAGCGCTGAACCGTGGAAGCGCCGAAATTCGGGTTTCATTTTTAACGCGGCAGCTTATACCCCCGTGCGTTACCGACCACTGCCGGTGGTGGTCGGTAAGTTATCCTCCGCCGAGGACGACGCGCGTTACCGATGCACACGTAAAAAATGTTTCGCGAATTTTTCGAACGGTAAATCTTTGTCTCCGCGTCCTCCGTCCGACGAGCCTACTCTCGCCCGCACCCGTCGACCCGTTCTCGAGCTATACGGCGACAAAGAAATCGCAAAATTTCACTAATTTGACGTCACCGAAAAAAGTGACGGCCAACTGGGAATTAAAGGTATATCGCCTTCCCGAATTTTCCGGGAGCCCATCGGGCCTTCGGCTCCGCTCGGCTCGGCTCGACTAGGCTCGTGGTCGAGGTCGTCGGTAGCGACGATGGTGGCGGGGAGGCGCGCGATTGGTCTGTCATCGCCATCCTCCCCCCCCTACCCCTTTAAAATTAATGGAAAATGTAAACCTAAACGTAGAGTCGGATTCGTAACCTCGAAGTTACAAGTCGATTCGCTCAACTATCAAGGGAGAGTAAACGCGGCGACTGTGGCGGCACTCGCCACCGATGCGAAGTCAGCGTCGCAAAGTTGGCGTTAAATCCGAACGTTCGAATAAGTTATTTTCTTTCGGGCCCTTTTCTGCCCTGAACCGTGGAAGCGCCGAAATTCGGGTTTCATTTGTAACGCGGCAGCTTATACCCCCCGTGCGTTACCGACCACTGCCGGTGGTGGTCGGTAAGTTATCCTCCGCCGAGGACGACGCGCGTTACCGATACACACGTAAAAAATGTTTCGCGAATTTTTCGCACGGTAAATCTTTGTCTCCGCGTCCTCCGTCCGACGAGCCTACTCTCGCCCGCACCCGTCGACCCGTTCTCGAGCTATACGGCGACAAAGAAATCGAAAAATTTCACTAATTTGACGTCACCGAAAAAAGTGACGGCCAACTGGGAATTAAAGGTATATCGCTTTCCCGAATTTTCCGGGAGCCCATCGGGCCTTCGGCCCCGCTCGGCTCGGCTCGACTAGGCTCGAGGTCGAGGTCGTCGGTAGCGACGATGGTGGCGGGGAGGCGCGAGATTGGTCTGTCATCGCCATCCTCCCCCCCTACCCTTTAAAATTAATGGAAAATGTAAACCTAAACGTAGAGTCGGATTCGTAACCTCGAAGTTACAAGTCGATTCGCTCAACTATCAAGGGAGAGTAAACGCGGCGACTGTGGCGGCACTCGCCACCGATGCGAAGTCAGCGTCGCGAAGTTGGCGTTAAATTCGAACGTTTGAATCAGTTATTTTCTTTCGGGCCCTTTTCAGCGCTGAACCGTGGAAGCGCCGAAATGCGGGTTTCATTTATAACGCGGCAGCTTATACCCCCGAGCGTTACCGACCACTGCCGGTGGTGGTCGGTAAGTTATCCTCCGCCGAGGACGACGCGCGTTACCGATGCACACGTAAAAAATGTTTCGCGAATTTTTCGCACGGTAAATCTTTGTCTCCGCGTCCTCCGTCCGACGAGCCTACTCTCGCCCGCACCCGTCGACCCGTTCTCGAGCTATACGGCGACAAAGAAATCGCAAAATTTCACTAATTTGACGTCACCGAAAAAAGTGACGGCCAACTGGGAATTAAAGGTATATCGCCTTCCCGAATTTTCCGGGAGCCCATCGGGCCTTCGGCCCCGCTCGGCTCGGCTCGACTCGGCTCGAGGTCGAGGTCGTCGGTAACGACGATGGTGGCGGGGAGGCGCGCGATTGGTCTGTCATCGCCATCCTCCCCCCCTACCCTTTAAAATTAATGGAAAATGTAAACCTAAACGTAGAGTCGGATTCGTAACCTCGAAGTTACAAGTCGATTCGCTCAACTATCAAGGGAGAGTAAACGCGGCGACTGTGGCGGCACTCGCCACCGATGCCAAGTCAGCGTCGCGAAGTTGGCGTTAAATTCGAACGTTTGAATCAGTTATTTTCTTTCGGGCCCTTTTCAGCGCTGAACCGTGGAAGCGCCGAAATTCGGGTTTCATTTTTAACGCGGCAGCTTATACCCCCGTGCGTTACCGACCACTGCCGGTGGTGGTCGGTAAGTTATCCTCCGCCGAGGACGACGCGCGTTACCGATGCACACGTAAAAAATGTTTCGCGAATTTTTCGCGCGGTAAATCTTTGTCTCCGCGTCCTCCGTCCGACGAGCCTACTCTCGCCAGCACCCGTCGACCCGTTCTCGAGCTATACGGCGACAAAGAAATCGCAAAATTTCACTAATTTGACGTCACCGAAAATAGTGACGGCCAACTGGGAATTAAAGGTATATCGCCTTCCCGAATTTTCCGGGAGCCCATCGGGCCTTCGGCCCCGCTCGGCTCGGCTCGACTAGGCTCGAGGTCGAGGTCGTCGGTAGCGACGATGGTGGCGGAGAGGCGCGCGATTGGTCTGTCATCGCCATCCCCCCCCCTTCCCCTTTAAAATTAATGGAAAATGTAAACCTAAACGGAGAATAGGATTCGTAACCTCCAAGTTACAAGTCGATTCGCTCAACTATCAAGGGAGAGTAAACGCGGCGACTGTGGCGGCACTCGCCACCGATGCGAAGTCAGCGTCGCAAAGTTGGCGTTAAATCCGAACGTTTGAATCAGTTATTTTCTTTCGGGCCCTTTTCTGCCCTGAACCGTGGAAGCGCCGAAATTCGGGTTTCATTTGTAACGCGGCAGCTTATACCCCCCAGCGTTACCGACCACTGCCGGTGGTGGTCGGTAAGTTATCCTCCGCCGAGGTCGACGCGCGTTACAGATGCACACGTAAAATATTTCTCTCGAATTTTCGCGAATTTTTCGCGCGGTAAACCTTCGTCTCCGCGTCCTCCGTCCGACGAGCCTACTCTCGCCCGCACCCGTCGACCCGTTCTCGAGCTATACGGCGACAAAAAAATCGCAAAATTTCACTAATTCGGCGTCACCGAAAAAGTTACGGCCAACTGGGAATTAAAGGTATATCGCCTACCCGAATTTTCCGGGAGCCCAACGGGCCTTCGGCCCCGCTCGGCTCGCCTCGACTCGGCTCGAGGTCGAGGTCGTCGGTAGCGACGATGGTGGCGGGGAGGCGCGCGATTGGGTCTGTCATCGCCATCCTCCCCCCTACCCTTTAAAATTAACGGAAAATGTAAACCTAAACGTAGAGTCGGATTCGTAACCTCGAAGTTACAAGTCGATTCGCTCAACTATCAAGGGAGAGTAAACGCGGCGACTGTGGCGGCACTCGCCACCGATGCGAAGTCAGCGTCGCGAAGTTGGCGTTAAATTCGAACGTTTGAATCAGTTATTTTCTTTCGGGCCCTTTTCAGCCCTGAACCGTGGATGCGCCGAAATTCGGGTTTCATTTATAACGCGGCAGCTTATACCCCCGAGCGTTACCGACCACTGCCGGTGGTGGTCGGTAAGTTATGCTCCGCCGAGGACGACGCGCGTTACCGATGCACACGTAAAAAATTTTTCGCGAATTTTTCGCGCGGTAAACCTTTGTCTCCGCGTCCTCCGTCCGACGAGCCTACTCTCGCCCGCACCCGTCGACCCGTTCTCGAGCTATACGGCGACAAAGAAATCGCAAAATTTCACTAATTTGACGTCACCGAAAAAAGTGACGGGCAACTGGGAATTAAAGGTATATCGCCTTCCCGAATTTTCCGGGAGCCCATCGGGCCTTCGGCCCCGCTCGGCTCGGCTCGACTAGGCTCGAGGTCGAGGTCGTCGGTAGTGACGATGGTGGCGGGGAGGCGCGCGATTGGTCTGTCATCGCCATCCTCCCCCCCCCCTTCCCCTTTAAAATTAATGGAAAATGTAAACCTAAACGGAGAATAGGATTCGTAACCTCGAAGTTACAAGTCGATTCGCTCAACTATCAAGGGAGAGTAAACGCGGCGACTGTGGCGGCACTCGCCACCGATGCGAAGTCAGCGTCGCAAAGTTGGCGTTAAATCCGAACGTTTGAATCAGTTATTTTCTTTCGGGCCCTTTTCAGCCCTGAACCGTGGAAGCGCCGAAATTCGGGTTTCATTTGTAACGTGGCAGCTTATACCCCCCAGCGTTACCGACCACTGCCGGTGGAGGTCGGTAAGTTATCCTCCGCCGAGGTCGACGCGCGTTACAGATGCGCACGTAAAATATTTTTCGCGAATTTTTCGCGCGGTAAACCTTCGTCTCCGCGTCCTCTGTCCGACGAGCCTACTCTCGCCCGCACCCGTCGACCCGTTCTCGAGCTATACGGCGACAAAAAAATCGCAAAATTTCACTAATTTGACGTCACCGAAAAAGTTACGGCCAACTGGGAATTAAAGGTATATCGCCTTCCCGAATTTTCCGGGAGCCCAACGGGCCTTCGGCCCCGCTCGGCTCGCCTCGACTCGGCTCGAGGTCGAGGTTGTCGGTAGCGACGATGGTGGCGGGGGGGCGCGCGATTGGGTCTGTCATCGCCATCCTCCCCCCTACCCTTTAAAATTAACGGAAAATGTAAACCTAAACGTAGAGTCGGATTCGTAACCTCGAAGTTACAAGTCGATTCGCTAAACTATCAAGGGAGAGTAAACGCGGCGACTGTGGCGGCACTCGCCACCGATGCGAAGTCAGCGTCGCGAAGTTGGCGTTAAATTCGAACGTTTGAATCAGTTATTTTCTTTCGGGCCCTTTTCAGCCATGAACCGTGGAAGCGCCGAAATTCGGGTTTCATTTATAACGCGGCAGCTTATACCCCCGAGCGTTACCGACCACTGCCGGTGGTGGTCGGTAAGTTATCCTCCGCCGAGGACGACGCGCGTTACCGATGCACACGTAAAAAATTTTTCGCGAATTTTTCGCACGGTAAACCATTGTCTCCGCGTCCTCCGTCCGACGAGCCTACTCTCGCCCGCACCCGTCGACCCGTTCTCGAGCTATACGGCGACAAAGAAATCGCAAAATTTCACTAATTTGACGTCATCGAAAAAGTTACGGCCAACTGGGAATTAAAGGTATATCGCCTTCCCGAATTTTCCGGGAGCCCATCGGGTCTTCGGCCCCGCTCGGCTCGGCTCGACTCGGCTCGAGGTCGAGGTCGTCGGTAGCGACGATGGTGGCGGGGAGGCGCGCGATTGGTCTGTCATCGCCATCCTCCCCCCTACCCTTTAAAATTTATGGAAAATGTAAACCTAAACGTAGAGTCGGATTCGTAACCTCGAAGTTACAAGTCGATTCGCTCAACTATCAAGGGAGATTAAACGCGGCGACTGTGGCGGCACTCGCCACCGATGCGAAGTCAGCGTCGCGAAGTTGGCGTTAAATTCGAACGTCTGAATCAGTTATTTTCTTTCGGGCCCTTTTCAGCCCTGAACCGTGGAAGCGCCGAAATTCGGGTTTCATTTATAACGCGGCAGCTTATACCCCCGAGCGTTACCGACCACTGCCGGTGGTGGTCGGTAAGTTATCCTCCGCCGAGGACGACGCGCGTTACCGATGCACACGTAAAAAATGTTTCGCGAATTTTTCGCGCGGTAAATCTTTGTCTCCGCGTCCTCCGTCCGACGAGCCTACTCTCGCCCGCACCCGTCGACCCGTTCTCGAGCTATACGGCGACAAAGAAATCGCAAAATTTCACTAATTTGACGTCACCGAAAAAAGTGACGGGCAACTGGGAATTAAAGGTATATCGCCTTCCCGAATTTTCCGGGAGCCCATCGGGCCTTCGGCCCCGCTCGGCTCGGCTCGACTAGGCTCGAGGTCGAGGTCGTCGGTAGTGACGATGGTGGCGGGGAGGCGCGCGATTGGTCTGTCATCGCCATCCTCCCCCCCCCTTCCCCTTTAAAATTAATGGAAAATGAAAACCTAAACGGAGAATAGGATTCGTAACCTCGAAGTTACAAGTCGATTCGCTCAACTATCAAGGGAGAGTAAACGCGGCGACTGTGGCGGCACTCGCCACCGATGCGAAGTCAGCGTCGCAAAGTTGGCGTTAAATCCGAACGTTTGAATCAGTTATTTTCTTTCGGGCCCTTTTCAGCCCTGAACCGTGGAAGCGCCGAAATTCGGGAGTAGGATATATAGGCGGGTTCTGGATCACTTCTCAATTCAGGCGGTTCTGAGGAACTTTCCAATTCACGGGAGAGCGGTACCGCATTGCACAAGCATTACGTCATCTAGGCCAAGGACAAAGCTGTTAGGCACCGCCCCCTTCTTTCTGACGTCATCTAGGCCAAGGACAAAGCTGTTAGGCACCGCCCCCTTCTTTCTTACGTCATCTAGGCCAAGGACAGAGCTGCTGAGTCATCACTTAATGGTATTGCACAAGCATTACGTCATCTAGGCCAAGGACAGAGCTGTTAGGCACCGCCCCCTTCTTTCTTACGTCATCTAGGCCAAGGACAGAGCTGCTGAGTCATCACTTAATGGTATTGCACAAGCATTACGTCATCTAGGCCAAGGACAGAGCTGTTAGGCACCGCCCCCTTCTTTCTGACGTCATCTAGGCCAAGGACAGAGCTGCTGAGTCATCACTTAAGGGGTGGTACCGCAGAGCGGTATTGCGCAAGCATATATTACATCATATTTTATTGCATCATATTTTTTCGCGGGGAGGGGGGACAATCCCTATGAAAGATGATACTCCTTTGGTATTGCACAAGCGTTACGTCATCTAGGCCAAGGACAGAGCTGTTAGGCACCGCCCCCCTTCTTTCTTACGTCATCTAGGTCAAAGGCAGAGCTGCTGAGTCATACCCCCTTCTTTCTTACGTCATCTAGGCCAAGGACAGAGCTGCTGAGTCATCACTTAATGGTATTGCACAAGCATTACGTCATCTAGGCCAAGGACAAAGCTGTTAGGCACCGCCCCCTTTCTAAGAAAATGTAAAAAGGTGGGGGCCAATGCATCCTATAAGAACATTGTATTCCAAGCGTTGCGCGTCAGATCGAGACAATCAACACGAAAAAAGCATGATGTATTACAACAATCATCCGCTCACTGAATGTGATCATTCAAGCATCGAGGAGTCACACAAAAAGAGGAGACTAAATAATATGTAAGTAGAAAGATGAAAAACTTGTGAAAAAAAAATTTTGAAAAACATCTAATTCTTTAAAAAAAAAAATCTGTTGCAGGAGTTTTGACAACAGCGACTCCATTTCACAATCATCGAGTAGTTTGCACAGAATCTTGAGTCGAAGATATTCCATAGCTGGCAATTATTTTAAATATCTCGAAATTGGTGTACACGTTGGCGATGATATTTGTGTGGAACTAACTATGGGGGATAACCGTGGTAACGAGATCACATTTTCCCGGGATGCATGGACAGAGTTGTTGCGCACGAAGGAGTGTATTTCCAATTTACTTTCTATGCAGAAACAGTGTAAAAAAATGAGTGATGATTTAACATTGCAAATAGTTAATCTCAATGGTATGAATCTAGTGAAATTGTCGAATCAGTTCACAGCTCTATACATCACGGAAAAAACTATGCGTAACTTATACAATCTCGAATTCTGCATACACAACATGTATTCATGGCTGATCGGCAATGTTCCCACGATTACCGATAAATTTATGAATTTTGTCATTGTGGTGAGGGATACCAACGCGAAGAATATCGTGAAAGCGATTGTCGAGAGCGAATTTTTTGATCAAAGTTCATTGATTGATTGTGAACTGGTGGCTTCATGCACTAATATCATTGCAGTCGAGGCACAAAAAACGGATAGGTTAAAATATTAATGTTGTGTGAAAATTGTCTTTTGTAACAATACATTATTTTAAAAATAAAATTATTCAAGAATACCTCTTTTATATTTTTTTTTATTACAACATTACATACAATTCCTACAGAGAAATGAAGCAGAATTATCACAATATAATAAGTATAGTCGTTTTACAAAAATTAATTATCATAACTAAAAAATACAAGTAGAAAAAATATAATTAAAGTATATTCGTTTTAGATATCCACGAATTATGTGACGCATCCATTCCCAGCCATTTCACATATACTTTATTTCCTTTTCTGCGTAATATTTTTTCAACTAAGTATATATCAGGATATTTTGCCGCACGTATCTCATGTTCATAAAATCCTCCGGCGATAGGTTTGTTCGTAGAGTCGACTAAGAGATATGTGACAGGATTCGTTCGTTTTACCGCGATAATCTTGAATATTTCAGTTGACCAGTTTGGCGTGTATCCTTTGTTGAATAAGGTTTTAAACTTGCTGACACGCACACGATCATCAACCTTGAATTTGGCAGGACCAGCAATCTTCACGTTGCTGTACACGGTGGACAGAAGGTGTCCAGCATTTTTACGGCTCACGTCGACAGGTCGCATGCGGATTGTACGATGTTTTCGATTATTGTAGCCCTCAGTCAACGTGGGAAGCGCATCGATCCAGCGATATTTTCCACTCAATGAGAAAAATTTCCACATGCTATTCTTCAGCGTGCGATTGAAACGTTCCACGACGGAAGCTTTCATAGTGCTAAATGTAGAATAATGATGTATGTTACGACTCTTTAGATAATCTTGAAACGTTGTATTGTAGAATTCTTTCCCCATGTCGGTCTGCAAGTTATTCGGGACTCTACCATCTTCCTTCAACGCTGACGCGAAAGCTTTGCACACGTCGCTCGCATTTTTACTCTTCAAAGGAACCGTCCATGCATATTTGCTAAATACATCGATTATCGTGAGAATATATCGATGCCCTCCATTGTCTCGTGCATATTTTTGAACTTCAACGATATCGGCTTGCCAAAGATCATCGAATCCTCGCACGATTACACGTCTACGCGGGTAAAAACGTCTCGCCGGAGCATGCAGTTCTTCCACCACGTTTTCTTTACTCATCATCGTTCTTGTAGCGCTCTCTCATTAACCGATTATTCACTTTTCAATTCAACTATTGAAGCGATGACTGATTCAGCTATCCAACTCGTTGAAAGCTACGCGTATCGTCTCTTGCTGTCGCTACTCAACTCGCTTTTCAATAGAGTCTTTACCTCATATATACTTTTCTTAAAATCTTCAGTTATATTTCCATCCCCTCATTTTTTCTCTCAAGGTTGATGATTTTTATGATAACTTGATGACTCGATAAATGCTACTTAATATTGATAATACAGGTACAGGTACAGACAGGTACAGATACAGCTACAGACAGGTACAGACAGGTACAGGAACAGCTACAGACAGGTATAGGAACAGCCACAGACAGGTATAGACAGGTACATGAACAGCTACAGACAGGTATAGGAACAGCTACAGACAGGTATAGACAGGTACATGAACAGCTACAGACAGGTACAGGAACAGCTACAGACAGGTATGGACAGGTACAGACAGGTACAGGAACAACTACAGACAGGTATAGGAACAGCTACAGACAGGTACAGGAACAGCTACAGACAGGTACAGGAACAGGTACAGATACATCTTGTACAGTATGTTCATGTATGATGATTGCTATCCATGGATTCCCCTCAAGGACCGTCGACACGTTTCTTGTCAATATTTCAAACTCGTCTTCTTTTTACTTTCTCCTTCAAGGTCTCATTGATATCAGTTGATTTCATATTTTCATTTACATCATATCGAATGCCTTGTATCATAGCCAGTATTTCAGACTTTATCGTTTCTTTAATGGTTTTCAGGTCTTTGATCAGTTTTTCATTCTGTTCAGCTAATATTTCAGACTTTATCGTCTCTTTAGCGGTTTTCAGTTCTTTGACCAGTTTCTTCACAATCTCGGACTCAAGCTTCACGTTAAGCGTGTCCACGTATACTTTGGTTGCAACATGATCGTTTGCTTCAGGATTCGCCACGCGTCCGATCCTCATACCTTTCGCATCATACAATTTAGCGTCATCATTTAAACATATAGCATTATCATGCACATAACTTTTAAAAACGCCGGGATAGAAAATCGAAGAAACATTTGACTCGGGTTTGTTCGCTTCGCGAAACACCATACCAAATTTGTCGATAGACATTATTTCAAGCTAGTCTTTTTCTTCACTTATCGTCAACTCATACAACTGTTTGACCCGCTCTTCAATCCACAGTATTCGTTGAAATATCTCATCCAGTTTTATCCATAGACTTTGAAATCTCAAGTTCCAGCTTTCACCGTTGTCCTCCCCCGAGGATATTGTTTGATTCGTTTTACAACAATTAAGACGAATGCGCATTCTATCGAGCTGTACCAATTGACATTTCATTCATCACTAACTCAATGAATGCACGCGCTTTAATTTATAATTATACCGGCTTCACGAAGTTCTTCGATTATTGACATTATTTCATTGTTATGGTTGGAATGTCCGGCATTCTTCGAAGCGGTTAACAATTTCACACGATCGACGAGTTCGTTTGGATCATCCCAATGCACGTAATCAATCGGATTGTTAGTCACACGCATAGAAGTTGGAAGTTGTATCCCCTTCCCACCACGTGACGAAAACATCGGTCCTATAATTTTCTTATACTTATAACCTTTGTTTCCCTTTAGCTGATTCCCACGTCGATGCGCTTGCGTGAGAATGAGAATTCTTTTGTACACATTCTTATCATCCTCGGTGTACAACTGCTTGTCGGGTACTCTGTTGAATATTAATTCATAAAGACCATGAGTCCCCTCATACCTTACTCCGTTAATGATGATATCGTCATTGCTGTTCACTTCAAACGCTGAATTTCCCAACATCAGTTTATTGTCCTGGAAATATACCCCGAACACGTTGTCGGAATTTTTCATTGATCCGGTAAAAAATTTTTCTAAATATTCACGCGCCAAAGGTCCGAAATTCTCGGTTAGATGTTGATTTTCCTCTCGATGAGTTTCTGGATTTTCAAAAATATTACGCATTGAAGATTCCAAAGATACCGTGCTCGGTGATTCGAAAGTATCCTGTTGCGACATCGTTGACTCGATCTCATCGTCAGCGAGCGTTACTTCAACATTCTTTTTCTTCTTTATTCTTCTTCTTTTTTTCATAGATGATGATGGCGTCATTCCCCTAATATCCGAGAATCTTCTTTTTTTTGTATGGGGGGACGGTGGTGGTGTTTCCTTAATATCCGAGAACGTGGTGTCACTATCCGGTTCAACAGTAGATGTATTTTGAACTAGCTGTTTCAACGGTGCAACGATTGGCTGTAAAGTCGTTCGCAAATTCGTCTCGGCCATCATTTTCCCAACTTTCAACGCTAAATACTTTTTACGTATGGTATCACTGGTCTTCGCTATTTCATTCACGACTGAAGCTCGCAGCTTTTCGTTCTTTTCCTTTTGAGCTGACATATTGGAAGCGCAAGAGAGATTTACAGCCCACGATACAGCACCAACCACCCTTACCGAGCAACTGTACTCGTTACAGTATGACAAACTCGTTAAATCCACGTCTGTAACGACCGCGATTTGTAGGACTGTCTTTATCGATTACGAGAAATCCATACTTCTTTCGCCAACAATTTACACATAACGCGCTAAACGTTTCAAACGACATATCGGTATTTACATGATCCTGATGAATGTGACGCAAGTTCATGGTATCCTGTTTGAACAAAACCAGTAGATTGGCATTGTCACGAATTAAATGTTTAGGTATTCTCGCATACGACTGACCCAAGTAGAAGCAATCGACGTGTGAATGTCTACCCATCGCAAAATACTCTCTCATGATATCCTGCTCGTCACACGCCACATCGTCGAAGATAAATATCGAATCGGGCCGTACCTCTGCGGGGGGTATTACGTCAGCGTTGTCTGTGAACGCGAAGTAGCCTACATCCTTCCCCACGGATGAGAACAGTTTGCTCAAGTATTGATATTTTGGCTGATTCAGCGATTTTGAGTATACATAAACGTTTGCAAATCGTAGTCCGTTCGCACTCTCCAGCAGGCTGATCATAACGTTTGTTTTACCGCATCCTGACGGACCGCTTATGACACATCGTACATTGCCTGGTAACAATGATCCATGTTTTCGCATCGTCTCGTCACAATCGTCGAACGCGCGACACGTTGGAACACGAATATCCAAAGATTGCCTTACAAAATGCATGATTTGATTGATTCGATGAGGGAGGGGAGGTAGTATTTATATGAGAGCTCGAACACCGTAGGTATCAGTCACTCCCCTCCCCCGAACGTGTTCTTTTTAAAAGAGATAGTAGGCAAAATAGCTTATGAATCATCATTCACTCGGTTCGCATACGGGCAAGGGGTTTTTAAACAGAGCTATAAACGCGCTACCGTTTGAATTGCATATACCTGGATATCAATTCTGCGGTCCTGGTACGAAACTGACTGCGCGATTAGCTCGTGGGGATCGAGGAATCAATCCGTTGGATACAGCCTGTCGAGAGCACGATATAGCGTATTCGCGATACAAAGATCTTGAAAATCGTCACAAGGCCGATCACGTTTTGGCTGATCGAGCACTGCATCGGATAACGTCCGGAGACGCAACTTTGGGAGAGAAGGTGTCCGCGACTGCAGTGTTGGCAGCCATGAAAGCTAAAACGAAATTGGGCATGGGTTTGATAAAGAAAAAAGGTGAAAAGAAAAAAAAAACAACTAAACGAATTCTCCCGATCGCCAAACGTGGTGGTTTTCTACCGTTGCTGTTACCCGCTTTGTCGGCTATAGGCGCATTGACGGGTGGTGCCGCGGGGGTAGTCAAAGCTATAAACGCTGCAAAAGCTGCTAAGAAACAATTACAAGAAGCGGAGCGACACAATCGAGCCATGGAGGGTCGTGGGATACATCTCGCACCGTATAAGCATGGAAAAGGTTTGAAGGAAAAAAAAAAAAAACAACGAAGAAGGACAACACGACGACAGATATCGAATTGATGGTCATGTGTAAAGGATTACCGTATTTTCGTGGAGTTTTTATGCGTGACGATTTACCGCTGCGTGCGTGGGTAAACGAGCGAGGTATAGTCAATCTAGATAATAGTCGTGGACCGGGAACGCACTGGGTCGCCTATATAAAACACGGCTCGCGTGTCAAATACTTTGATAGTTTTGGAAATCTTCAACCGCCGATTGAGTTGATTCACTATTTCGGCGCGAACGTGGCGATCTTATATAACCACGAACGTTTTCAAAACTACGACGAAAGCGTGTGTGGTCAATTGTGTGCGAAATTTCTCCGAGAATAAAAGACCCTGGAAAGAGTCTCTCTACACGATGTATGCGAAAAAGTCATTTACGTTTACATTGTCGGGAAGAAGCAGCATACTATCAT
The DNA here is from genome assembly GCF_051020765.1 of Lasioglossum baleicum. Classification (NCBI taxonomy): domain Eukaryota; kingdom Metazoa; phylum Arthropoda; class Insecta; order Hymenoptera; family Halictidae; genus Lasioglossum; species Lasioglossum baleicum. The sequence continues at coordinate 863,471 of NC_134933.1, forward strand.
CAAAGTACTTTCCCCCCATAGATCTGAGCAATGGCGAATATGAGCTGGGATTGCTCGATTTGCAAACTTATTATACGATACCGAACATCAGCGCCAACATTGGAAACAATAGATTCTACTTCGGTGAAAAAGATGAGGAGATCATCATCCCCGACGGTTCATACGAATTGGATGCAATCAACGCGTACTTGAGGCGTGAAATATGCGCGCGATATCCTCCAAAAAATGTCGATGAGACTGCCGCCTCAGAATATCCGCTGGTCTTACGGGCGAACAACAACACCATGAAAAGTGAAATTAAAAGCAACTATCAAATAAACTTTGCAAAGCCTGGCAACGTGGGATCCATCCTAGGATTTTCCATAGATCATGTTTTACCACCAAACGTGTGGCATACATCGAACACACCAGTGAATATCATCAGCGTGAATATCGTACGAGTGGAATGTAACATAACCACCGGATCGTACGACAATGGTAAACTCGTTCACACGATACATGAGTTCGCGCCTCAGGTACCACCAGGATATAAATTGTCGGAAACGCCTGCGCGAGTCATTTACCTTCCAATCGTTGCACGAGTAATTGACGATTTAACCATTCGCATAGTTGATCAATCCGGACGTTTGATTGATTTTCGAGGTGAAGAAATCACGGTGCGACTACACGCGCGACGAAGCAATGCTAATTCATAATACGGTATTCCATACATTGAACAACAGCATCGGTAACAACAGCAAGAAACTAACCGCAGAAAAAAGGTTGACGATTCGTAAGAAATTAACTGTGAAAAACGCAAAGTATCTACAATCTTTGGGCTTTATTGTTAAAAAGTGAAAGATCATGTTTGATGACATTTTGAACATCTCCGAAGCGCCAATCTTCGACAATCGCATAACGAAGATTGAGCTGCACACATACAATCCGTATGCTAACACAACGTTTGAAAACAGCGATGAGATAAGGATACCCATTCAACAACAAGACCTATACACGCTCCCATGTAAAAGCTTCCTATACGTTGAGGGAAAACTTAGTTTACCAGGAAAACTCGAATTACCGGTTGAAGGAGAATCCCACATCGATACGGTAACTCTCGAGAACAATACTGTTGCGTTTATGTTTGAGGAAATACGCTATGAATTGAATGGAGTGGAAATTGATCGGTCCAGAAATCCTGGCGCGACGACAACTTTGAAGAATTATGTGAGTCTGTCTAGAACGAGAAGCAGCGCATTGTCCAACGCTGGTTGGCTGTATGGTGATGATGGACAGAAGCAGACTGCAACGGCCACGGCTGCAATATATTTCAACTTTTGCGTACCTATGAGTGTTTTATTAGGCTTCTGCGAAGACTACAAACGCATCGTGATAAATGCTCGGCACGAATTAATTTTGATTCGCTCGCGTACCGACGCGAATGCGTTGTACAGTCCTTCCAACAACGCGAAACCTATTCTGAATCTATACAAAATTCAATGGCGAATGCCTCACGTCACATTGGATGAAGTACATAAGCTGTCCATGCTACAGATTTTAGACAGCGACAGACCAATCGACATGACCTTTCGATCGTGGGATCTGTACGAATATCCTCTACTACACACAACTACGAAGCATACATGGGCGATAAAAACGGCTCTACAAATGGAAAAACCTCGATACGTGATATTCGCTTTGCAAACCAATCGAAAGAACAACTTAATGAAAACGGCTACACGATTCGATCATTGTGCATTGACAAATATTCGACTTTACTTGAACTCTGAAACCTATCCATACGATGATCTAAATATCGATTTCGAGAAAGGTAAATACGCGTTGCTCTATGACATGTATGCAAAATTCCAAGAATCATACTATGGAAACGGTGAAGCGCTACTCGATGTCACGGATTTCTTGCAATACGGTCCACTCGTCGTTCTCGATTGTTCTCGACAAAACGAAGTGTTAAAAAATGCTACGGTTGACGTGCGAATTGAATTTGAATGTCGAACCGACGTCCCCCCATCGACAACAGCCTACTGCTTAATAATACATGACCGTATCATGGAATACAATCCACTAACGAACATTGTTCAAAAAATTACTTAAAAAACGCTTGTACAAAAAATATATACTTTATCAAATAAAAATTATGTGAATGATTTTTTATTTAAAAACAATCCTCATCCTTGCAATAGCGCTGTACCACCCCTCGAGAGAGTTTCTACTCCACTTTTTCAGAGTGGTATAGAGTTTCCCCCTTATCTTTTTACCGCATGTAGGATTGTACCCTCGAACGTGCTTCATGATTCTTATTCATATCATTGCAAGAGGTGCGTTTCATAATCTGTAACAGCATTATTTCGCTGCTGATGCTGAGTTGTCAAGCTGGGGAAACATCTGAACACAATCCTACATCACCGAGAGAATTTCTACTTCACTTTTTTTTCAGAGTGGTATAGAGTTTCCCCTTATCTTTTTGCCGCATGTGGAATTGTGCCCCAGATGTTTTACGGTTCTTATCCATATCATTGTAAGAGGAGCGTTTTATAATCTGTAACAGCATCCTTTCGCGGTTGATGTTGACTTGTAAAGTCTGAGGAATTTTGTCTTTCCTCTATGAGACTTTTCTAATCTAGCAAGCTGTAGTAGTGGCGTTCTTTAACGGTTTGGAGTTACCAGGTCAAAACATCTGGTCACATCAGTTCTCTCGATTAGCACTGATTGAATTTCGCGAGTTCAGATTTCATTATCTACTGCAACGAAACGTCTTTTCTAATCTCACGAGATTTCATTGCATCTTTTCCGGAGGGGGTACTTGTATAAAACAATGGGTGTTGGCAATGTCCAAGCACATTTCAAGATGTTATACCTAGTTATTGAGGCTGAAGTTTCCCTCAGTGGGTATTTGGAGTTGATGGTAAGTATAAAGAAATAAATAATATTTTATTAAAGATATTTTAATTAATAAATATTATTACAGATTTTCAACACGGAGGAGGAGCGAACAGCGTTCATCAGGGGATGGCAGTATGCCGTGAGGCATAGTGCTGATGAATGGGACGCGTTTGCCACAATTGATATTCCATTAGATATGGTGCGTAAGTTACCAATTTTTATATTTATTAATAATTAACACTTAAAAATAATTTTTATATTTATTAATAAAAAAAATGATTAATATTAAAAAACTTTTTTTCTTTTCAGGACATCAATGAGCAATAATTTGTATCATAAAAAAAGGAATCCCTCAACCCAGTCAATATTTTGAAGTAATGTTTTAAAAATTTCAAAAATGTAAAAAATTTTTTATAATAAAAATCATTTTTTTTAATTATGATTTATTTAAAAACAATCCCTCATACTTCTCAATCTACTACTCAATCCTACTTAATGTAATAAAATTTTTTTTATAATAAAAAGCATTTTGAATTAAGATGTATTTTTTTATTTACAAAACAATCCTCCTACTTCCCAATCTGAAGCGCATAGAATATAATGTTTTCATAGGATGCGTCTCCATACTTTTTTTCTTTTTATAGATAAAATTTCTCAATCGATACTGTAATGCCCCCAAGGAAGAGTATTGATCAAATTATTACAAATATATCGCTTATCGTCGTACGGGCTCAATGCTAATTTTATTTCCGACATCGAATACACCTGATGTCGTACAGACGCTATACAATTACTGCTAACACTCTTTTCGGTATGATTATTAAGACATTCGACATAGTCTTCGAAACTTATATCTCGAGCGGTAACGTTTGTCCTAATGCCTTTGATCTTTTTGGTTTCGCAATCATCATGCACGCGAATCGCATACATTTTCGAACGAAGTCCTACGAACTCTGTCATGATTTTACCGCCATTCTCATCCTTCATCAATCCGAGCTGTTTCTTGTTTGCAATCGGAACACCGTAAACGTTGTTCACTGTATAATTACTGGTGTCATATCGATGGATATCACGTTTCAGCAGCGTCTCGTACGCGTCATCGCAAGTGATTTCATATATCAGACTATCCGTGTCCGTGTATAAAATCTTACAATTTTGCTGGAATTTTGGATACATGTACTCGTAATGAAAAGTGTATAAATGAAATTTTGATATATCCAATATGGACATGCCTACGTAGATGGGTTTGTAAAATTTAACGAGCAGCTTTTTCATCTGAATTGCGACGAAGTCTTTAGAAAACACTGTATAACTGTGAAAATTTGGTCTAGCTATCAATCGTTCAACTCCGTGTCTACCATTCCATCGAGAAAGTAATTTCACGATCGCATGATTTCGAACGTTCTCCATCGTTTTTCCAAACACAGCATTGTTCATTAATTTGAACAAATTCTTTGAAAAATCGTTGGTTGCGTTAGTGCGTAATTTTGTATTCAAGTCGATATATTCATGCAACCATCGTGACTGTTGAAACTCTAGAATTCGATGAATTTTCTTCAATTTCAGATTATGTTTTAAACTTTGCTGGAGGTATCGATAATGTATAACGTATCGCTCCTTATTGCGAAGTGTTGCCAGCAACTTTCTTTGACTCGAGCTGGTTGCTGCATCGTGACTTGGACAAAATGGAAGATCTGCGTGAGCATCGTGAATTTCGCGTGGATACTCTAAATCAACCTCCAAAATGTATCCTACAGGGCTATCGATTGGAATGGATTCAACGTTGAAATTATCAATATCCTCCACCCATCGAAAGTCTCTGTGCGGTAGAGGTTGCGACATGGCCCAACCATACAAATTATTCACGTCAAAATACATTAAGTAGGTGGATGGTTTACTCGAATCGTGCGTAGACAAATATTTGTTGTTTGCATATGCATATCTGTGAGAACATTGGCTCAATCCACCACGTATTCCTCGCTCCACGAACAAAAGCATATCGACGTCGGTGAACAACTCCAATTCAATCTTCGTCATTTTCAACATCACATCCCACGCGAAACCGGGGAGCGTGAAATAATGTGCTGGATCAAGCTTATAATTCTCGAGACAGTCATCGCGAAAATTTTCGAAAACATCTGCCAACAACAATACATCCAATTTTAGATATAAATCACTGTACTCTCCTAGCGTTTGTATGGTGAAACGCGACCAAACAGTATTTGCATGAAGGTAATCGACGTCGGATATCTCGCTACCATTTAACCGATTGTAAAATGCTTCGCGCGGCGGTAAACATGTATCATTTAATTTATCGTACGATGCCAGATAGTCGTATGGAAACACGCCTTTTCTGGTCAACAGGTTGAAATCATCGTTAGAAAGATGTGTAAATTCACCTCGTACGATGCATAATTTATTTTTGTCTAAATACGATGACAGCTTGTCCAGACTTGAGTTCAAGAACTTGAATGAGTCGATGAAGCGAAATTTCAAGAACTTTACATACTTTCGTTCTTCACCCGGCTGTCTCTCGATGGAAACGTTTTTCGTGAATGAGATATACTTCTCTTTCGTCAATGGTAATACGTCTATCCGTCCCTCAAACGAATTTGCTAATTCTTTTATAATGAAATGTGCATCGTAGCCTGATAAATTATGGAAAACTACTGGTATCACGTACGAAGATTGATAGCTTAAATTGCATTCGTTATGAGCTGGACCACGATACGCGCCCGTGAAATGACAATGATCACGCACTCGTATATCGTTTTCCTCAAACGTTTTCTCGCAGACATGACAATGTGTGGCTGTACGAAAATTTAATTTTTCTGCTTCAGTTAGTGGATTCATTGGCACCGTTTTATCAAATAGCGGCTGTAATTTCTGACTCAGCTCGTACAACCTGTTTGCAAACCATGCAGCGCATCCCGCTTTATCACGATAAACCTGATACTCGCACAGCGATTCATCGTAGCGACAATGTATATAGTATCCTATACTAAACGCGTGGTGTTGTTGATATTGTACGCGTGCTGCACGGTCTTCTCCCTCCTGTTCCTCAGGCAGCAGCAGACACTCCAAGTCAGCATAGATAATGAATGGTGTCTGTTCTTTGTTTACAAAATTTTTAAAGTGTAACCACTTATCTTCGCTCGTTGGAAGCGTCAGAGCACAATCATTCATTCGTTCACAGTCGATTGTATGAATGTTTAATCTCTCCAGCGTAGGGAAATATTGCAGGCACCTGTGGGAAGAAAACTTTTCTTGCTTCAAAGAATTTAAAAAAACAAAAAAACGTGCAACTTACCGATCACAAATATGTTTATGATTTTTCTTCTTGCTAAGCTGTGATGAAACCAATCTTGACAAATTTCGTATACATGCGAAATGGCCGTGCGTCTTTGCAGCATTCTGGATAAACAGCAAATTGACATGTCTTCTCCGTTTCTTCTCAGTCAAATGAAGTGTTACACATTTCTTGAGCACCCATTCGAACACGTTTATGGAAACATCGTTTTTTCGTTCAAATTTTCGAATGTCTTTGAACAGCATAGGCGATTGAAAACCTTCGGTTTGAAGCACTGTTTTGTAGTGTGGATATGATGATAAACGCGATGGATTTGTCTTGGCCGGATAGAGACCCACCACGACCGCCCAAAAAAAGCATGCCTCATCCTTGTTATTCACATTCACGACCGCTTTTTTCAGCTGAATCGTTCGAGGCAAGTAGGTTTCAGTGGTGCAGCCGGCTTGCAATGGCTGGTATTTGCTAAAGTTCACAATCAAATGCAGTATCTTCGACAGTGCCCACCCGCTGTCTCGCTCTTGAAACTCTTCCAACGATGTCAAAATCGTTGGTACAACGTCTCTCTGATACCACTGTCGTAGATTGCTTGTCCGAAACAATGCAACGTTTCGCGTGCCGAAACTTTTCACGGAAACCTCGTTGGTGTGTTGCATGAATTCTGCCTCCAACGTCACGCTAGCTTTCAGCGATGAATGTACGTTTAAAAATTCTGTAACGCGCCCTGTAACCATTCGTTTCGCATGTTGTAAAAATTGTTTGGGATCGATATGTTCGATGTTGATAACGATGCCGGTTGATATGCGATTCTTAAACGCCGACTCGACATTTTCCCAACGGAGCGTCGAGGCTCTCGCACCGCCGCGATCATATAAACCTCTACCGGTGTGCGGCGAGGAAATACGTTTGTGCAATGAAACGTTTAAAGTTTTCATACGACACATAGTTGATGTTAAACTAGATTTCATGCTTCCCGACAATTCATCCTTTGCACTGGATAGGTAATTGATGCAGCATTGCAGAGACTCGATGTATGAGCGATGCCATTCGTGATACTCGTCCATAGTTTTCAGCAGCATTGACATGCTTGTCAAACACCTCAACATTTTTTTCCACGTTTCAATCATCTTGCTACCGCACAGTTGTCGACAAAAATATTCCTTTCAACTTTAATTTGCTAATTTCCAGTTCTCAAAATATAATTGCACTTTACAATGTAACGGTGGCACCGTTTTTAACTATGAATATTAAATAACTTTTTTTTTGTCACGGCAAAAGTTTGCAACGATGGAACGTTTGCAAAGACTACAATTCAAATTCCATCGTGTCCTATTTATTCATTGCTACCCTTAGAGATAAGGGTGATGTCTAGATGACGTAAGAAAGAAGGGGGCGGTGCCTAACAGCTCTGTCCTTGGCCTAGATGACGTCAGAAAGAAGGGGGCGGTGCCTAACAGCTTTGTCCTTGGCCTAGATGACGTAATGCTTGTGCAATACTATTAAGTGATGACTCAGCAGCTCTGTCCTTGGCCTAGATGACGTAAGAAAGAAGGGGGTATGACTCAGCAGCTCTGCCTTTGACCTAGATGACGTAAGAAAGAAGGGGGCGGTGTCTAACAGCTCTGTCCTTGGCCTAGATGACGTAACGCTTGTGCAATACCAAAGGAGTATCATCTTTCATAGGGATTGTCCCCCCTCCCCGCGAAAAAATATGATGCAATAAAATATGATGTAATATATGCTTGCGCAATACCGCTCTGCGGTACCACCCCTTAAGTGATGACTCAGCAGCTCTGTCCTTGGCCTAGATGACGTAAGAAAGAAGGGGGCGGTGCCTAACAGCTTTGTCCTTGGCCTAGATGACGTAATGCTTGTGCAATACCATTAAGTGATGACTCAGCAGCTCTGTCCTTGGCCTAGATGACGTAAGAAAGAAGGGGGCGGTGCCTAACAGCTTTGTCCTTGGCCTAGATGACGTCAGAAAGAAGGGGGCGGTGCCTAACAGCTTTGTCCTTGGCCTAGATGACGTAATGCTTGTGCAATGCGGTACCGCTCTCCCGTGAATTGGAAAGTTCCTCAGAACCGCCTGAATTGGGAAGTGATCCAGAACCCGCCTATATATCCTACTTTCGGGTTTCATTTGTAACGCGGCAGCTTATACCCCCCAGCGTTACCGACCACTGCCGGTGGTGGTCGGTAAGTTATCCTCCGCCGAGGTCGACGCGCGTTACAGATGCGCACGTAAAATATTTTTCGCGAATTTTTCGCGCGGTAAACCTTCGTCTCCGCGTCCTCTGTCCGACGAGCCTACTCTCGCCCGCACCCGTCGACCCGTTCTCGAGCTATACGGCGACAAAAAAATCGCAAAATTTCACTAATTTGACGTCACCGAAAAAGTTACGGCCAACTGGGAATTAAAGGTATATCGCCTTCCCGAATTTTCCGGGAGCTCATCGGGTCTTCGGCCCCGCTCGGCTCGGCTCGACTCGGCTCGAGGTCGAGGTCGTCGGTAGCGACGATGGTGGCGGGGAGGCGCGCGATTGGTCTGTCATCGCCATCCTCCCCCCTTCCCCTTTAAAATTAATGGAAAATGTAAACCTAAACGTAGAGTCGGATTCTTAACCTCGAAGTTACAAGTCGATTCGCTCAACTATCAAGGGAGAGTAAACGCGGCGACTGTGGCGGCACTCGCCACCGATGCGAAGTCAGCGTCGCAAAGTTGGCGTTAAATTCGAACGTTTGAATCAGTTATTTTCTTTCGGGCCCTTTTCAGCGCTGAACCGTGGAAGCGCCGAAATTCGGGTTTCATTTTTAACGCGGCAGCTTATACCCCCGTGCGTTACCGACCACTGCCGGTGGTGGTCGGTAAGTTATCCTCCGCCGAGGACGACGCGCGTTACCGATGCACACGTAAAAAATGTTTATCGAATTTTTCGCGCGGTAAATCTTCGTCTCCGCGTCCTCCGTCCGACGAGCCTACTCTCGCCCGCACCCGTCGACCCGTTCTCGAGCTATACGGCGACAAAGAAATCGCAAAATTTCACTAATTTGACGTCACCGAAAAAAGTGACGGGCAACTGGGAATTAAAGGTATATCGCCTTCCCGAATTTTCCGGGAGCCCATCGGGCCTTCGGCCCCGCTCGGCTCGGCTCGACTAGGCTCGAGGTCGAGGTCGTCGGTAGCGACGATGGTGGCGGGGAGGCGCGCGATTGGTCTGTCATCGCCATCCTCCCCCCTACCCTTTAAAATTTATGGAAAATGTAAACCTAAACGTAGAGTCGGATTCGTAACCTCGAAGTTACAAGTCGATTCGCTCAACTATCAAGGGAGATTAAACGCGGCGACTGTGGCGGCACTCGCCACCGATGCGAAGTCAGCGTCGCGAAGTTGGCGTTAAATTCGAACGTTTGAATCAGTTATTTTCTTTCGGGCCCTTTTCAGCCCTGAACCGTGGAAGCGCCGAAATTCGGGTTTCATTTATAACGCGGCAGCTTATACCCCCGAGCGTTACCGACCACTGCCGGTGGTGGTCGGTAAGTTATCCTCCGCCGAGGACGACGCGCGTTACCGATGCACACGTAAAAAATTTTTCGCGAACTTTTCGCGCGGTAAACCTTTGTCTCCGCGTCCTCCGTCCGACGAGCCTACTCTCGCCCGCACCCGTCGACCCGTTGTCGAGCTATACGGCGACAAAGAAATTGCAAAATTTCACTAATTTGACGTCATCGAAAAAGTTACTGCCAACTGGGAATTAAAGGTATATCGCCTTCCTGAATTTTCCGGGAGCCCATCGGGCCTTCGGCCCCGCTCGGCTCGGCTCGACTCGGCTCGAGGTCGAGGTCGTCGGTAGCGACGATGGTGGCGGGGAGGCGCGCGATTGGTCTGTCATCGCCATCCTCCCCCCTACCCTTTAAAATTAATGGAAAATGTAAACCTAAACGTAGAGTCGGATTCGTAACCTCGAAGTTACAAGTCGATTCGCTCAACTATCAAGGGAGAGTAAACGCGGCGACTGTGGCGGCACTCGCCACCGATGCGAAGTCAGCGTCGCGAAGTTGGCGTTAAATTCGAACGTTTGAATCAGTTATTTTCTTTCGGGCCCTTTTCAGCCCTGAACCGTGGAAGCGACGAAATTCGGGTTTCATTTATAACGCCGCAGCTTATACCCCCGAGCGTTACCGACCACTGCCGGTGGTGGTCGGTAAGTTATCCTCCGCCGAGGTCGACGCGCGTTACCGATGCACACGTTAAAAATTTTTCGCGAATTTTCGCGAATTTTTCGCGCGCTGAACCTTCGTCTCCGCGTCCTCCGTCCGACGAGCCTACTCTCGCCCGCACCCGTCGACCCGTTCTCGAGCTATACGGCGATAAAGAAACTTTGATTTTTCACTAATTTGACGTCATCGAAAAAGTTACGGCCAAGTGGGAATTAAAGGTATATCGCCTTCCCGAATTTTCCGGGAGCCCATCGGGCCTTCGGCCCCGCTTGGCTCGGCTCGACTCGGCTCGAGGTCGAGGTCGTCGGTAACGACGATGGTGGCGGGGAGGCGCGCGATTGGTCTGTCATCGCCATCCTCCCCCCTACCCTTTAAAATTAATGGAAAATGTAAACCTAAACGTAGAGTCGGATTCGTAACCTCGAAGTTACGAGTCGATTCGCTCAACTATCAAGGGAGAGTAAACGCGGCGACTGTGGCAGCACTCGCCACCGATGCCAAGTCAGCGTCGCGAAGTTGGCGTTAAATTCGAACGTTTGAATCAGTTATTTTCTTTCGGGCCCTTTTCAGCGCTGAACCGTGGAAGCGCCGAAATTCGGGTTTCATTTTTAACGCGGCAGCTTATACCCCCGTGCGTTACCGACCACTGCCGGTGGTGGTCGGTAAGTTATCCCCCGCCGAGGACGACGCGCGTTACCGATGCACACGTAAAAAATGTTTCGCGAATTTTTCGCGCGGTAAATCTTTGTCTCCGCGTCCTCCGTCCGACGAGCCTACTCTCGCCCGCACCCGTCGACCCGTTCTCGAGCTATACGGCGACAAAGAAATCGCAAAATTTCACTAATTTGACGTCACCGAAAAAAGTGACGGGCAACTGGGAATTAAAGGTATATCGCCTTCCCGAATTTTCCGGGAGCCCATCGGGCCTTCGGCCCCGCTTGGCTCGGCTCGACTCGGCTCGAGGTCGAGGTCGTCGGTAGCGACGATGGTGGCGGGGAGGCGCGCGATTGGTCTGTCATCGCCATCCTCCCCCCTACCCTTTAAAATTTATGGAAAATGTAAACGTAAACGTAGAGTCGGATTCGTAACCTCGAAGTTACAAGTCGATTCGCTCAACTATCAAGGGAGATTAAACGCGGCGACTGTGGCGGCACTCGCCACCGATGCGAAGTCAGCGTCGCGAAGTTGGCGTTAAATTCGAACGTTTGAATCAGTTATTTTCTTTCGGGCCCTTTTCAGCCCTGAACCGTGGAAGCGCCGAAATTCGGGTTTCATTTATAACGCGGCAGCTTATACCCCCGAGCGTTACCGACCACTGCCGGTGGTGGTCGGTAAGTTATCCTCCGCCGAGGACGACGCGCGTTACCGATGCACACGTAAAAAATTTTTCGCGAACTTTTCGCGCGGTAAACCTTTGTCTCCGCGTCCTCCGTCCGACGAGCCTACTCTCGCCCGCACCCGTCGACCCGTTGTCGAGCTATACGGCGACAAAGAAATTGCAAAATTTCACTAATTTGACGTCATCGAAAAAGTTACTGCCAACTGGGAATTAAAGGTATATCGCCTTCCTGAATTTTCCGGGAGCCCATCGGGCCTTCGGCCCCGCTCGGCTCGGCTCGACTCGGCTCGAGGTCGAGGTCGTCGGTAGCGACGATGGTGGCGGGGAGGCGCGCGATTGGTCTGTCATCGCCATCCTCCCCCCTACCCTTTAAAATTAATGGAAAATGTAAACCTAAACGTAGAGTCGGATTCGTAACCTCGAAGTTACAAGTCGATTCGCTCAACTATCAAGGGAGAGTAAACGCGGCGACTGTGGCGGCACTCGCCACCGATGCGAAGTCAGCGTCGCGAAGTTGGCGTTAAATTCGAACGTTTGAATCAGTTATTTTCTTTCGGGCCCTTTTCAGCCCTGAACCGTGGAAGCGCCGAAATTCGGGTTTCATTTTTAACGCGGCAGCTTATACCCCCGAGCGTTACCGACCACTGCCGGTGGTGGTCGGTAAGTTATCCTCCGCCGAGGACGACGCGCGTTACCGATGCACACGTAAAAAATTTTTCGCGAATTTTTCGCGCGGTAAACCTTTGTCTCCGCGTCCTCCGTCCGACGAGCCTACTCTCGCCCGCACCCGTCGACCCGTTCTCGAGCTATACGGCGACAAAGAAATTGCAAAATTTCACTGATTTGACGTCATCGAAAAAGTTACGGCCAACTGGGAATTAAAGGTATATCGCCTTCCCGAATTTTCCGGGAGCCCATCGGGCCTTCGGCCCCGCTCGGCTCGGCTCGACTCGGCTCGAGGTCGAGGTCGTCGGTAGCGACGATGGTGGCGGGGAGGCGCGCGATTGGTCTGTCATCGCCATCCTCCCCCCTACCCTTTAAAATTAATGGAAAATGTAAACCTAAACGTTGAGTCGGATTCGTAACCTCGAAGTTACAAGTCGATTCGCTCAACTATCAAGGGAGAGTAAACGCGGCGACTGTGGCGGCACTCGCCACCGATGCGAAGTCAGCGTCGCGAAGTTGGCGTTAAATTCGAACGTTTGAATCAGTTATTTTCTTTCGGGCCCTTTTCAGCCCTGAACCGTGGAAGCGCCGAAATTCGGGTTTCATTTTTAACGCGGCAGCTTATACCCCCGAGCGTTACCGACCACTGCCGGTGGTGGTCGGTAAGTTATCCTCCGCCGAGGACGACGCGCGTTACCGATGCACACGTAAAAAATTTTTCGCGAATTTTTCGCGCGGTAAACCTTTGTCTCCGCGTCCTCCGTCCGACGAGCCTACTCTCGCCCGCACCCGTCGACCCGTTCTCGAGCTATACGGCGACAAAGAAATTGCAAAATTTCACTGATTTGACGTCATCGAAAAAGTTACGGCCAACTGGGAATTAAAGGTATATCGCCTTCCCGAATTTTCCGGGAGCCCATCGGGCCTTCGGCCCCGCTCGGCTCGGCTCGACTCGGCTCGAGGTCGAGGTCGTCGGTAGCGACGATGGTGGCGGGGAGGCGCGCGATTGGTCTGTCATCGCCATCCTCCCCCCTACCCTTTAAAATTAATGGAAAATGTAAACCTAAACGTAGAGTCGGATTCGTAACCTCGAAGTTACAAGTCGATTCGCTCAACTATCAAGGGAGAGTAAACGAGGCGACTGTGGCGGCACTCGCCACCGATGCGAAGTCAGCGTCGCGAAGTTGGCGTTAAATTCGAACGTTTGAATCAGTTATTTTCTTTCGGCCCCTTTTCAGCCCTGAACCGTGGAAGCGCCGAAATTCGGGTTTCATTTGTAACGCGGCAGCTTATACCCCCCAGCGTTACCGACCACTGCCGGTGGTGGTCGGTAAGTTATCCTCCGCCGAGGTCGACGCGCGTTACAGATGTGCACGTAAAATATTTTTCGCGAATTTTCGCGAATTTTTCGCGCGGTAAACCTTCGTCTCCGCGTCCTCTGTCCGACGAGCCTACTCTCGCCCGCACCCGTCGACCCGTTCTCGAGCTATACGGCGATAAAAAAATCGCAAAATTTCACTAATTTGACGTCACCGAAAAAGTTACGGCCAACTGGGAATTAAAGGTATATCGCCTTCCCGAATTTTCCGGGAGCCCAACGGGCCTTCGGCCCCGCTCGGCTCGCCTCGACTCGGCTCGAGGTCGAGGTCGTCGGTAGCGACGATGGTGGCGGGGAGGCGCGCGATTGGTCTGTCATCGCCATCCTCCCCCCTACCCTTTAAAATTAATGGAAAATGTAAACCTAAACGTTGAGTCGGATTCGTAACCTCGAAGTTACAAGTCGATTCGCTCAACTATCAAGGGAGAGTAAACGCGGCGACTGTGGCGGCACTCGCCACCGATGCGAAGTCAGCGTCGCGAAGTTGGCGTTAAATTCGAACGTTTGAATCAGTTATTTTCTTTCGGGCCCTTTTCAGCCCTGAACCGTGGAAGCGCCGAAATTCGGGTTTCATTTTTAACGCGGCAGCTTATACCCCCGAGCGTTACCGACCACTGCCGGTGGTGGTCGGTAAGTTATCCTCCGCCGAGGACGACGCGCGTTACCGATGCACACGTAAAAAATTTTTCGCGAATTTTTCGCGCGGTAAACCTTTGTCTCCGCGTCCTCCGTCCGACGAGCCTACTCTCGCCCGCACCCGTCGACCCGTTCTCGAGCTATACGGCGACAAAGAAATTGCAAAATTTCACTGATTTGACGTCATCGAAAAAGTTACGGCCAACTGGGAATTAAAGGTATATCGCCTTCCCGAATTTTCCGGGAGCCCATCGGGCCTTCGGCCCCGCTCGGCTCGGCTCGACTCGGCTCGAGGTCGAGGTCGTCGGTAGCGACGATGGTGGCGGGGAGGCGCGCGATTGGTCTGTCATCGCCATCCTCCCCCCTACCCTTTAAAATTAATGGAAAATGTAAACCTAAACGTAGAGTCGGATTCGTAACCTCGAAGTTACAAGTCGATTCGCTCAACTATCAAGGGAGAGTAAACGCGGCGACTGTGGCGGCACTCGCCACCGATGCGAAGTCAGCGTCGCGAAGTTGGCGTTAAATTCGAACGTTTGAATCAGTTATTTTCTTTCGGGCCCTTTTCAGCCCTGAACCGTGGAAGCGACGAAATTCGGGTTTCATTTATAACGCCGCAGCTTATACCCCCGAGCGTTACCGACCACTGCCGGTGGTGGTCGGTAAGTTATCCTCCGCCGAGGTCGACGCGCGTTACCGATGCACACGTTAAAAATTTTTCGCGAATTTTCGCGAATTTTTCGCGCGCTGAACCTTCGTCTCCGCGTCCTCCGTCCGACGAGCCTACTCTCGCCCGCACCCGTCGACCCGTTCTCGAGCTATACGGCGATAAAGAAACTTTGATTTTTCACTAATTTGACGTCATCGAAAAAGTTACGGCCAAGTGGGAATTAAAGGTATATCGCCTTCCCGAATTTTCCGGGAGCCCATCGGGCCTTCGGCCCCGCTTGGCTCGGCTCGACTCGGCTCGAGGTCGAGGTCGTCGGTAACGACGATGGTGGCGGGGAGGCGCGCGATTGGTCTGTCATCGCCATCCTCCCCCCTACCCTTTAAAATTAATGGAAAATGTAAACCTAAACGTAGAGTCGGATTCGTAACCTCGAAGTTACGAGTCGATTCGCTCAACTATCAAGGGAGAGTAAACGCGGCGACTGTGGCAGCACTCGCCACCGATGCCAAGTCAGCGTCGCGAAGTTGGCGTTAAATTCGAACGTTTGAATCAGTTATTTTCTTTCGGGCCCTTTTCAGCGCTGAACCGTGGAAGCGCCGAAATTCGGGTTTCATTTTTAACGCGGCAGCTTATACCCCCGTGCGTTACCGACCACTGCCGGTGGTGGTCGGTAAGTTATCCCCCGCCGAGGACGACGCGCGTTACCGATGCACACGTAAAAAATGTTTCGCGAATTTTTCGCGCGGTAAATCTTTGTCTCCGCGTCCTCCGTCCGACGAGCCTACTCTCGCCCGCACCCGTCGACCCGTTCTCGAGCTATACGGCGACAAAGAAATCGCAAAATTTCACTAATTTGACGTCACCGAAAAAAGTGACGGGCAACTGGGAATTAAAGGTATATCGCCTTCCCGAATTTTCCGGGAGCCCATCGGGCCTTCGGCCCCGCTTGGCTCGGCTCGACTCGGCTCGAGGTCGAGGTCGTCGGTAGCGACGATGGTGGCGGGGAGGCGCGCGATTGGTCTGTCATCGCCATCCTCCCCCCTACCCTTTAAAATTTATGGAAAATGTAAACCTAAACGTAGAGTCGGATTCGTAACCTCGAAGTTACAAGTCGATTCGCTCAACTATCAAGGGAGATTAAACGCGGCGACTGTGGCGGCACTCGCCACCGATGCGAAGTCAGCGTCGCGAAGTTGGCGTTAAATTCGAACGTTTGAATCAGTTATTTTCTTTTGGGCCCTTTTCAGCCCTGAACCGTGGAAGCGCCGAAATTCGGGTTTCATTTATAACGCGGCAGCTTATACCCCCGAGCGTTACCGACCACTGCCGGTGGTGGTCGGTAAGTTATCCTCCGCCGAGGACGACGCGCGTTACCGATGCACACGTAAAAAATTTTTCGCGAACTTTTCGCGCGGTAAACCTTTGTCTCCGCGTCCTCCGTCCGACGAGCCTGCTCTCGCCCGCACCCGTCGACCCGTTGTCGAGCTATACGGCGACAAAGAAATTGCAAAATTTCACTAATTTGACGTCATCGAAAAAGTTACTGCCAACTGGGAATTAAAGGTATATCGCCTTCCTGAATTTTCCGGGAGCCCATCGGGCCTTCGGCCCCGCTCGGCTCGGCTCGACTCGGCTCGAGGTCGAGGTCGTCGGTAGCGACGATGGTGGCGGGGAGGCGCGCGATTGGTCTGTCATCGCCATCCTCCCCCCTACCCTTTAAAATTAATGGAAAATGTAAACCTAAACGTAGAGTCGGATTCGTAACCTCGAAGTTACAAGTCGATTCGCTCAACTATCAAGGGAGAGTAAACGCGGCGACTGTGGCGGCACTCGCCACCGATGCGAAGTCAGCGTCGCGAAGTTGGCGTTAAATTCGAACGTTTGAATCAGTTATTTTCTTTCGGGCCCTTTTCAGCCCTGAACCGTGGAAGCGCCGAAATTCGGGTTTCATTTTTAACGCGGCAGCTTATACCCCCGAGCGTTACCGACCACTGCCGGTGGTGGTCGGTAAGTTATCCTCCGCCGAGGACGACGCGCGTTACCGATGCACACGTAAAAAATTTTTCGCGAATTTTTCGCGCGGTAAACCTTTGTCTCCGCGTCCTCCGTCCGACGAGCCTACTCTCGCCCGCACCCGTCGACCCGTTCTCGAGCTATACGGCGACAAAGAAATTGCAAAATTTCACTGATTTGACGTCATCGAAAAAGTTACGGCCAACTGGGAATTAAAGGTATATCGCCTTCCCGAATTTTCCGGGAGCCCATCGGGCCTTCGGCCCCGCTCGGCTCGGCTCGACTCGGCTCGAGGTCGAGGTCGTCGGTAGCGACGATGGTGGCGGGGAGGCGCGCGATTGGTCTGTCATCGCCATCCTCCCCCCTACCCTTTAAAATTAATGGAAAATGTAAACCTAAACGTTGAGTCGGATTCGTAACCTCGAAGTTACAAGTCGATTCGCTCAACTATCAAGGGAGAGTAAACGCGGCGACTGTGGCGGCACTCGCCACCGATGCGAAGTCAGCGTCGCGAAGTTGGCGTTAAATTCGAACGTTTGAATCAGTTATTTTCTTTCGGGCCCTTTTCAGCCCTGAACCGTGGAAGCGCCGAAATTCGGGTTTCATTTTTAACGCGGCAGCTTATACCCCCGAGCGTTACCGACCACTGCCGGTGGTGGTCGGTAAGTTATCCTCCGCCGAGGACGACGCGCGTTACCGATGCACACGTAAAAAATTTTTCGCGAATTTTTCGCGCGGTAAACCTTTGTCTCCGCGTCCTCCGTCCGACGAGCCTACTCTCGCCCGCACCCGTCGACCCGTTCTCGAGCTATACGGCGACAAAGAAATTGCAAAATTTCACTGATTTGACGTCATCGAAAAAGTTACGGCCAACTGGGAATTAAAGGTATATCGCCTTCCCGAATTTTCCGGGAGCCCATCGGGCCTTCGGCCCCGCTCGGCTCGGCTCGACTCGGCTCGAGGTCGAGGTCGTCGGTAGCGACGATGGTGGCGGGGAGGCGCGCGATTGGTCTGTCATCGCCATCCTCCCCCCTACCCTTTAAAATTAATGGAAAATGTAAACCTAAACGTAGAGTCGGATTCGTAACCTCGAAGTTACAAGTCGATTCGCTCAACTATCAAGGGAGAGTAAACGCGGCGACTGTGGCGGCACTCGCCACCGATGCGAAGTCAGCGTCGCGAAGTTGGCGTTAAATTCGAACGTTTGAATCAGTTATTTTCTTTCGGCCCCTTTTCAGCCCTGAACCGTGGAAGCGCCGAAATTCGGGTTTCATTTGTAACGCGGCAGCTTATACCCCCCAGCGTTACCGACCACTGCCGGTGGTGGTCGGTAAGTTATCCTCCGCCGAGGTCGACGCGCGTTACAGATGTGCACGTAAAATATTTTTCGCGAATTTTCGCGAATTTTTCGCGCGGTAAACCTTCGTCTCCGCGTCCTCTGTCCGACGAGCCTACTCTCGCCCGCACCCGTCGACCCGTTCTCGAGCTATACGGCGACAAAAAAATCGCAAAATTTCACTAATTTGACGTCACCGAAAAAGTTACGGCCAACTGGGAATTAAAGGTATATCGCCTTCCCGAATTTTCCGGGAGCCCAACGGGCCTTCGGCCCCGCTCGGCTCGCCTCGACTCGGCTCGAGGTCGAGGTCGTCGGTAGCGACGATGGTGGCGGGGAGGCGCGCGATTGGTCTGTCATCGCCATCCTCCCCCCTACCCTTTAAAATTAATGGAAAATGTAAACCTAAACGTTGAGTCGGATTCGTAACCTCGAAGTTACAAGTCGATTCGCTCAACTATCAAGGGAGAGTAAACGCGGCGACTGTGGCGGCACTCGCCACCGATGCGAAGTCAGCGTCGCGAAGTTGGCGTTAAATTCGAACGTTTGAATCAGTTATTTTCTTTCGGGCCCTTTTCAGCCCTGAACCGTGGAAGCGCCGAAATTCGGGTTTCATTTTTAACGCGGCAGCTTATACCCCCGAGCGTTACCGACCACTGCCGGTGGTGGTCGGTAAGTTATCCTCCGCCGAGGACGACGCGCGTTACCGATGCACACGTAAAAAATTTTTCGCGAATTTTTCGCGCGGTAAACCTTTGTCTCCGCGTCCTCCGTCCGACGAGCCTACTCTCGCCCGCACCCGTCGACCCGTTCTCGAGCTATACGGCGACAAAGAAATTGCAAAATTTCACTGATTTGACGTCATCGAAAAAGTTACGGCCAACTGGGAATTAAAGGTATATCGCCTTCCCGAATTTTCCGGGAGCCCATCGGGCCTTCGGCCCCGCTCGGCTCGGCTCGACTCGGCTCGAGGTCGAGGTCGTCGGTAGCGACGATGGTGGCGGGGAGGCGCGCGATTGGTCTGTCATCGCCATCCTCCCCCTACCCTTTAAAATTAATGGAAAATGTAAACCTAAACGTAGAGTCGGATTCGTAACCTCGAAGTTACAAGTCGATTCGCTCAACTATCAAGGGAGAGTAAACGCGGCGACTGTGGCGGCACTCGCCACCGATGCGAAGTCAGCGTCGCGAAGTTGGCGTTAAATTCGAACGTTTGAATCAGTTATTTTCTTTCGGCCCCTTTTCAGCCCTGAACCGTGGAAGCGCCGAAATTCGGGTTTCATTTGTAACGCGGCAGCTTATACCCCCCAGCGTTACCGACCACTGCCGGTGGTGGTCGGTAAGTTATCCTCCGCCGAGGTCGACGCGCGTTACAGATGTGCACGTAAAATATTTTTCGCGAATTTTCGCGAATTTTTCGCGCGGTAAACCTTCGTCTCCGCGTCCTCTGTCCGACGAGCCTACTCTCGCCCGCACCCGTCGACCCGTTCTCGAGCTATACGGCGACAAAAAAATCGCAAAATTTCACTAATTTGACGTCACCGAAAAAGTTACGGCCAACTGGGAATTAAAGGTATATCGCCTTCCCGAATTTTCCGGGAGCCCAACGGGCCTTCGGCCCCGCTCGGCTCGCCTCGACTCGGCTCGAGGTCGAGGTCGTCGGTAGCGACGATGGTGGCGGGGAGGCGCGCGATTGGGTCTGTCATCGCCATCCTCCCCCCTACCCTTTAAAATTAACGGAAAATGTAAACCTAAACGTAGAGTCGGATTCGTAACCTCGAAGTTACAAGTCGATTCGCTCAACTATCAAGGGATAGTAAACGCGGCGACTGTGGCGGCACTCGCCACCGATGCGAAGTCAGCGTCGCGAAGTTGGCGTTAAATTCGAACGTTTGAATCAGTTATTTTCTTTCGGACCCTTTTCAGCCGTGAACCGTGGAAGCGCCGAAATTCGGGTTTCATTTTTAACGCGGCAGCTTATACCCCCGAGCGTTACCGACCACTGCCGGTGGTGGTCGGTAAGTTATCCTCCGCCGAGGACGACGCGCGTTACCGATGCACACGTAAAAAATTTTTCGCGAATTTTTCGCGCGGTAAACCTTTGTCTCCGCGTCCTCCGTCCGACGAGCCTACTCTCGCCCGCACCCGTCGACCCGTTCTCGAGCTATACGGCGACAAAGAAATTGCAAAATTTCACTAATTTGACGTCATCGAAAAAGTTACGGCCAACTGGGAATTAAAGGTATATCGCCTTCCCGAATTTTCCGGGAGCCCATCGGGCCTTCGGCCCCGCTCGGCTCGGCTCGACTCGGCTCGAGGTCGAGGTCGTCGGTAGCGACGATGGTGGCGGGGAGGCGCGCGATTGGTCTGTCATCGCCATCCTCCCCCCCTACCCTTTAAAATTAATGGAAAATGTAAACCTAAACGTAGAGTCGGATTCGTAACCTCGAAGTTACAAGTCGATTCGCTCAACTATCAAGGGAGAGTAAACGCGGCGACTGTGGCAGCACTCGCCACCGATGCCAAGTCAGCGTCGCGAAGTTGGCGTTAAATTCGAACGTTTGAATCAGTTATTTTCTTTCGGGCCCTTTTCAGCGCTGAACCGTGGAAGCGCCGAAATTCGGGTTTCATTTTTAACGCGGCAGCTTATACCCCCGTGCGTTACCGACCACTGCCGGTGGTGGTCGGTAAGTTATCCTCCGCCGAGGACGACGCGCGTTACCGATGCACACGTAAAAAATGTTTCGCGAATTTTTCGCGCGGTAAATCTTTGTCTCCGCGTCCTCCGTCCGACGAGCCTACTCTCGCCCGCACCCGTCTACCCGTTCTCGAGCTATACGGCGACAAAGAAATCGCAAAATTTCACTAATTTGACGTCACCGAAAAAAGTGACGGGCAACTGGGAATTAAAGGTATATCGCCTTCCCGAATTTTCCGGGAGCCCAACGGGCCTTCGGCCCCGCTCGGCTCGCCTCGACTCGGCTCGAGGTCGAGGTCGTCGGTAGCGACGATGGTGGCGGGGAGGCGCGCGATTGGGTCTGTCATCGCCATCCTCCCCCCTACCCTTTAAAATTAACGGAAAATGTAAACCTAAACGTAGAGTCGGATTCGTAACCTCGAAGTTACAAGTCGATTCGCTCAACTATCAAGGGAGAGTAAACGCGGCGACTGTGGCGGCACTCGCCACCGATGCGAAGTCAGCGTCGCGAAGTTGGCGTTAAATTCGAACGTTTGAATCAGTTATTTTCTTTCGGGCCCTTTTCAGCCCTGAACCGTGGAAGCGCCGAAATTCGGGTTTCATTTTTAACGCGGCAGCTTATACCCCCGAGCGTTACCGACCACTGCCGGTGGTGGTCGGTAAGTTATCCTCCGCCAAGGTCGACGCGCGTTACCGATGCACACGTTAAAAATTTTTCGCGAATTTTCGCGAATTTTTCGAGCGCTGAACCTTCGTTTCCGCGTCCTCCGTCCGACGAGCCTACTCTCGCCCGCACCCGTCGACCCGTTCTCGAGCTATACGGCGACAAAGAAACTTTGATTTTTCACTAATTTGACGTCATCGAAAAAGTTACTGCCAACTGGGAATTAAAGGTATATCGCCTTCCTGAATTGTCCGGGAGCCCATCGGGCCTTCGGCCCCGCTCGGCTCGGCTCGACTCGGCTCGAGGTCGAGGTCGTCGGTAGCGACGATGGTGGCGGGGAGGCGCGCGATTGGTCTGTCATCGCCATCCTCCCCCCTACCCTTTAAAATTAATGGAAAATGTAAACCTAAACGTAGAGTCGGATTCGTAACCTCGAAGTTACAAGTCGATTCGCTCAACTATCAAGGGAGAGTAAACGCGGCGACTGTGGCGGCCCTCGCCACCGATGCGAAGTCAGCGTCGCGAAGTTGGCGTTAAATTCGAACGTTTGAATCAGTTATTTTCTTTCGGGCCCTATTCAGCCCTGAACCGTGGAAGCGACAAAATTCGGGTTTCATTTATAACGCCGCAGCTTATACCCCCGAGCGTTACCGACCACTGCCGGTGGTGGTCGGTAAGTTATCCTCCGCCGAGGTCGACGCGCGTTACCGATGCACACGTTAAAAATTTTTCGCGAATTTTCGCGAATTTTTCGCGCGCTGAACCTTCGTCTCCGCGTCCTCCGTCCGACGAGCCTACTCTCGCCCGCACCCGTCGACCCGTTCTCGAGCTATACGGCGACAAAGAAACTTTGATTTTTCACTAATTTGACGTCATCGAAAAAGTTACGGCCAAGTGGGAATTAAAGGTATATCGCCTTCCCGAATTTTCCGGGAGCCCATCGGGCCTTCGGCCCCGCTTGGCTCGGCTCGACTCGGCTCGAGGTCGAGGTCGTCGGTAACGACGATGGTGGCGGGGAGGCGCGCGATTGGTCTGTCATCGCCATCCTCCCCCCTACGCTTTAAAATTAATGGAAAATGTAAACCTAAACGTAGAGTCGGATTCGTAACCTCGAAGTTACAAGTCGATTCGCTCAACTATCAAGGGAGAGTAAACGCGGCGACTGTGGCAGCACTCGCCACCGATGCCAAGTCAGCGTCGCGAAGTTGGCGTTAAATTCGAACGTTTGAATCAGTTATTTTCTTTCGGGCCCTTTTCAGCGCTGAACCGTGGAAGCGCCGAAATTCGGGTTTCATTTTTAACGCGGCAGCTTATACCCCCGTGCGTTACCGACCACTGCCGGTGGTGGTCGGTAAGTTATCCTCCGCCGAGGACGACGCGCGTTACCGATGCACACGTAAAAAATGTTTCGCGAATTTTTCGCGCGGTAAATCTTTGTCTCCGCGTCCTCCGTCCGACGAGCCTACTCTCGCCCGCACCCGTCGACCCGTTCTCGAGCTATACAGCGACAAAGAAATCGCAAAATTTCACTAATTTGACGTCATCGAAAAAGTTACGGCCAACTGGGAATTAAAGGTATATCGCCTTCCCGAATTTTCCGGGAGCCCATCGGGTCTTCGGCCCCGCTCGGCTCGGCTCGACTCGGCTCGAGGTCGAGGTCGTCGGTAGCGACGATGGTGGCGGGGAGGCGCGCGATTGGTCTGTCATCGCCATCCTCCCCCCTACCCTTTAAAATTAATGGAAAATGTAAACCTAAACGTAGAGTCGGATTCGTAACCTCGAAGTTACAAGTCGATTCGCTCAACTATCAAGGGAGATTAAACGCGGCGACTGTGGCGGCACTCGCCACCGATGCGAAGTCAGCGTCGCGAAGTTGGCGTTAAATTCGAACGTTTGAATCAATTATTTTCTTTCGGGCCCTTTTCAGCCCTGAACCGTGGAAGCGCCGAAATTCGGGTTTCATTTATAACGCGGCAGCTTATACCCCCGAGCGTTACCGACCACTGCCGGTGGTGGTCGGTAAGTTATCCTCCGCCGAGGACGACGCGCGTTACCGATGCACACGAAAAAAATTTTTCGCGAACTTTTCGCGCGGTAAACCTTTGTCTCCGCGTCCTCCGTCCGACGAGCCTACTCTCGCCCGCACCCGTCGACCCGTTGTCGAGCTATATGGCGACAAAGAAATTGCAAAATTTCACTAATTTGACGTCATCGAAAAAGTTACTGCCAACTGGGAATTAAAGGTATATCGCCTTCCTGAATTTTCCGGGAGCCCATCGGGCCTTCGGCCCCGCTCGGCTCGGCTCGACTCGGCTCGAGGTCGAGGTCGTCGGTAGCGACGATGGTGGCGGGGAGGCGCGCGATTGGTCTGTCATCGCCATCCTCCCCCCTACCCTTTAAAATTAATGGAAAATGTAAACCTAAACGTAGAGTCGGATTCGTAACCTCGAAGTTACAAGTCGACTCGCTCAACTATCAAGGGATAGTAAACGCGGCGACTGTGGCGGCATTCGCCACCGATGCGAAGTCAGCGTCGCGAAGTTGGCGTTAAATTCGAACGTTTGAATCAGTTATTTTCTTTCGGACCCTTTTCAGCCCTGAACCGTGGAAGCGCCGAAATTCGGGTTTCATTTTTAACGCGGCAGCTTATACCCCCGAGCGTTACCGACCACTGCCGGTGGTGGTCGGTAAGTTATCCTCCGCCGAGGACGACGCGCGTTACCGATGCACACGTAAAAAATTTTTCGCGAATTTTTCGCGCGGTAAACCTTTGTCTCCGCGTCCTCCGTCCGACGAGCCTACTCTCGCCCGCACCCGTCGACCCGTTCTCGAGCTATACGGCGACAAAGAAATTGCAAAATTTCACTAATTTGACGTCATCGAAAAAGTTACGGCCAAGTGGGAATTAAAGGTATATCGCCTTCCCGAATTTTCCGGGAGCCCATCGGGCCTTCGGCCCCGCTCGGCTCGGCTCGACTCGGCTCGAGGTCGAGGTCGTCGGTAGCGACGATGGTGGCGGGGAGGCGCGCGATTGGTCTGTCATCGCCATCCTCCCCCCTACCCTTTAAAATTAATGGAAAATGTAAACCTAAACGTAGAGTCGGATTCGTAACCTCGAAGTTACAAGTCGATTCGCTCAACTATCAAGGGAGAGTAAACGCGGCGACTGTGGCGGCACTCGCCACCGATGCGAAGTCAGCGTCGCGAAGTTGGCGTTAAATTCGAACGTTTGAATCAGTTATTTTCTTTCGGGCCCTTTTCAGCCCTGAACCGTGGAAGCGCCGAAATTCGGGTTTCATTTTTAACGCGGCAGCTTATACCCCCGAGCGTTACCGACCACTGCCGGTGGTGGTCGGTAAGTTATCCTCCGCCGAGGACGACGCGCGTTACCGATGCACACGTAAAAAATTTTTCGCGAATTTTTCGCGCGGTAAACCTTTGTCTCCGCGTCCTCCGTCCGACGAGCCTACTCTCGCCCGCACCCGTCGACCCGTTCTCGAGCTATACGGCGACAAAGAAATTGCAAAATTTCACTAATTTGACGTCATCGAAAAAGTTACGGCCAAGTGGGAATTAAAGGTATATCGCCTTCCCGAATTTTCCGGGAGCCCATCGGGCCTTCGGCCCCGCTCGGCTCGGCTCGACTCGGCTCGAGGTCGAGGTCGTCGGTAGCGACGATGGTGGCGGGGAGGCGCGCGATTGGTCTGTCATCGCCATCCTGCCCCTACCCTTTAAAATTAATGGAAAATGTAAACCTAAACGTAGAGTCGGATTCGTAACCTCGATGTTACAAGTCAATTCGCTCAACTATCAAGGGAGAGTAAACGCGGCGACTGTGGCGGCACTCGCCACCGATGCGAAGTCAGCGTCGCGAATTTGGCGTTAAATTCGAACGCTTGAATCAGTTATTTTCTTTCGGGCCCTTTTCAGCCCTGAACCGTGGAAGCGCCGAAATTCGGGTTTCATTTTTAACGCGGCAGCTTATACCCCCGTGCGTTACCGACCACTGCCGGTGGTGGTCGGTAAGTTATCCTCAGCCGAGGACGACGCGCGTTACCGATGCACACGTAAAAAATGTTTCGCGAATTTTTCGCGCGGTAAATCTTTGTCTCCGCGTCCTCCGTCCGACGAGCCTACTCTCGCCCGCACCCGTCCACCCGTTCTCGAGCTATACGGCGACAAAGAAAACGCAAAATTTCACTAATTTGACGTCACCGAAAAAAGTGACGGCCAACTGGGAATTAAAGGTATATCGCCTTCCCGAATTTTCCGGGAGCCCATCGGGCCTTCGGCCCCGCTCGGCTCGGCTCGACTCGGCTCGAGGTCGAGGTCGTCGGTAGCGACGATGGTGGCGGGGAGGCGCGCGATTGGGTCTGTCATCGCCATCCTCCCCCCTACCCTTTAAAATTAACGGAAAATGTAAACCTAAACGTAGAGTCGGATTCGTAACCTCGATGTTACAAGTCAATTCGCTCAACTATCAAGGGAGAGTAAACGCGGCGACTGTGGCGGCACTCGCCACCGATGCGAAGTCAGCGTCGCGAAGTTGGCGTTAAATTCGAACGCTTGAATCAGTTATTTTCTTTCGGGCCCTTTTCAGCCCTGAACCGTGGAAGCGCCGAAATTCGGGTTTCATTTTTAACGCGGCAGCTTATACCCCCGAGCGTTACCGACCACTGCCGGTGGTGGTCGGTAAGTTATGCTCCGCCGAGGACGACGCGCGTTACCGATGCACACGTAAAAAATTTTTCGCGAATTTTTCGCGCGGTAAACCTTTGTCTCCGCGTCCTCCGTCCGACGAGCCTACTCTCGCCCGCACCCGTCGACCCGTTCTCGAGCTATACGGCGACAAAGAAATTGCAAAATTTCACTAATTTGACGTCATCGAAAAAGTTACGGCCAACTGGGAATTAAAGGTATATCGCCTTCCCGAATTTTCCGGGAGCCCATCGGGCCTTCGGCCCTGCTCGGCTCGGCTCGGCTCGGCTCAGCTCGAGGTCGAGGTCGTCGGTAGCGACGATAGTGGCGGGGAGGCGCGCGCGATTGGTCTGTCATCGCCATCCTCCCCCCTACCCTTTAAAATTAACGGAAAATGTAAACCTAAACGTAGAGTCGGATTCGAAACCTCGAAGTTACAAGTCGATTCGCTCAACTATCAAGGGAGAGTAAACGCGGCGACTGTGGCAGTACTCGCCACCGATGCCAAGTCAGCATCGCGAAGTTGGCGTTAAATTCGAACGTTTGAATCAGTTATTTTCTTTCGGGCCCTTTTCAGCGCTGAACCGTGGAAGCGCCGAAATTCGGGTTTCATTTTTAACGCGGCAGCTTATACCCCCGTGCGTTACCGACCACTGCCGGTGGTGGTCGGTAAGTTATCCTCCGCCGAGGACGACGCGCGTTACCGATGCACACGTAAAAAATGTTTCGCGAATTTTTCGCGCGGTAAATCTTTGTCTCCGCGTCCTCCGTCCGACGAGCCTACTCTCGCCCGCACCCGTCGACCCGTTCTCGAGCTATACAGCGACAAAGAAATCGCAAAATTTCACTAATTTGACGTCATCGAAAAAGTTACGGCCAACTGGGAATTAAAGGTATATCGCCTTCCCGAATTTTCCGGGAGCCCATCGGGTCTTCGGCCCCGCTCGGCTCGGCTCGACTCGGCTCGAGGTCGAGGTCGTCGGTAGCGACGATGGTGGCGGGGAGGCGCGCGATTGGTCTGTCATCGCCATCCTCCCCCCTACCCTTTAAAATTAATGGAAAATGTAAACCTAAACGTAGAGTCGGATTCGTAACCTCGAAGTTACAAGTCGATTCGCTCAACTATCAAGGGAGATTAAACGCGGCGACTGTGGCGGCACTCGCCTCCGATGCGAAGTCAGCGTCGCGAAGTTGGCGTTAAATTCGAACGTTTGAATCAATTATTTTCTTTCGGGCCCTTTTCAGCCCTGAACCGTGGAAGCGCCGAAATTCGGGTTTCATTTATAACGCGGCAGCTTATACCCCCGAGCGTTACCGACCACTGCCGGTGGTGGTCGGTAAGTTATCCTCCGCCGAGGACGACGCGCGTTACCGATGCACACGAAAAAAATTTTTCGCGAACTTTTCGCGCGGTAAACCTTTGTCTCCGCGTCCTCCGTCCGACGAGCCTACTCTCGCCCGCACCCGTCGACCCGTTGTCGAGCTATATGGCGACAAAGAAATTGCAAAATTTCACTAATTTGACGTCATCGAAAAAGTTACTGCCAACTGGGAATTAAAGGTATATCGCCTTCCTGAATTTTCCGGGAGCTCATCGGGCCTTCGGCCCCGCTCGGCTCGGCTCGACTCGGCTCGAGGTCGAGGTCGTCGGTAGCGACGATGGTGGCGGGGAGGCGCGCGATTGGTCTGTCATCGCCATCCTCCCCCCTACCCTTTAAAATTAATGGAAAATGTAAACCTAAACGTAGAGTCGGATTCGTAACCTCGAAGTTACAAGTCGATTCGCTCAACTATCAAGGGAGAGTAAACGCGGCGACTGTGGCGGCACTCGCCACCGATGCGAAGTCAGCGTCGCGAAGTTGGCGTTAAATTCGAACGTTTGAATCAGTTATTTTCTTTCGGACCCTTTTCAGCCCTGAACCGTGGAAGCGCCGAAATTCGGGTTTCATTTTTAACGCGGCAGCTTATACCCCCGAGCGTTACCGACCACTGCCGGTGGTGGTCGGTAAGTTATCCTCCGCCGAGGACGACGCGCGTTACCGATGCACACGTTAAAAATTTTTCGCGAATTTTTCGCGCGGTAAACCTTTGTCTCCGCGTCCTCCGTCCGACGAGCCTACTCTCGCCCGCACCCGTCGACCCGTTCTCGAGCTATACGGCGACAAAGAAATTGCAAAATTTCACTAATTTGACGTCATCGAAAAAGTTACGGCCAAGTGGGAATTAAAGGTATATCGCCTTCCCGAATTTTCCGGGAGCCCATCGGGCCTTCGGCCCCGCTCGGCTCGGCTCGACTCGGCTCGAGGTCGAGGTCGTCGGTAGCGACGATGGTGGCGGGGAGGCGCGCGATTGGTCTGTCATCGCCATCCTCCCCCCTACCCTTTAAAATTAATGGAAAATGTAAACCTAAACGTAGAGTCGGATTCGTAACCTCGAAGTTACAAGTCGATTCGCTCAACTATCAAGGGAGAGTAAACGCGGCGACTGTGGCGGCACTCGCCACCGATGCGAAGTCAGCGTCGCGAAGTTGGCGTTAAATTCGAACGTTTGAATCAGTTATTTTGTTTCGGGCCCTATTCAGCCCTGAACCGTGGAAGCGACGAAATTCGGGTTTCATTTATAACGCCGCAGCTTATACCCCCGAGCGTTACCGACCACTGCCGGTGGTGGTCGGTAAGTTATCCTCCGCCGAGGTCGACGCGCGTTACCGATGCACACGTTAAAAATTTTTCGCGAATTTTCGCGAATTTTTCGCGCGCTGAACCTTCGTCTCCGCGTCCTCCGTCCGACGAGCCTACTCTCGCCCGCACCCGTCGACCCGTTCTCGAGCTATACGGCGACAAAGAAACTTTGATTTTTCACTAATTTGACGTCATCGAAAAAGTTACGGCCAAGTGGGAATTAAAGGTATATCGCCTTCCCGAATTTTCCGGGAGCCCATCGGGCCTTCGGCCCCGCTTGGCTCGGCTCGACTCGGCTCGAGGTCGAGGTCGTCGGTAACGACGATGGTGGCGGGGAGGCGCGCGATTGGTCTGTCATCGCCATCCTCCCCCCTACGCTTTAAAATTAATGGAAAATGTAAACCTAAACGTAGAGTCGGATTCGTAACCTCGAAGTTACAAGTCGATTCGCTCAACTATCAAGGGAGAGTAAACGCGGCGACTGTGGCAGCACTCGCCACCGATGCCAAGTCAGCGTCGCGAAGTTGGCGTTAAATTCGAACGTTTGAATCAGTTATTTTCTTTCGGGCCCTTTTCAGCGCTGAACCGTGGAAGCGCCGAAATTCGGGTTTCATTTTTAACGCGGCAGCTTATACCCCCGTGCGTTACCGACCACTGCCGGTGGTGGTCGGTAAGTTATCCTCCGCCGAGGACGACGCGCGTTACCGATGCACACGTAAAAAATGTTTCGCGAATTTTTCGCGCGGTAAATCTTTGTCTCCGCGTCCTCCGTCCGACGAGCCTACTCTCGCCCGCACCCGTCGACCCGTTCTCGAGCTATACAGCGACAAAGAAATCGCAAAATTTCACTAATTTGACGTCATCGAAAAAGTTACGGCCAACTGGGAATTAAAGGTATATCGCCTTCCTGAATTTTCCGGGAGCCCATCGGGCCTTCGGCCCCGCTCGGCTCGGCTCGACTCGGCTCGAGGTCGAGGTCGTCGGTAGCGACGATGGTGGCGGGGAGGCGCGCGATTGGTCTGTCATCGCCATCCTCCCCCCTACCCTTTAAAATTAATGGAAAATGTAAACCTAAACGTAGAGTCGGATTCGTAACCTCGAAGTTACAAGTCGACTCGCTCAACTATCAAGGGAGAGTAAACGCGGCGACTGTGGCGGCACTCGCCACCGATGCGAAGTCAGCGTCGCGAAGTTGGCGTTAAATTCGAACGTTTGAATCAGTTATTTTCTTTCGGACCCTTTTCAGCCCTGAACCGTGGAAGCGCCGAAATTCGGGTTTCATTTATAACGCGGCAGCTTATACCCCCGAGCGTTACCGACCACTGCCGGTGGTGGTCGGTAAGTTATCCTCCGCCGAGGACGACGCGCGTTACCGATGCACACGAAAAAAATTTTTCGCGAACTTTTCGCGCGGTAAACCTTTGTCTCCGCGTCCTCCGTCCGACGAGCCTACTCTCGCCCGCACCCGTCGACCCGTTGTCGAGCTATATGGCGACAAAGAAATTGCAAAATTTCACTAATTTGACGTCATCGAAAAAGTTACTGCCAACTGGGAATTAAAGGTATATCGCCTTCCTGAATTTTCCGGGAGCCCATCGGGCCTTCTGCCCCGCTCGGCTCGGCTCGACTCGGCTCGAGGTCGAGGTCGTCGGTAGCGACGATGGTGGCGGGGAGGCGCGCGATTGGTCTGTCATCGCCATCCTCCCCCCTACCCTTTAAAATTAATGGAAAATGTAAACCTAAACGTAGAGTCGGATTCGTAACCTCGAAGTTACAAGTCGATTCGCTCAACTATCAAGGGATAGTAAACGCGGCGACTGTGGCGGCATTCGCCACCGATGCGAAGTCAGCGTCGCGAAGTTGGCGTTAAATTCGAACGTTTGAATCAGTTATTTTCTTTCGGACCCTTTTCAGCCCTGAACCGTGGAAGCGCCGAAATTCGGGTTTCATTTTTAACGCGGCAGCTTATACCCCCGAGCGTTACCGACCACTGCCGGTGGTGGTCGGTAAGTTATCCTCCGCCGAGGACGACGCGCGTTACCGATGCACACGTAAAAAATTTTTCGCGAATTTTTCGCGCGGTAAACCTTTGTCTCCGCGTCCTCCGTCCGACGAGCCTACTCTCGCCCGCACCCGTCGACCCGTTCTCGAGCTATACGGCGACAAAGAAATTGCAAAATTTCACTAATTTGACGTCATCGAAAAAGTTACGGCCAAGTGGGAATTAAAGGTATATCGCCTTCCCGAATTTTCCGGGAGCCCATCGGGCCTTCGGCCCCGCTCGGCTCGGCTCGACTCGGCTCGAGGTCGAGGTCGTCGGTAGCGACGATGGTGGCGGGGAGGCGCGCGATTGGTCTGTCATCGCCATCCTGCCCCTACCCTTTAAAATTAATGGAAAATGTAAACCTAAACGTAGAGTCGGATTCGTAACCTCGATGTTACAAGTCAATTCGCTCAACTATCAAGGGAGAGTAAACGCGGCGACTGTGGCGGCACTCGCCACCGATGCGAAGTCAGCGTCGCGAAGTTGGCGTTAAATTCGAACGCTTGAATCAGTTATTTTCTTTCGGGCCCTTTTCAGCCCTGAACCGTGGAAGCGCCGAAATTCGGGTTTCATTTTTAACGCGGCAGCTTATACCCCCGTGCGTTACCGACCACTGCCGGTGGTGGTCGGTAAGTTATCCTCAGCCGAGGACGACGCGCGTTACCGATGCACACGTAAAAAATGTTTCGCGAATTTTTCGCGCGGTAAATCTTTGTCTCCGCGTCCTCCGTCCGACGAGCCTACTCTCGCCCGCACCCGTCCACCCGTTCTCGAGCTATACGGCGACAAAGAAAACGCAAAATTTCACTAATTTGACGTCACCGAAAAAAGTGACGGCCAACTGGGAATTAAAGGTATATCGCCTTCCCGAATTTTCCGGGAGCCCATCGGGCCTTCGGCCCCGCTCGGCTCGGCTCGACTCGGCTCGAGGTCGAGGTCGTCGGTAGCGACGATGGTGGCGGGGAGGCGCGCGATTGGGTCTGTCATCGCCATCCTCCCCCCTACCCTTTAAAATTAACGGAAAATGTAAACCTAAACGTAGAGTCGGATTCGTAACCTCGATGTTACAAGTCAATTCGCTCAACTATCAAGGGAGAGTAAACGCGGCGACTGTGGCGGCACTCGCCACCGATGCGAAGTCAGCGTCGCGAAGTTGGCGTTAAATTCGAACGCTTGAATCAGTTATTTTCTTTCGGGCCCTTTTCAGCCCTGAACCGTGGAAGCGCCGAAATTCGGGTTTCATTTTTAACGCGGCAGCTTATACCCCCGAGCGTTACCGACCACTGCCGGTGGTGGTCGGTAAGTTATGCTCCGCCGAGGACGACGCGCGTTACCGATGCACACGTAAAAAATTTTTCGCGAATTTTTCGCGCGGTAAACCTTTGTCTCCGCGTCCTCCGTCCGACGAGCCTACTCTCGCCCGCACCCGTCGACCCGTTCTCGAGCTATACGGCGACAAAGAAATTGCAAAATTTCACTAATTTGACGTCATCGAAAAAGTTACGGCCAACTGGGAATTAAAGGTATATCGCCTTCCCGAATTTTCCGGGAGCCCATCGGGCCTTCGGCCCCGCTTGGCTCGGCTCGACTCGGCTCGAGGTCGAGGTCGTCGGTAACGACGATGGTGGTTGGGAGGCGCGCGATTGGTCTGTCATCGCCATCCTCCCCCCTACCCTTTAAAATTAATGGAAAATGTAAACCTAATCGTAGAGTCGGATTCGTAACCTCGAAGTTACAAGTCGATTCGCTCAACTATCAAGGGAGAGTAAACGCGGCGACTGTGGCGGCACTCGCCACCGATGCGAAGTCAGCGTCGCAAAGTTGGCGTTAAATCCGAACGTTTGAATCAGTTATTTTCTTTCGGGCCCTTTTCTGCCCTGAACCGTGGCAGCGCCGAAATTCGGGTTTCATTTTTAACGCGGCAGCTTATACCCCCGTGCGTTACCGACCACTGCCGGTGGTGGTCGGTAAGTTATCCTCCGCCGAGGACGACGCGCGTTACCGATGCACACGTAAAAAATGTTTCGCGAATTTTTCGCGCGGTAAATCTTTGTCTCCGCGTCCTCCGTCCGACGAGCCTACTCTCGCCCGCACCCGTCGACCCGTTCTCGAGCTATACGGCGACAAAGAAATCGCAAAATTTCACTAATTTGACGTCACCGAAAAAAGTGACGGCCAACTGGGAATTAAAGGTATATCGCCTTCCCGAATTTTCCGGGAGCCCATCGGGCCTTCGGCCCTGCTCGGCTCGGCTCGGCTCGGCTCAGCTCGAGGTCGAGGTCGTCGGTAGCGACGATAGTGGCGGGGAGGCGCGCGATTGGTCTGTCATCGCCATCCTCCCCCCTACCCTTTAAAATTAACGGAAAATGTAAACCTAAACGTAGAGTCGGATTCGAAACCTCGAAGTTACAAGTCGATTCGCTCAACTATCAAGGGAGAGTAAACGCGGCGACTGTGGCGGCACTCGCCACCGATGCGAAGTCAGCGTCGCGAAGTTGGCATTAAATTCGAACGTTTGAATCAGTTATTTTCTTTCGGGCCCTATTCAGCCCTGAACCGTGGAAGCGCCGAAATTCGGGTTTCATTTTTAACGCGGCAGCTTATACCCCCGTGCGTTACCGACCACTGCCGGTGGTGGTCGGTAAGTTATCCTCCGCCGAGGACGACGCGCGTTACCGATGCACACGTAAAAAATGTTTCGCGAATTTTTCGCGCGATAAATCTTTGTCTCCGCGTCCTCCGTCCGACGAGCCTACTCTCGCCCGCACCCGTCGACCCGTTCTCGAGCTATACGGCGACAAAGAAAACGCAAAATTTCACTAACTTGACGTCACCGAAAAAAGTGACGGCCAACTGGGAATTAAAGGTATATCGCCTTCCCGAATTTTCCGGGAGCCCATCGGGCCTTCGGCCCCGCTCGGCTCGGCTCGACTCGGCTCGAGGTCGAGGTCGTCGGTAACGACGATGGTGGCGGGGAGGCGCGCGATTGGTCTGTCATCGCCATCCCCCCCCTTCCCCTTTAAAATTAATGGAAAATGTAAACCTAAACGGAGAATAGGATTCGTAACCTCGAAGTTACAAGTCGATTCGCTCAACTATCAAGGGATAGTAAACGCGGCGACTGTGGCGGCATTCGCCACCGATGCGTAGTCAGCGTCGCGAAGTTGGCGTTAAATTCGAACGTTTGAATCAGTTCTTTTCTTTCGGACCCTTTTCAGCCCTGAACCGTGGAAGCGCCGAAATTCGGGTTTCATTTTTAACGCGGCAGCTTATACCCCCGAGCGTTACCGACCACTGCCGGTGGTGGTCGGTAAGTTATCCTCCGCCGAGGACGACGCGCGTTACCGATGCACACGTAAAAAATTTTTCGCGAATTTTTCGCGCGGTAAACCTTTGTCTCCGCGTCCTCCGTCCGACGAGCCTACTCTCGCCCGCACCCGTCGACCCGTTCTCGAGCTATACGGCGACAAAGAAATGGCAAAATTTCACTAATTTGACGTCATCGAAAAAGTTACGGCCAACTGGGAATTAAAGGTATATCGCCTTCCCGAATTTTCCGGGAGCCCATCGGGCCTTCGGCCCCGCTCGGCTCGGCTCGACTCGGCTCGAGGTCGAGGTCGTCGGTAGCGACGATGGTGGCGGGGAGGCGCGCGATTGGTCTGTCATCGCCATCCTGCCCCTACCCTTTAAAATTAATGGAAAATGTAAACCTAAACGTAGAGTCGGATTCGTAACCTCGATGTTACAAGTCAATTCGCTCAACTATCAAGGGAGAGTAAACGCGGCGACTGTGGCGGCACTCGCCACCGATGCGAAGTCAGCGTCGCGAAGTTGGCGTTAAATTCGAACGCTTGAATCAGTTATTTTCTTTCGGGCCCTTTTCAGCCCTGAACCGTGGAAGCGCCGAAATTCGGGTTTCATTTTTAACGCGGCAGCTTATACCCCCGAGCGTTACCGACCACTGCCGGTGGTGGTCGGTAAGTTATGCTCCGCCGAGGACGACGCGCGTTACCGATGCACACGTAAAAAATTTTTCGCGAATTTTTCGCGCGGTAAACCTTTGTCTCCGCGTCCTCCGTCCGACGAGCCTACTCTCGCCCGCACCCGTCGACCCGTTCTCGAGCTATACGGCGACAAAGAAATTGCAAAATTTCACTAATTTGACGTCATCGAAAAAGTTACGGCCAACTGGGAATTAAAGGTATATCGCCTTCCCGAATTTTCCGGGAGCCCATCGGGCCTTCGGCCCCGCTTGGCTCGGCTCGACTCGGCTCGAGGTCGAGGTCGTCGGTAACGACGATGGTGGCGGGGAGGCGCGCGATTGGTCTGTCATCGCCATCCTCCCCCCTACCCTTTAAAATTAATGGAAAATGTAAACCTAAACGTAGAGTCGGATTCGTAACCTCGAAGTTACAAGTCGATTCGCTCAACTATCAAGGGAGAGTAAACGCGGCGACTGTGGCGGCACTCGCCACCGATGCGAAGTCAGCGTCGCAAAGTTGGCGTTAAATCCGAACGTTTGAATCAGTTATTTTCTTTCGGGCCCTTTTCTGCCCTGA
The DNA here is from genome assembly GCF_051020765.1 of Lasioglossum baleicum. Classification (NCBI taxonomy): domain Eukaryota; kingdom Metazoa; phylum Arthropoda; class Insecta; order Hymenoptera; family Halictidae; genus Lasioglossum; species Lasioglossum baleicum. Next base: position 899,261 of record NC_134933.1, read on the forward strand.
ACCGTGTTAGCGCCGAAATTCGGGTTTCATTTTTAACGCGGCAGCTTATACCCCCGTGCGTTACCGACCACTGCCGGTGGTGGTCGGTAAGTTATCCTCCGCCGAGGACGACGCGCGTTACCGATGCACACGTAAAAAATGTTTCGCGAATTTTTCGCGCGGTAAATCTTTGTCTCCGCGTCCTCCCTCCGACGAGCCTACTCTCGCCGCACCCGTCGACCCGTTCTCGAGCTATACGGCGACAAAGAAATCGCAAAATTTCACTAATTTGACGTCACCGAAAAAAGTGACGGCCAACTGGGAATTAAAGGTATATCGCCTTACCGAATTTTCCGGGAGCCCATCGGGCCTTCGGCCCTGCTCGGCTCGGCTCGGCTCGGCTCAGCTCGAGGTCGAGGTCGTCGGTAGCGACGATAGTGGCGGGGAGGCGCGCGATTGGTCTGTCATCGCCATCCTCCCCCCTACCCTTTAAAATTAACGGAAAATGTAAACCTAAACGTAGAGTCGGATTCGTAACCTCGAAGTTACAAGTCGATTCGCTCAACTATCAAGGGAGAGTAAACGCGGCGACTGTGGCGGCACTCGCCACCGATGCGAAGTCAGCGTCGCGAAGTTGGCGTTAAATTCGAACGTTTGAATCAGTTATTTTCTTTCGGGCCCTTTTCAGCCCTGAACCGTGGAAGCGCCGAAATTCGGGTTTCATTTATAACGCGGCAGCTTATACCTCCGAGCGTTACCGACCACTGCCGGTGGTGGTCGGTAAGTTATCCTCCGCCGAGGACGACGCGCGTTACCGATGCCACCGACGAGATACTGTTAAAGACTGCCAGCCTTATGGGAGTTGGCGGGACTCGAATTTTTCGGTATTTCTTACGCCCTCTAGGATATATTTTAGCTCCATCCAGAGAAACAGAAGGCCAACGACGGCATTTTGTCGGTAAAGAAGACCACTGAGGAGATTCTCGTCGCGATGCATCGGTGTGAATGCGAATTATTACGAAACCATATCGATTATTATTAAATGTTACATTCTCCGCCATATTTCAGACGATGTTTTGGCACTATTTTAGCACTATTTAGAATTTTTAGCGATGTGGTATATCAGATCACTGTAACTTTCACGTTATCCCCGCGCCCACTCGCGCCCACTTACTGGTCCCGCGGAATAACACAGGGGCTGGCAGTCTTTAATAGTATCTCGTCGGTGCCGATGCACACGTAAAAAATTTTTCGCGAATTTTTCGCACGGTAAACCATTGTCTCCGCGTCCTCCGTCCGACGAGCCTACTCTCGCCCGCACCCGTCGACCCGTTCTCGAGCTATACGGCGACAAAGAAATCGCAAAATTTCACTAATTTGACGTCATCGAAAAAGTTACGGCCAACTGGGAATTAAAGGTATATCGCCTTCCCGAATTTTCCGGGAGCCCATCGGGCCTTCGGCCCCGCTCGGCTCGGCTCGACTCGGCTCGAGGTCGAGGTCGTCGGTAACGACGATGGTGGCGGGGAGGCGCGCGATTGGTCTGTCATCGCCATCCTCCCCCCCCTACCCTTTCAAATTAATGGAAAATGTAAACCTAAACGTAGAGTCGGATTCGTAACCTCGAAGTTACAAGTCGATTCGCTCAACTATCAAGGGAGAGTAAACGCGGCGACTGTGGCGGCACTCGCCACCGATGCGAAGTCAGCGTCGCGAAGTTGGCGTTAAATTCGAACGTTTGAATCAGTTATTTTCTTTCGGGCCCTTTTCAGCCCTGAACCGTGGAAGCGCCGAAATTCGGGTTTCATTTATAACGCGGCAGCTTATACCCCCGAGCGTTACCGACCACTGCCGGTGGTGATCGGTAAGTTATCCTCCGCCGAGGACGACGCGCGTTACCGATGCACACGTAAAAAATTTTTCGCGAATTTTTCGCGCGGTAAACCTTTGTCTCCGCGTCCTCCGTCCGACGAGCCTACTCTCGCCCGCACCCGTCGACCCGTTCTCGAGCTATACGGCGACAAAGAAATCGCAAAATTTCACTAATTTGACGTCATCGAAAAAGTTACGGCCAACTGGGAATTAAAGGTATATCGCCTTCCCGAATTTTCCGGGAGCCCATCGGGTCTTCGGCCCCGCTCGGCTCGGCTCGACTCGCCTCGAGGTCGAGGTCGTCGGTAGCGACGATGGTGGCGGGGAGGCGCGCGATTGGTCTGTCATCGCCATCCTCCCCCCTACCCTTTAAAATTAATGGAAAATGTAAACCTAAACGTAGAGTCGGATTCGTAACCTCGAAGTTACAAGTCGATTCGCTCAACTATCAAGGGAGATTAAACGCGGCGACTGTGGCGGCACTCGCCACCGATGCGAAGTCAGCGTCGCGAAGTTGGCGTTAAATTCGAACGTTTGAATCAGTTATTTTCTTTCGGGCCCTTTTCAGCCCTGAACCGTGGAAGCGCCGAAATTCGGGTTTCATTTATAACGCGGCAGCTTATACCCCCGAGCGTTACCGACCACTGCCGGTGGTGGTCGGTAAGTTATCCTCCGCCGAGGACGACGCGCGTTACCGATGCACACGTAAAAAATTTTTCGCGAACTTTTCGCGCGGTAAACCTTTGTCTCCGCGTCCTCCGTCCGACGAGCCTACTCTCGCCCGCACCCGTCGACCCGTTGTCGAGCTATACGGCGACAAAGAAATTGCAAAATTTCACTAATTTGACGTCATCGAAAAAGTTACTGCAAACTGGGAATTAAAGGTATATCGCCTTCCTGAATTTTCTGGGAGCCCATCGGGCCTTCGGCCCCGCTCGGCTCGGCTCGACTCGCCTCGAGGTCGAGGTCGTCGGTAGCGACGATGGTGGCGGGGAGGCGCGCGATTGGTCTGTCATCGCCATCCTCCCCCCTACGCTTTAAAATTAATGGAAAATGTAAACCTAAACGTAGAGTCGGATTCGTAACCTCGAAGTTACAAGTCGATTCGCTCAACTATCAAGGGAGAGTAAACGCGGCGACTGTGGCGGCACTCGCCACCGATGCGAAGTCAGCGTCGCGAAGTTGGCGTTAAATTCGAACGTTTGAATCAGTTATTTTCTTTCGGGCCCTTTTCAGCCCTGAACCGTGGAAGCGCCGAAATTCGGGTTTCATTTTTAACGCGGCAGCTTATACCCCCGAGCGTTACCGACCACTGCCGGTGGTGGTCGGTAAGTTATCCTCCGCCGAGGACGACGCGCGTTACCGATGCACACGTAAAAAATTTTTCGCGAACTTTTCGCGCGGTAAACCTTTGTCTCCGCGTCCTCCGTCCGACGAGCCTACTCTCGCCCGCACCCGTCGACCCGTTCTCGAGCTATACGGCGACAAAGAAATTGCAAAATTTCACTGATTTGACGTCATCGAAAAAGTTACGGCCAACTGGGAATTAAAGGTATATCGCCTTCCCGAATTTTCCGGGAGCCCATCGGGCCTTCGGCCCCGCTTGGCTCGGCTCGACTCGGCTCGAGGTCGAGGTCGTCGGTAGCGACGATGGTGGCGGGGAGGCGCGCGATTGGTCTGTCATCGCCATCCTCCCCCCTACCCTTTAAAATTAATGGAAAATGTAAACCTAAACGTAGAGTCGGATTCGTAACCTCGAAGTTACAAGTCGATTCGCTCAACTATCAAGGGAGAGTAAACGCGGCGACTGTGGCGGCACTCGCCACCGATGCGAAGTCAGCGTCGCGAAGTTGGCATTAAATTCGAACGTTTGAATCTGTTATTTTCTTTCGGGCCCTTTTCAGCCCTGAACCGTGGAAGCGCCGAAATTCGGGTTTCATTTTTAACGCGGCAGCTTATACCCCCGAGCGTTACCGACCACTGCCGGTGGTGGTCGGTAAGTTATCCTCCGCCGAGGACGACGCGCGTTACCGATGCACACGTAAAAAATTTTTCGCGAATTTTTCGCACGGTAAACCTTTGTCTCCGCGTCCTCCGTCCGACGAGCCTACTCTCGCCCGCACCCGTCGACCCGTTCTCGAGCTATACGGCGACAAAGAAATCGCAAAATTTCACTAATTTGACGTCATCGAAAAAGTTACGGCCAACTGGGAATTAAAGGTATATCGCCTTCCCGAATTTTCCGGGAGCCCATCGGGCCTTCGGCCCCGCTCGGCTCGGCTCGACTCGACTCGGCTCGAGGTCGAGGTCGTCGGTAACGACGATGGTGGCGGGGAGGCGCGCGATTGGTCTGTCATCGCCATCCTCCCCCCCTACCCTTTAAAATTAATGGAAAATGTAAACCTAAACGTAGAGTCGGATTCTTAACCTCGAAGTTACAAGTCGATTCGCTCAACTATCAAGGGAGAGTAAACGCGGCGACTGTGGCGGCACTCGCCACCGATGCGAAGTCAGCGTCGCGAAGTTGGCGTTAAATTCGAACGTTTGAATCAGTTATTTTCTTTCGGGCCCTTTTCAGCCCTGAACCGTGGAAGCGCCGAAATTCGGGTTTCATTTTTAACGCGGCAGTTTATACCCCCGAGCGTTACCGACCACTGCCGGTGGTGGTCGGTGAGTTATGCTCCGCCGAGGACGACGCGCGTTACCGATGCACACGTAAAAAATTTTTCGCGAATTTTTCGCGCGGTAAACCTTTGTCTCCGCGTCCTCCGTCCGACGAGCTTACTCTCGCCCGCACCCGTCGACCCGTTCTCGAGCTATACGGCGACAAAGAAATTGCAAAATTTCACTAATTTGACGTCATCGAAAAAGTTACGGCCAACTGGGAATTAAAGGTATATCGCCTTCCCGAATTTTCCGGGAGCCCATCGGGCCTTCGGCACCGCTCGGCTCGGCTCGACTCGGCTCGAGGTCGAGGTCGTCGGTAGCGACGATGGTGGCGGGGAGGCGCCCGATTGGTCTGTCATCGCCATCCTCCCCCCTACCCTTTAAAATTAATGGAAAATGTAAACCTAAACGTAGAGTCGGATTCGTAACCTCGAAGTTACAAGTCGATTCGCTCAACTATCAAGGGAGAGTAAACGCGGCGACTGTGGCGGCACTCGCCACCGATGCGAAGTCAGCGTCGCGAAGTTGGCGTTAAATTCGAACGTTTGAATCAGTTATTTCCTTTCGGACCCTTTTCAGCCCTGAACCGTGGAAGCGCCGAAATTCGGGTTTCATTTTTAACGCGGCAGCTTATACCCCCGAGCGTTACCGACCACTGCCGGTGGTGGTCGGTAAGTTATCCTCCTCCGAGGACGACGCGCGTTACCGATGCACACGTAAAAAATTTTTCGCAAATTTTCGCGAATTTTTCGCGCGCTGAACCTTCGTCTCCGCGTCCTCCGTCCGACGAGCCTACTCTCGCCCGCACCCGTCGACCCGTTCTCGAGCTATACGGCGACAAAGAAACTTTGATTTTTCACTAATTTGACGTCATCGAAAAAGTTACGGCCAACTGGGAATTAAAGGTATATCGCCTTCCCGAATTTTCCGGGAGCCCATCGGGCCTTCGGCCCCGCTCGGCTCGGCTCGGCTCAGCTCGAGGTCGAGGTCGTCGGTAGCGACGATGGTGGCGGGGAGGCGCGCGATTGGTCTGTCATCGCCATCCTCCCCCCCTACCCTTTAAGATTAATGGAAAATGTAAACCAAAACGTAGAGTCGGATTCGTAACCTCGAAGTTACAAGTCGATTCGCTCAACTGTCAAGGGAGAGTAAACGCGGCGACTGTGGCGGCACTCGCCACCGATGCGAAGTCAGCGTCGCGAAGTTGGCGTTAAATTCGAACGTTTGAATCAGTTATTTTCTTTCGGGCCCTTTTCAGCCCTGAACCGTGGAAGCGCCGAAATTCGGGTTTCATTTTTAACGCGGCAGCTTATACCCCCGAGCGTTACCGACCACTGCCGGTGGTGGTCGGTGAGTTATCGTCCGCCGAGGACGACGCGCGTTACCGATTCACACGTAAAAAATTTTTCGCGAATTTTTCGCGCGTTAAACCTTTGTCTCCGCGTCCTCCGTCCGACGAGCCTACTCTCGCCCGCACCCGTCGACCCGTTCTCGAGCTATACGGCGACAAAGAAATCGCAAAATTTCAATAATTTGACGTCATCGAAAAAGTTACGGCCAACTGGGAATTAAAGGTATATCGCCTTCCCGAATTTTCCGGGAGCCCATCGGGTCTTCGGCCCCGCTCGGCTCGGCTCGACTCGCCTCGAGGTCGAGGTCGTCGGTAGCGACGATGGTGGCGGGGAGGCGCGCGATTGGTCTGTCATCGCCATCCTCCCCCCTACCCTTTAAAATTAATGGAAAATGTAAACCTAAACGTAGAGTCGGATTCGTAACCTCGAAGTTACAAGTCGATTCGCTCAACTATCAAGGGAGATTAAACGCGGCGACTGTGGCGGCACTCGCCACCGATGCGAAGTCAGCGTCGCGAAGTTGGCGTTAAATTCGAACGTTTGAATCAGTTATTTTCTTTCGGGCCCTTTTCAGCCCTGAACCGTGGAAGCGCCGAAATTCGGGTTTCATTTATAACGCGGCAGCTTATACCCCCGAGCGTTACCGACCACTGCCGGTGGTGGTCGGTAAGTTATCCTCCGCCGAGGACGACGCGCGTTACCGATGCACACGTAAAAAATTTTTCGCGAACTTTTCGCGCGGTAAACCTTTGTCTCCGCGTCCTCCGTCCGACGAGCCTACTCTCGCCCGCACCCGTCGACCCGTTGTCGAGCTATACGGCGACAAAGAAATTGCAAAATTTCACTAATTTGACGTCATCGAAAAAGTTACTGCAAACTGGGAATTAAAGGTATATCGCCTTCCTGAATTTTCCGGGAGCCCATCGGGCCTTCGGCCCCGCTCGGCTCGGCTCGACTCGGCTCGAGGTCGAGGTCGTCGGTAGCGACGATGGTGGCGGGGAGGCGCACGATTGGTCTGTCATCGCCATCCTCCCCCCTACGCTTTAAAATTAATGGAAAATGTAAACCTAAACGTAGAGTCGGATTCGTAACCTCGAAGTTACAAGTCGATTCGCTCAACTATCAAGGGAGAGTAAACGCGGCGACTGTGGCGGCACTCGCCACCGATGCGAAGTCAGCGTCGCGAAGTTGGCGTTAAATTCGAACGTTTGAATCAGTTATTTTCTTTCGGGCCCTTTTCAGCCCTGAACCGTGGAAGCGCCGAAATTCGGGTTTCATTTTTAACGCGGCAGCTTATACCCCCGAGCGTTACCGACCACTGCCGGTGGTGGTCGGTAAGTTATCCTCCGCCGAGGACGACGCGCGTTACCGATGCACACGTAAAAAATTTTTCGCGAACTTTTCGCGCGGTAAACCTTTGTCTCCGCGTCCTCCGTCCGACGAGCCTACTCTCGCCCGCACCCGTCGACCCGTTCTCGAGCTATACGGCGACAAAGAAATTGCAAAATTTCACTGATTTGACGTCATCGAAAAAGTTACGGCCAACTGGGAATTAAAGGTATATCGCCTTCCCGAATTTTCCGGGAGCCCATCGGGCCTTCGGCCCCGCTTGGCTCGGCTCGACTCGGCTCGAGGTCGAGGTCGTCGGTAGCGACGATGGTGGCGGGGAGGCGCGCGATTGGTCTGTCATCGCCATCCTCCCCCCCCTACCCTTTAAAATTAATGGAAAATGTAAACCTAAACGTAGAGTCGGATTCGTAACCTCGAAGTTACAAGTCGATTCGCTCAACTATCAAGGGAGAGTAAACGCGGCGACTGTGGCGGCACTCGCCACCGATGCGAAGTCAGCGTCGCGAAGTTGGCGTTAAATTCGAACGTTTGAATCTGTTATTTTCTTTCGGGCCCTTTTCAGCCCTGAACCGTGGAAGCGCCGAAATTCGGGTTTCATTTGTAACGCGGCAGCTTATACCCCCCAGCGTTACCGACCACTGCCGGTGGTGGTCGGTAAGTTATCCTCCGCCGAGGACGACGCGCGTTACCGATGCACACGTAAAAAATTTTTCGCGAATTTTTCGCACGGTAAACCTTTGTCTCCGCGTCCTCCGTCCGACGAGCCTACTCTCGCCCGCACCCGTCGACCCGTTCTCGAGCTATACGGCGACAAAGAAATCGCAAAATTTCACTAATTTGACGTCATCGAAAAAGTTACGGCCAACTGGGAATTAAAGGTATATCGCCTTCCCGAATTTTCCGGGAGCCCATCGGGCCTTCGGCCCTGCTCGGCTCGGCTCGACTCGACTCGGCTCGAGGTCGAGGTCGTCGGTAACGACGATGGTGGCGGGGAGGCGCGCGATTGGTCTGTCATCGCCATCCTCCCCCCCTACCCTTTAAAATTAATGGAAAATGTAAACCTAAACGTAGAGTCGGATTCTTAACCTCGAAGTTACAAGTCGATTCGCTCAACTATCAAGGGAGAGTAAACGCGGCGACTGTGGCGGCACTCGCCACCGATGCGAAGTCAGCGTCGCGAAGTTGGCGTTAAATTCGAACGTTTGAATCAGTTATTTTCTTTCGGGCCCTTTTCAGCCCTGAACCGTGGAAGCGCCGAAATTCGGGTTTCATTTTTAACGCGGCAGCTTATACCCCCGAGCGTTACCGACCACTGCCGGTGGTGGTCGGTGAGTTATGCTCCGCCGAGGACGACGCGCGTTACCGATGCACACGTAAAAAATTTTTCGCGAATTTTTCGCGCGGTAAACCTTTGTCTCCGCGTCCTCCGTCCGACGAGCTTACTCTCGCCCGCACCCGTCGACCCGTTCTCGAGCTATACGGCGACAAAGAAATTGCAAAATTTCACTAATTTGACGTCATCGAAAAAGTTACGGCCAACTGGGAATTAAAGGTATATCGCCTTCCCGAATTTTCCGGGAGCCCATCGGGCCTTCGGCCCCGCTCGGCTCGGCTCGACTCGGCTCGAGGTCGAGGTCGTCGGTAGCGACGATGGTGGCGGGGAGGCGCCCGATTGGTCTGTCATCGCCATCCTCCCCCCTACCCTTTAAAATTAATGGAAAATGTAAACCTAAACGTAGAGTCGGATTCGTAACCTCGAAGTTACAAGTCGATTCGCTCAACTATCAAGGGAGAGTAAACGCGGCGACTGTGGCGGCACTCGCCACCGATGCGAAGTCAGCGTCGCGAAGTTGGCGTTAAATTCGAACGTTTGAATCAGTTATTTCCTTTCGGACCCTTTTCAGCCCTGAACCGTGGAAGCGCCGAAATTCGGGTTTCATTTTTAACGCGGCAGCTTATACCCCCGAGCGTTACCGACCACTGCCGGTGGTGGTCGGTAAGTTATCCTCCTCCGAGGACGACGCGCGTTACCGATGCACACGTAAAAAATTTTTAGCAAATTTTCGCGAATTTTTCGCGCGCTGAACCTTCGTCTCCGCGTCCTCCGTCCGACGAGCCTACTCTCGCCCGCACCCGTCGACCCGTTCTCGAGCTATACGGCGACAAAGAAACTTTGATTTTTCACTAATTTGACGTCATCGAAAAAGTTACGGCCAACTGGGAATTAAAGGTATATCGCCTTCCCGAATTTTCCGGGAGCCCATCGGGCCTTCGGCCCCGCTCGGCTCGGCTCGGCTCAGCTCGAGGTCGAGGTCGTCGGTAGCGACGATGGTGGCGGGGAGGCGCGCGATTGGTCTGTCATCGCCATCCTCCCCCCCTACCCTTTAAGATTAATGGAAAATGTAAACCAAAACGTAGAGTCGGATTCGTAACCTCGAAGTTACAAGTCGATTCGCTCAACTGTCAAGGGAGAGTAAACGCGGCGACTGTGGCGGCACTCGCCACCGATGCGAAGTCAGCGTCGCGAAGTTGGCGTTAAATTCGAACGTTTGAATCAGTTATTTTCTTTCGGGCCCTTTTCAGCCCTGAACCGTGGAAGCGCCGAAATTCGGGTTTCATTTTTAACGCGGCAGCTTATACCCCCGAGCGTTACCGACCACTGCCGGTGGTGGTCGGTGAGTTATCGTCCGCCGAGGACGACGCGCGTTACCGATTCACACGTAAAAAATTTTTCGCGAATTTTTCGCGCGGTAAACCTTTGTCTCCGCGTCCTCCGTCCGACGAGCCTACTCTCGCCCGCACCCGTCGACCCGTTCTCGAGCTATACGGCGACAAAGAAATCGCAAAATTTCACTAATTTGACGTCACCGAAAAAGTTACGGCCAACTGGGAATTAAAGGTATATCGCCTTCCCGAATTTTCCGGGAGCCCAAAGGGCCTTCGGTTCCGCTCGGCTCGCCTCGACTCGGCTCGAGGTCGAGGTCGTCGGTAGCGAGGATGGTGGCGGGGAGGCGCGCGATTGGTATGTCATCGCCATCCTCCCCCCTTCCCTTTAAAATTAATGGAAAATGTAAACCTAAACGTAGAGTCGGATTCGTAACCTCGAAGTTACAAGTCGATTCGCTCAACTATCAAGGGAGGGTAAACGCGGCGACTGTGGCGGCACTCGCCACCGATGCGAAGTCAGCGTCGCGAAGTTGGCGTTAAATTCGAACGTTTGAATCAGTTATTTTCTTTCGGGCCCTTTTCAGCCCTGAACCGTGGAAGCGCCGAAATTCGGGTTTCATTTATAACGCGGCAGCTTATACCCCCGAGCGTTACCGACCACTGCCGGTGGTGGTCGGTAAGTTATCCTCCGCCGAGGACGACGCGCGTTACCGATGCACACGTAAAAAATTTTTCGCGAATTTTCGCGAATTTTTCGCGCGCTGAACCTTCGTCTCCGCGTCCTCCGTCCGACGAGCCTACTCTCGCCCGCACCCGTCGACCCGTTCTCGAGCTATACGGCAACAAAGAAACTTTGATTTTTCACTAATTTGACGTCATCGAAAAAGTTACGGCCAACTGGGAATTAAAGGTATATCGCCTTCCCGAATTTTCCGGGAGCCCATCGGGCCTTCGGCCCCGCTCGGCTCGGCTCGGCTCAGCTCGAGGTCGAGGTCGTCGGTAGCGACGATGGTGGCGGGGAGGCGCGCGATTGGTCTGTCATCGCCATCCTCCCCCCCTACCCTTTAAGATTAATGGAAAATGTAAACCAAAACGTAGAGTCGGATTCGTAACCTCGAAGTTACAAGTCGATTCGCTCAACTGTCAAGGGAGAGTAAACGCGGCGACTGTGGGGGCACTCGCCACCGATGCGAAGTCAGCGTCGCGAAGTTGGCGTTAAATTCGAACGTTTGAATCAGTTATTTTCTTTCGGCCCCTTTTCAGACCTGAACCGTGGAAGCGCCGAAATTCGGGTTTCATTTATAACGCCGCAGCTTATACCCCCGAGCGTTACCGACCACTGCCGGTGGTGGTCGGTAAGTTATCCTCCGCCGAGGTCGACGCGCGTTACCGATGCACACGTTAAAAATTTTTCGCGAATTTTTCGCGCGGTAAACCTTTGTCTCCGCGTCCTCCGTCCGACGAGCCTACTCTCGCCCGCACCCGTCGACCCGTTCGCGAGCTATACGGCGACAAAGAAATCGCAAAATTTCACTAATTTGACGTCACCGAAAAAGTTACGGCCAACTGGGAATTAAAGGTATATCGCCTTCCCGAATTTTCCGGGAGCCCATCGGGCCTTCGGCCCCGCTCGGCTCGGCTCGACTCGGCTCGAGGTCGAGGTCGTCGGTAGCGACGATGGTGGTGGGGAGGCGCGCGATTGGTCTGTCATCGCCATCCTCCCCCCCTGCCCTTTAAAATTAATGGAAAATGTAAACCTAAACGTAGAGTCGGATTTGTAACCTCGAAGTTACAAGTCGATTCGCTCAACTATCAAGGGAGTGTAAACGCGGCGACTGTGGCGGCACTCGCCACCGATGCGAAGTCAGCGTCGCGAAGTTGGCGTTAAATTCGAACGTTTGAATCAGTTATTTTCTTTCGGGCCCTTTTCAGCCCTGAACCGTGGAAGCGCCGAAATTCGGGTTTCATTTATAACGCGGCAGCTTATACCCCCGAGCGTTACCGACCACTGCCGGTGGTGGTCGGTAAGTTATCCTCCGCCGAGGACGACGCGCGTTACCGATGCACACGTAAAAAATTTTTCGCGAATTTTCCCGAATTTTTCGCGCGCTGAACCTTCGTCTCCGCGTCCTCCGTCCGACGAGCCTACTCTCGCCCGCACCCGTCGACCCGTTCTCGAGCTATACGGCGACAAAGATACTTTGATTTTTCACTAATTTGACGTCATCGAAAAAGTTACGGCCAACTGGGAATTAAAGGTATATCGCCTTCCCGAATTTTCCGGGAGCCCATCGGGCCTTCGGCCCCGCTCGGCTCGGCTCGGCTCAGCTCGAGGTCGAGGTCGTCGGTAGCGACGATGGTGGCGGGGAGGCGCGCGATTGGTCTGTCATCGCCATCCTCCCCCCTACCCTTTAAGATTAATGGAAAATGTAAACCAAAACGTAGAGTCGGATTCGTAACCTCGAAGTTACAAGTCGATTCGCTCAACTGTCAAGGGAGAGTAAACGCGGCGACTGTGGCGGCACTCGCCACCGATGCGAAGTCAGCGTCGCGAAGTTGGCGTTAAATTCGAACGTTTGAATCAGTTATTGTCTTTCGGGCCCTTTTCAGCCCTGAACCGTGGAAGCGCCGAAATTCGGGTTTTATTTTTAACGCGGCAGCTTATACCCCCGAGCGTTACCGACCACTGCCGGTGGTGGTCGGTGAGTTATCGTCCGCCGAGGACGACGCGCGTTACCGATTCACACGTAAAAAATTTTTCGCGAATTTTTCGCGCGGTAAACCTTTGTCTCCGCGTCCTCCGTCCGACGAGCCTACTCTCGCCCGCACCCGTCGACCCGTTCTCGAGCTATACGGCGACAAAGAAATCGCAAAATTTCACTAATTTGACGTCACCGAAAAAGTTACGGCCAACTGGGAATTAAAGGTATATCGCCTTCCCGAATTTTCCGGGAGCCCAAAGGGCCTTCGGTCCCGCTCGGCTCGCCTCGACTCGGCTCGAGGTCGAGGTCGTCGGTAGCGCCGATGGTGGCGGGGAGGCGCGCGATTGGTCTGTCATCGCCATCCTCCCCCCTACCCTTTAAAATTAATGGAAAATGTAAACCTAAACGTAGAGTCGGATTCGTAACCTCGAAGTTACAAGTCGATTCGCTCAACTATCAAGGGAGGGTAAACGCGGCGACTGTGGCGGCACTCGCCACCGATGCGAAGTCAGCGTCGCGAAGTTGGCGTTAAATTCGAACGTTTGAATCAGTTATTTTCTTTCGGGCCCTTTTCAGCCCTGAACCGTGGAAGCGCCGAAATTCGGGTTTCATTTTTAACGCGGCAGCTTATACCCCCGAGTGTTACCGACCACTGTCGGTGGTGGTCGGTAAGTTATCCTCCGCCGAGGTCGACGCGCGTTACCGATGCACACGTAAAAAATTTTTCGCGAATTTTCGCGAATTTTTCGCGCGCTGAACCTTCGTCTCCGCGTCCTCCGTCCGACGAGCCTACTCTCGCCCGCACCCGTCGACCCGTTCTCGAGCTATACGGCGACAAAGAAACTTTGATTTTTCACTAATTTGACGTCATCGAAAAAGTTACGGCCAACTGGGAATTAAAGGTATATCGCCTTCCCGAATTTTCCGGGAGCCCATCGGGCCTTCGGCCCCGCTCGGCTCGGCTCGGCTCAGCTCGAGGTCGAGGTCGTCGGTAGCGACGATGGTGGCGGGGAGGCGCGCGATTGGTCTGTCATCGCCATCCTCCCCCCCTACCCTTTAAGATTAATGGAAAATGTAAACCAAAACGTAGAGTCGGATTCGTAACCTCGAAGTTACAAGTCGATTCGCTCAACTGTCAAGGGAGAGTAAACGCGGCGACTGTGGCGGCACTCGCCACCGATGCGAAGTCAGCGTCGCGAAGTTGGCGTTAAATTCGAACGTTTGAATCAGTTATTTTCTTTTGGCCCCTTTTCAGCCCTGAACCGTGGAAGCGCCGAAATTCGGGTTTCATTTATAACGCCGCAGCTTATTCCCCCGAGCGTTACCGACCACTGCCGGTGGTGGTCGGTGAGTTATCGTCCGCCGAGGACGACGCGCGTTACCGATTCACACGTAAAAAATTTTTCGCGAATTTTTCGCGCGGTAAACCTTTGTCTCCGCGTCCTCCGTCCGACGAGCCTACTCTCGCCCGCACCCGTCGACCCGTTCTCGAGCTATACGGCGACAAAGAAATCGCAAAATTTCACTAATTTGACGTCACCGAAAAAGTTACGGCCAACTGGGAATTAAAGGTATATCGCCTTCCCGAATTTTCCGGGAGCCCAAAGGGCCTTCGGTCCCGCTCGGCTCGCCTCGACTCGGCTCGAGGTCGAGGTCGTCGGTAGCGACGATGGTGGCGGGGAGGCGCGCGATTGGTCTGTCATCGCCATCCTCCCCCCTTCCCTTTAAAATTAATGGAAAATGTAAACCTGAACGTAGAGTCGGATTCGTAACCTCGAAGTTACAAGTCGATTCGCTCAACTATCAAGGGAGGGTAAACGCGGCGACTGTGGCGGCACTCGCCACCGATGCGAAGTCAGCGTCGCGAAGTTGGCGTTAAATTCGAACGTTTGAATCAGTTATTTTCTTTCGGGCCCTTTTCAGCCCTGAACCGTGGAAGCGCCGAAATTCGGGTTTCAATTATAACGCGGCAGCTTATACCCCCGAGCGTTACCGACCACTGCCGGTGGTGGTCGGTAAGTTATCCTCCGCCGAGGACGACGCGCGTTACCGATGCACACGTAAAAAATTTTTCGCGAATTTTCCCGAATTTTTCGCGCGCTGAACCTTCGTCTTCGCGTCCTCCGTCCGACGAGCCTACTCTCGCCCGCACCCGTCGACCCGTTCTCGAGCTATACGGCGACAAAGAAACTTTGATTTTTCACTAATTTGACGTCATCGAAAAAGTTACGGCCAACTGGGAATTAAAGGTATATCGCCTTCCCGAATTTTCCGGGAGCCTATCGGGCCTTCGGCCCTGCTCGGCTCGGCTCGGCTCGGCTCAGCTCGAGGTCGAGGTCGTCGGTAGCGACGATGGTGGCGGGGAAGCGCGCGAATGGTCTGTCATCGCCATCCTCACCCCTACCCTTTAAAATTAATGGAAAATGTTAACCAAAACGTAATGTCGGATTCGTAACCTCGAAGTTACAAGTCGATTCGCTCAACTATCAAGGGAGAGTAAACGCGGCGACTGTGGCGGCACTCGCCACCGATGCGAAGTCAGCGTCGCGAAGTTGGCGTTAAATTCGAACGTTTGAATTAGTTATTTTCTTTCGGGCCCTTTCCAGCCCTGAACCATGGAAGCGCCGAAATTCGGGTTTCATTTGTAACGCGGCAGCTTATACCCCCGAGCGTTACCGACCACTGCCGGTGGTGGTCGGTAAGTTATCCTCCGCCGAGGACGACGCGCTTTACCGATGCACACGTAAATAATTTTTCGCGAATTTTCGTGAATTTTTCGCGCGGTAAACCTTCGTCTCTGCGTCCTCCGTCCGACGAGCCTACTCTCGCCCGCACCCGTCGACCCGTTCTCGAGCTATACGGCGACAAAGAAACTTTGATTTTTACTAATTTGACGTCATCGAAAAAGTTACGGCCAACTGGGAATTAAAGGTTGTGACGTTGCAAGCGTGCGACGTCACTTCGCCGTTTGAACTCGGTCAAACAGCCGAATTACGTGTGGACCGGACCGACCTTTTTCGGTTACGTAAGCCACCCGCAGGCCATAAGAGCACTCCGAGAGGAAAATCTTCCGATTTCGTGCACCGTACTAATGCCATCTGTTGTGCGTACGGAGTACGACGTTTCAGGCAATTATCGATCCTAAAGAAAGCGTACGAGTCCGAAAAGGTGCCGAAGGATCAAAGACCGAATAAAAGGATGGCCAACGAACAAATCCGGCGCCGGAAGCAGCAAAATAAGTCATCACACACGGGCGAACAAACCCGGAGGCGCCGTCGTGGGACGAAGAGATCCTATAGCGAACAACAGCATGCCCGAGTCCCGCCGCCGTCTCATCCCGCTCAACTAGGATCTCAGCGTGGGTGGTGTGTCGAATTGGCTGCCGAGGATTATGCGAACCGCTCGCCGAAGGCGAGCGGGAATTCAAAGGTCGCGGTAAATTAAGTGGTCGCGTAAAGTCTGGGGCCCTAGGACTTTTTCGTAGTTGCGATCCTGCGACAACGTAGTTACGTTGCGTACGGCACCTATCAGAAAATTCGGCAATACGCTCGGAGTGGGGGGAACCAGGATCGATGCGTTCCGTCGATGCGGATCGAGGACTCACTGTCGCACAGAGGCTCCTCGAGTAGAGTCACGTTTTCGCTTTACCGAATCTCGCCCTTTCCAAATACCGAGTACCGATCAGTTTCGCGTCGCGGGTGGCTTGACTTCGGTTTTCGACTCAGCGCGGAATTTGGGACGAGGGACGATAGCCTAAGGGTCCAGAAATCCGGTGCTAAAGGCCTGAGAGAAATATCGTCAACGGTAAGTCGATTCTGTGATTCCTCGATTCGTTAATCGTGGTGGCTCGTGTTATTCGCGCGAGGACGACACGTGTTCGTCTCGTCCTCGGAGATTTCGTAAGAGCCGAGGCGCAGGGCGCCTCGAGCCTTCGCTCGCGTCCTTCTCAAGGACGCTGTGAGCCTTCGCGACAAGAGTTCCCTTAATTTCGTAAATCGGAAGTCCTCGGGAGTTGTGTCGGTATCGAATAAGTCTCGAATAGTCTTCGGTTCGGATAGTCGGCGACGGTAGAAGCGTAGGCGGAATTACGCGTGAACCGCGGCGGTCTACGCGCCTCGAATCCCGCGTACGGCCGCGGATTATCCATCGCACGTCGGCAATTTCGCTTCGCCTCGGACTCTCGCGACAGTCGTAGGAATTGCGCCGTTCATCCGCGCCTCGCGGAATCTTGTATCGACGAACAAATCGAATATTGTACCGTAGCATCGTACGTCCGCGATAGAATCACGATAGACTAACGCGCTCAGCGAACGATCATCTTCCGCTAAAGTGTACAAGGAGCGCGGGCTCCCGGTTCGCGGCCTCGTGGCCGCTCGCCTGTATCTTTTACTTTCGTGACCATTAAAGATTAAGAGCCAATTCCGTTTGTTGATTCTTCACCTGCGAGATCCGTCCTGCCGTGAGGGCTGTCCCCGTTATCTCCTGCGCTCGAATCATCTGGCCGTTCGCGTCATTATTTCAGACCGCGTTTCGTGGGGGGGCTTGACTCTCGGACTCGGCTTCCCCGAGTTCGAGGTCACCATCGTGTTTCGCGTGGTATTTTCTAAATACCTGGCGCCCGAACTATCGTCGCGTTGTTCGTTCAAGCCTCCACCGAGTTCCGCCTTTGCACCGAGAGGACCGTGTCCGCATGGCCGCGCACGGCCCGGTCTCAGAGCCTATAAAATCTCGGGGTTGACCGTTTTTCGTCGGCCATAAAACCGTTCGAAAAAGGGACAACGTCGCAAATTGGCGCCCGAACAGGGACCTCTCTCTCGCAAGGGTTTTTCCCGACAACGGAGAGAGACACAGGAAAATAACGGGTGACTCTCGCAGGTAGCGTACGGTACTACCTGATCGTGGTAAATTACGGGAATCTCGAGGTCGTATTCTCGTAGAATCGTGAAATCGCGAACGTTCGAAAGAGACTGTTCGATCCGACCCAGTGAGACACGAGAAACACACTCAATTCGAAAGCGAAAAATTTTGATTTCGATTCGTTGCGAGTCTGGCGAGGAAGATTCCGAAGAGCCAGCACGAAATATTCTGTGTACAAAATTGACGAGCAATTTTATTGCCATGATTTACTGATTTTCGTGTAATAATTGTGAAATTGTAATAAATTGTATTACGGGAGTGTACGTCTTACGGTGCTGGGCCAGAATTTCGTAGCCTAGAATTTCGTCGTACACGTCTTTGTTCGTGAACAGAATATTTACGCGATCGGTAAAAATTTTTTTTTCTTCGCGGCCTTGTTGAAGCAAGAACGCTTCAAGGTAATAGGAACAAGAGGCGTACTGTGTGGCAACGGTTTCAAATTCGAAAATCAGGGTTATCGAGAACAAAGAGACTTTCGAGAGACAATTTCGAGCCGCGTGGCGACAGAGCGTAACAAGAGATCTCGTACGGGGAGATACAGCGTCCGGACGCGGAAAGTAAACAACGCGAGCGACCGAAGGCCTTGGCGACGAAGGACCGCGCGCTAGCTATCGTAAGGAAAATAGACATCCGAATTTCGTACCGAATATATCGGGTGACGCGAAAATGGACAGAGACTATCGCTCCGCTTACAGCGATAGCGATTATGATCCGGGAGAAGGGACGTCTCGCGATCCTCCATCGCACGGTCCATTCATACAGGAAGAGACCGTAAACGAAACGAAAGCTAGCGATAATACGAGACTTCGGCCACCACGCCCGTCCCCACGTCAATACGGATCGCGTAAAGTACCGGAGATTCGAGGAGGAAGGACAGACGATAGTTCCGAATCATCAGACGATGAGCGAGATAAATCCTCAGCAGCATTCGACACCATTAGAAAGTGGCGTTTGAATTTTGCCGGGAGAGCGGACGAGGACGCGGAAACGTTTCTCTCCACTCTAGAGGATTTGAGATCGAGTTCGAAAATCGAGGACGAAGACCTCCTCGACTGTCTACCAATTTGTTTTTCGGGAAACGCGGCCTTCTGGTATAAGACTCGCGGAAGATTAACCTCGTGGGCCGAATTCGTCTCCGAGTGGCGACAAAATTTTTTCGATCCCGATTATCAGGAATTATTAGAACACGATTTACGAGTACGGAAACAGGGCGAAGAAGAACCGGTACGAGATTATCTTGCTTGCATGGAAATTATGATGAGCCGATTAGATAAACCGTGGTCGGAGGAAAAGTGCGTAAAGAGAATAATCTGGAACGCGAGGGAAAAGCTTCGAAATGTATTAGGGATCGATAACATCAAAACGATGAAAGAGGTAGAAAAGAAACTACGCGAAGCGGAAAGCAACGTGTCGCCCGGTAGAGCAGATAATTATCGATCGCAGCAGATCGCCAATAAAATTTATGCATATCAACCGCCGAAGGATAGTAATCAGTCGAAGGAATCTGGTCGCGGTAGATTTTATCGAAATCCGCGTTACGAATCGGTAAACGCCATCGCCGAGACCGAATGTAAGGGAGGTTGCCGAGGACGGAATCCCCGTTTCCGCGAACAGTCCCGTCCGGTAACACGACACGCGTGCCAGAGAGAAAATCCGAGTAGGCGCGGGAACTCCCGAAATCAGCCGAATAGCACACGCGTCGAATACGAAACCATCTGCGCTATCTGCTCCTCGGAATTCAAACCGAGAAGCAACGAGCTTTGTTGGAATTGCACTAAACCTGGTCATCGATCCAGGAATTGCAAGGAAAAACCGCGTATTCATTGCTATCGCTGCGGAGAACCGGACGTAACAACTCGCGACTGTCGTAAATGCGATCGGAAGTCGGAAAACTACCAACGGAACCGCTCGTAGGGGTCGGAACGGTTTCCCAAATGATAATCTCGGCCCGAATTTCGGAAACTAACGCGGAGAACGATTCCAAGTCTCGACCGTCTTTATTAATTATCGACGCGCAAATCGGTACGTACAGGGCACGAGCGTTAATAGATTCCGGATCATCCATTTCGTTTGCTAATCGAGCGTTAATACAAGCTGTCGGAAATCACGCGAAGTTAACAATCTCGGAGAGACCTTGCTACTTTCTGTTAGCAACAGGGGCCGTAGATAGAGCTTCGGAACAGGCCGAATTAGATATAACAATACGGAACGAAACTCGAAAAATTTTCGTCCGCGTTCTCGATAACCTTGTGAATCCATTGTTGCTAGGGATTGACGTAATAGCGCAATTCGGTATCGTTGTCGAATACCACCGGGGAAGCTGGTACTTCGCGTCGCGACCGAGAATCGAATTCCCTTTCGGTTCAATTTCGAACGAGCAACTTTGCTGCGGCCTGCAAATATTATCGGGCGGCGAAAAAGAACAATTATGCGAATTCTTGGAAAAGGAACTCAGTGACTTTGCCAAAGTACCGGGATTAACCACTTTGACTACTCACAGAATTGATGTGGGAGAGAATAGGCCTATTAAACAAAGGTACTATCCTGTCTCACCTATGGTACAGGAAGCGATTTACAAGGAGGTAGATTCGTTACTGGCCAACGATATTATTGAACCATCTGAAAGTGAATGGTCCAGTCCGGTAGTAATGGTGAAAAAACCCAACGGCAAATACCGATTTTGTCTAGATTTTCGCAAAGTCAATGCGGTTTCCAAGAAGGACGCGTACCCGCTACCGATAATGACGAGCATTCTCGATAAATTACGCGCCGCGCGCTACATTTCCACTCTCGATCTGAGCCAGGCTTATTTCCAAATACCGCTAGAGAAAGACAGCCGTGAGATTACCGCGTTTACAGTCCCCGGAAAAGGGCTATTTCAATTTAAGCGAATGCCGTACGGACTCACAGGAGCACCGGCAACATTTCAGAGACTGTTGGATCGATTGATCGGTCCAGAAATGGAGCCACATGTTTTTGCGTATCTGGACGATATAATTATCGCAACAACAACTTTCGAAAAGCACCTCGAGTGGCTGCGTCGGGTATTAAATAAAATAAAATCAGCTGGATTAATTATAAATCCCGAAAAATGCGAGTTCTGCAGGGAAGAAGTTCGGTACCTGGGATTTGTAGTGAGTCGCGAAGGGTTAAAAGTTGACGCGGATAAAATTGAACCCGTCTTGTCTTTCCCAGCTCCTAAGAATTTAAAACAGTTACGAAGATTTCTCGGAATGGCTTCGTGGTATCGAAGATTTATTCCGGATTTCGCGACTGTAGCGGAGCCCTTAAATATCTTACTACGGAAAGGCAAGACGTGGAAATGGGAGGACTGACAACAAACCGCCTTCGAAAAATTAAGATCATTAGTGGCAACCGCGCCAACTCTCGCTTGTCCACATTTTGACATCCCATTCGTCCTGCAGACCGACGCAAGCACGGTAGGGCTCGGTGCACTACTGGTTCAAGAAATCGAGGGGGAGGAAAGGGTAGTCGCGTTCGCGAGCCGCTCGTTGAATTCCGCCGAACGAAAGTACTCCGCGACGGAATTAGAGTGTCTCGCTATCGTGTGGGCCGTGGAAAAATTTCGAGCATACCTCGAAGGGTATCATTTTACGATCATTACGGATCATAGTAGTTTGCGTTGGTTACGGCAATTGAAAAACCCTTCGGGAAGGCTCGCGCGGTGGGCATTACAACTGCTAGAGTATGATTTCGACATTACATACCGACAAGGAGCGTTAAATCACGTACCAGACGCACTTTCGCGAATGTTCGAAGGAACAGAAGGAGAAGGGGAACAGATTCCGATAGTAGCCGCGACACAGTTAGACTGGCATGACGAGAGATTCAAAGTAGTAGAATCGAATCCGGAAAAATACCCCGACTGGTCAATTCGCGAGGGTAGGCTATATCACCGTCGTACCGACCCATTGATTTCGGAAATTCTTGGGGGAGATTTAAATGAGTGGAAACTCGTAGTCCCGTTAGCCGAAAGAACCGAGATACTAAGAGAGGCACACGACGAAGTGCAAGCGGCGCACCTAGGGGTAGAGAAAACATATCATCGCATCGCGACCAAGTATTATTGGCCGGGGATGTTTCGAACCGCCGTGGAATACGTGCGACGCTGCCCTACGTGCCAAGCTACGAAGGTGGAACAATCCCTCCCCTCCAGGCTCATGGGAAGGCGTCGCATCGCAGCACCATGGATGGTCGTAGCCACTGATATAATGGGCCCGCTTCCACCCAGTCGTGCTGGATTCTCGTATCTATTAGTAATGCAAGATTTATTCACGAAATGGGTTGAATGTTGCCCCCTCCGTAGAGCCACGGGACCGAAAATTTCCGAAGTATTAGAAGATCAAATATTTTCGCGATGGGGAACCCCCGACGTATTACTAACAGACAACGGTACCGAATTTGTCAATAAGGCCATTCACGAATTGGCAGAAGATTACGGGATAACAATCGCGACAACTCCGCCGTACCATCCCCAAGCAAATCCCGTCGAACGGGTTAATAGGATATTGAAAACAATGATCGTCGCGTATATCGGAAAAGACCATCGCGATTGGGATGCGAATATCTCGAAATTTCGATTCGCATACAATACCGCACACCACACAGTACTGCAAACATCGCCAGCGTTCCTAAACTTCGGACGAGAGCCGAGACCTGCAAAATGTTGTCGAGCGGAACAGGAACCGCCGGTAGATCTTAAAGTATCGTTCACAGGAGAGTGGAGGAATCGCATGACTCACCTCGCGACCCTACGACATTGGGTAACCGAAAATCTGGATAGGGCGTACGAAACGCAATCAACATTTCATGCTTCTTTCTTATCAGGCCATGGTAAATTCTAATTCATAACGTTGATTGGCCCAGAATCCATCGGAATTATATATGTTGTAAGACCGATAACTACAATTACAGACTCTATTATCTGTAACACAATACATTTTTTTAATATTAATTTAATATAACTCTCATATAATATTGTATTGAATAACATACCTTAATAAGCATCTTTCTGGATCAGTAACACACTCAATATGACATAAACGACTTCGCGATGCTTCGTATAGCTAACAATGACACGACTAGAGTGAACGACTCGATGAAGCAGTACTTATATACTAATGTGTGTTTTATGAAATCTATTTTTAGCACAGTTCCCCTTACAACATATTTTACACGCAACAGCATTAGTCTGTTACATTGTCTTAACGCGCTCAACGAAGTCGAGCCACTCTCGGGCAACCGGGCCACCCGATGGTGTGTCACGGATAGACTGCGGATCTTTATGCAAAATAAAAAATGTCAGCGTCGATTGCAGGAAATAGAAACTAAATTGAATGTCATCTCTTCCCTTAATGATTTTAATAGAGGAGAAATCATATATTGACATCTTCAATTTAAAAAATTTTCCAACAACTATCAATTTCATCTACTCAAGTTTGCTATAAATGCATAAAGATCCGCAGTCTATTCGTGACATATCAAGCGGCCCGAGAGTGGCTCGACTTCGTCGAGTGATTTGAAAATTACAGTCAAAACGTGTTGGTCGAGGAAGTGTCGACTTCCAGCTCAATAGTAATGACCTGTCATAAATCTCTCTGTAGAGAACAGCCCCGGGAACGGCACTGAAAGAAATCGAGTCTACCGGGTTGGGTCTGCCTGGGTCTGCCTAGCCCGACCCCAGCCGCGCGCCCGTGGTCTGCCTAGCCCGACCCCAGCCGCGCGCCCGTAGTCTCAATGTGTTGACTTCGATGGCGCACGCTGCGTAGTATGTGTGACCGCTGTAATAAGTATTTCAATACAGCCGAAAATGCGTGTGAAACGAGTCCTGCCTCCTCCACTCTGATCCAATCGCCCGCGCATTCGCACCTAGACACGTCACCGTAATCCTGCCTGGGAACCTTCTTCTCAGGCTTACACCAAGTACAATGTCACCAGTTCGAATCCATGCGTGTTGGCGTCTTGCCGCCATCCCCTACAATTGCGTAGTATGTAGTGGGCGGTAACGGTATCGTATCCTAACCCACTGCTGTTCCGCTATCGCTCGTACTTACGAGGCAGTGTATTGGATCACTTGTTGGACATAGACAAATCTAAAATGTTTTTTCACTACGTGAATGAAATATGTAATTTCAGGACCGACGCTGTCGATCCTTACGTCAGAAAATGTCTGTTCCAGGGTTGTTACCTTTCACTTAAAAAGGCATCGTTGGTCAAGACTGGTTGCTAATATTATTCTCGAGGTGTAAATGGGGTTATTTAGTCGTATACAGCGTCCGTTGCCAGCTCCTTGTGACGCCAATTTTTATATCTCCATTTCTTTTGAAGGGCTCATTTTACAGTGGAAACTCCAAGGAATATAAACATATTTTGTTCAAAATTTAAATCACTGACGCACAGTGGTCTGGATTGGAAAATCGTGTGCCATTGTTATAACTTTTGAACCAGTAGAGATACTGCAATGAAATTTTCACTAAAAATATTTAAAAAATAGTAATTTTTAACTATAGGTAATTAAATATTTTTTGCATTTGTTAAACAATAATTTTTTATAAATTTTCATTGATATTTTTGATTTAAAAAAAAATTTTTGGAATATAATCGTACATACTATTTTTTACTTTCTAAATATGTATTTTTTATATTTATGTTTCACACATGTGTAACGTTTTATGGAATACGTAAAATATAAATTTGAGAAGTCTTGTTGCAATCAACATACACAAAAAAAATTACCGTAAAGGTAAAAACGCATTACAAGCGTGTCAAAGATATTTTTTATAATAATTTATAATGATTAAAAAACGAAACGAGCCTACTACCTTATATCTTTATTTTACTAGAAGTGAGCGAAATATCAGAACGAAACAGAATTGAAAAACTTCTATTATATTTTAATACTAAAGAATTACCTCGGATGCAATATTTAACACTAAAATCTTACATTTTTCGCTATGTGAAGTCATCTGATAATAATTTGTACCAACAATATACCTCGCAAACATTCTATTACCAACTTTAATGGCTTTAAACAATAATAATTTGAGCGGGCGGAGAGGGGCGGAATTAATTTTTTCATGATTATTTAGAAGGAAGGTGTACTAAAAATATTCCAATTAATTAGAAAGCTAAACTCGGCTAAACTTTAAAGATATACCATCTTAAATGGAAAGGACTTCACAAATTTTTCTTACGGCATTGAGCATTATTATATAAATAGAGTATTTACGTTAATAAATAATAGAAAGATATGATTTTTATCACAAAAGTCTGCTCTTCAATATAAAAAAAAAGCGAGAGATAATATTAAATAGGAACGTCAGGGCACCGCATCACAGAGAAGCAATTTTTCTCGTGAAAAATCCTCCTCTTAAAATGTCCTATTTTCAATGTTTATTGCAACTATTATATTTATTAAATTGTACTATTTTCTTCATTTCCGAGGTCTGTGAACATTTGGGAAGCAATGTTTATAGATATCGATACGAGAAAGTTCGTTTTTGGGCAGAAAGGCACACGATTTTCCAATCCAGACCACTGTGTGACGGCTCATCGAAAAAGACGTAAAAAACGAATTAGTTTAAATTTTTCGACTCCATACAGTTGATGGTCGAGGTTAAAAAAATAATTTTGCAATAGCCCAATCCTTTCCTAATAAAACCACCAAAAAAAAAGTGTAGCTCAATCGGATTTCAACGAAAATATGATTTCATTTGTTTCGTTGACAAAAAATTCGATTTTTTGGAAAATCCTGAGGTGGTAGACAAATTCTGAGACCAGATTTGAAATAAGCGTGGAAGAATCTACGGGAAATGATGTACAGCATGTTGCAAAAAAGTTTTATTGAAATTCTGCAGGTTTAACGAATTTTGTCAAGGTTAAAAAACGTTCGTACCATCATTTCCCTACTTTCCGCATATTCTGCAAAGTTAGAGCTTTAATTTAAAAAAAAAATCATCGTTCTATCTCTTTTCTATCGAAAGTTATTCGACTTTAACACAGAAACTTGCGGCGACCCGTGCAGCGACCCTTGCAGCGACCCAATAGCTGCACGGGTCGCTGCAAGGGTCGCCGCCTGGATCGCGACGGAATGGCCAAAAAAGGTCTGTCACAGCTCTGACCGACCAGTCCTGAACCGCTAGAGGATTCATCAGTAAGGCGGGCCCTGCCCGAGACGCTGCGATATCGGAAGGCGGTTTAAGACTGTATATATAGAGATCGGTGACGGATCAGGTAGCAGCGAGAAAGGTCTTTCTTTGACTATCTGTCCATCTTGTGGCAAATGTAGGAAATTAGCTGCCACAAAAGAGAGCGAGTTATTATTGTCCGCTTCTGTCCGAACGCGCCCGACGAGGTCGACCACGTTCGGGCCACCCGCCCACATGTGTTACGGATAGACAGCGGGTCTTTATGCAAAATAAAAAACGTCAGAGTTATTTACTGTAACTGTTGCCGGTCAAATCTGGAGTCGGTGAAATGTCGGTGAAAACCGTGTGCGCCGTGCGGCGCAATATTCGTCGGAATGTCATAACATCTCCAAAAATTTAAGTCTTTTAGTCTCGAATCTAATGTCGTTAATGCTTCGTACAGAGCTGAACATTTCGCTTTGAAACTTTAATTCACTGTGTGAAATCAGGGACTTAATCCCGGTAAAATATTTATACATACCGGACAATACCGGTAACGGTACTATGCCAAGCGGCTGAAATAACACCGAAACCGTTAATATACTTTCTCGAGCAAAAGCTCCTGAAAAACTAAGTTTGGGCTTTTGTTGGGCCATGGCCGAACTGCAATGTGCCACCAGCCGTACCCTTAAGAGTTAATAGCCGTAATAACCATAAAGACATTAAAGACCAAATCGGTCTAACCAGATTCCTTGGGGTTACCGTGCGCTCGCTACCCCCGCCATATAAAAGATTCTGTAGACTTTTTCAAATACAGTGATATCCAATATTAATACAGTATGATTGTTTAAACATGTTTAAACAATGGTTTTGGAAACAGCGGGACAAACGATTTTTTCGAATCCATATTTATTAAGCTTAAGATTTTTAAAACTAAGAAAATGAAAAAACACTATCCGATTACCCGAAATGTCATCGAAAACGGTCAACACATAAAACAGATATACATAGTAGGGATTGAAAGATGTAAAGAAAAGAATCTTTGAATTTTTCTGCTCACGATTGATCTAAATCGCAGTTTCTTATAATTGTTTTAATTTTTAATTGTTTTCGAGTATCCATATTTCCATGCGAAATAGAACTACTGTTTCGGATTTTGTTCAAATTTGGATATGTTGCAGTCTTTAGTGAAATATGAGAAAACGTATCTCAAACAATTCTTTGAAGTCTTGAAAATTGTTGGTTTTACGGACGTGTAATATGAGGTGTCACAAGTTTTTCCTTAAATTATAACGGCCAAACTAACTGTTTACCCCGACACGAGCGCTTCGTTTAAAATCAGGTATGAAGGGTTGGATCAGTCCGGTAGTGGAGAAAGTGTAAGTGGGTGAATTAAAACCACTGGTTTAAACAGGGAAGCCGGGTTTCTGCGACTTCGAGATCACTTTTAATAATAATTTGAAACACGCGGTACAAATAACTGACAATTGAGATGTCGTTTCGGGACTCACGGTTCTCGTTTCGGAGATATCTCTCAGTCATCAATCTCGACTGTTGCGGATCGGGGTCCTCGCGTAATACGCGGGCATCCCCACCATACTCTCATACTGGGGAGCTCGTTAGAAATCGTTCAAATTGAACGCGAACGGTAAAGACAATAACACGGGACGAGACGGTAGCACAATGCTTTGAACGTATTTACAATCGCGTGTCAAACACTAACAAAACGATGAAAATTAGTTTTTGGTGCTCATATACAGGGTGCTCGACATAATAAAAAGAGACACCTTACACATATTTTTAAATTTCTTATATTTAAAGGTGGAAAGTGTACACTCCGTTATGAATAAAACCACTAGAAACGGTCCTAATTCCGTCGAGTTTAGGCTTTTCTTAATCGGCAGAACGCCACGAATTGGCTCGTGTGACTTTCGTGAGGGCAGCACGGAAAATAATTAAGTTCAGCATTCGCTCCTTAGCGGTTTCATGCCGAGCTACCTGGCTGGCCGGGGGATTGTCGGGCCGTGTTTATTGCACTACTATTGTGTTCTGGGCTCAGCCCTCAGGGCTCGACCCTCGGGCGTCGGTCGTGTTCATTGTAGCCTCGAGTTGGCCGAAAGTATTCATGGATTTATTCATTTTCGAGAAAATAGAATAAAAATAAAATCACTAACCAGTGTTGGGCAAAAATTCAATCGACGATTGACGACTAAATTTCTACTTCGATCGTTAATCGCGATTAACAATTAATATCCTCGTTTAGTCGTTAATTGTGGTTAACGAATAAATACCGATTGATCGTTATATTTGCGGATAAGATTAAATACTTATTAATCGTTAATTGCGGATAACGATTAAATTTCTACTTTAGTCGTTAATCGCGACTAACGATTATCAATCGTCAATCGGATGACCGATTAAATGCCCAACTCATCTGTCACCAACTCCTCAAATCACTCGCCGATGTCGAGCCGCTCTCGAGCCGCCCGATGTGTAACGGATAGACTTGGGATCTGTATGCATTTATAGCAAAATTGAGTAGATGAAATTGATAGTTGTTGGAAAATTTTTAAAATTGAAAATGTCAATATATGATTTCTCCTTTATTAAAATCATTAAGGAAAGGGATGACATTCTTTTGAGTTTCTATTTCTTGTAATCAACGCTGACGTTTTTTATTTTGCATAAAGACCCGCTGTCTATCCGTAACACATCGGGCGGGTGGCCCGAACGTGGTCGACCTCGTCGGGCGCGTTCGGACAGAAGCGGACAATAATAACTCGCTCTCTTTTGTGGCAGCTAATTTCCTACATTTGCCACAAGATGGACAGATAGTCAAAGAAAGACCTTTCTCGCTGCTACCTGATCCGTCACCGATCTCTATATATACAGTCTTAAACCGCCTTCCGATATCGCAGCGTCTCGGGCAGGGCCCGCCTTACTGATGAATCCTCTAGCGGTTCAGGACTGGTCGGTCAGAGCTGTGACAGACCTTTTTTGGCCATTCCGTCGCGATCCAGGCGGCGACCCTTGCAGCGACCCGTGCAGCTATTGGGTCGCTGCAAGGGTCGCTGCACGGGTCGCCGCAAGTTTCTGTGTTAAAGTCGAATAACTTTCGATAGAAAAGAGATAGAACGATGATTTTTTTTTTAAATTAAAGCTCTAACTTTGCAGAATATGCGGAAAGTAGGGAAATGATGGTACGAACGTTTTTTAACCTTGACAAAATTCGTTAAACCTGCAGAATTTCAATAAAACTTTTTTGCAACATGCTGTACATCATTTCCCGTAGATTCTTCCACGCTTATTTCAAATCTGGTCTCAGAATTTGTCTACCACCTCAGGATTTTCCAAAAAATCGAATTTTTTGTCAACGAAACAAATGAAATCATATTTTCGTTGAAATCCGATTGAGCTACACTTTTTTTTTGGTGGTTTTATTAGGAAAGGATTGGGCTATTGCAAAATTATTTTTTTAACCTCGACCATCAACTGTATGGAGTCGAAAAATTTAAACTAATTCGTTTTTTACGTCTTTTTCGATGAGCCGTCACACAGTGGTCTGGATTGGAAAATCGTGTGCCTTTCTGCCCAAAAACGAACTTTCTCGTATCGATATCTATAAACATTGCTTCCCAAATGTTCACAGACCTCGGAAATGAAGAAAATAGTACAATTTAATAAATATAATAGTTGCAATAAACATTGAAAATAGGACATTTTAAGAGGAGGATTTTTCACGAGAAAAATTGCTTCTCTGTGATGCGGTGCCCTGACGTTCCTATTTAATATTATCTCTCGCTTTTTTTTTATATTGAAGAGCAGACTTTTGTGATAAAAATCATATCTTTCTATTATTTATTAACGTAAATACTCTATTTATATAATAATGCTCAATGCCGTAAGAAAAATTTGTGAAGTCCTTTCCATTTAAGATGGTATATCTTTAAAGTTTAGCCGAGTTTAGCTTTCTAATTAATTGGAATATTTTTAGTACACCTTCCTTCTAAATAATCATGAAAAAATTAATTCCGCCCCTCTCCGCCCGCTCAAATTATTATTGTTTAAAGCCATTAAAGTTGGTAATAGAATGTTTGCGAGGTATATTGTTGGTACAAATTATTATCAGATGACTTCACATAGCGAAAAATGTAAGATTTTAGTGTTAAATATTGCATCCGAGGTAATTCTTTAGTATTAAAATATAATAGAAGTTTTTCAATTCTGTTTCGTTCTGATATTTCGCTCACTTCTAGTAAAATAAAGATATAAGGTAGTAGGCTCGTTTCGTTTTTTAATCATTATAAATTATTATAAAAAATATCTTTGACACGCTTGTAATGCGTTTTTACCTTTACGGTAATTTTTTTTGTGTATGTTGATTGCAACAAGACTTCTCAAATTTATATTTTACGTATTCCATAAAACGTTACACATGTGTGAAACATAAATATAAAAAATACATATTTAGAAAGTAAAAAATAGTATGTACGATTATATTCCAAAAATTTTTTTTTAAATCAAAAATATCAATGAAAATTTATAAAAAATTATTGTTTAACAAATGCAAAAAATATTTAATTACCTATAGTTAAAAATGACTATTTTTTAAATATTTTTAGTGAAAATTTCATTGCAGTATCTCTACTGGTTCAAAAGTTATAACAAAATGGCACACGATTTTCCAATCCAGACCACTGTGCGTCAGTGATTTAAATTTTGAACAAAATATGTTTATATTCCTTGGAGTTTCCACTGTAAAATGAGCCCTTCAAAAGAAATGGAGATATAAAAATTGGCGTCACAAGGAGCTGGCAACGGACGCTGTATACGACTAAATAACCCCATTTACACCTCGAGAATAATATTAGCAACCAGTCTTGACCAACGATGCCTTTTTAAGTGAAAGGTAACAACCCTGGAACAGACATTTTCTGACGTAAGGATCGACAGCGTCGGTCCTGAAATTACATATTTCATTCACGTAGTGAAAAAACATTTTAGATTTGTCTATGTCCAACAAGTGATCCAATACACTGCCTCGTAAGTACGAGCGATAGCGGAACAGCAGTGGGTTAGGATACGATACCGTTACCGCCCACTACATACTACGCAATTGTAGGGGATGGCGGCAAGACGCCAACACGCATGGATTCGAACTGGTGACATTGTACTTGGTGTAAGCCTGAGAAGAAGGTTCCCAGGCAGGATTACGGTGACGTGTCTAGGTGCGAATGCGCGGGCGATTGGATCAGAGTGGAGGAGGCAGGACTCGTTTCACACGCATTTTCGGCTGTATTGAAATACTTATTACAGCGGTCACACATACTACGCAGCGTGCGCCATCGAAGTCAACACATTGAGACTACGGGCGCGCGGCTGGGGTCGGGCTAGGCAGACCACGGGCGCGCGGCTGGGGTCGGGCTAGGCAGACCCAGGCAGACCCAACCCGGTAGACTCGATTTCTTTCAGTGCCGTTCCCGGGGCTGTTCTCTACAGAGAGATTTATGACAGGTCATTACTATTGAGCTGGAAGTCGACACTTCCTCGACCAACACGTTTTGACTGTAATTTTCAAATCACTCGACGAAGTCGAGCCACTCTCGGGCCGCTTGATATGTCACGAATAGACTGCGGATCTTTATGCATTTATAGCAAACTTGAGTAGATGAAATTGATAGTTGTTGGAAAATTTTTTAAATTGAAGATGTCAATATATGATTTCTCCTCTATTAAAATCATTAAGGGAAGAGATGACATTCAATTTAGTTTCTATTTCCTGCAATCGACGCTGACATTTTTTATTTTGCATAAAGATCCGCAGTCTATCCGTGACACACCATCGGGTGGCCCGGTTGCCCGAGAGTGGCTCGACTTCGTTGAGCGCGTTCAGACATCAGACAGAAGCGGACAAGTTCGTGCGAACGCAGAATTGAATCTCGAGTAGCGCGAAAACTCGCTCGCCCGAACTTGTCCGATTCTTTCCGAACCCGCCCGACGAGATCGAGACACTCCCGGGCAGCTCGAAACCCCTTGGCAGCCCGATGCACTCGGGTAGCTTGAGACGCGCTCGAGCCGAAAATTATACATTTCAACACTCTACACCTACCGAACCTTAAAAGTAACTGGTAAATGTTTCTTTGTATGAAAATGATGAGATTGATTTTATTTAGACTTTATGCAGCTCTCCTATTGTAATATGTTAATGTATTAGCTCGTTCGGAAAGTCATTTCGTTTTCTCCTTTGCTGAAGAAATAACATTCAATTTGATTTCTATTTCTTGCAATCGATGTAGTCAATTTCTACTTTGCAGAAAGATTCGCAGTCTAGTAATGACAAACGGAAGCATTGCCATCCCTACACGATAAACGAAATTACTTTCCGAACGACCTGATAGTATGTAGTATGTAATTTAAATAAAAATATTAATTTTGTCAGTAAAAAGAAAGACTGCTGCTGCTACACATTTGTATAATAGACATTTACTTTAGCGACATCTACCACATAGCACGTCCTACATTAATGCGACCTGGCGCGACCGTGTTGCCCTCTTACGGCGAGGCAAAATCGAGCCCCGTTCTCCGTGCAGTGGCGCGGCAGCAGGGATCCAAAACGCGACATAACTGCGGCGCAGTACAGCTGCAGAACGGAGCAGTTGGTTGTCTGGGAGCTGGAGGTTGGAAAAGGAGTGACTTTTCTATTGGATTCGGGAGCCTCTGATCATCTTGTCAATCAGGAAAATTTGTTTACTGATTTTACAATTACACAACCGCCGTTAAATATTTCTGTTGCGAAAAATGGTGCATTTATTACAGCAACAAAGAGGGGGACAATTCACGTAATCAGCAACAAAATGGTAAATGGTGTACTTGAAAATGTTCTCTATTGTCCTGAAGTTCCATACAATATACTGTCGGTACGAAGGATGCAGCAGGCTGATATGACGATTGTATTCGACGAAAATGGTGCGACTGTTTTAAATAACGGAAAGACTATAATGACTGGCAAGCCCTTAAGCAATTTAATTGCTATTGAATTCGAGATTGTCCAGAAAAGGGTAAGAAATACTAATATTCAAATAAATAATGTAAATAATACTAATTATGAATTGTGGCATAAGCGTTTGGGACACATAGGAAGATCAAAATTCTTAGAGTTAAAGAATAAACAAATGGTCGATGATATAGAATATCTTAATCATTTTGCTCCTAATAATGATTTGTGCGAAGCTTGTATAAAAGGAAAACAAGCACGATTGCCATTTGAAAAAGTAAAAGATAAAAGTCATGTAAAACGACCATTGTTATAGTCCACTCAGATGTTTGTGGGCCTATCACTCCGCCCACGATTGATGATAAAAATTATTATGTAATATTTGTAGATGAATTCACTCATTATTGTGTAACTTATTTAATCTCATATAAGTCAGATGTTTTTTCTGTTTTTAAAGATTTTGTTGCAAAGAGTGAATCTCATTTTAATTTAAAAATCGTAAATTTATATTCTGATAATTCCACGTACCCCTCAATTAAATGGTGTTTCAGAACGGATGATTAGAACAGTAACTGAAAAAGCACGCACAATGATTAGTGGTGCTGATTTGAATGAAGTATTTTGGGGCGAGGCAGTTCTTACTGCTACGTTTTTAATTAATCGAACCCCAACTAAAGCTTTAAAGGTAAATAAAACACCATTTGAATTGTGGCATGGTAAAAAGCCCAAAGTTAAATATTTAAAGATATTCGGGTCTACCGTATATGTTCATAGCAAATTTGGAAGAACCAAGTTTGATGAGAAATCATCAAAAGGTATTCTAGTTGGTTATGAACCAAACGGTTATAAAGTATGGGACGTGAGAACTGGTAAATTTATGGTAGTTAGGGATGTGATAATTGATGAAGTTAATTATTTAAAAACTCGTCCAGAAATGAGGATGGAAAGGGATAATACTGGTCTTGGAAATAAAACTGATGCATCTGACATATGTTCAAAATCAGTAAAATTGAATGAAAAGCCTCATAAATCTGATAATGATAAATCAGACATATCAAAGTCGAGTACAATTCCCGAAAAGAAATTAGAAGATGAACCTAATGAATCTGTAAAAGAAATAGATATGCACGAAAAGTCATTATCTAAAAATGATAAAGTAGAAATGCCAGGAAAACAGAATCTTAGAAGGAGTGATAGAATCAAAAATCAACCTAATATTTCTTATGATGAAAGTAATTTACAAGATGATCTTCTTATGTGTGCACAATCATTAATATGCAAAACTCCCAGTTCATATGATGAAATTAAAACTACAGTAGATATAACCCAATGGGAACAAGCTATTAATGAAGAGATAAATTCACTTTTAACAAATAATACATGGACTTTGGTCTCAAAGCCTGAATATAAAAATATTGTTGACTGTAAATGGATATTTACAATTAAGAATGATGAATATGGAAATCCATTAAGATATAAAGCTCGACTTGTTGCTCGAGGGTTCAGTCAACAATATTTAGAAGATTATAATGAAACATTTGCACCTGTTGCAAGAATAGCAAGTTTCAGATTTGTAATAGCTTTTGCAAATCAATTTGATTTAATAATACATCATATGGATGTGAAGACGGTATTTTTAAATGGTATGTTAAAAGAGGAAATTTATATGAAAATTCCTCAAGGAGTCGTCAGTAAAAATAATCAAGTTTGCAAATTAAATAAAGCTATATATGGATTAAAACAGGCAGCGAGATGTTGGTTTGAAATGTTTGAAAAATGTCTTGTAGAAAAGGGTTTTCGAAGCTCTTCAGTTGATCGCTGTATTTATCTATTAGATAAAGGAAATATATCCAAAAATATATATGTGGTATTATATGTAGACGATCTTGTGATTGCAACTGCTAATAAGGAAACCATGACTAACTTTAAAAATTATTTGATGAGTCAGTTTTGTATGAAAGATTTAGGTGATATTAAACTCTTTTTGGGAATAGAAGTTGAGAGAAGTCACGGTAAAATCACGCTAGATCAGAGTGCATATATAAAAACAGTATTAGAGAAATTCAATATGAATGATTGTAAACCTGTTAGTACACCTCTTCCGAGTAAATTAAACCATTTAGCATTAAATTCAGATGAAAAATTTGAGGCCCCATGTAGAAATTTAATTGGTAGTTTAATGTACATAATGGTATGTACGCGACCTGACTTAAGTGTTGCAATAAATATTTTGAGTAGGTATATCAATAAAGAGAATAGAGAGCTTTGGCATTTGCAATAATTCGCGTGCATGTTTCCTTTTTATTCAAATTTGCCTGTCAATCTTTCTGCACGTATTCTTTTCAATATTATGCTTCAATATTCTTTCAATATAAGCACTTGCTAATTAACTGTGAATGTTTCTATATTTTATTATTTTCATTACTTAAATGCATGTATTCTATTTCTACTATTTTTACTATTCTCTATATAGGGTAGAAGATTCTCTACATCTGAGAAGATTTTGGCCTTGACCATTATGAAGCAGTCGGGAAAATGTTACCGACTTCTGAGTGAGCTGTTCACATTACCCAGTCGAAGCACTTTAAACGAATTAATCAGGAAAGTGTCGCTAGATACAGGCATAAATCCTGTGATTATGGCTCATTTAAGAAAAGCGACATCAGAAATGAAAGATGATCGTAATAAATGTTGCCTCTTAATGTGGGACGAAATGTCACTAAAACCACACCTTACCTATGATGGGAGATATGATAAAATCATAGGATTTGAAGATTGGGAGCAACGAAGGACAAACAAGTTTGCTGATCATGCACTTGTTTTTATGTTGCGAGGACTTTTCACTGCTTGGAAAGTCCCAATAGCTTACTTCTTCTGTGAACATCAGACAACGTCGGAACAACTGATGAGATGCATTCGAGCTGTGACCCGTGCAGTCAGTGAAACAGGCTTGCAAATTGTTGCAACTATTTGCGATCAGGGATCATCAAATTGTGAAGCAATAAATCAACTTTTATTGCAAACAGCCCGTAAACGTTCTGCAAATAGAGAGCCTGACAGTGAGTAATATATTGTAATACGTATCGTAATTTGTTGTGATATCTAAACGTTTCTAATTAATATATTATATATTACAGGAAGAACAATTGATATAGACGGAGATGAAATAATCCCTCTGTACGATCCTCTACATCTGATAAAAGGCATCAGGAATAATTTATTGACTAAGGACTTGGAGACAAATGTTGGCAAAGATGACTCAAATAGGGAAATTGCATCTTGGCATCCTATAATGTTGGCATACGAAATTGACACCAACACGAATGTGTTCAACCGCCAACTACAAAGGATCACAGAAGAGCACGTAGTCCCAAATAAAATTAAAAAAATGCGTGTAAAATTTGCTACACAAGTGTTTAGTAAACATATGTCTAGCTACATAGAATTTTTAACAAATATCCAAGGTACATTATTAATGCTCATATTTGAATGTATTATATCAATCTTGCATTTCGTTAAATTAACAAACAGTTGTATTTTCTAGGTTCATATCATATTGAGACACGCGTTGGGCCAAAAGTGATGCCAAAAGAAGAAGGAAAAGCAACTGCAAGAGTACTTAATTTCTTGAACGATTTAATGGACTCTGTGAATGGACATTCCATTCGGCCAGAAACACCCTTACGAGCGGGCATAACAAAGAATAGTTTTGGGAAGAAATCATAAATTTTGGGAAGAGGCACTAAACGAACTACGTAACATGCAATACGTAGATTCGAATACACATAAACCTACCAGACCCGTACCATCCTTACAAAATTGGATCCATACTATCTCTGGCTTTCAAAGATTATGGAAGCGTCTGTCTACTGCAGGCTTCAGAAATTTGAAGCCAAGATATGTAAATCAAGATCCACTGGAAAACTTGTTCGGCAAAGTTCGCAGCACTGGTGGAGAGAATGATAATCCCACATGCGACCAGTTTATTGCCATATCGAAAGTATTGTTAATTAACAATCTTACGTCAAGAAGAACAATAGGCAATAACTGTGAGAATGTATGTGATGGTACGATGCTATTCACATTGGAATAATTCCTTGAGGATGCAGATAATCAACAGGTTTATCCTCCTGTAGAGGATAGCTTTGACGACGTGCCTGTGCCGGAGGAAGAAATAATCATCCCAAAAGAAGGAAGAGCCACGATGACAAATCATATGGCAGATTATATAAGCCGGAAAGCCTTATCCTTGGATGAAGTGAAAAACTGTTTTAATTGCAAAACCAGTTTCTTCAGACCCCGTATTGCTGCAGATAAGGAGTCCAACTTCGACAAAATTATTTTAAAAGTTGAGCTTGCTTTGCATTCGTATGTGCCCACGATTTGCTTCAAGAGGAGACTCAGCGTACAAGTGCAAGAAAGGATTAAGGCAGAATTAGGAATGTCTTGGGCTTTATGCACAGACCACATTGAAAGCTTAAATGACTTTCTAATCCCAGAAATTGAGAGATTTTACATAAATAAATTCTGCAATCGTGTAAACGCCATTTTATCTGGGAAAGAAACAACATTGCCTCTGGACAATAATATATTCAGACGAGCATTGTTGAATTACAAGAAACGTTTACATACACCTAAATCGAAACAACGCAAATAAGGATTGAAGAAGACTTTAAGAATGTACGAAGTATGATGTATTTTTACGATGTATTTTTGATGGATTTTTTGTAAAGTTTGAATGTACATTACGCGATGTATTTAGAATAAGTATTTTATAAAATATTATAAATAAGTATATTTATAAATTTTTCTAACAAATTCATAACCATTCATATTCAATAGCTAGCGATGAATACGATTACACGTACATAAGAGGTTGACTATGTGTGAGTCAGGTGTGTGTGATCACCACACACATATACGTTGTAAGTACTGTGCTGCCACCACACCTAAAATCATCAGTAGCAGAGAGTATATGAGAGTGCTCACGCCCGGGTTTTGGCCGTGTGTGGAAATGAAAGGGTGAAAGGGTCACCAATGTGGAGTGACTGGATCTTCCACCGTCTCTTCGCACGCGGTGTACCGATTATTAACTCAGGGTCACCAGTGTAGGTAACTTGTCCGTGAGCCTACACTCTCACGAAGTATGACACGGTCAACGAGGGAGTTCGTCGAGGAAAATAAATGTTCCAAGATATCACCGTTTACCACGATTTATTTCGCGGTAAAGTCCACGCAAGACAGAAATACAGAAACCAGACTGTCTGCACAATGTCGAACGAAACCACAACGTGGTGAGCAAGAAAGTGTTTTAATGTATTGCAGGAGCGCAGATCTACACGTGTTCTCTCCAAGAGATCGAGAAACGAACAGGTCGAGCCAACGGCTCACGAGAGCGTTTCGCTCTCTAGACGCTTGTGCGCAGGCGCGGAGCCTCGTGCTTGGACGAGTGCAGCGCCGAGCCCACACACTCCCCCCCTAGTGCAATGGCTCGATACAAATTTAACAGGGGTAAAAGATGCAATCACTGCATCTACAATGATAATTTTAAACAATTTCTGCGCTCAGGCAATGAAAACAACTGCTGAAAACGATCTTGTTCATTTCTTGAACGAGATTGTTTTCCGCGAGTGTGTTCTTAGCGTGACGGGGGCCGAGCCGCCAGCAAGGTTATCGTTCACGACCGTGTCGTCAAGATCTTGATTAACCAGATATACTGGTTTTAAGAGTTCAATTGACACATTTTTCGACGTGCCATTCACGTCGATCGTGAAAACACGGTCGAAAGGACGAGAAAGAACCCGATGAGGTCCCGTATACGGTCTCTCCAGGGCCTTCTTGGCCATGTTTCGCATGAATACATGCGTACATTCATATAATGTTTTATAAACGAACGCGCGAGATTTATTATGGTGCGCCGCCGGAACAGGACGTACCTGTCGCATGTGCTCGCGATGCTCTTCAATGAATATATTCGGGTCCGGCGTAAAGTCGTCCGGAAGAAAGAATTCTCCGGGTAGTCTTAACGTCGTTCCGAATACAAATTCCGCGGGGGATGCGTTAGTGTCCGAACGGACGTGTGATCGCAAGCCTAACAGGACCGTAGATAGCGAGCGCGTCCAATCTTTGTCGCGATGGCACATTAATGCCGCTTTTAAGGGCCGATGCCAGCGTTCGATTAAACCGTTTGAGGAGGGATGGTATGCAGTAGTTCTGATTCTATCGCAACCTATCAAAGACAGCAACGCTGTAAAGAGTCGCGATTCAAATTGGGCGCCTTGGTCTGTCGTTATGGCTTTCGGCGCGCCATAACGAGATATCCAAGTGTCAAAAAATGCGCGGGCAACTGTCTGGGCTGACGTCTCAGATAGAGGAACAGCCTCGACCCAACGCGAAAAACGATCAATCATCGTTAGGAGATACTGCATACCGTTCCTCACAGGGAGCGGACCGACTATGTCCACATGGACATGGTCGAATCGACCATCAGGCGCAATGATCTTTTGCGGCAACATCTTTACATGCCGGGCTGTTTTGGATTGTTGACAGTCAACACATTCCTTGCACCAGCACTGAATGTCGCGGTGCATATCAGGCCACACATATCTGTGTCTGATCAATTTGTCGGTCACCTGAGGACCTGGATGCGCCGGCATGTGAAAGATATTAAACACCGTACGACGCAGCGTCGGTGGAATATATGGCCTAATGGCCTCTGCCGAAATTTCGCAGCTGACGGTGTGGTGCTCTGGGCCCCAGGAAATATCCTTGAGCACCAAGGAATGATCGGTCGACTTGCGTAATTTCGCCAGTTGATCGTCCTCCTTTTGAAGTTTAGCTAATTGGTTCAAATTAATTTCACAGGTAAGTCTGAGTGACTCCACCCGTGATAGCGCATCGGCGACAATGTTGTCAGGACCCTTGACATGCTCTATGAGCGTCGTAAATTGCGCGATATAAGAAAGCTGACGTAGCTGACGCGGGGAGGCCTTTTCAGGACGCTGAGAAAACGCAAAGGTTAACGGCTTATGATCCGTGACAATTTTAAATTGACGCGCTTCTAGTAAATATGAAAAGTATTTGATTGCCTCATAAATCGCCGTCAGCTCACGGTCGTATGCGCTATAATTACGTTGCGCTGGAGTGAGTTTCTTAGAAAAGAAGGCGAGGGGCTCCCAGGCCGAGCAGTTAATACCAAAAGAGGAATTTTTCTGTTCCAAAACCGCCCCAATGGCGAAGTCGGAAGCATCGGTAACCAACCGAAGATCTGCCCCGGCACGCGGATGCATTAATAGAGTGGCTTGTGCAAAATCTTTCTTGATTTTGTCAAAAGCCGCTTCTGCCTCGCTGGACCAGTTGATCACTCTTTTATCGTTCTTTTTGGATTCGATAAAATATGAATTTAGCGGTGCCTGAGTGGCTGCCGCATTCGGAATATTCCGATGGTAGAAATTTATCATTCCTAAGAAGCGTCGTAATTCGACGATTGTCTTGGGCTTCGAGAAGCTAAGTATAGCTTCAACTTTGGAAGCCGTGGGGCGTATGCCCTTAGAATTGACCGTATAGCCTAGGAATTCCAGTTCGCGAACTGCGAACACGCATTTATCGACATTTAGTCTAAGATGAAATTTTCTTAGACGGTCAAATACCATGCGGAGGTGAGCCGAATGCTCCTCCTCCGACGACGATGCGACAAGAATGTCGTCAATGTAGATGAAAACAAAGTCGAGATCCCCCAGCCCTCGATTAATGTAGCGCTGGAAGGATTGACTTGTGTTACGTCCCGGGTCGGATATGATCCGACGAAACGACGCCCAGACGGGGCGGGGACGTAACCGACCAATTTATTTAAGACGATCTTAGATCCACGTGGCGCGTAACGTCCACGTCTGATCAGGGACCCGATACCGGCGTTCGTCGTTGTTGAAAAGGGGCGAAGAGGGAAATGAATGGACGTCGTCCGGCGGGGATGTCGCGACGGAGCGACGAACTGCGCGATGACGGTGACAGCTCCCTGCGATCAGAGTGTCACTATGTGGGCGTGTTGTGTGTGACTCGTCCGAGCGCGTGGGTTGTTCGATTCGTGACAGGATTCTCGACCGAAGGGAAATTAGTGTTCTCTCGGTACCGAGCACCCTCTGGGCTCAGACGTACACGATTGATACACCAATTTTAGGGGTTATAGGAACGAATGTGAGGAATGTGAGGGATGTGAGGAATCGATCGACGGACCGATCGGGATTGAACAACCCGGAGACGCGCACACACACACGCACACACTCGCGATCACTCCACTCGGTCACTGATCGACGAAACTTTAGTAATACCACCTTAGGGTGAGTATTCTGCGGACGACGTAACGTTCGTAACGCGGGTCCTCGATACTGATTTCCTCCAGTGGAGGGAGACTCAGGAGGAATCGGATCGGTATCAACCTCCACGGGGGAGGAGGCGCGGAATCTGGCCGTCCGACGGTCGTTTCTTCGCGGCGCGGAGGCGTTTCAGCGCGGTCAGCGGTTCCTTCTTCGCGTCGCGGAGGTATCGCGATCTCTCGACGGTCCACTATTTTTACTCGACGAGCAAGGGGGACGTCGCGGATGATCCTGGGCTGTTTAGCGATTCCCAAGTACGGATTGTAAACGGTAGCTTTCCCTTCGGCGCGTAGCTGTCGCACCAATTTACCGATTTGGTAGCTCCTACCGGCGCGACGGGGCATGGGAGATAGCGAGGGCGAGGTATTGCTGAATAAGCTGCGAAATAGATGGTTTAAACAGACAGAATATAATGAATCAGAATGTGTACAAGAATAAGACTTGCGAGCAGAACTCGTGAACCAAATACAATGTCGGTTCGCTAGCGAGCTCGAACGAGATATATAGCACAGAATAGTAACAAGCAGGTTACGAGCGAGCTCATACAAAGCAAAATGGCACAAAAATAAGAATTATCAGCCTTGATTATAATGCGAGCAAGCTCGTACAACAAAATAGCACTAGATAATAGTTATCAATACGAATAGTAATGCGAGCAAGCTCGTTCAAACAAAAATAGCGCCAAATTAACAAAAATAGCAATTGCAATACGAATAGTAATGCGAGCAAGCTCGTATAAGCCAAATAACACAAAATTAACAATTGAAATGTGAATAATAAAGCGAGCAAGATCGCATAAACAAGATAGCACGAAAATAGTAATTACAAATTTGAAATGATAATGCGAGTAAGCTCGTACAACAAAATAACGGTGACGGTTTACGAGTAACCTCGTACAACCAATAAACCAGAATAATATCTGTAAATACGTAATAATAATCTACGAGCAGACTCGAATAACAATTTAGAACCAAATGATATATAAAGAAATAGTGTAAATGGTAAGGAGCAATACGACCTGAATATCGTGAACGATCTGAAATAGAGTCCGAAAACGCGAGAAAAGACTGAGTCGAACTGAATTCGATTGAAGACGCGAGAGAACTGAATTAGTAGAATTCCGAAACTGGAAGAGAGGGATTCGCGCGATTTCGTCTTATTTATAATAAGAGCGCGGACCATAGGGATTCGGTGAACCGTGAAGTCCTTTTGTCTAAATCGTACCAGGCACGGACGAATATGTTGTCGTCGATGTATACTTTTCGCAGTTCGAACGAAACGACGGTTTAGATGTACGTACACCTGTACTCGCGGTTGCCATGCTGGCGTCCGCTTGTACCGGTGACTATCGCTTCTTTCCCGATTCCCTATGTTCACTCTCACGGGGATATGTATATATATATAAATACGCGTAAGATATATATATACATATCGCTGTGTACGGATTTAAACGCGATTTCGGTTTGGATTTTACGAAGGAAGTATGCGTATACCATATATATATATATGTATGTACAGCGAGAATTTGCTCGTACGAACAAAACCGACGCAACACGTCGGTACGACGTTACACTTGCATTTCTCAATCCGAACGTCATAAACATGAATTCGAAAAGGCCAAATGGCGTGGTTATAGCGGTTTTCTGCACATCTTCCGGCGCAACCGGACTTTGGTTGAACGCCTTGTGCAGGTCTAACGAAGAGAATATGGTCTTCCCTGCCAAATTGTTGCTATAATCATGAAGGTACGGCGTGGGATATTTATCGGGAATTGTTACCGAATTTAACAGTCTGTAGTCTCCACAGACTCTCCAGGAGCCGTCCTTCTGTTGCACCATGTGCATGGGACTAGCCCAAGGGCTACTTGAGGGGCGGCAAATGCCGGCCTCAGCCCAGGCTTTGAACTCGGCTTTAGCAGCCTTGAGTTTGTCCGGCGCCAAACGACGTGGACGTGAAGAAATCGGTGGTCCCTTCGTCAAGATGTGGTGAAACACTTCCGACGAAGAGGGTGGCACCGGAATGGAGCTTCCCGTGATTTCTGGAAATTCAGACAAAATTGCCGGGCAAGAGGATCTCGAAGCACTCGTATGAACCGAGTGAATAGTAGAATGTTTAATTTCACCTACCGAGACTACCTTGGTTGTTTTATCAAGAAGACAATGTCTCTTGAGATCAACAGCTAGACCATAATGGTATAAGAGATCCGCTCCAATAATCGCAGAGGGAACATTTGCAATTACAAAGTTCCATTTAATCTCGCGTCTCAATCCTAAATCTAGGATGCGAAATGATTCGCCAAAGGTATCAATTCTCGAGTCATTGGCCGCTAATAATTTAAATTCTGACGTCTTGCAGCGTATCTTAGGATCCGCCGGAAGCAGGGAAATATCCGCGCCAGTATCGACCAGAAAACTCTGACCCGAGATTCTGTCCTTTAAATGAAGACGTCTAGACTGAAGTGCTCCACTACCCACCGTCTCCGTACGGGAGGGAGCTCCTAGTTTTTTGCAGCGGAAAATTCCGCAAATTTCGGGCAACCCGGTTTGCAAGACGTAGGGTTGAGAGGGTAACGAGAATGCGCATAGCATAAACTCGATCTCCTCTGAGAAGATGACGGAGATTTGCTTCTGGATTGTCGCGAATGCGACGGCGATCGTGCCGCAGAAGCGGCACGACGCGTTCCCCTATCCTGCCCGGAATGTGCATTTAACTTTGAGGCAATTGCCTTCAGTAGAGATTCTATTCTCTGAAACCTATTGTCAATAGGGTTGGAGGAACCAGAAGAAGAAGATTTCGGTGTGGGAGAATCGCTGGAAACAGCGCACACCCTTGAAGGACTGCCAGAAATTGCCACAAGTTTATCTGCAATTTCAGCAACCTTGTCTAAATCGTTAAACTCTGTGGCTATTAACACCTCACGCTAATGCTCGGGAAGCTGCTCCAAAAATATTTGTCTAAGCACTGTATCCGTGCACCTACAGGCAGCGTTCAAATCACGCAATTGCCGTAATATTTGAGATGGGCGACAGTCAACATTGACCTGTCCTCTTAAGAGTTTACGGAGATTCTCCTCATCAGTTGAGGCATAGACTTTGATGAGTCTAGCCTTAGCTCTAGTGAACATATCAGGGTAGGGAGGTTCTTTAACCACAATATCACTGATGTTGGCCATGGCATCATCATCAAGAGAAGTGGCGAGATAGTCAAATTTAGCTGTCTCAGAAGAGACATTCGCACGGCGCAAAGACGCCTCGATCTGGTGGAACCAGAGTACCGGATTCTTCCGAGAGAAAGTGGGAATTTTCGGTATTTTTGCTACTGCGACCTGGGTAACCCCTTCAGAACTGCTACTAGTAGAAGCTAAATTAGCCATCGAGGCTCTAATAACACTGTCCAACAAATTTCAACTTTTTTTGTGATTTCAATATACTGTTGGGTCCTTCTTACAGAGTTTTTTGCGCTGATTCCGAATCTGGTTTTAATTTTTTTCCTATACGTCCAGTTTTTGAAAATCATGGCTTTGAAAAAAAAACATATTTTTCAACTTTAAACAAATATTGTGATGTTATTATAAAAGATATTGAATTGTTGTTTACAGCAAACGATTCTGTAGACTTTCCCGAATACAGTGATATCCAATATTAATACATTATGATTGTTTAAACATGTTTAAACAATGATTAAAGACGGAGATGCACCACTTTTGCACCAATTTTTGCGGATATTTTCGAATTTATCTCAAAAAATAAGGGTCCAGCGAAAAATTGAACTATACCACGCGAAAGAGCAGACTTTTATCTTGAGAAACCCCCCTGTGAAGTTTGCATGGTCGACGTTTTTACCGAACCAGAAAGCAAAATATCTTCGCCCGACATGCGTTGACGCCAGTGGTGCTCTTCCACTAGCGCGGTCGTTC
This sequence comes from Lasioglossum baleicum, assembly GCF_051020765.1. Classification (NCBI taxonomy): domain Eukaryota; kingdom Metazoa; phylum Arthropoda; class Insecta; order Hymenoptera; family Halictidae; genus Lasioglossum; species Lasioglossum baleicum. Next base: position 944,196 of record NC_134933.1, read on the forward strand.
GTCGGGATACGGCGCGGCGCGCTGCGGTGAAACGGCGCGTGGCTATAAGCACGCAATTATGTCAGCTTACTTAAATGTAATATTTTATTAAATGTGTTATACTATTGTTATTTATTATTTATTAGTATATTTATTCTGTATAAATTATTTTATGTATTTTTTAATGTTAGTCTCTCGTTTATAGTATATTTAATACAAAAAATACCTTTTGTAACAAAAAGATAATTTATTCACACACTACACTATTACACTACTTACAATGCTAAAATATATGTACACTATTAAGATATAATACACTACTCAAATACATATATTATATACACAACAACTAAAATACTATAAATAACTATAAATGTTTTTTATGAAGTTTTATACGTAGCAATGCAGATTTGAAATGCTTGACACGACTGATTTCAACAAACACAAAGCCGAAACTGAACTCTGGCATCAGTTTTCTTAAGAACCAACACGATATTTTGAAATAAATGACGGTCCACGGACAACGGAATACATACAATGTAAGGAAAGTCTGCAATGCGGTGACTGAAAAATTTTATTTTCAGTAATTGTCGTCTTATCTATGTATTGTAATTATAGTGCCAATGAACACTCGAGATTCTTCCGAGTAAAATAAGTCCAAACACAATATAAACGGGACTATTTTTATTGACTTAAATACATAATTAAAATAGTTTGCTCCATATTAAATCGATACAGTGTATTATATCTGAATAGTGTACACATATATATTAGCATTGTAAATAGTGTAATAGTGTAGTGTGTGAATAAATTATTTTTTTGTTACTAAAGGTACTTTTTGTATTAAATATACTATAAACGAGAGACCAACATTAAAAAATACATAAAATAATTTATACAGAATAAATATAATAATAAATAATAAATAACAATAATATAACACATTTAATAAAATATTACATTTAAGTAAGCTGACATAATTGCGCGCTTATAGCCACGCGCCGTTTCACCGCAGCGCGCCGCGCCGTATCCCGACGAACGACCGCGCTAGTGGAAGAGCACCACTGGCGTCAACGCATGTCGGGCGAAGATATTTTGCTTTCTGGTTCGGTAAAAACGTCGACCATGCAAACTTCCCAGGGGGGTTTCTCAACATAAAAGTCTGCTCTTTCGCGTGGTATAGTTCAATTTTTCGCTGGACCCTTATTTTTTGAGATAAATTCGAAAATATTCGCAAAAATTGGTGCAAAAGTGGTGCATCTCCGTCTTTAATCATTGTTTAAACATGTTTAAACAATCATAATGTATTAATATTGGATATCACTGTATTCGGGAAAGTCTACAGAATCGTTTGCTGTAAACAACAATTCAATATCTTTTATAATAACATCGCAATATTTGTTTAAAGTTGAAAAATATGTCTTTTTTTAAAACTCCATTTTCTCAAAAACTGGACGTATAGGAGCAAAATTAAGGACAGATTCGGAATCAGCGCAAAAAACTCTATAAGAAGGACCCAACAGTATATTGAAAACTTTGGTGTTGGACAGTGTAATCGGTTCTCCAGAACCGTTAGGTCTGTTGCACAGTCGAGCGCAATTTTCCGGTTTCAAATACGTTCTAAAATTCTAAAAAAATGTTACATATTTTGGATCCTAAGACGCATTTTATAGAATTTTTTCAGATTTTTTGGTTGCAAACTGTGGTCGTAAACAATGAAAAACCCCCCAAAAATCGGAAAAATGCAGATTTCTAGAAAATATGAAAACATGCTATTCTACTGTTTGGTTCCTTGATAATGTACTACAGCAGGCAGTGTCGTCAATTTTTTTCAGATTTTTTTATTGTGGGACATCATTGTCAACATTTTTTCGACGTTTCTGCTGTGAGGAGGAAAGTTATACTTATTGATTTTACTGCTGGTGTATATTAAGTAATTTTTAACGTTATTACATTCTACTTTATTATTACATGTTATTATACATTACAAAACGCAATTGTTTGACCTAGGAAATGCAATTTAATAGAAAGAAGAATTGTGTTCTAGTTCTGTGCGATATATGTACATACTGTGACTCGCAAAAATTTTCGGACGCTCTAAAAATGATAACTTTTTTAATATTGTACTATACGATTTGAACTTTTTGGGAAGCTAGAACAATTAGTTTAGTACAGGATGTGACAATAATTTTTTCAAAAATAGCAACTGATCGGAATTGTAGAAAAAATGAGAGACACTTGGGGAAACTAAAACACCTGGCAGAAGACTGTGAAGGGGTAGAAAGAATTAACATAGGTATAAAAAAGATAGTACAGGAGAAAAGAGTGGGAGAAATTGTAGAATGGGTTTAGGAGTATAGAGAAAAAAAGGAAAGAATTAATCACAAGGGATAATCAAGAGGGAGGCAGGATTAGCGGGGAGACATTGGGATAGATCAACATAGACAATAAGGTATCTGATGTGGCATGGGATATGGATGGATGGGTGGAGGAACGGATGAATGGATAAATAGAGGGGTGAATGGCTTCGAGAATTATAATCCAAGTCCAATTTCTGGGCCACGAGGCTGAAATAAATAAATAAATACGTATTTACTTACTTACTAAAAGTTGAATTTTACAACAGCTTTATATGGGCCGACATTGAAAATTTAAAAAATACATCTTGTAAATCTGTGTCAATTAAACATATTCTGAAAATTTCGTCAAAATCGGTCGACGTTGCAATGAGCTACAAACGTTTTAATATAAAATAATAATTCTTAAAAAATATTCTGTTATTTTACACCGATATACCCGACCCGACCCGTATCATGTTACAATGTTTCACTCCACTCCACGGCGAATTATTTAAACAGCCGTTGCGCCATTCAATTTTCGGTCAATTTTTCCCATTTACTTGCATTAATTTAATCATATAATTGCATTTAATTGAAATTGATATTTGAGATTTTTTCCCGATTTTTTGGTTCAAAATGTTAATTACACAAAGTGAAAAACACGCAAAAATTCGACAAATGCAGGTTTTTTAGAGAAATTGAAAAATAGCATTGATCATATTTTTGGACTATCAATATATGTACCAGAACTTTTTTTACGACAGCTCGTAAACGACAAAGAGGGACTGAGGTACGAGGCAGCCGACACAGTTCAAAAGGCTGCGTACCGATTACATCAATGCACATAGGAAAGTTTTTTATTTTTCAATCTTCTTTACGGAATTATCAACGTATTTGTGAGATCCTTCTAATTAAAATGAGCCTAAATACGGCATAATTTGAGCCATATTTACTTATTTAAAGTGTGATAATAATTACCTAATATAGGTTATTATAATATAGGTCATTTAATATAATATATTTATAATTATAAATAATTTAGGGATGTGCGGGCCGCTCGATGTTCGGGTTCGAGTCGGGTCGGGTCGCAGAAAGTCCGGCGGCGGCCCTTCGATTCGACTTCGAATTCGTCGGGCGGGTACGAAAAGAATCGAACAAGTTCGGGCGGACGAGTTATTGCGTTATCCGAGATTCAAATACTCTGCGTTCTTATGACATAGATAATGGTAATAATGGTTTTCTTTCTTTACTTATAACGTGATTTTTAATATACTTGGTTTTTTTATAACTACATTAGGTATATTCGCCAAACGCGTGCCTGCTCTTTATTTGTATTAAAGCTCGAATAATGCACGTTTCATGTGAAAAACTTAAAAGACAATATTTCTAGCTTTTTAACGAATTTTCTCCGAATGAACTTAGATATGTATCGATAATATCATTAAAATGTCCTTACGGAAGTTATACAATACACCTAGAAGATTACAATATGGTAAAGTATGGCAATAATTAAAAACGAAATATAAATATAAACATTATACGTATTATATTTCGTGTTTATATTTTATTCTGTATTATCTATAGGCTCTGTATAATTTTTTATTTTATATGATTTTATTTTAAGTTAATTTCTATTTTATTTTATATTGTATACTATATATTATCTTTTAAGAATTTGTGTAAGATTAATGATAGTGAAGTAGGTTACTTACCAGTTAATAAAAACATCACCCACTGAAAAGTTATCATAACTTATTACATACCACGTTGTAAATATTTTCTTATAATTTTTTCACGTGAAACGGGCATTATTTCAAATTTTAATACAAATAACGATCATGCACATGTCTGCCGAATATACCTAATGTACTTATATAAAAATCACATTATGTACAATTTATGAAAGAAATACGTACCATTATTATTATTATCTATTTCATAAGAACGCACAGTTGATTCTCGGGTATCGCGATAACTCGTTCGCGCGATCTTGTTCTATTGTTTTAGAAGCCGCCCGACAAAGGTGAGTCATGAGTACACTGCGGATCTTTATGCAAAATAAAAAATGTTTGCATTGATTGCACGGCACAGGAGCCAAATATAAATTGTATTCTTCTTTTAATTATCCTATTAAGCTGAAACTAATACGTTGATGTCCTTAAATATTTTTAACATGTCCACTGCTTTAAATTGAACGTGTACATTTTTGTCATAAATGCATAAAATCCGCAGTCTAGTCATAAGCTTCCCGATGTGTCTGATGTATCGCGTACCCGACTCGAGCCCGATAGGCGAAAAACCAAAACAAGGTAATAAAAGTCGTGGTTCTTCCCCCTCCCCAAGTTAGCACAGGGTCCTCGAGGTCGAAAACTGAGATTCGACACCCCAGAGTACCCCTAAATGACGTGTCAAAATTTCATTAAGTTCGGAATACTTTCCAGGTAGACGCCTTTTTTCGACCTGCCGACTGGACTATATGAAAAAACTTGACGACACTGAGGAAAATGAAAAATTGAATAACTCCAAGAAAAATGGAAAACTTAATGACTCCGAGAAAAATAAAGAACTTACTGACTCTGAGGAAAATGAAAAATTTAATAACTCTCAGTTAATAAGCTATCTTCAATGCCTCTTAAAAATGCAATTAATCATGTAGGGATTGATCAGGTGTTTCTCTCTATATTAAAAAATATTTAAAAATCCTTTGACAAATCTGTTTTGTGGCGTCAGGATACTGCTGTCGATATTCCATCACAGTTTGTATAGTATATATTATTTCTCCACTTTGTTTCTATATAAAATTTTATTATGATCCTCCATTAGTTTAACGCCCCGTTCAGTGGCATCATTGACCACCTTCAGTCTATGTTTCAGTCAGTCTACTTATTATTCATAATAACTTCTTTTTCCGATATTATAACTGTTTTTCTTTTGTAGATTGGAGCGTATTGATGAATTTAGTTAAGGTAGTGGAGAGACTTCCAGGATTGCAAGATATTCATTTACTCATTTCTCGATAATACAAACACGGGGTTTTTCACTAGTCAAAAACGCTAGATAAAACATCGATCTAGGGCGTTATCTGCCTCGAAAGTCCTATTTTTTCGTTTACGAGGCGTAATTTTCATTATTCGGCAGCATGTAGCTATGAAAATAGCTATATGCGCAGTTGTATGCTTCCGAATAATGCAAATTACGCCCCTTAATATCTCTGTCAGTTATGTATATATAAAAAAGCTCTTCAAACAAAAGTTGTAGTATATAAGGAGGTGGATATAGTATCAAAGAAAAAAAATTTTTTCAAAGTCATTATTTCAAGTTTTCAAGGTCACGGATGTTGTTTCTATCAACAACTCTTTATGCTATATATGGATTCTTAAAGAGAAAAAAGACAAATTCAACGATATATCATAACGTCTATTTATGTCAAGATTTAAAAAATTCAAAATTTTCAAATTTGCTGCGCCTTTATTTTCCCATCATCCAATCGGCCCCAACATTTTTCCAGATCATTTTCTCAACATTTGTTACAATTCTGGTTTACGGGACCAAAAAATTTCATGGTCGAAAAATAAAGTCCACCCTAATGTACATATATGTAAATTACGAGAAGCAGTAAAGGGTGCTTAACGTCGAAGAAGAAAATCCTGGTAATTAAAACTTAATATGTACTACATTCTACGTTATTAGGATAATTGTAGTTTAATTATGATACATTTTATATCAACATTTTTTATTTACACCTAGAAACGCACTGTCTCGGAAGGAAATGGACATTCGAGAGAAGCAATAAAATTAGAGCATCATCGCGAAAAAAGATGAGTTTGCAATAACCTCAATATTTTATGAAATTCTATTATAATTATAGTTATGACTGTGTTTTTTTATTATAGGAAGACAGAAGATCAAATAAACTTGTGTATGCTAGTATAAAATCAATTTATATATTGTGACGTTGCACGCCGCGACGTCACCTCTCCGTTTGAGTAACGGTCAAATGACCACATCTGGAGTGGACCGGACCGGCCGATAGTGACTACAAGAACCACCCGCGACTTTGAACACTCCCTAAGGAAGACGTTGAAATCAAAGTGTGGAAATGATAAGGACACGGAGCAGGAATTAGAGAACGCCACGTTGACGGACACAACCGTTCCACACGGAGTCTCGGAACGAAGAGAGTGAGAGGGTTCGGCGGCGCCAACGGCTTCCGCCGATCCCCACTCTGCACATATATGGGAGTGGGGGAAGCGAGTCCCCACACACTGCGCCCCTAGTGGAACGACATTTATTGAATAAAAAATATTTACAATATATGTGCAGTATATACAAAACTGTAAGAGTACATTGCTCCTAACAATTCTTCTTCCATAGAGGGAAGGGAACCGCGACGAACGCGAGTATGTTAACCGTCTCAACCTCGAAGGGAGAACGCAACATAACAATGCAGTATCATGCGACGGGTTCGACAATGCGACACCGAAGCACGAACGCAGAAAAATGACCGAGCTCATTGCTCTTAATCATACATCTTCCATAAAGGGAAGGCAACCGCGACGAACGCGAGTATATAAAAATGTCTCAACCCGAAAGGAGAACGCGAATACCACCATGGGTACGCTATGTAATCACGCAATATCACGCAACAGGTTCGACAACGCGACACCGAAGCACGAACGCGCAGAATCAAGAACGCGCGGACCATTTAAAACGCGGACGCAGAACACGTACCATAAATGCGCGGTCACTTAAACGCGATTACAAACGCAAATTAAATTTGAAATGCGCGGAAATTACGCTCTAACAAGCAACATACACGCGCAACTAATAGACAACGCGCAACGCGCGGACGCAGAAAGAACGAAAACAAGCGGAAAAACTCGGACAAGCTATGATAACAATGTCACGACCCTGCAAAAACTGCGTACAATTACTTGGCACACGCCAAAAAAAAAAAGAAATAACAATACGCGCGAACTAATATACCACGGACGTCGTAATGAAACGCACTAAATTACGGTCTGACAGAAACCGTAGACGCGCTATACAAAATGGCGGCTTAACAATTAAGATGCGCGGGGGCACTAATAAGACCCATGCCAAAATATGGCGGCCTGCGGTCACAAATCGCGGACACGAAACGCGCGGTCACTATTAACGCGGACACAACAACGCTCGGTTTTATTACGCGAGACCGGACGGGCACGAAAGAACCGGGCACCAACCGCACGCAAAATGGCGGCCTAAAGAATAAGATGCGCGGGGACACTAATAAGACCCATGCCAAAATATGGCGGCCTGCGGTCGCAAATCGCGGACACGAAACGCGCGGTCACTATTAATGCGGACACAACAACGCTCGGTTTTATTTCGCGCGACCGGGAGGGAACGGGAGAACCGGCACAAACCGCACGCAAAATGGCGGACGACGTCACGCTGTTGTCTGAAGAGGCCTCCTTCTGCGACGCTCCCCATCCTTCACTTCCAGCAATAATCGCGTACTCAGGAACGGGAGAATAAAGCGCCGGTGACGGTGGCTATACTCCCATATAGCAGCAAAATTGTACGCCTCGTCCGCACCGCGTGGCGGGAACAATGGCGGCCCTGGACTCGTCCCGCGGCGTGGCGAATATTGCCCGGCCGTGGGCACAAAGCCGGGATGAAATCCGCATGTCCAGCCTCCCTTTGTTCCGCCGCATCTTCTTCCGTCATTTAAGACTATTTATAACGGCCTGCAGCAGCATGCTGCCTCCAAGAATTCGATCGAACGACCGATGGCCGTGCTCTTCGCTCCACGTGGCCTTTCCGCATTCTCTCCGGCCATCTTCACCGCACCAGGAAGAAATCCGATGCTCTGACTCACGTTGCGTGTACGACAAATAGTCGGTGGACACCAAAGTAGGATGGATGCGTGTTCAAACCAGTCGAGGGTCACCAATGTGGAAATGATAAGAACACGGAGCAGGAATTAGAGAACGCCACGTTGACGGACACAAGCGTTCCACACGGAGTCTCGGAATGAAGAGAGTGAGAGGGTTCGGCGGCGCCAACGGCTTCCGCCGATCCCCACTCTGCACATATATGGGAGTGGGGGAAGCGAGTCCCCACAAAAGATCGCTTCTAATGCCATCTGTGGCACGCGCCGAGAGCGGCTACTTTCCCCATTCGTGTTCGGAAGTCTTCCTTAGGGAGCCGCGTCGGAAAAGGATTAGTTCTGCGATAACGAATTCGGTAGAGCGTAATCGATCGTGCACGCAACGCGCTCCGCGATCGAACAACCATCGCAACTCTGTACTAGGAGCGCGGGCTCCCGGGTTGCGGCCACGTGGCCGCCCACCTGTAATTTACGATCTGACCACGAATAAATTCATTCGAGCCCGAACTGTCTTGAGTTTATTTCCGACCTGCGAGACCCGTCCTGCCGCGAGGGCTGTCCCCGTTATTCCCTGTGTCCGAACTCCTGGCTGTTCGTGCCGTCGAAGTTCCTTCGTGATCGCGAGAAGAGTCGAAGCTCGTGTTCGAGATTCCCGAACACAAGAGGTTAGCGTTCTATAGTGCGGTACTCTCGAGTACCTGGCGCCTGAACAATATTTAGCGTTCGATTCGACTCTCCTCGCCCATTTACCTTTGTCCCGAGAGGACCGTGTCCGCGCGGCCGCGCACGGCCCGTCCTCAGCGGCTGTAAATTCTCGGGTTTGCCGTTTCCGCCGATCAACAAGCCGGTCGAATACGGGCAACGTCACAATATATTATACAATTTATTTTATTATTTGTTTGACAACTAATAAATCTACAAATTGTTTCATAAACTAAAAAATACTTCCTGCATTTTCGTATTCTCCAATCAGTCCAAATAAATACCATCAACCTGTTCTCGATCATATACCAATTTTTATTAATGCAATTATGACAGTAACAAAACGTTTCTATTTAAAATGAATACATATTTTGAACATAGTTTTAACATTTTTAATTTTTTGGAAGGTTAAAAAATGTAATTAAAAAAAGTAATGAAAAATAAAAATAAAAAAAATCCTCGCTGCACGGGGACTCGAAGGCTAGCTCCAGATTGCGATTCATACGCTCGACAGCTCGACAATCGAATTTCAGTTTCGTTTCCGTAAGCCGTAAAGCAATACAACATGGCAACTAGGGCTGCAGGCGAGTCGAGCTAAGCTCGAACTCGACTGGTCGAGTCGAGTCGAGACTCGATTGGTCGAGCCGAGTCGAGTACTCGCACGAAGCGAGCTACTCGCGGCGACGTCATCGGCTCGCATCGATGCGAGTACTCGACCGGCTCGATCAATCCAGTCGAGCTTAGCTCAGCTCGCACCGATCCACAGTGCGCCGGAATGCCTGTTTCTTGGACAAAATTCAATAACTTTTGTTCTCTTTATGATAGAGACATGAAACAAAGTGGGTTTTTTTATTTATATTGAGAGCAATCACAATATGATATTATTATTAATATAGTATTTATTTAAACATTAAAAAACGATATTTATAAACAAAATTTTGTTTTATTGGTGGTTTTCAGTAGATATATGAATTCGCAGTTCAGTTCTTCCGAAACTGAAACGTCGTTTTAAATTAAATTTTTTTCATAAATAGCAAATGATCGGAATTGTGGAAGAAATACTAAAAGTTGCATTATACAACTTCTTTATGTGGACCTATATTGAAAATTTAACAAATACGCTTTGTAGATCTGTGTTAATTGAACAACAAACGTCTACTATTTGATCTTCCTAAAATTCGCGTACAGATTCGCTTGTAACTAATTTCCTACTGAATTTTTTAAATCTTTTTCTCAAAAACTGATTTATTTTGACATAGTATGAACATTGTTTTAAATCGATATGAAGCAGTGACTTTTTCGATTTTTGTCAATGGTTCGGCGCACTGTGGCGAGCGTGCGATTCGTATGAAACGAACGGCATGCATGAAGGAATCGATCCGAAATAAATTCAAGCGTAATACGACATTGAAGTTCTCGCCGTGCCACGTTTAAATTATTATGTTGGATGTGTCTTATCATAATTATTAATGTATATTTTTTCAGATTTTACAGACTTTGCGAACAGGTTCTAAAAAATTGGAAATTACCAAAAATTCGGAAAAATGCATATTTCCTATTGAAGTTTGGGAAATATCAGGTATATAAAAATTCAATAATGAGATATTGTTGAAACAACCGTTTTTAATTTTTTTCAGAATTTTTTATATAGTGCATCGTACTTAAAAAAAATAAAAATAACCTTTTCCGATATTTCTTTACCTTTTGTAGGTGTATTATGTAATAGTGAACATTCTTGTATTCGGAAAAATAAAGTACAAACTCAAAAGAATGCAATACTCTTAAAAAAATAATTTTAAAAATATTTTATTTACCTATATTTCAATATATGAACAATACTTCCAGCAGATACGATTAGTGCTGACGGCAAGGTCTCCCGCTGCGAATCGAATCTCCGGCCCTGGATCGAATCCCACACCGAATAATTTTCTTCTTCGTTAAACACTTTTTTTCTTTTTTTTTAACCATATAATTGTTGTAGAGATATATTAAATATATTTTTCAAATCACCGATCTCACTGATGCGAGAAGATAGCTTACTCGCAGCGAAGCGAACGGCTTACACGAAACGAACAATGTATACAATGTATCTGATGTGTAGCCATGAAATGAGTTTTATATTAAAGTTTCCAGAGTACATAACTCGTTTATATTAATATGTTAGTTGTGTCCCATCGTGATTATTAATGCATATGCTTTTCAGATTTTCGAATTATGCGAACGTCTTTAAAAAATTGCATATGTATTTTAAAACATTCGAAAAAAATGCATATTTCCTATTGAAGTATGGGAGATATCAGTTTTATAAAAATTCAGTAATGGGATATTGTCGAAATCATTTTTCTTAATTTTTTTCAGAATTTTATATGTACAATATATGTATATATAGTGCAGTGTACTTAAAAAAAAATAAAAATCAACTTTTTCGATATTTCTTTACCTTTTGTATGTGTATTATGTAATATTGAACATTTTTAACAAACGTAAAAATGCAATATAAATATTGCTTTGACAATATATTTGAAATATCACTACAACAATTATATGGTTCAGAAAGAAGAAAAAAAAGTGTTTAACGAAAAAGAAAATCATTCGGTGTGGGATTTGATCCAAGGCCGAGGAGATTCGATTCGCAGCGGGAGACCATGCCGTCTGCACTAATCGTATCTGCTGGAAGTATTGTTCATATATTGAAATATAGGCAAATAAAATATTTGCAAATGTATTTTAAAGTTTGTACAATATTTTTCTGAATACAAGAATGTTCACTATTACATAATACACCTCCAAAAGGTAACGACATATCAAAAAATTAATTTTTGTTTTTTTTAACACCAAACCTACCGAGCACTAAAAACTCTATTTATTTACATTTCGTACAATTTTTATTATAATATGTGCTTGGATAAAGAAGTTTATCGAATCAATACACTATATGTAGTACGATGCACTATATAAAAAATTCTGAAAAAAATTAAAAACAGTTGTTTCAACAATATCTCATTACTGAATTTTTATATACCTGATATCTCCCAAACTTCAGTAGGAAATATGCATTTTTTCGAATTTTTGGAAATTTCCAATTTTTTAAAACCTGTTTCCACACTCTGTAAAATCTGAAAAAACATACATTAATAATCACGATAAGACACATCCAACATAATAATTTAAACGTGGCACGGCGAGAACTTCAATGTCGTATTACGCTTGAATTTATTTCGGATCAATTCCTTCATGCATGCCGTTCGTTTCGTACGAATCGCACGCTCGCCACAGTGCGCCGAACCATTGACAAAAATCGAAAAAGTCACTGCTTCATATCGATTTAAAACTATGTTCATACTATGTCAAAATAAATCAGTTTTTGAGAAAAAGATTTAAAAAATTCAGTAGGAAATTAGTTACAAGCGAATCTGTACGCGAATTTTAGGAAGATCAAATAGTAGACGTTTGTTGTTCAATTAACACAGATCTACAGAGCGTATTTGTTAAATTTTCAATATAGGTCCACATAAAGAAGTTGTATAATGCAACTTTTAGTATTTCTTCCACAATTCCGATCAGTTGCTATTTATGAAAAAAATTTTAATTAAAACGAAGTTTCAGTTTGGCAAGAACTGAACTGCGAATTCATATATCTACTGAAAACCACCAATAAAACAAAATTTTGTTTGTAAATATCGTTTCTTAATGTTTAAATAAATACTATATTTATAATAATATCATATTGTGATTGCTCTCAATATAAATAAAAAAACCCACTTTGTTTCATGTCTCTATCATGAACAGAACAAAAGTTATAGAATTTTGTCCAAGAAACAGGCATTCCGGCGCACTGTGGATCGGTGCGAGCTGAGCTAAGCTCGACTGGATTGATCGAGCCGGTCGAGTACTCGCATCGATGCAAGTAACTCGCACCGATGCGAGCCGATGACGTCGGCGCGAGTAGCTCGCTTCGATGCGAGTACTCGACTCGACTCGACCAATCGAGTCGAGCTTAGCTCGGCTCGCATTTTGCGAGTACTCGAACAGCCCTAGTGAGCACTCTCATATTCTCTCTGTCGTAACTATGTTCGCGTGATCAACGGGTCACGCTACACCAGTGATGCCAAAAATGCGCAACATTTCACACGCATGTGCGGCGATTAGGCTGGAGTAGGCTGGATTAAGCTCAGTATAATAACATTCTCGATGAAATGGGGTACTTTGAACACCCCGCAGAATTAAAAAAATTTATATGATTTGATTCTGAAAAATGAATGTATAACAAGTGTATTTGTATATATTTTGTAACTCGTAGTACACGTCCTGGAGTCTTTTTGTCCGGTACAGACAGTGCTTCGATTGAGCCCAAAATTTTTCGTACGATGGATGGCCGCTAGAGGCGCTGCGCGGAAAAACAGTAACGTATCTACTATTGGGTAGCAGAGCGGCCAGAGCCCTGAGGCAGTTATATTGGCGGGAATGTATCGAAATAATCTTACCGGACAAAAAGACTCCAGGACGTGTACTACGAGTTACAAAATATACACAAATACACTTGTTATACATTCATTTTTCAGAATCAAATCATATAAATTTTTTTAATTCTGTGGGGTGCTGAAGGAACCCCATTTCATCTACCCAATAGTAGATACGTTACTGTTTTTCCTCGCAGAGCCTCTAGCGGCCATGCATCGTACGAAAAATGTTGGGCACAATCGAAGCACTGCTGGGTACAGATTGTTTCGGTACATTCCCGCCAATATAACTGCTTCTGCTTCCTCATCCCAATGTGTGGGATCACTGTGCGCGAGAAAAATTGGGCCGAATCGCAGCACTGCATACAAGCAGAGCTTTTGATACAAGCAGAGAAATGTTGGAAAATGAGTGTAGAAAATTCCTGAAAATGAGTCCTAAAAATTGGAGTTTTTCTTTGGGAAGGCGTAATAGCCTTTTGCAGTATGATATTCCATATATTCCCATATTGGTTGAGGACATGTCCATACACTGTTCTTCCGAGGATTACCAAGAGAATGGTGTTAAAACAATCCAAACTTTGGGAGAACTTGTTCCGAAAACGGAGACGTCTGCTACCCTCATATCTCTGACATTGGGAAATAATTCGGAGATACCAATTTATTTCAATAACCTAAGCATCCCAGACATATACATGAAGGACTCGAATAGTTCCCGTTATGCTATATGGGTAAGTATGATCCTTAACATTACAAATGTCATATTGAACAAGGGCTGATAAAAGTTATACCAGAACTAGATATCAATTTATGAAATGCAGTGGAATCTTAATAATTCCAAGACTTCTCCTTTTCCTCGAGGTTTGGGTTATCATGTACTGTAGCATATTTATATGTAGACAAACTTATATTTCATTTAAAGCGTACTATAGAAGTATACCGTCTCTCTTTGTCAGGAAAAATACACTGTCTTTAAAGTGTGTGGTTCCTTAACTCTTATGGGTTCTGAACACGTGTTTGAGACTGTTAACTTGGTACCTGTGCATGATATAGTCGGTACATGGAACACAATGGATCTATTAAGTGCAACAGCACGCTCAAAGAACCATCGGTAAGTAGCTTAAGATCTACTAGAACGTCTGTCTAATTTTACAAAGATTTATGTACAAACATCTTTCTCGGTTTAAGGTATTCCCGTACAGAGGCACAAAACAAATGTTACGGTCTCAATGGGAGAAAATGAAATTGGAGAAGAAACATTTGGTTTAGATGGAGCCATAACACCTTCTGTTAGCAGTAAAAACATATTATCATGGAAATCAAAATTTAGCTGTTGCAGTCAATAGAGTGAAACAGCATCAGTGTGTCCAGACTGTGTCCAAACTGCCATTGTATAATAAAATATTAACGTTCCGCGTCACGTCTCTCGTCCATCAGTCGTCCCGCTAATAACACCGGTACATTCCCGCCAATATAACTGCCTCAAGGCATCAGGGCCCTGGCCGCTCTGCTGCGTCATTGTAGATACGCTACTGACAGAGAGGATAAGAGAGTGCTCGCGGAATAGTGGAAGGGGTATGTAGGAGAGTACGGGAGCTTGAAACGGAGCTCAATATGGCAACACTGGAGAGGATAAGAGAGTGCTCACGCCCGGGTCTGAGTCGCCACCACTTTCTGGCACGCTCACGCTTAGCACGGAACAGCTCCTGGACCGACGGTAGAGCCCGTTTTTACCACGAAACGGCGACCATACCACCGACGAGATACTGTTAAAGACTGCCAGCCTTACGGGAGTTGGCGGGACTCGAATTTTTCGGTGTTCTCTTACGCCCTCTAGGATATATTCTGACTGGAGTGAGAAACAGGAGGCCAACGACGGCATTTCGTCGGTGCAGAAGACACTGTATTGGTATCGTGTTAGCAACGCGCCCGCGCGCTACACTCACCAGCGTACCTTTACTATATCCGTGTGCGCTGCTTGTGCGAGCCACAATCTATTTTTAGAACTTGCCATGTTGCCATGCTTTACGGCTTACGGAAACGAAACTGAAATTCGACTGTCGAGCCGTCGAGCGTATGAATCGCAATCTGGAGCTAGCCTTCGGGTCCCCGTGCAGCGAGGATTTTTTTTTTATTTTTATTTTTCATTACTTTTTTAATTACATTTTTTAACCTTCCAAAAAATTAAAAATGTTAAAACTATGTTCAAAATATGTATTCATTTTAAATAGAAACGTTTTGTTACTGTCATAATTGCATTAATAAAAATTGGTATATGATCGAGAACAGGTTGATGGTATTTATTTGGACTGATTGGAGAATACGAAAATGCAGGAAGTATTTTTTTGTTTATGAAACAATTTGTAGATTTATTAGTTGTCAAACAAATAATAAAATAAATTGTATAATATATATAAATTGATTTTATACTAGCATACACAAGTTTATTTGATCTTATGTCTTCCTATAATAAAAAAACACAGTCATAACTATAATTATAATAGAATTTCATAAAATATTGAGGTTATTGCAAACTCATCTTTTTTCGCGATGATGCTCTAATTTTATTGCTTCTCTCGAATGTCCATTTCCTTCCGAGACAGTGCGTTTCTAAGTGTAAATAAAAAATGTTGATATAAAATGTATCATAATTAAACTACAATTATTCTAATAACGTAGAATGTAGTACATATTAAGTTTTAATTACCAGGATTTTCATCTTCGACGTTAAGCACCTTTTACTGCTTCTCGTAATTTACGTATATGGACATTAGGGTGGACCTTATTTTTCGACCATGAAATTTTTTTGTCCCGTAAACCAGAATTGTAACAAATGTTGAGAAAATGATCTGGAAAAATTTTGGGGCCGATTGGATCATGGGAAAATGAGGCGCAGCAAATTTGAAAATTTTGAATTTTTTAAATCTTTACATAAATAGACGTTATGATATATCGTTGAATTTGTCTTTTTTCTCTTTAAGAATCCGTATGTAGCATAAACAGTTGTTGATAGAAAAAACATCCGTGACTTTGAAAACTTGAAATAATTACTTTGAAAAAAAATTTTTTCTCTGATACTATATCCACCTCCTTATATACTACAACTTTTGTTTGAAGAGTTTTTTTATATATACATAACTGACAGAGATATTAAGGGGCGTAATTTGCATTATTCGGAAGCATACAACTGCGCATATGTATAGCTATTTTCATAGCTACATGCTGCCGAATAATGCAAATTACGCCTCGTAAACGAAAAAATAGGACTTTTGAGGCAGATAGCGCCCTAGATCGATGTTTTATCTAGCGTTTTTGACTAGTGAAAAACCCCGTGTTTGTATTATCGAGAAATGAGTAAATGAATATTTTGCAATCCTGGAAGTCTCTCTACTCCCTTATAAATAAATTCATTAATATGCTCCAATCTACAAAAGAAAAACAGTTATAATATCGGAAAAAGAAGTTATTATGAATAATAAGTAGTCTGACTGAAACATAGACTGAAGGTGGTCAATGATACCGCTGAACGGGGCGTTAAACTAATGGAGGACCATAATAAAATTTTATATAGAAACAAAGAGGAGAAATAATATATACTATACAAACTGTGATGGAATATCGACAGCAGTATCCTGACGCCACAAAACAGATTTGTCAAAGGATTTTTAAATATTTTTTAATATAGAGAGAAACACCTGATCAATCCCTACATGCGATTAATTGCATTTTTAAGAGGTATTGAAGACAGCTTATTAACTGAGAGTTATTAAATTTTTCATTTTCCTCAGAGTCAGCAAGTTCTTTATGTTTCTCGGAGTCATTAAGTTTTCCATTTTTCTTGAAGTTATTCTATTTTTCATTTTCCTCAGTGTCGTCAAGTTTTTTCATATAGTCCAGTCGGCAGGTCGAAAAAAGGCGTCTACCTGGAAAGTATTCCGAACTTAATGAAATTTTGACACGTTATTTAGGGGTACTCTGGGGTGTCGAATCTCAGTTTTCGACCTCGAGGACTCTGTGCTAACTTGGGGAGGGGGAAAAAACCACTACTTTTATTACCTTGTTTTGGTTTTTCGCCTATCGGGCTCGAGTCGGATACGCGATACATCAGACACATCGGGAAGCTTATGACTAGACTGCGGATTTTATGCATGTATGACAAAAATGTACACGTTCAATTTAAAGCAGTGGACATGTTAAAAATATTTAAGGACATCAACGTATTAGTTTCAGCTTAATAGGATAATTAAAAGAAGAATACAATTTATATTTGGCTCATGTGCCGTGCAATCAATGCAAACATTTTTTATTTTGCATAAAGATCTGCAGTGTACTCATGACTCACCTTTGTCGGGCGGCTTCTAAAACAATAGAACAAGATCGCGCGAACGAGTTATCGCGATACCCGAGAATCAACTGTGCGTTCTTATGAAATAGATAATAATAATAATGGTACGTATTTCTTTCATAACTTGTCCATAATGTGATTTTTATATAAGTACATTAGGTATATTCGGCAGACATGTGCATGATCGTTATTTGTATTAAAATTTGAAATAATGCACGTTTCACGTGAAAAAATTATAAGAAAATATTTACAACGTGGTATGTAATAAGTTATGATAACTTTTCAGTGGGTGATGTTTTTATTAACTGTTAAGTAACCTACTTAACTATCATTAATCTTACACAAATTCTTAAAAGATAATATATAGTATACAATATAAAATAAAATAGAAATTAACTTAAAATAAAATCATATAAAATAAAAAACTAGAGGGTTATTGTTGCTCGCTCGCTTCGCTCGCTCGCGAGTAGGGTTGTTTTTGCTCGCTCGCTTTGCTCGCTCGCGGATAGGACTGCTCTTGCGAAAGGGTTAGTGGTACGCATGGCTAGTAGTACCTATAGGTATTAATGTTTTTTTTAAATTTGGTGTGTGACTCTCCACGAGCCACACAAAGAACTTCCCGATTCGTTAGTTGCAGTATATTATTATCATTATTAAGTGTACGTTTTAAGAAGATTATACGTTTTCAGGGAAATTCAATAGTTTTCTACTTATCAAAATGTTTGCTATATGGCGTCACATTAAACCAACATCGTATGCTCGTTGCTCGCTTGGTTCCTTGTTATAGCATACTAATGTTGCAAAATAAATTGTCTTAATTAGTTTTTCGCAAACGATACAACTCCTCATTATCCGGGTTTGCAGTAGTGATCTTGGTTTTCTTCGATACTGTTAATTTAAATTGTCCCAAAATATATAAACTGCGCTCAATTTTGAAACTCTGCTCAGTGCTACATACAATATTTGTAAAGTTCGCCATTCTGATTTTTTAAAATCCAAACATACTTTCTCGTATGTTTGTCCCTGACTTTTATGAATCGTAATCGCTTCAGCAGGAACCACTGGAAATTGACTACGTGTGATTTGATATTTTTCCTCACTCGACATATTTACTTGATTCGATATTTTTATTATTGGTGTAAAATTTTGATCAATATTTGTGCATTTTTCATATAATCACGATAACGAGTTCTTACTTTTACTCCTACTCTGGCCAATTGAAAATCTAACCACAATATAGACGGAATTTTAGTATTTTCTTGAAAAGTAATAAATTTTAATATTCCGCATGTGTGCTCCATTAATCAATCCGTTTTCAACATCAATGTTATTAATAATTATCATATAGTTTATATTAATTTTCAATTTAATCTCAGTTAATAATTCGTTTTGAACTGATTGTTTTTTTAAAGATTGTAATATAAATTTTTTTTTGTACTTTCATCGATATTCTTTGAAAATGTATTCTCGCGAGTAGAGATGATTAACTCACTCTTGCATTGGGATAATTTTCGATTATTGTAAGCGGAAACATCATCGTAAGGTACAAAAAAAATTAAAAAAAATTTTTTTTTTTTAATTTTAAAGAAATCGAAAAAAATTTTTTTGTGTAATTACGTTTGTTTCTTCGGTGGAAACTTTCCGTTCTCTCGTATAAATTGCATTGTTGAATGAACTTCTTTCGAAAAAACTAAAAAAACTAAAAAACTACTTGACCAAAATGGACCAAAATCTAATCAGCTCTAAGTTACAGCGGGGCATATCGATTGCATCATTCATCATCCTGATCGCGTTGTTACTTTTTCTGAAAACGTTAACGAAAAATTTGATTACATAGAAACGGCCATACGCGCGCGCGCGCACGCACACACACACACACACACACACACACACACACACACACACATATACGAAAATTTTGCTGAAAATAGTCTAAAATGACTGCAATGACCATGAAACGTGAAGATCTACTAAAAAATCGATTTTCGATTTTCGGGGTCATTACAATAACTTCCCTATAAAATCGGGAAGTTAATTATATAGAGCCTATAGATAATACAGAATAAAATATAAACACGAAATATAATACGTATAATGTTTATATTTATATTTCGTTTTTAATTATTGCCATACTTTACCATATTGTAATCTTCTAGGTGTATTGTTTAACTTCCGTAAAGACATTTTAATGATATTATCGATACATATCTACGTTCATTCGGAGAAAATTCGTTAAAAAGCTAGAAATATTGTCTTTTAAGTTTTTCACATGAAACGTGCATTATTCGAGCTTTAATACAAATAAAGAGCAGGCACGCGTTTGGCGAATATACCTAATGTAGTTATAAAAAAACCAAGTATATTAAAAATCACGTTATAAGTAAAGAAAGAAAACCATTATTACCATTATCTATGTCATAAGAACGCAGAGTATTTGAATCTCGGATAACGCAATAACTCGTCCGCCCGAACTTGTTCGATTCTTTTCGTACCCGCCCGACGAATTCGAAGTCGAATCGAAGGGCCGCCGCCGGACTTTCTGCGACCCGACCCGACTCGAACCCGAACATCGAGCGGCCCGCACATCCCTAAATTATTTATAATTATAAATATATTATATTAAATGACCTATATTATAATAACCTATATTAGGTAATTATTATCACACTTTAAATAAGTAAATATGGCTCAAATTATGCCGTATTTAGGCTCATTTTAATTAGAAGGATCTCACAAATACGTTGGTAATTCCGTAAAAAAGATTGAAAAATAAAAAACTTTCCTATGTGCATTGATGTAATCGGTACGCAGCCTTTTGAACTGTGTCGGCTGCCTCGTACCTCAGTCCCTCTTTGTCGTTTACGAGCTGTCGTAAAAAAAGTTCTGGTACATATGTTGATAGTCTAAAAATATGATCAACGCTATTTTTCAATTTCTCTAAAAAACCTGCATTTGTCGAATTTTTGCGTGTTTTTCACTTTGTGTAATTAACATTTTGAACCAAAAAATCGGGAAAAAATCTCAAATATCAATTTCAATTAAATGCAATTATATGATTAAATTAATGCAAGTAAATGGGGAAAATGGACCGAAAATTGAATGGCACAACGGCTGTTTAAATAATTCGAAGGACTATCTCGTCCGGCTAGGCCCTTCATTCCAAATTGTAATATTCCAATATTCCAATATCATTTTAAATATATTCAAGTACTATTTAAAACTATTAATGAGTTTTAACAACAAAATATTTTAAATAGAAAACTAAATTTTGACATATAAGATAAGATTATAGCAAGCTTGCTATAAATGTCGAAAACTCGAGTCTGGCCAGAGACATTCAATTTTCAGGAAACACTATTCTATGATGACGAACGGAGAAAAGGGAAGTGAAGCTCGGGGGCTTCGGTCGCCGTGGAGTGGAGTGAAACATTGTAACATGATACGGGTCGGGTCGGGTATATCGGTGTGAGACTACTAATCAAACAACAAAGCTTAATTATTTATCATTATTTTTTTATAGGATTTTCCTTAACATATTTGGTGAATTTTGTTTCTTTTTATGAAAATGATACCAAAATTATATAATTCCGATGATATTTGCTTATGCAATGAGCGACGCAAGTTTCGGACACAAAGAAGGAAAGCGTCGGGAAAAAAAGAGACGCGGAGAGTCCTTATTCTTTTAAGATTTCGACTTCGACTTCGTCTGCTAGCTCTTCGTCTCGTCGCACAATGTACTCATAAATGAATCATGTTTCAGGAAGTGGTTCAGTTCAGAATGAAATAAAATAATGTTACACGCACTTTTTAAATAGCGTCATATATGGTGCAAGAAATATTCGTATAGAGTCAAATAGAATTATTTTTTTAGATATCTTCGTACGAAATACTGCCTCTAAATAACATTGTATGGATAGGAGCCGTCGAAAATTAGTTTAATTAGTTAATACTTTTATCTTGTTACTACCTCTACTTTAATAATTGCAGTCAATAATGCTGTCGAGCATTACAAGTATGGGATAAATAAGTAAAAAAATTAATTTTCTGTTTCCTACTAAGGATCTTAATAAGAACGATTGAATTTTGTCATTACACAACATAACAAAATATTTTTTAAGAATCATTATTTTATATATAACGCAATAATGTTCAAATTACTTTTAAATTCCAATACATTTGTAGAATATTACGTAGTAATTACTTCCATTTTTCCTACATCTATAAACTATCGATTATATTGTAAACAATTATTACAATGGTGATAATAAGGAAAATAAGAATGCAATAAGAGAATTATATATAGTATTATAAGGCAATTACAGAATAGGTAATGTCAGCATTCTACTATATCATTCTTCTTCAACTTGACGAATATCTCGTCGATTGTGGAACTTTTACCGCTGTGGTATATCAGATCACTGTAACTTTCCCGTTATCCCCGCGCCCACTCGCGCCCACTTACCGGTCCCGCGGAATAACACAGGGGCTGGCAGCACCGACGAGATACTATCAGAGAGTATATGAGAGTGCTCACGCCCGGGTTTTGGCCGTGCTGCTTTTGTCTCCACATCATGTTTAGCCTGGAACAGCTCCTACATCATCTTTAGCATGGAACAGAACCTACATCATCTTTAGCAAGAAACAGAACCCACTTTACTGTTAGCACATCTGACGACATCTGTGTCGCTCGAATATTTCTCTTACGCCCTCTAGGATATATTCTGACTGGAGTGAGGAACAGGAGGCCACCAGAGGCCACCACAGAAGACACTGTGTCGTGTTAGCAACGCGCCCGCGCGCTACACTCACCAACGTACCTTTACTATATCCGTGTGCGCTGCTTGTGCGCTTATGCCAGCCACAATCTATTTTTAGCACTTGCCATGTTGCCATGTTCTATTGCTTTACGGCGGAAGCGAAACTGAAATTCGGCTGTCGAGCCGTCGAGCGTATGAATCGCAATCTGGAGCTAGCATTCGAGTCCCCGTGCAGCGGGGATTTTTTTTTAATTTTTATTTTTCATTACTTTTTTAATTACATTTTTTAACCTTCCAAAAAATTAAAAATGTAAAAACTATGTTCAAAATATGTATTCATTTTAAATAGAAACGTTTTGTTACTGTCATAATTGCATTAATAAAAATTGGTATATGATCGAGAACAGGTTGATGGTATTTATTTGGACTGATTGGAGAATACGAAAATGCAGGAAGTATTTTTTAGTTTATGAATCAATTTGTAGATTTATTAGTTGTCAAACAAATAATAAAATAAATTGTATAATATATATAAATTGATTTTATACTAGCATACACAAGTTTATTTATTAAAAAATACAATCATAACTATAATTATAATAGAATTTCATAAAATGTATATTGAGGTTATTGCAAACTCATCTTTTTTCGCAATGATGCTCTAATTTCATTGCTTCTCTCGAATGTCCATTTCCTTCCGAGACAGTGGCGTTTTTAGGTGTAAATAAAAAATGTTGATATAATTATATCAATTTTAAAATATATCATAATTAAACTACAATTATTCTAATAACGTGGAATGTAGTACATATTAAGTTTTAGTTACCCGGATTTTCTTCTTCGACGTTAAGCACTCTTTACTGCTTCTCGTAATTTACGTATATGCAACATTAAGGTGGACCTTATTTTTCGACCATGAAATTTTTTTGGTCCCGTAAACCAGAATTGTGACAAATGTTGAGAAAATTGTCTGGAAAAATTTTGGGGCCGTTTGGATCATGGGAAAATGAGTTTTTAATGGAAAATGAGAATTTTTTAAATCATGACATAAATAGACGTTATGATATATCGTTGAATTTGTCTTTTTTCTCTTTAAGAATCCATATATAGCATAAACAGTTGTTGATAGAAAAAACATCCGTGACCTTGAAAACTTTAAATAATGACTTTGAAAAAATTTTTTTTCTTTGATACTATATCCACCTCCTTATATACTACAACTTTTGTTTGAAGAGTTTTTTCATATATGTATACATAACTGACAGAGATATTATATATAAATAAATTCATTAATACGCTCCAATCTACAGAAGAACAAGAAAGCGAGCTAATAAAAACGTGGTAAAAATAGTTCTAATATCGGAAAAAGAAGTTGTTATGAGTAATAAGTAGTCTGACTGAAACATGGACTGAAGGTGGTCAATGATACCGCTGAACGGGGCGTTAAACTAATGGAGGATCATAATAAAATTTTATCTAGAAACAAAGAGGAGAAATAATATATATGTATACTATACAAACTGTGATGGTATGTCGAAAGCAGTATCCTGACGCCACAAAGCAGAATTTGTCAAAGGATTTGTAAATATTTTTTAATATAGCGAGAAACACCTGATCAATCCCTACATGATTAATTGCATTTTTAAGAGGCATTGAAGACTGCTTGTTAACTGGGATATTATTAAATTTTTCATTTTCCTCAGAGTCAGTAAGTTCTTTATTTTTTCAAAGTCATTAAGTTTTCCATTTTTCTTGGAGTTATTAAATTTTTCATTTTCCTCAGTGCCGTCAAGTTTTTTCATAGAGTCATTGAAGTTTCCATTTTTCTTGGAGTTATTAAATTTTTCATTTTCCTCAGCGTCATTAAGTTCTTTATTTTTCTCGGAGTCATTAAGTTTATCATTTTTCTTGGAGTCATTGAAAAGTCCCTCTTTGTCGTTTACGCGCTGTCGTAAAAAAAGTTCTGGTATGTTGCTAGTCTAAAAATATGATCAATGCTACTTTTCAGTTTCTCAAATAAATCTGCATTTGTCGAATTTTTGCGTGTTTTTCAGTTTGTGTAATTAACATTTTGAACCAAAAAATCGGGAAAAAATCTCAATTATCAATTTCAATTAAATGCAATTATATGATTAAATTAATGCAAGTAAATGGGAAAAATTGACCGAAAATTGAATGGCGCAACGGCTGTTTAAATAATTCGGAGGACTACCTCGTCCGGCTAGACCCTTCATTCCAAATTGTAATATTCCAATATTTCAGTATCATTTTTAATATTGTTCAAGTACTATTTAAAACTATTGATGAGTTTTAACAACAAAATATTTTAAATGGTAAACTAAATTTTGACAAATAAGATACGATTATAGCAAGCTTGCTATAAATGTCGAAAACTCGAGTCTGGCTAGAGACATTCAATTTTCAGGAAACACTATTCTATGATGACGAACGGAGAAAAGGGAAGTGAAGCTCGAGGGTTTCGGTCGCCGTGGAGTGGAGTGAAACATTGTAACATGATACGGGTCGGGTCGGGTATATCGGTGTAAAATAACAGAATATTTTTTAAGAATTATTATTTTATATTAAAACGTTTGTAGCTCATTGCAACGTCGACCGATTTTGACGAAATTTTCAGAATATGTTTAATTGACACAGATTTACAAAACGTATTTTTTAAATTTTCAATGTCGGCCCATATAAAGATGTTGTAAAATGCAATTTTTTGTAAGTAAGTAAATACGTATTTATTTATTTATTTCAGCCTCGTGGCCCAGAAATTGGACATGGATTATAATTCTCGAAGCCATTCATCCCTCTATTTATCCATTCATCCGTTCCTCCACCCATCCATCCATATCCCATGCCACATCAAATACCTTATTGTCTATGTGATCTATCCCAATGTCTCCCCGCTAATCCTGCCTCTCTCTTGATTATCCCTTGTGATTAATTCTTTCCTTTTTTTCTCTATACTCCTAACCCATTCTACAATTTCTCCCACTCTTTTCTCCTGTACTATCTTTTCTATACCTATGTTAATTCTTTCTACCCCTTCACAGTCTTCTGCCAGATGTTTTAGTTTCCCCAAGTGTCTCTCATTTTTTCTACAATTCCGATCAGTTACTATTTTTGAAAAAATTATTTTCACATCCTGTACTAAACTAATTGTTCTAGCTTCCCAAAAAGTTCAAATCGTATAGTATAATATTAAAAAAGTTATCATTTTTAGAGCGTCCGAAAATTTTTGCGAGTCACAGTATGTACATATATCGCGCACAGAACACAATTCTTCTTTCTATTAAATCGCATTTCTTAGGTCAAACAATTGCGTTTTGTAATGTATAATAACATGTAATAACGTTAAAAATTACTTAATATACACCCGCGGTAAAATCAATAAGTATAACTTTCCACCTCACAGCAGAAACGTCGAAAAAATTTTTACAATGATGTCCCACAATAAAAAAATCTGAAAAAAATTGACGACACTGCCTGCTGTAGTACTTTATCGAGGAACCAAACAGTAAAAAGCATGTTTTCATATTTTCTAGAAATCTATATTTTTCCGATTTTTGGGGGGTTTTTCATTATTTACGACCACAGTTTGCAACCAAAAAATCTGAAAAAATTCTATAAAATGCGTCTTAGGATCCAAAATATGTAACATTTTTTTTAGAATTTTAGAACGTATTTGAGACCGGAAAATTGCGCTCGACTGTGCAACAGGCCTAACGGTTCTGGAGAACCGATTACACTGTCCAACACCAAATTTGTTTTCAATATACTGTTGGGTCCTTCTTATAGAGTTTTTTGCGCTGATTCCGAATCTGTCCTTAATTTTTCTCCTATACGCACAGTTTTTGAAAAACATGGCTTTGAAAAAAGAACATATTTTTCAACTTTAAACAAATATTGTGGTTATTATAAAAGATATTGAATTGTTCTTTACAGCAAAAGATTCTGTAGACTTTCCCGAATACAGTGATATCCAATATTAATACATTATGATTGTTTAAACATGTTTAAACAATGATTGAAGACGAAGAGACACTACTTTTGCACCAATTTTTGAGGATATTTTTCAATTTATCTCAAAAAATTAGGGTCCAGCGGAAAATCGAACTATACCACGCGATAGAGCAGACTTTTATCTTGAGAAACCAACCTTTCAAGTTTGTAACGTCGACGTTTTTTTCGAACCAGAAAACAAAATAACTTCGCCCGACATGAGCCACCAGTGGCGCGGCGAGGCGGCCTTCGTCGTCGATTTTCAATTGTTACTTTCAACAATTGCGTCCGTTGCCGGTTGCGGCCCGCGCGTATTCTTATGTTTTCACTTTTGGCCCACTGCAGTCCGCGGGGGTTGCTCATCACACTGGTTTAAATAAATAAATTTATATATTTTTCTATTTGTGAATTATATTATTCTAATAATTTATTGTGAAAATAATTGTTTAAATAAATAAAAACAAATAACAAATTTGTATAGATTATAAAAATCTATTTATTTTAACAATAAATTATTGAAATAACAATTCAAATAATGAATATGGAAACAAATTATAAAAATTTATTTATTTAAATTATTTTAACAATAAATTATTATTGAGAAATAACAATTCAAATAATTAATATAGAAACAAATTATAAAAATTTATTTATTTAAACAATTATTTTAACAATAAATTATTATTGAAATAACAATTCAAATAATTACTATAGAAACAAATTATAAAAATTTATTTATTTAAACAATTGTTTTAAATTATTGAAATGGTATTTCAAACAATAAATATAGAAACAAATTATAAATATTTATTTATTTATAAATTGTTTAAATAATAAATATTAGGTCGAACACAATATAGAATACAGAATGACAGAGAACCGAAATCCGGAACCGAAATCCTGAACCGAAATACATAATATCGGTTCTCCAAAATCGTAACCGTAACCGATATAAGCCAGAACTGCCAGCCAGTACCGATATTCTCGTAACAGTTATAAGTGTTATAACATAACATCATTTCGGTTCTTAATAACTATTTCAATCAGAACCGAAAAATAACAGTTTAAACAGTTATTTTCATAACCGTTCCAATCCCTGTCTGTAGCGTAGATTTACCACTATTTTAATATACTATACGATTTGAACTTTTTTTGGAAACTAGAGCAATTAGTTTACTGCAGGATGTGAAAAGAAGTTTTTTAAAAAATTGCAATTGATCAGAATTGTAGAAAAAATACTAAAAGTTGCGTTTTACAACTTTTTAATTTGGGTCTATCTACAGGGTGATTCACGCAATTGTTACAAGTCATAACTCCGTTTTTATTGCATTTACAAAAAAATGCCAAAGGAGAAAGATAAATGGTTCGAAGAGAACTACATCTGTAGGCCTTTCGATTTTTTTTAGATGCAGCAGTGCATGTGCAATTAACAATTGCATAATTTCTTTAAATAGAAATGCATATTGTTTTTTACACAGATCGATTCTTCTGTTCATCCTACGTAAAAAATGATTAGGGTACACACGGCAAAAAATTATTAGATCTCGAGATATTTTCAAAAAATGTCTTTATTGAAGAAGATGCTCAAACGCTTCTCCATTATATTCTAAACATTTCTTATAACGTTTTTTTATTGTTTGCATAACTGCGTTTATACATCAATACGTTGGCCAGCCCGTGCACCTGATTTAAGTCCCCTTGACTTTTTCTGTGGGGTTATTTGAAAGATAGAATTTATTCAAACCCCATAGATTCTGTAGAGAATCTGAGAGAAAGAATCATAGTGGAATGTTCAGCAATAACTGCAGATAATTTAAACGCAGTTATGCAAACAATAAAAATACGTTATAAGAAATGTTTAGAATGTAATGGAGAAGCGTTTGAGCATCTTCTTCAATAAAGACATTTTTTGAAAATATCTCGAGATCTAATAATTTTTTGCCGTGTGTACCCTAATCATTTTTTACGTAGGATGAACAGAAGAATCGATCTGTGTAAAAAACAATATGCATTTCTATTTAAAGAAATTATGCAATTGTTAATTGCACATGCACTGCTGCATCTAAAAAAAATCGAAAGGCCTACAGATGTAGTTCTCTTCGAACCATTTATCTTTCTCCTTTGGCATTTTTTTGTAAATGCAATAAAAACGGAGTTATGACTTGTAACAATTGCGTGAATCACCCTGTATAATTAAAATTTAAAAAATACGTTTTATAGATTTGTGTCAATTAAACATATTCTGAAAATTTCAGGGTAACCCTAAAGTTATTCTTCTAAATTTTCGTAGAAAGAATTGGTTTTCAATTTGGTTTAATTAATAATAACTGTGCCTAAAAATATGAAAATAATTGGAGACAATATTGATGACAGTAAGTATTTCATCATTAAATTAATTTCCAAGATGGTGGCTTTTAAACATCGATATAAAATCTGTGTTTCTTCGAAATCTTCCGGCTTTTCTATTTTTTAAAACTAGAGTTTGCAACAAAGGCTCGGGAAAAATTAAAATACTTCTATGAATATAATTTATATTATTAGAGATTTGTATATTAGTTACATATTTGATATAAAACAATATAAACTGTATGTCCTAATCCTGGCCAATGATGATGTACGATCTGATCCAGTCTAAAGGTGATGTAGGATCTGATCCAGGCTAAAGATGATGTAGGATCTGTTCTAGGCTAAAGATGATGTAGGATCTGATCCAGGCTAAAGATGATGTAGGATCTTGTCCATGCTAAAGATGATGTAGGATCTTGTCCATGCTAAAGATGATGTAGGATCTTGTCCATGCTAAAGATGATGTAGGATCTTGTCCATGCTAAAGATGATGTAGGAGCTGATCCAGGCTAAGTACTAGAGTAGGGGGCAGCACTATATGGGCACGGCCAAAACCCGGGCCTGAGCACTCTCATATACTCTCTGATACTATTAAAGACTGCCAGCCTTATGGGAGTTGGCGAGCCCGAATTTTTCGGTGTTTCTTACGCCCTCTAGGATATATTCTGGCTCCATCCAGAGAAACAGAAGGCCAACGACGGCATTTTGTCGGTGAAGAAGACCACTGAGGAGATTCTCGTCGCGATGCATCGGCGAGAATGCGAATTATCACGAAACTATATCGATTATTATTAAATGTTACATTCTCCGTCATATTTCAGACGATGTTTTGGCATTATTGTGGCACTATTTCGAATTTTTAGCGACGTGGTATATCAGATCACTGTAACTTTCACGTTATCCCCGCGCCCGTTGCGCCCGGTTACCGGGCTCGCTGAATAGCACAGGGGCTGGCAGCACCGACGAGATACTATTAAAGACTGCCAGCCCCTGTGTTATTCCGCGGGACCAGTAAGTGGGCGCGAGTGGGCGCGGGGATAACGTGAAAGTTACAGTGATCTGATATACCACATCGCTAAAAATTCTAAATAGTGCTAAAATAGTGCCAAAACATCGTCTGAAATATGGCGGAGAATGTAACATTTAATAATAATCGATATGGTTTCGTAATAATTCGCATTCACACCGATGCATCGCGACGAGAATCTCCTCAGTGGTCTTCTTTACCGACAAAATGCCGTCGTTGGCCTTCTGTTTCTCTGGATGGAGCTAAAATATATCCTAGAGGGCGTAAGAAATACCGAAAAATTCGAGTCCCGCCAACTCCCATAAGGCTGGCAGTCTTTAACAGTATCTCGTCGGTGCTGGCAGTCTTTAATAGTATCTCGTCGGTGCTGGCAGCACCGACGAGATACTGTTAAAGACTGCCAGCCTTACGGGAGTTGGCGGGACTCGAATTGTTCGGTGTTCTCTTACGCCCTCTAGGATATATTCTGACTGGAGTGAGAAACAGGAGGCCAACGACGGCATTTCGTCGGTGCAGAAGACACTGTATTGGTATCGTGTTAGCAACGCGCCCGCGCGCTACACTCGCCAGCGTACCTTTACTATATCCGTGTGCGCTGCTTGTGCGAGCCACAATCTATTTTTAGAACTTGCCATGTTGCCATGCTTTACGGCTTACGGAAACGAAACTGAAATTCGACTGTCGAGCCGTCGAGCGTATGAATCGCAATCTGGAGCTAGCCTTCG
This sequence comes from Lasioglossum baleicum, assembly GCF_051020765.1. Lineage (NCBI taxonomy): Eukaryota > Metazoa > Arthropoda > Insecta > Hymenoptera > Halictidae > Lasioglossum > Lasioglossum baleicum. The sequence goes on from NC_134933.1 coordinate 974,756, forward strand.
GGACCCCGTGCAGCGAGGATTTTTTTTTTATTTTTATTTTTCATTACTTTTTTAATTACATTTTTTAACCTTCCAAAAAATTAAAAATGTTAAAACTATGTTCAAAATATGTATTCATTTTAAATAGAAACGTTTTGTTACTGTCATAATTGCATTAATAAAAATTGGTATATGATCGAGAATAGGTTGATGGTATTTATTTGGACTGATTGGAGAATACGAAAATGCAGGAAGTATTTTTTAGTTTATGAAACAATTTGTAGATTTATTAGTTGTCAAACAAATAATAAAATAAATTGTATAATATATATAAATTGATTTTATACTAGCATACACAAGTTTATTTGATCTTCTGTCTTCCTATAATAAAAAAACACAGTCATAACTATAATTATAATAGAATTTCATAAAATATTGAGGTTATTGCAAACTCATCTTTTTTCGCGATGATGCTCTAATTTTATTGCTTCTCTCGAATGTCCATTTCCTTCCGAGACAGTGCGTTTCTAAGTGTAAATAAAAAATGTTGATATAAAATGTATCATAATTAAACTACAATTATTCTAATAACGTAGAATGTAGTACATATTAAGTTTTAATTACCAGGATTTTCTTCTTCGACGTTAAGCACCCTTTACTGCTTCTCGTAATTTACGTATATGGACATTAGGGTGGACCTTATTTTTCGACCATGAAATTTTTTTGTCCCGTAAACCAGAATTGTAACAAATGTTGAGAAAATGATCTGGAAAAATTTTGGGGCCGATTGGATCATGGGAAAATGAGGCGCAGCAAATTTGAAAATTTTGAATTTTTTAAATCTTTACATAAATAGACGTTATGATATATCGTTGAATTTGTCTTTTTTCTCTTTAAGAATCCGTATGTAGCATAAACAGTTGTTGATAGAAAAAACATCCGTGACTTTGAAAACTTGAAATAATTACTTTGAAAAAAAATTTTTTCTCTGATACTATATCCACCTCCTTATATACTACAACTTTTGTTTGAAGAGTTTTTTTATATATACATAACTGACAGAGATATTAAGGGGCGTAATTTGCATTATTCGGAAGCATACAACTGCGCATATGTATAGCTATTTTCATAGCTACATGCTGCCGAATAATGCAAATTACGCCTCGTAAACGAAAAAATAGGACTTTTGAGGCAGATAGCGCCCTAGATCGATGTTTTATCTAGCGTTTTTGACTAGTGAAAAACCCCGTGTTTGTATTATCGAGAAATGAGTAAATGAATATTTTGCAATCCTGGAAGTCTCTCTACTCCCTTATAAATAAATTCATTAATATGCTCCAATCTACAAAAGAAAAACAGTTATAATATCGGAAAAAGAAGTTATTATGAATAATAAGTAGTCTGACTGAAACATAGACTGAAGGTGGTCAATGATACCGCTGAACGGGGCGTTAAACTAATGGAGGACCATAATAAAATTTTATATAGAAACAAAGAGGAGAAATAATATATACTATACAAACTGTGATGGAATATCGACAGCAGTATCCTGACGCCACAAAACAGATTTGTCAAAGGATTTTTAAATATTTTTTAATATAGAGAGAAACACCTGATCAATCCCTACATGCGATTAATTGCATTTTTAAGAGGTATTGAAGACAGCTTATTAACTGAGAGTTATTAAATTTTTCATTTTCCTCAGAGTCAGCAAGTTCTTTATGTTTCTCGGAGTCATTAAGTTTTCCATTTTTCTTGAAGTTATTCTATTTTTCATTTTCCTCAGTGTCGTCAAGTTTTTTCATATAGTCCAGTCGGCAGGTCGAAAAAAGGCGTCTACCTGGAAAGTATTCCGAACTTAATGAAATTTTGACACGTCATTTAGGGGTACTCTGGGGTGTCGAATCTCAGTTTTCGACCTCGAGGACCCTGTGCTAACTTGGGGAGGGGGAAAAAACCACTACTTTTATTACCTTGTTTTGGTTTTTCGCCTATCGGGCTCGAGTCGGGTACGCGATACATCAGACACATCGGGAAGCTTATGACTAGACTGCGGATTTTATGCATGTATGACAAAAATGTACACGTTCAATTTAAAGCAGTGGACATGTTAAAAATATTTAAGGACATCAACGTATTAGTTTCAGCTTAATAGGATAATTAAAAGAAGAATACAATTTATATTTGGCTCATGTGCCGTGCAATCAATGCAAACATTTTTTATTTTGCATAAAGATCCGCAGTGTACTCATGACTCAACTTTGTCGGGCGGCTTCTAAAACAATAGAACAAGATCGCGCGAACGAGTTATCGCGATACCCGAGAATCAACTGTGCGTTCTTATGAAATAGATAATAATAATAATGGTACGTATTTCTTTCATAACTTGTCCATAATGTGATTTTTATATAAGTACATTAGGTATATTCGGCAGACATGTGCATGATCGTTATTTGTATTAAAATTTGAAATAATGCACGTTTCACGTGAAAAAATTATAAGAAAATATTTACAACGTGGTATGTAATAAGTTATGATAACTTTTCAGTGGGTGATGTTTTTATTAACTGTTAAGTAACCTACTTAACTATCATTAATCTTACACAAATTCTTTAAAGATAATATATAGTATACAATATAAAATAAAATAGAAATTAACTTAAAATAAAATCATATAAAATAAAAAACTAGAGGGTTATTGTTGCTCGCTCGCTTCGCTCGCTCGCGAGTAGGGTTGTTTTTGCTCGCTCGCTTTGCTCGCTCGCTTTGCTCGCTCGCGGATAGGACTGCTCTTGCGAAAGGGTTAGTGGTACGCATGGCTAGTAGTACCTATAGGTATTAATGTTTTTTTTAAATTTGGTGTGTGACTCTCCACGAGCCACACAAAGAACTTCCCGATTCGTTAGTTGCAGTATATTATTATCATTATTAAGTGTACGTTTTAAGAAGATTATACGTTTTCAGGGAAATTCAATAGTTTTCTACTTATCAAAATGTTTGCTATATGGCGTCACATTAAACCAACATCGTATGCTCGTTGCTCGCTTGGTTCCTTGTTATAGCATACTAATGTTGCAAAATAAATTGTCTTAATTAGTTTTTCGCAAACGATACAACTCCTCATTATCCGGGTTTGCAGTAGTGATCTTGGTTTTCTTCGATACTGTTAATTTAAATTGTCCCAAAATATATAAACTGCGCTCAATTTTGAAACTCTGCTCAGTGCTACATACAACATTTGTAAAGTTCGCCTTTCTGATTTTTTAAAATCCAAACATACTTTCTCGTATGTTTGTCCCTGACTTTTATGAATTGTAATCGCTTCTGCAGGAACCACTGGAAATTGACTACGTGTGATTTGATATTTTTCCTCACTCGACATATTTACTTGATTCGATATTTTTATTATTGGTGTAAAATTTTGATCAATATTTGTGCATTTTTCATATAATCACGATAACGAGTTCTTACTTTCACTCCTACTCTGGCCAATTGAAAATCTAACCACAATATAGACGGAATTTTAGTATTTTCTTGAAAAGTAATAAATTTTAATATTCCGCATGTGTGCTCCATTAATCAATCCGTTTTCAACATCAATGTTATTAATAATTATCATATAGTTTATATTAATTTTCAATTTAATCTCAGTTAATAATTCGTTTTGAACTGATTGTTTTTTTAAAGATTGTAATATAAATTTTTTTTGTACTTTCATCGATATTCTTTGAAAATGTTTTCTCGCGAGTAGAGATGATTAACTCACTCTTGCATTGGGATAATTTTCGATTATTGTAAGCGGAAACATCATCGTAAGGTACAAAAAAAAATTTTTAAAAAATTTTTTTTTTTAAATTTTAAAGAAATCGAAAAAAATTTTTTTGTGTAATTATGTTTGTTTCTTCGGTGGAAACTTTCCGTTCTCTCGTATAAATTGCATTGTTGAATGAACTTCTTTCGAAAAAACTAAAAAAACTAAAAAACTACTTGACCAAAATGGACCAAAATCTAATCAGCTCTAAGTTACAGCGGGGCATATCGATTGCATCATTCATCATCCTGATCGCGTTGTTACTTTTTCTGAAAACGTTAACGAAAAATTTGTGTACATAGAAACGGCCATACGCGCGCGCGCGCGCGCACACACACACACACACACACACACGAACATTTTGCTGAAAATAGCCTAAAATGACTGCAATGACCATGAAACGTGAAGATCTGCTAAAAAATCGATTTTCGATTTTCGGGGTCATTACAATAACTTCCCTATAAAATCGGGAAGTTAATTATATAGAGCCTATAAATAATACAGAATAAAATATAAACACGAAATATAATACGTATAATGTTTATATTTATATTTCGTTTTTAATTATTGCCATACTTTACCATATTGTAATCTTCTAGGTGTATTGTATAACTTCCGTAAAGACATTTTAATGATATTATCGATACATATCTAAGTTCATTCGGAGAAAATTCGTTAAAAAGCTAGAAATATTGTCTTTTAAGTTTTTCACATGAAAAGTGCATTATTCAAGCTTTAATACAAATAAAGAGCAGGCACGCGTTTGGCGAATATACCTAATGTAGTTATAAAAAAACCAAGTATATTAAAAATCACGTTATAAGTAAAGAAAGAAAACCATTATTACCATTATCTATGTCATAAGAACGCAGAGTATTTGAATCTCGGATAACGTAATAACTCGTCCGCCCGAACTTGTTCGATTCTTTTCGTACCCGCCCGACGAATTCGAAGTCGAATCGAAGGGCCGCCGCCGGACTTTCTGCGACCCGACCCGACTCGAACCCGAACATCGAGCGGCCCGCACATCCCTAAATTATTTATAATTATAAATATATTATATTAAATGACCTATATTATAATAACCTATATTAGGTAATTATTATCACACTTTAAATAAGTAAATATGGCTCAAATTATGCCGTATTTAGGCTCATTTTAATTAGAAGGATCTCACAAATACGTTGGTAATTCCGTAAAAAAGATTGAAAAATAAAAAACTTTCCTATGTGCATTGATGTAATCGGTACGCAGCCTTTTGAACTGTGTCGGCTGCCTCGTACCTCAGTCCCTCTTTGTCGTTTACGAGCTGTCGTAAAAAAGTTCTGGTACATATGTTGATAGTCTAAAAATATGATCAATGCTATTTTTCAATTTCTCTAAAAAACCTGTATTTGTCGAATTTTTGCGTGTTTTTCACTTTGTGTAATTAACATTTTGAACCAAAAAATCGGGAAAAAATCTCAAATATCAATTTCAATTAAATGCAATTATATGATTAAATTAATGCAAGTAAATGGGGAAAATTGACCGAAAATTGAATGGCACAACGGCTGTTTAAATAATTCGAAGGACTATCTCGTCCGGCTAGGCCCTTCATTCCAAATTGTAATATTCCAATATTCCAATATCATTTTAAATATATTCAAGTACTATTTAAAACTATTAATGAGTTTTAACAACAAAATATTTTAAATGGAAAACTAAATTTTGACATATAAGATAAGATTATAGCAAGCTTGCTATAAATGTCGAAAACTCGAGTCTGGCCAGAGACATTCAATTTTCAGGAAACACTATTCTATGATGACGAACGGAGAAAAGGGAAGTGAAACTCGGGGGCTTCGGTCGCCGTGGAGTGGAGTGAAACATTGTAACATGATACGGGTCGGGTCGGGTATATCGGTGTGAGACTACTAATCAAACAACAAAGCTTAATTATTTATCATTATTTTTTTATAGGATTTTCCTTAACATATTTGGTAAATTTTGTTTCTTTTTATGAAAATGATACCAAAATTATATAATTCCGATGATATTTGCTTATGCAATGAGCGACGCAAGTTTCGGACACAAAGAAGGACAGCGTCGGGAAAAAAAGAGACGCGGAGAGTCCTTATTCTTTTAAGATTTCGACTTCGACTTCGTCTGCTAGCTCTTCGTCTCGTCGCACAATGTACTCATAAATGAATCATGTTTCAGGAAGTGGTTCAGTTCAGAATGAAATAAAATAATGTTACACGCACTTTTTAAATAGCGTCATATATGGTGCAAGAAATATTCGTATAGAGTCAAATAGAATTATTTTTTTAGATATCTTCGTACGAAATACTGCCTCTAAATAACATTGTATGGATAGGAGCCGTCGAAAATTAGTTTAATTAGTTAATACTTTTATCTTGTTTCTACCTCTACTTTAATAATTGCAGTCAATAATGCTGTCGAGCATTACAAGTATGGGATAAATAAGTAAAAAAATTAATTTTCTGTTTCCTACTAAGGATCTTAATAAGAACGATTGAATTTTGTCATTACACAACATAACAAAATATTTTTTAAGAATCATTATTTTATATATAACGCAATAATGTTCAAATTACTTTTAAATTCCAATACATTTGTAGAATATTACGTAGTAATTACTTCCATTTTTCCTACATCTATAAACTATCGATTATATTGTAAACAATTATTACAATGGTGATAATAAGGAAAATAAGAATGCAATAAGAGAATTATATATAGTATTATAAGGCAATTACAGAATAGGTAATGTCAGCATTCTACTATATCATTCTTCTTCAACTTGACGAATATCTCGTCGATTGTGGAACTTTTACCGCTGTGGTATATCAGATCACTGTAACTTTCCCGTTATCCCCGCGCCCACTCGCGCCCACTTACCGGTCCCGCGGAATAACACAGGGGCTGGCAGCACCGACGAGATACTATCAGAGAGTATATGAGAGTGCTCACGCCCGGGTTTTGGCCGTGCTGCTTTTGTCTCCACATCATGTTTAGCCTGGAACAGCTCCTACATCATCTTTAGCATGGAACAGAACCTACATCATCTTTAGCAAGAAACAGAACCCACTTTACTGTTAGCACATCTGACGACATCTGTGTCGCTCGAATATTTCTCTTACGCCCTCTAGGATATATTCTGACTGGAGTGAGGAACAGGAGGCCACCAGAGGCCACCACAGAAGACACTGTGTCGTGTTAGCAACGCGCCCGCGCGCTACACTCACCAACGTACCTTTACTATATCCGTGTGCGCTGCTTGTGCGCTTATGCCAGCCACAATCTATTTTTAGCACTTGCCATGTTGCCATGTTCTATTGCTTTACGGCGGAAGCGAAACTGAAATTCGGCTGTCGAGCCGTCGAGCGTATGAATCGCAATCTGGAGCTAGCATTCGAGTCCCCGTGCAGCGGGGATTTTTTTTTAATTTTTATTTTTCATTACTTTTTTAATTACATTTTTTAACCTTCCAAAAAATTAAAAATGTAAAAACTATGTTCAAAATATGTATTCATTTTAAATAGAAACGTTTTGTTACTGTCATAATTGCATTAATAAAAATTGGTATATGATCGAGAACAGGTTGATGGTATTTATTTGGACTGATTGGAGAATACGAAAATGCAGGAAGTATTTTTTAGTTTATGAATCAATTTGTAGATTTATTAGTTGTCAAACAAATAATAAAATAAATTGTATAATATATATAAATTGATTTTATACTAGCATACACAAGTTTATTTATTAAAAAATACAATCATAACTATAATTATAATAGAATTTCATAAAATGTATATTGAGGTTATTGCAAACTCATCTTTTTTCGCAATGATGCTCTAATTTCATTGCTTCTCTCGAATGTCCATTTCCTTCCGAGACAGTGGCGTTTTTAGGTGTAAATAAAAAATGTTGATATAATTATATCAATTTTAAAATATATCATAATTAAACTACAATTATTCTAATAACGTGGAATGTAGTACATATTAAGTTTTAGTTACCCGGATTTTCTTCTTCGACGTTAAGCACTCTTTACTGCTTCTCGTAATTTACGTATATGCAACATTAAGGTGGACCTTATTTTTCGACCATGAAATTTTTTTGGTCCCGTAAACCAGAATTGTGACAAATGTTGAGAAAATTGTCTGGAAAAATTTTGGGGCCGTTTGGATCATGGGAAAATGAGTTTTTAATGGAAAATGAGAATTTTTTAAATCATGACATAAATAGACGTTATGATATATCGTTGAATTTGTCTTTTTTCTCTTTAAGAATCCATATATAGCATAAACAGTTGTTGATAGAAAAAACATCCGTGACCTTGAAAACTTTAAATAATGACTTTGAAAAAATTTTTTTTCTTTGATACTATATCCACCTCCTTATATACTACAACTTTTGTTTGAAGAGTTTTTTCATATATGTATACATAACTGACAGAGATATTATATATAAATAAATTCATTAATACGCTCCAATCTACAGAAGAACAAGAAAGCGAGCTAATAAAAACGTGGTAAAAATAGTTCTAATATCGGAAAAAGAAGTTGTTATGAGTAATAAGTAGTCTGACTGAAACATGGACTGAAGGTGGTCAATGATACCGCTGAACGGGGCGTTAAACTAATGGAGGATCATAATAAAATTTTATCTAGAAACAAAGAGGAGAAATAATATATATGTATACTATACAAACTGTGATGGTATGTCGAAAGCAGTATCCTGACGCCACAAAGCAGAATTTGTCAAAGGATTTGTAAATATTTTTTAATATAGCGAGAAACACCTGATCAATCCCTACATGATTAATTGCATTTTTAAGAGGCATTGAAGACTGCTTGTTAACTGGGATATTATTAAATTTTTCATTTTCCTCAGAGTCAGTAAGTTCTTTATTTTTTCAAAGTCATTAAGTTTTCCATTTTTCTTGGAGTTATTAAATTTTTCATTTTCCTCAGTGCCGTCAAGTTTTTTCATAGAGTCATTGAAGTTTCCATTTTTCTTGGAGTTATTAAATTTTTCATTTTCCTCAGCGTCATTAAGTTCTTTATTTTTCTCGGAGTCATTAAGTTTATCATTTTTCTTGGAGTCATTGAAAAGTCCCTCTTTGTCGTTTACGCGCTGTCGTAAAAAAAGTTCTGGTATGTTGCTAGTCTAAAAATATGATCAATGCTACTTTTCAGTTTCTCAAATAAATCTGCATTTGTCGAATTTTTGCGTGTTTTTCAGTTTGTGTAATTAACATTTTGAACCAAAAAATCGGGAAAAAATCTCAATTATCAATTTCAATTAAATGCAATTATATGATTAAATTAATGCAAGTAAATGGGAAAAATTGACCGAAAATTGAATGGCGCAACGGCTGTTTAAATAATTCGGAGGACTACCTCGTCCGGCTAGACCCTTCATTCCAAATTGTAATATTCCAATATTTCAGTATCATTTTTAATATTGTTCAAGTACTATTTAAAACTATTGATGAGTTTTAACAACAAAATATTTTAAATGGTAAACTAAATTTTGACAAATAAGATACGATTATAGCAAGCTTGCTATAAATGTCGAAAACTCGAGTCTGGCTAGAGACATTCAATTTTCAGGAAACACTATTCTATGATGACGAACGGAGAAAAGGGAAGTGAAGCTCGAGGGTTTCGGTCGCCGTGGAGTGGAGTGAAACATTGTAACATGATACGGGTCGGGTCGGGTATATCGGTGTAAAATAACAGAATATTTTTTAAGAATTATTATTTTATATTAAAACGTTTGTAGCTCATTGCAACGTCGACCGATTTTGACGAAATTTTCAGAATATGTTTAATTGACACAGATTTACAAAACGTATTTTTTAAATTTTCAATGTCGGCCCATATAAAGATGTTGTAAAATGCAATTTTTTGTAAGTAAGTAAATACGTATTTATTTATTTATTTCAGCCTCGTGGCCCAGAAATTGGACATGGATTATAATTCTCGAAGCCATTCATCCCTCTATTTATCCATTCATCCGTTCCTCCACCCATCCATCCATATCCCATGCCACATCAAATACCTTATTGTCTATGTGATCTATCCCAATGTCTCCCCGCTAATCCTGCCTCTCTCTTGATTATCCCTTGTGATTAATTCTTTCCTTTTTTTCTCTATACTCCTAACCCATTCTACAATTTCTCCCACTCTTTTCTCCTGTACTATCTTTTCTATACCTATGTTAATTCTTTCTACCCCTTCACAGTCTTCTGCCAGATGTTTTAGTTTCCCCAAGTGTCTCTCATTTTTTCTACAATTCCGATCAGTTACTATTTTTGAAAAAATTATTTTCACATCCTGTACTAAACTAATTGTTCTAGCTTCCCAAAAAGTTCAAATCGTATAGTATAATATTAAAAAAGTTATCATTTTTAGAGCGTCCGAAAATTTTTGCGAGTCACAGTATGTACATATATCGCGCACAGAACACAATTCTTCTTTCTATTAAATCGCATTTCTTAGGTCAAACAATTGCGTTTTGTAATGTATAATAACATGTAATAACGTTAAAAATTACTTAATATACACCCGCGGTAAAATCAATAAGTATAACTTTCCACCTCACAGCAGAAACGTCGAAAAAATTTTTACAATGATGTCCCACAATAAAAAAATCTGAAAAAAATTGACGACACTGCCTGCTGTAGTACTTTATCGAGGAACCAAACAGTAAAAAGCATGTTTTCATATTTTCTAGAAATCTATATTTTTCCGATTTTTGGGGGGTTTTTCATTATTTACGACCACAGTTTGCAACCAAAAAATCTGAAAAAATTCTATAAAATGCGTCTTAGGATCCAAAATATGTAACATTTTTTTTAGAATTTTAGAACGTATTTGAGACCGGAAAATTGCGCTCGACTGTGCAACAGGCCTAACGGTTCTGGAGAACCGATTACACTGTCCAACACCAAATTTGTTTTCAATATACTGTTGGGTCCTTCTTATAGAGTTTTTTGCGCTGATTCCGAATCTGTCCTTAATTTTTCTCCTATACGCACAGTTTTTGAAAAACATGGCTTTGAAAAAAGAACATATTTTTCAACTTTAAACAAATATTGTGGTTATTATAAAAGATATTGAATTGTTCTTTACAGCAAAAGATTCTGTAGACTTTCCCGAATACAGTGATATCCAATATTAATACATTATGATTGTTTAAACATGTTTAAACAATGATTGAAGACGAAGAGACACTACTTTTGCACCAATTTTTGAGGATATTTTTCAATTTATCTCAAAAAATTAGGGTCCAGCGGAAAATCGAACTATACCACGCGATAGAGCAGACTTTTATCTTGAGAAACCAACCTTTCAAGTTTGTAACGTCGACGTTTTTTTCGAACCAGAAAACAAAATAACTTCGCCCGACATGAGCCACCAGTGGCGCGGCGAGGCGGCCTTCGTCGTCGATTTTCAATTGTTACTTTCAACAATTGCGTCCGTTGCCGGTTGCGGCCCGCGCGTATTCTTATGTTTTCACTTTTGGCCCACTGCAGTCCGCGGGGGTTGCTCATCACACTGGTTTAAATAAATAAATTTATATATTTTTCTATTTGTGAATTATATTATTCTAATAATTTATTGTGAAAATAATTGTTTAAATAAATAAAAACAAATAACAAATTTGTATAGATTATAAAAATCTATTTATTTTAACAATAAATTATTGAAATAACAATTCAAATAATGAATATGGAAACAAATTATAAAAATTTATTTATTTAAATTATTTTAACAATAAATTATTATTGAGAAATAACAATTCAAATAATTAATATAGAAACAAATTATAAAAATTTATTTATTTAAACAATTATTTTAACAATAAATTATTATTGAAATAACAATTCAAATAATTACTATAGAAACAAATTATAAAAATTTATTTATTTAAACAATTGTTTTAAATTATTGAAATGGTATTTCAAACAATAAATATAGAAACAAATTATAAATATTTATTTATTTATAAATTGTTTAAATAATAAATATTAGGTCGAACACAATATAGAATACAGAATGACAGAGAACCGAAATCCGGAACCGAAATCCTGAACCGAAATACATAATATCGGTTCTCCAAAATCGTAACCGTAACCGATATAAGCCAGAACTGCCAGCCAGTACCGATATTCTCGTAACAGTTATAAGTGTTATAACATAACATCATTTCGGTTCTTAATAACTATTTCAATCAGAACCGAAATATAACAGTTTAAACAGTTATTTTCATAACCGTTCCAATCCCTGTCTGTAGCGTAGATTTACCACTATTTTAATATACTATACGATTTGAACTTTTTTTGGAAACTAGAGCAATTAGTTTACTGCAGGATGTGAAAAGAAGTTTTTTAAAAAATTGCAATTGATCAGAATTGTAGAAAAAATACTAAAAGTTGCGTTTTACAACTTTTTAATTTGGGTCTATCTACAGGGTGATTCACGCAATTGTTACAAGTCATAACTCCGTTTTTATTGCATTTACAAAAAAATGCCAAAGGAGAAAGATAAATGGTTCGAAGAGAACTACATCTGTAGGCCTTTCGATTTTTTTTAGATGCAGCAGTGCATGTGCAATTAACAATTGCATAATTTCTTTAAATAGAAATGCATATTGTTTTTTACACAGATCGATTCTTCTGTTCATCCTACGTAAAAAATGATTAGGGTACACACGGCAAAAAATTATTAGATCTCGAGATATTTTCAAAAAATGTCTTTATTGAAGAAGATGCTCAAACGCTTCTCCATTATATTCTAAACATTTCTTATAACGTTTTTTTATTGTTTGCATAACTGCGTTTATACATCAATACGTTGGCCAGCCCGTGCACCTGATTTAAGTCCCCTTGACTTTTTCTGTGGGGTTATTTGAAAGATAGAATTTATTCAAACCCCATAGATTCTGTAGAGAATCTGAGAGAAAGAATCATAGTGGAATGTTCAGCAATAACTGCAGATAATTTAAACGCAGTTATGCAAACAATAAAAATACGTTATAAGAAATGTTTAGAATGTAATGGAGAAGCGTTTGAGCATCTTCTTCAATAAAGACATTTTTTGAAAATATCTCGAGATCTAATAATTTTTTGCCGTGTGTACCCTAATCATTTTTTACGTAGGATGAACAGAAGAATCGATCTGTGTAAAAAACAATATGCATTTCTATTTAAAGAAATTATGCAATTGTTAATTGCACATGCACTGCTGCATCTAAAAAAAATCGAAAGGCCTACAGATGTAGTTCTCTTCGAACCATTTATCTTTCTCCTTTGGCATTTTTTTGTAAATGCAATAAAAACGGAGTTATGACTTGTAACAATTGCGTGAATCACCCTGTATAATTAAAATTTAAAAAATACGTTTTATAGATTTGTGTCAATTAAACATATTCTGAAAATTTCAGGGTAACCCTAAAGTTATTCTTCTAAATTTTCGTAGAAAGAATTGGTTTTCAATTTGGTTTAATTAATAATAACTGTGCCTAAAAATATGAAAATAATTGGAGACAATATTGATGACAGTAAGTATTTCATCATTAAATTAATTTCCAAGATGGTGGCTTTTAAACATCGATATAAAATCTGTGTTTCTTCGAAATCTTCCGGCTTTTCTATTTTTTAAAACTAGAGTTTGCAACAAAGGCTCGGGAAAAATTAAAATACTTCTATGAATATAATTTATATTATTAGAGATTTGTATATTAGTTACATATTTGATATAAAACAATATAAACTGTATGTCCTAATCCTGGCCAATGATGATGTACGATCTGATCCAGTCTAAAGGTGATGTAGGATCTGATCCAGGCTAAAGATGATGTAGGATCTGTTCTAGGCTAAAGATGATGTAGGATCTGATCCAGGCTAAAGATGATGTAGGATCTTGTCCATGCTAAAGATGATGTAGGATCTTGTCCATGCTAAAGATGATGTAGGATCTTGTCCATGCTAAAGATGATGTAGGATCTTGTCCATGCTAAAGATGATGTAGGAGCTGATCCAGGCTAAGTACTAGAGTAGGGGGCAGCACTATATGGGCACGGCCAAAACCCGGGCCTGAGCACTCTCATATACTCTCTGATACTATTAAAGACTGCCAGCCTTATGGGAGTTGGCGAGCCCGAATTTTTCGGTGTTTCTTACGCCCTCTAGGATATATTCTGGCTCCATCCAGAGAAACAGAAGGCCAACGACGGCATTTTGTCGGTGAAGAAGACCACTGAGGAGATTCTCGTCGCGATGCATCGGCGAGAATGCGAATTATCACGAAACTATATCGATTATTATTAAATGTTACATTCTCCGTCATATTTCAGACGATGTTTTGGCATTATTGTGGCACTATTTCGAATTTTTAGCGACGTGGTATATCAGATCACTGTAACTTTCACGTTATCCCCGCGCCCGTTGCGCCCGGTTACCGGGCTCGCTGAATAGCACAGGGGCTGGCAGCACCGACGAGATACTATTAAAGACTGCCAGCCCCTGTGTTATTCCGCGGGACCAGTAAGTGGGCGCGAGTGGGCGCGGGGATAACGTGAAAGTTACAGTGATCTGATATACCACATCGCTAAAAATTCTAAATAGTGCTAAAATAGTGCCAAAACATCGTCTGAAATATGGCGGAGAATGTAACATTTAATAATAATCGATATGGTTTCGTAATAATTCGCATTCACACCGATGCATCGCGACGAGAATCTCCTCAGTGGTCTTCTTTACCGACAAAATGCCGTCGTTGGCCTTCTGTTTCTCTGGATGGAGCTAAAATATATCCTAGAGGGCGTAAGAAATACCGAAAAATTCGAGTCCCGCCAACTCCCATAAGGCTGGCAGTCTTTAACAGTATCTCGTCGGTGCTGGCAGTCTTTAATAGTATCTCGTCGGTGCTGGCAGCACCGACGAGATACTGTTAAAGACTGCCAGCCTTACGGGAGTTGGCGGGACTCGAATTGTTCGGTGTTCTCTTACGCCCTCTAGGATATATTCTGACTGGAGTGAGAAACAGGAGGCCAACGACGGCATTTCGTCGGTGCAGAAGACACTGTATTGGTATCGTGTTAGCAACGCGCCCGCGCGCTACACTCGCCAGCGTACCTTTACTATATCCGTGTGCGCTGCTTGTGCGAGCCACAATCTATTTTTAGAACTTGCCATGTTGCCATGCTTTACGGCTTACGGAAACGAAACTGAAATTCGACTGTCGAGCCGTCGAGCGTATGAATCGCAATCTGGAGCTAGCCTTCGGGACCCCGTGCAGCGAGGATTTTTTTTTTATTTTTATTTTTCATTACTTTTTTAATTACATTTTTTAACCTTCCAAAAAATTAAAAATGTTAAAACTATGTTCAAAATATGTATTCATTTTAAATAGAAACGTTTTGTTACTGTCATAATTGCATTAATAAAAATTGGTATATGATCGAGAATAGGTTGATGGTATTTATTTGGACTGATTGGAGAATACGAAAATGCAGGAAGTATTTTTTAGTTTATGAAACAATTTGTAGATTTATTAGTTGTCAAACAAATAATAAAATAAATTGTATAATATATATAAATTGATTTTATACTAGCATACACAAGTTTATTTGATCTTCTGTCTTCCTATAATAAAAAAACACAGTCATAACTATAATTATAATAGAATTTCATAAAATATTGAGGTTATTGCAAACTCATCTTTTTTCGCGATGATGCTCTAATTTTATTGCTTCTCTCGAATGTCCATTTCCTTCCGAGACAGTGCGTTTCTAAGTGTAAATAAAAAATGTTGATATAAAATGTATCATAATTAAACTACAATTATTCTAATAACGTAGAATGTAGTACATATTAAGTTTTAATTACCAGGATTTTCTTCTTCGACGTTAAGCACCCTTTACTGCTTCTCGTAATTTACGTATATGGACATTAGGGTGGACCTTATTTTTCGACCATGAAATTTTTTTGTCCCGTAAACCAGAATTGTAACAAATGTTGAGAAAATGATCTGGAAAAATTTTGGGGCCGATTGGATCATGGGAAAATGAGGCGCAGCAAATTTGAAAATTTTGAATTTTTTAAATCTTTACATAAATAGACGTTATGATATATCGTTGAATTTGTCTTTTTTCTCTTTAAGAATCCGTATGTAGCATAAACAGTTGTTGATAGAAAAAACATCCGTGACTTTGAAAACTTGAAATAATTACTTTGAAAAAAAATTTTTTCTCTGATACTATATCCACCTCCTTATATACTACAACTTTTGTTTGAAGAGTTTTTTTATATATACATAACTGACAGAGATATTAAGGGGCGTAATTTGCATTATTCGGAAGCATACAACTGCGCATATGTATAGCTATTTTCATAGCTACATGCTGCCGAATAATGCAAATTACGCCTCGTAAACGAAAAAATAGGACTTTTGAGGCAGATAGCGCCCTAGATCGATGTTTTATCTAGCGTTTTTGACTAGTGAAAAACCCCGTGTTTGTATTATCGAGAAATGAGTAAATGAATATTTTGCAATCCTGGAAGTCTCTCTACTCCCTTATAAATAAATTCATTAATATGCTCCAATCTACAAAAGAAAAACAGTTATAATATCGGAAAAAGAAGTTATTATGAATAATAAGTAGTCTGACTGAAACATAGACTGAAGGTGGTCAATGATACCGCTGAACGGGGCGTTAAACTAATGGAGGACCATAATAAAATTTTATATAGAAACAAAGAGGAGAAATAATATATACTATACAAACTGTGATGGAATATCGACAGCAGTATCCTGACGCCACAAAACAGATTTGTCAAAGGATTTTTAAATATTTTTTAATATAGAGAGAAACACCTGATCAATCCCTACATGCGATTAATTGCATTTTTAAGAGGTATTGAAGACAGCTTATTAACTGAGAGTTATTAAATTTTTCATTTTCCTCAGAGTCAGCAAGTTCTTTATGTTTCTCGGAGTCATTAAGTTTTCCATTTTTCTTGAAGTTATTCTATTTTTCATTTTCCTCAGTGTCGTCAAGTTTTTTCATATAGTCCAGTCGGCAGGTCGAAAAAAGGCGTCTACCTGGAAAGTATTCCGAACTTAATGAAATTTTGACACGTCATTTAGGGGTACTCTGGGGTGTCGAATCTCAGTTTTCGACCTCGAGGACCCTGTGCTAACTTGGGGAGGGGGAAAAAACCACTACTTTTATTACCTTGTTTTGGTTTTTCGCCTATCGGGCTCGAGTCGGGTACGCGATACATCAGACACATCGGGAAGCTTATGACTAGACTGCGGATTTTATGCATGTATGACAAAAATGTACACGTTCAATTTAAAGCAGTGGACATGTTAAAAATATTTAAGGACATCAACGTATTAGTTTCAGCTTAATAGGATAATTAAAAGAAGAATACAATTTATATTTGGCTCATGTGCCGTGCAATCAATGCAAACATTTTTTATTTTGCATAAAGATCCGCAGTGTACTCATGACTCAACTTTGTCGGGCGGCTTCTAAAACAATAGAACAAGATCGCGCGAACGAGTTATCGCGATACCCGAGAATCAACTGTGCGTTCTTATGAAATAGATAATAATAATAATGGTACGTATTTCTTTCATAACTTGTCCATAATGTGATTTTTATATAAGTACATTAGGTATATTCGGCAGACATGTGCATGATCGTTATTTGTATTAAAATTTGAAATAATGCACGTTTCACGTGAAAAAATTATAAGAAAATATTTACAACGTGGTATGTAATAAGTTATGATAACTTTTCAGTGGGTGATGTTTTTATTAACTGTTAAGTAACCTACTTAACTATCATTAATCTTACACAAATTCTTTAAAGATAATATATAGTATACAATATAAAATAAAATAGAAATTAACTTAAAATAAAATCATATAAAATAAAAAACTAGAGGGTTATTGTTGCTCGCTCGCTTCGCTCGCTCGCGAGTAGGGTTGTTTTGCTCGCTCGCTTTGCTCGCTCGCTTTGCTCGCTCGCGGATAGGACTGCTCTTGCGAAAGGGTTAGTGGTACGCATGGCTAGTAGTACCTATAGGTATTAATGTTTTTTTTAAATTTGGTGTGTGACTCTCCACGAGCCACACAAAGAACTTCCCGATTCGTTAGTTGCAGTATATTATTATCATTATTAAGTGTACGTTTTAAGAAGATTATACGTTTTCAGGGAAATTCAATAGTTTTCTACTTATCAAAATGTTTGCTATATGGCGTCACATTAAACCAACATCGTATGCTCGTTGCTCGCTTGGTTCCTTGTTATAGCATACTAATGTTGCAAAATAAATTGTCTTAATTAGTTTTTCGCAAACGATACAACTCCTCATTATCCGGGTTTGCAGTAGTGATCTTGGTTTTCTTCGATACTGTTAATTTAAATTGTCCCAAAATATATAAACTGCGCTCAATTTTGAAACTCTGCTCAGTGCTACATACAACATTTGTAAAGTTCGCCTTTCTGATTTTTTAAAATCCAAACATACTTTCTCGTATGTTTGTCCCTGACTTTTATGAATTGTAATCGCTTCTGCAGGAACCACTGGAAATTGACTACGTGTGATTTGATATTTTTCCTCACTCGACATATTTACTTGATTCGATATTTTTATTATTGGTGTAAAATTTTGATCAATATTTGTGCATTTTTCATATAATCACGATAACGAGTTCTTACTTTCACTCCTACTCTGGCCAATTGAAAATCTAACCACAATATAGACGGAATTTTAGTATTTTCTTGAAAAGTAATAAATTTTAATATTCCGCATGTGTGCTCCATTAATCAATCCGTTTTCAACATCAATGTTATTAATAATTATCATATAGTTTATATTAATTTTCAATTTAATCTCAGTTAATAATTCGTTTTGAACTGATTGTTTTTTTAAAGATTGTAATATAAATTTTTTTTGTACTTTCATCGATATTCTTTGAAAATGTTTTCTCGCGAGTAGAGATGATTAACTCACTCTTGCATTGGGATAATTTTCGATTATTGTAAGCGGAAACATCATCGTAAGGTACAAAAAAAAATTTTTAAAAAATTTTTTTTTTTAAATTTTAAAGAAATCGAAAAAAATTTTTTTGTGTAATTATGTTTGTTTCTTCGGTGGAAACTTTCCGTTCTCTCGTATAAATTGCATTGTTGAATGAACTTCTTTCGAAAAAACTAAAAAAACTAAAAAACTACTTGACCAAAATGGACCAAAATCTAATCAGCTCTAAGTTACAGCGGGGCATATCGATTGCATCATTCATCATCCTGATCGCGTTGTTACTTTTTCTGAAAACGTTAACGAAAAATTTGTGTACATAGAAACGGCCATACGCGCGCGCGCGCGCGCACACACACACACACACACACACACGAACATTTTGCTGAAAATAGCCTAAAATGACTGCAATGACCATGAAACGTGAAGATCTGCTAAAAAATCGATTTTCGATTTTCGGGGTCATTACAATAACTTCCCTATAAAATCGGGAAGTTAATTATATAGAGCCTATAAATAATACAGAATAAAATATAAACACGAAATATAATACGTATAATGTTTATATTTATATTTCGTTTTTAATTATTGCCATACTTTACCATATTGTAATCTTCTAGGTGTATTGTATAACTTCCGTAAAGACATTTTAATGATATTATCGATACATATCTAAGTTCATTCGGAGAAAATTCGTTAAAAAGCTAGAAATATTGTCTTTTAAGTTTTTCACATGAAAAGTGCATTATTCAAGCTTTAATACAAATAAAGAGCAGGCACGCGTTTGGCGAATATACCTAATGTAGTTATAAAAAAACCAAGTATATTAAAAATCACGTTATAAGTAAAGAAAGAAAACCATTATTACCATTATCTATGTCATAAGAACGCAGAGTATTTGAATCTCGGATAACGTAATAACTCGTCCGCCCGAACTTGTTCGATTCTTTTCGTACCCGCCCGACGAATTCGAAGTCGAATCGAAGGGCCGCCGCCGGACTTTCTGCGACCCGACCCGACTCGAACCCGAACATCGAGCGGCCCGCACATCCCTAAATTATTTATAATTATAAATATATTATATTAAATGACCTATATTATAATAACCTATATTAGGTAATTATTATCACACTTTAAATAAGTAAATATGGCTCAAATTATGCCGTATTTAGGCTCATTTTAATTAGAAGGATCTCACAAATACGTTGGTAATTCCGTAAAAAAGATTGAAAAATAAAAAACTTTCCTATGTGCATTGATGTAATCGGTACGCAGCCTTTTGAACTGTGTCGGCTGCCTCGTACCTCAGTCCCTCTTTGTCGTTTACGAGCTGTCGTAAAAAAGTTCTGGTACATATGTTGATAGTCTAAAAATATGATCAATGCTATTTTTCAATTTCTCTAAAAAACCTGTATTTGTCGAATTTTTGCGTGTTTTTCACTTTGTGTAATTAACATTTTGAACCAAAAAATCGGGAAAAAATCTCAAATATCAATTTCAATTAAATGCAATTATATGATTAAATTAATGCAAGTAAATGGGGAAAATTGACCGAAAATTGAATGGCACAACGGCTGTTTAAATAATTCGAAGGACTATCTCGTCCGGCTAGGCCCTTCATTCCAAATTGTAATATTCCAATATTCCAATATCATTTTAAATATATTCAAGTACTATTTAAAACTATTAATGAGTTTTAACAACAAAATATTTTAAATGGAAAACTAAATTTTGACATATAAGATAAGATTATAGCAAGCTTGCTATAAATGTCGAAAACTCGAGTCTGGCCAGAGACATTCAATTTTCAGGAAACACTATTCTATGATGACGAACGGAGAAAAGGGAAGTGAAACTCGGGGGCTTCGGTCGCCGTGGAGTGGAGTGAAACATTGTAACATGATACGGGTCGGGTCGGGTATATCGGTGTGAGACTACTAATCAAACAACAAAGCTTAATTATTTATCATTATTTTTTTATAGGATTTTCCTTAACATATTTGGTAAATTTTGTTTCTTTTTATGAAAATGATACCAAAATTATATAATTCCGATGATATTTGCTTATGCAATGAGCGACGCAAGTTTCGGACACAAAGAAGGACAGCGTCGGGAAAAAAAGAGACGCGGAGAGTCCTTATTCTTTTAAGATTTCGACTTCGACTTCGTCTGCTAGCTCTTCGTCTCGTCGCACAATGTACTCATAAATGAATCATGTTTCAGGAAGTGGTTCAGTTCAGAATGAAATAAAATAATGTTACACGCACTTTTTAAATAGCGTCATATATGGTGCAAGAAATATTCGTATAGAGTCAAATAGAATTATTTTTTTAGATATCTTCGTACGAAATACTGCCTCTAAATAACATTGTATGGATAGGAGCCGTCGAAAATTAGTTTAATTAGTTAATACTTTTATCTTGTTTCTACCTCTACTTTAATAATTGCAGTCAATAATGCTGTCGAGCATTACAAGTATGGGATAAATAAGTAAAAAAATTAATTTTCTGTTTCCTACTAAGGATCTTAATAAGAACGATTGAATTTTGTCATTACACAACATAACAAAATATTTTTTAAGAATCATTATTTTATATATAACGCAATAATGTTCAAATTACTTTTAAATTCCAATACATTTGTAGAATATTACGTAGTAATTACTTCCATTTTTCCTACATCTATAAACTATCGATTATATTGTAAACAATTATTACAATGGTGATAATAAGGAAAATAAGAATGCAATAAGAGAATTATATATAGTATTATAAGGCAATTACAGAATAGGTAATGTCAGCATTCTACTATATCATTCTTCTTCAACTTGACGAATATCTCGTCGATTGTGGAACTTTTACCGCTGTGGTATATCAGATCACTGTAACTTTCCCGTTATCCCCGCGCCCACTCGCGCCCACTTACCGGTCCCGCGGAATAACACAGGGGCTGGCAGTCTTTAATAGTATCTCGTCGGTGCTGGCAGTCTTTAATAGTATCTCGTCGGTGACCATACCACCGACGAGATACTGTTAAAGACTGCCAGCCCCTGTGTTATTCCGCGGGACCGGTAAGTGGGCGCGAGTGGGCGCGGGGATAACGGGAAAGTTACAGTGATCTGATATACCACAGCGGTAAAAGTTCCACAATCGACGAGATTTTCGTCAAGTTGAAGAAGAATGATATAGTAGAATGCTGACATTACCTATTCTGTAATTGCCTTATAATACTATATATAATTCTCTTATTGCATTCTTATTTTCCTTATTATCACCATTGTAATAATTGTTTACAATATAATCGATAGTTTATAGATGTAGGAAAAATGGAAGTAATTACTACGTAATATTCTACAAATGTATTGGAATTTAAAAGTAATTTGAACATTATTGCGTTATACATATATAAAATAATGATTCTTAAAAAATATTTTGTTATGTTGTGTAATGACAAAATTCAATCGTTCTTATTAAGATCCTTAGTAGGAAACAGAAAATTAATTTTTTTACTTATTTATCCCATACTTGTAATGCTCGACAGCATTATTGACTGCAATTATTAAAGTAGAGGTAGTAACAAGATAAAAGTATTAACTAATTAAACTAATTTTCGACGGCTCCTATCCATACAATGTTATTTAAAGGCAGTATTTCGTACGAAGATATCTAAAAAAATAATTCTATTTGACTCTATACGAATATTTCTTGCACCATGACGCTATTTAAAAAGTGCGTGTAACATTATTTTATTTCATTCTGAACTGAACCACTTCCTGAAACATGATTCATTTATGAGTACATTGTGCGACGAGGCGAAGAGCTAGCAGACGAAGTCGAAGTCGAAATCTTAAAAGAATAAGGACTTTCCGCGTCTATTTTTTTCCCGACGCTGTCCTTCATTGTGTCCGAAACTTGCGTCGCTCATCGCATAAGCAAATATCATCGGAATTGTATAATTTTGGTATCATTTTCATAAAAAGAAACAAAATTCACCAAATATGTTAAGGAAAATCCTATAAAAAAGTAAGGATAAATAATTAAGCTTTGTTGTTTGATTAGTAGTCTCACACCGATATACCCCACCCGACCCGTATCATGTTACAATGTTTCACTCCATTCCACGGCGACCGAAGCCCTCGAGCTTCACTTCCCTTTTCTCCGTTCGTCATCATAGAATAGTGTTTCCTGAAAATTGAAAGTCTCATATCTGGCCAGACTCGAGTTTTCGACATTTATAGCAAGCTTGCTATAATCTTATCTTATATGTCAAAATTTAGTTTTCTATTTAAAATATTTTGTTGTTAAAACTCATTAATAGTTTTAAATAGTACTTGAATATATGTATTTAAAATGATATTGGAATATTGGAATATTACAATTTGGAATGAAGGGCCCAGCCGGACGAGGTAGTCCTTCGAATTATTTAAACAGCCGTTGTGCCATTCAATTTTCGGTCCATTTTCCCCATTTACTTGCATTAATTTAATCATATAATTGCATTTAATTGAAATTGATATTTGAGATTTTTTCCCGATTTTTTGGTTCAAAATGTTAATTACATAAAGTGAAAAACACGCAAAAATTCGACAAATGCAGGTTTTTTAGAGAAATTGAAAAATAGCATTGATCATATTTTTAGACTATCAACATATGTACCAGAACTTTTTTTACGACAGCTCGTAAACGACAAAGAGGGACTGAGGTACGAGGCAGCCGACACAGTTCAAAAGGCTCCGTACCGATTACATCAATGCACATAGGAAAGTTTTTTATTTTTCAATCTTTTTTACGGAATTACCAACGTATTTGTGAGATCCTTCTAATTAAAATGAGCCTAAATACGGCATAATTTGAGCCATATTTACTTATTTAAAGTGTGATAATAATTACCTAATATAGGTTATTATAATATAGGTCATTTAATATAATATATTTATAATTATAAATAATTTAGGGATGTGCGGGCCGCTCGATGTTCGGGTTCGAGTCGGGTCGGGTCGCAGAAAGTCCGGCGGCGGCCCTTCGATTCGACTTCGAATTCGTCGGGCGGGTACGAAAAGAATCGAACAAGTTCGGGCGGACGAGTTATTGCGTTATCCGAGATTCAAATACTCTGCGTTCTTATGACATAGATAATGGTAATAATGGTTTTCTTTCTTTACTTATAACGTGATTTTTAATATACTTGGTTTTTTTATAACTACATTAGGTATATTCGCCAAACGCGTGCCTGCTCTTTATTTGTATTAAAGCTTGAATAATGCACGTTTCATGTAAAAAACTTAAAAGACAATATTTCTAGCTTTTTAACGAATTTTCTCCGAATGAACTTAGATATGTATCGATAATATCATTAAAATATCCTTACGGAAGTTATACAATACACCTAGAAGATTACAATATGGTAAAGTATGGCAATAATTAAAACCGAAATATAAATATAAACATTATACGTATTATATTTCGTGTTTATATTTTATTCTGTATTATCTATAGGCTCTATATAATTAACTTCCCGATTTTATAGGGAAGTTATTGTAATGACCCCGAAAATCGAAAATCGATTTTTTAGCAGATCTTCACGTTTCATGGTCATTGCAGTCATTTTAGACTATTTTCAGCAAAATGTTCGTATATGTGTGTGTGTGTGTGTGTGTGTGCGCGCGTATGGCCGTTTCTATGTAATCAAATTTTTCGTTAACGTTTTCAGAAAAAGTAACAACGCGATCAGGATGATGAATGATGCAATCGATATGCCCCGCTGTAACTTAGAGCTGATTAGATTTTGGTCCATTTTGGTCAAGTAGTTTTTTTAGTTTTTTCGAAAGAAGTTCATTCAACAATGCAATTTATACGAGAGAACGGAAAGTTTCCACCGAAGAAACAAACGTAATTACACAAAAAAATTTTTTTCGATTTCTTTAAAATTTAAAAAAAAAAATTTTTTTTAAATTTTTTTTTGTACCTTACGATGATGTTTCCGCTTACAATAATCGAAAATTATCCCAATGCAAGAGTGAGTTAATCATCTCTACTCGCGAGAATACATTTTCAAAGAATATCGATGAAAGTACAAAAAAAAATTTATATTACAATCTTTAAAAAAACAATCAGTTCAAAACGAATTATTAATTGAGATTAAATTGAAAATTAATATAAACTATATGATAATTATTAATAACATTGATGTTGAAAACGGATTGATTAATGGAGCACACATGCGGAATATTAAAATTTATTACTTTTCAAGAAAATACTAAAATTCCGTCTATATTGTGGTTAGATTTTCAATTGGCCAGAGTAGGAGTGAAAGTAAGAACTCGTTATCGTGATTATATGAAAAATGCACAAATATTGATCAAAATTTTACACCAATAATAAAAATATCGAATCAAGTAAATATGTCGAGTGAGGAAAAATATCAAATCACACGTAGTCAATTTCCAGTGGTTCCTGCTGAAGCGATTACGATTCATAAAAGTCAGGGACAAACATACGAGAAAGTATGTTTGGATTTTAAAAAATCAGAAAGGCGAACTTTACAAATATTGTATGTAGCACTGAGCAGAGTTTCAAAATTGAGCGCAGTTTATATATTTTGGGACAATTTAAATTAACAGTATCGAAGAAAACCAAGATCACTACTGCAAACCCGGATAATGAGGAGTTGTATCGTTTACGAAAAACTAATTAAGACAATTTATTTTGCAACATTAGTATGCTATAACAAGGAACCAAGCGAGCAACGAGCATACGATGTTGGTTTAATGTGACGCCATATATGTAGCAAACATTTTGATAAGTAGAAAACTATTGAATTTCCCTGAAAACGTATAATCTTCTTAAAACGTACACTTAATAATGATAATAATATACTGCAACTAACGAATCGGGAAGTTCTTTGTGTGGCTCGTGGAGAGTCACACACCAAATAAAAAAAAAACATTAATAGCTATAGGTACTACTAGCCATGCGTACCACTAACCCTTTCGCAAGAGCAGTCCTATCCGCGAGCGAGCAAAGCGAGCGAGCAAAAACAACCCTACTCGCGAGCGAGCGAAGCGAGCGAGCAACAATAACCCTCTAGTTTTTTATTTTATATGATTTTATTTTAAGTTAATTTCTATTTTATTTTATATTGTATACTATATATTATCTTTTAAGAATTTGTGTAAGATTAATGATAGTTAAGTAGGTTACTTAACAGTTAATAAAAACATCACCCACTGAAAAGTTATCATAACTTATTACATACCACGTTATAAATATTTTCTTATAATTTTTTCACGTGAAACGTGCATTATTTCAAATTTTAATACAAATAACGATCATGCACATGTCTGCCGAATATACCTAATGTACTTATATAAAAATCACATTATGGACAAGTTATGAAAGAAATACGTACCATTATTATTATTATCTATTTCATAAGAACGCACAGTTGATTCTCGGGTATCGCGATAACTCGTTCGCGCGATCTTGTTCTATTGTTTTAGAAGCCGCCCGACAAAGGTGAGTCATGAGTACACTGCGGATCTTTATGCAAACTAAAAAATGTTTGCATTGATTGCACGGCACATGAGCCAAATATAAATTGTATTCTTCTTTTAATTATCCTATTAAGCTGAAACTAATACATTGATGTCCTTAAATATTTTTAACATGTCCACTGCTTTAAATTGAACGTGTACATTTTTGTCATACATGCATAAAATCCGCAGTCTAGTCATAAGCTTCCCGATGTGTCTGATGTATCGCGTACCCGACTCGAGCCCGATATGCGAAAAACCAAGACAAGGTAATAAAAGTAGTGGTTTTTCCCCCTCCCCAAGTTAGCACAGGGTCCTCGATGTCGAAAACTGAGATTCGACTCCCCAGAGTACCCCTAAATGACGTGTCAAAATTTCATTAAGTTCGGAATACTTTGCAGGTAGACGCCTTTTTTCGACCTGCCGACTGGACTATATGAAAAAACTTGACGACACTGAGGAAAATGAAAAATTGAATAACTCCAAGAAAAATGGAAAACTTAATGACTCCGAGAAAAATAAAGAACTTACTGACTCTGAGGAAATAGAAACCTTTGATAACTCTCAGTTAATAAGCTGTCTTCAATGCCTCTTAAAAATGCAATTAATCGCATGTAGCGATTGATCAGGTGTTTCTCTCTCTATATTAAAAAATATTTAAAAATCCTTTGACAAATCTGTTTTGTGGCGTCAGGATACTGCTGTCGATATTCCATCACAGTTTGTATAGTATATATTATTTCTCCACTTTGTTTCTATATAAAATTTTAATATGATCCTCCATTAGTTTAACGCCCCGTTCAGCGGTATCATTGACCACCTTCAGTCTATGTTTCAGTCAGTCTACTTATTATTCATAATAACTTCTTTTTCCGATATTTTAACTGTTTTTCTTTTGTAGATTGGAGCGTATTAATGAATTTAGTTAAGGTAGTAGAGAGACTTCCAGGATTGCAAGATATTCATTTACTCATTTCTCGATAATATAAACACGGGGTTTTTCACTAGTCAAAAACGCTAGATAAAACATCGATCTAGGGCGCTATCTGCCTCAAAAGTCCTATTTTTTCGATTACGAGGCGTAATTTTCATTATTCGGCAGCATGTAGCTATGAAAATAGCTATATGCGCAGTTGTATGCTTCCCAATAATGCAAATTACGCCCCTTAATATCTCTGTCAGTTATGTATATATAAAAAAACTCTTCAAATAAAAGTTGTAGTATATAAGGAGGTGGATATAGTATCAGAGAAAAAATTTTTTTTCAAAGTAATTATTTCAAGTTTTCAAAGTCACGGATGTTTTTTCTATCAACAACTGTTTATGCTACATACGGATTCTTAAAGAGAAAAAAGACAAATTCAACGATATATCATAACGTCTATGTATGTAAAGATTTAAAAAATTCAAAATTTTCAAATTTGCTGCGCCTCATTTTCCCATGATCCATTCGGCCCCAAAATTTTTCCAGATCATTTTCTCAACATTTGTTACAATTCTGGTTTACGGGACAAAAAAATTTCATGGTCGAAAAATAAGGTCCACCCTAATGTCCATATACGTAAATTACGAAAAGCAGTAAAGGGTGCTTAACGTCGAAGAAGAAAATCCTGGTAATTAAAACTTAATATGTACTACATTCTACGTTATTAGAATAATTGTAGTTTAATTATGATACATTTTATATCAACATTTTTTATTTACACTTAGAAACGCACTGTCTCGGAAGGAAATGGACATTCGAGAGAAGCAATAAAATTAGAGCATCATCGCAAAAAAAGATGAGTTTGCAATAACCTCAATATTTTATGAAATTCTATTATAATTATAGTTATGACTGTGTTTTTTTATTATAGGAAGACAGAAGATCAAATAAACTTGTGTATGCTAGTATAAAATCAATTTATATATATTATACAATTTATTTTATTATTTGTTTGACAACTAATAAATCTACAAATTGTTTCATAAACTAAAAAATACTTCCTGCATTTTCGTATTCTCCAATCAGTCCAAATAAATACCATCAACCTGTTCTCGATCATATACCAATTTTTATTAATGCAATTATGACAGTAACAAAACGTTTCTATTTAAAATGAATACATATTTTGAACATAGTTTTAACATTTTTAATTTTTTGGAAGGTTAAAAAATGTAATTAAAAAAGTAATGAAAAATAAAAATAAAAAAAAAATCCTCGCTGCACGGGGACCCGAAGGCTAGCTCCAGATTGCGATTCATACGCTCGACGGCTCGACAGTCGAATTTCAGTTTCGTTTCCGTAAGCCGTAAAGCATGGCAACATGGCAAGTTCTAAAAATAGATTGTGGCTCGCACAAGCAGCGCACACGGATATAGTAAAGGTACGCTGGTGAGTGTAGCGCGCGGGCGCGTTGCTAACACGATACCAATACAGTGTCTTCTGCACCGACGAAATGCCGTCGTTGGCCTCCTGTTTCTCACTCCAGTCAGAATATATCCTAGAGGGCGTAAGAGAACACCGAAAAATTCGAATCCCGCCAACTCCCGTAAGGCTGGCAGTCTTTAACAGTATCTCGTCGGTGACCATACCATGCAGCAGCATGTTTTAGCAGGAAACAGAACCTTTACTAGCCTGTGGCATAAATCAGAACTAGCTTCAACCGATGCTTCGTGCGATATAACCATGTATTAGAAATTGCTAAAATTCCATGCGGTAAAACATAATTCTAATAAATTTAATATTAATAAGTAGCTTTTTATTAGAGGAACGCCTGTGGACTTGACATAAAAAGTGTATAGAATTGACATAAAGAGTAATAAAAATAACAATTGCAATCACAATAAACATAATAAAAATTAAAATTGCAATTACAATTAAAATCACAATAAAAAAAGATTAAATGAGTTTAAGTGCCGATACACTATTGTTAACATATAAAAAGTATTAATGAGGAATATAAATATTGTTACTTATTGTGGCTTCTAAATTATTTATAGAATTTATTTTGCATAAAGATCCGCAGTCTGTACTTATCACACACATTTTAAATCAGAATACATAACTTTTTTATGAATGGAGCAAACGACTTCAATTTCTCTGTAAGGCTAGAATAAGAAATGGTTTAGTAAATGATGTCTAAAAAATATGTTGAAAATTAAGTAAAAAATATATTGGAAATTGGAATTGCGAAAAAAATAGTGAAAATTGATTTTTACAACTTCTTTAGCTCGGCCAATAACGAAAGTTTAAGAGATGTGTTTGGTAAGCTCGTATTATTATCTCGTTGATTTGAGTTATAAACGATTAAAAGTTGTAAAAAGGCCGAATGTCATGGAAAATTGCAATTTTTATTCTACGACTTCGAATAAATCCACGAATAATTTTACGAATAAAACCACTATGCACATGCCTTTTTTTAATCGGAATAACGCGACGAAGCAGCCGCGTCACTTACATGAAAGA
This sequence comes from Lasioglossum baleicum, assembly GCF_051020765.1. Lineage (NCBI taxonomy): Eukaryota > Metazoa > Arthropoda > Insecta > Hymenoptera > Halictidae > Lasioglossum > Lasioglossum baleicum. The sequence goes on from NC_134933.1 coordinate 1,004,598, forward strand.
AATATGAAGAATAAATAAGGTATGCAATTCACTTGTTAATGGTTTCATGCCAATATATCTGGCTGGCCGTCGGCCGTCGGGTTGCCCAGCCGTGTTTATTGCACCACTTGGCCAAGGCTCCCGAGGCCCTGGTCACATCATCGCCCTAGCCAGCAGAGATGGGCAAAAATTGTATTTGAATACAAATTTCGAAGATACTTTCACGAATAAAACCACTAGACACAGTCCGAATTCTGTCGAGTTTAGTCTTTTCTTAATCGGAAGAACCCCACGATCTGGCTCGTGTCACTTTCGTGAGGGCATCACGAAAAATAAACACGTTTTTAGCATTCACTTGTCAGCGGTTTCATGCCGAGCTACCTGGCTGGCCGGGGGATTGCCCGGCCGTGTTTATTGCACCACTTGGCCAAGGCGCCCAAGGCCCTCGTCGATTCGTCGCCCTAGCACAGATGATGGGCAGAAAATGTATTTGAATAAAAATTTCGGGGATACTTTCACGGATAAAACCACTAGAAACAATCCTAATTCTATCGAGTTTAGGCTTTTCTTAATCGGCAGGACGCCACGAATTGGCTCGTGTCACTTTCGTGATGGCGCAGCACGGAAAATAAATAAGTTCAGCATTTACACCTTAGCGGGGGGTTTCATGCCGAACTACCTGGCTGGCCGGGGGATTGCCCGGCCGTGTTTATTGCACCACGCGGCCTAGGCGACTGAGGCACCGATGATGGGCAAAAATATTGAATTAAATACTTTTTCCAAGATATCTTCACGAGTAAAAGCAGTAAGCACTGCCCGAATTCTATCAAGTTTGGACTTTTCTTAATCGGAAGAACGCCACGAACTGGCTCGTGGCACTTTCGTGAGGGCACCACGAAAAATAAACAATAAGTTCATCATTCACTTGTCAGCGGTTTCATGCCGAGCTACCTGGCTGGCCGTCGGGTTACCCGTGTTTATTGCATTACTATTGTGTTGTGCGCTGAGGCCTCAGAACGTGTTCATTCAAGCCTCGAGCTGGCCAAAAGGATCTTGAAGGATCCGAAAGGATCTCTGAATTAGATACAGATACTATTTACAAATGTATCCATCGCTTCGAATCCTTCTGCAGCAGATAGAAAAGTATCTAATTAAATTTTGAAATCAAAATACTTTTGTATCTAAATCCGCGAGTAACTAATTACAAATTTCGTATCTATTATTCGTGATCCGAAATTTGTATTTAATTACATATTTTGTCCAACTCTGCTCCAAAAGACGTCCTTTTGGGACGTATGACGTTCAGACCTAAAACAGACGCAAAAACGACGTCTAAAAAACGTCGTGTGGTATCTGGATACATTCACGATTAGCGTAATTACTAGCAATCAAATTGATTAAACCTTTTGAATTATGTCATATGGCAGAGTATAATATACAGGGTGTCCCAAGACCCCTTCGACTCCGGGAAATGGGAGGTTCCTTAGGTCATTTGAAGCAACATTTTCCTTTGCACCAATGTCAGCCGGGGATTTGCTTAGGAGTTATTAACGAAAAACACGGACCAATCAGAGCGCGACCTATACGCGCGATGGCACGTTCAGCCCGGCGCACAGTGCGGACAAACGTGGCATATCTCACTACACGTGTATATCACGATGTACGATCAATTCCTTTTGCAAAACGTTTTATTAGGTGGTAATTGATATTATTAATCATATAACAATAATTTTTATGCATAAATATTGTTAATTTTTTTTTTTAATTTATTAATTTTATTGTTACATTTTTTTGTGAATAATTACTATTGCATTTACATTAGTAACCAAATTTAGATTTTTATAAAAAATTTTACCATGTTTCGCACTCTCTAGAGTCCCAAAAATCAAATAATATTACATTAGTTGTAAATCAGTGTTGCAATAATAATTCTGTATAATGGAAAATGCTCACCAAGGTATATGCATTCTTTTTACATTTAAGAAAGTAGATTTATTTTTTGTATAAATTTTCAACGGTGGTTTTGTTTATTACTTGCATATAAAACTTCAAATTAACATATCTCGAGAAAGGCAAAAAATATCCTGAGATTTTGACATATTCGGATATATTACTTGTTGTAGTTTAAGAATTTCATAGTTTAGCCTGCAACTAACTGCTACTCTTAATTTTATAAACTTTTTAATAAGTGCCCGTACCTTGCCTTTATGTTGTATTGTGGAAAATTCGTTAATTTCTTTTTAAATTTATTAGTTATATCGTTAAATTTCATTTTCTGCGAATAATTACCAATTCATATACATTCGTAAACAAATTTGGATTTTTGTACAAAATTTTGCCATTTGTCCGCCACAGAAAAATTCAATATTCGTGTATATCAATCATTCATCATCATTTAATCATAATAATCATTTTTATGCATAATACAATTTTGCAATAATTATACAGGGTGGACGATTTATCTGAAGAGATTGAAATATCTCGAGAAACGACAACAAAAAGCAAATCTTGCGATTTTACTGAAATTGATCAATATTTAATCAGAAATGTGCAAGATCACGGGATTGAATGATTCGTTTTGGATCACATTCAAAGTACCGAGGCTGACTCGGATAGCGAATAGCGTTTTGTTAAGTTTGTTAATTTTGTTGATACTATTATAATTTGTCTAAGTTTATTATTATTAATATTAAATATGGTACATTTATTATTAATTCCGTTTTAAATTTGTTAGTTTTTAAAAATATATTTTTGTTTAAATAAAAATTGTTAATTTCTTAATAAATTTATTAATTATATTGGTAAATATCATTTTCTGTAAAAAAATTACCTATATATATATTAATAACCAAATTTGGAGAAGTGCCGAATATTAGGCCATTTGTCCGCACTGTGCGGCGCGCCGAGAGACGAGCGTGGTGTAACGCCGCGATGCCGTAACGAACAAGAGTTTCTCGAGATTATGTGAATCCTCTCCGATTTGGATGAGCTTTGGATATGTTGTCAAGACCATGATTCTGAACAACATTTCCCTTTACAATTTTTGTCGGCCGGCTTTAGTTTACGCGATAAATGTAAAAACTTTTAATTGTAAATCGATCGATTGTACTATCTTTTACCCGATTTGGATGAGCTTTGGATACGTTGTCAAAACCATGATTCTGAACAACATTTCCTTTAGACTTTTTGTCGGTCGCGGAAGAACTTTACTTGTCAATTCATATGGGTGGATCTTTTTACCCGACTTACGGCAACGTTACCCGAACGAGAGAAGAAGCAGAAACTGATTGTATTGAAAACTCACTTATTCAGCCGTAAATCCATTTGCTGCTTCGAAATGTGTGTCACTGGGTCACTCGGTGACGAACTGTACAGATGTCTTCAGGTATACGACAGTACCGAAAGCTAAGGGACGTACGGCCAGGTCGACGAACTGCACAGCCGGTGGTAGAAGGCCTAAGGGATGCGCGGTCAAGTCGACGATCCAGAATTTCAGTTTCACTTTCGAATCGATAAATAATTCGTATGTTTATTTCACACAGATGCCTTGAAATTTTTCCACACTCACAATCACTGTTCACATTTGTCAACACATAGTTATGCACTAATAATAATTGCTTAAACTAATTAAACGATTATTTAATCTAATCACTAGACTGCGGATCTTTATGTAAAATGAAAGTTGGCTGCCGCTATTACAAGGGACAGGAGCCAGACTGTTCGAGATTGGCGCGCGCGAGCGCCATGATGCCCGACGATCTCGGCCGGTCGACAGCGAATCACGACGCGCCCCGCGTGATTTCGCTTGAATGCGATAAAACGGCGTCTGCCATCGAGGCTCGCGCGGGCGAAAGGCCAAGAACGTGATTGGCTAAATCCAGTCTCGATTCTTCTGGAATGTTCTCGAATGCCCAACCGGAATCATCGGAGCATGACGAACTTCCAGAAGGATCGAGACAATAAAAGTGAGAGAGCACCACCGCGCTCTCTCTCTCTCTCTCTGCGACAAACAGCTCAGCTGATCATTACGCAACAAGTGTCAAACCACAGTATATTTTCATTGTTACTTTTCAATCGTTTATTAGTTCTTTCAACATCTGACAATCTTTGTGAACAATAGTGCAAAATACAATTGATTTATTGTAGATCCGACTCCTTTCCATTTAATTCAACATTCAGTCCACTCGTCTCACTTTCAAATCGTACCGTTACACTCATACATTCATCCGCAATAGTTCTCCTCAACTCTTTCTCTTAGAGATCACTTTTCGGTCACACACGCAAAGCCTTTCATTCCTTCGCATTCTCTCAAATCTGATCGAACAAGATCAGACATTGCACATTTTTGGTCCTTCGAGCCGGATACTCCACGTGTCTGGCACCTTCCTTCCAAGGATCTGCAACTTAAAGTCTAGTGTGGTGGTGAATCGGTGAATCTCGTGCTAGAAATCCATTCAGCGAATCAGCCGCATCCTATAATGGATCTCTCGTCCGATGATCTGCTCCACAAACAAAGACTAGTTGGAGGAAAAATCACTCGCCTCATGGACAATTTTAAAAAATCAGTTCCACAAGCAAAGATGACTGAAAGCGATGTTGACACCAGGCTAGAACTCCTTGAAGATTACTGGACACGATTTCAAGAGAACCATGATCTGTTAACGTACCGTCACAAAGCTGCGATCAAGGACAGCGACTACGTCAAGACTGACATGGCTGATGCCGTAGAGGAGGCCTATTTGACGCAGAAGAGCCGGCTTCGCGATTTGGCTAAGGTATTTAGCAAAACCAGCGACGGAAGGACAAACCAGAGTCACGAAGATGTTTCAGGATCCGGATCATCTTCAATCCCGCGTATGCCGCTACCACAATTCAGTGGAGAATATGTAGACTGGCCCTCGTTCAAGGATCGGTTTCTCTCCATGATCGATCGTAAGAAAGGGCTGACTGAGGTAGACAAGCTCCACTACTTGAAGGGCTGTCTCCAGGATCAGGCTGTAGACCTCATAAAGGACCTGCCAACCACCAACGAGAATTATACCAAAGCGTGGAACATACTCATGGAGCACTATGAAAATAAACGCATTCTCGTCCGATCCTGTCTCGATAAGTTGGCAGCGCTCCCCAAGATGAGGGAGAGCTCGGTGCAAGAAATGACCCAAATACAGAAGGGAGTCTCCACCGTCGTCAACACCATGGAAGGGCTAGGAAGACCCATAGATCAAACTGCTGACTGGTTTGTGCATTCCATAGTCAATTTATTTGACCCTACTACCAGGGATAAGTGGGAGGAAAGCGTTACCGTTAACAGTGATCCACCTTCCTATACAACATTGACGAACTTCATGATCAGGCGGCTCCAGATGATGCAGGCTTCACCGAGGCCGTCAGGTTCAGATTCGAGTCAAGCCAAATTCACCAAATCTCGATCAGGTCCGAGTTTCAGCAGAGCTAAACCTACAACCAAAACAGCTCGGATCAATCATGCAGAAAGGAAACAACAGCAGATTACTTGCGTGATATGCTCAAAGGATCACTACCTTATGCATTGCTCGACGTACAAGGAAAGCTCACCTGAAGACCGGAAATCCATTGTGGAAAAACACCAGCTATGCAGGAACTGTCTTGGCAATCACACCACTGCTACTTGTCCATCGAAGAAGGGCTGTTTCAAGTGCGGAGAACGGCACCATACGACGATCCATGGGGCAATCAAGGACGTCTCCACGCCCGAAAGGACAACCCACCATGCACAGGATTGCCGTAACAGAACGGGTGAAGTATTGTTAGCCACTGCAATGATACATGTTTCAGATCGTTTCGGCCGACGTCAAACAGTCAGAGCGCTCATCGATCAGGGATCCGAGATAACGATGATAAGCGAAGGACTAGCACAAAGGCTCCAACTACCTCGCACTGCAGCTACAGTTGACATTTTTGGAGTCGGAGGACAACAGCTCGCGAAAGCTCGTGGCAAAGTGACGCTTGACATCTCGGCCTCCAAGAGGGACGATCCCATCAAGGTCACGGCAGTGATCTTGTCCAGACTCTCAACGTACACTCACGGCAGGGCCAAACTGAATCAAGAATGGGTACACTTGAGAGGGTTGCAACTGGCGGATCCTTCACCAGGAAACGAGGCACCCATTGAGGTCTTGATCGGTGCCGATGTCTACCCTGCAGTGATAAAGGAGGGTGTTAAAAGGGGAGCTCTGAATCAGCCAGTTGGTCAACTCACCATATTCGGTTGGATCATCACTGGGATGACAGGAACATCGTCCAGCTCGGTGCACGCACAAGTGCATCAGACAACCACTGGTGACAGCCTGAGCTCGCTCGTACGAAGATTTTGGGAGCAGGAGGATCTCTCAGATGCAGCCTCGCCATGGACAGCAGATGAGCAAGAGTGCGAACACCATTACGCAACCACTCACTCACGTACACTAGAAGGTCGATACCAGGTGAGACTTCCCTTTAAAACTCACGTAGCTATCACTTCTGGTTCAAGATCAGCAGCTTGGCATTCGCTCAGAAGGATGGAGCTGCGGTTCAGCAAGGACAAGGAGTTCAAGGACCAGTATTGCGATTTCTTGAACCAACACAGTCAACTTGGTCACATGTCCCTGGTAGAAGGATCCTCAAGTGAGAACCAGACTCACTACCTTCCACATCACGGGGTCCTGAAACCAAGTAGCACCACAACCAAATTGAGAGTGGTCTTTAACGGTTCGTGGTCGGAGCCAGCACAACCGTCTCTCAATGATACTCTCCATGTGGGCCCGAACCTGCTGCCTGCACTCTCTGACGTCATCCTAAGATGGCGTAAACACCAATACGTTGTAACAGCCGATGTTACTAAAATGTACAGGCAGATATTAGTACATCCAGATGACCGAGACGTACAACGCATCCTCTGGAGACATTCTGAAAGTCAACCAGTACGTGAGTATCGACTGAACACAGTTACTTACGGACTCTCGTGTGCTCCATATCTAGCTGTGCGTACACTGCGTCAACTGGCGGAAGATGGAGGCTCACAGTTTCCCAAGGGTGCACTGGCCATCAAACGGGATGCATATGTCGATGACATCCTCACTGGAGCTGATACAATCACAGCATTGAAGGAAACTGCCGATCAACTTCAACAGCTGTGCATGGCGGGCGGCTTTCCTCTCCAAAAGTGGGCGTCAAACGTAACCGATTTGCAACAGGTCACTAAGGAGAAGGTCGAGGGTCCATCTACGCAGTCAACATTGCTCATAAGCAAAGAGGAAGAGCGCAAAACATGGACAGACTGCACTCATACTGCCCTTGGACTACACTGGTCACCGCACAAAGACACATTCCAATACTCCATCACCGATGCCGAAGTACAACCTCCAACCAAACGCAGCATTGTGTCAAAGACAGCACAATTATTTGATCCGCTAGGATGGTTGACACCTGTCATAGTGCGCTCTAAAATAGCCATTCAATCAACATGGCTACTAGGACTTGAATGGGACACTCCCCTTCCTTCGTGGCTGGCTGACGACTGGGCATCATTCTGCGCTGAACTGAAGCTTCTCGAAAGGGTGAGAATACCTCGCCCTCTGTCTTGCAGCGCACATCCCACGCAGAGGGAAATGCATGGCTTTGCTGACGCTTCAGAACGAGCCTATGCGGCAGTCCTCTATCTGAGGACGAAAGAGGAAGATGAGCAGTGGAAGGTCACACTGATCACGGCGAAAAGCAAGGTGGCGCCATTAAAACAGGTCTCCTTACCACGCTTGGAACTCTGTGCAGCACATCTCCTCGCACGATTAGCACAGAAAACCGCCACAACACTGGAATTCACCAACACCACGATGCACTTATGGTCGGATTCCACAGTTGCCCTCGGATGGATTCAGGCACATCCAAGCAGGTGGAAAACCTATGTAGCGAACAGAGTGGCGGACATCCAGCGCAGAGTTCCCGAGGCACAATGGCACCATGTAGCTGGCGTTGAAAACCCAGCTGACTGCGCCTCTCGAGGGCTCTCACCGTCTCAACTGCTGCACTTGTCGTTGTGGTGGACGGGCCCCGAATTCCTTCAGCATACTGAGCACTTTGCTGCAACGCAACCGGACAACCATGATCAGTTACCAGAAGAAAGGGGACCAACAGTTGCTGCTGTCAATAAATCAGAAAGGAATGGCGAGGACAATGACATCTTGACGAGATTCTCGTCATATACAAAACTGTTACGGGTCACCGCATGGTGTTTACGGTGGCTCAGAAGGCGACGCAACACTTCACCAGCCACAACCAGCACCAACCCCTCCAGCAATGGTCAGTCCTCAGCCCTGTCAGCAACAGAAATCGATGAGGCTGAGAAAACCTGGATTCAGCTAGTCCAGAAAACCTACTTTAAGGAGGAAATGAGAATGTTAGCTGCGGGAACAAGCTTACAGTCAAGGAGCATTCTCTCACCTCTGTCAGCTGTAATTAGTAGCGACAATTTGCTACGAGTCGGAGGTCGCCTGAGAAAGGCCCATCTAAATCCAGATGAAGCACACCCTATCATCCTGCCTCCTGATTCCCTCTTTACAGAACTTTACACTGTTCACAGCCATCTCAAGACGTTGCATGGAGGAGTGCAAGCCACGCTAGGAGCCATACGTCAAAGGTTCTGGATTCCAAAGGGGCGGTCAAGGGTCAAGGCAGCGATCCGTAGATGCGTTACTTGTCTGAGATGGCGGGCGGAACCAGGTCGACAATTGATGGGTCAATTGCCAGAGCACCGAGTCACTCCGGCTCGACCATTCCATTCGACCGGAGTGGACTACGCAGGCCCCATCTGGTTGCGGACATCACCTGGGCGTGGCCACAAGGCAACCAAGGCCTTCTTCGCCGTCTTCATTTGTATGGTAACCAAGGCCGTACATCTTGAAGTGGTGTCCAGCTATTCGTCCGAGGCATTCCTGGCTGCCTTCCGGCGGTTCATCTCGCGGCGAGGTCACTGTGCCCACTTGTACAGTAACTGTGGTACGAACTTCCTGGGAGCAGATCGGGAGTTGCGCCGCTTGTTCACCGCCAGCTGCCTCGAAAACAGAAACATCAGAGATGAGATGGGCAACCTCCGTACTCAGTGGCATTTCAACCCACCAGCTGCGCCTCATTTCGGTGGATTGTGGGAGGCCGCAGTCAAGTCGACCAAACATCACCTTCGGCGAACAGTAGGGGAGGCTCGCCTCACGTATGAGGAGATGTCGACTCTCCTCTCTCAAATCGAGGCCTGCCTTAATTCAAGGCCACTAGCTGCTCTTTCTGATGATCCGTCAGACTTAACAGCATTAACCCCAGGGCATTTTCTTGTAGGCACCGCCTTGAATGCACTTCCGGAACCGTCACTGGTGGATCAGGAAGTCAACCGGCTGACACGATGGCAGCTGGTAACCCATATGCGAGATCACTTTTGGTTGAGGTGGCAACGAGAGTACTTGCATGGACTCACCACTCGATCAAAATGGCGCCGCCCACAGGAGAACATCATGCCTGGTCGTCTGTGTATCATCTCAGGAGAAACAACACCACCATCTCAATGGCCACTTGCTCGAGTGAAGGAAGTGCATCCAGGAAGCGATGGGAAAGTCCGTGTCGTGAAAGCAGTCACTGCAACCTCCGAGTTCGTACGACCGATACACAAACTAATTGTGTTGCCGATTGACGCGAACGATCGATGACCGCATCGATTCACCATGACACGCGGTCAAGTCATTCGCTTCCCTGATTTACTACAACTGCGTAGTACGCGTAGTACGAGTACGATTCACTTCGCGCAAGCGCAGCTCATTCATAAAGCAAGCCGTGACGTCACACTTAACCTTTCTCGCGATCATCCTAACCACTGCGTGTTCGCGATAATCTTCTATCATTCATCAATTCATTATACGCTTTATGCATTGTATACTTCAATTGTCACACTGTATTCCATTATTTCGTTGAAATCCGCACATTATTAATTTTCTTACACTCGCGGAAATTCGACAAGTCGAGGCGGGCGGCATGTTCGAGATTGGCGCGCGCGAGCGCCATGATGCCCGACGATCTCGGCCGGTCGACAGCGAATCACGACGCGCCCCGCGTGATTTCGCTTGAATGCGATAAAACGGCGTCTGCCATCGAGGCTCGCGCGGGCGAAAGGCCAAGAACGTGATTGGCTAAATCCAGTCTCGATTCTTCTGGAATGTTCTCGAATGCCCAACCGGAATCATCGGAGCATGACGAACTTCCAGAAGGATCGAGACAATAAAAGTGAGAGAGCACCACCGCGCTCTCTCTCTCTGCGACAAACAGCTCAGCTGATCATTACGCAACAAGTGTCAAACCACAGTATATTTTCATTGTTACTTTTCAATCGTTTATTAGTTCTTTCAACATCTGACAATCTTTGTGAACAATAGTGCAAAATACAATTGATTTATTGTAGATCCGACTCCTTTCCATTTAATTCAACATTCAGTCCACTCGTCTCACTTTCAAATCGTACCGTTACACTCATACATTCATCCGCAATAGTTCTCCTCAACTCTTTCTCTTAGAGATCACTTTTCGGTCACACACGCAAAGCCTTTCATTCCTTCGCATTCTCTCAAATCTGATCGAACAAGATCAGACATTGCACACAGACAGATATTTGATTCTTACTGTGATCATTTTAAGAAGTTGAAAATAATACATTGGTGTTCTGAAATTACTTTAATCTCTCTAGTGTCTTAAAATGCACCTACTCATGTTTGCTACAAATGCATGAAATCCGCAGTCTAGTGATTGCATTACCTGATTGTTGTGATTTGTGCAGCAGGACAAGGGATATGGCAATTATTATTAGTGCATAACTATGTCTTGACAAATGTGAACAGTGATTGTAGGAGCTGATCCAGGCTAAAAGTGGGAGGGGGAAATCCGCTCTACCGTCGGTCTAGGAGCTGATCCAGGCTAAGATTTTGGTGGTGGCCTCACTATACCGGAGGCAACTCAGAACCCGGGCGTGAGCACTCTCATATCCTCTCTGATATGCATAATATATCTATAGTATCAGAATTTTTCAGTGGTGTTAGTTTTACGGGTTATTGTTGGTTATTGTGTAAGATGTTATAAATTTTAATATTATAAATTATAAGATATATACGGATAACACTCCCTGAAAAGAAGTATGAGCGAAACAAGTATTGAATTTTCAAATTTGGATATATTTTATGTGTTGCAGAAATGATTTTTGACGCTACCTGTCATTATTGAAAAACTTGTAAGTACATAAGGTGTATTATCTAATTTATTTTAGAAATCCTTAAGTGATTTAATGTTATTTACAACATTAAAAGTAAATAATGCTTTCTTGTTTCACGTATTACTTACCATTTTACTAACTTTTGGTTTTGTTTCGGCGGCGATCTACATGTCGCCGCTCTGTGCCCCTCCTCCCCGCACCTATAACACCGGCCGATCCGGCCCGCTTCGTCCTTGTAGGTGCACCCGTGGAAAACTAACCTAACCTAACCTTTTTTTTGTGACGTCGGGGAAATCCCTTACGGATAAACCCCCCCCCCCCCCCATTGCTGGAAGAATGAGGGAGGCCAATGTCGGACTCGCACCAACTAAAGCGCCGCGACCGTCCCCGGATTTGGCGTGGTATACGGGAACCCGAATCGTATACATCCGCACACCCGCTGTCCTTACATGGACTTCCCGAAGGGGGAGAGAAGCTCCCCCTACGATTTACCCGGACAAGGAACCGCAGCGACGGCGGCTGCGTTTCCCCCTTCACGGGGTCACCCGATGGGACGCCGAGTTCCAGCTCGACGCCCCGATGACCCAAGAGATCCCGTCGTCCGTCCGTGCCGGAGTGCGATAAAGCACCTGGCGCATCAAGGATGTTACTCCCTCCGGTGGTGCGGACGAGGGGATCCCGGTTCCCGGTAAGGCTCGTCCCTCGGAAGGGTGCATTTCGCACACCCCCGGGACGAGCCCCCTTCCCGTGAGTCCAGGAGGTACCCGGTACCTCCTCCCTCACGACCCCCTCCGGCTACTCGAGCGTCCCCGAGTAGTGGGAGGAGGTCATTCCCCATGTGGACCCCGCCTGAAGGGCGGGGCCTCTTACCCCGACCCGCTTACCCCCCCCCCCCCGGGGGGAGGACAAGCCGACGAGGCCGGTGCAGGCTCGGCCTGAAGGGCCTTCGCCTTAGGGGCCTCCTTCTCCTTCTCTGGCCCTCGTTTCGCTCCGGTAGGACCGGAACGGAACGAGGGACATGCCCCTGAGCCGGACCGAGGGCCTCGCGGACCGACTCCGGTGTTGTGCCGAGGCCCAACCCCCGGAGCCGGATCTCCGCGTTCCGCGTGGGGGTGCTCACGACCACCCCCGTGCCCTCAAGGGCCCCCTTCATCCGCACCGCGAGCGCGGTCGCCTTTTCCCGGCTACCCGCCCCGCGGACCCTCAACATGAGGGCCCCGGTTTGGGCTCGGGCCACGGCCAATCCGTCTGTGATGCCGACGTCCTCCAAACGGACGCCGGCCATCACCTTCCTCATTGCCTCCTCGTACGAGGCTTCTACCCCCACGGGGACGGTCAGGACCACGGCTGCGGTTTTTGGCTGCCGCGGTAGTCGCGGCGCCGTGGTCATGACCTTCTGGGGAGGGGGATCTCCCTTCCCCTTTCCGGGGGCATCTACCTTAGGAGGGTCTGCCGCGGAGGGGCCGCCAGAGGAGAGCTGCGCTCCGGCCACCTTGGCCGCCCGCTTGCTTCCTCTGGCCACCACCTCCGCGAAAGATGACGTCTCCTTCTTCTTGGCCTTCTTAGGCCCGGCCCTCGACCCAGTCGAGCTGGCTGAGGGGGTCCTCGACCCCCCTTATCCCCCTTCCCCTTCTTCTTCGTCTTCGAGCGGGGAGCTCGAGTGTCGGCAGGCGGGGGGCCCATATTGGTCCCCGCTGTGTCGCCACCGCTCCCCCTCCCCCCGTGGGATTTAAGTGCCTCGAGGAGGCGCTTCTCCATCGCGCCGACCTTCTCCTCGACGATGCGTTCGACATCGCCGAGTGAGAAGGTCGGTTCACCCCCCTCGCGGCTTTTCGCCGTCGCGACCGCGCTCGCCCGCGTGTAAGGGCGCGACGTCCCTCCTGGTGGCGTTGGTGTCTCCACCAGGGGAGGCACCGGCCGCCTTTCCAGGATCTCTTGAATCGGTGACCCCTCGCATTTGTCAAGGAGGTCGTCTCGCTCCTCTGTCATGCGGCGGAGGCGTCCCTCCGTCTCACGCAGCAGTTCGCGAAGCTCGTCGACCTCCTTGACGTCGCTCCCGGCGTATACCGCGCGCGCAGCCAGCTCCTGGCTAGCAGCCCTGATATTCTGGCTCGCGACGCGGAGCTCCTTGACAAAGGTCCCCTTGAGCCCTTTCGAGACCATGGAAACCTCGTCCACCGTGGTGGCCCCGTCCTTAACCATCGCGAGCAACTCTGGGATGGGGGTTGTACGGCACTCGGCCATCAACTCCTCCGCCGACTGCAGAGTTGCTCGCGACACCCGCCCAAACTCGGCCCCGTAATCGGCCACGATATTTGGCCCTAGAGGATTAGGGGGCTTGTTAGGCCCCCTCGTCTTCCTCGTCTTCCCGGGCTCAAGGGGATCCCCCGGCCTCTTCCGCGTCGCGCCCGTGGAATCGACGGAGGAGACGGAGAAGTTATTCTCCTCCGTGTCGTCCGTCAAGTCCACCATCCCCGCTTCCCCCCTCGCCGGAGGGGGGTTCCATACGGGCGCCGGACCCGGGACCTGCAGCATTAGGAACTGAAATGAATCAGTCCGAAATGCCGAGGTCCCGCCTCCCGCCTCCGTACCCTTTTCTCGGCCAACGCCGCCCGCAGGGAGAGCACCTCTCGTGGGAGAGGAGGTGCCCTCACCCGCCGCATCGTTGCCCCCCTTCCCGCTCTCCTTTGGAGGAGACGCCCCCGCCTTCCCCTTTCCGCCTCGGCCCGCTGCCGCCTTTAGCTTTCCCCCCGTTCCCCGAAAATTTTCGAGAAATCCATAAAAGATCCCACGAGTAGGTCGGAAATCCCGGTCACCCCGCGTAGAGACGCCTTACGCGGGGAAGCCCAAAATACTCCGGGGGCGGGCAGGTACCCCGGAGGTGGCATGCTAATGATCCGGTGCACCCACCGGACCCACTCCCGGCGCTCCGCGTTCCCGAGAGTGCTCCTTCGCCGCATGCCGAAAACTTGGACTTAAGGACTTTTTATAGAGGTTTAAGGTGAGCGCATACTAGATGGTCGCGGGAAGGCCGCGGGAAGGCCAAAGCCGCCGATGGACGCCCAAAGCCGCCGATGGACGTCCACGCGGGAAGAAATCTCTAGCGGGCCGACGGCTCCACAGCAGGGAGCAGGGCTCCCTGAAAGAAAGGTCCCTTTCGCTAAAAGAGGTGAGGAGCCCACGGAGACCTTTTTTTCTGCCACGCACAGCAGGTAGCCCTGCTCCCTTGCCGCATAGACGTCCATCGGCGGCTTTGGGCGTCCATCGGCGGCTTTGGCCTTCCCGCGGCCTTCCCGCGACCATCTAGTATGCGCTCACCTTTATCCTCCTCGCAGGGCCGGCCGGTAAAGGCAGGCCCCCCGCTCCGGAACCTTCCGGTTTGCAGTCTACGGACCTGAGCCGACATCTTGCGACCCAGTTCCGACCTCTCGCTCCGTTAGCACAGACCGCAGTGTGTCCCAGGGTCCACCACGAGGAGGTGGAGCGAGAGGATTTGGCTCTGTGACAACCCTCAAATAGAGAGTACGGACCGACAGTGGATCAGAGTCTCCACTGTAGACGCCACAAAGCCTAGGACCCCACCCCAACCCAACCCTAAGTTAGGTTGGGTTGGGTTGGGTTTGGTTTGGTTTGGTTTGGTTTGGTTTGGTTTGGTTTGGGTTGGGTTTGGTTGGGTTGGGTTGGGTTGGGTTGGGGTCTTAGGCTCTGTGGCGCCTACAGTGGAGACTCTGGTCCACTGTCGGTCCGTACTCTCTATTTGAGGGTTGTCACAGAGCTAAATCCTCTCGCTCCACCTCCTCGTGGTGGACCCTGGGGCACGGCACTGATGTTATCAGTGTCGTGTGCTAACGGAGCGAGGGGTGCGTGGGTGCACTAACGGATCTCTGTATGGCAGTGCTAAAACGAACGCAGTGCACCCCAGGGACGGATCTACCTATGACGACCAGAAGGGCACGTGGAAGTTCATTTTCTTAAATGGCAGACCCAAGTTCCCTTCCTATTTCGGTTTACGGTGCAGAGGAGGGATACCTCAGTACCGGCGGTGGGGGCGTTGTCGCGCGAGCGTCCCCGGCGTCGTCATCCGACAATCGCGAGCTCGGGTTGGTGGACCACTTGGCCACCCGAGATGTAAGGGCTACAAACGATGCCTCCGTGAGTGGAGTTGCCTCTCACGCTATCAGTGGGAGAGGTCCCAGAGGTGGAAGTGGCATCTGCCAGTGTCACTCCATCTCTGGACGTAGAAGGTGCAGGCTCGACGGTTTTGGTGGGCCGAACGACCCGCCAATCGTTGGCGAGAGCAGCCGGGAAAGGCGGGAGGAAGGGTGACACGAGGCTTTTCGTCATTGAGGACGATGACACCGACGATGTCACCGGGAATCCCGATTTGGACCTGCCGTGGCCGGGAGGCGCCCACTTGACGGCGTGGGAGGGGTCCGACGGGGCGTCGGGGTCCGGGAGGTCCAATAAACGGAGTAGGTGGGACCTCTCGGACTCTGAGGAGGAGCGGGACACGGGAAACCGAAAGGCCGGGAAGAAACCCGGAAACCCCCCCGACACCAGGAAAAAGAAAGACTCCACCCCGGCGGTGGAGGAGATTGCCGAAAAGATCAGCGGCCTCTCCACGGGCGACATTGTCCAGGAGTTCCTGGAGAGAGTTCGCCTGGTGGAGACGACCGCCTTAAAAAGCGGGAATTTAAAGGGCACCTACGTGCGGGACTTAAAATGGTCCGCACGTTTTGCCGAGGCGGCGCTGCTGGAAATAATCCAGAGGGGGGAAAAAGGTCCGACCCCCCCAGCGCCGCCGTCCCGCCCGTGGCTGCCCCTTTCCCTTCCCCGCAGGACATAGAAGCTCGATTGCTCTCATTACAGAAGCAGAACGAGCACCTGCGGGGTACGGTGGCGAAATTGGAGGCCACCAATAACGCCATCAGGGAGGAGATGATGGCAATGAAGAGGATGGGGGTTGCCTCGCAGCTTCTCCCCTCTCCCCCCAAATCGTCATCGTCTCCTCCCCGCGCGGTGACCACACAACCGAAGGAGGTGGTTGTAGTGATGGGGCCGCCTGCCTCCTCCGGCGAGAAATTACCGCCCGACCCTTATCCTCCGCCGCCGGAGGGTGGATCGGACAAGATGGGACCCTACTGGCCGCCAAGCTGGCCCCGATCAAGAGGGTGTAGGACAGGCTGAGTGAGGCGGTCTTCGGCCCCCCCGCTCGCCCCCTGCCCCTCGGGGTGGCAAAAAGGTCACGGCGGACCCACCCCTTCCCTCTCCTACTCCTCCTTTCCCCAAGTCCCTGGTACCCGCCGCAGGCTCTTCTTCGTCCAGATGGCGGGAAGAAGAAGAAAAAGAAGAAGAAAAAGAAGAAGAACGGCCCCCGCCCCCAGCTCGCAGTCGACTAAACCGGCCCCGGCCCGCACCGTGCCTGTCAACGCCTCCTCGGAGGGGACCTGGGCGGAGGTTGTGGGCCGGAAGGCTAAGGGAGCGGCGAAGAAGGCCGCGAACCCTCCCCCCACCCCATCCCTCTCAAAGGGCCCCAAAGGGGCCCCCCAGGGAAAGAGGAAGGGAGGGAGGGACCCGCCCGGGGTGGCCCCCCGCCGAAGACGACAGCGATCTCGCTGTCCATTCCGGAGGGGTGCAAGACCACCCTGGCGGAGGCTATGTCGGCGGCGAAAGCTGCTATTAAGCTCAGCGAGCTAGGGGTAGGGGAGATCCGCACTAAGCGGGCGGTGACCGGGGGGCTCCTGCTGGACATCCCCGGCCCCGAGGGGGGTGCCAAGGCGGACGCCTTGGCGTCAAAGATGGCCGCTGCGCTAAGCGGCCTGGGGGTGCGGGTCAACAGGCCCCTCAAAACGGCTGATCTCCGCCTGAGGGGCCTGGATGACTCCGTCACCCCCGAGGAGGTGAAGGCGGCGGTGGCGGAAGCCACGGGGTGTCCACCCGATACGGTAACGGTTGGGGACATCAAGTCCCCGATCACCGGCCTGGGCACCACATGGCTCAAATGCCCAGCCGCGGCCGCCCGCCTACTGGCGGGCGCGGGTGGATTAAGGGTGGGCTGGTCCACCGCGAAAGTTGAAGCACTGGCCGTGAGGCCGTTGCAGTGCTTCCGCTGCCTGGCCGTGGGACACGTCCGGCAGCGGTGCACTAGCACGGTCGATCGCAGCGGCCAGTGCTATAAGTGCGGTGCGACCGGCCACCGGGCCAACGCGTGCTCGGCGGCCCCCCGGTGCCCAATATGCACTGAGCTGAGGAGACCGGCCGGGCACAAGGCGGGGAGCGGCTTATGCCCCCCGCTGCCGAGGAAGGGGCGAATAAATGGGGGAAAGGGGCCCCCTAAGGTTCCGACCGTACCGGTGAAGGGGGGACCAGCACGTCCCCCTCCCACCCCTACGAGGAACCAGGAGAATATGGAGGTGGACCCTCCACCCCCAGAGCCACCCGACCCTGAGGTGGCCGAGCCGGGAGCGTCTACCGCACCATAATGCCCATGACGCTCCCGGTCGTGCAGACCAACCTGAACCACTCCCGCCGGTCCCAGGACTTGTTCGTCCATGGCCTGGCCGAGAGACAGGTCGGGTTGGCCGTTGTCACGGAGCCCTACAGCGTCCCCGACTCCTCCCCTTGGGTAGGGGACGACGAGGGCTCCGTGGCAATATGGGCCCGAAAGGGCGGGGATTTCCTCCCCGGCACCGTGGTCGAGCGGAGCCGAGGGGTAGTGGTGTATAAGTGGGGAAGGTTTCTGGTCGCGGTATGCTACGTCTCGCCCAACTGCGGCCTCGCAGAGTTCGAGGGGTTTTTGGACCGGCTGAAGGTGATGATCACACCACACCTAGCCGGTCCAATGCTGGTCCTGGGGGACTTCAATGCGAAGTCCACAGGTTGGGGAAACCCCAGGACCACCTCTCGTGGCGAGGCCCTTGAGGTTTGGGCGGGGGGCATGGAGCTCCGGTTGGTGAACCGGGGCTCCGTACCCACGTGCGTACGGTGGAACGGGTGGTCAATAGTCGATCTGACTTGGGCCACCCCCGCTGCAGTACGCCGTGTGTCCGCCTGGCGGGTGGCCACTAAGTGGGAATCACCCTCAGACTACCTCCATATCATCATGGAGGTGGAGGCCACCCAGCAACAACAGGCGGACTTGCCCCCCCCCCCCCCCACGTAGCACCCAAGCAGCGCCCGTTAGATGGGCACTGCAGCGACTGGACGAGGATGTCCTGAGAGCCACAGCTCTCGCCTACTCCTGGGTCGAACCCAAGGAGCGCGGAACTGAGGAGGGGGTGTCATGGTTCAGGGGCGTAATGAAGTCAATATGCGACGCTTCGATGCCCCGGGCCGGGAGACAGTGTACTGGTGGTCGGGCGAAATTGCGGACGTGAGGGACACGTGCGTTCGCCCCCGACGCCAGTACACCCGCGCACGTCGACGCCACCCAATTGGAGGCGTCGACGAGGCGAGAGTGGCCGCCCTTTATTCGGAGTACAGGGCGGCCCGAATGGCTCTCCAGCGAGCAATTGCCGCTGCAAAGGCCGCGGCCTGGGATGAGCTCCTCGGATCCCTTCATAGGGATCCATGGGGGCGTGCCTACAAGGCGGTGCTGAATAAGCTCCGCCCATGGGCGCCCCCCATCACAGAGGAGTTAGACCCCGAGTTCCTGGGGCGGGTCCTCAGTACACTCTTCCCCCTCTCGGAGGGAACGAGAGAGAACCCGCCCCCCTCGGTCCATACCAACTGGAAATAAAAATAAAAATAACCTTTTCCGGTATTTCTTTACCTTTTGTAGGTGTTTTATGTAATAGTGGACATTTTTGTATTCAGAAAAATAAAGTACAAACTTTAAAAAATGCAATGCTCTTAAAAAAATAATTTTAAAAATATTTTATTTGCCTATATTTCAATATACATATGAACAATACTTCCAGCAGATACGATTAGTGCAGACGGCAAGGTCTCCCACTGCGAATCGAATCTCCGGCCCTGGATCGAATCCCGCACCGAATGATTTTCTTTTTCGTTAACCACTTCTTTTCTTTTTTTTTAACCAAATAATTGTTGTAGAGATATATTAAATATATTTTTCAAAGCTCCGATCTCACCGATGCGAGAAGATAGCTTACTCGCTCCGAAGCGAACGGCTTACACGAAACGAACAATGTATACAATGTATCTGATGTGTAGCCGTGAAATGAGTTTTATATTAAAGTTTCCAGAGTACATAACTCGTTTATATTAATATGTTAGTTGTGTCCCATCGTGATTATTAATGCATATGCTTTTCAAATTTTCGAATTAAAAGTGTTTAACGAAAAAGAAAATCATTCGGTGTGGGATTTGATCCAAGGCCGGAGATTCGATTCGCAGCGGGAGACCATGCCGTCTGCACTAATCGTATCTGCTGGAAGTATTGTTCATATGTATATTGAAATATAGGCAAATAAAATATTTTTAAAATTATTTTTTTAAGAGTATTGCGTTTGTTGCGGATCGTGCGAGCTCAGCGGCGGCACGCGAGTTAGGATGGGACAGGGGTAAGAAGGGGGAGACGTGTTGCCGAAACGAAAACATTGTCTCGAGACAATACCTGCCCTCGTCACCTCTCCTCTCGACCGTCCTGACTCGTCGTTCCCCGCTGATTACCGAAAAATCAGTTGCCTTTCAAACTCCAGCCTTGCATGAGCTGTTACCGCTACAAAAGACAATACGTTTAAGAGAAGAGCCATTGCGCTTACTTTGTCTCTCTCTTTGTTTCTTCTATATTCTCTTTTTTTCTTCATATAGTTATAATTGGTGTCGGGTTAATTTAGTTAATTTAGTTAACAGTAATTTAATGCTGTTTTAATAAAGTGGACTTTTTGACTGTTGCTGTTGGCAATTAAACGCAAAGTGCTAGTGACCTTAATTCAATAAATCCTTCCACTATTCCTTTACATAAATTAGTGGTCCTTCGAGCCGGATTTTGGTGCTAAACGTCTAAAAACGTGTCGTGGAAGTGCTACCTTTTGAATGTAACGGTCGCTAGTTCTGTTCGTGTTATTCGACCTCGTCCGAAAACAGTCGTGACTTTTAACGGTTTTCGCTAGACGTGTTCAAGTTGCTACCCGACAAACTAAAGATGGATGCCGTGCTAAAAAAGCAAGAAACGTTTGCGACACGAATCTCGCGTATGATCGAGAACCTGAAAAAAAAGGGAGCCGACAATATTACTCGGGAGACCGTCGAAGCAAGACTGGAACTCCTAGAGACATACTGGCTGGAGTTTACCTCTAACGACGATAAACTTCGCGCTAAAGAAGACGCTGCGCTTCTGAAATCAACCTATTTTACTAACAACCTCTACGACGAGACGGAGGAAGCCTACATCACTGAGAAGGCTGGGTTAAAGCAGCTGCTGGGACCAGCTACGGTTCAACTTGGAACAGTTGCCGCCCCTCAGCAACCTAAAAGGCAATCTATGCCCGAAATTGCTCTCGTCCCTTTCGACGGCAATTTTACGCAATGGACCAGCTTCCGAGACCTCTTCCGATCGTTGGTTATTAATAACCCGATCTTTACCGATGTCGAACGTCTACACTACTTAAAGACGAACGTTACTGGGGAGCCTGCTGAACTACTAAACCACATTCCCGTCACCGATGAGGACTTCTCTCGGGCTTGGAAGTTGCTCGAGAAGGAATATGATAGCATTCCAATTCTCGTAAATGCACAACTTGGCGTGCTTCTGTCGCTACCTTCGATGAAAACGGAGTCTGCTGCAGAGCTAAAAACGTTGCTGAACGGAACGAGAAACGCCGTTGAAGCGTTAGCTGCTCTCAAACGTCCTGTCGAGCATTGGAGCGATTGGCTCAATTTCATCACTGTCCAACGACTAGATGGAGAGACGAGATTGAGCTGGGAGACAACTCTGGAGGGAAAGGAGGAGATGCCGATCTTTTCCCAGCTGTCCGAATTTCTGAGGGCACGCTTGCGGTCGTTGACTGTTTCTTCGCTGCCCTCTTGCAACTTGCTTGCTACCGCTGCTTCGTCACACCTCGCTGTTCCATCTACATCTACGGCGAGAAGACCCCCCACTCCATCTGCTGAGAGACGGGCCCCCACTCCATCTGCTACTCCTCGCGGGACAAACCGCCGACCGACGGTGCACACCGTCACGGGAACACCCGGAACTTCGCGATGTCGCCTTTGCCAAAAGGATCACTTTGTACTGTTTCGCCCTGCGTTTAAGAGCCTTACGCCCCCGGAGAGGAGAAAATTGGTAATAGAAAACAATCTCTGTTTCAATTGTTTGTCAAACCACCATGTACGCGATTGCAAGTCGAGTAAGCGCTGTCAAACCTGCGTAGGCAAGCATCATACTGCCCTTCATATTCCTCACGAAAATCCTCACTCGGGAGATAATTTCGATGCTTCATCCTCCGTGTCCAAGCCTGTCGCTAAAACAGTTAACTGCACGCGGATGAGCCGAACACTAATTTTGGCTACTGCTATCGTGGGAATAGAGGTTTGTCCGGGCGAAAGAATTTTTGTCCGAGCTTTAATAGACCCGTGTTCCGAAGTCTCTTTGATTGGGGAAAGCATCGTGCAACGATTGAAACTACCGCGTAAACCGTTTAACATACCGTTGGAAGGGGTAGATTCGATGCGAAGTCGACCTCGAGGCAGGGTGAATTTGACCGTGTCATCGAGACTCGACCCCACCGTTTCATATGCTGTAGACGCTGTTATTCTTCCTCGACTTTCGTCTTACGAGCCACCTGTAACCTCTGGTTCGAGCACGTGGCCTCATCTCAATGATCTAGAACTTGCTGATCCGGAAATCACTTCGCGACAACCCATCGAGCTTTTGCTTGGAGCCGATATTTACGCGCTGATTATTCGCGAAGGTCTGCGTCAGGGCGCGGCGGGTTCCCCCGTCGCCCAAGCTACCACACTTGGTTGGATTGTTACCGGATCGCCGGGAGAATCCAACATTTCTCCTTCAAACCCTCGTCGTATTATACTACATTGCTCGGTCGACGATGATATCAGCACTCTGCTGCAAAGATTTTGGTCATTGGAGGAAGTAGCTGCTCCTCCCTCCTCTGCTGAGCTTACCGCGGATAAAGACGAGTGCGAGAATCATTTTGTTCGTACTCACACGCGTGACCATACGGGCCGATACATCGTCCGACTACCGTTCAAGAGAGCTTTCGCGCTGCTGGGTGATTCTCGAAGAACAGCCGCTATAATGCTCTCTAAACTAGAGAGACGCTTCTTAAATTCCGGAGACTTTGCTGCAAGGTACCGCTCTTTTCTCGATGAATATCTCCAACTAAATCATATGGAACTTGCTACGAGTATTACAGAAAATACAAAAAATTACTATCTGCCGCATCACGGCGTTTGGCGAGAGTCAAGCTCTACGACTAAACTACGCGTCGTTTTTAATGGCTCTAGTAAAACTACAACCGGCATTTCTCTAAACGATATTCTCCATTCTGGACCCAACTTGTTGCCTGAGATTCCTGATCTCTTGCTCCGTTGGCGTTGCCATGCTATAGTTTTTGCCGCCGATATGGAAAAGATGTATCGGCAAATCTTGCTTGCTGACGAGGATCGCCACGCCCAGAGCATCTTGTGGCGACGCGATTCTGACGGTGAGGTGGACGAGTATCGGCGACGTACGGTCACTTACGGTCTAGCTTGCGCTCCCTATCTTGCTATGCGTACAATACGACAGCTCAGTTCTGACGAGGAGAGTCGCTTCCCGCTGGCTGCCGCCTGTTTAAGGTCAGATGTTTACATGGACGATGTGCTTTCCGGAGCCTCGACTATTGATGAGGCTTTAGAAGTCCAAAAGCAATTAATTGCCGCTCTCAAGGCGGGCGGTTTCACCCTGAGAAAGTGGACTTCCAATGAACCAGGGTTGCTTGACCATCTGTCAGCTGAACACATCGCTTCATCAGGGGACCGCCCAATTGAAAACATCTTCACCTTACTGGGACTACGGTGGCAGTCCGCGGGGGACTTCTTCCTTTTCGATTTAAAACCTCGCGAGCCTCAGGTCACTATAACTAAACGACAGGTTTTGAAAGAGATGGCCTCTGTCTACGATCCTCTAGGTTTTTTGGCGCCGGTTACTGTTACTGCCAAAATATTCTTGCAGACGCTCTGGCTTTTAAAACTCGATTGGGACGATCCCCTGCCCCCCGCGCAGACGAAATACTGGTCTACTTACTCACACAGTCTTGCTGGGATTTCGGCTGTCAGGATGCCTCGCTGGGTGGGGATAAGTTGTAAACACGTGCTCGAACTACATGGATTTGCTGATGCCTCGGAGAAAGCGTATGCCGGTGTTGTTTACGTCCGATCATTTCAAACCGACGCGAGACCTCTCGTAAGATTAGTCATTGCAAAAACTAAGGTGGCCCCCCTTCAACAGGTATCCCTTCCGCGGCTGGAATTGTGCGCCGCGGTACTTCTTTCGCGACTAGTTAAACGCGTACTAAATGTTTTACAGTTGCACGACGCTAAAATATATCTCTGGTCAGATTCGACAATCGTTCTTAGTTGGCTGCAAGGTCGACCTTCCAAATGGAAAACTTTTGTCGCTAATAGAGTTGCGGAAATCCAAAACCTCTATTCTCCTGATGTTTGGCATCACATTCGCTCTAAAGACAACCCTGCCGATCCCGCTTCTCGGGGTTTAAGCGGGGATGCGCTTGCTGCTAATTCACTCTGGTGGCAGGGGCCTTCCTTCCTCTCCACCTCTACGCGTGAGTTCAAGGAATATTATGCTACAGTCCTGGATACGGAGGAAGAAAGGCGCTCTGAGAAAACTGTGCTTAGTACTACTGTCGCTGCCGCCTCTTCCTCCCAAACGACAGAACTATTCTCTCGTTATTCGTCCTTCATGCGCCTCTTGCGGTCAGTTGCTTGGTGCTTGCGTTTCATCAACTGCGCGCGAAGGACTTCTACAGTGAAGGATACTTGCCTACGTACCGACGAACTTGATAACGCTCGACTTACGATAGTTCGGTGCGAGCAGCGGCGTTTTTTCTCTACAGAGATTGCTTGCTTAGAAGGATCCCGTTCCCTTCTCCGGGGACCCCTCGTCCGTCTCAGTCCATTCCTGGATGAGCGTGGAATATTACGCGTTGGCGGTCGATTGAAACACTCTCTCCTAGACTATGATGAGAAACACCCGATCATTATGCCGGAAAAAAGCAAAGTAACTTCGCTGATTATCGTCTACTTCCACGAGCGATTGTTGCATAGCGGAACACAGCTTACTTTATCCAATTTGCGCCGTATGTATTGGATCCCTCGCGGCCGTCAAGCGGTTCGAAAACACATTCACGGGTGTTTAAAATGTTGGCGATGGCGAGCTAAAACTTCCGAGCAACTGATGAGCGATCTCCCCTACTCGCGCGTTACACCTACGCGCCCCTTCTATCATACTGGAGTCGATTATGCAGGACCCTTCAACACGAAGTTTTTGCCTGGACGCGGTGCACGGACACGCAAGTCTTACGTCTCGGTTTTTGTATGCCTCACTACCCGTGCCGTACACCTTGAGTTAGTCTGCGACTACTCCTCCGACGCTTTCCTCGCTGCTTATCGTCGCTTTGTTTCTCGTCGCGGTCTCTGCGCCTCTATTCGAAGCGATTGCGGAACAACTTTTGTAGGTGCTGATAAAGAATTGCGGCGAATGCTTAACACTTCCAATGAGGAAATGCTGAAAACTCGCCAAGCTTTAGCTGCAGCCGGGACTGATTGGGTGTTCAACCCTCCTTCTGCACCTCATTTTGGAGGTATCTGGGAGGCTGCGGTCAAGTCGGTGAAGTACCACCTCCGTCGCGTTATTGGTGAGACTCTCCTCACTTTTGAGGAGATGTCTACATTGTTGACGCAAATCGAAGCGTGCTTAAATTCTCGACCAATTACTCCGCTAATCGACGAACCTACCGACCTCACCGCCTTGACCCCAGCCCATTTTCTGATAGGTTCTCCCCTAACTGCTATTCCCGAACCGTCTTTGTCGGATGTTCGCGCTTCCCGACTAACTCGTTGGCAAATGATCCAGCAGCAACGCGATCATTTCTGGGATCGCTGGTCCGTCGAATGTTTGCAGACTTTGCAACAAAGGACTAAATGGACTAAGGAGAAGCCTAATCTAAAGCCTGGAGACTTGTGCCTCATCCTCAACGAAGCTACTCCACCCACACGATGGCCGTTGGGAAGAATCGAGCAAGTTCATGCTGGTTCTGACGGACTTGTTCGCGTTGTAACCGTTCGTACTGCGACTTCCGTCCTTACGCGGCCTATTGCTAAAATTTGCCTCTTCCCCCCAGCACCGCTACCGATGGACAATAAAATTTTATGTAAATTTGTTGATTCGTCGTGCCGATCAACAAAGGCGGGCGGCATGTTGCGGATCGTGCGAGCTCAGCGGCGGCACGCGAGTTAGGATGGGACAGGGGAAAGAAGGGCGAGACGTGTTGCCGAAACGAAAACATTGTCTCGAGACAATACCTGCCCTCGTCACCTCTCCTCTCGACCGTCCTGACTCGTCGTTCCCCGCTGATTACCGAAAAATCAGTTACCTTTCAAACTCCAGCCTTGCATGAGCTGTTACCGCTACAAAAGACAATACGTTTAAGAGAAGAGCCATTGCGCTTACTTTGTCTCTCTCTTTGTTTCTTCTATATTCTCTTTTTTTCTTCATATAGTTATAATTGGTGTCGGGTTAATTTAGTTAATTTAGTTAACAGTAATTTAATGCTGTTTTAATAAAGTGGACTTTTTGACTGTTGCTGTTGGCAATTAAACGCAAAGTGCTAGTGACCTTAATTCAATAAATCCTTCCACTATTCCTTTACAGCGTTTTTTAAAGTTTGTACAATATTTTTCTGAATACAAGAATGTTCACTATTACATAATACACCTCCAAAAGGTAACGAAATATCAAAAAATTGATTTTTGTTTTTTTTAACACCAAACCTACCGAGCACTAAAAACTCTATTTATTTACATTTCGTACAATTTTTATTATAATATGTGTTTGGATAAAGAAGTTTATCGAATCAATACACTATATGTAGTACGATGCACTATATAAAAAATTCTGAAAAAAATTAAAAACAGTTGTTTCAACAATATCTCATTACTGAATTTTTATATACCTGATATCTCCCAAACTTCAGTAGGAAATATGCATTTTTTCGAATTTTTGGAAATTTCCAATTTTTTAAAACCTGTTTCCACACTCTGTAAAATCTGAAAAAACATACATTAATAATCACGATAAGACACATCCAACATAATAATTTAAACGTGGCACGGCGAGAACTTCAATGTCGTATTACGCTTGAATTTATTTCGGATCAATTCCTTCATGCATGCCGTTCGTTTCGTACGAATCGCACGCTCGCCACAGTGCGCCGAACCATTGACAAAAATCGAAAAAGTCACTGCTTCATATCGATTTAAAACAATGTTCATACTATGTCAAAATAAATCAGTTTTTGAGAAAAAGATTTTAAAAATTCAGTAGGAAATTAGTTACAAGCGAATCTGTACGCGAATTTTAGGAAGATCAAATAGTAGACGTTTGTTGTTCAATTAACACAGATCTACAGAGCGTATTTGTTAAATTTTCAATATAGGTCCACATAAAGAAGTTATATAATGCAACTTTTAGTATTTCTTCCACAATTCCGATCAGTTGCTATTTATGAAAAAAATTTGATTTAAAACGAAGTTTCAGTTTCGGAAGAACTAAACTGCGAATTCATATATCTACTGAAAACCACCAATAAAACAAAATTTTGTTTATAAATATCGTTTTTTAATGTTTAAATAAATACTATATTTATAATAATATCATATTGTGATTGCTCTCAATATAAATAAAAAAACCCACTGTGTTTCATGTCTCTATCATAAACAGAACAAAAGTTATTGAATTTTGTCCAAGAAACAGGCATTCCGGCGCACTGTGGATCAGTGCGAGCTAGTGCGAGCCGCGGTAAGCTCGACTGGATTGATCGAGCCGAGTCGAGTACTCGCACCGATGCGAGCCGATGACGTCGACGCGAGTAGCTCGCTTCGATGCGATACTATCGGTAACATTGTGCGCGACACCGAAGTGGTATTGGGGCCGCTTCCTCGCCAACTCCCACAAGGCTGGCAGTCTCGTCGGTGATTCTAGTCGCGGCGCATCTAGTCCAGTCAACGAAAAGTTGTAGACGGAAATGGAAGGAACACAATTTTTAACTTTGGGTCTTTGTTTGGACTAGTTAGGAGGTAAACATATTAAAAGTCTCCACTCCTAGGAGGGTGAGCGGGGTGCAGACGCGCACATACAGCTTGACAAATGTAGCTGTGCGGGTGACTAAATTCAGGGGGATGCGCAGAAGAAAACAAAGACCGCACTCGCGACGAGAGAAGGATGCAACATTTGAACGGTAAAGTACACACCTCGTCAAAAGTGCGTACTGTCCATTATTTCTTACAGCTGTAAACATACAAAACAACTGTTTATATGTTTGTGTGAACACACTTTTGTCACTATATTTTTTAACTGAACTGTCGCAACGTGAATCGTTTGACAGGTGACGTATCGTTGTGAAGTTCGTCTATTTGCCACTGCGCAGCGGGGAATATTTCCCCTTGCGGGGGACATTCAGCGGCACAGCCACATTTGTCAAGCTGTAGAAGGCCCCCTTTTCGGTTTTCCGCTTATATCTCAGAAACTAGGTCTCCTAGAGATAAAACCACTCTATACAAAATTAAAGGTGACAAAATGTGCCATAAGATTGACTGCATTCAGTTTTTCGCTATCTTGCATAGTTTCCGAGATATCCGCGCTCAAAGTTCACTAATTGTGCTGAAGAGTTAGCTAGTCAAATAAGGCAAACAATTCTTTTTCACAATTAGTGAACTTTGAACGCGGATATCTCGGAAACTATGCGAGATAGCGAAAAACTGAATCGAATCAATCTTATGGCACATTTTGTCAGCTTTAATTTTGTATAGAATGGTCATATCGCTAAGACACATAGTTTCCGAGATATAAGCGGAAACCCGAAAAAGGGGACCTTCTACGTGCCCCCCTGTACACCGCTCACCTCCTAGGAGTAGGGACTTTTAGTATGTTTACTTCCTAACTAGTCCAAACAAAATCCCAAAGTTAAAAATTGTGTTCCTTCCATTTCCCTCTACGCGCCCCCCTTATGAGCATTCATTGACTGGACTTATCGGTGAGAAGTCGAATTATCACGAAACCATATCGATTATTATTAAATGTTACATTTCCCGCCATATTTCAGACGATGTTTTGGCACTATTTTGGCATTATTTTGGCACTATTTAGAACTTTTAGCGATGTGGTATTTCAGATCTCTGTAAGTTCCATGTTATCCCTGCGCCCGGTCGCGCCCGCTTACTGGTCCCGCTGAATATCACAGGTCGTCGGTGGTAAAGTAAGTAAAGTAAGTTAGTAAAGTAAGTTTTAGAAAAAAGTACATGTTAGAAGGGCTGTTTCTTCGTTTGATGTTGTGAGTTGTGGGGTGCTTGAAGAATGGTTAATGTCTAAGTATTTGTGAATGGAATATGTAATAAATTTTAACTATATATATACTTGGCTCCATATAAGAAAGTACTTACTAGCGGTGCATATGAGTCTAAGGGAACTCGTTCATTGGCTGATCCCCTACTCGTAATCCGTCGACCACGTGACCATAGAGACCATATCGTGTGTTCGTAGTATTTAGAGAAATATTGCGAGATTAATATTGTTCATATTGTGCAATATAGTTTAATTCAAAGAAAGCGGAAAGGTACAAGAGTAGGTATTTACATACGTCGAAACGCCGCAGGTAATGGTGTTACGTTGACGTAGAAACGTCAAACCGGTGTGATAGGTTAAAATGATACAATTACAAATTTTTGTCACCTGATATATGAATATTCATGACGTATTGGGTGATCTGGAGACTTTACAACAAGGCTGACGCGTAACGACATGCGCGAAACTAGGAGTAGTACTTGTGCTAGTACTAATATTTTAGTAAATATACTCTTTCCTTGTCAGGACATCGTTTCGTATTTAAAAACGGAATTGCAATTCGTGTTGTATGTTCGTGTACAGACAAACATTTTGTGCGAGAGTAAGAGATGAAAATCAATTAGTTTTCGAGACCCTCACGAAAAGTATCATATTTTTAGACACCAATCTCGCTGTATCAAAATAAAGTCATAGATATTACCGCTCCCTAGGAGTGAATGAAAATAGGTCCCCTGGTGAACGTAACGAGGTCAAGGCGCTCATCAACCTCACGGGCTAGCTGTCAACTTCCGGTGGCTCTCCACACACCTCTCTTTCGGAACTCTATTCTATTGGAAGCTGTAGTCACTCTGTCAAACATAATAGTCAACCTCGGCAAACAAAATTCTAATAGATCCCTTGAGCAACTCATTTTTGTTACAAGCTATTACCTCATGAGCACATTAATCGTGATCAATATATCTTTGTGGGAACGAAAGTAACCACAGTTTCTATGAAAACCTCATCAGAATTTGAACCAGGAGTAGTCAGTGCGACTCTGAGCACAAAAAATTTCATTTTCCTAAGAAAATTACATTTTTCCATTAGAGGTCAGTTTTAACCTTCGCCCAGCCATTATTTTCCAATATACATTTAAACGTTTTTTAAAAATTGTTCACGTAATTGAAGATACTTCTATGTGGTCAATCGTGTCATAGCCGAAGGGTTAAGCGAAAAAGAACGTTTCCATCATAAAAGAAACAAATGATTACAAAATCTAAAGATTACATTGAGCTCAAAATAGAGAATATCTTGATGAGAATAATTCAGTAGACACCCGTATAACGTGATGAAAATTGAATTAGCTCAAAAACTGTTGAAAAAGGCGTATCTTGAGTAGCAGTAAACGCACAATAAACGTGCATTAAAATTGTTTAAAAATCTCGAACACTTTCCGACACGGAAAACACACATGCTCAGTTTTTTCAAAAATTGTTTCTACCGCGTTGAGCGTCTACAGCATCCTAGAATTTTCCACTGGTTCAGTCCTTTGTATCTCGCACCCTCTTGCTCCAAAGACGAGCTCCTCGCTCGAAGGGAAACGAATGGCTCCCGATCTTAGTTCACCGCCGATAATAAACGGAAATGCGTCAAAGGTGGATCGTACGGGGGCCGCGGGGCGGGGAAAAGATCTTCTAAGATCGGGGGCGAAAGCGCGGCACAGGGACGAGGAAATGTGGAACGAGAACGCAAGGCGGAATCGCGTGTTGTACCGAAGCCGAAGCCGAAAAGTCGAGCGACGCCAAAGTTAAATATAAATGTCGCGGCAAGCGGCGAGAAGTCCTGGACCGATGAACCAGCGTATCCGAGGACCAGTCTCTTCGTGGTCTTCGTCGTGGACCGACTACGAATAACCGACTACGAACACAAAGTCGTTGCGCGCGACTCGCACGATTTTTAACGCCACGATCGATCACCCCCTCGATCATCGGGGCCCGCATCCCGAGTGTACACGCGAGAACCGATGAAAGTTCAGGGGATCGCACCTTGAACGAAACCGATCGAAACCGCTCTCTCTCTCTCTTTCTCTTTCTCTTTCTCTTTCTCTCTTTCACTTTTCTCTACTCTTTCTCTCTATATATATTCTTACCGGAAACGACTGCGACCAGTGCTTTGGATTATTACTGTGCTACCGATTTCTTCGATCGACTGCTCGACGCCTTACCGGTATCGTTTTCACTAATTTTTATTCGAGTTTTAGTGGATTTATATGTACTCTACGAGTTGTAGAGATGGTTATGTGTGGTTATTTATTTTACGTGTTTTTAATAGGCCAGTGGGTTGGAATGTACTCTGCGAACCGTAGGGGTGGTTCGTGGGTATCGAGGTTTTGTCATATTTATCTTTAGATCGACTTTTGGTAGCATTCACTCTTTGCACTCGATGCTATTTTAACTCTAGTAGTCGGATGTTTTTTTGATCTAGAATATTTCCAGTCTGTACACCCAGAGAATGTCCAATCTCTCTGAAATTGCCCTTTGCGTGAGGTCGAACTAGATTTTGATCTTTACCAGTTTATTATTGGGCTGGCAAGAAAGTAATTTCGGTATTCTCAGATGAAATAGAGCCGAATTTTTTTATTCAAGCAATGAACTTAAATGAATAAGATATTTTCCGTTTTGTTCGATGGTTTTTTGCCAAAAAGAATAGGTAAGAAAATATTTTATTTATTAAAGTTCGTCGCTTGAATAAAGAAATTTGGTTTCTTATATTACACCTTAAAATGCTGAAATTACTTTCCTGCCAACCCAATACAAGCTTTGTTATGTACATTCTGGAATTCGAACGTTCTTTCTTATACATATAGAACGTGAAAACTCTATAGTATCTTTTCTGACTTTCTATACTTTCAACCATTTATTAAATGCGGGTAAACAATTGCAGAACCTAGATAATTGGGATGTTTGCTGATACCAGACATCATTTTATTTATTAAATACGAACTTAAAATTTGGTCATGTAAAAACTGCTTCAGAGTATGGTAATTTTTAGTGACCTTATAAAGTTTTCGAGTGCAAAAGGTTGAAGAAGACTAAAGAAGAAGACACTTTTAGAAGACAGCGCTGTTTTAGAAATTGGACACGATTTTTTATGAAGATTGATGATTCTGTGATTCTTTAGGGGTACAGTATTCCGCATAGAAATTAGAGAATCCCAGGTGACCATCGATTGACTGCGTTTTATCGCCCACGTAAATATGGTTTCATAGTCAATCGATCCCTAACTATCCAATGCTTTCAACTTTGCTCTACCGTCCGCATAAATTCACTATTGTAAAAGTTTCACGGTCTAGCGACTCTTTGGGGATATGAACACCCTTACAAACTAACTAGAAAATTTCTATGTGACCACTTAACAATTTCAACATCCCATAATCATCCATATTGTATGTATCCCATTATCAACTCTGCACTTTGTGCGCCTGTAAATTATGCAATTGGATGTCATAGGCGTGGCTCCGTACTGTTTCACCCTAACTGAAGAGTCCCAAGATTCTATCAACACTAACCGATTAAGTAGGATCTCAGGTTCAATTGAAAATTAACTTCCTTTAATTTATTTTGTTGTCGATGCATAGCCATCGGAGAGTACGCAGACATACAATAAATATTAAGTTCCTTCCGTAATATAAATTGTAGTGCAAGGGGTTAACGAGCACGAAAAAGACACCCCCCCCCGTAAATCATTGCTAAATGAAATATATAAAATAATGTAAAACCAATCCAGTGGCACTCGATTAACGATAAATAGACTAGAGGATCTTCATGCAAAATAAAAATTGTCTACATTGACTGCGATAAATAGAAACCAAATTAGATATTATTTCTTCCTCTAACGATTTTAATAGATGAAAAATAATGTAGCGGCATGAATAAATTTTTATATTATCCTACAATTAAAAATTTTATCTACCCAATTTTGCTGTAAATGCATAAAATTCGCAGTCCAAGGATAAATGTAGTGCCGACTAATCTCTGTCTGATGGTAACATAAAAAGAGTCGCGAAACTTTCCGAATATCTCGAAGATCGTGAACTTTATCGGAGGAACGTCCGTCGAACTAATTAAAGGAGGAGTTTCCGCGTCCCGTGGCGATCGCAGAACTAATTAAAGGTGCAGCTTTTCCCCGCTTAATATTAAACCGCAGTCGGGCTCGGTCCCAGGGCTTCGACAATAACCGGCGATCGGGGTTAACCGGCACGAGCAACCTGTGTCAGGAGCATCCGTTCAGAACGACGACTATTTCTGTTCGTTTATTCGGCAGTAATCTTATTTCTGGCAGCAGCATCTGAGGTCCAGGATCCAGCTAACCCAGAGATAACGGTGTCCGCGATAGAATTTCAACAGCGCGCCGCGCGTCTCGCGATTTTATTCGGATCGTTCGTTTTTCCACCAAGTTCATTGCATTCTATGTACGTAAAAGCAATCCTGAACCGTGCCACCGGATCTTCCTTCTTTTCTCAGCACTCTTCGGTACCCCCGAGAAAATATTTTCCATTCCTCCTGTTCTAAAGCCAGAGAGGTTTGGAGCGAGAGGAACGCTTTCAACTTTTTGTTTTATAGCGCTCGAGAGAGAGAGAGAGAGAGAGAGAGAGAGAGAGAGAGAGAGAGAGAGAGAGAGAGAGAGAGAGAGAGAGAGAGAGAGAGAGAGAGGAACCCTGCCACCTGGAATTCGAGTTCGAATCCGTTCTCGAGTGGTTTCGCCGGTATTTATAGACCAGCAGCCACTCGATTCTTCTCGATGCTTTATCGAAATCGGTGGAACAACCCCGACCGACCAGACCCGGAGCTCTCTCACCAACCCCACGCCCGCACGCACCGCGTTCGTGAACTTTAACAAGAAAATGCGTGCGTTCGGGGGAACGTTTGTTGGTTTTGAGGGGGCGAGTTGTCGGATGAATTTCAGACGGGTTTTTTCGGGAACGGATGCACCGACCGCCAGTTGTTTGCTTACGCTGCCTGAAAAACTGGACGGTTCCACAGCTGAAGGGAAAAGAATCGAATTCGGGGTGGCAAAGAAAATATTAGCAGTGCTGGAAGCTGCGCTCCTCCGTTCTAAAGCGAACGGCAGCTATTAATAACACTGTCCAACACCAAATTTGTTTTCAATATACTGTTGGGTCCTTCTTATAGAGTTTTTTGCGCTGATTCCGAATCTGTCCTTAATTTTTCTCCTATGCGCACAGTTTTTGAGAAACATGGCTTTGAAAAAAAACATATTTTTCAACTTCAAACAAATATTGTGATGTTATTATAAAAGATATTGGAATTGTTCTTTACAGCAAAAGATTCTGTAGACTTTCCCGAATACAGTAATATCCAATATTAATACATTATGATTGTTTAAACCAGTGGCGCAGCGACGGGATACGGAGCGGCGAACGACCGTTCTAATGGTGATCGCCACTGGTGACAACTCATGTCGGACGAAGATATTTTGCTTTCTGGTTCGGTAAAAAAGTCGATGATTCAAACTTTGGAGGGGGGTTTCTCAAGATAAAAGTCTGCTCTATCGCGTGGTATCGTTCGATTTTCTGCTGGACCCTTATTTTTTGAGATGAATTCAAAAATATCCTCAAAAATTGGTGCCAAAGTGGTGTCTCTCCGTCTTTAATCACTGTTTAAACATGTTTAAACAATCATAATGTATTAATATTGGATATCACTGTATTCGGGAAAGTCTACAGAATCTTTTGCTGCAAAGAACAATTCAGTACCTTTTATAATAACATCACAATATTTGTCTAAAGGTGAAAAATATGTTTTCCTTTCAAAGCCATGTTTCTCAAAAACTGTAGTGCGTATAGGAGAAAAATTAAGGACAGATTCGGAATCAACGCAAAGAACTCTATAGGAAGGACCCAACAGTATATTGAAATCATTAAAAAAGTTGAAATTTGTTGGACAGTGTAATTAGACTGCGGATTTTTATGCATTTATGAGGAAATGAACTGGATGAAATGAATGTTTATTTAATCACTGCTTCCCACAATTGATTCAGAATATTTTTATTTTGCATAAAGATCCGCAGTCTATAAATAATTTGCGTCACTTTGCTTCGATCTTCCACAATTTTCAGCTTCGACTCGTACACGAATGACAGAAATTCTTATAAACGCATAACAATAATGGATTACAATAAATTCGAGTTCGAAGTTTTTACGGAAATTCAGATCATTTTTGCTGTTTTTTGTCTCCGAATGAAATGGAACTGTTGCAATTGAATGAAAGTGAAACGTGAGGCGCCATGCACCCGCGCAGGATGGCCGAGCGATTGGCAGCACGCATGTGACTGCAAGGCTAATTGTAGGTGTTAATATTCGCGTCACTTTCTGAAATATCCGACGCAGTCGTTGCAAATACACCTGCCGTGTCGGACACATCTGTGAGCACTGCTCTCGTCCTTTTAAAATAGAATTGTCGCTATATTTAGTCGGCCTGCACTCGATATCCAGCCAAAAACCTTTAGACCTTCGACCCGTGTAACCATATCGCGCTAACTTCCTTATAATTTGGAAATATTCCAATGGAAATCCATTACCTAATGGAAGATTTCACTCTGAAGGTAACCAACCATCTATTTTGTACATCTGCAAGACTAGTATCAAATAATTGGGTTAGGTTCATCGAACCCTCTCCTACGGGTTCAAGATTGCAAGTATAGGTTACATTATCACTCTCGAGACCCAACATTTTCAACGTTTTTGCACGTAATACTCTACAAAAAATTCGACGAAAAAATGATAAAACTTTGAACTCTAGTGCGAGGAATTAAAGACTACTAGTCCAGTCAATGAATGCTCATAAGGGGGGTATAGAGGGAAATGGAAGGAACACAATGTTTAACTTTGGGTCTTTGTTTGGACTAGTTAGGAGGTAAACATATTAAAAGTCCCTACTCCTTAGGAGGTGAGCGGTGTACAGGGGGGCACGTAGACGGTCCCCTTTTTCGGTTTTCCGCTTATATCTCGGAAACTATGTGTCCTAGCGATAAGACCATTCTATTCGAAATTAAAGGTGACAAAATGTGCGACAAGATTGATTCGATTCAGTTTTTCGCTATCTTGCATAGTTTCTGAAATATCCGCGCTCAAAGTTCACTAATTGCGAAAAAGAAATTTTTGCCTCACGTTTTTTGCCTTATTTGCCTAGCTAACATTTCAGCACAATTAGTGAACTTTGAGCGCGGATATCTCGGAAACTATGCGAGATAGCGAAAAACTGAATGCAGTCAATCTCATGGCACATTTTGTCAGCTTTAATTTTCTATAGAATGGTCATATCGCTAGGATGCATAATTTCCAAGATATAAGCGGAAAACCGAAAAGGGGGACCTTCTACGTGCATTTGAAATTGAAATTGGAAAATTGAAGTTGAATTTGAGAAATTGATGTTGAAACTGAAAAATTGAAGTTGAAATTGAAAAATCGATGTTCAAACTAACAAATTAAGGTCGAAATTGAAAAATTGATGTTGAAATTGAGAAATTGATGTTGAAACTCAAAAATTGAAGTGGAAATTGAAAAATTGATGTTGAAATTGAAAAATCGATGTTCAAACTAAAAAATTAAGGTCGAAATTGAGAAATTGATGTTGAAAACTGAAAAATGGAAGTGGAAATTGAAAAAGTGAAATTGAAAGTGAAGTGGAATTTGAAAAATTGATGTTGAAATTGAAGTTGAAATTGAGAAATTGATGTTGAAACTGAAAAATGGGAGTGGAAACTGAAAAAGTGAAGTTGAAATTGGAGTGTTGAAATTGAAGTGTTGAAAATGAAATTAAAGCAAAAACACTAACTCGAACAAATAATACCAAAGTGAACATTGAGCTCGGATATCTCGGAAACTATGCGAGATACCGAAAAATTGAATCGAATCAATCTTGTGGCACATTATGTCAGCTTTAATTTTGTATAGAATAGTCTTATCGCTAGGACACATAGTTTCCGAGATATAAGCGGAAAACCGAAAAAGGGGATCTTCTACGTGCCCGCCTGCATCCCGCTCACCTCCTAGGAGTGGGGACATTGAATATGTTTACCTCCTAACTAGTCCAAACAAAGACCCAAATTTAAAAATTGTGTTCCTTCCATTTCCCTCTACAACTTTTCGTTGACTGGAACTACATTGAATGTTACACTAATGAAAAAGCTTCTCCGTCACAGTAATTGCCTCACCGATCCAAGCATTTTTTCGTATTACTAAAAACAACGGAGATATTTTGTACGTTTGATTTAACAAATTTATTCAATTGTATCCGCATATCATACATCATAACCTCTCAAACGCGCTTGAAATCGAGCTACTTTACTCGTGTATGACTTTTAAACGAGTGAACTCCGCACAATGAAACTTGGATTCCGCGCACTAGAATTTAGTTTTGTCGTTTTTTCGTCGAATTGTATAATATTACATTCAGAAAAGTTGAAAGTTTT
Source organism: Lasioglossum baleicum (assembly GCF_051020765.1). Lineage (NCBI taxonomy): Eukaryota > Metazoa > Arthropoda > Insecta > Hymenoptera > Halictidae > Lasioglossum > Lasioglossum baleicum. The sequence continues at coordinate 1,041,848 of NC_134933.1, forward strand.
TGGTCCCCTGAGTGAAGTGAATCGATCATGCTCGATTGGAATTCTTGTATGCTTTTAATATTCTTCGATCGATCCATAAAGATTCAGCCTCCCGGTAGCAAGGTTCTCGGGCATGTTTGGGATGTTAACTGGTTCTCAAGTGTTTAAACAAAGATTGTCGTTTCTCCATTTGCAGTCGAAGCAACTTGGCCGATTCCCCGAAGCAGCGAAAGTATGGCGAATTCGCGCTGTTTCGTATTTCCACGAGTCAGCGTTGTGTAATGTTACGTTGTGTGCGACGCACAGTGCCTACAAACAAGAATTTAGCATTTTTGACTCAATATACGTGTCGTTTTCTGAAGTTTAAAAGAAATATCATTAGAGTGTCTACATATATGTTTGCTAATAGCATTGGCAGGTGTTTTTCTCACAAATGCATCAAATCTAGTCTGCTACTGATGATACTTTTAGACGATGAACATCTGGTTTTGTATTATTTAGTATGAGCGAAAATTGTATATATTAACACATTACTGACCGGTGATTATCGCATAATTTTGAAAAATCTATGCTGCATGGCTAAACACTTTTTAATGGAACCTTCAATAGCAACAGGAATTTTCATTGTGATCTAACAAGTCACCCTCAATAACGTCATTTAATAATTTCATTTAACATTGCAATGTAAAAGAAAATTTCTATGCCTTCTTTTGGTACAGCACAATTATTAAAAATCCTATTAATGGGTTTCCGGTAGGTAAAGTGTTAAAAGCCTCCCTTTTGTTCTTAAGTTCAATTCGTGTTCTTTCTACAAATTAAACTCTGTAATTGTGAAATACTATGGATTTTTACGAAGCATTGTGCGGCGTAAAGTGGAGTATTTGCCCCGAAATGATGGCCAAAACTATATTGACATTATTATAAGACATGCATGCATAGTACAGTGAGTCATTGGATTTGTCTTGAGTGGCATTTAAAAAATTAAGCAGACCATCCTTTCTTATATAAAAAAAATGTTTTATAATTATTTGTATTGAAATGTCTAGATGACTGAATACCGATTAACTGTTGTCCGAAACGTTTTATTGCCAGATTGTCGGCCTGAAAAATCGTGATAACTGAGACATTTTCAGCGTGACCGCCGACGCACGTTGCGTTTGCCCCATATATCGCAGTACAAAAGGTATTCTAAAAGTCGTATTCGCACATGTTCGCAGCCAATTCTTTTTGCATTGTTAACAGAAACTTGTACAGTTTCCAATGGTGCAGAAAAGAAAATCGCGCTGCTCTTTTCCTTGCGTGACCAGAAATGTTTGCCATTCTCCTATAAATTATTACCTTTTCCCCAGGTTATCTAGTAGATTTGGACGAAAAGATGTGAGAAATCCAAGTTTCGATCCTGTAGGATTAGTAGTTTACAAGTTATTAACGTTTAAAGTTGAGCAATTTCCATTGATTTTGACAGGTTTGGCCGCCATGTTGTGTATAGCGACGGTCGTGCGCCGGTTACCGAGTGGCGCCGCTAGGTTGCAGCACAGGCACGCGGTAATGCACATGATTAATTATTTAGTAATTAAATAATTAAATAAATAATTAGTGACTAATTAATATATTAATTAATTAGTGGCTAATCACAGTAGGTATGATTAATTAGTGGCTAATTAAATAAGATAGGATTAATTAGTCGCTAATTAATTAAGATAGGATTAATTAGTGGCTAATTAAATAAGATATAATTAATTAGTGACAAATTAAATATTAATTAATTAGTGACAAATTAATATTAATTAATTAGTTACTAATTGATTACTTACTTAAGTAATTAATCAATTAATAAGTTTATTAATATTAGTTTATTAATTAGTTATGATAAATTAAGTAACTAATTAATTAACCTGTCAAAAACTCTGGAAATTGCTCAAATTTAGACTTTAATAACTTGTGAACTATTGATCCTGCAGGATCCAAACTTGGATTTCTCACATCTTCTCGTCCAAATCTACTGGATAACATAGGAAAAAGATACAAATTTCTAGAAGAACGGCAAAAATTTTTGATTACGCACGGACAAGTTTACCCGAACATCGGAACTCACTTGGAAGCCTAAAAATTTCGTTGTTGAAAATCCTACAAATGCGAAATAATTTTAAACAGGCAAACAATAAGGAAGTGAAAATTGCTGAAAACTATAATTGTATACCTGTCTAAAAAAAGTGTCGGTAAAGAGAAAATTAACACAACATATGTGTTACATATGAAAAATGTGTGCTACAAAAGTCTTTACTTTCAATACATAACAACGCTACGTGTGTACATAAATTGAAAAAATAAAACTAGTACACTGTTGTTTATATACAGGGTGGTCATTTTATCTGAAGACATTGAAATATCTCGAGAACTATGCATTGAATCAAAACAAGTGGGTAATAAAAGTTGTTCGTTACGAAGGGGGACATCCCAAGGGGGAGGTGGGGGTGGGGAGTCAATTATGGTGTTATTGAATAGCATTTTTAAAAATATCAAATACGTCTACTTTTATTTTTCTGATCTGATGTGTATTTCTCGAGACATCCCCAATTTTCTACGATTTTTTACTTATTTTGATTTTTGTCCATTACAGCGCCATCTGTGAACCAAAATGCAAAATTTTAAGTCGAGTTTGGTATTATTGAATGTCCCCCTTCGCGACGAACAACTTTCATTACCCACTTGTTTCGATCCGATGCATAGTTCTCGAGATATTTCAATGTCTTCAGATAAAATGACCACCCTGTATGTATTCCAATAGCTTAGACAACCAAAATTAGTCATCTTACGCAAGATTTGAAAAATAGTATTTTGGCCAACTTTTCGAGGCAAATACTCCACTGTACGGCGCGGCGCGGCGCACAGTGCGGCCGATCGCCGATCTAGCTGTTCAAAATTCAGAAAGTGCTTTTAATGATTTCTTTTAAGAAAAACCTTGGCGTGTACGGTTTTTCAAGTACAGTTTTTCACTCCCCCCTCCAGAATTTTATTCAACAACAAAAACTTAATAACTTTATTATTATAAAAGAAAATATAATTATAATAAGAGAAATAAACTAGATTTTCGGTCATTACATGTTCTTTGAAATAATAATTGAAAAACGTAATGCCTTTATTTTGGGAATAACAAAATGTCAATCATCAAATAACGTGGGATGCCTTGACAAAATATGCATATAATTACATATTAATAATAATCAAATAAAATTGTGGATGGAAATATAACATAATATAATACTAACGTTCGTTTATTATATTTCCATCCATTATTTTATTTAGTGGAGTAATTTCTTTGTAGTGGAGTAATTTGGATAATTACAGTCCTTTTCAAGTTTTAGAAATTTGTAACTTGCTTCAAACCTAACTAAACACCAAAAACATGGTTGCAAACCCTTTGTGAATTATTTCGTTATTAGATTTTACCAGTTTCATATCCATATTCATCCATAATTTGACAATAATGAATATTTACTTTCACATAACAAGACTTTGGTGACCAGGAGATTCCTCGTAGAAAAAAATCAGTTACTTGCTTCAAACCTAACTAAACTCCAAAAACATGGTTGCAAACCCTTTGTGAATTATTTCGTTATTAGATTTTACCAGTTTCATATCCATATTCATCCATAATTTGACAATAATGAATATTTACTTTCACATAACAAGACTTTGGTGACCAGGAGATTCCTCGTAGAAAAAAATCAGTTACTTGCTTCAAACCTAACCAAACTCCAAAAACATGGTTGCAAACCCTTTGTGAATTATTTCGTTATTAGATTTTACCAGTTTCATATCCATATTCATCCATAATTTGACAATAATGAATATTTACTTTCACATAACAAGACTTTGGTGACCAGGAGATTCCTCGTAGAAAAAAATCAGTTACTTGCTTCAAACCTAACTAAACTCCAAAAACATGGTTGCAAACCCTTTGTGAATTATTTCGTTATTAGATTTTACCAGTTTCATATCCATATTCATCCATAATTTGACAATAATGAATATTTACTTTCACATAACAAGACTTTGGTGACCAGGAGATTCCTCGTAGAAAAAAATCAGTTATTTGCTTCAAACCTAACCAAACTCCAAAAACATGGTTGCAAACCCTTTGTGAATTATTTCGTTATTAGATTTTACCAGTTTCATATCCATATTCATCCATAATTTGACAATAATGAATATTTACTTTCACATAACAAGACTTTGGTGACCAGGAGATTCCTCGTAGAAAAAAATCAGTTACTTGCTTCAAACCTAACTAAACTCCAAAAACATGGTTGCAAACCCTTTGTGAATTATTTCGTTATTAGATTTTACCAGTTTCATATCCATATTCATCCATAATTTGACAATAATGAATATTTACTTTCAGAAAACAAAATTTTGGTGACTAGGAGATTTCTCGTAGAAAAAATCAGGGAGGCCAATGCAATCTTGGCCCCTTTTTCAGAAGGTAGGCAGTTACTGTATGAACTGCTAGTAAATACCTGGAACATATATATATACATATATATGTGTGTTATATTATGTTATATTTCCATCCACTATTTTATTTGATTATTATCAATATGTAATTATATGCATATTTTGTCAAGTCATCCCACGTTATTTGATGATTGACATTTTGTTATTTCCAAAATAAAGGCATTACGTTTTTCAATTATTATTTCAAAGAACATGTAATGACCGAAAATCTAGTTTATTTCTCTTATTATAATTATATTTTCTTTTATAATAATAAAGTTATTAAGTTTTTGTTGTTAAATAAAGTTATGGAGGGGGGGGGGTGAAGAACTGTACTTGAAAAACCGTACACCCCAAGGTTTTTCTTAAAAGAAATCATTAAAAGCACTTTCTGAATTTTGAACAGCTAGATCGGCGATCGGCCGCACTGTGCGGCGCCTCGGTTCGTCCACTACGCGTTTTTCACACGGTAACGTGTACAAGTTAGCAGAAAGTCAGACAATCTAAGCGCCTATTTCGAGAGATTTTTGGATGATTGCCCATCCTAATCTGCCTACTCACTGCCACCACGCGACCCAGAGCTCGTTAAGCGTTGAAGACGCTGCCACCGAATTGCCTACCGAAACCATGTACCGCAGCTTGAGAGTCCAACATTTCCTCTCGTAAAAAGCCACTCACATTTTTACCGAACTGCGTGCCAAAAATGACTCACTACCCTCCACGTTCGAATCGATTAACCCTTGGATCCGCAAAATGCTAGAAACTCAGCTGGCATTCTCTCTAGCATCTTCTTTGGATCGTCAGATCCAAACACTACATATAATTCTGCAAATACTAAATTTACCTGTACACTAATTAATAACCTCGATGTCTCTTTTTACTGCAACGACCCAGTAGGCTTCTTAAACTAATCGCGTTCTAATTTGTCCGAGCACCTTCACGTTTCGAAAAAGCTGAGAAAATTGTTGCTACTGTCCCAGTTCCTTGGAACACGACTACACTAAACTATTTCTTAATCCCTCCAACCAGTTAACATTGGCACAATTCTTTAGACTGTAAATACACTCTCGGCTTGATTTATAGTACCTCATGACCACCTTACTCTAAATATCGATACAGTGCTGTCGAATCAAAGCTACATTTCGAGATATTGCTTCTTAGCATCTTCTAAAGATTCTGATAATTTTTACAAAAGATTATAGTAGACTTCCTTCCCGTTATCAGAATCCATAAGTATTTGCCACATTCAACTGCAGGAGCACCGCAACATCCATCCTTATTATTCTTATTATTTTGTGGATTTCTCTCTTCAAGGGAATATAATGAATAGACGGCGGATTTTACGCAATTATGACAAAAATGGTTGAATGTAATTTACAACAATAAAAAGATTCGAAGAATTTCTTACGTGATTACACTGTCCAACAAAGGGCATAGCCGGATAAGGTAGTCAAAAATGCCCTTGAGCCGAATTTTATCGACGATGTGCCATTCGATAGAGCACCAAGAAAAAACATACTGTGCAAAATTTCAACCCTGTATCTCGATCGGGAGGGTAGTTATGGGGTAAAAACGAAAAATCAGTTTTTGGCCTATTTTACCTAGTTAATGACGCTTAAAAATTCTGAAAAAAATCTGACACATGTCAAAAACCCAAATACATACTTTGCAATTGGTTTCAGATTTTTAAAATGGAAATGCTGCTTGTAAAAAATCAAAAACCTCAAAAAAATCGAAAAAATGCAGATTTCACATGGAAGTTTTAGAGTGACAATATTTATATTTTTACAGTAGCAGTATATTGTTATAAGTATTGTTCATGAATTTTTTCAGATTTTTCGGTTTGGTGCGCCGTTGTTAAAAAAAATAAAAACCGATTTTCTTGACGTTTTTTCCGCGAAGAACTAAGCTAACCTTAAAATTGTTACGTTCTATTTATTCTGTAAGTCTATCAGGCTCTGATAAACCTTGAGCATTCTACAGAAGTAATTAAAAAATGAAATCAACTCAATTAATATTTCTACAGTATGAACATTACATCTAGAAATATCAATCACGTTTCCAACAGCTCAAATGGCTCAGCGTATTAGGCGTTCGACTGAGTCCCCCTAAAACCTTCAAGGGAGACGGACGTGCCGACCGCTGTCCTGCGAGCTACCTGTCAAGATCAAAATCGCTCAACTAGAATCAGTGAAAAGTTTTTCTGTAACCTGGCATTTTTCTAAAAGAAAAAATTAGTGAAAATACAGTTAGTGCACAGGGGGTTTACCCCCCGGACCCAGAAGTGATAGAAGAAGAAAATAAAAATAGAAATAGAAACACGGAAAATGTGATAAACAATAAAGTGTTCCTCAACATAATAAAAACGATCAAGGATGAAGAGAGTCTCGTCAACAGTCCCTCCGTCCTTAAAAACAAGTTAAACAAAATACTTAAAACAAAGAAAACGATTGAAATATCACTACCAAAGCCTAACCTAAATGGTAAAAAACGACTCCATTTAAATAGCAATCCTAAAGTATTCGACGAAAAAATGCCAAAGACACCTAGTACAAAGAAAAAACAGAAGGAGAAGTCTTCTACAGAAGGAGAAGAAATAAACAAAGAACTATTACAAATGATCGATAGTCTAAAAAAAAAATTGAAAATATAAGCAAGGAGCTGGAGGAGGAGAGAGCCAAAAACGCATCGAGCTCTACGCAAAATAGCATAGCAGAAAGCCCAAAAAGAAAATCTACAGCAAATGGCAATGAAGAAAAGAAATCACCAAGTACCGTTAGCCGCACGACCCCCAACTACGAACAAGGGAAACAATGGCCAGAAGGTCATAGCACAAGCAAGAAAAGATGTAACGGAACAGGGGCAACCCAGGAGTACCTGAAAGAACAAAACAACACCGCACCAGCCGACGACAATATAATGGACCTCGCGAGCCACAGGACCCCAACCCAAAGACAAAGACAACGAAACCAAACGTAGACAATAAAGTGGTACAAGAAATAGTAACGAAAGAACGACAGGTAAAACCGCCGATAATAAATATTTTCGAATCTTCCCAGCAAGTCACGTACAGAATTGTTAAAGAGTCCCTAAATATTAACAAATTCAGCATTAAATACATTAATAGTAATAAACATTATTTACAACTTGAGAACCTAGAAGACCATGCAGCAGTTATTAACATACTAACAGCAAGAAAAATTAAATTCTTCACATATACACCGAAGTCGATCAAACCAAAATCCATACTTTTAAAGGGTATTGATAACAGCTTTGTCCCGGACGAAATATTAGAAGAAATTAATAACCTAAATCTACATAAAGTTTCGATTATCAAAATAACCAAATTCAGCACGCAAAAATCTATCAAAAATAACAATCCATTACCATTCCTACTAGTACAAATCACCCCTGACAGTGATATCGGAACCCTAACAAGCATAAAATACATTCTAAATCAATCGGTTAAATGGGAAAGACTAATAAAAAAAGAACCAATCATGTGCCTTAGATGTCAAAGAATAGGACACTCAGCGTCAAATTGTAAATTAGACTTTAGATGCGTCAAATGTTCCGAAAACCACGATCCAGGTAACTGCGAGATCAAAAAAGATAGCTTGGTAGAAAAATCAAAACTCTTTTGTGTAAGATGCAAAGAATTTGGACACCCGGCATCATACAAAGGTTGTCCAAAGTTCAAAGAAATAAAAGAAAGATATACACACAACTTAAAAAAAAAGAACGAAAACAAAATTACTACTTTAGCAGAGATAAAAAATAGTATAACCCCGAAATACAAAGTTTCATATGCTGAAGCGGTTCAAACAAATAACTGATCTACCGACAATCAAATAAACAATAACACAAACCCAACAAACAGACACTACTCTTTTTCTCAACGACCAATAGACAGCTCACAGCACACACAAACACAACAGGACAAAGTACATACACACGTAACAAACCTAACATACACAAATCAACAAAGCATACCCGACCCTATAATGGAGCTAAAAAATCTTTTTACATCACAATTGAACAGAATAGAGTACTTAATATCTCAAAACACTCAAAACATACAAAATCTATTTAAATTATATTGTGATGGTACACCAGAACTAGTAGACACTATAGACTATGAAACAAACGAAGAACTAACCAATGGCTAACAAAAGCGTAACACAGTTAAATATTATTTCCGCAAATGTAAACTCCATCGCATCAAACGAAAGGAGACATAATATAGTACAAATCATCAACAACCTCAATCCGGATATTATATTACTAAACGAGACAAAGCTTAAAAAATTTCACAACCCGAAATTTAAAAAATACAATCTAATTAGAAACGACAGGAACTCAGCAAACGGAGGAGGCGTAGCAACCCTCATTAAAAATCATTTTAATTACGAGAGAATAATACCAATAAAAGAACTGAACATAATAGAAACGGTTATCTTAAAACTCAAACTAGAAAATAACAATAATCTGTTCATCATAGCAGTCTATGCCCCTAGTACGGAAGCAACCGATGTAATAGCTGATTTGGACTACATTTTTTACTTTTTAGAACTACATAAGACTAATAATTATTTTGTAATAGCGGGCGACCTGAACGCTAAACACCAAAAATGGAACAACCATTATCAGAATGCTAGAGGGCGAGCTTTGGCTAACTGGATACAAAAACACGAAATAGACTATAAAATAGTTTTAAAACACACAAATATACCAACCTTTGTAAGGAGCAATTCATATTTAGATATAGGTCTGATCGACAGCAGAATAAAATTAGAAAACCTAAATCAGGATGGTACCATACAGACCACAGACATCGATAGTGACCACAGAGCTATCAATATACAATTCTCACTACCAAAAAAAGACGACATAATTGTTTTTAAAAACCATAAATATCCATTACTCTACAAAAAAACAGACTGGAATAAATTCAAAAAATACCTAGCGGCTAAATACACTACGCATATTCCGCAAAATAGAAATTTAACCAACCAAGAAATAAATAACTTTCTAGAAGAAATAAATACAGCCATAGTAGACGCAATAAAAAAACATGTTCCTAGACAAGTAGACTACAATTCATCCGACATGTATATAAACAGAACCATTAAAAACTTGCTCGCACAAAAAAGCAAACTATTAACCATACTAAATAATGAATACAGACACCCCTCTCCACAAGCTATGGTCATAATTAAAGAATCCAAAGAATTGATCAAAAAATGTAAAGCAGAAATCAAAACTGAATTCAAGAAATCGGTCAATACGTTCTGGGAAAACAAAATAAAAAACATACCCATAAATTCAACAAAAATGTTCCCGAAACTAAACTCAATTTTTAGAAAAAAAACAACTGAGAATATCCCAAATCTAGAAACCGATAACAACTATGATATTTTAAAAGACGCGAAAATAGACATAAATTCAACACAAACAAACAGCACGGGAAAATATATAATAACTAATAATAGGGACAAACTAAATTTAATAGGGGCTAACTTCGCAAAAGTCTACACTCAAAACAAAAATCTGGGAAAAAATAGATTATCTGAAATTATCGATAAACACCACAATAATCTCATGCAGAACATAGAAGAGGATTTGGCCAATATCAAATACCTAATACAGTTCGACGATAACAATCAAGCGAGAAACCCAGAATGGGAAGAGGACCCAAGCTACTTCACAAACATAGCACTAACAACCAGCCTCTTTAAAAAACTTAACAATAAATGCTCCTCAGGGCCAGACGAAATACCAAATATAATACTCAAAAATCTTCTACTCCACATCATATACGACTATAACACAATTTTCAATAACTGCTTAAACAACTGTTATTTCCCAACAAATTGGAAAACGGCAAAAGTAATCCCGATTGCCAAGAAAGGTAAAGACCCTTCTTCTCCTCTTAGCTACAGACCAATCAGCCTTCTCCCCAATATCTCTAAAGTATTCGAAATCCTAATAAAAAGAGCTCTAGAAAAATTTTACGATGATAACAACTTAATTCCGGACACACAATTCGGGTTCAAACATCAACTAAGTACAATACATGCAATACATAAACTAACATCCGATATCCACGCAGCTATTTTTAATAAAGAGAATGTGGCAGCCTGCCTTATAGATCTAGAAAAGGCCTTTGACACAGTGTGGGTCAAAGGTCTCTTATACAAAATGAAAAAAAAGGCTGCGAATCACACCTGTTAAAAATACTAACGAGCATGTTACTGAACAAAAAATTTTACACAAACACACACGAAGATATTCTATTCGAAATGGAAGATGGCCTGCAACAAGGAACAGTTACAGCTCCGATTCTTTTTAACTTTTTCAATGCAGAAATTCCGAACCTATTTGATATACCGGATTCAACAGACATAAAAGTCATATTTTTCGCAGATGACTTAATAATATACATTACAGGAAAAAACGTCAAAAATCTCCAAGCCAAAATGCAATCAATAGTTAACAAAATAAATGAATACTATAAAACCTGGAAGTTAAAAATAAACCCAACAAAATGCGAAACTATTTTATTCAGGCCAAAAATAGACAAACAGAACAAAACTTTTAGAAACTCCTACAAATCATTCCAGATAAAAATTGACGATACAACAGTTCCGCACAAAAATCTAGTACGATACCTCGGAATTTACTTAGATAACCGAATAATACTAAACGAACACATAAAAATACAAATGGAAAAAGCTAGAAAAGCATTCATGGCTAACAGCAAAATATTCCATTCCGATTACCTAAATCCGCAAATTAAAAAATTATGTTACATGCTCTTGATCAGACCTATAATCTCATATGGTTGCCCTATTTGGTTTAACACGAGCCCACATATAATAGAATCTATTAGAAAATTCGAACGTAAATGTCTAACAATAAGAGCGTGTACGCGTGTATATAGGAGTAGAGAATCGAATTTCAAAAAATTCGAAACATGTAAAAAACTATATGACACGGCAAATATACCAAGGATAGATAGCTTTATGATAAAATTAAATAGAGATTATTTCGCAAAAATTAGACATATAAGAAACAACAATTTAATTTCTAGTTCGCTATACCCAAATGACGAATATTACACAAGAACGTGCAATACTGGAAATATCCCTCCAGAAGCTTTCCTATTATTAGACAAAACGGGTAGAATCACAGATTCAAATAATATACCTATTATATACCATATAGAGAGGAAATCTAGTGATAAAAGGATCCTATATCCACATAATCCTAACAGCAATGACCTTTCTCTCAGATCAAAACTAGTCTATAATATGTCTCTCCCTAAGAGAGATATCGAAGATAAATACTACAAAAACACCAAAATATATTGGTGGCTAAAAAGCGAGTAAATAATAAGACTGATGCAGGCTGCGACAGCTAAAGTTTGTTACTAAATATATATAAATAAGATAATCTAGATCTAGATAGCAACATCTTTAGTATACCATGTATAGATATCAAAAAGTACAAGATTGAATGAATGAATGAATGAGTATGTAAATAATAGTGTGCAAGTGGTAGTCAGATAAGTTATCCGCATTGTTCAGTATATATGTATATATCCCGCAACCCGATACATAGAGGTTAAGAAATTAAAATTCCGTCTTTTTCCTGTTATCTTTTTTTTACGGAAGAATTAGAATGCGCAAAAAAAAGAATCCAGAATTATGGATAATGCTAAAAAATAGTTATAGTTATGTATAAGACCAGCCTTTAAGACATAGAATAAGTTAAAGTGGTTGTGAGCGTTAAATTATATTGACCATTCAACTCGTTTATATATTTTTTTTGTCTCCGATATGTGTTGTAGTATATTCTCTACATGTAACAATGTGCAATCTTGTTTATCATTGTTTCCTGAATAAAGCTTTAAAAAAAAAAAAAAAAAAATTAGGCGTTCGACTGTTGATCTGCTTATACTAGGTTCGCTCCCGGCATAGGTATACATTTTTTTTACTTGATTAATTCTTTTTTTTTATGTCTAACTATATAATAATCAATGGTGTGTTTGTAGATTTCTTTTAGAAGCAATATCTACATATTCAAAAAATATTTCAAGGTGAAATTCGCAAAAAAATTATAATACATTGGTTGTGCGGATCTTAATTATCTCAGTTTCATTTTATCGTGTTTTCTGTAAAGCATATTTTATTTTATCGATGAATTGAAGGATTTATTTATGTTGAAAATTGGAGGAACTTCTGGCAGTACTCGACATTTTCAGCAGTAATTCCATTTATGTGTCTTCGAGTTTTAAATACTTTGTTATAGAGAAAAGAAAGAAATTCAAGTTGTAGAAATGGCTCTATTGTTGTTTACTTCTTTTGAGGCATTCAATTTGGAACCTTGTCTCTTATGCGGAACAGCAATTGTTGTGTATGTACCACTCAGGGTTGCTAATGAAATATTTCACAGTGAAAGCAGATGTTCCGATACTTGTCAAAGTAAACTAACGAATCTATAAAAGCATATTTAGAATGACAAACTTTTGATGTTTCATTAATTTTTACCTTTGTTTACCTTTATACGTTTACATTTTCTTTTCTTTACTCGCCTTACGACTCTGTTAGACACAACTACTGTATTTGGTGTATTTTACCTTAAAATACTTTTTAAATATTTCAATATCGCTTTTAAAAGAATTCTACAAAAATATCCTTGACTAGTGTGAAGTTAGAAATAAAAAAGGAAGAGAATTGATGAAATAAAAAAAATAGACCTACGACGGGCGCGAACCTAGTATAGGCCGGTCCACAATCGAATGCCTAACGCACTGAGCCAACTTTTTTTTTTTTTTTAAAGAGCGTTTATTGTGCCTGAATAAAATATGTAATTACAATAGGTACATGAAACTTTTTACGCACAAAAGTTTGACGTAGTGTGAAAATTAGGAGATTAAACTAAAGGCCCGTAGGGACGGGCTCGCGCGGTTTAGCATTGTACGTTTTATTGCACTTAATGCAGGTGTGTCGGCTTAGTCTAAGAGGTTTTCTTATATTATTGTATAGTTCGAAGTGTACAGAAAGGCACGGTGGAAAAACTGTACATTTGATCGATGTTTTGAGTTTTGTCGGAGTTTTCTGGGTGTCAACCCGTTAATGGTTTTATTTTTATTGGAGTGCTTGGCCCTGAGAAATCTGAATCAAAAGCGCTGGGAGTGTGTCTTAGAGTTAACTTAAACTTATGTATAACTGAGCATTACAATTTTTTTTTTTTTTTTATATATTATATGTGTGTAATGTGTTTGAGTTATGTTGATGGGACGAGCCACCAGTATCTTTTAGTGTTTTTCCTGTGGTCGTTTTCTGTATCGAATTCTGTTAGTTTATATAGAAATCTCATTTCTGGGCCGTGTATGTTTATGTTGCTGTTGTATGTTATTGTTTTGTTGAAGTTTTTTCGGTTGTAGTGATATATAATTGGATATCCGTGTGTGTTTTGTATGAGACCAGCGGAGTCAAGGTGTATGAAAGCTTCCGGTGGTGTGTATCCTGTGAATCTTGTTTTTTCTAAATATTGGGGGTTCGGAAAGGTAGAGCTGAAAATGAGGCTGTTGTTATCTACGTTTCTTGTGTTTGCCCAGTGATTTCTTGTGGTCTTTAGCATGAATAGGTCTATGCGCATTGTTTTTGATTTTTTTAGCAGTGCGTGGTTGCTGTAATATTTTGTATAGTTTGATTCCGGGGTTTTATACGCGTTCAAACAGGCTCTGAGGCATCTTCGTTCGAACAAGCGGATTTTCTCCATCGTACTGGCGCTGATGTTACACCAGATAGGTATTCCGTAGGTGAGTATCGGTCTGATTAGTAGTTTGTAACAAAGAAGTTTAACTTCTTTGTCAAGGTATTTGGAGTAGAAAATCCGCTTGTTCGCTGCGACTGCCTTTTGAGCTTTTTCGATTTGTATTTGTACATGTTCGTTGAAATGAAGCTTAAAGTCTAAGTATACTCCTAAATATCGGACGACCTTTTTGTGTGGTATTTTTAAGTTTGTGTCTCTGTTGTCTTGTATGTGGAAGAGTTTGGCGTTCGTACGTACGTCATTATTTGCGTCTGAGTTTTTTGAAAGAGTTGGTCTGAAAAGTATTGTCTCGCATTTATTAACGTTGATTTTAAGTTTCCATGTGTGAAAGTAGTCCTGTATTTTGTCAAACAATTCTTGTAGTTTCTTTTTAATTATTGACGGTCTATTATCGATAATGTATGATAAAAGGTCGTCCGCGTATGCTATGGCGCCTTTGCGGTTGTCCTCCTTCAGGTTGAACATTATAAGAAGGTCGCTTAGGTATAGGCTAAACAGGATGGGGGAATTTACGGCACCCTGTTGTAGTCCGTTTTGTACTGTAAATACTATGGAGGAGGAGTTTTGCCCTTCGGACACCTTGAATGTTTTGTTATGGGTCATGCTCCATAGCATTTTTATGAGGTGAGGTGGGAAATTCTTTTTGATTAGTTTGAAGAAAAGTCCGTCCAGCCAAACAGTGTCGAATGCTTTTTCTAAATCTATGAATATTGCTCCTACGCAGTCTCCTGCATTTCGGGCCCAGCAGATGTCTGCTGTAAATTTAGCTATAGCGTGTATTGTCGAATGTCTGCGTCTGAATCCAAATTGAGTTTCCGGTATTAAATTATTTGTGGAGGAGAAGTGTTCTATTGCATTGTTGATTGTTATTTCAAATATCTTGCTTATGTTTGGTAAGAGGCTTATTAGTCTATAGCTGGCTGGGTCATTACTGTTTTTACCCTTCTTTTTTAATGCAATCACTTTTGCGGTTTTCCATGCGGATGGGAAATGCATTCTGTTGAGGCAGTTATTAAATAATATTGCGTAATTGTGTGTGTAAAGTGGTGGTAGATGTTTGAGGATTATGTTTGGGATGTTGTCGTAGCTGGCAGACTTTTTGTTGTTGAGATTTTTTAGGATTTGGGTTAGCTCGAATGTGGATGTGAAGTAATTTGGAGGGATTGAGTTGGGGTTCGGGTTGTCTGCTCTGTTGTCGTTGGAGAATATGCAAACTGTATTGTCGTTTCGTATGTCTTCGTCTATTTCTGTTTTCAACTTTAGAATTTTTTGATTTATTATGTTAGATAGTTGTTGTTTGCCCATGTTTTTATTCTGTGTGTGTGCCTTTTCAAAGTGCGCTCCTAGTACGTTTAGTTTGTCATTTATGTCTGTTATTCTTATATTGTCGTCCTCGTCTATTTGTGCTTCATTCATGTTTATGTTGGCATTTGTGATTATTTCTGTGTTTGATGTGTTGATTTTTAGCGTGTCTATTGCGTTCTGTTCTTTAGGTCGGAATATTGTTTTTATAGAAGGAAAGAGCTCTTTGGGTTTGTGCGTTGAGAGGTTTGATATTTTTTTTTCCAGAAGTTGCTTACTGAGCTTTGGAATTCGGTTTTGATTTTTTTTCTGATTGTTTTGAGTATGTGTTTCAGAATGTTTATTATTGTGTCGTTTGAGTCGGTGAAGTTGTTTATCGATGTCAGTCTGTTGAGTTTGGTAATTAGTGTACTTTTTAGTTTTTTTAGTTTTGTTATGGAAGGGGTGATGTATCTGTCTGATGCGTTGTAATTGTAAGATATGCGTAGTATTGATCGTTCAATGGCTGTGTTTATGTTTTTGTTTAATGTTTCTATGTAATTGTCAATTTCGATGATTGTTAGGTTTTTTGTATTTGGAATATCAGTGTCGTCTATGTTTAGTAGTTCCTTTTGGAATTTGAGCCAGTCGGTTTTGCTGTAGTTGTATATGATGTTTGTGGGTGGTACTTCTATGATCATTTGGTTGTTGGGGAGAAGTGATATTATTATTTCTGTTGCTTTATGGTCGCTGTCGAAGTCTAATGTTTTTAGTCTGCCGGGGGTAGGTTGATTATGAAATTTAATTCTGTTGTCTGCTAGGCAAATGTCTATAAATGAACCGCTCTTTGGGTATGATGGCGACGCTGTGTTTAGTAGGGATACTCTGTTTTGTATTTGATTATTGAGTAGCCACCTTTTTAGTGAGGATCCTCTGTTGTTGTTTGTGTTATTGTGCCAGTCGGTGTGTTTTGCGTTTAAGTCTCCTGCAATAATGTAGTAGTTATTTGTTTTATGCAGTTCTAGTGAGTTACTAATTGTTGTGAGGTCTGCTGTAAATTCTTTGTTGTTGCTGCCTGGAGAGTATACTGCAATTAGGAATAGTCGACTTTGGTTTATTTTTATTTCAATTGCTGTTGATTCGAGATTTGAGCTATTTGAGCTGTTTGTCTGGACGGTTTTAAATTTTATGTTATCTCTGATGAGGATGCCGGTTCCCCCACCTCGTTTTGAGTTTGGTCTGTCGGATCTAATAAATATGTAATTCTTAAAGTTTACACGGTATCTATCGTTAAGTTTGGTTTCGCATAGCAGGACCGCATCCGGTTCGTGTACTTCTAAGAATTCGGAGAGTGACGCACGTTTTTCGTTTGAGATGAGTGAGTTAACGTTTAGCTCTATTATTTTTAGTGTTTGATGAGTAATTGTTTTGATATTGTTGGTGATACTAACGTTTGATGAATTGTTCTGTGCGTTTGGATACATTCTAAATTTCTACGTTACATGCCTGAGCTAATGAGTTGATTCTGTTGCTATTATTTTTAATTTGATTTGTTAGTTGATCTGTTTGAGATTTTATGGCTGAGTCTATTATATATTTTATTTGGGAGATTAGAGAGAGAGCGTTTTGTGATTGAGGTTGGGTTTGGTGTGTGGTTGGGATTGTTGTTGGATGGGTCGAGGCTGTGTTTATTAGGTTTGATAGTTCTTTTCTGTCTGTGTTGTTTGTTACGATCTGGCTGAAAGATTTGTACGGTTTGATGAAGTTTGAAGTGAACGTGTGTATGGTTTCCTTTTCTAATTGAGTAGCTAATCTTTTTGATTCTATTCTTTCTTTCAGTTCTTTTAATTTTGGGCAACCTCTGTAGGAGGCTGGATGTCCATGTGTTTTGCAGTTGACGCAATATGGGGGAGAGTCTGCGTTTTCGGTTTGGGAGTCTGCGGAACGTGGACACTCTCCGGGATTGTGATCGTGTTCACATTTGACGCATCTATAATTTAAGTTGCAGTTTTGAGCTACATGTCCTATGCGTTGGCATCTCATGCACTGGATGCGATCCTTTTTTATTATTTTCTCCCATTTGACAATTGTGTGTAATAGGGATTTGATTTGATTCAGATTTTTCGGGTTGCTATCCGCGGATATTTGTACCATGAATATTGGTAGGGTTCTGCCTTCTTCTGAGGATTTTTTTGTAGTGAATCTTTTTACTGAAATGCAGGAGAGGCCTTCAATTTTTAAATTATTTAGAGCTGTGAGAATTTCGTCGGGGTCAAAGTTTCCTTTTACGTTTTTGAGTAAGATCGTTGTGTTTTTGTCTGCTTTTGGTGTATATGTGAAGAATTGAATTTGCATGTTTTTAAGTGTTTCGCACGCTGTTTTGTGGTTAGCTATCGATTGGGTCTGTAGTATGTGTTTGTTGTTGTTAAGTTTTTTGAAGTTGAAATCGTTCATTATGAGAGATAGTTTGGCTATTATATTTTTGATTGTGTTAGTGTGAATAGTGATGGGGGGAGGTTTGAGTGATTTTTTGAAGGTGGAATTATCTTCGAACTCAGAAGAAGGCAGTGTTTGTTCGTTTTTACCTGTTAGGTGAGGGTATTTCGCGGTACCGTTCTTTATGACTTTCGGGTGGTGTGAGAGAGTTGTTGTGCCGCTGGGCCCTGCTGACATTTGCTGGGTGGGGCTACCTGGGATTGTCACTGTGTTGTTTGCTGGAACGGATGTTGGTGATGTTGAAGTTGGTGTTGGTGCGGGAGTGAGGGTTTCTCCGGTTTTTCCTGTCCTATTGTTGAGCTGCGCTGGGATTTTATTGGGGATGGAGTTTTCCTGGTTTATTGGTGCTTTGACCGTGTCCTTTTTTTTAGATAAAGAGTCGTCTTCTGTGCTGTTGTGGGGTCTTTTGGTACCTGCTCCGGTTAATGGTTTTTGCCTGTTGACGTCGTCTTCGATTTCGGTTGGGGTGGGCGTAATGTCCATGTCTAGGACTGCGTATCTGTTTGGGTTTGTGAAGTCTTGAGCTGTTGGAGCAGGCTTATTTTTTTCCGTTCTTCTTCTAATTGTTCTTTTAAAGATTCGATCGTTTTGTAAAGGTTTTCGACCGTTTTGTTGAGGTTGCTTATCATTTGGATTAATTCTTCTAATACGGATGCATTGTCCAGGTTGTTGTTTCCTTTTTTTGCTGTTTGTTGGGCGGTTTTCGTTGTCTTCGTTTTTGCCATTTCTGTGGTTATCGGTGTGGTTTTGAATCGAGTTAATTTGTTTATTAAGTTTGGTAAGGGATTAACTCTTTTTGGTGTTTTGTTTTTAGCTAATAACTGTTTGATCAGGTGCGCAGTATGCGGTTCCGTGATGTCTTCGGTGGAAATTACATTCGGTTTTGTTTTTGTTGGCTGTCGTGATGTAGGTTGGTTGTATAGTGTAGGTGTGTGTGCTGCTCCTGGTGGGGAGTTCACATGTTCGATTGTTTCTGAGGATGATACACTTTCTGGGTTGAGTACCCCGTTTGGCATCGCGCGGATGCGCGCGAACTGATTTGAATTTTCCCTATCCGTACACTTTGATTTTTTTAAATTTCTTATCACTGAATGTAACACAATGTGTTTTCGCTTCACAGTGCACTTGAGCACTGTGTTTTGCCGCACCACTGAACTGATAGGTTGAATGATAGACTCGGATAGGAACTTGTCGATTTTTTGGTGTGTACACCTGAGGGTTGCCTGGAGCGCAGGTAGCTCTCGGGGACAACCTACCCCTGCGAAGGTTCACTGTCGACTGCGCACTGAGCCAACTGAACTGTTGGAAACGTGAGTGATATTTCTAGATGTAATGTTCATACTGTAGAAATATTAATTAAGTTGATTTCATTTTTTAATTACTTCTGTAGAATGCTCAAGGTTTATCAGAGCCAGATAGACTTACAGAATAAATAGAACGTAACAATTTTAAGGTTAGCTTAGTTCTTCGCGGAAAAAACGTCAAGAAAATCGGTTTTTATTTTTTTTAACAACGGCGCACCAAACCGAAAAATCTGAAAAAATTCATGAACAATACTTATAACAATATACTGCTACTGTAAAAATATAAATATTGTCACTCTAAAACTTCCATGTGAAATCTGCATTTTTTCGATTTTTTTGAGGTTTTTGATTTTTTACAAGCAGCATTTCCATTTTAAAAATCTGAAACCAATTGCAAAGTATGTATTTGGGTTTTTGACATGTGTCAGATTTTTTTCAGAATTTTTAAGCGTCATTAACTAGGTAAAATAGGCCAAAAACTGATTTTTCGTTTTTACCCCATAACTACCCTCCCGATCGAGATACAGGGTTGAAATTTTGCACAGTATGTTTTTTCTTGGTGCTCTATCGAATGGCACATCGTCGATAAAATTCGGCTCAAGGGCATTTTTGACTATCTTATCCGGCTATGCCCTTTCAACTTTTTTTATGTTCCCTAATTACTGTTGGGTCTTCTTATAGAGTTTTTCGCGCTGATTCCGAATTTGTTTTTAATTTTTTTTCCTATACGCACAGTTTTCGAGGAACATGGCTTTGAAAAAAAAAACATATTTGTCAACTTTAAACAAATATTGTGCTGTTACTATAAAAGATATTGAATTTTTCTTTACAGCAAAAGATTCTGTAGACTTTCCCGAATACAGTGTTATCCAATATTAATACATTATGAATGTTTAAACATGTTTAAACAATCGTTAAAGATAGAGAGACACCACTTTTCCACCAATTTTTGAGGATATTTTTCAATTTATCTCAAAAAATAAGGGTCCAGCGGAAAATCGAACTATACCATTCGATAGAGCAGACTTTTATCTTGAGAAGCCACCCTGTCAAGTTTGGATCGTCGACGTTTTTTTCGAACCAGAAAGCAAAATATCTTCGCTCGACATCAGTTGCCGCCAATGGCGTTCGGGACTCGGGACGGGATACGGCGCCGGCGCACAGTGGTCTGGATTGGAAAATCGTGTGCCTTTCTGCCCAAAAACGAACTTTTTCGTATCGATATCTAATATATGAACATTGCTTCCCAAATGTCCGCAGACCTCGGAAATGAAGAAAATAGTACAATTTAATAAACATAATAGTTGTAATAAACATATTGAAAGTAGGACATTTTAAGCGGAGTATTTTTCACGAGAAAAATTGCTTCTCTTTGATGCAGTGCCCTGACGTTCCTATTTAATATTTTCTCTGGATTTTTTTTTTAAATTGAAGAGCAGACTTTTGTGATAAAAATCATATCTTTCTATTATCTATTAATGTAAATACTCTATTTAAATAATAATGCTCAATGCCGTAAGAAAAATTTGTGAAGTCCTTTCTATTTAAGATGGTATATCTTTAAAGTTTAGCCGAGTTTAGCTTTCTAATTAATTGGAATATTTTTAGTACACCTTCCTCTAAATAATCATGAAAAAATTAATTCCGTCCCTCTCCGACCGCTCAAATTATTATTGTTTAAAGCTATTAAAGTTGGACGCGGTATCGCATCAATTGATGAAACTCTGATGAAGGGTCGTCGAATATGAATCTGATGTCAAAATTAAAAAAACAAAATGGCGGTCGCGTATGTGAAAAAATTATTTATTTCCGCAAATATTTCGTAATAGAATGTTTGCGAGGTATATTATTGGTACAAATTATTATCATATGACTTCAGATAGCGAAACATGTAAGATTTTAGTGTTAAATATTGCACCCGAGGTAATTCTTTAGTATTAAAATATAATAGAAGTTTTTCAGTTCTGTTTCGTTCCGATATTTCGCTCACCTCTAGTAAAATAAAGATTAGTAGACTCGTTTCCAAGATTTCAAGGGTGCGGGATTCGCCTTTATTCACGATTATGCACAAATGCAGATATTAGGTTGGGGACAAGGAAATCCATCATTTCTCCGCTTGAGATAACGTAAAAATAATGGATTTCTTTTTCCCCACAATCTAATATATTAAATCGATTACTTTTCACATCCGATCCATACATATCCAGTGTTAGAATAAAATCATACCGTAAAAAAGTTAGGCAATTAGAAGCAGAAGCTTTAGAATTAATAAATAATTAACATAAAAAGTGTAATAATAGTAATAGTAATTAACCTATCCATAGCCTGACATTTCCACATTATCCAGAACAAGTTTCATGCCAAAATACCTTTCACGATTTCAAAGTTACAAGAATATGGTTCACGATTTTCCAATAAAAAAATTATAATCATTATAAATTATTATAAAAAATATCTTCGACACGCTTGTGATGCGTTTTTACCTCTTCGGTAATTTTTGTATGTGTTGATTGCAACAAGATTTCTCGAATTTATATTTTACGTATTTCATAAAACGTTACATGTGTGAAACATAAATATAAAAAATACATATGTAGAGAGTAAAAAATAGCTGGTACGATTATATTAAAAAAAATTTTTTTTAAATCAAAAATATCAATGAAAATTAATAAAAAATTATTGTTTAACAAATGCAAAAAATATTTTATTACCTATAGTTAAAAATGACTATTTTTTAAATATTTTTAGTGAAAATTTAATTGCAATATCTCTACTGGTTCAAAAGTTATAACAAAATGGCACACGATTTTCCAATCCAGACCACTGTGCGGCGCCGCAGTGGGAACTTTCGACCAAACTCGATTCAAAATCAAAGAACTCCCGATAGAAATGAGTTAGAGCGACGAAATTTTTTAAAAATTAAAGCTGAAACTTGGTAGAGTATGGAAAAAATAGGGAGATTATGGTACGAACGTTTCTTAACCTTGAGAAAATTCGTTAAACTTTCACAATTTCAAGAAAATGTGGTTTCTCCGTTACCACGCGCGGAAAAAATTTTTTTTGAACATGCTGTACATCATTTCCCGTAGATTTTTTCAGGATTTTACAAGAAATCGATTTTTGTGAACAGAACTAATGTAATCATTAGTAATCAACCGTCGCAACTCATGTCGGGCGAGGATATTTTGCTTTCTGGTTCGAAAAAGACGTCGACGATCCAAACTTGACAGGGTGGCTTCTCAAGATCAAAGTCTGCTCTATCGAGTGGTATAGTTCGATTTTCCGCTGGACCCTTATTTTTGGAGATAAATTGCAAAATATCCTCAAAAATTGGTGCAATAGTGGTGTCTCTCCGCCTTTAGTGATTGTTTAAATGTGTTTAAACATGTTTAAACAATCATAATGTATTAATATTTGATATCGCTGTATTCGAGAAAGTCTACAGAATCTTTTGCTATAAAGAACAATTCAATATCTTTTATAATAACACCACAATATTTGTTTAAAGTTGAAAAATATGTTTTTCTTTCAAAGTCATGTTTCTCAAAAACTGTGCGCGTATAGGAAAAAAATTAAAAACAGATTCGGAATCAGCGCGAAAAACTCTATAAGAACCACCCAACAGTAGTTGTGGAACAAATTTGGTGTTGGACAGAGAATTATCAACCTATTATACGTATTAACCCGGCGTTGGTAAGGTGGGAAAATGTATCGTAAGTGGTAAGGTGGGGTCTCACAGACCCCAGGAAAAAATACATTGTATTATAGAAGTAAATACCTTTTTCATAAATATAAGATTAGGTATTGCTTAAGAGGCTTGTAATTTATCAGAGTAAAAACGCAGATCCACGAAATTAAATTTTTATTATTCAAAAATACTTAACAACTGTCATACGTTGTTACAATGTTACAATCAATCTAAAATCCCTGGGGTCTGTGAGACCCCACCTAACTAACGCCGGGTTAAGAAAGAAAATCGATTTCTATTTCACTTCAGTTTGTTGCAATTCAAGTAGAACATTTTTATTATATAACTAGGGGGCTCCGCCCCCTGCTCGCTTCGCTCGTCAACCCCCGCTTCGGGTCACGGTTTCGCCGCTCCCTCTCCCTCCCTCTCTCTCTCTCTCTCCCGCTCTCTCTCTCTTTCTCGTTCTCTCTCTCTCACTCCCGCCTCTCTCTCTCCCGCTCTCTCTTTCTCCCGCTCTCTCTCTCCTGGTCTCTCTCTCCCGCTCTCGCTCTTTGAAAAATACACACTGTCACGGCGCTCAATTTTCAGTTCCCCTTCGGACGGCAATCCGCTTCTCAATTTTCGGTTCCCCTGCAGAAGGCAATCCGCTCGGCGTTTTAGGGCCTCAGAAACCACAAAACTATTTTATACAATAGAAAGAAAGATACATAAAGATCCGCTAACACTTTTTTTATGCATTTATGGCAAATATGCATAGATCAAGTGCAAGACAGTGAACGATTAAGGGGGTACACTCGTTTCTAGGATTTTAAGGATGCGGGATGCGCCTTGTTATTTCTCGATACCACGAAGATGGGGTTTTTCAGTGGTCAGAAGCGCTAGATAAAAGATCAACCTGGACCGCAATTGCCTTCAAAAGTCCTATTGTTACGTTTACGAGGCGTAATTTGCATTATTCGGCAACGCGTAGCTGTCGCAGTTTTATGAAAATAGTTACTTGCGCAGCTTTATGCTGCCGAATAATGCAAATTAAGCCTCGTGAACGTAAAAATAGGATTCTTCAGGGCGATTACCTTTTATCTAGTGAAATGAAGAGGCGCATCCGCATCATTGCATCCTGGAAACGAAAGTCTACCCCCTTAAAATACTTCAGAACAGAAATAAACGTTTATGTAGCTCCCGTGTGTTGGAATAAATACACAGTTTTTATTTTCCACAAAAATACGCGGACTAAAAATATCGATCGAAAAATGCTTGGAAAATTGATTGGAACCGATGAAAAAATAGGCTGCCTGTCTTGCAGCGATGCTAGGTGACCGAAGGGCGCGGGAAGCTTCGAAATAGCCAGAAATGTCGCAGCCACCATCGAAACCTCATGGAAAACCAGGACCAGGGGGCGGTTGGTCTGCAAGACCGAATATGCCCGGCCACTTCAGACCCCCGTCACCTTACACACCCTCGAGTTCGCCGCATCCCCAACGTCCTCGAGGGCCGCCCACACCCGTTCATCACGCTCATCCTACGTCGCCTTTGACGTACTCCGGAATGATGCACCCGATGAGCCCGGTGCCGATCGGTATGCCGATCTCGCCCGGGATATCGCCAGTTTTCGGATCACCGACTGGTTACATACAGTGTCCAAGACCTAGATGGCCGTCGCCTCATCCGGTTAGCAGCCACGCACCCAGACCTTACATACCGGCACAGGTAAGTCACATTTAATTAGTAAAACATATCACGAATAGCCAATTTCTACAGATTCTTTCTCCTTTACTTTCCGCGACATTTTTCTAATTTTTATTGTGCATAATTAGTCACTAGTACAATAATTCGACGATTGAAGTCCCAACACCAGGGTTTGGAACGGACTTCAGTAGCGTAAAGAGGCTATTTAGTCCAGTCGGCAGGTCGAAAAAAAGGCGTCTATTCGGAAAGTATTCCGAATTTAATGAAATTTTGACACGTCATTTAGGGGTACTCTGGGGTGTCGAATCTCAGTTTTCGACCTCGAGGACCCTGTGCTAACTTGGGGAGGGGAAAAAACCACGATTTTTATTACCTTGTTTTGGTTTTTCGCCTATTACTCAAAAACTGTGGGTCCTATGAACTTTTGTCTTCCATTTTTGGAAAGAGCATTAAATTTCCTTCAAATTTCACTGGTCAATCTTCTTTTTTGACCCAATAGGCACCGAGAGACAGGCGTTCAAAATTAGGAAATTAAGTGGCAACTGACGAATATAGGGAAAGACAGAGAAAATTACACTGTCCAACAACAAAAATGTTTCCATATAACTGTTGGGTGTATCGTATACAGTTTTTAGCGCTGATCCCGAATCTGGCATTAATTTTTCTCCTACACGCACAGTTTTTGAGAAATTTGAGTTTGAAAAAAAAACACGTTTTTCGACTTTGAACAGATATTATGATGTTATTATAAAAGATATTGTATTATTCTTTACAGCAAAAGATTCTCTGGACTTTCCCGAATCCAGTGATGTGCAATAGTAATACATTATGATTATTTAAACATGTTTAAACAATCATTAAAGACGGAGAGGCATCACTTTTGTACACGTTTTTGAGGATATTTCAATTTAAAAAAAAAAAATAAGGGTCTAAGAGTCCAGCGGAAAATCGAATTGCACCACGCGATAGAGCAGACTTTTATCTTGAGAAACCACTCTTTCAACTTTCCAATGTCGACATTTTTTTCGATCCTGAAAGTCCAATCGCCAGGTCGAAAAAAGGGCGTCTACCTGCAAAGTATTCCGAACTTAATGAAATTTTGACACGTCATTTAGGGGTACTCTGGGGTGTCGAATCTCAGTTTTCGACCTCGAGGACCCTGTGCTAACTTGGGGTGGGGGAAAAAACCACGATTTTTGTTACCTGTTTTTGGTATTTCGCCTATAACTCAAAAACTATGGGTCCTATAAACTTTTGTCTTCCATTTTTTGAAAGAGCATTAAATTTCCTTCAAATTTTACTAGTCAAACGTATTTTTTGATGCAACAGGTACCGAGAAACAGGCGTTCAAAATTAGGAAATGTTTCTCAAAATGTCATTTTGAGCCACACATTGTGACATTTAGGAGGAAATTGCAGGTTTTTGGCTCACAAATTTAGTTTTTCAACATATCTACATATAATCTACATACTGTGTACACCCCTCACATTTTCACCCCCCCCCCTTCGGACCCCCCCCACCCGCGGAAGACAAATTTGAGAAATACGTAAAAAAAATCTCTCTTTCTCCAAAAACCCTAACATTGTACTCTTATCAATCTGATTTCACATTGTTTGGAGGGGGGAGGGGTGTCCGCTGACAAGTGCCTAATGTTATAATTGCAGTTTATTCCCTATTTAGGGGTGCCGGGTCATCACTTTATGACTTTACATTTTCCCATTAATCCGTAATCTCAAAGAGTAGTAAATGTAGATTGGGTAGGTGAAGAGTAAGAATCCATGTCTGATGCTTAGAAAATAGAAAATAAAATAAAATAGATTTTTCTTTTTATCTCGAAAAAAACGTCGACGTTGGAAAGTTGAAAGAGTGGTTTCTCAAGATAAAAGTCTGCTCTATCGCGTGGTGCAATTCGATTTTCCGCTGGACCCTTAGACCCTTATTTTCTTTTTTTAAATTGAAAAATATCCTCAACAACGTGTACAAAAGTGATGCCTCTCCGTCTTTAATGATTGTTTAAACATGTTTAAATAATCATAATGTATTACTATTGCACATCACTGGATTCGGGAAAGTCCAGAGAATCTTTTGCTGTAAAGAATAATACAATATCTTTTATAATAACATCATAATATCTGTTCAAAGTCGAAAAACGTGTTTTTTTTTCAAACTCAAATTTCTCAAAAACTGTGCGTGTAGGAGAAAAATTAATGCCAGATTCGGAATCAGCGCTAAAAACTGTATACGATACACCCAACAGTTCCATGGAAACATTTTTGTTGTTGGACAGTGTAATTTTCTCTGTCTTTCCCTATATTCGTCAGTTGCCACTTAATTTCCTAATTTTGAACGCCTGTCTCTCGGTGCCTATTGGGTCAAAAAAGAAGATTGACAGGGAAATTTGAAGGAAATTTAATGCTCTTTCCAAAAATGGAAGACAAAAGTTCATAGGACCCACAGTTTTTGAGTAATAGGCGAAAAACCAAAACAAGGTAATAAAAATCGTGGTTTTTTCCCCTCCCCAAGTTAGCACAGGATCCTCGAGGTCGAAAACTGAGATTCGACACCCCAGAGTACCCCTAAATGACGTGTCAAAATTTCATTAAGTTCGGAATACTTTCCTATTAAAAGTACGTGGCGACTGGACTAATTTTTTTACCGCGCCGACCGCGCCGGCCTTCAATTGACGAGCCGAACATATAGTCCAGTCAACGAAAAGTTGTAGACGGAAATGGAAGGAACACAATTTTTAACTTTGGGTCTTTGTTTGGACTAGTTAAGAGGTACACATATTAAAAGTCCCCACTCCTAGGAGGTGAGCGGGTGCAGGCGGGCACGTAGAAGGCCCCCCTTTTCGGATTTCCGCTTATATCTCCGAAACCAGGTGTCCTAGAGATAAAACCACTCTATACAAAATTAAAGGTGATAAAATGTGCCATAAGATTGACTGCATTCAGTTTTTCTCTATCTCGCATAGTTTCCGAGATATCCGCGCTCAAAGTTCACTAATTGTGCTGAAGAGTTAGCTAGTCAAATAAGGCAAACAATTCTTTTTCACAATTAGTGAACTTTGAGCGCGGATATCTCGGAAACTATGCGAGATAGCGAAAAACTGAATGGAGTCAATCTTGTGGCACATTTTGTCAGCTTTAATTTTGTATAGAATGGTCTTATCGCTGGGACACATAGTTTCCGAGATATAAGCGGAAAACCGAAAAAGGGGATCTTCTACGTGCCCCCCTGCACCCCGCTCACCTCCTAGGAGTGGGTACTTTTAGTATGTTTACTTCCTAACTAGTCCAAACAAAGTCCCAAAGTTAAAAATTGTGTTGCTTCCATTTCCCTCTACACCCCCCTTACGAGCATTCATTGACTGGACTAAGAGCACAGTATAATGGAGTATAGATAGATTACTGTAGAATAGGGTACAGATAGAGCACAGTAGAATGGACTACAGACAGATTATCATAGAACGGAGTACAGATAGAGCACACTAGAATGAACTACAGATAGATTACCGTAGAATAGGATACAGATAGAGCATAGTATAAATTGCACGTAGAACACATGTTCGTGTGTAGATGAAAATGTCGGTGACATGACTTTCCTCACATCTGTCACTTCTGGCTAGGTTACTTAAAAACGTGCTAGGTAGTTAGTAAAGGCTGAGGTGTTCTGCTGAATAGTAAATGACAACATAGAGTGTAATGGCAACAATAACTTATATTTAAGCTACGAATTATAGAACGTTATGGCTTATGGCTTAAGGGATGTGAAAATTGTGGTGGAAGTGATAAAGAATAGTGGAATAAAATTTAGGGTGAGCTGTAGAAGTGATAAAAATCCCAACAAAAACATTCTGTAAACAGGAGCTTTCTTTATGGCCGTAAAAAGTTGTGAGATCAAAGAAAATACAACCAAGGTCGTTAGCTTAGAAATACCTCTTGCAATTCTGAGAAAAGCGCTTGTAAAAATTAGTTTAAGAGAACGCTATTTAATTTTTAAACGCTACCTAACACCTTTTATGGCCATTGGTTTCAAAAGTAACGGCCAAGTTTGAATAATTTAGCCCTTCATGCAGAGATGGGCAAAATTTTTATTTTAATAAAAATTCCGGGTACTGAATAAAAGATACAAAATTTTTATTCTTTATTCGGGGGCTTGAATAAAAAAGTAACTATTATTCAAAAATTATTAGAATAATTTTTTATTCACCGAGAATTTATTCAAGCTTAGAATAAAATGTTTATTCTTTATTCT
Source organism: Lasioglossum baleicum (assembly GCF_051020765.1). Classification (NCBI taxonomy): domain Eukaryota; kingdom Metazoa; phylum Arthropoda; class Insecta; order Hymenoptera; family Halictidae; genus Lasioglossum; species Lasioglossum baleicum. The sequence goes on from NC_134933.1 coordinate 1,070,879, forward strand.
TATTCTTTATTCTTATTCTTTTTTCTCGAAAATGAATAAATCCATGAATACTATCGGCCAGCTCGAGGCTACAATGAACACGACCGACGCCCAAGGGTCGAGCCCTGAGGCCTGAGCCCAGAACACAATAGTAGTGCAATAAACACGGCCCGACAATCCCCCGGCGAGCCAGGTAGCTCGGCATGAAACCGCTAAGGAGCGAATGGTGAACTTATTTATTTTCCGTGCTACCCTCACGAAAGTCACACGAGCCAATTCGTGGCGTTCTCCCGATTAAGAAAAGCCTAAACTCGACGGAATTAGGACCGTTCCTAGTGGTTTTATTAATTAAAGTATGCTCGAAATTTTTATTCTAATAACTTTCTGGCCATCACCGCGCTAGCGCGACGAAGCGACGGGGACTTGGGACGCCTTGGCCAAGTGGTGCAATAAACACGGCCCGACAATCCCCCGGCGAGCCAGGTAGCTCGGCATGAAACCGCTAAGGAGCGAATGGTGAACTTATTTATTTTCCGTGCTACCCTCACGAAAGTCACACGAGCCAATTCGTGGCGTTCTCCCGATTAAGAAAAGCCTAAACTCGACGGAATTAGGACCGTTCCTAGTGGTTTTATTAATTAAAGTATGCTCGAAATTTTTATTCTAATAACTTTCTGCCCATCACCGCGCTAGCGCGACGAAACGACGGGGACTTGGGACGCCTTGGCCAAGTGGTGCAATAAACACGGCCCGACAATCCCCCGGCGAGACAGGTAGCTCGGCATGAAACCGCTAAGGAGCGAATGGTGAACTTATTTATTTTCCGTGCTACCCTCACGAAAGTCACACGAGCCAATTCGTGGCGTTCTCCCGATTAAGAAAAGCCTAAACTCGACGGAATTAGGACCGTTCCTAGTGGTTTTATTAATTAAAGTATGCTCGAAATTTTTATTCTAATAACTTTCTGCCCATCACCGCGCTAGCGCGACGAAACGACGGGGACTTGGGACGCCTTGGCCAAGTGGTGCAATAAACACGGCCCGACAATCCCCCGGCGAGCCAGGTAGCTTGAATCCGACGAAATGACCCTACTCTTTTATATTTTTCACTTCCAAAAATACATGTTGCAAAAAAAGTAATGGAGCTAACAGTAAACTGATCCCCTCATCCTATCCTAAATAACTGGCTGACAATACGCGTTCATTTTGGTTGCCTTACAAGTTTGTAAGCTTACTGGTATTTAGGATAGGATTAAGAGGTTATGATTTGAACTAGGTCGACGAAGCGACGGGGACTTGGGACGCATTGGCCAAGTGGTGCAATAAACACGGCCCGACAATCCCCCGGCGAGCCAAGTAGCTCGGCATGAAACCGCTAAGGAGCGAATGGTGAACTTATTTATTTTCCGTGCTACCCTCACGAAAGTCACACGAGCCAATTCGTGGCGTTCTCCCGATTAAGAAAAGCCTAAACTCGACGGAATTAGGACCGTTCCTAGTGGTTTTATTAATTAAAGTATGCTCGAAATTTTTATTCTAATAACTTTCTGCCCATCACCGCGCTAGCGCGACGAAACGACGGGGACTTGGGACGCCTTGGCCAAGTGGTGCAATAAACACGGCCCGACAATCCCCCGGCGAGCCAGGTAGCTTGAATCCGACGAAATGACCCTACTCTTTTATATTTTTCACTTCCAAAAATACATGTTGCAAAAAAAGTAATGGAGCTAACAGTAAACTGATCCCCTCATCCTATCCTAAATAACTGGCTGACAATACGCGTTCATTTTGGTTGCCTTACAAGTTTGTAAGCTTACTGGTATTTAGGATAGGATTAAGAGGTTATGATTTGAACTAGGTCGACGAAGCGACGGGGACTTGGGACGCATTGGCCAAGTGGTGCAATAAACACGGCCCGACAATCCCCCGGCGAGCCAGGTAGCTCGGCATGAAACCGCTAAGGAGCGAATGGTGAACTTATTTATTTTCCGTGCTACCCTCACGAAAGTCACACGAGCCAATTCGTGGCGTTCTCCCGATTAAGAAAAGCCTAAACTCGACGGAATTAGGACCGTTTCTAGTGGTTTTATTAATTAAAGTATGCTCGAAATTTTTATTCTAATAACTTTCTGCCCATCACCGCGCTAGCGCGACGAAACGACGGGGACTTGGGACGCCTTGGCCAAGTGGTGCAATAAACACGGCCCGACAATCCCCCGGCGAGCCAGGTAGCTTGAATCCGACGAAATGACCCTACTCTTTTATATTTTTCACTTCCAAAAATACATGTTGCAAAAAAAGTAATGGAGCTAACAGTAAACTGATCCCCTCATCCTATCCTAAATAACTGGCTGACAATACGCGTTCATTTTGGTTGCCTTACAAGTTTGTAAGCTTACTGGTATTTAGGATAGGATTAAGAGGTTATGATTTGAACTAGGTCGACGAAGCGACGGGGACTTGGGACGCCTTGGCCAAGTGGTGCAATAAACACGGCCCGACAATCCCCCGGCGAGCCAGGTATCTCGGCATGAAACCGCTAAGGAGCGAATGGTGAACTTATTTATTTTCCGTGCTACCCCCACGAAAGTCACACGAGCTAATTCGTGGTGTTCTGCCGATTAAGAAAAGCACATTGCGCTCTTGTTTTTCTTATGGAAGCAAATCTAAAAAATGTTGAGCAGCTTTGGTTTTGCACAAATTGTTGTGGTTAGGTGTAATATTAAACTTAGTTTGTGTAAAAAATCTCCAATCTACTTCCAATCACACTTTGGCCGCAATTTAAGTTTGAATATCAAGTTTGAGGACCAAACCAAAGCTGCTTAACACTTTTAAGATTTGTTTCCATAATTAAAACATGAGCGCAATGTAAAGAAACTTCCGATTAATCCATATTATTTAATGTTGAATTATTGACAAATTATTTTTTCCAAATAAGTGTTGTGCGTTGTGCCTGTTGGAATGTATTCTCAAATTTTCTAACAAATTCGTTGGACAGTTTCGCTTTTTCGGATTTTTTGCCGTTTTTTGGCCATTTGGCACCATTGTGCGGCGCACAGTGGGTCATATCGATGAATTCTGTGTCAAAATTAAAGAACTTTCGATAGAAATGAGATAGAGCGATGAAATTTTTTTTAACTCAAAGCTGGATCTTTGCGGAATATGTGAAAATAGGGAGATTATGGTACGAACATTTTTTAACTTCGGAAACGTTCGTTAAACTTGCTCAATTTCAAGAAAATTGTGGTTTTTCCGATACCACGCGCGGAAAAATTTTTTTGTTAACATGCTCTACATCATTTCCCGTAGATTTTTCCACGCTGATTTCAAATCTGGTCTCAAAATTCGTCTACGTCCTCAGGATTTTGTAGCAAATCGAATTTTGTGAACAAAACAAATGTAGCCATTTTTGCGTTGGAATGATTTGATAACCCACTAGTTTGAAGTACTATTGTATTCTCACATACAAAACACCACAAAAATAAATATAACAAAGTGTTTGAACGCCATTGAACGGTTACTTGACGTGCATACAATCACTTAACGAACGATCACTCGATATATCGCTGCGATTGTCGCTGGCACTCCTTGTAGGCTGTGTGTGACTGTAATATAATTTAAATTAGTTATCGATTTTCCATAATTATATTGTCACTTACACAGGAATTAAGGTTAGTATTTAATCTCTTTAACTTACTTCTCCGCTTCGACTTTTGGTAATGGTAATACCTAATTTTTTAATTTTTGTGATGAGAAGTTAAAAAATTCGTTGACGAGAATTAAGTTAAAAAGATTAAATACTTACATTGCTTCATGTGTAAATGAAAATGTAATTATAGAAAATAGATAACTCTAATTTAAATTACATTACAGTCAGACACAACCTACAAAAAGTGTCAGTGACATTCGCATCGATACGTCGAGTGATCGTCCGTCAAGTAGCCTCTGTACATCAAGTAACCGTTCAATGGCGTTCAAACACTTTGTTATATTTACTTTTGTGGTGTTTTGTATGTGAGAATACAATATTACTTAAAACTAGTGGGTTATCAAATCATTTCAACGCAAAAATGATTACATTAGTTTTGTCCACAAAATTTGATTTGCTGCAAAATCCTGAGGACGTAGACGAATTTTGAGACCAGATTTGAAATCAGCGTGGATAAATCCACGGGAAATGATGTAGAGCATGTTAACGAAAAAATTTTCCGCGCGTGGTATCGGATAAACCACAATTTTCTTGAAATTGAGTAAGTTTAACGAACGTTTTCGAGGTTAAAAAACGTTCGTACCATAATCTCCCTATTTTTCCATCTTTTGCAAAGATTCAGCTTCAAGTTAAAAAAAATTTCATCGCTCTATCTCATTCCTATCGAAAGTTCTTTGAATCCAGCAGAGATTTCGTCCAAGTTGCCCACTGCGCACCATAAGGCCCAGGCCGAGCGCGTGGATTGGCTGGAGGCGCAGTGGAAGGGATGATGGCCCCGCCTACGAGGTCCCATCGCATATAAATACCGGGTCACCTGCTTCTGTCGAATTAGTCTTGAACAGTCTTGAACTACCTTTGACAGTTTTCACATTAAAAGTTTGTGCAAGAATCAACGATGGATTCGTACTCGGAGGAAGGACAAATTCAATCAGTCGTCGAAGCCTCGGCGGCTTCGATCCAGACCACCGTAGAAGAAGAAGCAGGAGCAGCAGTACCAGCACTGAAAATTGCAGCCATTCTGGACGGAAGATACTTCAAGATCGCTGCAGTCAACGATGGAAAGGCCGTATGCGTGTGCCAATTTTGCACGCCACCCAAAAATGAAATAAAAGGACTCGTGACGAGCTCCTCCAACTTCCGGTCACACCTGAAGCGGAAGCATCCGGCCGAGTTTGAAAGATACAGTGCAGAGACACGAAGAGGAAGGCCCAACAACATGGACAGGAACGTGCGCCAGGACCAACAAAGTTCAATGCCGACAACCCCTGTCGGAGAGGAACAACAGGGGGAGAAGAGGAACAACAGGCAGATATTCGTAGAAGACATGACTACTTATGTCATTCACTCCATGATCCCACTGAAAACAGTGGAGGACATATACTTTCGCCGCATGCTGAAGAACCAGGGAATATCGGAATCCGTATATGGCATTAGTCGGCGCACACTGGGCAGAGCCATAGGGGCATACCACGTGAAAGTGAATAATCAAATCGCGGAAGAACTAAAGACAGTGCCGTTCGTGTGCACCACAGCAGATATCTGGTCTGCACAGAGAAGAAGTTTCTTCGGCGTGACAGTGCATTGGATTTCCTCCGATTATAAGAGGAAATCAGCAGCCCTTGCCTGTCGACGCTTTCCGGGTGTTCATTCCTTCGATAGGATTACGGACATGTTGAGCTCGATTCACGCCGAATTCGGGCTCACACGCGATAAAATCGTCGCGACGGTAACAGACAACGCTACGAACTTCGTTAAAGCGTTCAAGGAATTCGGTGTCCTCGAGTCCGCGATCCAACTCGAGAATGAAGAAGATGACATCCCAACGGAAGAAGAGGACCATTCGGAAGAAGAAGCAGAAGAAGAAGATGACGTCGAGGGATACAACAGGTCATTCATGGATCATATACTCCCCCGCCACATCAGGTGTGCTGCACACACATTGAGCCTGTGTGTCACGACGGATATGATGAACACTATCCGAGGTGACGAGATGCTATCGGCGATGCACACGGAGGTGATGCAAAAGTGCAACATCTTATGGAAGGCGGCAATGCGACCGAAATTGGCAGAGGAAATCCAACGAATAATTGGCCATGCCTTGAAGAGACCTGGAGAAACCAGGTGGAACTCCCTGTACGATAGTATGAGGCAATTGTCCGAGAACAGGGACAAACTTACAGACGTAGGCAGAGTACTGGGAGTGAGGAACATTCTCGGGGAGAATGATTTCACATATATTGAAGAGCACCTGAAGTGCACATCTCCTATCGCCGAAGCTATTGATATATTGCAGGGAGAGAATAATATTTTTTACGGGACGTTGCTGCCCTGTCTTCTCTCCCTAAGAAGAAAATTACAAGTATTAACAGAGAAGAGGTGGACATTCTGTGGATCCTTAAGTGTCCACCTTCTCGCAAGCCTAGAAACGAGATTCAAGGACCATTTCGGATTCGCCACGGCAGAGGCGGACAACGCGGGAATAGCAGCTTTGTCTCATCCGCATTTCAAGAACCGGTGGTTCAATTGCATCGACGAAAACCACCGAGATGCGTTGATGCGACTCTTCCAGACGAAGGTTGCCGAAGAATTGAAGAACAGCTACCCGCCAATCGCAGGCGTGCCGACGACATCATCAACCAATGACGATTTTTTTGATTTCGGCGAGAGCCCAACGCATCAAACTGTAGACTATGCATCCAAGGCATCGTTGCAGGTTAGTAGAATGTTGCCTACATGATAAATACACATTTCCAATTTAATGCAGCACATGCAGTGCGTATGTTGTAAATTTAAAAAATTTTGTTTTACAGATACTACATTTCCTGGAGGAAACAACCAAGGAATTGATAATCCTGGAGCAATATCCAGCCGTTAAAGCCATATTCATGAGGTACAACACGCCACTACCGTCGTCAGCATCGGTCGAGAGACTCTTCTCGTACGCGACAATTACCAACTCGCCAAAAAGCAATCGGCTTTCAGACAAAAACTTTGAAAGACGAGTGGTTCTGAAAGCCAATTTGCAGAGGCAGTAATATGAGGACGACCATCCAATGTCAAGGAACGAGGAACGAGGAACCAGGATCCAGGAACGAGGAACCAGGAACGAGGAACCAGGATCCAGGAACGAGGAACCAGGAACGAGGAACCAGGAACGAGGAACCAGGAACGAGGAACCAGGAACGAGGAACCAGGAACGAGGAACCAGGAACAAGGAACCAGGAACGAGGAACCAGGAACCACGAAACGCAAGGCGCCAGGACGCCAGGTTAGTTATAACATGAGATAACTTACATATGAGTTAGATTAAAGTTTCAATTGTACGTGTGACAAACACATTTTAATCTGAAAATGTTTTTCTTTTCCTGTCGTCGGAGGCTACAAAATAACGACGAGGATCAACGAAGAAAGATGTCGTCCACCATCCACCATCTAGCATCCAGCATCCAGGAACCAGGAACCAAGAACCAGGAAACAGCACAAACAACGAGACAATAGCGTGGAAGGCGAACGCAAGGCGCCAGGACGTCAGGTTAGTTATAACATGACATAACTAACATACGAGTTATACACTCCTCAAAAGAATTAAGGGATCACCTCTGCGAGCCCGAAAAATTGCTACCAGTTTACATGATCATCACTCCGGCCAAAATTGCTGTATCAGTATCGATATCGTTAAACAGTGTTTTGAAAGCGTGAAACCTCTAGTTTCAGATGCTCCGTTTCAAATTGTTGCTATGTTGATTTTTTACAAAGTTATAGCGAGATAAAGACAACACTGACGGTTAACAGAAATTTTGTGCAACTTCGTAACATCACACGGGGAGAAACAAATGTTTTTGATGAATCGCGTTAACATCATGCGGAAGGGCTATCTTTCCTATGTAAAATGTGTGGTTGTTGATTATTGTGCGATTTTTTTTTATTCGAGTTATTGAACATTGATGTAAATGTTGGCTTTTTAACTTTAACTGGCTCCAGAAAGCGAAAAAATTATTGTAGAATCTTGTGCAAAAAAGCAATAGAAAGATCTATTGTAGAAATATCTATGGTTTTTTTGCACAAGATTCTAGATATTTCTACAATAGATCTTTCTATTGCTTTTTTGCACAAGATTCTACAATAATTTTTTCGCTTTCTGGAGCCAGTTAAAGTTAAAAAGCCAACATTTACATCAATGTTCAATAACTCGAATAAAAAAAAATCGCACAATAATCAACAACCACACATTTTACATAGGAAAGATAGCCCTTCCGCATGATGTTAACGCGATTCATCAAAAACATTTGTTTCTCCCCGTGTGATGTTACGAAGTTGCACAAAATTTCTGTTAACCGTCAGTGTTGTCTTTATCTCGCTATAACTTTGTAAAAAATCAACATAGCAACAATTTGAAACGGAGCATCTGAAACTAGAGGTTTCACGCTTTCAAAACACTGTTTAACGATATCGATACTGATACAGCAATTTTGGCCGGAGTGGTGATCATGTAAACTGGTAGCAATTTTTCGGGCTCAAAGAGATGATCCCTTAATTCTTTTGAGGAGTGTATTAAAGTTTCAATTGTACATGTGACAAACACATTTTAATGTGAGAATGTTTTTCTTTTCATGCTATCGGAGGCTACAGGACAGCGGCGAGGACCAACGAAGAAAAAACAGAAGGAAACCCAAGGAAAATCTAACCCCGCTGACACTCTGCTGCCAAGAAGAGGACGTTTCGTGGTACTAGACAAAGAAGAATTGCAACAGCAACAGTGATCGAATCTAATTGATAATTAATTGTAAATAATAAAATTGTATTACTGCGTTTATCTATGTAATGGAACACAAAGGTCGTATCGTTGCGTTAAAGTATGTATGTATGTATGACTAAAATATGTATCGTTATGTTCGTTGGTTTTGCTGTTTATTACATGTCACGTCCAAAATTGAATAAATATATATATATATATATATATTGAACATAAACCGTCTTTATCTTGATCATCAATATTTTCCTCTTAAATTTTTCTATCAATCCTAACCACACTGCCGTACATAAAATTTGAATCCAAATCGTTAGAAGAAATGTTTGATTGGAATCATACAATTAGTAGCATAACTGATTACTAGACTGCGGATTTTACAAAATAAATAAGTTCACCATTCGCTCCTTAGCGGTTTCATGCCGAGCTACCTGGCTCGCCGGGGGATTGCCGGGCCGTGTTTATTGCACCACTTGGCCAAGGCGTCCCAAGTCCCCGTCGCTTCGTCGCGCTAGCGCGGTGATGGCCAGGAAGTTATTAGAATAAAAATTTCGAGCATACTTTAATTAATAAAACCACTAGGAACGGTCCTAATTCCGTCGAGTTTAGGCTTTTCTTAATCGGGAGAACGCCACGAATTGGCTCGTGTGACTTTCGTGAGGGTAGCACGGAAAATAAATAAGTTCACCATTCGCTCCTTAGCGGTTTCATGCCGAGCTACCTGGCTCGCCGGGGGATTGCCGGGCCGTGTTTATTGCACCACTTGGCCAAGGCGTCCCAAGTCCCCGTCGCTTCGTCGCGCTAGCGCGGTGATGGCCAGGAAGTTATTAGAATAAAAATTTCGAGCATACTTTAATTAATAAAACCACTAGGAACGGTCCTAATTCCGTCGAGTTTAGGCTTTTCTTAATCGGGAGAACGCCACGAATTGGCTCGTGTGACTTTCGTGAGGGTAGCACGGAAAATAAATAAGTTCACCATTCGCTCCTTAGCGGTTTCATGCCGAGCTACCTGGCTCGCCGGGGGATTGTCGGGCCGTGTTTATTGCACCACTTGGCCAAGGCGTCCCAAGTCCCCGTCGCTTCGTCGCGCTAGCGCGGTGATGGCCAGGAAGTTATTAGAATAAAAATTTCGAGCATACTTTAATTAATAAAACCACTAGGAACGGTCCTAATTCTGTCGAGTTTAGGCTTTTCTTAATCGGGAGAACGCCACGAATTGGCTCGTGTGACTTTCGTGAGGGTAGCACGGAAAATAAATAAGTTCACCATTCGCTCCTTAGCGGTTTCATGCCGAGCTACCTGGCTCGCCGGGGGATTGCCGGGCCGTGTTTATTGCACCACTTGGCCAAGGCGTCCCAAGTCCCCGTCGCTTCGTCGCGCTAGCGCGGTGATGGCCAGGAAGTTATTAGAATAAAAATTTCGAGCATACTTTAATTAATAAAACCACTAGGAACGGTCCTAATTCCGTCGAGTTTAGGCTTTTCTTAATCGGGAGAACGCCACGAATTGGCTCGTGTGACTTTCGTGAGGGTAGCACGGAAAATAAATAAGTTCACCATTCGCTCCTTAGCGGTTTCATGCCGAGCTACCTGGCTCGCCGGGGGATTGTCGGGCCGTGTTTATTGCACTACTATTGTGTTCTGGGCTCAGGCCTCAGGGCTCGACCCTCGGGCGTCGGTGGTGTTCATTGTAGCCTCGAGCTGGCCGATAGTATTCATGGATTTATTCATTTTCGAGAAAAAAGAATAAGAATAAAGAATAAGAATAAAGAATAAACATTTTATTCTAAGCTTGAATAAATTCTCGGTGAATAAAAAATTATTCTAATAATTTTTGAATAATAGTTACTTTTTTATTCAAGCCCTCGTATAAAGAATAATAGTTATTTATCTTTTATTCAAAAATTTATTGAATAATTTTTTATTTGAATACTGCCCATCTCTGCCTTCATGTAACTCAGGCGTGGGCACGGGTGGAGCCCCTCAAACGCCTGCTTCCCCCACCAAGCTTCCTTTCGGTGGCGCTCCTCGTGGCTCCCATGCACGAGGCCTGCGCACTGCTTGCGACAAGCGAAACGCGTCCTTCCTACATAGTAACGTCGGATGCTGGTGGGGGACAGTGGGCGCTACGGTGGGGACAGTTTTGCCTCAATTGAGGCAAAATTGCCCACGCCTGATGTAACTCTTTAAAAATTAAATAGCGTTCTTTTAAACTAATTTTTACAAAGGCTTTTTTCAGAATTGCAAGAGGTATTTCTAAGCTAACGACCTTGGTCGTATTTTCTTTGATCTCACAACTTTTTACGGCCATAAAGAAAACTCCTGTTTCTAGAATGTTTTTGTTGGGATTTCATCAATTTTTGTTGAAATTTGTATCTACACCCAATAAGCAAGAAGTTTCACTTCTGTCCCGCGTGGTTTTCCACGCGTATGTATTTTTTCTTTTTTTTTTAAATTCAAAAGCCTACATACGTCATGTGATTGGGCATATCGTATATGCTTTGGGTTGAGCCTTTTGAAAATTTCGCTATTTTTGCGGTAGGACGCACCCGGGACGTTCCCGAGATACAGCCATTTTTTATATGTTCTATCCTACGTAACCTATTTCGTAATGTTTTTTTTCAATACAACCCCTTTAAGGTGTAAAATTTCAAACTTTGATAATTATTTCTTTGAGTGTTTGTTATGGTGGACCTATGTACCATATTTCAAGCTTGTAGGTCAATGGGAAGTACCCAAAAGGTTTTGATGATCTGTCAGTCAGTCAGTCAGTGACAAATTTAGCGACTTTTGAGGTCCTATGTATATCTCGGAACCTACTAGCGTTGGAAGATTAATGTTTTGTCAATATTGAAACATGATAGCATTTAACAAGTGTACGAAATTACATCTCTCCATCTGCCTCCAGTGCCGAGTTATAAGCCTCTGAAAAACGGCTAAGTTGTTTCATGTAAAAGGAGATAGTGCGAGAACTTGGCTGGTGCACTACCGTGCACCTAGATCCAGACGCTGTCTTAAATTGTTAATGTTATGGCGCCCGAAAGTCAGCGCCAGAAAAAATCGGACGAGTCCCGTCGCTTTGGGCTCAAGAGCCTTCGACTCTTAGACTAACTTATTGCCACTAGTTGGGTGGTCGAACTCTTTGGGACTTGGTGTGAAATTCTAGAAACACTTTCATAGGTCTGGAATTACGTTGCGTCTCAACAACACAGTAGATTAAATTGCACATAGAACACAGTAGAATAGAGTACAGACTCAAGTAGTAGAGCTCAAGATACAGGTAATTTAGTAGAATACAGAATACGGCGTGGAGCAAAGCTATGCAGAGTAGAATAGAGTAGAGAACATAATAAAATGGAGTGGAAAGTAGAGTGCAGATAGAGCAAAATACATTCTGTGAGAAAAGTACCGGGAATTGGTCAATGAAACACAAAATATGTATTATTCATCCTTTATTGTATCGCCTGCAAAGTAGGCCCCTTTCGAAATAATACACTTATGCCAACTGTTATGCCGTGAAGAAGGAAAGGATGGGGGTTCCCTCGAGAAATAATCCTCTTTCTTCTTTATAACTTGAAGTTTATTGAGTAGGCCACACCAACAGATTATTCACAAGAAATCGCGTTTACAGAAAGTATACGGCTTTACAAAATAACTGACGGCTCAAAAGTGAGTCCCGCTCAATGAGAGGGTTCCTTATATGGATTCTCTATGAGGACCTTTGGTCTACACTCAAATTTGTCACCGGACATGTAACTCTGCCGTTCTTAGTCCAGCCAAACATTTGAGTCAGCTTTGGGCAAAAGGGCGAAGATAATATTAGTTTGGAATCTTATCGGGGGAAGGGTGATACCGCATAACACAACGAATAACCCAATCATCAAAACATTTTTTAAACGCATTTTTTGGAATCAACTTCTGTACTCGCCGCAAATTCTCTTTTATGTCATCTATCGACTGAAAACGGGTGCCTCGAAGTGGTAATTTGAGTTTTGGAAAAAGAAAAAAGTCGGCCGGAGCCATATCAGGGGAATACGGTGGCTGCTCGATGAGATTTGTTGAGTTTTTGGCCAGAAATTCGTTCACAATGTGCGTTATCGTGGTGCAAAATCCATGAGTTTTCTTTCCACAAGTCTGGTCTTTTTCGACGAATTTGCTCTCTCAAACGCCGCATAACGCTCAGATAATATTCTTTATTTACTGTCTCACGTTGTGGCAAGAATTCCGAGTGCACAACACCGCGATAATCGAAAAAAATGTGTTTTTGCACATCACCTTCACTATTGATCGACTTTGACGTGCTTTTTTCGGTTTCGGCTCATGGGAAGGCGCCATTCCGAAGCTTGTTGACTGGTTTGCATGTCAAACTCGTAAACCCATGTCTAGTCACTAGTTACAATGCGTTTTATGAATGTGGTTTCGGAATTGACTCGTTCTAACATGTCTTCGGCGACCTTAACGCGATTGAGTTTTTGCAGAAAATTCGCAAAAATCGCAAAACACACTTGAGATGAACTGGCAAAATGGCGCACTGTAAACAAACTAAATGGCAAGTGACGCTGAAACTCCGCGTGAGTATAGAGGACAGTTGTACCAACTTAGCGACAAAAGGTATTTCAACAATCCCTTTAAGCGGGCTTTTTAAATGATCGATTCCCGGTACTTTCTTGACAAAAGTACAGTCGGTGTACAAAGTATTCGTACATCTTTTAAAAATGAATAAATTTTTCAAAATTGGTCTCAGTAGTTTGAGTTTTTTGAGACATTAGAGGTTAGTTTACTAGCTAATGTGTAAATAATTTTTTTTTGTAATTGTTATTGGTCGCAATTACGAAGGGAACAGTAAAGACCACGGTTTTAAAATTTTTTATCTCTGCCTATAACGAAAATTTAATACATGTATTTTGTAAATCTAAGAAAGTTATATATATATGTACAAAGTTTCATTGAAATTGGCTGACAGATAAAAAAGCTATGGCTATTGTAAGATGTAAAAATCTATGAATTTACGGTTTGCGATTCTTTTAAATCGCAGATTCTTCCGATTTTTGCTATTTTCAATCAATTATATTTCGTAACATCCTTGATCGATTTCGATGAAACTTTGTACAAGTATATGTATAAATGACTTAGACCAGAGATGGGCAAAATTTTTATTTGAATAAAAATTCCGGGTAATGAATAAAAGATACAAAATTTTATTCTTTATTCGAAGGCTTGAATAAAAAAGTAACTATTATTCAAAAATTATTTGAATAATTTTGTATTCGCCGAGAATTTATTCAAGCTTTGAATAAAATTTTTATTCTTTATTCTTATTCTTTATTCTTATTCTATTTTCTCGAAAATGAATAAATCCATGAATACTTTCGGCCAGCTCGAGGCTACAATGAACACGACCGACGCCCGAGGGTCGAGCCCTGAGGCCTGAGCCCGGAACACAATAGTAGTGCAATAAACACGGCCCGACAATCCCCCGGCGAGCCAGGTAGCTCGGCATGAAACCGCTAAGGAGCGAATGGTGAACTTATTTATTTTCCGTGCTGCCCTCATGAAAGTGAAACGAGCCAATTCGTGGCGTTCTGCCGATTAAGAAAAGACTAAACTCGACGGAATTAGAACCGTTTCTAGTGATTTTATTCATTAAAGTATGCTCGAAATTTGTATTCAAATATTTTTCTGCCCATCACCGCGCTAGGGTGGCCAAGGCGTCCCAGGCCCTCGTCACTTCGTCGCCCTAGCGCGGTGATGGGCAGAAAAATATTTGAATAAAAATTTCGAGCATACTTTAATGAATAAAACCACTAGAAACGGTCCTAATTCCGTCGAGTTTAGGCTTTTCTTAATCGGCAGAACGCCACGAATTGGCTCGTGTGACTTTCGTGAGGGCAGCACGGAAAATAAATAAGTTCACCATTCGCTCCTTAGCGGTTTCATGCCGAGCTACCTGGCTCGCCGGGGGATTGTCGGGCCGTGTTTATTGCACTACTATTGTGTTCTGGGCTCAGGCCTCAGGGCTCGACCCTCGGGCGTCGGTCGTGTTCATTGTAGCCTCGAGCTGGCCGAAAGTATTCATGGATTTATTCATTTTCGAGAAAATAGAATAAGAATAAAGAATAAGAATAAAGAATAAAAATTTTATTCAAAGCTTGAATAAATTCTCGGCGAATACAAAATTAGCCAAATAATTTTTGAATAATAGTTACTTTTTTATTCAAGCCTTCGAATAAAGAATAATAGTTATTTATCTTTTATTCAAAAATTATTTGAATAATTTTTTATTTGAATACTGCCCATCTCTGACTTAGACCTACCAGAGGCGCCTTCTAAATTTTCATTACAGGTACAGATAAAAAATTTAAAAATCGTGACCTTTACTATTTCCTTCGCAATTGCGACCAATAACAATTTTTAAAAAAAGTTATTTACACATTAGCTAGTAAACGAATCCTTCTAACGTTTGAAAAGAAACTCAAGCTGTTGGGTCCAATTTTGAAAAAGTAATTCGTTTTTTTAATGTGTACGAATACTTTGTACACCGACTGTATGTATAGAGTAGATTACGAAATATAGGAACATATAATAGAACACAAACTGTGAAGTGAAATAAAATAATAGTAAAATAGAATATGGATATGTGTAGAATAGGCTATGAATAGAGCACAGTATACATATATCTTCTATAGAAAGCGTACGAGTGTTTATAAACAGTCGTATTCCCGTCGGCATCTCGATGAACACTCCATGTGCAAAACAGTCGGCTTGTAAAGCCGACATACTTGGAGCCCACCAATGCAGCAATAAACAATCCCTCCTTCCCATGGAACAATCCTGTTGCTATTAGAATCGATTAAACGTAACTCCAGTAAAAGAATTTTCTTTACATTTTGTCTGAAGAAGAAAACCTCATTATTCTCCTTTCCCCTAGATCGCAATGCCATTGTAAGTGTTTCTGTTCGAATCTTGACAGAGCTCAGCGGAAAGTGGCGCATCGTCGCCATTAGTCGCCGGACCACCGGAATACATGATCGGCGCATACAGACCGGGCGATTACGAATACGTCGGCGTACCTTTGGAACACTCGCAAACGGAAGAGGAATCCAGCGGTCCAAGCACCGCGGAAATAATAGCCAACCAGAGCCAGGATTATGTGGACGAGAAACTCGCCGAGTACCAGGCCACGATACAACAACTTCAAAGTGAGTACTGTACCCTGCAAATTTCGTTTCTTCGAAATCTAACATCTCGAGCTCTACCTCCAGATTTAGATTATTTTTGTGAATTTTTTAGTAGGGTACGTCTACCCCTATTACTGCGGGTGTACGCTTTACGTGTACGTATGTTTGCCCAACGAGATTAAAATACGTAGAAATAAATATCTTTCCGTGAATAAGTTTGTACAATTCAATGAGATTGTATTCTCGTTGCCAAGGCAAACAAAATTGTCAATTATTCTCATATTGTTATAATCTCAGGATTTAAAAAAACATTCTTCATACAAGGTAAAAATATCATAAATTTTTCTTCTAACTCGATCACCAAAAGACTGTTGTTCACATGATTAGACATTCTTTCTATTGCTTTAAATTGCACAGACGAAAGTTTTATTATTACGCTCCTCAAAAGAATTAAGGGATCACTTCTGCGAACCCGAAAAATTGGCCCCCACTTTACGTGATCATAACCCCGTCAAAAATTGCCGTATCGATATCATTAAACAATGATTTGAAAGCCTGAGACCTCTAGTTTGAGAAGCTGTTGCTGTTGAAGGTTCCACTAAAAAGTGTTTTGCCTTGTACCATAGACTTTTTAAAATTATGCAATAATCACCGGTCGGTAATGTGTTAAGAATTCCCTGGTATAGAAAATCATTTTATATTGCTTCTTATTTATGTTTCAAAGCAACGTTGTAAGTTTTCATAACAGAGTTCCACATATGAATGTTAGCAACGCTGGTACATCCAGTAAGACCGACGGATGACCACAGTGCAGTGAACATAGTGTTTTATTAAAATTTTCGTTAGGAGCATGTATACTTTATCGCTAAAAAAAAAAAAAAATGTAGCTGTGTGGCTGAATGTCCCCCGCAAGGGGAAATGTTCCCCGCTGCGCAGTGGCAAATAGGCGAACTTCACAACGATACGGCACCTGTCAAACGATTCGCGTTGCGACAGTTCAGTTTAAAAGTATAGTGACACAAGTGTATTCACACAAACATATAAACAGTTGTTTTGTATGTTTACTGCTGTAAGAAATAATGGACAGTGCGCACTTTTGACGAGGTGTGTACTTTACCGTTCAAATGTTGCATCCTTCTCTCGTCGAGTGCGGTCTTTGTTTTCTTATGCGCATCCCCCTGAATTTAGTCACCCGTACAGCTACATTTGTCAAGCTGTATACTTTATCGCTTTGTAACTTAATTTCGGACTGTACTACAGATGTAATAAGTGCGTATATGTTTAATTATAAAATAAATAGTCCTCACCCAATGACTGTACTACACTCCTCAAAAGAATTAAGGGATCACTTCTGCGAACCCGAAAAATTGCTCCCACTTTACGTGGTCATAACTTCGTCAAAAATTGCTGTATCGATATCGTTAAACAATGGTTTGAAAGCCTGAAACTTCTAGTTTCAGATGCTCTGTTTCAAATTGTGGCTATGTTGGTTTTTTACGAACTTATAGCGAGAAGAAGACAACATTAACGGTTAACAAAAATTTGGTGCAACTGTGGTACTTTACACGGGTAGAAACAAATTTTTTTGATAAATCGCGTTGATATCATTTGGAAGGGCTATCTTTCCTGTGTAAATTGTGTGGTTGTTGAATATTGTGCGATTTTTTTATTCGAGTTATTCAACATTGAAGTAAATATTTCGAATATTTCAAATTTTGAGACCAGATTTGAAAACAGCGTGAGAAAATTTACGAGAAATGATATATAGCATGTTAAAAAAAAATTTTTTCCGCGCGTGGTACTGGAGAAACCACATTTTCTTGAAATCTACATGTTTAACGAATTTTCTAAACGTTAAAAAACGTTCGTACCATCATCTCCCTATTCTTCCCATATTCTGCAAAGTTTCAGCTTTAATTTAATAAATTTCATCGCTTTACCTCATTTCTATCGAAAGTTCTTTGATTTTGAATTGAGTTTGGTCCAAATTTTCCACTGTGTATTCGGAGATGTCAGGCAGCCGCTGTACGTGGCGCGCTAATTTCTGCGAAGCACTAACTTCAAACACAGCTGCCATAGGTAAAAAATTATCGCAGCGAGTTCATGGGGTACTCAATCGAATCGGCAGAATCTCTGCTTCAATCTGGCGTTCGCATCATGGTATTACGATCATGTCTCGCCGAGATATAGCGAGTTAAAGGAAAAATGGAAATTGTACAATATATTTAAGCATATTTTCAGATTCACTTGGCATATCGAAATCTTAATGAAATTGAAAAAACAAAAGAAGTGTCTTGAAGAGAAAGAAACGCTCTTTCTATTACTTTTTTGTACAAGATTCTACGATAATATTTTCGCTTTCTGGTGTCAGTTAAAGTTAAGAAGCCCATATTTACTTCAATGTTGAGTAACTCGAATAAAAAAATCGCACAATAAGCAACAACCACACATTTTACACAGGAAAGATAGCCCTTCCAAATGATATTAACGCGATTTATCAAAAAAATTGGTTGCTCCCCGTGTGATGTTCCAAAGTTGCACAAAATTTTTGTTAATCGTCAATGTTGTCTTCATCTCGCTATAACTTTGTAAAAAACCAACATAGCCACAATTTGAAACAGAGCATCTGAAACTAGAAGTTTCAGGCTTTCAAACCATTGTTTAACGATATCGATACAGCAATTTTTGACGGAGTTATGACCACGTAAAGTGGGAGCAATTTTTCGGGTTCGCAGAAGTGATCCCTTAATTCTTTTGAGGAGTGTAGTACAGTCATTGGGTGAGGACTATTTGTTTTATAATTAAACATATACGCACTTATTACATCTGTAGTACAGTCCGAAATTAAGTTACAAAGCGATAAAGTATACAGCTTGACAAATGTAGCTGTACGGGTGACTAAATTCAGGGGGATGCGCATAAGAAAACAAAGACCGCACTCGACGAGAGAAGGATGCAACATTTGAACGGTAAAGTACACACCTCGTCAAAAGTGCGCACTGTCCATTATTTCTTACAGCAGTAAACATACAAAACAACTGTTTATATGTTTGTGTGAATACACTTGTGTCACTATACTTTTAAACTGAACTGTCGCAACGTGAATCGTTTGACAGGTGCCGTATCGTTGTGAAGTTCGCCTATTTGCCACTGCGCAGCGGGGAACATTTCCCCTTGCGGGGGACATTCAGCCACACAGCTACATTTTTTTTTTTTTTTTTAGCGATAAAGTATACATGCTCCTAACGAAAATTTTAATAAAACACTATGTTCACTGCACTGTGGTCATCCGTCGGTCTTACTGGATGTACCAGCGTTGCTAACATTCATATGTGGAACTCTGTTATGAAAACTTACAACGTTGCTTTGAAACATAAATAAGAAGCAATATAAAATGATTTTCTATACCAGGGAATTCTTAACACATTACCGACCGGTGATTATTGCATAATTTTAAAAAGTCTATGGTACAAGGCAAAACACTTTTTAGTGGAACCTTCAACAGCAACAGCAATTTTCATTGTGAACTAACAAGTCACCCTCAATAACGTCATCTAATAGATTCATTTAAGATTGCAATGTAAAAGAAAATTTTTATGCTTTCTTTTGGCACAGCACAATGATTGAAAATCCTATGAATAGGCTTCCGGAAGGTAAAGTGTTAATATTGATTTATTACGGCAATTTTTGACGGAGTTATGATCACGTAAATTGGGACCAATTTTTCGGGTTCGCAGAAGTGATCCCTTAATTCTTTTGTGGAGCGTATTTAGATACCTACTTCGATACGAAGGAAAGAAACTTCTTCTGCCTTTTTCATAAAAAAGATTAAGGCCACAGCATTACGTACATTATCGTGAAGGAGGAATAAATAATATTTAAATAAAGTACGATCGAAGCACGATACCGCAGTAATTGACACAGTTACCCTAACTCCGGATTTTCGATTATTTTCGCAAATTGGTATTTACTGACGCGGAGACAGCCATTGACAACGATACTCATGAAATTGTCAAAAACCGATGTTTTCGTCGCGGTTGCACGATAATTTTGGCAACGACGATGTCAATGGAGATCAGCCAGCCAATTCGGAAATTATATCGGGCACGGACGTTGGTGTTTCATTCTAAATTCCATTTTCCCCGAGCCTCGAGTGGAAGAACCGGCTGGTAATTTAAATGGACTTTGCACGCGAGATCCAGTTACATATATACGTTTATACACTAACATTAAACAGCCGTTGTTGGGGCGATGCGAAACCTAGTCATCCACGATCAAACGCGATAATTCGCGGGAAACTGCTAATTCATTCGAGCGACTCGTTTATTATTCCATCTACTCGATCGTCCAGGGACGGAAACTTTTATTGCACAACTGACATTCGCTTAAAGTATCCTCGCAAAAAATTTATGCGAAGATGTGCCTCGAAGCGACCATCGAATTCGCTTTAGAAATTCCTGAATATTCGGCCACGCAAAATTTCTTCGTGGCCGAACGACCGACGACAAAGTAACCGCAGATATTTTGCCAACAGTCTCGAGGAACGTGCGAGATTTCGGTTTGAGAATGATTGTGCCAGAATGCTCGAGCGTTTACATAATTATCAATTAGTACACCTGTTCGTCAATGCGCTAAGAAAATTCAAACTCGTTTACATATTGCACGTATTTTAGACAATTATAAAATGACCATTTCAATCTTCATCTGCCTTTTATTGTTTTAGTTTTGTCCTTTTTCAATTCTCAGTCAGATTATAATATGGAAAAAATCTATTTGATAATGAAAAAATTTTATTAGAAGTGTTTAAGAGAACGGTAGAGTTTTGACCTATGGTTTCTTTTTCACTTTTTTTCCCCGTGACGAGTAGAATGCGATGCATTTTTTTTTATACAAAATTGTTGACCATCAAATTTATACCGTTACCGTTACCGCGCTACCGTTTTGATCAATTACTAATATAGCAATTTTGCAAAAAATTTACTGCTTTCCTGACGTTTCGGTTCAGTTTTGAACTTTTATCAAAGGTGGAAATTTGCTTCTAAACAGAAATTTATATTTATATATATATTTTTATATTGAATTTGATCACACAAATTCATTTCTTATCATTGAAATTTATGTTTATATATATAATAATAATAATTTGCTTTATTTCAGCCTTACAGCTAAGAAATGCGACTTGGTTTACAATAACGTATCTGTACAAAACTATCTTATTTCACACATTCGATCCATACCTTCTCTCATTTATTTCTATGTCGCACACATTCCTACCCTGTCCTACTCTTTTAGTATCCTAATTAACACTAACCCACTTACTTCCTTCCTTATTGCCTCTCTCCCCATTCCCTATTCCCTAACTTTTTCATTTTTGGTTTATTCTCTTTGGTTTATTTGTGCACTACTTTTCTCTTCTTTTCCTCAACTTCTCTAACCACTCTTCAACTTTTCTGTCTTTTCTCCCGCTCACTACATCCTCGAGCCTGATCGTTTCTCCCATTATCCTGCAATCCCTTGTCAAATGCTCTAGGTTTCCATACCCGTCTCCACATAGGTCGCATCCTCTTGCCTCTTCCTCCAGCCAGTACCGGTTCCAATTCTCTGAATTCCCGCATCTTACTCGCGCTGTGAGCTTATGACTGTCCCCTCTACCCGCCCTTCTCAGATAATCTGGCAACATTCCTATTTTTATGTGTTTATATCTTCCATTGTATTTGGACTGCTCTATCCTTGTATGCTGTTCTTGCAGTTGTATTTCTCTGTCTCTACACTTTAACCTCTCCGTTATCTCTCTCTCTTGCCTTCTCAACTCTTCCACCCCTGCTTGACTCCAACCGTTTCTCTTTAGATATTCCTCCCTTTCTTTTCCGCTTTTGCCCTGCACAATACCAGATTCCTTTTCCTTCAGACATTCGTTGACTAACTTTCTCCCACCGTTTTTTCTTACTCCTTCTATGTACTTCCAGGCCCTCATTCCCGTCTCTATTTGTCTCTTCCAGCACCAAATATCCTAGAGTACGTACGTCCAGACCTAGTGTCCACTTCAGATACTTCAGCTGTATCCTTTCCACTTCTGCTCTTTCCTTAAAGCCCCATAGTTCCACCCCGTATAGTAGTACCCCCAATACCAACCTGTCAAACAAAAACATTCTCATTCGAAAATCGTTCTTGAATTTTCTTTCACCGATTCCCCATACTTGAGCTAAGACCACACTCGCTCTCTTTATCCTTTTCTTTATATGTCCTGCTATCTTTCCGTTGCTTCCAAACTTTATTCCTAAATATACGAATTCTTGGACTTCCTTCACTGCTTCCCTCTTCCACTCCCATCCAGATTTTTTCACTTTTCCTCTCCCCCTTTTAAAAATCATTATCTTCGACTTCTCCGCGTTTAACGTCAATTCCTTTCTGTCCAGGTACCTTTCCAGTCACTTCATCATACATTTCAGGTCTTCTTCCTTACTTGCCACCGTTATTACGTCGTCTGCATAGGCTAATGACCAGAATCTTACCTTTCCTACTCTTATTCCTCCTACCAGTCCTTTCCTAAACTCTTCCTCCATGTCTGGCAGATATACATACAGGGTGTCCCAGACCAAGTGTAAGTCCCGGAAATGGGAGGTTCCTTGGGTCATTTGAAGCGACATTTTCCTCTGAAAAAATGGCGTCCGCGGCTTTGTTTAGCAGTTATTAACGAAAAACACGGACCAATCAGAGGGCGCCCTGGGCCGCCGCGCGATGTCACGGCGCGGTGTACCGCCAACGCTCTGATGCGAGCGCGGCGCGGCGGCCCAGGCCGCGCTCTGATAGGTCCGTGTTTTTCTTTAATAACTCCTAAACAAAGCCGCGGACGCCATTTTTGCAAAGGAAAATGTCGCTTCAAATGACCCAAGGAACCTCCCATTTCCGGGACTTACACTTGGTCTGGGACACCCTGTATAGTGAACAGGGTCGGACTGAGCGGGCAACCCTGTCTAAGCTCCTCCCCCGTCCAGAATTCCTCTGATTCCCCCTCCTCTGTCCTGACCACGTTCAACGTTTCCTCATATATCTCTTTTACTCTTTCAATTAGTCCTTTTCTTACCCCGCGCTTCTCCATAGTTTCCCACATCTTTCCCCTTTTCACCGTATCGAAGGCTGCTTTAAGGTCCACGAACATGGCGTAAACCTTACCTTTCTTCTCTTTAAGCTCCCTCTCCACTACGTGCTGCAGGATGTATGCATTGTCTATTGTTCCCCTGTGTCTCTTAAAACCAGCTTGCGTATCTGGTAAAATTCCTGTTTCCTCTATGTCATTTCTTAACCTCTTGTTTAGTATTGAAACGTATATTTTATATGCAGTGCATAGTAAACTTATTCCTCTGTAATTATTAGGTTTGTTTTCGTCTCCTTTCTTGTATAAGGGGTTCATTACCGCTTTCTTCCAGTCCTCTGGGAAGCCTTCCCCTGCCCAAGCTTTCCTGATTATTTCCTTCAGCTTCCATCTTGTACTACCTCCGCTGTGCACCCAGGCCTCGTTTGGGATTCCGTCACCTCCTGGAGCTTTTTTCTTTTTTAGTTCCCTTATTTGTTCTTCTATCTCCCCCTCAGTCAGATCCTCTTCATCCTCCTCCTCTGTCATCTGCCCTCTCCTGGCCCCTGTTAATTTCCTATCTGATCCCCCCAGCTTCTCTCTCAAATGGTTCCTCCAAGTTTCTAATTGAATCTTGTTTTCGTTCCTCGTTTTTCTTTTCCTTTCCTTGTTAATGTATTTCCAAATTTGTCCTTCCACCTTTGCCCTCCTAATTATTTCCTTCTCTTCTTGTTTCCTCCTTGCTTCCTTTCCTTCGCATAACTTCGTAAGGTTTGCTTTTTCTCGCAGGTAGACTTCCTTGTCACTTTTGCCCTCTTTCCACATTCTGTACTCTCTGTCCACTTTCCTTTTCGCTCTGGTAAATTCCCTGTCCCACCAATATTTGCTTCCTATCTTCCATTTCCTTATTCTTACCCTTCTTGATTCCATCGAATCCTTCACCGCCACCTTCACCTCCTCCCAGTCTTCTGTCGTACTTTCATTCTGTGTATATATCCTTTCGCTTGTTCTTTCTAAATATCTTTCTATTGCTTCTTTGTCCCAACTTAATACATTTTCCATCACTTGTTCCTCCTCCCAGCACTTTCCTCCCTCTGCTGTTATGTCTACTTCTAGCGGTAGGTGATCGGATTCTGTCCTGCTTCCCACCACTAGCCTTTCTATCCTGTCCCAGCCCCTTTCCTGTCTACATAGGTGAACTCTCCCTTTTCGTCTCCTCTCTTATTTCCATTTAAAATGTGTAATCCATTTTCCTCTGTCAGTCTCAACATTTTTTCTCCCTGACCGTTTCTCACCTTGTCCTTCGACTTCCTCTTTTCCTGTTCTTCTCCCCCCTCTCCGTTATATAGGCTTCCCTGCTCTCCTATCCTCGCATTGAAGGATGCGACCTATAATTACCACTTCACCCTCTGTTTGATTCAACTGCTCTTCCAGTGCTTTTGATATTCTATCCATCTCCTGTTTACTGTATACCGTCCATACATTCCATATTTCTTCTCCAACCCCTATTTTTCTTCCTATCAGACCTTCTACTTTGTCATTTACCTCCAATGACTTCCAGCATCATGATCTATGTATATTTTCTTGCCTCTTAACCTATTTTTGTTCTTCATTATCTTTTGCTCTATCTCCCAGCTTTTCATGTCCACTATCAATATTTTGGTCTCCTCTTTCCCTCTAGCTTCCACCGTGTTCACACCTCCTTCGATTTGGAATTCTTCTTTTAAATATGCTTCAACCCCTCTCTTTGGTTCCTCCTTCCCTACTCTCAACCCTCTTATAACTACCTTGTTTTTCCTATCCCTCCTATCTTGTTCCGCCATTTTCCTCCTAATTTTCTTTATTACTTGCCATGTTGCGCTGTTCTTGTTTTCTGCTTTACCTCCTTCTCCCTGCTTTGCCCTTTTCTCTATTCTCTCTTCAACCTTTTGTAGGACTTCCCCCATGAATTCTATCTTTTCGTTCTCACTTCTCTGTCTTTCCTCCCTCTCCTATTCCTCCCATTTCCTCCTCATTTCCTCCATTTTCAAACATATTTCCTCTTCCTTCTTTCTCCAACGGTCTTCCATTGTTCCTATTCTATCGGCCAGGCCCTTTATCTCCTTCTTGATTTCTTTTTCCAGTCCTTCTCTTCCTTTTATTATTTCACTTTTTAGGCTCTCCATTCTTGTCACTAATATATCCACCAATCCTTGCATCTGTTCACCCCCCCCCCCCATTTTCCTACTTCCTTCTGTGGTGTTTTCTTCAAGTCTGTCTTTTTTGGTGCCTGTCTCTCCCCGCTAACTTCCTTTTCTGTCTCTTCTTGTTTTTCGCTCCCCCATAAATCCGTTATCATTCTGTCACTAAGACTATCTCTTTTCCTTTTCTCTGTTTTCTGCTTCTCCTCTATCTTGTCTCCTAACCTCTTCCCTTTCTGGCACCTCCCCCCTTTCCCCATCTTTCTTTACCGCTCCTTCCCTAACTTCCATCTCTTCCTTCTCTCTCTTTTCTTTTACCGCTTTACTTCCACAGAAGTTCGCTAATCTAGTAACAAAACAGTTTTCTACCTTATCCTTACCTGTAGCTGCCTTCTTTACCGGCCAGCCCACTCACGCTTTCTCGTGACTTAACCTCACTTCCCTTCTCCAATTTACTATCGCTCTAAATTCGCTTCCCTGCCTATTACACTTGTCCCTTCTTTCTCACGGTGGCTAATCACCCTCTGAAACCCGCTCGACCTAACACCTACCTATCCAGACAAGTTCTCTTCTTACTTTGCTTACCGAATTTTCGTCCTATCTCACATTCCTTTCACACTCATGCACGCCCTCTAACCAAGTCCTATTTATATATATATATTTTTGTTTAGAAGCAAATTTCCACCTTTGATAAAGGTTCAAAACTGAACCGAAACGTCAGGAAAGAAGTAAATTTTTTGCAAAATTGCTATATTAGTAATTGATCGAAACGGTAGCGCCGAAAGCGTCTATAAATTTGATAGCCAACATTTACGATCGATAATTGGAATTATTTTAAAATTGTTGACCGTTTGACCTTGAAATTCAAGGTCAAGGTTAATTTTCCGGCAGCCTTCTTACATCGATTTCCATCAAAACGAGAGTGTAGAATCACGCTATGGTACTAGTACCATATGTAGTACCATCGCTAGCGACATACAGCAATGTCCCATTCTAAGACCGACAGAGAAAGACTGCTCTATGCCACTTCGCTTACCCATTCCACTGGGGCAGAGTTCTCGACAGAAATCTCGCGAATGATTGAATCGATTGATGAAGTTAATCGTCAATCGTTGATTAAATGAAGAAATCGTCGAAAAATCGGCGATTGATTCAATCGATTGATTTAATCGTCAATCGTTGATTAAAAAAAGGAATCGTCGAAAAATCGGATGATTTAATCAATTGTTGAAGTTAACCGGCTCACGGTCTATCCATAAATTTAATAAGGAGGGAAAGAGAGACAGAGAGAGGGAGCTAGAATAGGAATTGACAGAAATAATAATATATTTCAACAAAAACATGGTCATAGCTTTCCAGGAATAATAACTTCAAACATAAAAGCACGTAAACAGAGTCTGTATTATAGACCAAATGACAATACACCTGAACTCAGTTTACATTTTTTTCAGTATTCATACAGTTCTGATTACGTATTTCATTTCGAAATTTCAGCAGTTAATCATTAATCAATTATCCGATTGACGATTAATCGCAATCGTTAATCGCAATTAACGATTAATAAGTATTTAATCGTTAATCGAAATTTTTTAACGATTAATAAGTATTAAATCGTTAAGCACGATTAATTGTTAATTGCGATTAACGATTGAAGTAGAAATTTAGTCGTCAATCGTTGATTAAATTTTTGCCCAACTCTGGTTTGGACCACTGTGGCGCGGTCCGTGTTTACATGCTGTCCTTTCCTATGTTCGGCGCGGTCGACGAAGCCACAAAAAGATAGTGTCCTGTTCCGATCTATTAGTCCAGTCATTTGATTTAAAAAAAGAGGTTGCCTGGAAAGTTTTCCGGGAGTTTTGAAAATGGGTAATTTCATATTAGAGATTTCGATGTGCTCTTTCCGAATTTCAACTTTGCCACCTCGTATCTTTGCCGTTCGCGCCGCCATATTGGAAAAATGGCGCTTAATAGCAGTTTTTTGACAATATCTCCTTTCCGACTCATTTTACGAGAAAAACATTTATATACAAAATTAAACTAGAGAAAATTTCCTACAATTTATGTAATAACAATTGTTTTTGTAAAATCAATAGTTTTAGAGTACGAGCGCCGCAAAGTGTACTTCAACATGCGTTCTGGCTTAGAAACTCATTTCATTTTACCACCTTGAGGTAGAGTAAGCGGCGCGTTTTTTTTAAAATGAGAAATTAACATTTTTTTAAATGTTTCCATGTGTAATTTTATTATTATTATTATCATCATCATCATCATCATCATCATCATCATCATCATCATCATCATCATCATTTACAATAGAATAAAGACTTAACATAAATTACTAAGAAATTACATGCATAAAAGAAAAAAAACTATTGGTATAAAGGTACTGATATTATGAGTTAATCCTGCGTAATTTTTTAAATTATTTATTTTGTCTTTACGCACAGTAAAATATTTTTCGTAAATATACGAAAAACACGTGTTGGTGTAGATGAATAATAGTTTGCGGCTCTCGTACGCCAAAACTATTGATTTTACAAAAAAAATTGTTATTACATAAATTGTAGGAAATTTGTTCTAGTTTAATTTTGTATATAAATGTTTTTATCGTAAAATGAGTCGGAAAGGAGATATTGTCAAAAAACTGCTACTAGGCGTCATTTTTCCAATATGGCGGTGCGAGCGGCATAGATACGAGGTGGCAATGTTGAAATTCGGAAAAAGCACATCGAAATCTATAAAATTACACATTTTTAAAACTCCTGGAAAACTTCCCAGGTAAAACTACCAAATGGCTGTACTATATGACACAACGCAGGACTTAGAATGGGACATTACCGTACATATGTATAATTTCTATACACCCTGGACATTGTATAGTATTAATTCTGTGCAATGTGTTTTACGTAAGGTATGAATTTTCGAACATTTGCGAGTCGATGACGTGATCGCGCTTATGCTTTAGACGCAGTGAGTGACCTACCGCAATCGTTGTCCGACCAGCGATTCCCATGCAAATCGGCCTATCCCGATCCGCGAAATTCCGTGTGCGTCGATCGCCGATCAATGGTTATCGATAGCGTGCACGAGCGTCTGACTCGCATACTTATGTGCAGAACCGTGCGAGAGAGATAGAAGACAGTCTCTCGCCTATTTATAAATAGATGTGACGAGCACCTAGTAGGTGCCACCTACCGCTGCTCGATCGCAATTGCCGTCACTGACATTTTTCTCCTTGGACAAGCGAAAGTTTGCGGATGCCGACAAAATTAGCCGAATTTAAAGATGTGAATCGGTTCCGAGACTCATGCATAAAGATGTCGCGAAGGTACATTTGCATATTCAACCTCGAAATCGAAGACTTTAACGTGTAACAGTTTTGACACCGTTTCATGAATGAAGTCTGTTTTCGGTGCGAACATAGATTGGGTTTACTGACTTGTTTACTGACCTCGTTGTTTGGCGGGCTTGATGAGATGAGGTGATGACGGTGGACGGTGTTGTTTAGGTTTG
The DNA here is from genome assembly GCF_051020765.1 of Lasioglossum baleicum. Classification (NCBI taxonomy): domain Eukaryota; kingdom Metazoa; phylum Arthropoda; class Insecta; order Hymenoptera; family Halictidae; genus Lasioglossum; species Lasioglossum baleicum. The sequence continues at coordinate 1,099,257 of NC_134933.1, forward strand.
TGAATTGGATCAGAATTTTGAAACGGACTGTACGTTGACGATGATAATTTTCTGCAAAGTTGTTGGTTGATCGTAGATGTTATGGGGTTTAAAAAATTGTTTCAGGGGCACGGGTCGAAATGTGTAGGATTTGTTCCGATTTCTTGGATATCGTTTCTTTTGAGACGCCCTGTAGATTGCAGAAGATAGTTTCTCGAATATTTGAGTGAACCAAATAGATATTTTAATACAGGGTGTTCATTTGAAAACTTTCCAGCCGAATATCTCGAAAAGTATGAAAGATATGAAAAAAGTGTAAAGCACGCGTCCAAGAATTTCGAGGTGGAAAGCGGGGGGCAGTGTCAGTTTTTTATTAGGGTGGCCTTTTCAAGGTCATTTGAAGGTCAACTTTGTTTTTTCAAATGGAAACCTATGTTTTTTATTATGGAATCTTATTGTACGTAAAAAGACCAGCAATTTTGTTCTGGAGATATTTAAAGAGAAGTAGAGCGAGTCATACTTATACTGCGAGAAAGTTTGTAATTTCTTTGTAACTATAACAAATTTTCAAAATGTTCTCCGTTGTTTTCTAAACAATAATACAGACGATTCTCAAATTCTGAACGAACATTTTTGAAGGTATCTGTTGGAACATTCCTGTACATTCCTGTACAATTCTGCGACGCAAATCGTTGACGCTTTCTGGTTGTGTTTTATAAACAACAGACAATAAGTGTCCCCACAAAAAGAAGTCGACTGAAGTTAGAACTGGTGATCTCGGTGGCCACTCGGTAACACCTGTTCTACCGGTCCATCTTAGTGGGAATCGATTGTTTAACCACTGGCGAACTGGTAAAGTGTAATGCGGGGGAGCACTATCATGTTGGAACTACAAAAGTTCTTCATTTAACAAAAAATTGCCGTTTTCATCTCTTTGGTTTTCAAGACTTTCTCTTATAAGTGGATCAATGATGTCGTCCAGTAAATTTAAATACAGACTGCCATTCTCAAATTCTCTTGGAAAAACATAGGACCTATAATAGCATTTCCTAAAATGCCTGCCCAAACATTTATTTTTTTCCGGCCATTGAGTATTAATTTCTCTAATAAGATGTGGAATTTCATCACTCCAATGACAGTTATGAGGATTTACAGCGTCACTTGAGAAAAAGGTGCATTCATCACAATTAAACAAATATTTTTAATTAGATTAGGAGTGACGTTGTTCATATTTGTTAATTCTTCACGAAACTCAATCCGTCTGTCAAAGTCATCTTCCAATAACTTTTGATGCAACTGCATTTTATAAGGATGAAACTTGTTATGTTTAAGTAATTTGTGCACAGATCCCACTGATACACCAGTTACCATTGAAACTTGTCGAATTGAACTAGTAGGATTCACAATAAGCTGTCCTATAATTTCGATTTGATCAGCTCCTTTTATGAATTTGAGTGGTTTCTTATTAAATTTGTCACCGATATCCAGTTTCCTTAAACTTTGCAACTAATTGTAACTCGTACGTATGAGAAACATGTGTATCAGGATGTCTTTCATTTAACGTAGCAGCAGTTCGACGAGCACACTCATCAGCTCCATAAATAAAAGTTATTTCTACTCGTTCTTCTAAAAAATACACCATTTTATATACAATTAATTGTACTACGATATTGTATCTCTTATTACGATGATTCACACACTTGACTAAATAGTAAAATCTTACATAGAAAGACAGACAACATAAACAAGAGATCAATAGAGGAAAATTTTGTTTTCAAACGGTACGTGCTAGTACAGCTAGAAAACATCAACGATTTGCATCAAAGAATTTTACACGATAATATGCCTCGCTCTAAATTCTCTCTTTAAATCCTCTCTTTAAATTCTCCGAAACTAGTGCGTGAATAAAAAAAGGTATCCTACAAAAATTGCTGGTCTTTTTACGTACAATAAGATCCCATAATAAAAAATATAGGTTTCCATTTGAAAAAACAAAGTTGACCTTCGATTGACATTAAAAATGCCAACCAAATAAAAAACTGATACCGCCCCCCTCTTTCCCCCTCGAAATTCTTGGACGCGTATTTGACACTTTTTTCATATCTTTCATACTTTTCGAGATATTCGGCTGGAAAGTTTTCAAATGAACACCCTGTACATAAGGGGAAGAATAATTTTAAATTTTAAATTTGTGAAATATGTTTTATGGATCGTTCGATACACTTTTCTTTGAAACGCCCTGTAGATCGAAAAATAATCGTTTCTGAATGAATATTTGCATAAACCAAATGAGTTTCGAACGTTTACAGTGGAAAAAGAATGATTTCAAATTTGACATATAAAATTTGTCAGATACATTGAGAATCTTTGAGTGCAGCTTCTTTTGAATCGCCCTGTAGATTAGAGAAAGTCAATTATCGCGGGGCGCTGATACTTCCTTGATTTCTATCGAGCGTGTGCTTGTTTTTTTGCCGATAATGCGATTCGATTCCGATACGCATCGAATAAAAAGATTAAAGCATTAAATAAAGTAACCTTTGCATCTTCAATAAATGACAACAGTTGGAAATTATTGATAATTACAACGTTGTGGAGTAATATTTACTGTATAAAATATTTGCAATAACTGGAACGTGCTCCATGTTTAGCTCAAGATGGAGATGTTCGAACAAAGACTCATGTTCGTACATGCCCTATCTTCATTTGTTTGAAAGATACAAGAACGTGACGAGATTAAACGTGACACTAGCTTGAAATTTAAACAGGATCCCTCAAGCATGTGGCTACGTTCGGTAACATAATCGAATAACAAGGCAATTGTGGTACACATTGTTGGCCAAACGATTCCACTGTTTTATTTACTACTTATTGTTATCACATCAGTGTGCAAAAAAAAAAATGCAGACACAAATTCAGATTCGCATTACGCAACGATGACATATCGATACCGTGTTAACGTTTCGCGGAATGGTGTTGCTGATAATATACGAACTAATCCTACACACCGTCCCGCAAACGTTATCGCAACTATTTTTATTTTGTAAACATCTGTCTTCATATTGTGTCTTTGATTTATGCCGCGTACATTTTGAAAATAAAACGTTCTTGCGCCGATTTGTAGACAGTACAAAGTTTATAGTTTATATTTTGCAAGTGTTGTCAGTGTTCGAATTGATGCAAACAAATTCTGTTGAGACGTTGTCCTAGTAACTTGTAAAAGATTGCAAGTGTACCGACTTTGTTTTCCAAATATTATTAGTCTCTGAATTTTTCAAAAATCATTCCAATAGCTCGTGAAACATTTTAATGAGTACAAGAAAACTGCAATAAAAGAACACATGAAAATTTTACTGCAATTGTAATTTTATAGTGTTTGCAATAGTAAAAATAACTTTGACGTCCTTTAATCAAATACTAGCTATGTACAGCAACGAATGATATGAAACGTATCGGACTCGTTGCATCAGATTATGACATAAATGCAGATTTTCAAGTAAAGTCGCATTTTCATTAACAATTGCACGAAGAATTACATAGAAACTGGATAAATGTATCTGTTGATGCGTTGTGGAAATTTATATTTTCTTGGGATTTGTGTTCAACATCGTCGCGTCGGCTATGTGCAAAGATCCACAGTCTAGTTTTGCTCACGTATCTCCAAATATTTGCGCAGCCATGATTCGCACACGCGCCCCCTTCTCTTTAGGATTTTATCTCCACGCTAATAAAATTTCTCCGACAATTAAGTTCTGCGTGGCAGACTGCTTCGATTCTTCTTTAGGTAGCTTCTACCTTCCTCTGAGACCTCATTGACAACAATTAACCTTATCGAACACTGTGGAAATGAATTATCTCTGGCTGACAATGAGTGTAATTCTGTACGACAATTTTCGATGTAATTGGAATTCGAAAATTAGATTGACAAGCTGGAGCAATCTTTGGAAGATTCCTAGAGATAGAGCAAATAGGCTGTGACCGATAACACTGTCCAACAGCCAAAAAGTATTTCGATTCCCACTATGCAATTCTTATAGAGTTTTCCGCGCTGATTCCGAATCTGTTTTTCATTTTTTTCCTATACGTCCAGTTTTTGAGAAAATGGAGTTTAAAAAAAAGACATATTTTTCAATTTTAAACAAATATTGTGATGTTATTATAAAAGATATTGAATTGTTCTTTACAGCAAAAGATTCCTTAGACTTTCCCGCGAATACAGTGATATCCAATATTAATACATTATGATTGTTTAAACATGTTTAAACAATGATTAAAGACGGAGAGACACCACTTTTGCACCAATTTTTGGGGATATTTTCGAATTTATCTCAAAAAATTAGGGTCCAGCGGAAAATCGAACTATACCACGCGATAGACCAGACTTTTATCTTGAAAACCCCCTTTGAAGTTTGCGACATCGACGTTTTTTTCGAACCAGAAAGCAAAATATCTTCGCCCGACATGAGTTTCCGCCAGTGGCGCTCGGGACGGGATACGGCGCGGCGCAGCGACGGGATACGGAGCGGCGAACGACCGTTCTGGTGGTGAGCGCCACTGGTGACAACTCATGTCGGGCGAAGATATTTTGCTTTCTGGTTCGAAAAAAACGTCGACCATGCAAACTTCAAAGGGGGGTTTCTCAAGATAAAAGTCTGCTCTTTCGCGTGGTATAGTTCAATTTTTCGCTGGACCCTTATTTTTTGAGATAAATTGAACAATATCCTCAAAAATTGGTGCAAAAGTGGTGTCTCTCCGTCGTTAATCATTGTTTATACATGTTTAAACATTCATAATGTATTAGTATTAGATATCACTGTATTCGCGGGAAAGTCTAAGGAATCTTTTGCTGTAAAGAACAATTCAATATCTTTTATAATAACATCACAATATTTGTTTAAAATTGAAAAATATGTCTTTTTTTTTAAACTCCATTTTCTCAAAAACTGGACGTATAGGAAAAAAATGAAAAACAGATTCGGAATCAGCGCGGAAAACTCTATAAGAATTGCATAGTGGGAATCGAAATACTTTTAAAAAGTTGAAATTTGTTGGACAGTGTAATCAGACAATGAAGTAGTTCGGCACTAATTACGCCACATAGGTGCAATGGATGTACAATTTTCATTAATTTCATTAATTTTACATTGCTTTACAAAAATACCGAGAACATTTTTTGAACAAGATGGATCCCAAAGAAACAAAGTAGAATAATTCCTCATGGATGCGTTCCAATTAAAAATATTGGAACGCATCGTCTTGGCGTAAAACTTGAGTGCTAAAAGTGACGATTTTATATTGCTTTACAAAAGTACCGAAAATGTGTCTCTCTAATTTTTTAGACATGTTTTCAAAATATATTATATATCCAAAAGAAATAAATTTAGTGAATAATTTTTCATGGATGCATCTGTACAATAATCGTCAGATATTAGAACGCGTCATTTCGACATAAACCTAGTTTTAACGTATATATTTAATAACATCTGCTTAATAAATTGTTGGGATCTTTTATGCACTTTAATAATGTGTAACAATTTCCATATACCCTCTCGCACGATCTCGAAGAATTTCCTGTACAATTGTCATTTAAATCCCCCCAATGCCACGTTAAAGTACAAATCGACCAGAACCACTCCCCGAGTTCCTTGGATAGTCCAATCTTTCACGAGCAACTGGGAACAACTTAGGGCTCTTTTACTAAGGTAAAGGAGCTAGGCCTTGAGTCGAAAATTAAATTAGAACTACAGTGGATAACAAAAGTAAGTTAATACTCATATTTTCAATAATGAAATCACGATGACAGTAATATTTATTCACTTATAAAAATAAACAAGTTGATTACATATTTAATGGTAATGTTGAAAACAAAATTTATCACGATTATCACAGTGATCTGAAGATTCATCAAGATATTGATCTTTCTATACTAAATATACAAAATTTGGTGTGCCAAAAGTAAGTTAAAGTATCGTTTAATAACACTGTCCAACACCAAATTTGTGTCACAATTACATTGTGATGGTGGTACTTACAGAGTTTTATGCGCTGATTCCGAATGTGCTCTTAATTTTTCTCCTAGACGAACAGTTCTTGAGAAACATGACTTTGAAAAAAAATATATTTTTCAACTTTAAACAAAATATTGTGATGGTATTATAAAAGATATTGAATTGTTCTTTGCAACAAAAGATTCTGTAGACTTTCCCGCGAATACAGTGATATCTAATACTAATACATTATGAATGTTTAAACATGTTTAAACAATCATTAAAGACGGAGAGACACCACTTTTGCAGCAACTATTCAGGATATTCTTGAATTTATCTCAAAAAATAAGGGTTCAGCGGAAAATCGAACTATACCACGCGATAGAGCAGACTTTTATTTTGAGAAATCACCCTTTGAAGTTTGCTATGTCGACGTTTTTTCCCGAACCAGAAAGCAAAATATCTTCACCCGGCATGAGTTGGCCAATTTATGTTGAGATCACGCTAGTGGTGAGCGCCACTGGCGACAACGTATTGTTAATGTTGTAATAGCGATGATATTTTGCTTTCTGGTTCGGGAAAAAACGTCGACTTTTGGCACACCAAATTTTGTATATTTAGTGTAGAAAGATCAACATCTTGATAAATCTTCATATCATTGTGATAATCGTGATAAATTTTGTTTTCAACATTACCATTAAATAAAGGAGGTATTTTCACGATCGTACTATTTGAAAGGATGGTAATTATTTTCACGGCGCTCAGGTTCGATCAATTTCTACACTAAGGACGAAACACTCCACCTTTGTTTTCCTCCAATAAAATAGCACTCGGCATCTTTGCAGATTCAAATCCGAATCGGAAGCGTTATCTGGTTCAAACCCGAACCATAACGTTTCATGCCTCTCTCAGCTATATTCATTTAGTGTAGAAATTGATCGAACCTGAGCGCCGTGAAAATAATGACCATTACCATTAAATATGTAATCAACTTGTTTATTTTTATAAGTGAATAAATTTTACTGTTATCGTGATTTCATTATTGAAAATATGAGTATTAACTTACTTTTGTTATCCACTGTATACAGTCTCCTATCTGTCTTCTTCCTGACAAACATTCCAACTTCCTCTATTCCAATCAGCTTGATACATCACACCTATAAAATCTCCAAAATTCAAGCACATCAAAAATCTTCCTCCCTAAACTTTCTTAAATTCAGCCTGAAGCCTCCAAATCGCAATCACTCCCAATGACTCTGCAGCAACTCCGACCGCCTGAAAACACCTCGGAACAACCCACCACTCCCTCCAACGAAATAATAATCCCGGCGCGGCGTCCACATTCGACGCGTTTCAAACGTTTCGCGGGCGCAGTGACATTTCGAGCCGGAGCCGGCTTGTCGGAGAAGGACGCAGTATAAAGGCATCGATCGGGCCGGCGTTTCCTATCAGGAAGGTTGGATTGTGCCGACCCGGCATCCACTAGAACGAGACAGACAGAACGCAGCCGGTATCTCCGCGAACTACGTCGGCGACGGCGACTAGACATACTAAGAGAAATGGAAGTAGTGGTAAGACGAAGAAGAATAGAGTAGGAGTAGGACGACGTGTCTCGTGTGGCGCATGGTCTGTCCGATAGAAATGACGGCTGTAGCTAAACGGACTACATTGGCGTAGGAGAAGCAGTAGTAGCAAGACGAAGAGAGGAAGAAGAATAGTGTTTCGAACCAAGACGGCGCAAGGTCTTGGTTCCTCGAGCTAATCTCACTGATGATATGCGAAGAAAACGAAGCCGGTAGCTGTAAAAGCTAACATCGACATATTAGAACAGGTAGAACTAGCAGTACTAGCGATACGAAGAATCAGAAAAGCTCTTGGTTCCTTTCAGTCCTACTGATCTTGCCCGATGAGGACGAAGGTAAAGGACCTAGCATCGATGTGAACATCGACGCACTAGAAGAAGTAGAACTAGGAGCAATACGAAGACTCGGACAAAAGTAGGGGAATAGTGTCTAGTCTTGGTTCCTCGAACCAATACTGATCTTGTCCGACGAGAACGAAGCCGGTAGTTGAAGGAGCTATCATCGACATACTAGAAGAAGTAGAACTAGCAGTACTAACGATACGAAGAATTAGAAAAGGCCTTGGATCTTTCAAACCTTCTGATCTCGTCCGATGAGAACGAAGCCGTTAGCTAGCCGAACTAACGTCAACGACGACGGCGTACTAGAACTCTGGAAGTAGTGGTGCTAGTAGTAGTCGGAGTAATAGAGGAGGAAGAAGGAGTAGGAGGTGTCTCGTGCAGCGCATGGTCTGTCCGATGAACATGAAGCCGGTAGGCGAACTAAAAAAAAGTAGAACTAGCAGTAGTAGCAAGACGAACAATCGGAAAACGATAGGTACACGAGTCCGGACGGACGCGGACGGTCCGGTTCGCGAAATGTTCGCTGATCTTGCCCGATGATCCTGGCCGCGGTTGTCCCCGTCATCGTGGCAATGCGGACGGCGGATAAGGAGAACGGTTCTAGGATCGGGGGTACAGGGGGGTCCGGGAGGGTACCGCATGGCGGAACGAGGTGGGGACCCGGCGAGAGGTCGGGCAGAGAGGCACCAATATCGAACCGGCGGCCGTGGTGCGCGGCCAGAGTGCATTCCGTGAGCGAGTCGACGTGTATCCGCACGTAGTCGCACGTCCCGACGACGTCGATCGTCGTCGCTGTTCGTATAACACAAAGATTGAACAACGTGGAAGTCGCAGCTCGCGCTAGACACACATACAGAGGCGTGACATATACATATAGTATTCTTTTCTATATCTCCCGGTCCTATCTATCTAGACACCAACCGTACACCGGTGTGATCCCCTTTTTTTGTACAGCACGTTTCAAATAGTGTCGGCGGCCGAGCGAACGCGCGCAGCTCTCGCCGCCGATGTTTTGTGGAGGTGGTTGTGTACCTTCGTGAACCTCGAAGGGTGTGGTGTGCAGAGAACAGGTGCCCACCGGAGCTCGGCCGTGAAGCGAGCACAGGCCGGAAGCGAATGGGCACGGCATGAGTTTGATCATTTTTCGGCGCAAGGTGTTAGGAGACGAGCCTAACGGCTTTCCGCAGACAGGTGAGAAGATAGAGAGAGGAGGGTAGCTATGTCGACGCCGCCGAGAACCGGAAGCCCAACCGGCAGCCGGGCCAGCCCCGCCAGCTCGAGGACATCACGTGGCGGCAGCTTTCAGGATAGGATCAGCTTCTTCGAGCAGGTCTGGACCGGTGGCAGGACCACCAGCTCCGAAGAACTATTCCACGAAGTAGACGGAAGAAGACACAGCCAGTTTCGATCTCCCAACACGCCTAAACCCCTCTCTCGAGGCGGCGATTCCTCCTTCGAAGAGAGTTTCGAGAGATTAGTGGAAGAAGGAGAGTTGAACGGAGCTAAAGTGGTAAAGTTTGAGAAGATTACTGTTAGAAAGAGTGTCAGGGAAGTTGCCAATGTGTCCCAGCACAGGGTGTTGACCGAGGCTAGCAGGACTCCTAGCGATGAACATACGCTCGAGGATTCTGCTTATCAGAGCCATAGTCACGGTGTCGCCAGCTATGGGAGTAAATCGAGCTCGGTTACGTCATTTACCAGGTTCCCGTCTGAGGAGAGTCTGTCGCAGAGGAGGGGCAGCAACCCTCACCAGCATCTCGGACACGACGATCGAATCCAGCCAGAGTGGCGTCCCGAGTACCGCACTCATGGGTTCCAAAATGCTTCGAGGATCGAGTATGTGCGCAGCAAGAGCGAGTACGATGCACACATCGCTGCCATTAAAGGTACTTGTCGGTTGCATGCTGAGTTTTACAAGGTTCCAGGTGTGGGCCCCGAAAGGTGTGAATTTCTCGGACTTAGGGGTGGGTATGTTCCGCAATTTTTCGTGTCGTTGAACTCCGATTGACGAACCGATGAACCATAGAAGCTAATGTCCGTTCAGGATCATTCGAAAACGAGTTCTATTTAAATAAGAATTTTAAATTGATGAATGGTACAAGGAACGGGGATAACGTCTGTACAGATTCGTTCTGTTATATAATAAACTGCGGAAGAACAAATTATTGTACTCGTTACACGCGTTCTTTAAATTATTGTTTCCTTCTGATAATCGATACACGAGATTTGTGAAAATGACTGCTCTCGGTTGCTTCATGTCCAGTGGGAAGCTTGTTCTGTTCGAATAAATGCACAACAATTTTCCATTTTTCTAGACAAATTTCAAGACAGTGGAATCAGTATCTTATTTTCAGTGGCAATAGCCTCTGCAGATAAAATATGAGTGAAGATTGTACCGAATGTTATTGAACTTTGTATACTAGCATTTCTTTTTGTATACATATAAATATCCGCAGTCCATGGTATGAGATAAGATAAACTGGAAAGTTTGACTGCTCTGTAGTTCCAGTGTCAATGCTCGATCTTGCGAGTATCGATTCGAAAGGGGAGCAGAAAATGACCGAAAAAATGGCAGGTGGAAATGATAGTTTCCCAGAATTTTTCTTAAGCTGTTTTTTAACAGTAGTTTTTAATTAAATAAGAGACAGTACTAGAACAACAATGTTTCATAGTCCGGAAGGCAGATAGAAAATGAGAGGAGCAGGTCAAAATGATTATTAAATTTCAATCATTTACCCCCATATTGCAGATTTATTTATTACTTGTAAAATGGAGCAAATGAACCGATGGAGAAGATCTTAAATTTCAATAATCTTCCCCGCATATTGGAGATTCATTTATTACTCGTAAAATGGAGGAAATGCGTAGAAACTGGTGGAGATTGTTTCGGAGAGTAGAATCTGTTTTAACTGTTCATATATGTAGAATCAATAAATTCACGAAGAAAGGGCTACGAATGATTTTCCCATTTTCGGATTTCTGAAGCGACTATAAAGCTGTCCCTACCATTAAATGAAGTCTTGAAATTGCTCGAAGACAGGGCACAACAGTATTAGAGTTTTTGTGCTCCATAGTGTTAACGTTCGATCTTGTTAGCGTTGGCTGCAAAGGGAGATGGGGAGAATTACACCTTGGAGTATGCGCGAGAATGTACTTGAACTTGGATGTTAATCGTGGTCAGGGAACGATTAGATGCTGAATCGTAAAGCAAAGTGTATTCACAAAATTAGATCACAGCAATCCAACGTAAACAATTCTGAAATTTCATAAATTTTTCCGATGGGGTTGCTAATAGAACGATGACAGGTTACAGTGGGGTCAATGAAAGGTTTACCAACGTCATCGTGGTTGATTCATACTGATTAAACGTAGACGGTGGCTCTTATCTTTACGTAACTGTGATTTTCATTGTTTCGCCAGATACATACACTTATCGTCGTTGATGCCACAATTAATCGAATTGTTAAGTAATGTGTCTCGTGTAAAATTGTTCTCTGTTTTTCCAAGATATTTCGAAAACATTCTGATGCTCGTATCTTCTTGAGGAAATCAGGACAATCGAGATAGAAGTGCCATATTGATTCGCATTTGTGCAGCTCCAGAAGTTTCTGGGATAAAGCTGGCTGAAATGACTATATCTACTGCCTTCGCAGGAAGAGAATAGCTTTCTTCTGGAGTGGTGTTGCCGGAAATTGCATATTGTTGCCACAGTCACCGTTCATTATGTAAAAACGCCGCTGTACATTCAGTTTTCAAGGCTCTTTCGATTTTAATCAAGTTTAAATCAAAGTACAATGAAGTACTTTGGCAGTAAAATTATTTAATTTTATAATTGGCTAACACAAATGTGCATGTAATTTCGTAGATGCAGTTTACAAAACTCGAAGCAAGCTATTTAAAAATTTGTTGCCTCGTTTGACAATTTTTCTGTAATTTTGTAAATTTCGTTATATATTTTTTTGATCGTTTTTAACTAATCTAGCGTGCGCCAGTCCTGTTTATCTCCCACCAACGATCATCGATCGTTCACCAGTGGAAATTAACATAAAATTACACGGTGACCCACATTTCCGTCGCGACACACAGACGCAATTCATTACTCATCTGTCTGAAAGGACGAATCAAATGCGTCGCTCTTGCTCTTTTGACATGGTGACCGTGAACGGGTGTTAAAATCATCGATCGCGAACAACAATGTTCTCCATTTTCATTCTCAATCCGACAAATCGCCGGGGCCACCAGTCTCGTCCAAATCTCGCAGACTCATCTTCTGTCCCTCAATATGGCTTTTCATCACAAAATGGTTCAGTTCTATTCTTTGATCCTTCAAACCCATTTTTACATTCAGAACATCAATTTAACTATGACAATTATCTAATGTTGTTGTAGTGCCATTCCTTAAATGGTATTCAGTATTTTGGTAATGACTGAGAATCGTTCTAATATTGATGGAACAAGACACATGTATTCCTGTCGTAGAAAAATGTCCATTTTAAATGAGACTAAACTTTTTACTCGCGTTAGAACATTTTCAAAAATAATTCTACGATTCATCTTCCAAATACAACCTATTAAAGAATTCTAGAATTCTTCTTATCCTCGCGCGCGCGCTAGAAACATTAAACATTGGACAACCGCATGAAAATGTTCATTTTTAACGAAATTAGAATTTTTACTTGCGTTAGAACATTTTCAAAAAAGAATTCCACGGTTCGTATATCCCATACAACTTATTAAAAAATTCTGGCACTCTTTCTAGCCTATCTACAAATATTAGAACATGAACATGCGCATATTCCTCCAAGTTGCTTCCACAGACAATACTTTTGTGCAGCTAAGAGAACTTGGAAGGCCTTTTTGATATAGATACCAATGTTCGAGGCATAAATGTCAAATATTTCTTTTTAGTTTTTCGACGTACGAAAATGTCACAGCTGATTCCAAAAGCTGGTATAGTAAAAGAACAATTCGTCCGGTGGCGTTACAACGCGTTCAATTCGGTTAAATGGCCCCACTTTCCACCGACCACGTTCCCGTCCACTTCCGGCCAGCGTTTCACATAATTTCGAACCATGTCTGCCGGTTTCTTTCCTTTCTTTTTTTTCCTGCACACACAGACGAGGCTTACAGCGGCCATAGAACCTTGCTTTTTCGCGATCAATAGTTATTCTCCTCCGTTAAGCACTGTATTAGCAATTCCCGCGTGCAATTTTTCTTGGCCGGCGGCTATCGCTTTGCTGCGAAATAACGAAGCTGTTTTTTCCTCCTTTTCCCCGTTTCGTTGTCGCGTCGTCGTCGCGATCAACAATAATCCCCATCAGGCTTAGATAAGCAAAGAGTGCCGTTTCTGGCTGAAACGCAAAAAAAACTTATTAACACTAAACCTACCGACCATCAAAAGTGACTGATGTATATAGTATTATGAAAATGACAAGATTAAATTGATTTATATTCTGTGCGATTTTTACTATAATACAGGGTGCCCAGCTAACTTAACCACCTTGAATATCTTTGTTGTTTTTAAAGATACGTCAAATGTCTGAAGGACAAAGTTGAATGGTAAAATGGGGCTCATAAGATACCAACAAAATTATTTTTTCATGTAATTTTTTTTATGAGATTCCAAGGTCACCTTCATTTTTTTAAGTGGAATGCGGTATTTTTTAATACATCAATCGATGCAGCTGGACATTCGTTATAAAAAATTACTAACCCATGTATGTCGAAAAGTTAGTAGTTCAGGAGATATTTCAATTTAAAGAACTCTAAAACACCATTACTGTCGTATTAATCGTAAGACGTTAGCGTTTACTTGCTAGTGTAAATTGAAGAGTTGAAATTGAAATTGAAAAATTGACGTTGAAAATGAAATTGAAGATTTGAAATTAACGAATTGCAATTGAAAAATTGACGTTGAAATTGAAAAATTGAAATTGACGACTTGAAATTGAAATTGAAGTTGAAGGGTTGATATTGAAATTGAAGTTGAAATTAAAGTTGAAGGGTTCATATTGAAATTGAAGTTGTTATTAACGAAATGAAATTGAAAAATTGAACTTGAAAAGGAAGAGTAGAAATTGAAGTTGAAATGGAAGAATAGAAATTGAAGTTGAAATGGAAGAATAGAAATTGAAGTTGAAATGGAAGAGTTGAAATTGAAGTTGAAATGGAAGAGTTGAAATTGAAGTAGAAATCGAAGTAAAAGAGTTGAAATTGAAAAATTGACATTAAAATTGAAATTGATGTTAGCGTTTGCTTACTTGTGTAACGTCTTAGTACGACAATAATGGTGTTTTAGAGTTATTTAAATTGAAATATCTCCCGAACTACTAACTTTTCGACATACATAGGTTAGTACTTTTTTTATAATGAATGTCCAGTTGCATCGATTGATGTACTAAAAAATACCTCATTCCATTTAAAAAAATATCGATGACCTTAAAATCTCATAATAAAATGACCTCGAAAATTTGTCCCTTACACCGTTACATGTGGCCCTTCAAACAGCGTTACTTTGTCCTAAGAAGTTTTTTTTGTACTACGAAAAGTAACGGAGATACTTAAGTGTTCTGTTTCTTCGGATTCACCCTGTATACTCGAGTCAAAAAAAATATTCAATAAATTCCCATGAAAACCTGTTTGCAATTTCAATAATTGTCAAATAAAAAATCTAAAAGAAGAACACTTATATTGTTATTAATTTTCCACGAAGCGACAGGTCTGCGCACGATATTGTTTCGTCAGTTGTAGTCTAGAAAAAAGAAATTAAGAGGATACAGTATATTGACCATTAACGACTGTTGTCGTTAAGTGTGTTAACGTCAGCTCCGTAATTGCTCGGATTATTCCAGGTGCTCAACTGCATACCAGTGGAACGTGGAAATTGTCTAAAAAGGCTGCATACATATGCATTCTATGTGGCAGGAAATGTACAGGAAATACACAAAACAATTGTTGAAAAAGACTGTATGCTCACAGCCACAAAAGATTGATGTACAGAGTGTGTCCGTTAAGTTATGTCACCATTTTTTAGTAATTAAAAAATGTGTTAAACAAAAGTTTCTCAGTACTTGGTGAGCTACATGTTCGCATATTCTTAAATCTGAAAAAAATGCTTTTTACGTAAAAAAGTAAAGGTCACCTTGACTTTTTTAAATGGCACCACATGCTTTGGACATCGTGGGATTGTTTCTGACGTCGAGACGAAGTTAACAGTGTATTACACTATGACCTTGAAATGACCTCAAACTCGGAAATTTTGTGCAAACGTAATTTTAATGAAAAATTATTTCTTACAATATAAATCAAGTTACATCAGATGTTCGAACTGCGATCCATCTTCTACGATACGGAGCTCCGCTCTTTCTATTAGACTTTTCGTTGTCGCCATAATTAGGGCGTCTGGATTTATGTTATTAAATACATGCAGTTGTTATGCGATTTCGAAGTTCTTGAACATTATTGCTTGCTGTATCGTATACAACAGATTGCAGATATCCCCAAAGATAAAAATCCAACGGAGACAGTACTGGACCATACGTTCCTATCCAACGATTTCTAAACTAAAAAAAAGAAGAAAAAATACAAAGAGCGGAGTTCTGTATCATAGAAGGTGAATCGCAGTTCGAACACCTGATGTGACTTGATTTATATTTTAAGAAATAATTTTTCATGAAAATTACGTTTGCACAAAATTCTCAAGTTTGAGGTCATTTCAAGGTATAGTACACTGTTAAATTCGTCTCGACGTCAGAAACAATCCCATGACGTCGAAAACATACGGTGCCATTTAAAAAAGTCAAGGTGACCTTTACTTTTTTACGTAAAAAGCATTTTTTCAGATTTAAGAATATGCGAACATGTAGCTCACCACTGAGAAACTTCTGTCTAAAACATTTTTTAATTGCAATACCGAGAATGCCTAAAAAATGGTGACATAACTTAATGGACACACCCTGTATACATTCTTATATTGAAAACTGACAGTACACTAAAATGTATTTAGTGGCGTATTTTGATCCACGGTATTAAAATTGCCATTCAAATACTAAGTGTCTTATCAACTAAATTCAACGAATAGTTTTTAATTATATTAAGAACAACAAAAAGGCCATTGATTCTAGAAAGAAGTTTCTTCAGAAATGTGTCTGAAAAAAGTTGCGAAATAATTCTGTGAATAACGCTAAGTGTTGCCACGTAGCCGTATTGATATACCAGGGGTTCCAAGTGAGTAACTCGGGGCCACGTGGACTGTCTTTCGCTTTGATTGATTACGTTAATTTGCGGTTCGCGTTCGATAATCGCATTTGCTCACGCTCGGCCGTGTTTCACGTGGGACAAACCGGAAAGATTGCTCGTAAATGCGCGAAGGCCTGCATTACCACGGTCAATATTACAAACATTTTGTATGATAAACCCAGAATTTCATTTAACATCCCCTATAAATTTTAATCATTATCTTGTCGAAATTGAATAGTTACTTCAGAGGAGCCGAGGCCGAAGTTATTCTACGTAATTGCAGGGTCGGGTTTCTGGACAATTTAGATGAATGACTTCAACACCGAGACCTGCTGAATGTACAAAGAGTTCAATTAAATGTGGACGTAACTTCAAGAAGAACGGTCTCTATGTGTTACACAAAGTTTTCGTGTGTTATGGCTGCGCCGTGGTCGCGGATTTGTCGTTTTAATAGCCCGTCGTCGTCTAAATTCGTGTTAGTTTCTTTCTTTGACTGCTTACATCTGTCGCTGCCGTCAAAGAACTTTATCCTCTGCAGTGTAACGGAGCTATAAAACTGTGTCGAATGGTTTACAGCGGCGTAGCAACGAGACTGTCCGCGACAATCCGGTGAAAACGAAATTTTTCATCGCCCGGGATCCCACCGCAAAATGTTCCATTAAAATTCCATTAAACTGACATTAAAGCTTCAAATTTTCGCGTTTCGGCTTGTCAACGCTCGGCGAAAATTGAATACACGCAAATATTTTATTTTAACGACCCGGGTATTTTCATTCTGGCGCGGGACGCTGCTCTTTTTGTCATCGCAAGCATCGTTTGTGCACTGGATAGTTTTGTTAGGGAACGAAACTTTATATAAAAACATTACAAATACCGGACAAAAAGGAAAATATAAAAACAAAAATAATAATGAACTCGCGCGATGCAAAAAGTCAGTCTTTAAACACACTAATACTCAGTGGCAGATATGAATTTTTTAAAACTCAAGGAAACTTGTCCATCGATAAAAATTCATAATATTCCCACTTGACTTTTAACGCTAATCATTTTTTAGTCGATGATTTAATCGTAAAATCCAGTATGGAAATAGGAATTTACGCAAACTGTAATCTGTGAGTGAATTTTAATCGAAAATTGTCTCACAAACTATATTCCTGGATTCTTAGCGACTATAAAATTAAAAATCCGAGGTTCGGGTGTAAATAATAATTACCATTGTCTTCATTTGCATATACATACACTCTGGGACAAAAAGATAGCACAAATAGCACTTTTACATTTGTTAGTTGTGCAGAAGTTACTGAAGAGCAAACATTCAATGCAAAACGTAATTGATAAAGTGGGTACTAGCTTCTCTTTCGTGCTTATTTCATAAAACAACATACTAAAGTGTTAAGAATGGGTCGTGGAAAAAACTAAGTGTATGTGAAGTACATACGATATCGAAGTTAAAGGAAGAACATGATTGAATTACACAGATATCAAAAATTGTAAATAGATGCCGAAAAGTTATTATGAGCTAGTTAAAAAATCCTGAAAATTACGGGAAAAAGAACAGTTCTGGTCGTCCACAAAGTTTAACTGCCCGTGAAAAATATGCAACATTGAGAACACCATCAAATTCGAGGATGACTGCGAGGCAAATCGCTGAAAATATTGGCGTAAACACTAACGGAAAGAATGTACGTTGTGTTTTACAAAAATGCAAGCAGTTAGCGCGAAGAGAATTGCAGAAAAAAACCTTGGTTAAAGAAGGAGCATAAAGCGTTCTGCTTACAATTTGCCAAAAAACCATATGAATATGAGGACAAAGTGGCGAAGAGTCATATTTACTGACGAAAAATGATTTAGGCAATTTGGATGGTCCAGACGACGTAGGCTATTACTATCATAATTTGAACGAAAAACAGCAATTTTTAAGCGATCACCAAATGGGAGGCAGCTGTGTGATAATTTTGGCCGATATTGGATATTGGAGTAAAACAGAAATCAAATTTATATAAGGACGAATGAATAGTGAACGGTATATTTAAATAATAAATGAACAATTAAACACTTATGCTGTAGGAATTGCTGCAAATGAACACATTTTACAACAAGATAATGTCGCAGTCCACGCGGCGAAAGCGGTCAAGAAATACTTTTCTTCGAAAATTATTCGTGCTTTGGAGTGGTCAGCAAGATCTCCAACCTCAACATTATTGAAAATTGTTGGGCACATCTTGCCAGAGCTGTGTACCAAACTGGCAGACAATTCCAAAATATTAACGATTTAAAGTAGAGCATTTTGGACGAATGGGAGAATATTAGTCAAAACAGTATTAAAAAATTGTATTAATATTGACCAAACCGAATGAGTAAAGTCGTTAGCTGTAAAGGAGGTCCTACAAAATATTTAGCATTGATTTTTATCGATTAATTCTGTTTTATATCAAGGTTTTCGTTAAGTATGCTATCATTTTGTACCTTTATATTTCGTCAATAATTCTACTTCATTCAATAAAAATAGATAAGTTAACGAAACTTCGTTTCATTTCATTCATACATGTTAAGAAAGACACACTAAAAATATGTGTATTAAAATAATTGAATTTCTAATGTTTAATAAACAGAAATTACATTAATTTCAAAGTGAGCTATCTTTTCGTCCCGGAGTGTACATCCAGTGATCTCAAAGTTAGTATTCGTAGTCGATGTAGAGATCTATTCTCGTGTTTCCCTGCTTCTTCCAGTTTTAGTGGATGAAAAGTTGGAGAAGTGTTCGCCCCTCGGATCGTTGGTTCCCGCAAATTGGCTACATACACCCCGAAGATCGCCTTACGGATTCTTCAGCTTAGTTATTAGGTTCCTATACCACACGATCGTATAGGTATGACACGAAACAATTGGTGCAATCAAATTGAATTTCAAATGGTAGCAATCTAGTTACCGGATTAAGACGAACGTCTGACTCTCTTTGACGCTGCTCAGCCGTTAGTATCGATCTTCGGGACGTCATAACTCAATTCGCGGTATTCCATGTAGAACCGTCTCGCTGAATTGGACAATTCGTTCCTGGAATAGTGTGGTTGTTCTTTGAACGAGAAATATTGATTTACAGAACTGGATCCTATTTTATGGTAATACATATGTTTCTATAATTCGATCTTTCATTAATTTATCTTTCATTAAACGGAATTGTATTGACATTCATCAGGAATGTAGTGGAAGAAATACATTTTTTCCTCTTGTGTTTTAAAATGTTCTTATAGAATCAAATTTCTATTTTAAAATTAGCTTCGGTACACTATTTTACGATTTTTTCTCACGAAGTTGCAACAGTTCAAAGATTCTTATACAAAATTTTACAATTCCATTGTAAATTATATGGAAGAAATTTTGTCGTCATGGTTTTTAAAATTTTCTTATAGAAGGAAACATTCATTTCAAAATTAGTTTCGGTAAACTACTGTACGATTTTTTCTCACGAAATTGCAACAGTTTAAAGATTCTGTACAAAATTTTCAATTCCATTGTAAATTATATAAAAGAAATTTTTTTGTCATGGTTTTTGAAATGGTCTTATGGAAGGAAACTTCCATTTTAAAATTAGCTTCGGTACACTACTGTATGATTTTTCCTAACGAAACTGCAACAGTTTAAAGATTCTTATAAGGTGGAGTGGGGTAATTCTGTTCTAGTTTTTGCAAAGTTGGACTTTAAACTGATGTATTTTCAGTCTGGTATGTAAAAACTTAACGTTCTTGCTATCAAACTCTTGCCACAGTTATTACTGACGAATTAGTATTATGTAGGATACTAATTTTGCTTGAAAATTATCATTTTGATAAGATATTGTACAAAGTGTCAACTAAGACGCACTTGCCCCGAAAAATGGGGCAAGTCCGTCTCTGAGAGTTAAAAATGCTTTGGAACCTTGTTTCAAGTGCTACGGTGTAAGAAAAGAATGATTAACAAGCCTGCTATGAAATGCTTCTTATTGCATTAAATTATATTGTTTAGTTTACAGTACGGACTTACCCCACTGTGATAGTACAGACTTGCAAAGTAGTAGTAATATTTACGGGGCAAGATCATCTTAGTGTTTTTTTCAATAAATTTAAAAAAAAATACAATAAAAACGGTTTATACAATGTAAAGCTACATCAATATTTGTTGTACTTATCTAAAATAACAACACAGAATATATTAATAACTTGTAAAGTATTGCACGTTCAGGGTAACCTCAAAGTTGTACGTGTAAGCGAGGAAAACACCTTTATTTTTGGGCGACATCTATGTATAATAGTTCATACTAACTTATACTACATTAATAAATACAAGCTAGAGAAATTTCATTCATATTATAATAAACATAACCAATTAACGCACTTGCCCCGTTGAAAATTTTTCAATTTCATTGTGAATTGTATGAAAGAAATTTTATCGTCATACTTTTTAAAATGTTCTTATAGAAGGAAACTTTCTTCTTAAAACTAGCTCGGGTGTACTATTTTACGATTTTTCCTTGCGAAGTTAAAATAGTTCAAAGATCGACGATGTTTCAAAAGCGACCCCTTATTTGGTGGAATAGCATATGCAACTGTTGTAACAATTAAAAGTAGCAAAAGCAGTGCAGCGTCTCGCGAAAAAGTTCGCGAAGAATGTCAAACGGGGTTGAATTCATCATGGAACGGTATGACTGGCTCGCTGCAGAAAAAGTCAGCGTAACACGGTTTAAAATTTGTATACCGGTCGACGGAAGTGACGGACAGGGATCGTAGTCAAATGAAAGCTATCCAACGAGCCGAAGGAATATCTGGGAATAGTTTCGTAATTCCGTCATAAAAGTTGAGCTTTCTCTGGGAATTAAAACTTTCAGTACAGGGTGACTCGAAAACGTTCGAAACGTCTAACCATCCCAACGATGAACACGACGAGCGAAAACTAACACAAAGTATAAATATTATATACATTTTTCAGTATTTTCATTTCTGAGCAAATAAATAATATATTTGTGTTTTGTACTTACGGTTAATGCTAGTCTTCATCGCCGAATGAGAAACTCTACAAATATTTTCACTAGCAGATGCTCACAATGAGAAATACTAACGAATAGTGAGGTGTCGAATGATGATGAAGAAACGCGACGTTAGTTTGGAGTTGCGGATGGGGGCTTATTTTATTGTAGAGTAATAAACAATGGTAAAAGCAGCTGTGATTCTTCTTACCTGGTAGCTATCTCTCATTCACCATAGCGGACAATTTTTTCCGAGCATTTAAGGTGAAATGACCTAAACCTGGACAGCATTTTTTGCTACCTGTAATATTATCTGTTTAGACAAACAAAGAAATGTTTTAAGAGTTTTAACATAAAATTCAGATTTTGTAAAGTAATCTAAAATCCCAAAATCATTGTTTAGATTAACACATTACCGACCGGTGATTATTGCATAATTTTGAAAAATGTATGGTACATGGCTAAACACTTTTTAATGGAACCTTCAATAGCAACAGCAATTTTCATTGTGAACTAACAAGTCACCCTAAATAACGTCATCTAATAGATTCATTTAAGATTGCAATATAAAAGAAAATTTCTATGCTTTCTTTTGGCACAGCACAATTATTGAAAATCCTATGAATAAGCTTCCGGTAGGTAAAGTGTTAATATTTGCCGTTTAAATCAAAAGTGCCAATAACTGCTACAGTGCCAGCAATAGCACAGTTCACCCTATTTGAATTAATTAATGAAATCTCGAGACTGATAGGAGGAACAACGGCAGCATTTAAGAAAGACTGGAAACGAGAGTGAGGTTAAGGTCACCGGTAGTCCGCAGCTATTAAAGTGTTCATTTCATTTAAGATTGCAATGTAAAAGAAAATTTCTATGCTTTCTTTTGGTACAGCACAATGATCGAAAATCCTATTAATAGTGTTAATATTTTAATTGTATTAACAAATAATTCTAACCTATAGTTGGACATAGAGAGAGTAAATCCCATCTAAGCTAGTCAGAAGTAAAGCCTATACCGGGACAAATTGAATTTATAATTATATCGATAACATCGAACTCTATTAAATCTTTAATGACTTACATATCAAAATATTCTTATATTAAATTCTATACTGTTCAATTTTCATTTTTTGTTGTAAAACAAGCATTTCATGAGACAATACTTCTTCTTTCTCCATATTTTCTAATTGAGTGCATAATTTTGCTGTCTCTTCTTTAATTTCATCTTTATCTTCATTAGTTGCTTTAGACCTTATTTTTTTAGATTTATCATTGATTTTTCCCTTAATATCTTTAATTTGTTGTAAATTGTCTTTCCTCTTCCTTTTTAAAAGCTAATAGAAGACTAATTATACGTACAGTTAGTTAAATACTTTGCCACTTAAGTGTAAAAACGAGTTGATTTTATCGCAAATACGTGCCCGGTTAAATTACATACAGTGGCTCACGAAAGTATTCGAACGTCCTTTAAAACAGAATAACTTTTTTATAATTGTAACAAACGACCTGATTTTGTATAATCAATTAGAAGCACTGGTTTATAAAATGATGTGCAAAAAAGATTTTCCAAAAAATTATAATTTACAAAATTACATGTAAAAATAAAAAAGGCATTTTTTAAACTTTCTTATTAGGGCCCGTAATGAAAATTTAAAATACATGTTTTGTAGATCTATGTTAGTTATACACATGCAGAAAATTTCATCGAAATCGGTTGACGCAGGAAAAAACGACACGCATCGAAAGATGTACGATTTTGTGGATTTTAAGCAGAAACTGATCAAAAATCGTGTAAAACTACGATTTTCAACATTTTTAATCGCTTGTAGCTCGTTTGTGTGATAATCGATTTTGACGAAATTTTCAGCATGTGTATAACTAACATAGATCTACAAAACATATATTTTAAATTTTCTTTGAGGGCCCTAATAAAAAAAGTTTAAAAAATGACCTTTTTATTTTTGCATGTAACTTTGTAAATTATAATTTTTTTGAAAATCTTTTTGGATATCATTTCATAAACCAGTGCTTCTAATTGATTATAAAAAATCAGGTCGTTTGTTACAATTATAAAAAAGTTATTCTGTTTTAAAGGGCGTTCGAATACTTTCGTGAGCCACTGTATGTGTATAAGCACATCGAGTATAAGCTTATAGTTGCACAGTTACTGCCATCGTATCCCAGTATGGAGTATGGTGTACTTACATTTCAAAACCGTTCTAAGCTTGAACATGTAATATTTGAATTAATGATTTAAATATCTCCGTTACTTTTCGTTGTACAAAAAAACTTCTTAGGACAAAGTTACACTGTTTGAACGGCCACATCTAACGGTGTAAGGGAAAAAATTTTCGAGGTCATTTTTTATGAGATTTCAAGGTCATCCATATTTTTTTAAATGGAATGAGGTTGAAATCTCATAAAAAATGACCTCGAAAATTTTTTCCCTTACACCGTTAGATGTGGCCGTTCAAACAGTGTAACTTTGTCCTAAGAAGTTTTTTTGTACAACGAAAAGTAACGGAGATATTTAGGTGTTCTGTTTCTTCGGACTCACCCTGTGTGTGTATTTTTCTAATAAAAGTTCAAACTATAAATGCACATGATTCACACGAAAAGAGACTACTTTGTATACTGTTTTTAGATAAACTTTGAATTTATTTTTAAATTTCAATTGATGTCTTAAACAAATAATATTCACATCTACTTGTAGCCAAGGCCTCAGAATACAGGGTGTCCCACGCAACTGGAACAGGCTATACCTCCTAAACGGTCGGGAATAGAGGAAAATGTTATAAGAAAAAGTTGAATCGCATCAGGCGGTGCATACTACGCAACTAATTTTATGCACTTTTGTGTATCGGTGCATCAGAAAAATGCAATTACACTTTTTTTAGAAATGGAAACCTACATTTTTGACTGCACCAATCGATGCAGTTTGTTGTGCTCTACATAAAAGTACTACCATACTTATGCCCTAAACTTATTCGTTAGGAAGTTATCGAAGCTAAAATTTCTCTGGTTTATAATGGAACATAACGTAAATAGGTACTCCGGAACACTTGCCGAGACCGAAATAATTCAGTGAACTTTTAGCTTCGATAACTTCCTAACGAATAAGTTTAGGGCATAAGTATGTTAGTACTTTTATGTAGAGCACAACAAACTGCATCGATTGGTGCAGTCAAAAATGTAGGTTTCCATTTTTTAAAAAAGTGCAGTTGCATTTTTCTGATGCACCGATGCACAAAAGTGCATAAAATTAGTTGCGTAGTATGCATCGTCTGATGCCATTCAACTTTTTGTTATAACACTTTCCTCTATTCCCGACCGTTTAGGGGGTACAGCCTGTTCCAGTTGCGTGGGACACCCGGGTCCCATGGAAATCATCGACACAGATTTCTCCGACACGGTTTTCACCGGCATTTCATTAATTTTTTATTTATTAATTAATTAATTCAAGAACACTCTGTTTCATATTTCGTTTTTCCACTGATTTTCATTCAATCCACATTAATTAATTAATAAAAAATTATTGAAATGTCGGTGAAAACCGTGTCGGAGAAATCTGTGTCGGTGATTTCCATGGGACCCGGGGGACACCCTCTATATAAAATAATGATTTAATCTCTTAATTATTAGTTTTACTATAAAAATTCCATTGTTCAGATTTAGGCATCACTTTTGGCTTGTCCACACTTAGGGCATTTCACCTTACCATTTTTTTTTGGTTTTGTTCAGGTAGCGGGCTCGTTTTGACCACAGTGAGCCGCCGCGCCGCGGTTTTGGCACGCCTTCCCCCTGTATGTTGAGCGCGTTCTAACGCGAATGGTCGCTCAATGACAACGAACCGGGGCAACGAACGTTCGTCTGTTCCCCGTGAATAAATAAAATGAAGCCTGTTGGCTCTAGATAACGAGCAGCGACGTGCAAGCATTACGTCCGCGCCGCGCCGCGTCGCGCCGGTCCCAATGGTTACTCGATACGCGCGACCGCAAAAGCGTCTGACGATTCATAATGTCAGACTTCGCGACTCGGTGTTTCTCACATTCGATGATCTCACGCGTTGATAATTATAATTAACCGGCTGGAAAAAGGACTCGTCATTGAAAGCCTCAGGACGATGAGACACTTGACTTCTGGCGAAACCACCGAACGCGATCTTGTCACTTCGAGATTTTCACCGTTTTTCGAGAAATATCTTATTTCTTACATTTTACTGTTGTTTTAGATATATTTAGTGTAACCGAAATTTAGGGACTGTTTTATTTATGAGGAAGTCTTATATTAACAATTAACATTTTAAGGTTTTTCTTGGTTGAACAAATAATGGAGTGCTTATGAAGTAAATTGGTATAGCCAAAACATTTAGGTGGGGGTATTCCGTATAATAAGAACTTCTAAAGATGTTATCACAGTTTCATTAATATACGAACATACGCAACATTCATTACAATTGTACATCAATTAAAACATGAACCTACTGAGGATTTTCCAAAAAGCAAAGAGACGTATTTATCTTCTGTAGCACTATGAGGAACAATCTTGGAGATTTATACATTCTTGTGAATAAAATTGACTCGATCATGATTTTAGGGGAATTTTTCTTAATACTTTTTTTGAAAGAATCGAAGCATCAGATTTTAAAATTCATTTTTTACGAACCGCGCCTACTTTCTGTGAACAGAGCGCTGTTATATAGGGTAAACTGTACAATGATTGGCACCCTAAGCCAAAATCGTAGTAAAAATCTTTTTACCTTTTTTTGAAATGTTTAAGCGAGCTTAACTTGCTATTATTATAAGATAATAGAGATTTTTCAGCGAAGTCAAACAGTTTTACCAGTCATAAATCTTTTATTATAAAATATATTCAGTGAATAACAATCGTAAGACAAATACACTCCTCAAAAGAATTGAGGGATCACTTGTGTGAACCCGAAAAATTGCTCCCACTTTACGTGATCATAACTCCGTCAAAAATTGCTGTATCGATATCGTTAAACAATAGTTTGAAAGCCTGAAACCTCTAGTTTCAGAAGCTCTGTTCCAAATTGTTGCTATATTGGTTTTTTAAGAAGTTATAGCGAGAAGAGAAGACAACATTAACGGTTAACAAAAATTTTGTGCAACGTTGGAACATCACAGGGAGAGCAACAAATTTTTTTGATAAATCGCGTTAATATCATTTGGAAGGGCTATCTTTCCTGTGTAAAATGTGTGGTTGTTGCTTATTGTGCGATTTTTTTATTCGAGTTACTCAACATTGAAGTAAATATGGGTTTCTTAACTTTAACTGACACCAGAAAGCGAAAATATTATCGTAGAATCTTGTACAAAAAAGTAATAAAAAGAGCGTTTCTTTCTCTTCAAGGCACTTCTTTTGTTTTTTCAATTTCATTAAGATTTCGATATGCCAGGTGAATCTGAAAATATGCTTAAATATATTGCACAATTTCCATTTTTCCTTTAACTCGCTATATCTCGGCGAGACATGATCGTAATACCATGATCCGAACGTCAGATTGAAGCAGAGATTCTGCCGATTCGATTGAGTATACCCTATGAACTCGCTGCGATAATTTTTCACCTATGGCAGCTGTGTTTGAAGTTAGTGCTTCACAGAAATTATAGCGCCACGTACACCGGCTGCCTGACATCTCCGAATACACAGTGGAAAATTTGGACCAAACTCGATACAAAATCAAAGAACTTTCGATAGAAATGAGGTAGAGCGATGAAATTTTTTCAAAATTAAAGCTGAAACTTTGTTGAATATGGAAAAAATAGGGAGATTGTGGTACGAACGTTTTTTAACCTTGAAAGAATTCGTTAAACATGTAGAATTTCAAGAAAATGTGGTTTCTCCAGTACCACGCGCAGAAAAAAATTTTTATTTTAACATGCTATATATCATTTCCCGTAGATTTTTTCAGGCTGATTACAAATCTGGTCTCAAAATTTGTCTACGACCTCAGGATCTTGCAAGAAATCGATTTTGAAAAATCCTGAGGTCGTAGACAAATTTTGAGACCAGATATGAAATATTTGAAATATTTACTTCAATGTTGAATAACTCGAATAAAAAAAATCGCACAATAAGCAACAACCACATATTTTACACAGGAAAGATAGCCCTTCCAAATGATATTAACGCGATTTATCAAAAAAATTTGTTTCTTCCCTTATGATGTTCCAAAGTTGCTCAAAATTTTTGTTAACCGTCAATATTGTCTTAATCTCGCAACAATTTGAAACAGAGCATCTCAAACTAGAGGTTTCAGGCTTTCAAACCATTGTTTAACGATATCGATACGGCAATTTTTGACGGAGTTATGGTCACATAAAGTGGGAGCAATTTTTCGGGTTCGCAGAAGTGATCCCTTAATTCTTTTGAGGAGTGTAGTACAGTCATTGGCACAGTGAGAAGTAAACGTTAAACAGGCTATTTGTTTTATAATTAAACATATACGCACTTATTACATCTGTAGTACAGTCCGAAATTAAGTTACAAAGCGATAAAGTATACATGCTCCTATCGAAAATTTTAATAAAACACTATGTACACTGCACTGTGGTCATCCGTCGGTCTTACTGGATGTACCACCGTTGCTATCATTCATATGTGGAACTCTGTTATGAAAACTTACAACGTTGCTTTGAAACATAAATAAGAAGCAATATAACATGATTTTCTATACCGGGGAATTCTTAACACATTACCGACCGGTGATTATTGCATAATTTTTAAAAATCTATGGTACAAGGCAAAACACTTTTTCGTGGAACCTTCAACAGCAACAGAAATTTTCATTGTGAACTAACAAGTCACCCTCAATAACGTCATCTAATAGATTCATTTAAGATTGCAAGCACAATTATTGAAAATCCTATGAATAGGCTTCCGGTAGGTAAAGTGTTAATATTTGCCGTTTAAATCAAAAGTGCCAATAACTGCTACAGTGCCAGCAATAGCACAGTTCACCCTATTTGAATTAATTAATGAAATCTCGAGACTAGTGTTGTATAAAGCTCGAGTCTTCGAAGCTCCAGAGCTCAGTCTTAAAGACTTCTTCTAAATCTTCTTCTATAGAAACTTAGTCTTTAAGACTGAGCTCTGAAGCTTCGAAGACTCGAGCTTTATACAACACTACTCGAGACTGATAGGAGGAACAACGGCAGCATTTAAGAAAGACTGGAAACGAGAGTGAGGTTAAGGTCACCGGTAGTCCGCAGCTATTAAAGTGTTACATCACCGGTGGCCACCATGCGGATCGACGAGTCGAATTTCGCCGATCTTTCACGATCTCTCCGCCATTGAGCAAATTACACAGTGGCAGGTTTTATTTGTGGTTTTAAAAAAAGAGCATTACATCAGCGTTAATCTTGACCGGCGTCGATAAACAGTCTCTGGGAACGCGACGCGAATTAATTCACGTGTTGTTCCGCTGCTCGATGGAACTGAGATCCAACGAGATTAGCGATCAACCGTTTAGCAACGGTTTGCGAACTAATTCTAAAAGAAAGAAGTTGTTTGATGTAGAATAAAAATGTTTCTGGGCTGAAATAGTATCTGAAGGCAGAGCAAACATGGCGGCTTCTGGAGAAGAATTTAAAAATATTTGTTAAAGGTGTAAAAAACTCAATCAAAAATAGTAGGATGTTTACGTAACTTAAAAATTTTTATGAAGATCGACGAGGTTAAAATTACTTGGAAGTGACAATGTTTAGGAAAGTGGGAGGAACCGAAATGGCGGAAAAGGCGTGGCTTCCATTGTCGAACCTAAGAATAGCTGAGAATTATACTTTGAGACTTGGAAACACACACAGTACGAAAGACATAATCTAAAAGTTGTAGAACGTAGACCGGAACTAAAAAATGGACTGTAAAAAATAAAAAAATAAAAAGGCTTAACGTAAATAATTTTTAGAGAGTATGGGCATGGTGTCGAAGCCAAAATTTGCTATAAATAAAAGCAGTAAAAATGAAGAATGGTGTGAGCATCGATAAAAGAATGAACGAGCATGTTAAAAAGAGGAGGCAGATCTAAAATGGCCACGTCAAGGTCACTATGGCTAGAGAAATAAATGGTTTACTACCTGTAAAGAGGATTGAACGACGTGTTGCTCGCATCGAGCGAAACGTTGCACAGTCCGACACAATCGCGTATAAAGTGTAATGTGGTAACTTGTACTAATAGTACACGATGACGTTATTAAGCGTCAGTTCAAGGCTGCGCCACAAACGTGCTCGCCTTCTCTGGAACCTTTTTGCCTTTCCTTGTTTCTCCACCTTCTATTCTACGTGGAATATTCTTCATGTATCTCCATTCTCTGTGTTAGTCGTCAATCATTCCACTTCATGAAGCCTCTCTTATGCTCTCTGTCTTCTTCCGGACGACTCGCTGTACTCCCACTTTCGACGACGACTCTCAGTCAGTCACGTTTCATTACCATAAAATTCAATGTGCAAATGAGAGCCACTCGAATTTACATTCGAAAGTCGTGTAAAGGTCAAGATTCTAAACAAACAGACGCCTTTCATAGTCTCTCCGCCACCTTGATAGCTGCGGGACGTCGCTATCTCAAGGTCGGTCTCGATACTGTTGACCCACATGTCTATTTTCATCGAGACGGTGATTAAAAATATCTAACATGTCCGCTTTATTCGGGCAGAAATCAATACTGGTTAAAGACGAGCTGAGATTCAAGAAAAATATCGAGAGAAGATACATACACTTCGGGACGAAAAGATAGCACACTTTGAAATCAATGTAATTTCTGTTTATTAAACATTAGAAATTCAATTATTTTAATACACATATTTTTAGTGTGTCTTTCTTAACATATATGATTGAAATGAAACGAAGCTTCGTTAACTTATCTATTTTTATTGAATGAAGTAGAATTATTAACGAAATATAAATGTACAAAGTGATAGCATACTTAACGAAAAACTTGATATAAAACAGAATTAATCGATAAAAATCAATGCTAAATATTTTGTAGGACCTCCTTTACAGCTAACGACTTTACTCATTCGGTTTGGTAAATATTAATACAATTTTTTAATACTGTTTTGACTAATATTCTCCCATTCGTCCAAAATGCTCTACTTTAAATCGTTAATATTTTGGAATTGTCTGCCAGTTTGGTACACAGCTCTGGCAAGATGTGCCCAACAATTTTCAATAATGTTGAGGTTGGAGATCTTGCTGACCACTCCAAAGCACAAATAATTTTCGAAGAAAAGTATTTCTTGACCGCTTTCGCCGCGTGGACTGCGACATTATCTTGTTGTAAAATGTGTTCATTTGCAGCAATTCCTACAGCATAAGTGTTTAATTGTTCATTTATTATTTAAATATACCGTTCACTATTCATTCGTCCTTATATAAATTTGATTTCTGTTTTACTCCAATATCCAATATCGGCCAAAATTATCACACAGCTGCCTCCCATTTGGTGATCGCTTAAAAATTGCTGTTTTTCGTTCAAATTATGATAGTAATAGCCTACGTCGTCTGGACCATCCAAATTGCCTAAATCATTTTTCGTCAGTAAATATGACTCTTCGCCACTTTGTCCTCATATTCATATGGTTTTTTGGCAAATTGTAAGCAGAACGCTTTATGCTCCTTCTTTAACCAAGGTTTTTTTCTGCAATTCTCTTCGCGCTAACTGCTTGCATTTTTGTAAAACACAACGTACATTCTTTCCGTTAGTGTTTACGCCAATATTTTCAGCGATTTGCCTCGCAGTCATCCTTGAATTTGATGGTGTTCACAATGTTGCATATTTTTCACGGGCAGTTAAACTTTGTGGACGACCAGAACTGTTCTTTTTCCCGTAATTTTCAGGATTTTTTAACTAGCTCATAATAACTTTACGGCATCTATTTACAATTTTTGATATCTGTGTAATTCAATCATGTTCTTCCTTTAACTTCGATATCGTATGTACTTCACATACACTTAGTTTTTCCACGACCCATTCTTGACACTTTAGTATGTTGTTTTATGAAATAAGCACGAAAGAGAAGCTAGTACCCACTTTATCAATTACGTTTTGCATTGAATGTTTGCTCTTCAGTAACTTCTGCACAACTAACAAATGTAAAAGTGCTATTTGTGCTATCATTTTGTCCCGCTTG
The DNA here is from genome assembly GCF_051020765.1 of Lasioglossum baleicum. Classification (NCBI taxonomy): domain Eukaryota; kingdom Metazoa; phylum Arthropoda; class Insecta; order Hymenoptera; family Halictidae; genus Lasioglossum; species Lasioglossum baleicum. The sequence continues at coordinate 1,130,530 of NC_134933.1, forward strand.
TGTGCCTCAATATTTACGTTTTCATTTCGAAAATTCTATTGAAGTAAATATGGTGGATGATATTCAGTACATTGTACGTACAGCCATATCAGAATATGTTGACATATTAAAATATTTATTTTCTTCAGTTTAATGTATCAAATGAGGAAAAATAGATGATGTGCTATTTTTTTGTCCCAGAGTGTATGTATATGCAAATGAAGACAATGGTAATTATTATTAACACCCGAACCTCGGATTTTTAATTTTATAGTCGCTAAGAATCCAGGAATATAGTTTGTGAGACAATTTTCGATTAAAATTCACTCACAGATTACAGTTTGCGTAAATTCCTATTTCCATACTGGATTTTACGATTAAATCATCGACTAAAAAATGATTAGCGTTAAAAGTCAAGTGGGAATATTATGAATTTTTATCGATGGACAAGTTTCCTTGAGTTTTAAAAAATTCATATCTGCCATATACATATAGATGTGACCTCCAGACATTGAAAATATTAGTGTGTTTAAAGACTATCATAAGAGATCATAAGAGAATATTGCAAGAGCCACCAACTTGCTCACCCACGAACAGAATGCGCATTTTGCAAGAAGTCAACGACATCGCCAGCTCAGTCAAGGTTAGCCAATTCATTTGCTCCTCTGCCGTAGGTTTTAAGTGTCAAGGATTGTAAGCTGGTACTCCAAGACGTTCATTCGGTTATTATCAGCACTCTGTCGTCATTATTAATAACATGATCCTGTCGTCCTTTCCTTGACACTGATCTTCTATCTTCCCTGTTTCTTTCGTGTCACGTTAAAGATGTCTCTCTGCTTTTTCTTCTTCGTTGATCCCGGAAGCAGGTCAAACGAGGAAATTCCTTGAATCACGCGATTAACCCATTTACATCATAAGCGTACGAATTTACTTTGAACGCACTTTAAAACAGTATAACTTTTTTATGATTGTATCAAACGACCTGACGTCTTGTAATCAATTGGAAGTATTGATTTACTAAATGATCTGCAAAAAAAGATTTTCTGAAAATTACAATTTACTACAAGGTTGCATGCCAAAATAAAAAAAGCATTTTGGTAATTATTTAGAAGAAGGGTTTCCTCTCAGATTTTGATTTTAAATATGTTATAGCCCCCCACCACCTAATCCTAACTAATTATACTCGCATGATTTTTCATTACTAGTTCAAATCTGTATGACGGCTATATATGTAGAATGCAAAAATCATGCGATCAGAATTAGTTAGGGTTAGGTGGTGGGAGGGGGCGGAGAGGCACGCATATGAAAATGTAGGAGTAGTCTTTCAAAACTTAAAACTCACCCTATACATATACAGTGGCTCACGAAAGTATTCGAACGCCCTTTAAAACAGAATAACTTTTTTATAATTGTAACAAACGACCTGATCTTTTATAATCAATTAGAAGCACTGGTATATGCAATGGTAACCAAAAAAGATTTTCAAAAAAATTATAATTTACAACGTTACATGCAAAAATAAAAAGGTCATTTTTTAAACTTTTTTATTAGGGCCTCAAAGAAAATTTAAACTAGAGGGTTATTGTTGCTCGCTCGCTTCGCTCGCTCGCAACTAGGGTTGTTTTTGCGAAAGGGTTAGTGGTACGCATGGCTAGTAGCACCTATAGCTATTAATGTTTTTTTTATTTGGTGTGTGACTCTCCACAAGCCACACAAAGAACTTCCCGATTCGTTAGTTGCAGTATATTATTATCATTATTAAGTGTACGTTTTACGAAGATTATACGTTTTCAGGGAAATTCAATAGTTTTCTACTTATCAAAATGTTTGCTATATGGCGTCGCATTAAACGAACATCACAGGCTCGTTGCTCGCTTGGTTCCTTGTTATAGCATACTAATGTTGCAAAATAAATTGTCTTAATTAGTTTTTCGCAAACGATACAACTCCTCATTATCCGAGTTTGCAGTATTGATCTTGGTTTTCTTCGATACTGTTAATTTAAATTGTCCCAAAATATATAAACCGCGCTCAATTTTGAAACTCTGCTGAGTGCTACACACAACATTTGTAAAGTTCGCCTTTCTGATTTTTTAAAATCCAAACATACTTTCTCGTATGTTTGTCCCTGACTTTTATGAATCGTAATCGCTTCAGCAGGAAGCACTGGAAATTGACTACGTGTGATTTGATATTTTTCCTCACTCGACATATTTACTTGATTCGATATTTTTATTATTGGTGTTAAATTGTGATCATTATTTGGATTTTTCATCAAATCACGATAACGAGTTCTTACTTTCACTCCTACTCTGGCCAATTGGAAATCTAACCACAATATAGACGGAATTTTAGTATTTTCTTGAAAAGTAATAAATTTTAATATTCCGCATGTGTGTGTGTGTGTGATGCATTAACCAATCCGTTTTCAACATCAATGTTATTAATAATTATCATATAGTTTATACTAATTTTCAATTTAATCTCAGTTAATAATTCGTTTTGAACTGATTGTTTTTTTAAAGATTGTAATATAAATTTTTTTTGTTCTTTCATCGATATTCTTTGAAAATGTATTCTCGGGAGTAGAGATGATTAACTCACTCTTGCATTGGGATAATTTTCGATTATTGTAAGCGGAAACATCATCATAAGGTACAAAAAAAATTTTTTGTGTAATTACGTTTGTTTCTTCGGTGGAAACTTTCCGTTCTCTCGTATAAATTGCATTGTTGAATGAACTTCTTTCGAAAAAAACTAAAAAAACTAAAAAACTACTTGACCAAAATGGACCAAAATCTAATCAGCTCTAAGTTACAGCGGGGCACATCGATTGCATCATTCATAATCCTGATCGCGTTGTTACTTTTTCTGAAAACGTTAACGAAAAATTTGATTACATACAAATGGACACACACACACACACACACACACGAACATTTTGCTGAAAATAGTCTAAAATGACTGCAATGAGACCATGAAACGTGAAGATCTGCTAAAAAAACGATTTTCGATTTTCGGGGTCATTACAATAACTTCCTTATAAAATCGGGAAGTTAAAAATATATGTTTTGTAGATCTATGTTAGTTATACACATGCTGAAAATTTCATCGAAATCGGTTGACGCAGGAAAAAAAGACACGCATCGAAAGATGTACGATTTTGTGGATTTTAAGCAGAAACTGATCAAAAATCGTGTAAAACTACGATTTTCAACATTTTTAATCGCTTGTAGCTCGTTTGTGTGATAATCGATTTTGACGAAATTTTCAGCATGTGTATAACTAACATAGATCTACAAAACATATATTTCAAATTTTCTTCAAGGGCCCTAATAAAAAAAGTTTAAAAAATGACCTTTTTATTTTTGCATGTAACTTTGTAAATTATAATTTTTTTGAAAATCTTTTTGGATATCATTTCATAAACCAGTGCTTCTAATTGATTATAAAAAATCAGGTCGCGCGCGTTTGTTACAATTATAAAGAAATTATTCTATTTTAAAGGGCGTTCGAATACCTTCGTGAGCCACTGTATGTATGACCAGAGTGAGACCCTGTTTTCTCTTTCATCTCCACAGCGTGTTTAGAAGCAAAATGTAAACAAACGCCGCGCCGGGACAGGCTCACGTTGCTGCAAAGCGTGCAGGAATAAGAAAAATTCAATACAGTATTAGCAACAGTTATTTGCAAATATTTCGAAAACTAAAATCGAGCGGCGGTAACATGTACAGGAAAAAGTTGTTCACAGAATGATGACCTTGACAACATATTTGTTCAAGATTATCAAAATCTGAGAGCCTTCTTCTAAATAATTACCTAATTTTATTAACACGTCGACTGTCGAGTTGCAATCCTTAAAAATCTCACAACATCGAAATAATTTAGTTACTAACATCGCGACTGAAAAGTTCAAATTGAACACAGCTTCTTCAATTTTTCCGCTTGCTACACACCCTAACAAAATATAGGCTTGACAAATGTAGCTGTGCGCTGAATGTCCCCCGCAAGGGGAAATGTTCCCCGCTGCGCAGTGGCAAATAGGCGAACTTCATAACGATACGGCACCTGTCAAACGATTCACGTTGCGACAGTTCAGTTTAAAAGTATAGTGACACAAGTGTATTCACACAAACATATAAACAGTTGTTTTGTATGTTTACTGCTGTAAGAAATAATGGACAGTGCGCACTTTTGACGAGGTGTGTACTTTACCGTTCAAATGTTGCATCTTTCTCTCGTCGAGTGCGGTCTTTGTTTTCTTATGCGCATCCCCCTGAATTTAGTCACCCGCACAGCTACATTTGTCAAGCTGTACTTAAATACTTCATGATCAAAATTAATTTCTAGATCTGGTGAAACAATAGTGTCTACCATATATGGCGGCGTAGCAGTAGAAGTTAGAATTTACATGAAACATTTGTAATACTTCGTGGCTTAACCCTTTGCGGTCCGCGCGGAATTCGCAATTTCGTACCAGCCGGTCCGCACAGATTTCGCCCCAGTCGCTTATTATTCACTTGGTACCGTTTTCTTTGAAAAACATTTATAATGATAATATAAGACGAAAATGAAAAATAAAAAAAAAAAAAAAATTTTCCGTGTCGAGTGACACTCGACATAGGACGCGCCAGAACGAAAACCGATGTCGAGTCACACTCGACATAGGACGTGCCAGAACGAAATGCAATGTCGAGTCACACTCGACATAGGACCGCAAAGGGTTAAATATGATAAGTAGACTGCGTATTTTTATGTAAACACATATTTCAAACAAAATATTATTGTGTACAAATAATAATTAATGTGTACAAAATATTATGTACAAAATATTATTTTGCATATTGCATATCTTTTCTACCAAGTGCATATGCACATATACATATATTACGTATTTCTTTTATATAATTTCACTATACATATTTTGCTGCGATTTGTTTGACTCCAATATTTTATGCCGAAAATTTTAATAAAACTAAAGAGATTCGACTATTCTTTTTCCTTAACATCTGAAAACAGTAAAATCATTAGTTCACAATCTTTATTTTGTTTCTGTAAATAGGTAGTTGAAGATTTTGATGAAGATGATATAGTTGCAATTGCAACAGCTCAGAATGTGTTGCGACAGACACAAGTTGCACAAAATTTGACATTTATAAAAGTACATTTACGAACTCTTCCAGCCACAATAAAACTGGAAGCTGTCAGTTTACCCTTAACAAATTCAATGAATATATTCGTGGACTGTATTGAACATTTAAGAGCTGTAAACGTGGCGATCAAATTCTTGTTAAAATATTATAGATGCAGTGATAAAAAAGAATCCTGGTTTATGCGGAATATCTAAACTCGTGAGGATATTAAGCAATGAAAATGTGTCAACTAATGTACCACAACGCTATTGTAGCAAATATAAATATGCACCCATTACATCCTGTGATCTAGAACGTACTCCTTCAGCATATAAGTCAATATTTACTGACACACGCCAACAACTAAGTCTTACAAACATGAAGAAATTACTAGCAACTTATTGTAACGAAAAGTATGGTGTTTCCGTATAAATAAATTGTTAATTAAATTGATAACTGATAAATATCTCTTTGTATTAGTTCTGATCATATTTTTCGTGCATATTTGCATATATATTAGAATAAAATATATTAGAATCGATTCCTCTGATTCTAAGTATCATCGATTCCTCACTACTAGTTTTTTTGCTATGGTACCCTAACAATTTTTTACGTAGAATAAACAGAGGAATCGATTAGTGCAACAAAATAATATGCATTTCTATTTAAAGAAATGATGGAATTGTTAATTGCACATGCACAGTTGCACCTAAAAAAAATCTAAGGCCCTACGCTCTTCGAACCATTTATTTTCCTCTTTTGATATTTTTTCGTAAATGCATTAATAACGGAGTTATGGCCTGAAACAATCGCGTGAAACACCCTGCATTTTCTAGTGCTGCGAGTCTAATCTCCAAACTCTGCATGTTCCAGGAATGCTATAAGGAGTGTTCCTAATTCCTATATTCCATGATTGTTACGAACTTTTTAATCTTACAGTTCAATCACTATTGCGTAAGACGTAGGAGCTACGATTATTTCTTGTGCAACAATTTTGTCGCACATAATAAGAACATTACTTAATTAATGTTCTTATAATATAAATGTATGTCGATTAAGTGACACACACGAATTCGAAGTACTGTTGTGAGCTGACGAGAAGATCCCTGGTAGGAATGCGGTGACGTAGGCAAGAATGCGCACCCGATTGGTTGGCTTGGAGGGGGGGCGCCTAGGCTCACACGCAGTTTCGACTAGAGCGTTCTATTGGCCGACGCAGTCACCCCCACTACTCGAGTCGCGTGACGAAGAGAGGGAATCAGACGTACCCTAGGGTACTCAGTGAGGGTACTCAACGGCGTAGGCACAAAATTAAGAATACTGCTGAAAAATTGTCATGACGTAAAACTTTCTTATTTTCCTATTCTTATTATAAAATGTTCAAATCAGTATTGACATTAACATTCTACAGCACATATTAATAATCGTACAGTAAATGTTCTATAAACGCGAACGCATCGGGGGGATTTCTTCGCGTTTTTCGATCGTGGTCCTACTTTTTTCGAGCTTCAAAGGCCGAGCCGAACGTAGAGAAGGACAGCGCGTGTAAAGCGAGACCACGCGCGGGCCTTTGAACTGTGCCGGCGACTGCGACTCTCCGCGTCTCTTTCTTTTCTATACGCGCTATCCTTCCTTGCGCCCGAAACGTCCATCGTCATTTAAACCTCTACAGTTTAAATACCATCGAAGGAAACCTATCGAATTGGAGCGTTTGCATCCGTCAGGAAAAGGCACACTTTTTGTAGTATTTCAACTGTTTTAAGTAATGTATTTAAGATTTATTTAATTTTGGCTCTTATCAAAAAATTGTAATGGAGCGAGCGACGCGCGTGACTTGACACGGTGTTCGGTTTTGCGACATGATCGGTCATAGTTCATCGCGTCTTTATATTTGCGAAACCGAACGTTAAATAATAAAAATATAAAACAGTTCAGCATATTTTATAAAGTAATTTTTCTCGTTTTTTAATCTTTGCCTAGCGTCGAGATCGCAATTTCTCTTTCTTTTTCACTCGCTATACATACTCTTATGTTCTAAAGTCACTTCATATGTACATACCGTCAATTAAACCACTAAATTCTGTTCAAATTATATCGTGTTTGGTATCATTTTAATCAGAAAAATGCCAGAAATAAGGTAGTGAAAGTCCCATAACAGAATCATGGAAAATGAAGAAGTTTGACTGTTGGTGTAACGTTATGATGACTCACGGGCGCGTTTGAACTGTGCCGACGACTGCGACTCTCCGCGTCGCGTTTGTAGTGGTTCACACCGATATACCGAGCCGAGTCAGTGTATTAGTTTGGAGGGGATATTTTTTTCGCGTTTATCGTTGACAGATTTTCGCGTTTATAGAACATTTACTGTATATATATTATAAGTTCTCTCTCTCCCGCTCTCTCTCTCTCCCGCTCTCTCTCGCTCTCTCTCTCTCTCGCTCTCTGTCTCTAATGTAAAAAGCTAAAAAAAAAAGTATAAAAAAAGTTACCACGACGGGACTCGAACCCGAGTCCACGGCATAGCAGTTCAGCTCGCTGCCGCTACGCCACACCATTACTTACAATTAGTAAAAGAGTGAACTATGTAAACTGACATGTTGCGTCCACAAAACTTTTGCAAATATCTTGAAAATTACTGAATAGTTGCCTATATAATGGGGTATATTCGTAATCAGGGGAACGAGATCTGTAGCTCTGTAAAGTCTCAACTAAATCTGTGACGCGAAGGCTTTGCATTCTCCTTGTGTAAATTGTCACTTTTCATGACTGCAATAGGATCCTCGTATTCACGGCATTGAATATTGGCTGTAAGTCGTGAAACATCGTAGCCCTCTGTAAATACGGGAATCCTACTACTATGCGTCGTGTGACGTAGCAGCTGAAAGGGCGTGGTCACGCGGCGAGTACGGGACCGTCAGAGGTGGGGGTAGGGGGCGAGTACGGACCGTCAGAGGTGGGGGTAGGCGGCGCTAGCTGGAGACCCCTCTTGCCTCTGTGCCCCCCCGGGGATCTTCTCCTCAGCTCACAACAGTACATTAAAAGTAAACATTTTACTTTCAATATATTAAATAAAGATTTATATTATATTTGAAACCAATATTTCCTTCGTAATATGAAACGTGTGTATATCTTCCAGCATATTCTGGAACAAATATTTTTCCATATTAAACGTTAAACATAAAATATTTCTTGCATATTAGAAAAAAAATTCTATTTCTAATATGAAATAAAGATTCATTTTATATTTATTGTTAGAAAAAAATATTTTTCCTTAATATGAAATAAATATTATCTGTTTATTATGAAAAAATATTTTTCCTTAATATGAAATAAATATTATCTGTTTATTATGAAAAAATATTCTATTTCTAATATGAAATAAAGATTCATTTTATATTTAGAAAAATATATTTTTCCTTAATATGAAATAGATATTTCATGCATATTTAAAAAAAATATTTGCTATAAATGTAAAATAAATATTGTATGTATACAGGGTGTCTCAAAATTAGGTCCGGAGCCGAAAATGGGAGGTTCCTGAGATCATTTCAAGCGACATTTTCCTTTGAAAAAATGTCGTCCGCGGCTTCGTTAACGAGTTATTAACGAAAAACACGGACCAATCAGAGCGCGAGCTAGACGCGTGCAGCCCGGCGCGCCGGCAGCCGAGTGTCGGTGGCACGCCGCGATGTCGTAACGAACAAAAGTTTCTCGATGATGTGAATCCTCGCCAATTTCGACAAGCTTTAGATATTTTGTCAATACCATGGTTCTGAACAACATTTCCCTTTACAGTTTCTGTCGATCGGCTTTAGTTTACGACATTATTGTAAAAATTTGTAATTGTAAATCGATCGATGTACTATTTCCTATCCGATTTCGATAATATTTGGATATGTTGTCAAGATCATGATTCTGAACAACATTTCCCTTGACGGTTTCTGTCGATCGGCTTTAGTTTACGATATTATTGTAAAAATTTGTAATTGTAAATCGATCGATGTACTATTTCCTATCCGATTTCGATAATCTTGGGATATGTTGTCAATACCACGATTCTGAACAACATTTCCCTTTACAGTTTCTGTCGATCGGCTTTAGTTTACGATATTATTGCAAAAATTTGTAATCGTAAATCGATCGATGTACTATTTCCTGTCCGATTTCGATAAGCTTTGGATATGTAGTCAAGACCATGATTCTGAACAACATTTCCCTTGACGGTTTTCGTCGGTCGGCTTTAGTTTACGATATTATTGTAAAAATTTGTAATTGTAAATCGATCGATGTACTATTTCCTATCCGATTTCGATAATATTTGGATATGTTGTCAAGACCATGATTCTGAACAACATTTCCCTTGACGGTTTCTGTCGATCGGCTTTAGTTTACGATATTATTGTAAAAATTTGTAATTGTAAATCGATCGATGTACTATTTCCTATCCGATTTCGATAATATTTGGATATGTTGTCAAGACCATGATTCTGAACAACATTTCCCTTGACGGTTTTTGTCGGTCGGCTTTAGTTTACGATATTATTGTAAAAATTTGTAATTGTAAATCGATCGATGTACTATTTCCTATCCGATTTCGATAATATTTGGATATGTTGTCAATACCATGGTTCTGAACAACATTTCCCTTTACAGTTTCTGTCGATCGGCTTTAGTTTACGACATTATTGTAAAAATTTGTAATTGTAAATCGATCGATGTACTATTTCCTATCCGATTTCGATAATATTTGGATATGTTGTCAAGACCATGATTCTGAACAACATTTCCCTTTACAGTTTCTGTCGATCGGCTTTAGTTTACGACATTATTGTAAAAATTTGTAATTGTAAATCGATCGATGTACTATTGCCTATCCGATTTCGATAATATTTGGATATGTTGTCAAGATCATGATTCTGAACAACATTTCCCTTGACGGTTTCTGTCGATCGGCTTTAGTTTACGATATTATTGTAAAAATTTGTAATTGTAAATCGATCGATGTACTATTTCCTATCCGATTTCGATAATCTTGGGATATGTTGTCAATACCACGATTCTGAACAACATTTCCCTTTACAGTTTCTGTCGATCGGCTTTAGTTTACGATATTATTGCAAAAATTTGTAATCGTAAATCGATCGATGTACTATTTCCTGTCCGATTTCGATAAGCTTTGGATATGTAGTCAAGACCATGATTCTGAACAACATTTCCCTTGACGGTTTTCGTCGGTCGGCTTTAGTTTACGATATTATTGTAAAAATTTGTAATTGTAAATCGATCGATGTACTATTTCCTATCCGATTTCGATAATATTTGGATATGTTGCCAAGACCATGATTCTGAACAACATTTCCCTTGACGGTTTCTGTCGATCGGCTTTAGTTTACGATATTATTGTAAAAATTTGTAATTGTAAATCGATCGATGTACTATTTCCTATCCGATTTCGATAATATTTGGATATGTTGTCAAGACCATGATTCTGAACAACATTTCCCTTGACGGTTTTTGTCGGTCGGCTTTAGTTTACGATATTATTGTAAAAATTTGTAATTGTAAATCGATCGATGTACTATTTCCTATCCGATTTCGATAATATTTGGATATGTTGTCAAGACCATGATTCTGAACAACAATTCCCTTGACGGTTTTTGTCGGTCGGCTTTAGTTTACGATATTATTGTAAAAATTTGTAATTGTAAATCGATCGATGTACATACTATCTCCTCGCCGATGTCGATGAGCTTCATTTCAAAGGAAAAAGATATTTAAAACATCGAATTTATAACATATTTCAAAGTCATCGAAATCGGTGAGGACCCACATCATCGGCAACTTTACCCGAACGATAGAAGAAGCACAAACTTATTGAATTAAAAACTCACTTATTCAGCCGTAAATCCATTTGTCTACCACATACAACCACCACACTTTTACATAATCTTCGAATCGGTGTTTTCGAGAATCATATGATTCTCGAAAAATCAATGCCATATGATTCTCGAAAAATCAATATCTCCTTGGGAACGATTTCATTTGTTTTAAACGACGCCTTCATCGAATACATTGTACGCTGGGAGAGCACAGTTTCGCGCGGCATCGCGAAGAGCATCGAACTCTTTCCGCGTCGGAGTAAGTAATTTCGTTCGATATCGATACGAGTTATAAAAGTGTGCTACGAGTTCAACAATTATGTAAAAGTGTGATGGTTATATGTGGTAGTCAAATGGATTTACGGCTGAATAAGTGAGTTTTTAATTCAATAAGTTTGTGCTTCTTCTATCGTTCGAGTAAAGTTGCCGATGATGTGGGTCCTCACCGATTTCGATGACTTTGAAATATGTTATAAATTCGATGTTTTAAATATCTTTTTCCTTTGAAATAAAGCTCATCGAAATCGGCGAGGAGATAGTATGTACATTAGGGTGGTCCTAAGCTATACTTGGCGAAAAATTTTTATCGAGATACAAAGCACGACGCCCCCCAGAATGGTTCTCTTTGGTAAGAAAAAAATTTGGGCGAAGTTTGAGATCGATCGAAAAAAAGGATCACGTGGCGCATTTAAATTGAAAATTTTGAAAATTTTGAAATTCATCGTAACTATAAAGTATTATATATCGTTGGATTTGTAATTTTTTTAAAAATAAGAATATGGAAAAATTATATGACCTTAATTAAAAAAGAAATAACGATGACCTTGAAATTTCGAAAATTTGATTTTTAAAAAAAAATTTTTTTGTGCCATTATATTTACCATATTGAACAGTGCAACTTTTTCCTGTGACATTTTTTCGTATAACCACAAATAACAGTGATATGTAATTTTGTATTGTACTATATATGTGAATGAATATACTCTACAGAATAGTGTAATAAGGAACTATTTCTTATATTCTAATGTAAGACTATCCGCTTTTAGGATGGGAAGGACAGAGCGGGTCACTGGAAGAGCGGGTCCTCAGACCCGAAATGGCTGTAAGGACCCGCGCTGCCAGCTCATTTTATGACGCTACCCCTCTGGGTTTTTCCTGAGAGGGTGGTAGCTGTGTGGTTCGCCCGTGCTACGGACCCTCAACGTTACACGTTTTTCGCTATCGTAGCTTTCGTTGCGTCAGGATATTGCTGGCGGTAATCTTTTACCATTTGCAGTACCAACTGCTTTTCTTCCTCATTGCGAGCTAAAATTTGATTATAATCCTGCATTAGCTTAACGGCTCTTTCTGCCGAATCCTTGATTACAGGTAAAGCCTTAACTATATCTAAACCTAGTTTGTAAGAATCTTCATCATGCCAAACTATTGGATCTTTTTTTAAAAATTCTGTCGATATATTAAATCTAATAAAAAATTTTCGACTTTCGTCTGATATAAAACTTGAAATGTCCTCTTTCATGTAATCGGCCACATTAGTTGGTAAAATGGCTAATTTTTTATAATAATCGCCGCTACTAGTATTGCTCAACGCCTGCACCATTCGTTTTTTTGTTTCTATCGAAACGTCATTATCAAAGAATGATAACGCAGCATTCTCTGGTGTTAAATACCATAAGTGTCTGCAAAATTTATCTAACGTTATATGACTGATAATCTTATCTATTTCCTTATACTTATATAAGGATTTTATATAAATCAAATCCTGCTGCGGAGCCTTCGTCGGGAGAGGAGCTTCTATCCATGCTTTCAAATATACATTTGCGATAAATATACAAATGTCGCGAATTCCATTTTTCTCCTCCTCGCTTAATTCGAATTCTTCGCGAAATAAAAATATTTGCAAGCAATAAATACCTTTCGCCATCCACCGAGCATGATGGTAAGCTCCAGGAGCTCTAAAATGATATTCGGAAAAGGTATTACCTAAAAATAGTAACACGAGTTCAATAAACTCGCGATAGTCTTCTCGTGGATGATGTCAGTGATGGGATTGTTGGCGCTTTTCACGCGCACGCGCGACGACTCTAGCCTCAGTCAAGTACGAAGATCGGGTACCTTGGTCGCCCTGCTAATTTCCCGCCATATAGTCTCCCACTACTTTCCCCCAGTAGTTCCCCACTTTCGGACGTAGACGTAGACACGGCCCTGACGAAACTCGCGCATGCGTGCGAAAAGCGCCAACAATCCCATCACTGGATGATGTATTTGCAGAGACTGTTTCGCAAAATTGATTAGCTATGGTACATTTTTTATCGGAATATTTGGATAAAAATCGGAATATTTGGACCCGTAGATTTGGACATCATTTTGTCAAAAACAGATCTTAAAATAATTTCATAAATATGATGTCCTTCCCATCCCAAAAGCGGATAGTCTTACATTAGAATATAAGAAATAGTTCCTTATTACTATTCTGTAGAATATATTCAAAATATTCATTCACATATTATAGTACAATAGTACAATACAAAATTACATATCTCTGTTATTTGTGGTTATACGAAAAACTGTCAGAGGAAAAAGTTGCACTGTTCAATATGGTAAATATAATGGCACAAAAAAAATTTTTTTTGAAAATCAAATTTTCGAAATTTCAAGGTCATCGTTATTTTTTTAAAAATTAAGGTCATATAATTTTTCCATATTCTTATTTAGAAAAAAATTACAAATCCAACGATATTTAATACTTTATAGTTACGATGAATTTCAAAATTTTCAAAATTTTCAATTTAAATGCGCCACGTGATCCTTTTATCCGATCGATCTTAAATTTTGCACAAATTTTTTTCTCATCAAAGAGAACCATTCTGGGGGGCGTCGTGAAAAAAATTCGTTGGTCAAAAAATAAGGTCCACCCTAATGTACATCGATCGATTTACAATTACAAATTTTTACAATAATATCGTAAACTAAAGCCGATCGACAGAAACTGTAAAGGGAAATGTTGTTCAGAATCATGGTATTGACAACATATCCAAAGCTTATCAAAATTGGCGAGGATTCACATCATCGAGAAACTTTTGTTCGTTACTACATCGCGGCGTGCCACCGACACTCGGCAGCACGGCGCGCCGCGCCGTGCTGCACGCGTCTATCTCGCGCTCTGATTGGTCCGTGTTTTTCGTTAATAACTCGTTAACGAAGCCGCGGACGACATTTTTTCAAAGGAAAATGTCGCTTGAAATGATCCCAGGAACCTCCCATTTTCGGCTCCGGACCTAATTTTGAGACACCCTGTATATTTCAATATTAAAAACAGATTGAATCTCTTTTTAATATCATATGAATGTGTATACAATATTTTTTGCTACTAGAGGGTGCTTTTTACATATTTTACGTGCATAAAGATCTGCAGTCTAATGATACGAAATTGGTACAGTATTATTTTTCCGTTTAGTAATCGGTGCAATCCAATTTGATCGATCGATACTCTACAAACAGGATGGCGTATTACGCAGCTTTAATCGCGAACGAAAGACGAATTCGATCCGGCGCGACGGCCTCCAGAGACGCGCCCTGTATCTGTATCTGTATCTCTATCGACTCAGGCTTCGCTTCCGGGTAATCGGATTTCGTTTTTCTCGACGAAGGCCGCACAGGTGTTTAATAACACTGTACTCGCGACACGTTTGCTCTGTACGCGGCTTTTCGACTTCGTCCCAGAGCCGTTTTTGCGAGTACTCGCTTGTAATCACCACTATCAGATTCTATAAAACAGGTCTTCCGACCTTAACCTGCCTCTACAGACCCCTTCATGATACAGTGACTCATGAAAGTATTTCAACACTTACCATGTGCAATACTATATTTATTATAATAAGTATATTATACAATACTCGTACAGAAATATTATTAACATTGTAAATATGTAGATATGGCTCTCTGGATTACACAGGTCAAGTTTCAAATGAATCGAAACATGTATACAATACTTATGAATTATTTCTTACAAAGATAAACTTTGCTGATGCTACAAAAGTATTTAAAAACGCAGAAATGAGCTCTAAGAATGAATGAAAACAAAGATTTTCAGGCACTGAATGTTAAAATTCAGTGTTAGTAATTGTACGTGCGTCAGTTATAAACTCCGGGATAAAAAGATAGCACATCATCTATTTTTCCTCATTTGATACATTAAACTGAAGAAAATAAATATTTTAATATGTCAACATATTCTGATATGGCTGTACGTACAATGTACTGAATATCATCCACCATATTTACTTCAATAGAATTTTCGAAATGAAAACGTAAATATTGAGGCACACAAGCGGGACAAAATGATAGCACAAATAGCACTTTTACATTTGTTAGTTGTGCAGAAGTTACTGAAGAGCAAACATTCAATGCAAAACGTAATTGATAAAGTGGGTACTAGCTTCTCTTTCGTGCTTATTTCATAAAACAACATACTAAAGTGTCAAGAATGGGTCGTGGAAAAACTAAGTGTATGTGAAGTACATACGATATCGAAGTTAAAGGAAGAACATGATTGAATTACACAGATATCAAAAATTGTAAATAGATGCCGAAAAGTTATTATGAGCTAGTTAAAAAATCCTGAAAATTACGGGAAAAAGAACAGTTCTGGTCGTCCACAAAGTTTAACTGCCCGTGAAAAATATGCAACATTGAGAACACCATCAACTCCGAGGATGACTGCGAGGCAAATCGCTGAAAATATTGGCGTAAACACTAACGGAAAGAATGTACGTTGTGTTTTACAAAAATGCAAGCAGTTAGCGCGAAGAGAATTGCAGAAAAAAACCTTGGTTAAAGAAGGAGCATAAAGCGTTCTGCTTACAATTTGCCAAAAAACCATATCAATATGAGGACAAAGTGGCGAAGAGTCATATTTACTGACGAAAAATGATTTAGGCAATTTGGATGGTCCAGACGACGTAGGCTATTACTATCATAATTTGAACGAAAAACAGCAATTTTTAAGCGATCACCAAATGGGAGGCAGCTGTGTGATAATTTTGGCCGATATTGGATATTGGAGTAAAACAGAAATCAAATTTATATAAGGACGAATGAATAGTGAACGGTATATTTAAATAATAAATGAACAATTAAACACTTATGCTGTAGGAATTGCTGCAAATGAACACATTTTACAACAAGATAATGTCGCAGTCCACGCGGCGAAAGCGGTCAAGAAATACTTTTCTTCGAAAATTATTCGTGCTTTCGAGTGGTCAGCAAGATCTCCAACCTCAACATTATTGAAAATTGTTGGGCACATCTTGCCAGAGCTGTGTACCAAACTGGCAGACAATTCCAAAATATTAACGATTTAAAGTAGAGCATTTTGGACGAATGGGAGAATATTAGTCAAAACAGTATTAAAAAATTGTATTAATATTTACCAAACCGAATGAGTAAAGTCGATAGCTGTAAAGGAGGTCCTACAAAATATTTAGCATTGATTTTTATCGACTAATTCTGTTTTATATCAAGTTTTTCGTTAAGTATGCTATCATTTTGTACATTTATATTTCGTTAATAATTCTACTTCATTCAATAAAAATAGATAAGTTAACGAAACTTCGTTTCATTTCAATCATATATGTTAAGAAAGACACACTAAAAATATGTGTATTAAAATAATTGAATTTCTAATGTTTAATAAACAGAAATTACATTAATTTCAAAGTGTGCTATCTTTTCGTCCCGGGGTGTATTCAGGTAGAAAGTTTTTATTTTGCATAAAGATTCGCAGTCTAAACTTCGTGCAGATTCATATTTTTATAGGGAATCATTTTCTTATTGGCAATGTCAATACTCAACTGAGGATAGAAACGGTTCTTGGTTTTATTAGATATTTCATTTTATTAAGACTTTCGCGAACAGTGGTTTTTAAACATTTGTATAGGAAATTGTTCTTTATTTGGAGCTGTCAATAGTGAATTGAGAATAACATGAAATAGTTATTGGCATCATTAAATTCATTTTATCGAGAATCGTTCCCAATCAGTGATTTTTAAAAATTCTGTTAGGGAATTTTAATTTCTCGAGCTATATAATGTTAATCTTAAAAACAGACTTAAAAGAATGATTTATTCAGATGTCTCGAAATTATCACCCTGTTCTGACCTATCACTCCCAGAAGGCTTCATGATTATGGTCAACTTCCTGCTTAATTTCGAGAATCACGACATCGACGTGGGTTCTGCTAACTAAGATACGTTTAAGGATTAATAGATCGTCGGTAATGAACACGCACAGCGCTCAGGCTGGATCATTTTTGAGCGCACCGTTGCGTGCAGGTGCGTTCCCGTTTGAGAACGCCCTGCAATTATGGTCGACCGACGACGTCTTGGAAATTGAATGGAGTACTGGTTACCAGACCAGACGTAGACCGAGTACTTTGTATTAAGCGATTGTGTGTTCTCCAACCATGTGGTACACCTTGTTAACTCACGATAATAGGGAAACTATGTCCTACACGATAAAAGTTAAATCAACCTCTTGACATATTTCACACGTTGAGTGCAGTGCCACAATGCTCGTAAAAGTCACAGAAAATCAAAACAACTTATTTAATATAATACAAGAATAGAAAAGACGACATTTGTCACAACAATCATCTTGTAACATTTTTGTCACACCTTGTAAATCTTCATGAAATTTGGTTTACTTAATAGATGGTAAATTATTTTTGCAATCATAATATCAGGTCATTAAGTATGAAACTTGATAAATAAAATACAAAAACACATTTGTCAAGTTTCATACTGAATGACCTGATAGATTAAAAATAATATACTGACAAATATGTTTCTTCTATCGATCGTATTTGCTGTTAATGAATTTTTTAATGTTTTCGGCGCAACGGTTCGATCGTTTATTACGAATTATAAAGCAATTTTGCTAATTGTCAAACAAAATCAACGTTTCGATCCTAGTTTGGATCTTTTTCAAGATTTATTTGAATCGTTTTATTTGAATTGCGTTATAATTTGCAATAAACAATCGAACCGTTGCGTCGGAAACATTTAAAAAATTTATTAATGTACTGACATTCGTAAAAACTGTTTTCTTAATCATTGTAAGTTTGGAGATAGTGTACCATTCTCTGTAGAATCGTTTGCTGTTTCTATTGTTCGATATTCCATCGACTCGTTTTGTCATAAATGTATCAAATCCGCAGTCTACCGATCAGAGAGAAAATGCGACACGAGCACATCCAGTGTGGAAAACTAAAAATAAAACGAGCAGCATCATTCACCGAAAGTGCCAGTGTCAGACGAATCAGGAGTGTAACTTTTCTCGAAACGAGCACAAGGCTGATCTTCAACGTGTCGGCAGCCATTTAGTTTCAACATCGACGAGTCCCGTTTCTTCTGCAGGCTATAACTCTCTGCTTGGACCATTCTCCTGGGAATTTCCGAAGACGCATCGACCGTTTAGATAATTAAACAGGTAGTTTGCGGTTCCAGTCGGCAACTTGTGCCAATTGCGGCCGGGGAAATGGCGTTTCGCAACACCGGAAGTCACCCTGCCGAACAGGTGACTTCACTCGCAGATTTGCGAGCCGCTATTTTCGCCAGCCGTCAATTGCCAATACAATAAACACAGACCGTTTATAATTAGCATGGCCGATAGACGCTATTTATAGTCGCGATCATTTCTCGTTCTGAGAATCTCGCGAAAGGTTGCAACAATTCCTCGATGCGATTGCCTCGAGGTTCTTTTTCAGCCTTGCGACGACGAATAGAAGAAAAATCGCCGATTCACGTCGCTCCGACCCCGATCGGTTCACGTGCCGGCGAATTTATGGCCGATCCGAGGACAAACAAACGATCATTCCGCCGCGCCGCGCCGCGCCCCACCCCGCCGCGCTGGGGGCGTAATCACGGAAAGCGTCGTGACCGACGATCGAGGATTTCTGGCTTGCACGCCACGATTTCTCCAATTTGCTTGGCAAGCAGTGCTTTCGGCATGCGATCTTACCTCATCCCTCTCGGAACGCTCATTAGGAAGTAATTAACAAACAATCGCGCGGGCAAACACACGCTCGTTTTTAATGGAGAGTGATCGTGACGACCGCGCACGATTCTGGTCATCAACAGATTCCATTCGATGATTCAAAAGGGCCCCACTCGATTGGTCTTCTCCCTGCCTCTCTCTCTCTTCGAGTTTTCGCATACTTGTTACGCAAAGCCCGGAGAAATATTTAACATTTTTCTTGTGGAAAAAATATTTTCAGAAGATGTTTTTTAGTAATTTTCAAAGAGAAAGCTACACATATGTGGAAGCTGTCCAAAGCTACAGTATATTTTTTAATGTACTTTTGAAATACATTAACTTTTTGTAAATCTGTTTGAAAGTACAAATTATATACCTACACCTTTACGGAAGTCATTACGGTAACGAGGTGGTATAAAACACGAACATTCGTCAAATACCAATTGTTTTTAATGCAATAGTATATAAGTATTACTGTGTGCGTAACAACTGGTTTTATGTAATCGCGTGTATTTTTGTGCTGATCTAACACTAGTCCAGTCAACGAAAAGTTGTAGAGGGAAATGGAAGGAACACAATTTTTAACTTTGGGTCTTTGTTTGGACTCGTTAGGAGGTAAACATATTAAAAGTCCCCACTCCTAGGAGGTGAGCGGAGTGCAGGCGGGCACGTAGAAGGCCCCCTTTTTCGGTTTTCCGCTTATATTTCGGAAACTATGTGTCCTAGCGATAAGGCCATTCTATACAATATTAAAGCTGACAAAATGTGCCACAAGATTGACTGCATTCAGTTTTTCGCTATCTCGCATAGTTTCCGAGATATCCGCGCTCAAAGTTCACTAATTGTCCTGAAGCTAGTCAAGTAAGGCAAAAATTTCTTTTTCACAATTAGTCAACTTTGAGCTCGAATATCTCGGAAACTATGCGAGATAGCGAAAAACTGAATCCAATCAATCTTGTGGCACATTTTGTCAGCTTTAATTTTGTATAGAATGGTCTTATCGCTAGGACACATAGTGTCCGAGATATAAGCGGGCAACCGAAAAAGGTGACTTCTACGTGCCACCCTGTAGCCCGCTCACCTCCGAGGAGGAGCAGTAAACATACTTTTAGTATGTTTACCTCCTAACTAGTCCAAACAAAGTCCCAAAGTTAAAAATTGTGTTCCTTCCATTTCCCTCTACCCCCCCCCCCTTATAAGCATTCATTGACTATCATGTAATCGCATGTATTTTTGCGCTGATCTCACACTCCTTTTCGAGAAAACAGAATAAAGACAGTGATCAGTTTGCAAATACGGTGCACGCAGTAAGTAGAATCGGCGCATAGTGATCAGACACGGCAGCCAAGCCCTACTCAATTTTCTTCGAAACGAAGGGAACTGCAAGAATTTTTCTCAGCAAGAATGGAAAATATGGTGCTCAGCAGGCATTTAAATGCAATTTTCCCATTGCGAAATTCAAATTAAATACCTCAGCGCAAAAACCACGAACCAGGCTCATGTTTTAACATAAAAATCGCAAAACCACAAAACAGGCTTGAAATTACTTATAGAAAGCAGAAAAAAAACTAAAAGGGCTTGAAATGCATAATATTAAGAGGCTACGAGGTTAAGCAAAATGACGTAAACATCACGATTTTCGTCGTCGAACTCAAAGATTGTTAAAAATTTATTTGAAGAGGTGTGTGTGTAACATTCTTGAAGAAAAGACAATTTCAATATAATAGATTTAACTCTGAAGAAAACGAGAACAGCAATAAAACCCAAGTTGACACAGCAATTGCTGATTATTTACGGGAAAAATTAAACAATTTTCGTAATCAGTAGTTACTCGGTCTAAGCACGCAGGTTTTGAATTCGTTCAGAGAACGGTTTGCAAAATGATTGCAGTGTCTTTAGCCCAGTGGGTGTGTGCCGTTGTGAGAACAATTTTACAAGACACGAACGATCTGAACCCGTCAATGAACAGTAACTCGGTCGGAATTCCTGTTTTCAACCCTTAAAACTTGGCCCCTCGACCGTTCGTTCGGGTAATGGAGCCGCATGCATGGTAAATGGCGTGCAGTTGCATTCGATAATTGGAGCTCGGCTTTACGTTCCTGCGAACGCGGAGCCCTTTTAGGAAAGTCGTTGCAAGGAACATTATTATCGCGTCGCGTGGACTTGTTGCTGCGACGGACGGCTATTTCGAACCATCGCTAAAAACGGAGGTTAGGAATTGCTAAATGTGCACTTCACCTTGACGTAGGACCTCCTAATCAGCAGTGATCTCACTCGACGGTTTAAAGCTGGACGCATCCACGATTAATCAAGTGTGATGCTTAAATAAACCGCGCATCATATTCTTCGGCTTCCCATTTCATCATGTCAACCTTTTATATTCTTTCATACTTCTAATACCATATTAGATCTATTTTGTGGAGGCTTTCGTAAGCAGTACTGAAGACTTCTTTTTAGTCAAATTGAAACAGAAGTAAGATAGAGATAGATATTTTTGGACACTTATGTTTACAGTATTTTATTTAGATTTATAAATTGATTTTCTCGGGTTCGTAAAACCTGAAACAATTTATCCTTCGTGCACCACTGTGATCATTCGATGTCAGCTAAAATAAAATCATATTTTTCCAGTATGAACATTTAAGCAGCAGCCTTTTAATAGAATTTTATTTAGATTCGTCGGTCAATAAGGTCACAAGGAAATTATTAAAAATGAATCGGCTCGGTGAACGATGTATGCATACATATGTATTTCATGCACCAGAGTGGCCAAACTCGTCCAAACATGAATCAATATTCTCCAGAACCATGTAAATTGCAACTGCAACAGAATATTATTCATTACTTTGTCTAGCAATTTCATTTCATACGGTTTTTCCCTTGATTAGACGTCAACTTGAATTGCATTCGTGAAATATTAACACTAAACCTACCGAGGCTTAAAAGTAACTGGTACATGTTCCCTTATAAAAATCACAAGCACTATTAAAGATATACAATGGTTTCTTATGAAATCAGTTTTATTATTTCTCTAATTGTAAAATAAAAAACCTGGAACTAATCATCTTGACCGGTGTTGGTAGGTTTAGTTTTAAATGCACCGATCCTCCAAGTGCACAAAAATTACCGACCGTCATCTTCCAGTCGGCAGATCATTAAAACATTGAGTTGTTATGCTAATGCTCTGTGCGTCGCCAAGTTGTTTCTCTCTCGCTCGTTCAATAAATCAATTCTCTTATCGCGCGACAAATGTCAAGGTTGCGTTCCCTTATCATCGAACACTCCCCACTCGTTTCGTTTAATGCCTATCTATAGGTACCCCGCGAAATCAAATCAAAATAGGAATCCTCTAACCTTCAATTTAAGCAGCTACGTACACCTTGAAACGTGAAAAATACGGTTAAATAAAACAATTTTTATTCCTTGATAAATTATTTTTATCATATTCGTATTTCATATTATTTATCATATTTTGATCATAATGTGTATACCTTGTACATACGAAGTATGTCCAAAAAAAAATATATAAAAAAACTTTTTAAAAACAACGCTTATATTAAAGTGCACTAAAAAGGAGAAAATAATTTTTTTTAGACATTAGCGACAATAAATAAAAGCGTGGAGCGCTAAAATATATTGACGCAATCTTCGTGGGCGCTCCACGCTTTTATTTATTGTCGCTAATGTCTAAAAAAATTATTTTCTCCTTTTTAGTGCACTTTAATAGAAGCGTGGTTTTTAAAAAGTTTTTTTATATATTTTTTTATTTTCTACTTTTTAATCTTTACATATCTTGTATTCGATTTTAATTACCACTTCACCTGTAAATTCAACCATCTTTTGTAAAAGGAAAAATATTGTGTTATGGCGGCTGCAAATCGAAGTTTCCATTCTGTAGGATCATTAGTTCAGGCGCTATTGCAGTGTTTTTGACAGGTAAGGGCGTCGCCATATTGGTTTGTAGTGACGACTGCGAGCCGCTTACCGAGCAGAATCGCCTGTCCTGGTCGCCCTCCACCCCGTCCTAATCCTAACCAACTCAGTAAGTAAACTGAGCTCCTTCTATGCGAAGTGGGCCAGTGGAGTGGGGATGAGTCGGAGTGGGAACATGTAGTGGAGTAGGTAAGGCGCTTGCGCGCGGAGTGGGGATCGCTGGCCGCGATGACGTACTACCGAGCGTCGCGCGGAGAGGTGTAATGGTTAAATTTTTAATAGTTTATATCTCCTAAACGCATAGTTTTTTTTAAAATTTGTTTTTTAATATTGCATTGTCACCCAGTTCTGAGCTATGTTTAAAGTTTCAAGTCTCTAGCTCATCGGGAAGTGGTTTAAAATTCGATTACAAGATTTGACGCATACAACAACAACGACACGGCAAGCTAATATAAGCGTGGTAAAAATAAAAATAAAGAGAATTTTGTAATTCCGCGGGTTCTATTAGTCCGATTCACGTCATGTTTTTTTGTTGTGTTGGTAAACATGTCTGGAAAGTGTCTGTACATTGGTTGTCGCATTCGATGTTTAGTTTACTGTCAGCTTTCGAGAAAGTTACATTTGTTTTGGTACGATCAGCGATTGTTCGTGGCGAAACAATTCATAGTTTCTGCACCACGACAATGCACCTGCTCACACTTCATAGCTTGTTCGTGACTTTTTGGCCAAAACCAACACTAATAATGCTTCATCCTCCATATTCACCGTGTGACTCTCTTTTTTTCCCACAAAATAAAGAAAACTTTAAAGGGACGCCGTTTTTCAAGCATAGACGAGATTAAAAGCGGATCGCTGATAGAGCTAAAAGTTAGGCTGCTCTTTACTTTACCGGACTCAAAATTTGTGCCTTCTATAAATTATGATGTGTATTTGGTATGTAATCCAGTAGATTTGTACCCGGGGCGGCTAAAGACCGAAGTTTCGATCCTGTAGGATCAATGGTTCAGGACAGGCATGCACAGGTGGACGATTTGGGAGCAGGAGCAATCGACCCTGCTCCTGAGCAGGGTCGGAGCAGTGACCTTGCTCGGACGTATGGAAGGGGAACCTACCAATTGTAAACGGAGCACGAGAGAAGACGAGAAGAAGAGCGTATGAGAGTGGGGGCGGCGTCTACGTTGTTGTAGTCTGACCACTCCGGCGCGCTCTCCACTTCCCCACGCCCCTCCCACTCGTCTTCTCTCGTGCTCTGTTTACAAGTCACGCTTAGTGAGTTCCCCTTCCATACGTCCGATCTGCTCTGAGAGCATACGGGGAGCAACTTGGGAGCACGCGGGAGCTGCTCTGAGAGCAAAGAGCTGTGCATGCCTGGTTCAGGAGTTATGCTTGCTTAAAGTTGAGCAATCTGCAGTGTTTTTGACAGGCAGTTTTTAACGAGCAAAACCGCCGGTCCTTGCCGCCCCCCGACCTAATGACCAACCAACTCATTAATTATTCTGCTCGGTAAACGGCGCGCGACCGTCACTAAAAACCAATATGGCGGCGCCCTTACCTGTCAAAAACACTGCAGATTGCTCAACTTTAAGCAAGCATAACTCCTGAACCATTGATCCTACAGGATCGAAACTTCGATCTGCAGCCGCCCCGGGCACAAATCTACTGGATTACATACCAAATACAACATAATTTATAGCAGGAGAGTACAAATTTTGAGTCCGGTACAGTAAAGTTTATCCAAAAGTTATCCTAAAGATCGAGTTGTAAAAGCGTTTCGGAGATTGGAAGAAGCGCTGGCATAAGTGTGTACTACCTAATGGCAGAGTTGGGCAAAAATTTAATTAACTATTGACGATTAAATTTCTACTTCAATCGTTAATCGCAATTAACAATTAATCTCCTAGTTTAGTCGTTAATTGCGGTTAACGATTACATTTATACTTTAGTCGTTAATTGCGATTAACGATTACATTCATTTCAATTGTAATCGTCAATCGGATAATTGAATAATGATTAACTGCTGAAAGGGTATAGCCGGATAAGGCAGTCAAAAATGCCCTTGAACAGAATTTTATCGACGATGTGCCATTCGATAGAGCACCAAAAAAAAACATACTGTGCAAAATTTCAACCCTGTATCTCGATCGGGAGGGTAGTTATGGGGTAAAATCTAAAAATCAGTTTTTGGCCTATTTTCCCTAGTTAATGACGTTTAGAAATTCTGAAAAAAGTCTGACACATGTCAAGAACCCAAATACGTACTTTGCAATTAGTTTCAGATTTTTAAAATGGAAATCCTGCTTGTAAAAAATCAAAAACCTCAAAAAAAAAAAAATGCAGATTTCACATGGAAGTTCTCGAGTGTCCACTTTTATATTTTTACAGTAGCAGTATATTGTTATAAGTATTGTTCATGAATTTTTTCAGATTTTTCGGTTTGGTGCGCCGTTGTTAAAAAAAATAAAAACCGATTTTTTCGACGTTTTTCCGCGAAGAACTAACAAGGAGACCCCGCGTATCGAGACACCCAGATCTGAACGAAATTTTGTGTGAACATAGCTTAGACACCCTCATGAACTATCCCATTGGCTTTCTCTTGAATGGGCACCCGTTTTCGAGATAATCGATATTGAAATGCGACATGTAAGTTATATTCAATGAGTGAAAGCCTCTTGTCACAGCGGTCCGCGGCCGAGTGGGTTGAGCGAATGTCTACCACGAGGTTGATCGGGGTTCAAGTCCCGTGTCGGCATTTTTTTTAAAATATTTTTTTCACTTTTTTTTTATTTTTCTACGTTCTACACATTATTTCTAATATAATAAATAACAAGTAATCTAGTTTTACGATAGACAAGATATATGTTTGATAAAAATCTAACATATTCGTTGTGGTAAGTATTATAACGCAAATTATTTTTGATGTGTTGAGGCCTTTAGCCAAAATACGAAGACTCTAATAAATTATCATAAAACAGTATCTTTTCAACTTCAGTATTTTTAAGTAATCGCCCTGTAGCGGCCATCGGCACGCACAATGAAACATTTGGCGTGCAAATGGTCGGGACGGTTTGCGAGGCAAGCAGCAATAAAGCTATTTTTGAGCCGTTTTTAATGCGTACAGTTTATTGTTAGATGTTGTAGACCAGACCTGGGCGAGGATGGCCCGAAAAACACATGTTGCTCTACTACTTTGGGACTGTCTTACCGAGCAAGAGTAGGAGAGAAACAGCAACATGTGTTTATCAGGCCACCGACGGCCAGGTGAAGGGATAAAAGAACGGAAAAGAAATGATAAAAAAAATATAAAAGATAAAAAAAATATTATAATTATATAATATTATATTCATTTACGCCAACGTGAACGAGGTAGCGTTTCCGGAAGATTTAGAAAAAGAAAAGTGCAACTGCAACGAAAGTGCAACAGTATTTGTGCGGTGTTCGTGGTTGCAGAATATACTTACGTTTCGGGTGCTTTTTCGACGCCCATCACCCCACTACGTGCTGGCGGGAATCGTGGTGTTAATATATTTAATTTCTTGCTTATTTGTTGTAAACTTATTTTACATTATTGCAAAAACTTCGAAAAAGAAACAAAAAAATTTCCCCGCGCGGAAACATATATCTTGTCTATCGTAAAACTAGATTACTTGTCATTTATTATATTAGAAATAATGTTTAGAACGTAGAAAAATAAAAAAAAAGTGAAAAAAATATTTTTAAAAAAATGCCGACACGGGAGCGAACCCCGACCAACCTCGTGGTAGACATTCGCTCAACCCACTCGGCCACGGACCTTTGTGACAAGAGGTTTTCACTCATTGAATATAACTTACATGTCGCATTTCAATATCGATTATCTCGAAAACGGCTGCCCATTCAAGAGAAAGCCAATGGGATAGTTCATGAGGATGTCTAAGCTATGTTCACACAAAATTTCGTTCAGATCTGGGTGTCTCGATACGCGGGGTCTCCTTGTAAGCTAAACTTAAAATTGTTACGTTTTCTATTTATTCTGTAAGTCTATCAGGCTCTGATAAACCTTGAGCATTCTACAGAAGTAATTAAAAAATGAAATCAACTTAATTAATATTTCTACAGTATAATCATTACATCTAGAAATATAAATCACGTTTCCAACAATTCAGTTGGCTCAGTGCGTTAGGCGTTCGATTACTATTTTTAAGAGGACCAACATTCATGTAGACGAATAACTAAAACTTTTTCCAAAAAGTGAAAATTCTCGTTATTTTTTGAACGTGCACACCTCTTATCTTGAAGTGGATTCGCAGCAACATTTTTACCGTGCGTTTCATTTGTAAGTCTTTCTTTTGAAACAAGGATAATTGGGGGATTTCCACGAAATTCGCGACGAATAGGTTAAAATTACGCTCGTAAAGCTTTCGTGGCCAGGACAGAGGTTCCAATTCTCTTGATCTTCGCTCGCTCGCGTCCCCGCCTGTGATCATGCTAAAAACACACACCGACTCGTAAATATAGTGAAACGCGGCCCCGATAAAAAAAACCCAGCAGAAATACACGGTTGATGAACCAAAGGAAATCGTAGATTCGTCGCGGATATCGCTTTCCTGCGAATTCGATATCCTTGACAAACGGTGGCAGCGCGGCGGCTACTGTTGCTTTCCTGGCGTGTATTGAACTCGTTTCGCTGGCTTGCAATTACCATTTCCGCGATTTTCTCGCGTTAGGACCCGGCAAAAATGAACTCGGAATCTAGGTGAACGAATTTCCATTTTGGACAATTTTTTCGAGCAAACTCTTCTTCTGTGAACGAACCCAGTTATCAACCGATAGGACTATGAGAAATCACAGAGAATAATGTATTGTTTTTGAATAAATTGAGGATTTTATCATGTGATGGGAGTGAATAGATCAAAAATTGTTAAAGACTTCACAAAATTATTGAAAGAGAAAATGCACTTTCATTCAACTCTTGTTTCATATAATTTCTCATAATTTTTTAATTAATTCGATAACACAATCTAATAAGAATTGAACTAAATCCGATCTCATTATTTTTGTAAAACAAGCAACTCTGTAGGCTAAGTTTCCATTTCGTTGTTTCCATTTTGTTTGTTGTGGATTGATTTTTCTTTAGCACATAGAACGTGTATCGAGCATAGTGAGTTCATCAACGGGAACTTGTCCCACTTCGACGAACGCCCCTTCCTTTCCGCGGGTTCGGCTTTCGACATCGCATACGAAAGCGCTAAAAATACGAATTTATACAACCGTCCGCCTTATGCGTGTACCTCTTTTCTGAAGGAAAACGTCCAGGGAGACGGAGGAGGAGGAGGGTAAAAGCCGGGATAATTTTAAATGTCAGTGGTGATCGCTTCGGGAAAAAACGGGGAAAGATCTCGAAAGAAGAGAGCTACGCTCGTGGATTATTACGCGAGAAGCCACGTGCGCAGAGTCACTGCTCGAAGTTGCGTCAATTGTTTCTTCAGATTCTTTTCTCACTTCTTTTTTTTCACCGAATGTTTCAACAATATGAATGCACATAGATTAAACGTACCTATTAATGCGGGTAAACGTTTTACTGCGGCATTTTTTCCCACTGAAATTAAAATACGTAAAAATAAATGTTTTGCCCTGAATAAATATACAGGGTGTTCATTTGAAAACTTTCCAGCCGAATATCTCGAGAAGTATGAAAGATATTAAGAAAGCTTTTTATCTGGATGGCGTTTTCAAGATAATTTGAAGGTCAACTTTGTTTTTACAAATGGAAACCTATGTTTTTTAATATGGGATCTTATTGAACGTAAAAAGATCAGAAATTTTCGTAAAATACTTTTTTTTATTCGCGCACTAGCTTCGGAGAATTTAAAGAGAAGTAGAGCGAGGCATATTATCGTGTAAAATTCTTTGACGCAAATCGTTGATGTTTTCCAGTTGTACTAGCACGTACCGTTTGAAAACAAAATTGTCCTCTATTGATCTCTTGTTTATGTTGTCTGTCTTTCGATGTACGATTAAACTATTTAGTCAAGTGTGAATCATCGTAATAAGAGATACTATATCAAAGTATAATTAATTGTATAAAATGGTGTATTAATGAAAATGGGTATTTATAATACAGAAATAACGCACAAGAATCCAATCTGTCTGTTCTTTATTTAACCGAAGAAGAACTAGTCGGAAGACGTCTGTATCGTCAGCGAGCCGAAACTGAAGTGAAGCTACAGAGAAAGTTTTAGGGGAAAGAAAAACCCCTCTTGGGTCCACTCGGGAAAAACAGATGTGGGAGGACCCTTAATTTATTACTCAGGGCCTCTTTGAATTTGAAGGTTGCAGGCCTTCCACTTCTGACCGAAGTCAATGACAAAGACCCGAGGACCGTTAAAATATTCCGGGACACTCTTAATATTCTTCAACACTCGACTTAATTTTGCAGATGTTCCAACATGTATTTTTTAGAAGAACGAGTAGAAATTACTTTTATTTATGGAACTGATGAGTGTGCTCGTCGAACTGCTGCTACGTTAAATGAAAGACATCCTGCTACACATGTTTCTCATACGTGCGAGTTACTATTAGTTGCAAAGTTTAAGGAAACTGGATCGGTGACGAATTTAATAAGAAACCAGCCAAAATTCATAAAAGGAGCTGATCAAATCGAAATTATAGGACAGTTTATTGTGAATCCTACTAGTTCAATTCGACAAGTTTCAATGGTAACTGGTGTATCAGTGGGATCTGTGCACAAATTACTTAAACATAACAAGTTTCATCCTTATAAAATGCAGTTGCATCAAAAGTTATTGGAAGATGCCTTTGACAGACGGATTGAGTTTCGCGAAGAATTAACAAATATGATCAACGTCACTCCTAATCTAATTAAAAATATTTGTTTTAGTGATGAATGCACCTTTTTCTTAAGTGATGCTGTAAATCATCATAACTGTCATTGGAGTGACGAAATTCCACATCTTATTAGAGAAATTAATACTCAATGGCCGGAAGAAATAAATGTTTGGGCAGGCATTTTAGGAAATGCTGTTATGTATTTAAATTTACTGGACGACATCATTGATCCACTTATAAGAGAAAGTCTTGAAAACCAAAGAGATGAAAACGGCAAGTTTTTGTTAAATGAAGAACTTTTGTACTTCCAACGTGATGGTGCTCCCCCGCATTACGCGTTACCAGTTCGCCAGTGGTTAAACAGTCGATTATCACTAACTAATTGTAAGATGGAACGGTAGAAGAGGTGTTATTGAGTGGCAGATCTAGCTCCAGTCGACTTCTTTTTGTTGGGACACTTAAAGTCTGTTGTTTATAAAACACAACCAGAAAGCGTCAACGATTTGCGTCGCAGAATTGTACAGGAATGTAGAGCTATTCCAATAGATACCTTCAAAAATGTTCGTTCAAAATTTGAGAATCGTCTGTATTATTGTTTAGAAAACAACGAAGAACATTTTGAAAATTTCTTATAATTATAAAGAAATTACAAACTTTCTCGCAGTATAAGTATGACTTGCTCTAGTTCTCTTTAAATATCTCCGGAACTAGTGCGTGGATAAGAACAAGTATCGTACGAAAATTTCTGGTCGTTTTACGCACAATAAGATCCCATAATAAAAAATATAGGTTTCCATTTGAAAAAACAAAGTTGACCTTCGAATAACCTTGAAAACGCCACCAAAATAAAAAACTGATACTGCCCCACCTTTTTCCCCTCGAAATCCTTGGACACGTGTTTTACACTTTTTTAATATCTTTCATACTTTTCGAGATATTCGGCTGGAAAGTTTTCAAATGAACACCCTGTATATAATTCAATAAGAATGTATTTTCGTTGGCGAGGCAAACAAAATTGTTAATCATACTCATGTTTTTATAATCTCAGGATTTGAAAAACCATTCTTCATAAAAGGTAAAAATTAAGACCATCTTTCTTCTATCTCGGTCACCAAAGGACTGTTGTTCACATGATTGTACATTCTTTATACTGTTTAGACACCAACTTCGATACAATAAAAATATAGCAAGAAACTCAGCATTATGTACATTAAAGTGATGGAGGAGCTCATTACTGCGGCACACATGTACAAGTATACGATTCTAAATAAAGAGTATTATAGATAAAATAAGACGAGAGAGATATGGCAAAGACTAAGTCGAAAAATACTGAAAAAACACTAAAAAAATAAAGTGGAGTGCACAAAAACATAAGCGGCACGCGACGATCACTAAGTACCAACATGACGGCACACTCACCCATAAAAAAACACTGAAAATCGCTCAACTTTTTATACGTTCATAACTTTTGAACCACTGATCTTCTAGGATCGAAACTTCTTTTGGCAATTTCTCGCCCAAATACACTGGATTATATATATATATATATATATATATATATATATATATACAGGGTGTTTACCTACAGGTGGGAGAAAATTTAAGGGGTGGTTCTCGACGATAATATAAGACGAAAATGAAGAATAAAAAAATTGCGATTTCGGCTTCGTTATTTAGTTATTAACAATTAAAAATCCGCCTAAAATGCTGCAACACTTCTAACAAAAGTATACGTTGCGTACGTCACACAGGCGCGCGACAGTCAGTGATGCCGAAATCGTGGTACTGTGGTACTAAGCCGTGGTACGAGACCCCCCCACTATGACCTACCGTTGCCCCTACTGGCCTTCTCCAACTCGCTCGCGCGCTACACTCACCAACGTACCTCTCCTAGGATATGAGAGGTACGTTGGTGAGTGTAGCGCGCGAGCGAGTTGGAGAAGGCCAGTAGGGGCAACGGTAGGTCATAGTGGGGGGGTCTCGTACCACGGCTTAGTACCACAGTACCACGATTTCGGCATCACTGGCGACAGTCTCGTATCAAGTGACAAACGGATGCATACCTTGGTTCTCATTTGGGGCCCCAGCGAGGTGAAAATGTTTAAAAAATCGTTGGACGACATTGAACCTACCTACTCGTTAAAATCCACAAGGGCATTTCTAATATCCGCCCTATGGAATTATCGAGTAGAAGGGGTCAATGCCCTTTCACTTTTAAATTCTTCTCACACATATCCACAAATCCTTACCTGCACTATAATTGTTCATAACACCGTACTTAATATACTGGAATAAACGCTCTAGCACTATTTACAATATCATACACACGCACTACGAGTTTACAGAGAGTACAAGTTTACTGAGGGGAATGCGGAGAATGTAAAGAACTGGTAATCCTTTACTGTTGAAACACTGCACTTTATTGAACTTGGTTTACGTCGCAAGACTCGCTCATAGACGGAACGGACATCTTGAGGTCGTGTGTGATTTCTGCGAACGGAAATCTTCAACGCGTGCGAGAAGAATCGTCCGTACAAGCTAGTATCCGTATGCACACTGATTCAAGACAGCTGATGTGGTCAATGCACACACATGAGATATTTCGCGGTCGCAGACAGAATGAGAAAGAATCACGAAATTCGTGAAAACAGGATAGACAATGTATTGATATAGCAACGCGCGATGTTTGGGCGGTAGTTTGCTCTAGATCTTCATTTGTTTTATCGATCTGGCATCGACCTCATCAGCTGTCTTGAATCAGTATGCATACGGATGCTAGCTTGTACGGACGATTCTTCTCGCACGCGTTGAAGATTTCCGTTCGCAGAAATCACACACGACCTCAAGATGTCCGTTCCGTCTGTGAGCGAGTCTCGCGACGTAAATCAAGTTCAATAAAGTGCAGTGTTCCAACATTAAAGGATTACCAGTTCTTTACATGCTCCTCATTCCCCTCAGTAAACTTGTACCCTCTGTAAACTCGTAGTGCGTGTGTATGATATTGTAAATACTGCTAGAGCGTTTATTCTAGTGCCTTAAGTACAGTGTTATGAACAATTATAGTGCAGGATAAGGATTTGTGGATATGTGTGAGAAGAATTTAAAAGTGAAAGGGCATTGACCCCTTCTACTCGATAATTCCATAGGGCGGATATTAGAAATGCCCTTGTGGATTTTAACGAGTAGATAGGTTCAATGTCGTCCAACGATTTTTTAAACATTTTCACCTCGCTGGGGCCCCAAATGAGAACCAAGGTATGCATGCGTTTGTCACTTGATACGAGACTGTCACGCGCCTGTGTGACGTACGCAACATATACTTTTGTTAGAAGTGTTGCAGCATTTTAGGCGGATTTTTAATTGTTAATAACTAAATAACGAAGCCGAAATCGCAATTTTTTTATTCTTCCTTTTCGTTTTAAATTATCGTCGAGAACCACCCCTTAAATTTTCTCCCACCTGTAGGTAAACACCCTGTATATACATATATACAGGGTGTCCCAAAATTCGTGAAAATCCCGAAAGGGGGTGGTTCCTGAGACCATTTCAAGCGACATTTTCCTTTGCAAAAATGTTATCCGCGGCTTTGTTTAGGAGTTATTAACGAAAAACACGGACCAATCAAAGCGCGCCCTGGCCCGGCGCGCCAAGCCGCGCCGGCAAGCGAGTGTCGCGGTACGCCGTGACATCGCATCGTGACGGCGCGGCGGCCCAGGGCGCGCTCTGATTGGTCCGTGTTTTTCGTTAATAACTCCTAAACAAAGCCGCAGTTGACTTTGGTGCAAAGGAAAATGTCTCTTAGAATGGTCTCAGGAACCACCCCCTTTCGGGATTTTCACGAATTTTGGGACACCCTGTATATATATATATATATATATATTATACATTAGGGTTTGTCGGTTTTTAAAAACCGGTTTTTTCAGTAAAAAAACCGGTTTTGTAACGCGACGAGGAACGAGACAACCCCAGGGGTGCCAATCCGCCTCGGCACTACCCTGAGATTAAGAAAAGAATCGCGCCGCGACCGAATGTTCTAGAAGACCGCATGTTCGAGAAACTTCTAAAATCCCTAACAACGCCCAAACAAGGGTTAGCAACGACTAGTATAAATACCGGTAGACGATCGCGGAGAAATCACTTTTTGCTGCGCCTGTGGGAGAGGACGAGGTAAGACCACGGCCGCCCATAGGTTAGGGAGAGTACGAAGCAATGCTATCGGACGCCCGGCAGCTCAGGAGAGGACAGGGGTTGCACCTGGACGCCTCTCTGGATAAATGGGAGAGGACGGCCATGAAGGCCGGCCGCCCGCCGAGAGGAAAGAACAGGGTAGCTTCCTGGCCGCCTGAAAGTAGGTTCACCAGGTTACTCTGTACGTCTTGGAGAGGACGGCCATGAAGGCCGGCCGCCGAGCTTACAGAGGACACCTGGTGAAACCGAGTCGTCGTCGTTTTTCCCAATAGGAGAGTACGGTTGAGATAAACCGGACGCCTGATGGGAAAACCTTTTATTAGTAAAATTATTTTAATCTTTCGTTGCTAACCTTCTTCAAAGGTTTATTGTAAATTCTACGAAAACTTTCGATGTATGAAACTAATTGGAAAATATATTCTTTGTTCAGAGAGAAATCCCAATTCCTATTCCTTGCGATACGAGAGAGAGAACCTGTTCCTACTAGTATGTCGGATCCTACAGTTTTAAATTTATACATAACACTTATATTAATCTGCTATAATGATTTTGATGTAATGAAAAAGTACACAGCTAGTGGTATAGCGGAGAAAGGTCTGGGAACATAGTTGGCTTAGTGGAGTGCGACTGCACGAGAACTGCAAGAACCTGAAGAAGTGACTTCCTCCAGTCCTCAAACATTAAAGAAGGAGTTCTTGGTCTTATTGTTAGCGGCTACAACTACAAATAGAAGAACAAGAAATTTAGATTTATTATTTAATTCTTTAAAGACAATTAAGCCAAGTTCAGTAGCAAGTGAGCGAGTTTTTTCTATTTCTGGAAATTTTGTGTCCAAACTAAGGACACGACTAAGCAATAAATCCATCGACGTTCTTTGCTTTTTCAAGTCATATTTTATTAAACAAAGAAAGAAGTAACATAATAATTTACATAAATATAAAACATTTGTAAATTTCTGTGATTTTTGAAGGGTATTATTTTGTTAATTTTTTAATTTTATAATTTTATGTATGTATGTATATGTACCTTACTTTTCCTTTTTTGTATTTTTAAATTATTATCAATAAAAAAAATTAAAAACCTCTATTTTCAAAAATTTCAAAACCGGTTTAAACCGGTTTCATGGAAAAGTTAAAACCGAAAACTGGTTTTTTAAAAAGACGGTTTTTGTATAAATCCTAGATTACATAGGAAAAAGGCAAACATTGCTAGTTACGCGAGGAAAAGTTGACACGCGTACCACGCAAAGTCTGGCCGGCGGTTTTGCACCGGGCCGCCATTAAATCGTGAAAATATAAACCGTTTATTGGCCATTAAATGGTACTTCCGCACCGTCTCTCGTTCACACCTTGAATCCCCGTGGCTCCTTCTGCTCCACGGATTGGCAACGGTTCGTTTATCCGTCGACGGGTTTCTCCAAGACGCACGTGTCGTTTGTCCAGCGACAATTCGCCGAGTGAATTATACACTTCGCCAGGGAACGTGCAATTTCACGGCGCATTACGCGCGCGGTTTCTTCGGGCCCCGTATCAATCATTCAGTCGTAAATGCACCGTGAATTAATAAACGGACCGTGTTTGATTCTTCGGTTCGAATACACCACTCTGCATCCATGGAACATTTAAGTTGGTGGCGAGCAACTACCATGGCAGATTTATGGGTTTTCGGTTTAAATGCGATTTAAATTGCTCGGTGAGTGTAATCAAGAATGCCGATGGATCGCAGCTAGATCATTAACCCTTTCACTACCGTGATCGAGATATTTCGCTTCCACAATGTCGAAGGAACGATTTTATGGACGAGACGTCTCGTCACCATGATTTTGTCCTACAATACTATGGACGAGATATCTCGTGTATCTATCGTACTGATACGAAGTATTTTCATTATAAGTTTGACACAAGTTATCGATTTTTAAGACATATCATCGTTGGTGGAAAGTACTTAAAGATGATAATATAAATAAAGCATGCAGAATGTGACGGAAAAATTTTTACAGAAATAGCTGCTTTCCTTCCGTCGGCCATTCTTTTTCCAAACTACACATTCTATTGTTGGATGAGATTTTTTCTGTGAGCTGTATTTTAGTATATCAGATCTTCTACACATAGATTACAATTGTCCCTCTGCATTCCATACGAAATATACAATAAAGACTCTAATTATGTAAAATATTTTATTTTTATCAGTTTTAAGCACCTTCCACCAACGATGACGTGCCTTAAAAATTGGTTACTTCTGTCAAATTTTTCAGTAAAATACGTCAATCCAATCATAAAGATACACGAGATATCTCGTCCATAGCATCGTACGTACGACAGCATGATGGCAAGATATCTCGCCCATAGCATCGTTTCTTCGACATCGTGGAAGAGAGATATATCGTCCATTGAGTGAAAGGGTTTTCAATTATTGTAGACAGAGGAGAAATAGTTGATGGCACCGTCAAGGCTGTGAGAGATCAAAAACAGCACATCTAATCCAGTCAACGAAAAGTTGTAGAGGGAAATGGGAAATTGAAGAAACACAATTTTTAACTTTGGGTCTTTGTTTGGACTAGTTAGGAGGTAAACATATTAAAAGTCCCCACTCCTAGGAGGTGAGCGGGGTGCAGGCGGGCACGTAGAAGGCCCCCTTTTTCGGTTTTCCGCTTATATCTCGGCAATTATGCGTCCTAGCGATAAGACCATTCATATACAAAATTGAAGGTGACAAAATGTGCCACAAGAATGATTCGATACAGTTTTTCGCTATCTCGCATAGTTTCCGAGATATCCGCGCTCAAAGTTCACTAAGACTGGACTAATCGTTTATTCGCTGTTTCATAAATTGTTTATTAAGGGAGTTGACTCCTATTTCCAGGATTGCAAGGGTGCGGGATTCGCGTTCTCATTTCTCGATAATACAAAAATGGGGTTTTTCAGTAGTCAAAAACACGAGATGAAAGATCGATCTAGGGCTCTGTCGCCCTCAAAAGATCTATTTTTTCGTTTACGAGGCGTAATTTGCATTGTTCGGAAGCATACAAGTGCGCATGTAGCTATTTTCGTAGCTGCATGCTGCCTAATAATGCAAATTACGCCTCAAAAACGAAAAAATAGGACTTTTGAGAGTGATAGCGCTCTAGATCGATCTCTTATCTAGCGTTTTTGACTACTGAAAAACCCCATTTTTGTATTATCGAGAAATGAGAACGCGAATCCCACACTCTTGCAATCCTGGAAACGAAACTGCTGGCGTTGAAAATACTGTCTAAAGTGTCCCGTATTTAATATTATATGTGCAAGATGATGTGCGATAGGAGTGAACATATTTATTTTAATATAAAATGAGGCATTTGGGTTTAGTTACTATGACAATTTAAATAGAACGAAGAGAGATGCGCAAAATTTACAAACCAAAAATTTGCTTTGCTACAACTTCGTTCTCTTTCCACCAAAGTTTTTTCGCCGCCAATTCGCCTAACTTCCAGTCAAAAAGAAGGGCATTCACCTACCTGCGGCTCGTAATTTATACACCCGAGCAGCCCGAAAAGAGAGAGCGCATTTCCACCAGCAATTACATCGCTTCTCACGATAAAAAAAAATTAAACCGACTTCGAAAAAACGCACTAAAAAGTATAAAATAATTTCCATTTAATATATGTGAATACACACGAACTTAAATACAATACAATCTTTTCGGAGGCGGCGTAAATATATTATTTAAATATAAATATATTAGTATTTAGAACAATTTAAGGATTTTCGTAATTTCCAGTGTCGAAAATTTTCAATTTTGCGCCGCCTTCGAAAAGATTGTATTGTGTTTAAGTTCGTGTGTATTCACATATATTAAATGGAAATTATTTTATACTTTTTAGTGCGTTTTTTCGAAGTCGGTTTAATTTTTTTTTAAAAAGTTTTTTTTATTTCACACTTTTTTTATCTCTGTCAGCCGTCACATTCCAAATCGTAATTTATAAATATCTGTAACGTCGCGTCGTTACTGTTCCTAATGTCTAACATTCAGCGGAGTTCACGACGGTATCACCACCCTACATTTTCGCAAATAAAATCGTAATTAATAAAGAAATGCAAAATTTTTTTGCACGGGGGACCATCCCGGGAACATACTCTACAAGATGCAAAAAGTTTCGTTCCGATTGGTCCATCCATCTCGGCGTAATCGGTGAACATACATAGAAAAAAAAGCGAAAAAAAGAGGCACATACAGATCGAATTGAGTAACCTCCTCCTTTTTCGAAGTCGGTCAAAAAGGCACCACGGTTTGCAAAGTATATCGTCCCGAACTCCTCTGCAAAGTGGATTATAAATTACGATTTTTATAGCCCGCGAGAAAGAGGAGAAAGAGGAAGAAAGAAAGATAGAGATAAATTTTATGAGATGTTGGTAACGATCGCGATGGGCCGGCCAAGATAAAAGCGAAAGGAAAAAATGACGGGTCCGTCGCGTCGCGACAATTAAAAGTTGCGCGCCTGGCTGCATACGAAACGCGCAGAATATTCTACTCGCGCGCGCGCGTTACTTAAATGCACGGCGCATTGTCGCGGATGGTGTTAGACTGTTAGACGCGCGACACCTTCGGCTGAAGTCTCCATTTTCGCCGACGCTGTGAGGAAACCGAGACTGCAGTATGTCTTCTCGACACACAATAGTCAGAAATTTATGCTGATTGCTCGGCCCCCCGTTTTCGTGCCTTAACAGACACCGACTTATGAATCTATGAATTTTTCCTTTGACGTAAAATTTATTTTTGTCTGACCTCCGCGATTCCATCGACTGGGAACTAAGTGGAGAAGGTGTTCTTTGTCAAAAGAAATTCTTCTTTATGGTTTATTCATGCGCAATTCCTTTCTTTTTATTGTTGGTTGTTTAAATTTTGACGGCAGTCTCCATTCAGTTTTGCAGTTTTTCTTGTGGTCGATTTAATGGCTTCTCTTGTATTATAAGTTAGCTTTATTTATTTCCATACTTCTATAAACGTTTCTTTTTATTATGTTGTTCTACAATTTCGTTTGATACTATGTATCACAAAAGTTCTAAATTAACAATATTTTTAATAGAGATATTCACGCACGATAGGCTCCAATGAAACCTTACAATTTTCACCTAAAACTTTTTTGCAGAATAAAAATTATTTCATTCTTCTTTTTATAATTTTATTAGGTTGGTGCACATGAAATGTCGGATTTTTATTTCATGTGAATATTTGTCTCGCTGCTAATCGTTATGCTATTGTTTTTGACATAACCTTTTCTATAGTCTTATTGTCTGTTACCAGAGTTATATTTTGGCGAGTAAGTTTTCTTCCAAATTGTGAATTTTCGAGATTAGTATAATTTGCAACAACTACTCGTAATATCAATGAAGCTTTTGGGGAGAACACTGTGAACGACAGGAAAGTGCAGCGTTGGTTCGCAAAGTTTCGTTCTGGAGATTTTCCCCTAAATAACGGTGTTTTGAAAAGATTACTGGAAACAAATTCAAGTGTAACAGCAAGGCAACTTGCTGTCAGAATGGAGACTAGTCATACAACAATATTGCGGCACCTTACAGAAATTGGTAATAATATTCATTTCAAAATTCGACATTTCATATGCACCAACCTAATAGTATCCTAATGCATTGACGTTCTGAAATTTCTCGAATGAGACATCGAAATTTCAAGCTGTCTGTTTGAAGACAGTAGAAATCTGTACGATGAATTTTCCTTTGAGTTCAGTCTGTTTTTGCCTGTCTTCAATGGTCCTATACTCACTTCGGTGAACACGAATGAATGCTGGAAGCGTTCAATTCTCGTTGGTCGTGACTAAACAGTGGATCTTTATCCATTTTTATGCACAGATGGAGGAGGACAGCAAATAGTCCATTCCGAAAATTAACCCGGCTATGCTTAAAAAAAAGATCAACAAATCATAGTTCAGCAATACTGATATTCATTCCTTCCAAATACAGAGACTCAAATTAATATTCGGACGCTCTAGAAAAGACGATAACTTTTTTAATATTGTATCATACGATATGAACTTTTTGGGTAGATAGAGCAATTAGTTTACTACAAGATGTGAAAAGAAATTTTTTCAAAAATAGCAACTGATCGGAATTGTAGAAAAAATACTAAAAGTTGCGTTTTACAACTTCTTTATATGGGCCTATATTGAAAATTTAACAAATGAAGGATTTTAACGATTTAATAACAGAACGTATGTCAATTCACGATCGTGGACAAAGCACAACTGATTACAAAACATTGTACACTCGGTCTCACGCACATTCACATGCATTCACACATCCTCGCACACGTTCACACTCAGAGGTGCTGCAATCAAACGAGTACCGATCCCGGGATCCGATTCTCGGCGCACATCACACAGGACCATTTCTCAATATCCATATTCCTACACTAATACGTTTTATAGATCTTGAGTCAATCAAACATATTCTGAAAATTTCGTCAAAATCGGTCGGCGTTGCAATGAGCTACAAACATTTAAAGATGGTAAAAATTGCAGATTTTCACGATTTTCGGTCTATATCTAAGAACTCTTACATCTCTCAATGACTGTCGTCTTTTCCTGCATCACCCGATTTTGATTAAACTTTCACAGTGCATATACACTCTGGGACAAAAAGATAGCACATCATCTATTTTTCCTCATTTGATACATTAAACTGAAGAAAATAAATATTTTAATATGTCAACATATTCTGACATGCCTGTACGTACAATGTACTGAATATCATCCACCATATTTACTTCAATAGAATTTTCGAAATGAAAACGTAAATATTGAGGCACACAAGCGGGGCAAAATGATAGCACAATTAGCATTTTTACATTTGTTAGTTGTGCAGAAGTTATTGAAGAGCAAACATTCATTGCAAAACGTAATTGATAAAGTGGGTACTAGCTACTTTCGTGCTTATTTCATAAAACAACATACTAAAGATATCAAAAATTGTAAGTAGATGCCGAAAAGTTATTATGAGCTAGTTAAAAAATCCTGAAAATTACGGGAAAAAGAACAGTTCTGGTCGTCCACAAAGTTTAACTGCCCGTGAAAAATATGCAACATTGAGAACACCATCAAATTCGAGGATGACTGCGAGGCAAATCGCTGAAAATGTTGGCGTAAACACTAACGGAAAGAATGTACGTTGTGTTTTACAAAAATGCAAGCAGTTAGCGTGAAGAGAATTGCAGAAAAAAACCTTGGTTAAAGAAGGAGCATAAAGCGTTCTTCTTACAATTTGCCGAAAACTATATAAATATGAGGACAAAGTGGCGAAGAGTCATACTTACTGACGAAAAATGATTTAGGCAATTTGGATGGTCCAGACGACGTAGGCTATTAATATCATAATTTGTATGAAGAACAGCAATTTTTAAGCGATCGCCAAATGGAAGGCAGCTGTGTGATAATTTTGGCCGATATTGGATATTGGAGTAAAACAGAAATCAAAATATAAGGACGAATGAATAGTGAACGGTATATTTAAATAATAAATGAACAATTAAACACTTATGCTGTAGGAATTGCTGCAAATGAACACATTTTACAACAAGATAATGTTGCAGTTCACGCGGCGAAAGCGGTCAAGAAATACTTTTCTTCGAAAATTATTCGTGTTTTGGAGTGGTCAGCAAGATCTCCAACTTCAACATTATCGAAAATTGTTGGGCACATCTTGCCAGAGCTGTGTACCAAACTGGCAGACAATTCCAAAATATTAACGATTTAAAGTAGAGCATTTTGGACGAATGCGAGAATATTAGCCAAAACAGTATTAAAAAATTGTATTAATATTTACCAAACCGAATGATTAAAGTCGTTAGCTGTAAAGGAGGTCCTACAAAATATTGAGCATTGATTTGTATCGACTAATTCTGTTATATTTCATGTTTTTCGTAAAGTGTGCTATCATTTTGTACCTCTATATTTCGTTAATAATTCTACTTGATTCAATAAAAATAGATAAGTTAATGAAGCTTCGTTTCATTTCATTAGAGAAAATAAAAAAATATTGGAAAACTTATGATATTTGGAATATCGTTGATAATATTTATCGAAAGCGCAAAGAACATTAACTGAATGTTTATTCCTGTCCAATATGTACATTAGGGTGGAACTGAGAAAAAAATTTGTGCTAAGTTTGAGATTGATCGGATAAAAGGATGACGTGGCGCACTTAAATTGAAAATTTTGGAAATTGTGAAATTCACCTTAACTATGGAACATGGCACATCGTTGGATTTGCCTTTTTTCTGAAATGACCTTGAAATTTCGAAAATGATGTCCAAAAAATTGTTTTATTTTGTCATTGAACAGTGCAAATTTCTCGTCTGACATTTTTTCGTATAATCAACAGAGATATTTAAATACCTACATTATCACATTACCTACCGGTGATTATTCCATAATTGTTGATTGTCTATGGTTTATAGCTGACGATTTTTTAAAAGAATCCTTCAATAGCAACAGCAATTTTAGTCGTAAACGAACAACTCACCCTCAATAACAAAATCCAATCATATCCTTCGGGATCATTGTATAAAATAAGGTTTTTAAGCTACCATTTCGTGCAGTACAATTATTATTGAAAAGTCTATTAATAGGCTACCGGTAGGTAAAGTGTTAAAATGTAGCATATTTTGACTGATGGTAGGACATACGTATTTGTTCATTTCCGAAAATATGTTATAAAATAAATGAGACTCGTAAGAATTTTCCTATATTTAAATTTCTCGAGAAATGAGAAATAACCAATTATAAAATTTCTCGAGAAGGAACACTAGTAAAATTCTTTCGGTTGCTGTGGGAGCCACTTTTGCACCTGAATCTTGACTTCTTCGTTGGAGCCGAATTTTTTGCCACGTAGAGCCTCCTTAAGGAGACCAAACATGTGAAAATCTGAAGAAGCAAGATTTCAACAGTGGTTCGTCTGTTTTCTCGGATTATCTCGTCAATGGAGGAATGGAGGATTCAAGGGAGGAAGTTGAAACTTCGCGGCCATTTTTACCCCTTTCTACCCACTTGTAAATGTTCGAACGGTTTAAACACTTATTCCCGTACACTTTTAACATCCTTGCATGGATCTCACTACCATTAACACCTTCTGCGACTAATAATCTAATCACAGCACGTTGTTCTTCCGTGGTGCAATTCTCAATCGGACTTGATATTTTGAACTGACTGAATTATAGGTTAGGTGTACAAAATCTTGTCAAACAGCTGATCAGAAGCCGTTACAAGAATGCCAACTTGAAATATAAAAAGTTTCGTATTAGTTCGTGAAACCGTTTAGGAGCTACATCAATTTGTCTCGTTACCTATTGAATGGCCCTCGTACAAT
Source organism: Lasioglossum baleicum (assembly GCF_051020765.1). Classification (NCBI taxonomy): domain Eukaryota; kingdom Metazoa; phylum Arthropoda; class Insecta; order Hymenoptera; family Halictidae; genus Lasioglossum; species Lasioglossum baleicum. The sequence goes on from NC_134933.1 coordinate 1,173,856, forward strand.
ATTAAAAGAGTTATCGTCTTTTTTAGAGGGTCTGAATATTTTTCCGAGTCACTGTATGTTTTTATCTCCATTTTATACACTAAACTTGTAAGAAAATCACTTCTTTAACACAAGTTTTTCGACTTTTCTCTTGGTCACGAGAATAGGTTACTTTCAAGTATTTATTTGTGTACTAAATAGCACTGTTCATGGCAAAATATTATTATAGATTACTCACAGATATCCAGGTACATGAGAAAAAAATTTTAGTCGTTTTGGACAGACTAAAAATTGCGGCTTTTGGCCGGCTAAACTGGCCCAGTTTACCACTGGGCGGTAATAAAATAAATACCCCGCTGTGCGGTGATAGAAACGGTTTTGTGAAATTTGCATTGCGAGAAACAGGTTTCCAGGCGCTCGTCGGTGATGTATTAATACGTCCGGCCAGCGGCGAATGAATTTTTCATTGGTCGACGCTTTCGACGCGTCTGAATTAATACTTTCGCCGGGCAGTTTGCAAATTCGAAGGCCTGGCGCTACGAAACCGAAACATCGCGTCGTTTCCAACACGAGCGGCTCGAGAGACCGTGCAATATAACGATCGCAACACTACGCAATTGACGGTGACGTAATGTAAGTCAAGACTGAATCGTTTACTCGGCCGCTACACGCATTATCGTACACCGTTCTTTTTTTGTTTCGCTATCAACCGAGCTGGGAACCGTGTCAGGATTATTCTTATACCCTGACGGATTCATTCAAAATTATTCTGAGCGATTTCATCTAGACACACGTCCCTCCTTTACAGATTTTTATCTCATACTAAGATTTTTCTATTAAACGGTTGTAACAAAATTTTCTTTCAGTCTTACAAGTGGATTTCATTTTCGCAAAAATCGCGTGGGTTTTCAATCCATCGAATTACAATATTTTCGTAATAAATCGGTGAATTTATTCACAGCTTGTATAACTGTTTTGCAAATTCCTCTCCTCTCGAGAATAGCCGGCGGAATTAACTATTTGCAAATCCAGCCGCCTACGGAGGTAAACGTTAATGATATTCACGGAGACGAACAATAAATACGTATATGCAAAACATTTTTTACAGTTTTGTAAAGGTGACATAATTTGGTTATGTAAAGACACAAAATTGGTCATATGTCTCCGGTGACATTGCTAAACTTCGTGAAGACTATTCGACAATGTAGCCTTGGAGTTCGGAACGTTTTCAAGATTAATAGCGGTGGCCACATGCCGGATTTCGTGTCCTTGAAACGGAGGAAATAGGCCTAAACCAGGCGTTGCCGTTCCTCTTTGTAGAATCGTGAAGATGAATCTCCTCTGGAACCCGTTGTAATCATTTCTAACAGTATTTGTACTGAAAGATTATATAAAAGTGTCCTAAATTTGGCACAGTAAATAAAAATATTTTAAAAACTGACTACACTCCTCAAAAGAATTAAGGGATCACTTGTGCGAACCCGAAAAATTGCTCCCACTTTACGTGATCATAACTCCATCAAAAATTGTCGCATCGATATCGTTACAGAATGGAAACAATGGTTTGAAAGCCTGAAACCTCTAGTTTCAGATGCTCTGTTTCAAATTGTTGCTATGTTGGTTTCTTACAAAGTTATAGCGAGATGAAGACAACATTGACGGTTATCAAAAATTTGGTGCAACTTTGGAACATCCCACGGGGAGCAACAAATTTTTGTTGATAAATCGCGTTAATGTCATTTGGAAGGGCTATCTTTCCTGTGTAAATTGTGTGGTTGTTGAATCTTGTGCGATTTTTTTTATTCGAGTTATTCATCATTGAAGTAAATATGGGCTTTTTAACTTTAACTGGCTCCAGAAAGCGAAAAAATTTTCGTAGAATCTTGTGCAAAAAAGCAATAGAAAGAAAGCGTTTCTTTCTCTTCAAGGCACTCCTTTTGTTTTTTCAAATTCATTAACATTTCGATATGGCAGGTGTTTCTGAAAATATGCTTAAAAAATGCACAATTTCCATTTTTCCTTTAACTCGCTATATCTCGGCAAGAAATGATCGTAATACCTTGATCCGAACGTCACATCGAAGCAGAGATTCTGCCGATTCGACTGAGTACCCCACGAACTCGCTGCGATAATTTTTTACCTATGGCAGCTGTGTTTGAAGTTAGTGCTTCGCAGAAATTAGTGCGCCAGTACACCGGCTGCCTGACATCTCCGAATACACAGTGGAAAATTTGGACCAAACTCGATACAAAATCAAAGAACTTTCGATGAAAATGAGGTAGAGCGATGAAATTTTTTAAAATTAAAGCTGAAACTTTGCAGAATATGGGAAAAATAGGGAGATTGTGGTACGAACGTTTTTTAACCTTGAAAGAATTCGTTAAACATGTTGAATTTCAAGAAAATGTGGTTCCTCCAGTACCACGCGCGGAAAAAATTTTTTTTAACATGCTATATATCATTTCCCGTAGATTTTTTTCACGCTAATTTCAAATCTAGTCTCGAAATTTGTCTACGACCTCAGGATTTTGCAAGAAATCGATTTTGCGAAATCCTGAGGTCGTAGAATGGAAAAAATGGAAATTGTGCATTTTTTAAGCATATTTTCACAAACACCTGATATATCAAAATGTTAATGAAATTGAAAAAACAAAAGAAGTGCCTTGAAGAGAATGAAACGCTTTTTCTGTAGCTTTTTTGCACAAGATTCTACGATAATTTTTTCGCTTTCTGAACCCAGTTAAAGTTAAAACGCCCATATTTACTTCAATGTTGAATAACTCGAATAAAAAAAATCGCACAATATTCAACAACCACACAATTTACACAGGAAAGGTAGCCCTTCGAAATGATATTAACGCGATTTATCAACAAAAATTTGTTGCTCCCCGTGTGATGTTCCAAAGTTGCACAAAATTTTTGTTAACCGTCAATATTGTCTTAATCTCGCAACAATTTGAAACAGAGCATCTGAAACTAGAGGTTTCAGGCTTTCAAACCATTGTTTCAATTGTTTAACGATATCGATACGACAATTTTTGACGGAGTTATGGTCACATAAAGTGGGACCAATTTTTCGGGTTCGCACAAGTGATCCGTTAATTCTTTTGAGAAGTGTATTAGTAACGAGAAATATATAAATACCATAGTTTTCTTCTTTAAATTATAACAGAAATCTAACAATGTCGGAAATAAAAAGTATGTACCAGGTCATAATCTGCATAAAAAGCCACATCGAAAATGTAGAATGAAGTTTTTCGGTCATGCGCGCCTGGTCATGGCTGACCGTTTCCACTAGCGCGCGTTCGATAAACTTCAATCTCAATTACATCGGAAACAAAGCCTCGCAAACAAAATCTTTATTCTACATTTTCGGCTTATTTTTCCACGCAGAATTGCCCTATATTTTGATACAAATTCTTCTCCGAAGAACGTTTCTAAATAAATCGTTTTTTCTCATTCCAGATGAACAAGAACGTGTTCAGAAAAAGACCTTTGTCAACTGGATCAACTCATATCTCTCGAAGGTGAGTGAGATCCTAAATTTCGGTAAGAAAAATCTTCATTCGCGAGGTCGGTAACCCAGGATCGATCGAATAGATGAAACAGTGCTCGTGACTGTTCTCGTCGTCCGTCGTTCGTTAGGGAACTGGTCGCCGATGGTACGTCAACAAATATTTTCCCGTCTACACAACACTGTCGTCGTTTTTTCTACGGCAACTGCTACGTAATAAAGGATCGGCGAAATTACTTCTCATCACGAATATCAGAAGTTCGTTGGGATAACTCGTGCCTGGCTCGCGAGTCTCGATACTGCTCCCCTACTTCCGCACTTCCGGATACTTCGAAACTTGAATTAGAAATCCCACTCCACTTCCTTGCGACATGCATGACCCAGAACCGGCACGACATTGCGTTCTACCTTGTCCCGTCGACAGCGGCTTGAACAGTAGCTCGTTCGAGAACATTTTCTGGGGCCCAGGCACCCGGAAATTCGGATCTCGAACTCTCGTGGGCCGAAACTTCATTGTTCGACGTGTGAAGTCCAAAATTTTTATTTGGCATAAATATCCCAGGACCGATTTTATTATTTGTAGGTAGCTCTAAACATTTGCACACCTCCAAAAATTCCTACTTTATTATATCGTTTAATATTGTTATTTGATATTGTTCAGTGCTACCGATACATTTGGTTGATTAAATTGATATGCAGGTTACTGATTGATACTGTTACAAGGTCCTAAATTAACCATTTTATAATAAGCAGGTCCTAAGCTCAACTTAAAAATGGTTTATAAAAATCGCTAGGAACAATATTGAAATTAAAGAATATATCGTATATCGAAGTACAGTGGTCGAAATTTCTATAGTTCCACTATATAAAAAACTTTTTATAAACCACGCTTATATTAAACTGCGCTAAGAAGGAGAAAATAATATTTTTAGACATTAGCGACAATAAATAAAAGCGTGGAGCGCTAAACTATTATATATTGACGCAATCTTCGTGGGCGCTCCACGCTTTTATTTATTGTCGCTAATGTCTAAAAAAATTATTTTCTCCTTCTTAGCGCAGTTTAATATAAGCGTGGTTTATAAAAAGTTTTTTTATATATTTTTTTTTTTCCTACTTTTTAGTCTTTACATATCTTGTATTCGATTTTAATTACCACTTCACCTGTAAATTCAACCATCTTTTGTAAAAGGAAAAATATTGTGTTATGGCTGCTGCAAATCGAAGTTTCCATTCTGTAGGATCAATAGTTCAGGAGCTATTGCAGTGTTTTTGACAGGTAAGGGCGCCGCCATATTGGTTCGTAGTGACGACCGCGAGCCACTTAACGAGCATAATCGCCGGTCCTTGTCGCCCTCCACCCCGACCTAATCATAATCAACTCATTGTCAGTAAGTAAACTGAGCTCCTTCGATGCGAAGTGGGCCAGTGGAGTGGGGATGAGTCGGAGTGGGAACACGTAGTGGAGTAGGTAAGCGCTTGCGCGCGGAGTGGGGATCGCTGGCCGCGATGACGTACTACCGAGCGTTGCGCGGGGAGGTGTAATGGTTAAATTTTTAATAGTTTATATCTCCTAAACGCATAGTTTTTTTTTAAATTTGTTTTTTAATATTGCATTGTCACCCAGTTCTGAGCTATGTTTAAAGTTTCAAGTCTCTAGCTCATCGGGAAGTGGTTTAAAATTCGATTACAAGATTTGACGCATACAACGACAACAACGACAACATCGACAACGACAACGATAACGACAACTACAACTCGGCAAGCTAATATAAGCGTGGTAAAAAAATACCTCATCCCATTAAAAAAAATATCGATGACCTTGAAATCTCATAAAAAATGACCTCGAAAATTTTTTCCCCTACACCGTTACATGTGGCCCTTCAAACAGCGTAACTTTGTCCTAAGACGTTTTTTTGTACAACGAAAAGTAACGGAGATATTTAAGTGTTCTGTTTCTTCGGACTCACCCTGTAGATGTATCGACGCGACGTTACAAACCTTAATTAGAAGTATAACTCACCGAGGTTTCCAAGTTATTTTGAAAAATGGTAGGAATATACAATATTAACATACAAGTATTAAATAAAATGTGTAGGTTTTCTAACATAAATAAAGTATTATATTGAGCGGAACTATAGAAATTTCGCACAACCCTCCATCAAAAATACATACTTTTTAACTTTATCACTTGAATTAGAAGACATTTTATTTTAAAACTATTCAGATGTCTTTGTAATCATCTTAATATAACATAAATACTTAGAGCCTATTTATTTTTTTATAAATCAACCAAAATTGCCAACAATTAAGTATGAAACTATGGAAATTTCGACCACTGTATACCGAAGCACGATTCAACGTTCAAAGAATATATTCCACGGCACTGTCTCAAACGACGTTTATTCACTCGGAGAATCTTTGTAAGCGATCCTCCAGATTGCTTACGTTAAACCATGCGCGAGGCTTCTCGAATTCGATGGTTCACGGATCGACGCGATTTTAAAAATTGCATCGGAATAAACTTCCTCGATGATCTGCCGGTGTAACCCGATGCTAACCTGTCGCGATGACTTCATCTTGCACAGCACGGTCGAAAATAGATCTTGATCTGTCTTCTGCAGAAGAAAAAGAAAAATCAATCTCGCTGCGCAATCGTTGCGAATATTTATGCAATACTCATCTTTCGTATCTCGTTTTACAAACATGCAAGGAAAAGAGGTTAAATGAATATGGACTTTTTGATCTAATAATTTTAACAAGTCGACAAGGATATGTGTAAATGTAGATTATGAATTTAATTTCTAAATGTAGTTAATGAACTTAGATCATCAATTTAATTTCTAAATGTAGCTAATGAATTTAGATCATCAATTTAATTTCTTAATGTAGCTAATGAATTTTTAGATCATCAATTTAATTAATAAGTTTAGTTCAGAAATTTTCTGCATAAGTCTAGAAATAAATGAATGGGTTACTAGAAGAGCCTTAAGGATGTACTGGAGGTACAATGGAAGACAAAAGTACAAGAAATTCGACATCCATCAATATATTGGCAATGAAAGCCATTCATGAGTATATTTTGCATTAAATTTTTGCGCGAATACTGTACCCTCTGTAGCTATATTCAGTGGTCTACACTTGTCGCGTTTCCATGCTTGTGAGAGACAACACCATAAATTTGACGTTTTGTCACAGTTTATAATTTTTTTGCTCTGTAACTGTTTAGTGAATCCTAATAAATTTTGAACATAATTAATTACATAATTTTTACTACCTATAAAAAAAACTGGAGTTTCTAGTTGCGTTTTTTCAAGGTTTAAATAGGGTTTGAAATTGAATTTTATGAATTCTCCATAAGAAGTGTTAAAATGTGTAAACTTTAAGTTGCTATAATTCTTAAACGGTGCAGTGAATCGAACCCAAATTTTGGTAGTTGCATTAATTTAGTAAGAATTATATCTTGTCAAATTTTCAAAAATTTTGTTGCGCTTTTATATACCTCCAGAACATCCTTAAGCGCTTTTGCAAAAGGTTCGTCATCTATATTTACGAGTTAGACAATTTCACGTCGAATTCTTTCGAATTTAACGGCAGCGTATGAACGCACGAATACCTGTTCCTAGAATTGTTTCTAAGGATCAGGTTCTTGAATAGTTGGTGTGTCCATAACGACATTTATTTTCAGCGAATGCCACCGTTCCGCGTGGAGGACTTGATCGAGGATCTTAAAGATGGCACACGCCTACTCGCGTTGCTCGAGGTGCTATCGGGCGAGAAGCTGGTGAGTTCGTGTGTGCAGCAGCTGCGAATCAGCTCTCTCACACACTGGTGAAATACGTTTTCTGTTCGCAGCCGGTCGAACGGGGTCGTAATTTGAAGAGACCGCACTTCCTCAGCAACGCTAACACCGCGCTGCAGTTCCTGCAGAGCAAGAAGGTGAGCACCATATGGTCCATGACGATTGCCAATTACATCTAGCTCAGTTTCGCGGAAAAGAAATTGCAAGTTTCGATCACCAGGAGTAAGGGATTCTGGGGCAATGAATAATTACGCTAGATAAAACCAATTTTGCGTTTCGATAGCTAATCGATCTTCATAGACTTTGATCAGTCGAACGTGAACTTTAAAGTCGTTCAGTTCCTATAAGCCTCGGTTTGTTAATGTTTCCCCGTATTTGAAAAATGTCTGAAAACTATGAACGCTACACGTACAGGGTGTTCATTTGAAAACTTTCCAGCCGAATAACTCGAAAAGTATGAAAGATATTAAAAAAGTATAAAACACATGTCCAAGAATTTCGAGCGGGAAAGAGGGGGGGGGCAGTATCTGTTTTTTATTTGGGTGACGTTTTCAAGATCATTTGAAGGTCAACTTTGTTTTTTCAAATGGAAGCCTATATTTTTTATTATGGGATCTTATTGTGCGTAAAAAGACCAGAAATTTTCGTAGGATACTTTTTTTTATCCGCGCGCTAGTTCCGGAGATATTTAAAGAGAAGTAGAGCCGATGCATATTATCGTGTAATATTCTTTGACGCAAATCGTTGATGTTTTCCAGTTGTGCTAGCACGTACCGTTTGAAAACAAAATTGTCCTCTATTGATCTCTTGTTTATGTTCTCTGTCTTTCGATGTAAGATTGTACTATTTAGTCAAGTGTGAATAATCGTAATAAGAGATACTATATCGTAGTACAATTAATTGTATATAAAATGGTGTATTTTTTAGAAGAACGAGTAGAAATAACTTTTATTTATGGAGCTGATGAGTGTGCTCGTCGAACTGCTGCTACGTTAAATGAAAGACATCCTGATACCACGTATTTCTCATACGTACGAGTTACAATTAGTTGCAAAGTTTAAGGAAACAGGATCGGTGACAAATTTAATAAGAAACCAGCCAAAATTCATAAAAAAAAGCTGATCAAATCGAAATTATAGGACAGTTTATTGTGAATCCTACTAGTTCAATTCGACAAGTTTCAATGGTAAATGGTGTATCAGTGGGATCTGTGCACAAATTACTTAAACATAACAAGTTTCATGCTTATAAAATGCAGTGGCATCAAAAGTTATTGGAAGGTGACTTTGACAGACGGATTGAGTTTTGTGAAGAATTAACAAATATGATCAACGTCACTCCTAATCTAATTAAAAATATTTGTTTTAGTGATGAATGCACCTTTTTCTCAAGTGACGCTGTAAATTCTCATAACTGTCATTGGAGTGACGAAATTCCACATCTTATTAGAGAAAGTAATACTCAATGGCCGGAAAAAATAAATGTTTGGGCAGGCATTTTAGGAAATGCTATTATAGGTCGTATGTTTTTCCAAGAGAATTTGAATGGCAATCTGTATTTAAATTTACTGGACGACATCATTGATCCACTTATAGGAGAAAGTCTTGAAAACGAAAGAGATGAAAACGGCAATTTTTTGTTAAATGAAGAACTTTTGTACTTCCAACATGATGATGCTCCCCCGCATTGCGCGTTACCAGTTCGCCAGTGGTTAAACAATCGATTCCCACTAAGATGGATCGGTAGAAGAGGTGTTACTGAGTGGCCACCAAGATCGCCAGATCTAACTCCAGTCGACTTCTTTTTGTGGGGACACTTAAAGTCTGTTGTTTATAAAACAACCAGAAAGCATCAACGATTTGCATCGCAGAATTGTACAGGAATGTAGAGCTATTCAAACAGATACCTTCAAAAATGTTCGTTCAGAATTTGAGAATCGTCTGTATTATTGTTTAGAAAACAACGGTGAACATTTTGAAAATTTCTTATAGTTATACAGAAATTACAAACTTTCTCACAGTATAAGTATGACTCGCTCTACTTCTCTAAAAAATAGTATTCTACGAAAATTGCTGGTCTTTTTACGTACAATAAGATCCCATAATAAAAAACATAGGTTTCCATTTGAAAAAACAAAGTTGACCTTCAAATGACCTTGAAAACGCCACCCAAATAAAAAACTGACACTGCCCCCCTCTTTCCCCCTCGAAATCCTTGGACACGTGTTTTATACTTTTTTAATATCTTTCATACTTTTCGAGATATTCGGCTGGAAAGTTTTCAAATGAACACGCTGTATATTAAAAACAATATTTTTCTTCGTGTATTATACTCAATTGAATTTCAAAGTCGTTCTGTTCCTATCAGTCTCAGTTTGTTCATATTCCCCTTTAACTTGGAAAATGTCTGACCGCTACGAACATTAAAATCACAGCATTTAATTAAATTACAGGGTAAAACTTACGTTTAGGGGAGGCAGCTCCGATGACCATGACCTTGACATATGTTGTCGAGGACAACATTCTCAACAACTTTTGTCATTACAACTACCCGGTTTTCGGTCTTAGTTTTCGAGATACTTGCGAAAAACTATTGCTAATACTGTATTGAACTTTACGTATTTTTCCACGCTCCGTGGCAACGTAAGGCTGCCACAGTTTCGAATGAGCTACACCTTAGATAAATAAACATCTGGCGAATGAAAATTATAAACATAAAAGAGGACTAATTTTGTTGATGCTCAAACTGTAGCTCATACAGAAAATATTGAAAGATTGTGGACAGATCTGACAATGAGAGCCAGCATTCCTCCCTGTGGCATACATGACTATCATTATATGTACTAATTATATTGCCGAATTTTTATTTAAAAGAACGTACAATTTGATAAACGCACTGATGCTTTTTTTCGAAATAATGAATTCGATTTATCGATTAGACCATTTAAATGCTGAATAAAATTCTCATTTTGAGATAGATAGTTTTCGAAATATTCACAATTTCGTCTGCGCGGTCGGGCCGGACGTCGGGCCGCCCTCTCCGCCTCCCCGCCACCTAACCCTAACTAATTCTGATTGCATGATTTTTCCATTACTAGTTCAAATTCTGTATGAAGGCTATATAGAATGCAAAAATCATGCCATCAGAATTAGTTAGGGTTAGGTGGTGGGGGGCGGAGAGGGCCGGTCGTCAGGCCTGCCCGACCACGCATGCGAAAATCCAGAAGTAGTCTTTCAAAATTAAAGGCTCACCCTACATAGAGTGACACTCTGTTCTGATCCCCACAATGTGTTTACGAACAGAAAATAAACAGATGCCGCCCCGGAACAGGCTTACGTTGCCACGGAGCATGCAAGAATACGTAAAATTCAATACAGTTTTTGCAATAGTTTTTCGAAAATATCTCGAAAACTAAGAGCAAGCACCGGGTAGTTGTAATGACAAAAGTTGTTCAGAATGTTGTCCTCGATAACATATGTCAAGGTCAAGGTCAAGGTCATCGGAGTTGCCTCCCCTAAACGTAAGGTTCATCAATTACAGAATAAAATTAAAAAATTACAGACTTTAATTGTGAACAAGAAGGCAAATTTTCAAGTTTAACATTTTCTTCTCGTTCAACCATAAAAGTTATGCGTCTAGTCATGACGTAAACCGATTCTGTAGACTGTTTTGTCTGTTTTAAATACACTAGTATATTTTCGTGTAGCATTATGAACGTTTTTAACATGATCAAACAATATGTAAAGCTTCAACGAGCGATTCCTTTAGCACAACTATTTTCTTGGACATTTTTCAAGTCATTTTAATCTCGGTACGAGGAACGTGACAGGAAGCTTTGTAAAAATGTCTGACGTAATTTCCATAAAATATCGACGACTCACAGATTATCAACTGACGTCTAGGTTCCATAAATGTTCCCATGATAAAGTACTATGTAATTTGTTCGCAGATTAAACTAGTGAACATAAACTCGTCGGACCTGGTCGACGGACGACCCCCCGTGGTGCTGGGCCTGATATGGACGATCATCTTGTACTTCCAGGTATACAGCCTTCCGTTCGAACTGATTACATGAAACACTCTTGCGATTAGAATGCGGTAGTTGCTTAAATCTAACGGCCGTGCCGCGTGTAACAATTACATAAACGCGTGTGTGGCGATCTACGCCGCGCTGCGACAGCGGAGATTAATTAGGCATTGACGAAGGTCGATCCTTTGTCATCGAATGCTCGACGCGTCTTTCGAAACCGATTTACAATCCTTGTTGCATAAATTTCGAAGAAATCTGCGCAATACACATCATAAAAAAGAAAAAAATGAAAAACACGATGGAGATTGTCGATCGTTTAGCGTAAAATGTTCCTTCGCCTAAATTTCAAAGAAATCTACACTCCGAGCACTATTTAATAAAAAGAAGGAAAGGAGATTTCAATTTCAATTTTCAAAGAGAACTTAGTCCTCGTTAGGATCGATCTAAATCACTTTGCATTCTGCTAACCGTGTTTATTCTACATAAACAAGCTACGATCGACGGATCGAAAGAAGGTGAGTAGCTATCAAACCGATCCAGAGAAACGAAAAACGGATTGCTGTGGGCTTAATCGGACATAAAAGAGCTCTAGAATGTCTTCTCCCCCCCCCCTCCCTCCCTCTCACTCACTCACTCACTCACTCACTCACTCTCTCTCTCTCTCTCTCTCTCTCTCTCTCTCTCTCTCTCTCTCTCTCTCTCTCTCTGTCTGTCTGTCTGTCTGTCTGTCTGTCTGTCTGTCTGTCTCCCACTCCCTAGAGAGGAACGATCATACACGTCCTGCATGATTACTTTACGCGTTACTACAGTCTGCACGCTAGTCCCTTTTTCCCCCTGGATTCTCTCTCTCACTTTCTCTCTCTCTGTCTCTCTCTCTCTCTCTCTCTCTCTCTCTCTCTCTCTCTCTCTCTCTCTCTCTCTCTCTTTAGTTAATTGTTTTCCATGTTCGTGGGCCATTGATCGCCTGTGTTTCTAGATCGAGGAGAACACCAGAGCTTTGGAATATCTCGGTCACACATGGGGCAGCCAGAGCAGTTTGGAAAGTCTCAGCACTCAGGGTTCGGCTGCCAGCGAGAGGAAACGCATCAGTAGCGAGAAATGGAAGCAGGGTGCGAGGAAGACACTGCTGCAATGGGTCACAAATGCCTTGCCCAAGTCAGTATACTATAAACAGTCCGCAAAAATTCTCAAGGAATCGATTTTGCAAAATTCTGAGGTCGTAGACGAATTTTGAGATCAGATTTGAAAACAGCGTGAAAAAATCTACGAGAAATGGTATATAGCATGTTAAAAAAAGATTTTTTCCGCGCGTGGTACTGGAGAAGCCACATTTTCTTGAAATTCTACATGTTTAACGAATTTTCTCAATGTTAAAAAAACGTTTGTACCATAATCTCCCTACTTTTCTCATATTCTGCAAAGTTTCAGCTTGAATTTCATAAAAATTTCATCGCTCTACCTCATTTCTATCGAAAGTTCTTTGATTTTGAATCGAGTTTGGTCCAAATTTTCCACTGTGCGACGGTAATTTCTGCGAAGAAATTCAAACTTCGAACTTCAAACACAGCTGCCATAGGTTAAAAATTGTTGCAGCGAGTTCATGGGGTACTCAATCGAATCGACAGAATCTCTGCTTCAATCTGACGTTCGGATCATGGTATTACGATCATTTCTCGCCGAGATATAGCGAGTTAAAGGAAAAATGGAAATTGTGCATTTTTTAAGCATATTTTCAGAAACACCTGGTATATCGAAATGTTAATGAAATTGAAAAAACAAAAGGAGTACCTTGAAGAGAAAGAAACGCTCTTTCTATTGCTTCTTTGCACAAGATTCTACGATAATTGTTTCTCTTTCTGGAGTCAGTTAAACTTAAAAAGTCCATATTTACTTCAATGTTGAATAACTCGAATAAAAAAAATCTCATAATATTCTACAACCACACAATTTACACAGGAAAGATAGCCCTTCCAAATGATATTAACGCGATTAACCAACACAGCAACAATTTGAAACAGAGCATCTGAAGCTAGAGGTTTCAGGCTTTCAAACCATTGTTTAACGATATCGATACAGCAATTTTTGACGGAGTTATGGTCACGTAAAGCGGGACCAATTTTTCGGGTTCGCACAAGTGATCTCTTAATTCTTTTCAGGAGTGTACAGTGTAGAATCGTGAATTTAATAAAACGCTCGAGGGATAGACTTCCAGAAGTTTTTCCAGAAAAATTGTTCCATCTTCTGCATTGGAATTTTACACATATATCTATTGGCATTTGAAGTATACGTATGACTTTTTAAAAGTAGAAATAATAAAAATGACACGAGAATTATATACATTTTGACAAGAGTAACGTTTTGAAAAACATGAGTCGACGCGCGTCATGATTCCAGTCTTTTCTACCGATCGGAGCCATTTAATAGCTGTAATTTGACTTTAATTTGGAACTTTCAGAGATGTGGGCATTCAAGTGCGCGACTTCGGCGAGAGCTGGCGAGATGGCAACGCGTTCCTGGCCATCATCGACGCGATCAAACAAAACCTAGTGAACATAGCAGCCATGAGAGAGGCATCGAACCGAGCTCGCCTAGAAACAGCGTTCCAGGTGGCCGAAGTGGAGCTAGGCATTGCAAGACTCCTCGACCCCGAAGATGTAGACGTTCCCCAACCTGACGAGAAATCAATCATGACATATGTCGCGCAATTTTTACACAAGTATCCAGAACCAGGATCCACGGCTGCAGATTGTTTCGCAGCTGTACAGCACGAATACGATGCATTGGTTAATTGGCTGAACGATAAAATTAGGAACCTGGAGCAGTTGGACAGGACTAACTCTCTGCCATTAAACTATGAGGTAAGCATGAATTCCTAAGTTAGTATAATATTGAATGCTAAGTCTCAGATTGTTGTTCACTGTTAAATGACCGGGTTCTGAATTTTTTTGGCATTTTTGAAGTGATGCTAAAGGCGATTTAGGATTGTGAGGAGTAACTTGTGTTTCCAGGACTATCTTGCCTTGAAGTCTGAAGCTGATAAGCAGCTAGTGGTGTATAATAAGCTGCAGCGTCTTGTAGAGACGCCTAGTATGATTAGCATTACCAGAGACTCGTGGAGACACGTGCAAAATCTGTGGAACACCTTCGAAATTCTTGTAAGTCGCTTGAACGTGAAGTGAGGAACTGTAAATTCAACATCAAAGACAGCAGCCCCACGTGAAAGAAAGTGCTCCACCAATCCTGAAATCCTTTTTCCGCTGTTTCCAGATGTTACACTGGCTCTGGAGTCTAGACTCAGCTCTTCCAAGCGAATTAGGCGAAGTCGGAAGGTGGCTAGCTCGCGCAGAAGCCCTTCTCATCTCCGACAACGACATACCCGAAGAGATGACCGAGGAAACAGCGAACATAATCTCGAACAAACTAGAAGACCATAAGAAGTTTTTCCTAGGCCTACCAACGATGACGGAGAAGTTCCATGTAGCCAACAATTCTCAGCTATCATTGCACGTACCGCCTCAGCAGTTGACCAATATGGCGGCTCGGTTTGATAGCCTACCTGACCGTGCTGCTAAGAGGAGGATTCGATTAAAGTTCCTGGAGCACAAGTGCTGCCTTGTAGCTTTCTTATTCTTAGTTGAAACCAAGCTTAAGAGTTGGAGCGTGAAGTATGGCACCGAGGAGAAGGTGCATCTGATGCTAGAACAATATAGAAACTTCGTGTCCCGGAATAGGATCTTCCAAGAGTTCCAGAAGGCCTATCTAGACATGCAACATGTCGTCGAAGACTATAAACGCGAGGGCGATGTTGGTAAGTGCAAATGATTCATTAGTTGTTTCTTATCTTCTGGACCTAGCTCACGAGGAGACCTCGCGTATCGAGAAAGCCGGATCGCAACGAGTTTTTGTATGGACATAGCTTACGCACCCTCATGAACTATGCAATTGGTTTTAGCCGCCAACACGAACCCGATTTCGAGAAAATCGATTTTGAAATGCGAAATGTGCGTTATATTCCATGAGTGAAAACCTCTTGTCACAGCGGTCGGTGGCCGAGCGGGTTAAGCGAATGTCTACCACGAGATTGGTCGGGGGGTTCGTGTCCGGTGTCCGGAATTTTTTATAAATATTTTTTTTCACTTTCCTTTTTATTTTTCTATGTGCTCTTCAATTTTTCAAATTTCAATTTCAACATCAATTTCAACTCTTCGATTACAACTTCAATTTTTCAATTTCAACTTCGTCTTCAATCTCCATTTCAACGTCAATCCCAACTTCAATTTGCATTTCAACTTCAATTTCCATTTCAACTTCTTCGATTTCAACTTCAATTTTTCAATATCATCTTCGACTGCAATTTCCATTTCAATTCTTCGATTTCAACTTTAACTCGTCAATTTCAACTCTTCTACTTCAATTTCAATATCAACCCTTCAACTTCAATTTCAATTTCAACTCTTGAATTTCAATTTTTCAATTTCAACGTCAATTTTTAAATTTCAATTCGTTAATTTCAACTTTTCAATTTCCGTTTCAACTTCTTCGATTTCAACTTCAACTCGTCAATTCCGAAGAAGTTGACAAATCGAAGTTTAAATCGATGAAGTCGAAATGGAAATTGAAGAGTTGAAGTTGAAATAGAAGAGTAGAAATTGAACTTGAAATTGATGTTGAAATCGATGAAATTGAGAAATTGAAGTTGAAATAGAAGTTGAAATGGAAATTGAAGTCGGAGTTGAAATGGAAATTGAAGACGAAGTTGAAATTGAAAAATTAAAGTTGAAATTGAAGATTTGAAATTGACGAGTTGAAGTTGAAGTTGAAATGGAAGAGTAGAAATTGAACTTGAAATTGATGTTGAAATCGAAATTTGAAAAATTGAAGGATTGAAATTGAAAAATTGAAGTTGAAATTGAAAAATTGAGGATTTGAAATTGACGAGTTGAAGTTGAAATCGAAGTTGAAATTGAAGTGATGAAGTTGAAATAGAAGAGTAGAAATTGAACTTGAAATTGATGTTGAAATCGAAATTTGAAAAATTGAAGGGTTGAAATTGAAAAATTGAAGATTTGAAATTGACGAGTTGAAGTTGAAATCGAAGTTGAAATGGAAATTGAAGTCGAAGTTGAAATAGAAGAGTAGAAATTGAACTTGAAATTGAAAAATTGAAGTTGAAATTGAAAAATTGAGGATTTGAAATTGACGAGTTGAAGTTGAAATCGAAGTTGAAATTGAAGTGATGAAGTTGAAATAGAAGAGTATAAATTGAACTTGAAATTGATGTTGAAATCGAAATTTGAAAAATTGAAGGGTTGAAATTGAAAAATTGAAGATTTGAAATTGACGAGTTGAAGTTGAAATCGAAGTTGAAATGGAAATTGAAGTCGAAGTTGAAATAGAAGAGTAGAAATTGAACTTGAAATTGATGTTGAAATTGAATTTTGAAAAATTGAAGAGCACGTAGGAAAATAGAAAAGAAAGTGAAAAAAATATTTATAAAAAATGCCGACACGGACACGAACCCCGACCAATCTCGTGGTAGACATTCGCTCAACCCGCTCGGCCACCAACCGCT
Organism: Lasioglossum baleicum; assembly: GCF_051020765.1. NCBI lineage: Eukaryota > Metazoa > Arthropoda > Insecta > Hymenoptera > Halictidae > Lasioglossum > Lasioglossum baleicum. Next base: position 1,190,753 of record NC_134933.1, read on the forward strand.
GTGACAAGAGGTTTTCACTCATGGAATATAACGTACATGTCGCACGTCAAAATCGATTTTCTTGAAAACGGGTTCGCGTTGGCGACTAAAACCAATTGGATAGTTCATGAGGGTGCGTAAGCCATGTCCACACAAAAACTCGTTGCGATCCGGCTTTCTCGATACGCGAGGTCTCCTCGTCAGTCCTCTATCATACTTGCTCAAGCCTCAATACCGCTTCATTTTCAGATCGAGAGGAAAGTCTGAGCATCGACCGCTTCATGAAGGAGACAGGCGACAAGTGGAAGACCGTCTCGATGGACCTGCGCTGTGTCCAAAGCATGCTAGAAGAGGTGGTAGCCTACTGGCGCCGATGGAACATCGTCTCGGACGAATTTGAAACATGGTTGGTCCGCGCCGAACCTGCCTTGAGCTTGCCCGAAGAAGAGAAAATGGAGTTCTTCCAGGACATAAGTGTTTGGAAGGACAAACACCAGCAACTCTCTGATACAGTGACCTTCTTGATAGCAACCTCAGACGAGCCAGTAGCTATTCAGCTAAAGCAACGTTACATGAACCTTACATCACGATGGGAGTCTCTGTTCCAAGACGCCAAGCAGTACATGCACGCTGGCGATTTGATCAGAAACAGAAAGGACTACAGAGCTGGGATGGAGACCTTGCAAAACTGGCTAAGGAATGTTGAAACTGCCCTAGCAGCTACTGATTTGACAACTACTGAGAAGATTAAAGCCTACGGTGAGAAGCTCCAGGTCTTCCAAAACGAGGTCGAAGGGATCGAGGATCTCTTCAAGAGCATCAGCAAAAAGTTCCAAACTCTGATTCAAGATCTATCTCGAGACGAAGTGGACAGGATGATGAACACTCTTAAGAAGGAGAAAGCGGCTTTGGTCAAGGTTCGAGCCTTGATCCCTATGCAGCTGCACCTGTATCATCAGCTGTTGGTGCAACAAGAGTCTCTGGAAGCTGGGCAGAAGGAGATAGCTACCTGGTTGGACGAAGCAGAGAGGATGCTGACTAGCATAGACCTGTCAGGAGGCAGGGAGCACATCCTGGCACAGTTGGATCGCCACAAGGCTTTCTTCTCTAGGACCCTTTACTATAGATCGATGCTGGAGTCCAAGAACAAAGTGTTCACCAGCATGGTGAAGTCCGTGGACAGCCACGCTGATGTAGCCTCAGCTGAAGGCGGTAAAACCTTGAGGGAACTAAACGACAGGTTCAACAGAGTGTCCCAGGCCGCACAGGTCTGGGAGCAACGTCTTCAGGAAGCCGTCAGGTGCTGGACCAGGTTCAAGGAGTGCGAGAGACAGGTCTCCGAGTGGCTAAACGTAGCCGAGACCATGATGAACGACAAACATACGGATAACAGACAATCAGTTGAGTATCATAGAGACTTCTTCAGTCATGTCAACGAAAAATGGATCCAGAACTTCGTGAATGCTGGCCAAGATCTGAAGAATATCTTACCGGTTGGACAACAAGCTCCGATTGTCGAAGCTGTGGAGGCTCTTCAGAGACGCTGGAAGGAGGTGCTGACCTTCGCGCCGCTTCACCTGATGAGACTAGAGTTCCGTTTAGACGAGATTACCTTCGTGCATTATCTAAAGGACCTCGAAGTGGAACTGAATGCCGAACAGCAGGCTTTGATGAAGAACGACAATATCGAGAACATCCTACAGAGGAACAAGGAGTTCTTCGTGAAACGGGGCACCATACTCGAGATTGAGAAGTGTCTGGAGACCTTGAAAAAGATCAGCAAGGCCTACAGTCAGCTGAAACCCGATGATAACAGCCTTGCCCAGGCTGCCCAGGACGCTGAGAGACTCTGGGAGGACTCTGCTCAGAGGGTGGAGAGCCTGAGGGAACAACTGAAGCAGGTGCCTCAGCAGTGGGCTGCCTATAAAAAGAAGTACGTTGTCTTCAGGGTTGAGCATTTTATATACATATCCAAAGAACAGATTTTAGTGTGACATCATATTTTCACCATATTGACAGTATATTTTCCTAATTTCTCTTTGCTCTTTCGCCACTTCTTCAGGTTCGACGAGATGGTGAGATGGATGGACCACGTGGACAGCAACCTGAGGACTATTTTGCACGAGGTGAACACCTTGGAGGAGTTCGAGACGGAGAAAACAATATTCCAGGTGAGGATCTATTCCCTCAAAATTCTCCATTGTAGAGTCTTGCTATAACCTTGGGGTAACCAATGAACACTGACAACTTCTTCAAGCCAGAAAATATCGTTTCGTTTAACATGAATCATTGTAAATTGCCTGCTTTCCTCGTGATGGATAGATTCACCTAGTGACGGTAACTATAACTGTACGCCATGAGCTTCAAATATACGATGAACTAACGCTGCCATTAGTCCTCGGACGAACGGTGATTCCCGATTAAACGATGCTTGCCTCCATTTCTCAGAAAATCTGTCGGGAAGCAGACAGCAAGCGCGAGGAGATGAAATGGCTGGTGCAGACCCTGGACAGTTTGACTTCAAATCGATCGGACCACGAGGCTTTGTCCGAGCAGAATCGGTTGGAGCAGCTGATAACACGTTACAAGAACCTGATACCAACGATCGAGATCACCATGACGAAGACGGACATCTATTCGAAGAGCTACACCTTCAGGAAAGAGGTCCGCGAGGTGTGCACTCTGCTGCGCAAGGTGCGCGATCAGTCGAAGGTGGACGTGGTCTTAGAGAGTCCAGAGACTTTACAGAGCGCCGTCAGTCATCAGGAAACCAGGCTGAGTCAGCTGGAGCAGCAGAGATCGAACATAGTCAGCATGCTGCAACGAGGCAAAGATCTGCTTAAGGACCAGCACGCTCCCCAATTCGTATCCATGGAAGTCCAACAGCTTGAGTCCAGCTGGAATGACACTTACGGACAGAGCGTGGAGAGCTTGAAGTCCCTGAAGAGCTCCCAGAAATTGTGGAACACCTACCTGGACCAGAAGGATGAAATCTTGAAGTTGATCGAGCAGGCCGAAGAAGAGCTAAGGAAAATCGAGTCTGCCAGTTACTATGACGCTTCTCAAGTGTCATCCGACCTTCAGAACAAACAGGACTTTAGCTCCACCTGGAGGAAGTCTGCGGAGGAGTTGTTGAAGAAGCTCCACGAAACTTATGTCAACTTAACCGACGTTGCTCCTACTGAGAAGAAAGAGATACTTAGGAAAGAGATCATACAGACAGAGAAGAAGATCGAAACGACCTTGAAGACTGTTCAGGAGAAGGTGGTGTACCTTCAGGAGCACAGCACCAGGTGGAACAAGTTCCAGGCGAAGCTGAACGAGCTGCAGATCTGGACACAGCAGAGTCCTCAGTCGATCGCCGATGCTGAAAACCTGTCCACTACCCCCGAAGAAGTAGTGTATAGGACTGAGAGGATCCAGAAGGAGGTCCAGGAGAAGAGCAGGACCCTAAAGTTCCTCGAGGAGGAGTCCCAGAAGCTGGTGAAAGGTAAGTTGGTAGATTCAAGAGAAAGGCTATAAGCGAAGGTGGTCATAAGATGGTCATAATCAATAAGGTGGTCAAATGTGACTCCAACAAATGAACATTTTAATCATTCTTGAAGAGAATTCTATTATTGTATCATTGAATTGGCTTGTCCTCTCTTTCCAGGCGACAGCGAGACTGTCCCAGGCAAGCAGCTCCGCAGCGACATCCTGAACCTGGAGAAGACCCTTGAGACCCTGAAGAAGAGCATCGTGGTTCAAAAGCAGGCTGCCATGCAGAACCTGGATACCTGGAAGGAGTACGAAAAGGGTATCCAAGCGCTAAAGCCCTGGATAGAGGAAGCCGAATCGAAAGCAGCTACGATTGGCAGTAAGCCAACGACTCTGCCTCAGGCAGTTCAGATGTTGGAGACCGTAAGAGCGTTCGAGGTCAGATGTCAGCAGCACTTCCCGCAGATCCAGGACCTGTCTCTGGTCAGTCAGCGAATTTCAGGGAAGACTTCAGCTTCCGATGAAGTCGACGCTGTGCACACTCGATGGAATTCTGTCCACGACATAGCTGTCCAAATGACTACTAAACTGGACAAGTTGGTAACCTCTTGGAATAGTTTCGAGTCTGAAATCAAAGAGTTTAATGAATGGCTGGAAAGATCAGAGAAAGCAGTGCTAGTGATGCCTAACACCCAGACACCGGAAGTGTCAGTGCTGGAGAAGGAGTTAGCAAGGCTGAAGGACTTCAACAAGACCGTCTCAGATCACCAGGCTCAACTGATATCGCTGACACAGGTATCTGACCACATCAGCCACGGCTTGTCCTTGGAGGGAGCCACCAACTTGAAAGCTCGAGTGTCAGATATCAAATCTAGAGTTAGCAAACTTGCAGACACAGTTAGACTGCAGATCAATAAGGTGTCCGACTCCCTGCTAGCTCGTCAAGAGTTCCAGATGAAGATAGCAGACTTCGAAAACTGGATGTCCCGATTACGATCAAACATCGCAGAAATCAGCGGGGCTACTGTCGACAGCGTTGACACCAATCTTCAGGCAGTGCACGCATATATTCAGGAACACTCTGAGAAACAACCTAGCTTCGGTGCCATTTACGAAGAAGTCAAACAATTGTCTTCGAAAGGATCTGTTATGGAGGCAGCAGCCCTTGATGAAACCTACACCAACTTAGCAAAGAAGTATAAAGCGTTAGAGGATGATCTGAGGCAGAAGAAGAAGGGCCTGGAGAAGTGGATCGAGTTGCTAAGTTTGTTGAACGATGCTAATGCTCAGCTGAGTCACTGCAAGTACGAAGCTGAGGCGAGAAAGCCGACTATCGTTGATTTAGACAGGTTCTCTTCAGAGTTGCAAACAATCAATGACAAAATAGTGGGCTGGAAGCAGCACCCGTTGCCTGACAGTGCGATGGGCATCGAAATCAGGGACAAACAAGGCAAACCCTTGTCAGCTTCTGGTCTGCTGATCGATTTGGAGAACAAAGCTATGGCCCTGAAGAACGAGATATCCACTAAACGTGACAGACTCGAGAATCTAGGTGCTAGGTGGAACAACTTCAGGACTCTGCAGCAGAGCATTACGGAGAAAATATTGAACACTCAGACAGCTCTTCAGGAGACGGTCTACAACGTGGACTCGTGCAAACAATTGGCACCAGCGGTGGACAAAATAGACCAGCTGATCGAGGAACACCAGAAGAGGGAACAAGAGAAAGAGATCCTCCATTTCGAAGGCAGCACCTTGATGAAGGAGGACCAAAGATCTACCACCAACATTCAGGTTGTCCTTTCATCTGTCGATGCCAATTGGGAGAAGGTTAATGAACTTCTTCGTGAACAAAGGAAGAAGTATGCAGACATGAACACTGACTGGAAGGTGTACGAGGAAGCTAGACAGAAGGTGAAGAAGTCCGTCGAAGAGGCTATCAATCTCTGTCAGTCTGTCAAGGGCACTCCTTATGATATCACCCAAGCGAATATCACTTTGGATAAACATAAGAAGGCGCTGGAGGTGTTGAAGAAGGGAAAACAGTTCTTGGATAAGATGGACGCCAAGACTCAGCAGCTGATGAAGGAGGCTTCTCTGATGCCTAGATTCAACACGGAACTGATAGAGTCCGACTTGAATGAAGTAAGACAGCGTTACCAGGAGACGTATAACGACATCAGCGAGAAACTGCAGACCCACGAGACCCAGGTGATCATCTGGAAGCAGATCGAGGAGTCGAAGGCGGAGCTGACGAAATGGCTAACTAACACCAACGATGCTTTGACCAGCGCTAGCGACCGTCAACTCGACACAGACAATTGTCAAGCTAGATTGCTGCGGTACCGAGAAGAACTTCCAGGCTATCAGCAGCTTTATCAGAACGTTGTCGCCAAGATCCAGCAGCTGATCAAGCTAAACAACGATGCGGATATTCCGACCTTGAATTCATTGCGCAAGTTACTTGATGATCAGTTCCAGGTTGTGAAGAGCTCTGCTGATAAATTGGAGTCGTTAACATCGACCATGAACGAAAGGGAGAGGACCATCAGACAGGAGATGAAGAGGTGTGGCGACCAGATATCCAAGATCCGAGAGGACATCATCAAATGCGATGATCTGACTGGTGAAAACACGAAGATCCTTGGAAGAATTAACAAATGCCAGGAGCTGAAGACTGAGTTGGAACAGTGCGACTATGCTCTATCTAAAGTTGAAGAGACCTTGACAAAAATGTCCACGGAGTATCCCAGCATCTCCAGGTCCACTTTGCCGAAAGAGTTGCAGGCTCTACAGCTTCGCAGAGACGGCGTCGCCAGTCACGCTAACAAAGTGATCGCCACCTTGGTAGCGTTCTTGACGAAACTCTACCACGAGAAGTTCAGTGCTCTTCAGCGCATGGTAGCGACATTGAAGGAGAAGGTAGCCTGGTGCGAGCCTGAGCAGAGCAGCGATCGATACAACCTCGAAGTGAAGATGGCGTCGTTGATGGACGTTGAAGCCGGGATAGCTTACTGCATCACCAGAAAAGAGGACACTGACAACTCTCTGAGACTGTTAGCTTCGGTAGAGAGCGCCGAAACGATGGCAGCATTGAAAGCTGATCGAGACAGAGTCAGCGCCGACCTCGACTCCTTGAAATCCAGCTACGGGAAAATCAAGGACGACTTGGAGAGAAACATAGCTCTATGGCAGCGTTACGAGTCAACATCAGAGAACGTGTTGACTTGGTTGAAAGAGAACGAGAACAAAATCAGGGCTGAGGCTTCGGCGCTGCTGAATTTAGATGACATCGAGCAGAAAGTCGCTGAAATGAGTCAAGTGCAGAAGACCGTGGCAGAGTACGAGGGAGAACTGAAGGAGTTGACAACTCTAGCAGAAGACATCACCAAGGTCAGCTCGGAGTCCCGAGTGAACCAGTACATAGGCCACTTGAATACCCGCTATGAGTACGTCTTGAAGTTCCTGGCCCAGCACTTGAGCAGGCTAAGAGAGCTGAAAGACAACAGGGACCAGTACAGTGCGAACAAAAAGAAGTTGGAGAAGTGGATCGAGAAGGCTGAACAAACTCTGAGAGTCTTCGATGAGATCACTGGTCCTAAACCGATCACATTCTATCAGTCTAGGCTAAAGGAGCTGAAAGCCTTCGCTGAGGAAAGAGAAGTTGGTCAGGCGATCTTCAACAGAACCGCAGAGGCTGGAGAGGCATTGTTCGCTAGGATAACTCCTGATCAAAGGGAAATGATCAGGGCAGAGTTGAGGAACTTCAGGAACCGTGTGGACGCGATGGCGGACCGCGCAAACGTGATTTACAAGAAGATCGAGAGCGATATGATGCACAGGTCCTCCTTTGAGGACAAGTTCTCTCAGGTGAAGCAGTGGCTGATTGACGCTCAGAACAAGTTAGGAGAGAAACAAGAACTCCTCCCGACGCTTCAAGAGAAGAAGCTAGCTTTGCATCTGTACAAAGCTGTTGCGCAAGACGTTAGCGTTCATAAGAACATCTTACAGCAGTTGCAAGAAAGGTTGAGAACTGCTCCGGATGATGACGCCAGCGATATGCTGGGCAATGTGATCGAAGCCTACGAGAAGCTGTCCAATGAGGTGGAAGGAAGGATCAACATCGCCGAGAAGCACGTCTCCAATCATGAGGCTTACCTCCAGACCTTCGAGAAGACTCGGGACTGGATCAGCACGGTGATCAACGAAGGGACACCGATTGTTGAAGACTTCTCCGTGGAGAGGGATACGGCACAGATCAAGATCGCTTCGATAGAGAACCTGCTGCAACACAAGACTGAGGGCGAAAGGATTTTGTTCGATTGCAATCAGCAATTGAATATTGTCTTAGAACAGACCTCTATGCCAGGACACCCAGCCTTGTTAACGAACTTCGAACAGCAGAGAAAGATCTGGGACAATTTCTTGAAGAAATGTGCTGCTGCTAGAGACAAGTTGAAGCAGCTCTTTGATCAGTGGTCAGAGTTCGAGAAGATTGTAGAGAGTCAGGAGGCCTGGATCAAGCAAATAGAAACGCAGCTGAAGGATCAGAGCCTTAAGAGTACCGAGGATGCTAAGAGAGCGCACCTGCAGAAGCTGAAGAGCCTTGAAGAGAGTATCATAGCGAAGGGAAGCGAGTTCAACGCTGCTATAGAGAGGAGTCAAAGCATTGAAGCAGAAGCAGATTTAGCTACCAGGGTGTCTAGGCTGACAACCAAGTACCAGGCCATCAAGAACCAGATCAAGGAGGCCGTGATGCGGTATGAGCAGTTCGTGAAGGAGCACAACGCGTTCAATGTCAAGTACAACCAGCTGCTGCAGTGGTTCCAGGATATCCAGGCGGAGCTGAAGAAGCACAGTGAAGTTGTTGGCGATCTGTCTGTCCTGCAGAGCAGGCAGAAGCTGATTCGCGACCTGGGAGACACCAGAACCAAGGAGAATGCTCGTTTCGAATCAGTGATTGATCTAGGAGAGAAACTTTACATTCATACATCCCCAGAGGGCAGGGAGCTCATCAGACAGCAGCTGAGGAACTTGAGGACGCTCTGGGACGGGTTCTCCGAGGACCTGCAGACAACCATGCAGAAGTTGGATCAGTGTCTGATGCAATTCGCAGAGTTCTCACTGTCCCATGAACAGCTCACTGCTTGGTTGAGGGATGTAGAACGAGCGATGCATCAGCATACTGAACTAAAGTGTACTTTAGAGGAAAAGAGGGCTCAGCTGCAGAACCACAAGATCATGCACCAGGAGATTATGTCGCATCAGTCGCTGGTGGAGTCTGTTTGCGACAAGGCACAACAGTTGGTCGATCAGACTAAGGACACCTCGTTGAATGTTTTCCTGCCGTCCATCAAGCAACTGTTCCACAATATTGTGGCAAAGTCGAAAGACTTGTTGGAGAACCTGGCCGACTGTGTTGAGAAGCATAACAGGTTCAATCTGCAGGTGAAGAGCTTCTCTGATTGGTTGAACAACGAGAGAGACAAGCTTGCAGAGTGCAATGATCTGACTGGAGAACGTGTTGATATATCGAGAAGGTTGGCTACCCTGGCGTCTTTGAGGGACAATCAGATGCGGGGAGCTGAGCATCTGGGCAAGCTGAAGGAACTGAGCGATTCGGTGATCAAGAGGACCGCTCCGAAAGGCTGGGACGCAATTAATAAGGAGATCTCGGTGCTGGAGAGCAACCTGCGGCAGTACTTGAACGAAATAGGTAGCTAGAATTATCTTTGCGAGGATGCTTTGGGAGCCGTTGATATTTCTATTGTTCACACTGTAAAAATTCGATT